>NC_066615.1:11373750-12747500 GCF_025231255.1 Drosophila biarmipes | reverse complement strand
TCTCGGCCGACTGGGGGGAGAGTTCACTGCAGGAAGAAAATCATTATCAAAACTGGCAGTAAAATCCCCTAGTCATCACTTACAAGAGGAAGTGCTCATCCCAGAAGGGTTTGTTGCCGCGCTGGGTGCCCGTCTGGTTCTTCTGTGCCGGCTCGTCCATCTCGATGACCACATAGGGATTCTGCGCCTCCCGTATTCCCTCGCCCTTGACGATCTTCACCAGCAGCCGTCGGCCGGAAACCATGTGCTGCGAGTCCCGCAGGCCCACGCCGCCCAGGTGGTGCTCCATGTTGTGCTGTGTGGGATGTAGGAGGACAACATGCAATGAGTGAGTGCAGCGAGAGACACAGAATAGAAAGAAGAGATCAGGGGAAATTGTCTAAGGTCTGAGGTCTGAGAGTGAACAAAAGTCGGGTTTTTGGGGCTCATGAAATTCGCCTTTAATCAGGAACTAATGCGGGATAGACACTAGAAATTGTAATAATATTGAAAGTATTGGTTGCCCTGAAAAGAGAGAGCGCAAAAGAGAGTTCTTTTACTTTCTAGGAGCATTAAGGGGAAGACAAGACGAATTCTCAACGGAGACACGGGAAATGCGGTGTAGAATTCTGAACTGAGAGTTTGAGAAAAGGCGAATTCCATAAACACAGAGGTGGGCGAGAGCAATGAGAAGTGTCTGTTTGTTTGTCGGTTTTTTGGGTGAAAACACTGTACAGAGAGTCTCGCATGGAGTTCTGTGTGCGATGACGAGTGTACGAGGACACGGGAATACGGAGAACAAGAAACAAAACCAGGAGCTGGCGTCTTCTCACTGCTCCCGACGCTCACCGCCAGCGAGTCATAGTGAACGGGATAGATTACGGGCAGGTCCAGGGGCTCCACCTCGGCCCGCGGGCAGGTGGAGTAGATGGAGAAGTCCACCGGGTAGACGGTGTCGCGCAGGGCCGTCGTCAGGATGTCGCTGATCACCGTCTGCAGCTGCTGTTCGTCCTGGTCCATCGCCTTGATGGCGCCCACGCTGTTCATCGCGATGCGAACCTATGACAATGGAAGAAATAATTGGTTATTATCGGATCTGGTTTGAAATATTGATTAAAATTATAATAATGTGGTCCTTCAATATCCTATTTATGGTTGAATGAATAAAACTATTTTGGTAATTATAATTACTTAAAACTATTCTTGGAAATTATATTATTTGCGTAACAGTTCATTTTACGTCATAAAAGCTCTTGGAAGGGTCGAAAAATTGTGCTTTGATAGGGAAACCAAGTATAGGAACCAGCCTTAGTCATTTCTGTTATCTTAATCCGCAAAATTTTCTAAACTTAAAAAAAGGTAAAAAAAACATTAAATAAAATAATTGAAGCGAAATATATTTGTGGATTAAAATATTTTTATCAAATATGTTTAAAAACTCTTTTTCCTAATAATTTCCCCGTTTAAATAATAATGTTATGCCATTCTTTTCCCTGCCAAATCAGTTACTCACATCCGGATAGCCCTCAACGCGCATCTCCCCCTTGAGGGTGTTGTAGTTCATGGGAATGGCCATGCGGGCTCGGAACCTAGACACGGTGACCTTGTAGTGGGAGGTCTCCACCTTGCCAGCCTTCTGGCGGAAAGTCTTCACCTGCAGCACCGGCATGGCATCGCAGTCGAAGGTGATGAGCTGAAATATTGGGTTTTCGAGTGATTAAAGCTCCGACTGACAACCCCTTGAGTTCTCACCATATCAGCGGGATTGTTCTCATCACAATTACAGAATATATTATTCAAGCCGGGGGCAGGACTGTCGGGCAGCACTCGAACCACTTCAACGGCCACTCCATGCTGCAAAAGGGAAAGGATATCTTATGAATAATTTAATTAAAATTAACTTGTTGCCCAAAACCGAACAGATGGGCTCCATTCCATCTCTGGATTTATTATTCGCACATTACGTAATTCAGCAGCGTGCGTTTTTTGGGGCCAAGACTCAGAGACGGGATAATGACTAACAACAAAATTCCGACCTTGGCCTACGACCGGCTCCGATCACGTAAAAGGCGATAAAAAAGTAAATCAGAGGAAAACAAGCGAGGCTTAAGTTCGGTATTTCAGTTTTTGGATACCCTGTAAAAACATTTCTTGTATCATACTATCTTGAATCATAAAGTTCTGAAAAGCTATCAAAATCGATGGACGGTAAGGGGTAACGTCTTTTTTCAAGATATATTATCAACTAAAATAGTATATAACTTTTTAAAAATCAAACTAAATACTCTCAAGCTATACTTCCAGACAATTACTTAAAACTCTTTATTAAGCTCAAAGACTTAATAAAATAAAATAAATATTAGCTCAGGGTAACATATTTTCAGCATCGTACTTTTAAGACAACCTCTGCTAAACCCACTTATAAACTCTCCACACCATCGACTGCAGGGTATAGAAAACTGAAAACAAAACGCGTTTCAACATCAGTTACGGCTGAGCGAGTTCCCAGTTCGCCGGCGAAGGGGAAGAGCTGGAGCCCAAGCAGATGAACATCGATTTCAAGTTGAATGTCGTGGCGGGCCAAGAACAAAGGTTAATGCCCGGCCAATAAAGACCAAGTCGGGCTCAGCCATGACATCAGAGCCCGGGCCATGAATGATGTCAAAGCTGCGGGCTGACTGATGTCATTTGACCATCCTCCGAATGAGACTCACCTCCTCCACGGACTTTCGCAGCGTGTCGTTGATGGCAATCACCCAGGACATGAGCAGCTCGTTGACGATGACCAGGTCGCTGTAAAGCCAGCGGAACACTTGGCTGGTCCAGGTGACGGAGCTCTGGAAGATAAAGTTTGTTAGAAAGAATTCGGAGTACAAGTTCTTTTCGAAGACTTTTTTTGAAGATAAATTGCAATTAAAGTATTCTGGGATGACAAGAAAATATTTAAATTTTTACTTTCCCAAAAGGCAGATAAAGTAAAATTTATGATTTTGTATGATGATTTATGATTTAATTCATTTATACGACATTTCTCTGATTAATGAGGTAAATTCAAAAATTGTTGAATTACATTTTTATCAAAAACTAGTTTTTCAATCTTAAAGCTTTAAATTTAATTAGTTTTAGAAACTGAGGCATTCAAATATTCTTTATTTAAAGTATTATAGGTTAATTTTCGTTATCAAAAATGTATTAACAACAGCTATAATTTAGTATTTTTGTGGTATTATATATTATAGGTATAAGAGGATTACAATTTTTGTTTTTGAATGCTGACTTATAATCTCATTGTTCCACTTTTGCAATTATTTATATCTTTACTCACCGTTTCTGGACCCACGACATTCGATGGCGGTGGGACATAGCGCTTCTTGCGGTTCTCTGGCCCAGTGGAGCTCTGGCGCACCACGCGGCGACGTGGTCCTCCGGCAGCTGCACCAGCGCTGTTCAAGGGCGAGGCGGACGAGCGTCCGCGACCTCCGGATCCGCCGGTCAGGGGCTTGGACAAATCCTCCACCTTGCTCTTGGTGGCCAGCAGATCGCGCGGCTCCGAGAGGCGCTTCTCCGCCTTGCCAGCAGCGGATGAGGGCGATCCGGAGGCGGGGGCCACGCTCGTCTGGCGACTGTTGGCCGCACTGGACGACTTGTCCTTGCTGAGATACTTGTGGTACAGCAGCTTGATCAGCCACACGGAGAAGAGGGCCAGAACGGCCCACAGGAAAATGAAGATGGCCAGGGAGTCCATTGTTAAGTCACCAAGTCCCTCGAACGAACAGATATAGTCATCGATTTGATCTGCAAGATCCATCGTTCAGTTCCAGGGCGCGTTAATCCCGCAGATCGTCGTCATCGTCGTTGTCGTTCTGCGGGAATAGAGTCTTTTAGTGGGTGTTTCTCATCATCACCGCAGCGAGAGCATCTCCGCGAGACGGGTTAAGATGAGAGGAATTTGTGTATCGGGGCAGCCATGAAAGATCTAAATCCCCCTCTAGCTCCCAATCCCCATCGCATTCTATTTAAAGAACTTGTACAATTTTCTTTTGGGAAAATAAGAAACGTTGGAAAAATCTGGCCACTCACAAAAGCACACACTGTCCAGAGGAAGTTCAGGGAATATATATTCGGTTTGTGTTTGAAGCTTAACTTGTTTATATTAGTTTAAATATATTTTTTGGTATAAGTAAATAATGGAAATAAAAATCGAAATCTTAGAAAACGGAACCAAACCGAACCGAACTGAAACAGAACTCAACTGAAATGAACTGCTCGCACTCGCAGAGGATCGAATCGGATGGTATCTTATGGGATCTGCGCTCTCCGAGGCGAGAGAAGTTCTCAGATGCCCAAGTATCTGTATCCGTCAGTACGTATCCGAGCGAAAGACACTGCGCCGGCGCCAGCAACTCGTGTCAGAGATGTGATGCGAACACACTTGTTCTCCAAATGCCATTCGTGACTCCAACTATTCCATTCTTCTGTCATCTATTGGCCCCTCGATTGGCATTGACGTCATAGTTTTTGGGGTTGCGACGGTGAAAGAAAAGAAATGACGTAAGGCCGTGTCTGCCGAGGGGGAGCCACACTTTTTACGACTTCATCTCATTGTTTATAATGTGTTTGTTCTGCTTTTTTATTTTTAGACCTTTCGTTGTTTGTTTCTTTCCGCTTTTGGCTGGTTGTATTACACAGATTTATTAGAAACTAGTCGAGAGAATTGGCAATCGACAAAGCGACTGGGGGAAAATAGAAAATGTTTTCGTTTCGATCCCCTTGGCACTTGTTGCAGTAAATACTAAAACATTGTGCGGTTCGTGCCCTCGACGTCCCATTCATTGCTTTTCGCGAAAATACGAAAATGCGCAAAGCGTTTTCGGCGATACAAAAACAATAACAAGAGCGCTATTATGCTGGCATAATCTGTTTTATATCATTCGGAGATGTGTTATTTTTCCTATTTTTCTCTATCTGCACGCACGCTATTTGGGCACTGGAAAAAATATTACAGAGTTTCGAGAGGATAAACACTAATTTTGGCATATTTTATCATAAATGATCTTACAGATCTTTGTTGTACAAAATTGAAATAAGCAACATTTATTTGGAACATTAATATTATTAACTGGTAATCGCCTCATTTTTTCCCTCTGCAGCGCCGCATTCTTCGGCTTTCTGCGCCACTGATTTTCCACTTGCCTTTTCTGCTTTTCCACTCTCCAATTCAAGCAAGTACAAAACGCTTTTCGAGCATTCTCAGCCACTGGCTCGTCTATTGACCCCTCGCCACTAAGTGGGCACAAAGGGCGCAGCGGAGGGGCGTGTGGATGGGCGGGGGGCGGTGCGAGTGAGAGGGCGACTACGAGAGCAACAAGTACTAGCGGGTATTTTTAACCATTGGCAAGCACACGATCTGTTGGGGAAAATGCCTTCTGCCACGCCTCCCTTGGGGCGGGCAGCCCCACTACACATGTTCCCAGCGCCCCTGATTGACAGAGATCTGCGATCTAACGGCCGTGTGGGAAAGTGTCCACATTTTAAAGAACATTTTAAAACTCCCCAACGGCACTTCAAATAAATTACTTTATAATTGGCAATGTATATGGTACAAAAAGGCACTTCTACAAAAAATGTTTTATTAACAGATTTAAAAAAAAAGACAAGATCAATTAAGAATGTGTAATATGTAAAAACTCATTTATACTAAGAGGGTATTTTGATCAAAGGCAAGAATAATTTAGAATAAGTAATAAAATATCAAAAACAAATAAATATCCAAGATCAATATAAATATACTTAAACGTGTGTAGCTCCACTAACTTAACTCAACTTAGATAACTTTAAAATAGGTAATGGAAAATGTAAATAATTTCCTAATGAATCTACATAACTATCAATAGACAATATTAATTATTATTATTTTAATAGACATTATGAATCAATTTTAAAATTACACAAAAAAGTTTCCCGTTCCTAACAGTTATTAAGATTGTTTCCAAATTAATATACATCTTATAATAATCTATATTTTCTCAGCATTAAAACAGAAACTAAAAATGATCGTTAAACACTTATTTTAAAAACTCAGTGGAGAAATAATTTGTAATATTATCATAAAAAGAGACGCTATGCTAAGCCTTTCCTTGTTGTTGTTTCTTTCTTGACACAATTAGAAAATTCTGAATTTTTTTATTTAACTTTCAGACCATACTTATCAACTATTTTCCACCGTGTACCGTAAAAGTTCTGCAAAATTCATGTGGTAATAGTTTGTATTCCCAGAAGAGCCGCTGGGCCCGGCTAATTAATGCCAAACTGTGCGGCTCATGCAAACTATTGGCCAACCGACTCAGGCCGGCCTGCTTCCCAGGCTCGAATTTAATGAGCTTGGGCAACGACAACAGGTTGCCAGTACTTCCGTTTTAATTGCCACCTCCGAGGGGTCAGAGGTCTCGGGTTGAATGCCCCCGCCTCTTGAGCAGAAGCCCTCGAGAAATGGCGTCACCTCTCCGGCATTCTTTACGACTTTTTAGGGTCTAAGTACTCTCGGCCAGGCATTCGATGTGCAAACATTTTGAGATGCACACAAAGTGCGCATTGCTAATCACATTCAAATGCGAATCAATATTGAAAATGACTTCCGTTACCACGCCAGGCTAAAAATAGTGATTGGGTAATCCAATCCAAGCCGATTCGAAACGATCGTAAGCCGACGATCGCAAAAAAGCAAAACAAACCACAGGCTTGAAGGTCGCCAAAAAATAATATGAATAAATTGTAAAAGTGGGTGAGCCAGGGAACTCACACTTGAGTCACCTTATCTTATCGCAGTGCCTGCATTTATCGCATTTAATTGCCATTAATGAATGGGCACTACGACTCGATATGGATCTTGGCACCTGGCCGTAAAAACAAAGAATTAGACAGCAACAGGCTATCTTGCTGCCCTAATGGGTCAATAAAATATGTCAAGTGACGACACCGCCAACAGTTCCGAACACTCGAACATGATGTCATCTCGGTGAGTACTCTTTGCTATATGTTTCAGTCAAATTGATAAGGCGCTGGTTCAGATTTGTGGCACAAGCAGAACAAATTATAATTCATAACTAGGGATTCCACTTGATGATTGCCCTAGCAGCTGATTACCACTATCATTTTTTCAAGTACTTGAATATTTTTGAATGGTTCGGATTAAAAGACATTTTGAAGCCCTGCCTATTACTTGATCTTGAAACGAATATTGTAGCCAACCTTCGTTTCGATTGCCGGATGAAACAGGCAATTTTCCAGCTCTACCGGTTATTAAGAGGCAACACCCATTTATTCAAGTGCACTGGTGCCAGGCCGAGAGCACTAATCAGTCTTTCATGCATGGAGAGCCTCAAATGGAATTGCAATTTAATTTAGCCCGATTAATCTATCACCCCGTGGCTCCGATATCAACGACTGAACTTCGTCTTGTTTGCCATTTCCAAGTGTCAAGGCTGGGCTATTTTTGGTTCGGCTATTTCGAAGGGAAATAGCAAACGAGCGCAGACAGGGCGTATGCTAGATTTGCAGCTAATGACATTAAGCATACGCAGGTTGATCCGAAATTTCGACAACACGCCACAGAGACCACGTCAGAGGTCAAAAGGGAAAGGGGCAGTTGCGTGTTTCACATTTGTGCGGGCCAAAGTTCGTCTGAAAACAACAGCTGGGGGAAAGAGCAGTTGAGCAATTTTACACTACTCTGCGGGACAGACAGTTGGGAACCTTTCGACTTTGCCCTGTTTCGAAACTCGTTTATCGATTGAAACTGCTGGCGAGAACCCATCGATTTTCGGTCTTTAAAAACGGGGTCTAGGCGGCCGAAAACGTTACGCATCCTGTCCAAGAAAAGTTCCTGCTAGCTGCCTATTGATTTTTCCTAGGACTCCACTCCTTATCTCTCACTGCAAGCTAACACGGCGGTCAGTTGGCTCGGCCTCCGTTTACCATCGTTTGGCTGTAAGGTATTTGAACCCAGGGCCAATTGTTTTGACCACGCCAGGGGGCTTCTTAAGGGGACAGGGTTGCCAGGGCAACCCTAAATAATTTAGAGTCCCCACATTGATTTGTCAACGTACGGGTGAAATCTCAGAAGAATCATGGAAAGTTTTTACAACGCATTGTTTGTTTACACGAATCATATTTTCCCTTTTTCATGGAAGCTTATTTCCGGTGGAAAAGCTTTGACCGGCAAAGGATGCGCTGTAAGAGAGAACCAGGCAAAGAGTAGAAAATGAGAGTGGCGGCATTGGGGGGTTGAAAAATGCAGCCAGTCATAGACAAACAAATTTTAGAGGCGTTTTAAACTACAAATTTTGCTAAACTTTATAAAAATAAAAAAAATTCAAAAGAGGTGGTAACCCTAAGAAAAATATATGTAAAAATGCTTTCAAACTAAAATATACCGCTTTTGTTATTGTTTTAGGATTATAAAATTGATTGTATATACAAAAATCCAAAAAAATCTTTATTATATGATATTATATTATATTATTAAACCCAAATGAATCTATTTATAAAGTCGACCGACTGTTTCTTTCTGTGTGCTGCTTTCCTTCGCCTAGTTTTCCTGGCTTTCGCATCGTCAACAGCCTGTGACACAGTTTCCACGTTTCGGGGTGGCTTCCCAGGGTGGAGAGAGATACGAAACTAGCACCGAGGGTTGGCGATGCAAGCACGCTATTTTCCCTCTATCGCGCAGAGGATCGCCGGAACGTCTTCATAGACCCATTTAAGGAACACACCCAAAACAAAACCAAGCCCAAAACTGAGCTAAGCACCAAGCTGAGTAAAGGATGTGTGGTGAATGGGGCGGTTTTCTGGTGATGTGGTTGTTTCACTTACCGTTTCACACAACGCAGTTCGTCGATATAAATATTGTTGGTTAATCCGCAGGATGAGCACGGTATTTTTTGTGGTTCGTGGAAATAGAAATGTATTGCATTATTTAGTGGGAATTCACAACCGTAACCGCACTTTGCCCGTGTTATTTTCGTAGCCCTGTTTTTGCAACTTTTCGGCCGAAATGTACTTAGTTTTCAGGTGTTAGGGAAAATGTAGAAAAGAAAATGCCCCGTGATTGATTAGTGACAAGAAGCGAATATAAACCTTGGTGTATTTTTGGGTTTTCATGTGCGTGTTTTGTTGTGGGGCACGTGAGTTATGTGGCCAACAAAAAGAGTTACAATAAATTCCAGAGCCAGTAATTTAGGGCCAACAATTTCTCTGTGCAAAATGCAAATCAATAAGGGAGTGGGACGGGTTCGGGGGTGGTGACGGGCGGAAAAGCTTGGCACATATAGTAAACAAATTGTAGTTTCACTGAATTTTTAAATGCTCTACTCACACGCTTCGCCGAGTTTTTGAGGCCACGTTAACAATTAATGTTCCCACAAAATTTCGATTTAATGACAAAAAATCAACCAAAACACTGCCGATTATTCTTGTTTCAAAAATAATGCCGTTTCGTATTTAATTTTCTAATATTTTGTAGTTATTTGTGGGGCTTTCTTTTCTTGTTTCGCCAAAGCAAGACAAAAGATAGTCGTGGTTCTGATGGATTTCTTTCGTTTGTTATTGTTCTTCTCCTCTTGTGTTTTTGTCACTCTGTTCGTTGCGAAGATGGCGATGAGGGAGAGAGGGAGGAAGGCGAGGCAATGCGAGTAGACGTGTGAAGAATTTTACAAACTTCCGTAAAATCAACTAAAAGGGGAGATACAATGGATCTATTGTTGAATACAGGCAAACATAACATAACATAAAATACAAAAAAATATTTTATGTTTTTCCTTGACATTTAATAGCATTTTGATGATATTTAAAAATATAGGTAAATGCAAATCAAAATCGATTGTAGCCACTCAAGTTACAGAAAATCAAAACTGAATACTCGAAAGCCGCTCAAGTTACTATGAATACAATCGAGTTATTCAAGTTCGGCCGTATTCAAAAACTGATTCCAATGTCGTAGGTTGCTTCCGGTTGGTTTTAAAAGTTTCTTTTTGTTTCTCTGCCATTAGAATGCCCGGGTTTTCGATAAGAAATCATAACATTAGAATTATGTAGATTTTGGGGGACATTATTTCGCTGTGCACTGTGCCATCAGAATTTCGAATTTCTAGTTTTCACTGCCACGTTACTGGGGCACACACATTATTTTCGGTGGTTTTCTAGTCAAACTCGGCCAACATTTAGATTTCCCCAGCCTCAGCAACCATTAGAACCGCAGAAGAGCATCGTATCTGAAAGGCAGAGAGCCAGGCAGTCAGCTGTTCGCAGCATCAATGAAGAACGCTCTTTCGGGCAGCGTTTAATCTCGATTATAATTCGGCATGTCAATAAATTGTTTTCTTTTTCAGTAGATCAAGCACACACACACTCTCAGCCGCGCAGTTTATATGTTAAATTGTGTTTCTGCAATGCTTTTTAAATATTTTGCTGTTGGTACAACAAATATATTTGCAAATTGTTGCCAAATTTCCCATGCACATTCACACACTCGCACACACACCCGCCGACTTTACTTTCGTTTCAATCTTTTTTTTTGTGTTTCTTCGGTTCTGCTTTTTTGATGGGCACCAGAACAATAAATGTTGCCGCCGCAATTTTACTTTTCCATCCGCGAACGAAACAAAACCAACCTCACTCGTTGAGTTTCAAAGAGAGAATGCTACAGAATGGTTTCGAAGAGAGGGCGCGAAAGCTCGGCCAGGGTTGCCAGGCACGCACACAAAACGGGTTTTAGCGGGTAGAAAAAGCTATCTTTGAAATACGAATTGTATCGGAATTAATCTGATGGATTGCAGAGTAGCTAATGTTTTAAATTTTATAAGCCGTTTTATACCGGTACGTCTCAGATATCTATGGTTACTTACGTTTCTCCCGAATTTCGCCCTAAGACATTTCTGTGAAGAGCCTTGCTAGTGCTATATAACAATAAAGTATCCTTAAGAATAGACAATAAGTCCTGACAGTCGTACACTATCTCTTTACAATAAACAAAATCGTAACCAATTTTAGAAAGATAAGATTACATTTTTTTCTAGGTTTAATCGTTTGCCGGCTTAGGCATCATATGACATCAAAGCCGAGCTTTTACATCGCCAATCGATAGTTCAATGTTAGGCTTTTTAACAGAGTAAATATATAGGCGAGCTGTTATCAATTTAAATCTCTGTAATCATGGTTTTAATTTCAAACTTTATAATATTAACAAAATAAAACTATGATTTTATTACCTGTGGTTTACCAGCTAAACTTATATAAGTTAAGGACTTAAAAATTTAAGTAAAATGTTTTTAGTTGATCCTAAGCCAGTCTTACTACTGGTGACATGAGCAAAATGTAGTTATATTGTTTAGTAGTAATTTTTTTCATAGAAATCCATTTTTTGGACTGTAATCTACCAAAACCCGAATCTCTGTTCCTCAGAAACCAAATTAAAATATAGAATTTAAAACCAAGCAGAAATGGACTTCAAAAATTGTTTTCAAAAACCAGATCCAATTTTGTTTTAGAAAACCGCTGTAGATGCTGAACACACAATATTAACTCATTGCTCAGATACTCGTTTTTTCGGATGGCTTCGTCCCACTCGATATAAAACTTAAAGATACACCTGATTTAGAAACACCAGCTCCAAATTAAGGTGGATTTGAATCCATTTTAATATAGAATCCCAACAACAAGAAGTAAAACTCGGTCTTGGTTTTTACATACAAACGTTGCTTGTTTATTTCACTTTACGTTCTTTTGTTGAATATGCATATAATGTTTTTGCGCCTCTATTCCGTCCCGATCGCCGCCGCTTTATAACTTACGCCCTTACCGATCTAAGTGAATCCGTTGCTGATTTTTAATATATATTTTGATCTCGAGTCAATGCTGGCTGCTTCTTCGTTCCGACTTTTCTTGTATGTATATTGAATATTCTGCTTGTATATAAGTGTATAATATATTTAATTTAATACATAAAAAGTTGCGCCCCCTGCAACGCGCATCGATTTTCACTTGATTCGTTTAAAATAGTTTACGTGTGTTTAATATTAAATTGTTTCCATTGTTTTCGCAATGCATAGATCATATATAAAAATACAAAAATCATAACATTTACATACACACCGGACCGTGTGTGTGGCCGCCATATAACTAGGTATTCCATATACTCTATATAATCATATATCGACGCAACCTTGCACAGTCAATATAAATTATTGTTAAATTACAAAAAATTAAAATGTATATATGCATTCGAATTATACACAACTACCGCTCCTCTGTTCGTCAGTATAAATAAATTTTTGTCCACTTAATAAACAATTTCACTTCGTTATACCTTAAGAACTAAACTCTCCTTCTCCTGATCCTTCCTCTGATCCTGCCTCCTGACCATCCTATTCCTCGCTGTCTGATCCACCTTTTTTCCGATTTGCTTGGCCTGCTATCATTCAATAATTTCGCTATTTAGTCTTAGTCGTATATGGAAGTTGAATTGGTACGCATATGTTCAGGAACGGCTTTGCGCCGAGTCTGGGGAGGAGTGTACAATATTTAGTGGCTTTCCTTTATATATTTATAAGTATTATTTATGTGTATAATACGCAGCAGTCAATTGTTAATTTAGCTTTCTAATTTCGCTGTATAGATCGTATAGATCGCTGGATCGCAGTGATTATTCATGTGATACTAATGCTAAATCGCTCGAGCTAAATCTGAGTCCTGAACACCACGCTCAATTCCGCTTTGAACTGTTTTTGTTTATGTTGCTGATTTACTGAAGACTTGCTGGTTCTTAAATTGAGTCGTATGAGATCGTGTGCTTAGGAAAATGTTGTGGTTTTGTTGGAGGAAATGCATTGGGTTCTTCCCTTTTCTTGTGGAGCCTTGATGGATGACGTTTGTGGAATTGTTTTTGTTTCTTTTTGAGTCGTAATACTAGTTCCCTTTAGGTTAGGTTAATGAGTAGACCATATATAGTAAACCATATATATGTAAGTTTTAGCGGTTGTGTTTAGAGAGATACGTTCTATGTTTAATTACAAACGTTGTTCATTTTGATTTTGGTACGAAACAAATAAAAAATCCCGGGTAGCATAACAAACTAAAAAGATGGAGGTGGGTTGTGGGAGTACAAACGAAAGAGAGGGGGTGGGTTCCGATATACCGAAGATTGCAAGCAATTCTCTTGTTCTCACACTAAAATTGGCTTATAGACTTATGCAAAATAATGTACAACAGAGTAGTTACATAACTTAGAAATCGGTAAGCAGTTCTTCCCTTTAAAATATAATTACTTTGACTAAATTTCTCCTCCTCTTCTGCAGTTTTGTGTTTGTGTGTGTGTTTGTGTTAGCCTAGATGTTTACGTTAACCTAGAGCAAGTGCATCATAAATATGCGTATCTATGCACGTGCCGCCGCCTCCACGATCGACCGTCAACATTCTGGCAATGTTGCGAGCTTCGATCATTGAATACTTCGCGAATGTCTTAAATTACACGCCCGGCTCCTGCTCCTGCTGCTCTCCTAGCTCCTGAATCTGATCCTGATCTTCGTCCACTTACGGACGGCAGCAGTGGTGGGAGTAGGGTGGAGCATAGTGCCCGTTGGCGTTTATCGTGACAGTGGTTTGATCTATCTTCGATTGAATTCCGATTTGATAGCTGAAATGGATATATTATGGATTATAATACTTTTTGGTTATTATAATGTTAATCCTTAACTGTATCTATAAACTTCTTATTTATAGCATACTTTTAAGTCGCCACCTACCATCTATGATCTCGTTCTTGACCTTCTGGATCTCCAGTCGCATTTCTCGCACTATCTCAGCCTTCAAGGTGTCCAAGTCGCCATTGGACAGCGCCAGCGACAGGCCGTCGCCATTGACCTGCTTCGGGGATAGAGATTATAGACCTCCGATGTGATTCAGCTCGGTATCACCCACCTTGAGAATGGTCTCCTCGCTGGCACTACCGAAACGTTTGCGCATTGGCCGTGGCGACTCTCCGCCACTGTTCGTTGTGTTGCTTCCAGCTCCGCCCGAGTTTCCATTCGCTCCTTCATGGCCATTTCCAGCTGCTCCAGCGCCTCCGCTCAACTTGTGTGGAAGCGTATTGGACTTCTCCCAGGGTCTCTTCTTCATCTCGGGCTCTGGATCAGGCTAAAAAAGGAAACCAAATTTAAACTCGGAACTATGGATATTGAAGTAAGATGCACCACTTACATCCTTCTTCTCCGCTTGGGCGCGTCGTCGGGCCAGCGTCTTGGCCATCTCGTCCATCATGGAGGCCATGCCATTGGCCGAGCTTCGTCCGATGGTTCCATAGTTGCCGCTGCCTCCGCTGGAGGTGCTGCTGCCGCTATTCTCCGGAGCAGAGGTGGTGGTCTGTGAAATAAAGGTACAGTTTAAATAAGGCCTTAAAGTTGAGTCAATAACTTTTGTACCTTATTCTTTTTGAGCTTGAACTGCTGGAGCTGTGAGGCCAGTGAGCCCATGAGATCTGCCTGGGGATCATCCTTCTTGGGCGCTCCTCCCAATCCCGGCGGAGGGGGTGGCGGTGGTGGTGCCCCTGGTCCACCCGGAGCTGGCGGCGGTCCGCCTCCCATGGCTGGCGGTGCCGGTGGAGCCGGCGGTGCTCCGCCACCCATGGCTGGCGGCGGCGGTGCGCCATTAAACATTTGTGGCGGAGCCGGGGGTGGTGGACCTCCTCCAGCCGCTCCCCCAAAAGTAGGTGGTGGCGGGGGCGGAGCAGGGGCCGGTGGGCCACCCGGTCCGCCCTGGCTGCTCATGCGGTTGAGCGGCACCTGGCCGGGCTGCTGTTGTTGTGACGGATTCATGGGCGGCGGCATGGGCACCTGTCCGTAGGGATTCTCCGCCTGCTGCTGCGGCGGTGGGATCGGAGGTCCTCCATAGCCCGGTCCCGGCATCGCCGGCGCTTGAGGTGCCTGCGGATGCGCCTGCGGTAGCATCTGCTGCTGGCTGGCGTACACGACACTGTTGGCGCTCGCGGAGCTCGGAAGATGGCCACCATGGCCACCATGGCCAACCATGTACATGCCACCGTTCTGGAGCGGCGGCTGTGGCGCCTGCTGCTGCTGCGGCTGCGACTGCTGTGTCGGGTATTGGTGCACAGTGAGATTGGGATTAGAATTGGAGAGCACGTAGTGGGGTTGCTGATACTGCTGGTGGGGTGAAGTGTTTCAGGGTTTTCAGGAGATTCAGGTTCAGGATCAAGCCAATATGCCAATGAAATGAAACAGAAATACCGCATGAGGAATCTGGGATGGGGTGAGGTCATAGCATTCGGAACTCACCTGAGAGGGCGCGTAGCCCGCCTGGACCATCTGCTGATATTGCTGTTGCTGCTGCTGCTGCTGAAACTGTTGCTGTTGCGGCTGCTGCTGCGGAGCCGGCGGAATCTGTGGGTTGACCTGCGGTGGCAGGCCGTTGGAAGCTGGTCCGTTCCCGGTGGGTCCGTAGTGGGATCCCGGCTGGCCCATCTGCTGCGCCTGCTGCTGCTGCTGTTGTTGGGGCTGTGGTGCCGGTGGGGCGCTGAGGGAATTCCTTTTTGGGTGAGCAAAGGTTCAGCGAGGGATGGGGGTGAATCAATGAGTGGAATGAGCGATGAGACACGGAAACGGAGCTAAGTGTTGGATGGCGTTGCTCATGCGCAAGTGAACAAAGAGATCATTTCTTGCTAAGGCCTACTCGTAATACATTTTTTAATATTAGATATATTATATTAATATATTTTAGATATATTATATTAATATATTATTATTTCCTAATATCTTGTTATTTAAGAGCCTTCTTTAAAAATAATATTAATGACCTTATCATTTCTTTCATGCCCTAAATGGTTGAAAACTTTAATTTCCCAGCTAATGGTTTTCCCTTCGTAATGAGCATGGCGCATCCAACGCAATTAATGGAAGTGGAGCCTACCTGCTGGTGCGGTGGTGACCCTGGGGCGTCGGCGGGCTCTGGGGGATGCTATTCTGGTTGGTCTGCGAGGTGGGCGTCTGGGCCGAGGGCGTGACGTGGCCACCTATGCTGTTGTTCTGGCGCAGAATGGCCGCATCCTCGCTGGTCATCGTGCGATAGCCCATGTCCTCCTCATAGCCATTGCCATTTGTGGGCGGTCCACCTGGATTGTTCGCCACGCGACCGCTGAGCACCTTTGAAAGTACATTTAAAGATTAGTTAAACAACCTTAGGTATTTCTTTAAGGATTCACTCACTTCCAGGGCATGCATCATGGCCCTTGCAAAGTTCTCCGCATCATTTTGGCTCGAGAAGTTCAAGCCGTAGACGAATTTCGAGTCGCGCCACTGATGAAATGTGGCCGTGGCCTGGTTGTACTTCAGCCCCTTCAGAATGGAACAATTGATCACCACCTCGTGATCCTGCAGTTTTCGCCCCACAACCCTGAAGGTGTTGTTCTGCTGGTGGTGGTAGATCTGCACCTTGCTCAGGCCCGACGAACTGCCCGAGGGCACCCACTTCTTCTGGTTGTCATCGTACACCATCACAGAGGCGCGGGCCCCGATAATACTCTGCTCACTGCAAGAAAAAACGGTAGGGATTGTGATTAGTGGGGAAAATTTCATGGAGTAATAAAATAATGATGGAGAATTGACAATCAAGAAGATAGAAAACCTTGCCACAAGAAAAAGAAAACGAAAGGGTGAACGATATATTTACAAACTAGTTATGGTTTTAATTGATCAATTCTTTTCAAAACTAATAACTTTCTTATAGTTTCCAAAGTATTTACAGAATGTTTTTCAATGAAAACTTACATTCTACAAGGAATGTATAATAACTAATCATTCTGTAATCCTAATTAATCATTTAAGTATCTTTAAAAAACTCGAAACAGCGTGGGAAACAGAACGGATGTTGGCTCATAAAGTCTTCAAACTAGAATTATTTACGATTTGCCATTTAACGAGATTTATAAAAGAGATACCAATTTGTTGATATTGTTTTCGTGGGACTAGAAATAAAAGTGCTTTCTAGTTTCGGCATGAGAACTAAATATATAGAACCGTAATATGGTTTATCAGGAAGAACTAATGTGTTAAAAGGAATCGATTTTCCCACTTACAAATAAATTTGTCGACTCGATTAAGACTTTCCAGAAAAAATGTCGCAATTGGAAATCGTTTTCAGATCATTAGAACTGCTCTATAGCGATCCTCTCCAAATCGCCACCGACTGCACTTTGCTTCGCTGTGATCTTCCAGACTTTTCACACGACTCGAGTGGGCAAGGGCTTTGATCTATGCCACACAGCCCATCTAATCCCCCTCCAAGATCCAGGACAGGAAGTGCAATGCATTTCTTTATGTGCTCACACACCTGTCATGCAGCGAGTTGATCGTCTCGAGTCGCACGGACCGATTAAATGATTCTAATGAAAGTTCTAAGACGAACGCATGTGTCTGTGCTCTCAACCTTTAGCATTTTTCCCTCCCGGACAGGCAGTTGACAATTAAAGTCAGCCACAAAGTAAACATGGCCAGCAGCAAATGAACGCCTTCATTGGAAAAATGCAAAGGCGATGACGAGTTGCCTTGCCTTTTCTCGACATGGGGCTGTGTTTCTATCCTATGGCTCCGTTTTTTCCGTACTTTTTTTGTATCTCTAGCTTGCAAGTTGCTCCGAGTTGTGTGTTACTGGGGGACAGAGAGATAATGACAGAGAGCAGCCGCCAAACTAGTCGAGTCTGCAGAATTCTCGCTTCAGACCTGGCCCGGCCAAAAGCCGCGAGTAGTTTTGCACTTAAATGGAGTGCGCAGATCGGCGGTGCGGCCAAGTGGACGGACGAATCTCGATCCGCACCCGAGCTCTGGCCACAGCTGTGCGCCGTCTCAGGGCCTTATATAACCAGCAACAAATCAGAGAGCTAAGTCTTATGGGCCTGCCCCTGCCCGCTTCTGCGGCTTGGATTTGCATCGAAATTCGTGGCAACGAAAGTGAAGTTTTTGCACACGGCGAAAAACAGCACAACAGTAGCGGTCAATCAATGTTTAAATTTCTGTTTTTACAGTCGAATCGATTTCAAACTCACAAATTGGAATTGGATAGTACCTATCAAATAATAATTTAAGGAAGTTGGTTTGGAAAAAAAAAATAATACTTTAAGAGCTTTATTTTTCCTCTGACAAGTTATATCTTTAATAATTTTTCCCCCTTGGTATAAGCTTAGGATGCTTCAATTAACTTAGTTACAAAGGTAGTTTAATAGAGCTGAACAACAAAGTAGTAATGATAGCTTTGTGACTCACTACATTCCCATTAACAAAAGTAAATTGCACGCAAAGCGTGCACAAAACGTGCTTCATATAGGTTTTTAACCGGTACTATATAGTTATTTGTATAACTATAATGATGATTAATATGAATTAAACGTATTAGATCAAGAGTTGATCTTGAAATTCGAAACATATTATACACCGCTGTTTTTTCTAAAACTTATATGCATGTTAAAAAAACTATTATATGATGATTAGACAGTGAAAAATATATCTCTTATCGTTTAAATATGATAAGCAACAGATTGTTGAAGTTTTGGCCAACTACTCCAACCAGCTATATCTAGGTTTCTGTAAAATTAATTATATTTAAAATGGAAAACCATAAACGTTTGATTGAAATATGCATTTTTCGCTGTGCAGCTGGCTGGAAAAGCCAAATGAAAATCGAAAAGAGCCCAACAAATGGGCAGCCAAATGGGATGCTGCAGGTATACCTATAATTGAGCCACCGAAAACGCTTTGGGCGAGTTTTCAATATGTAGCAGGTGAAATTTGTTGTGCCTGGGGAATTTATTCGTGCGTTAAGCTCAAGTTTTGAAAAAGCGGCTGAGTGCAGATGCAGATTCGTGTGCACACGATAGCGTTTTCAGCGTAATTGGCGTTAAATTATAATTATGATTAAACGGAGAGTGTGGGGAGTAGTGCTGCTGGTTGGCGGGGTTGAGAGTTCTTTGATTTCTGTCCGATCTCGCTAGGCGGCCAGAAAGAAAACGAAGCTGCAAGAAACGCACTGAAATCCAGGGCCAAATACTACGTGCTGGGAGTGGAGAAATATGAAAGAGAAAAATGGGGGAAATAGTGGGTATTACAGGGCCCAAGGACAGACGTTTTGGGGAAGTGGGTTACACATACGCAAAAATCGTTGTAATGCCCCCAATGAATTTATCTTTGACCGAATTATGGCGACGCTGTAATGTGTGGTGCTGCTTCTGCTGCTGCAATTGCTGCTGGAGCAGATAATGATGGATGTTGCTATAGAGATGTTGCTTGTGTTGCTGCTGTGCCTGCTGATGTTGCTGTTGTGTCGGTGGTGTTGCTGCTGCCGCTGCTGTTGCCATTGTGGTTCTAATTGAAAACGACATGGAGCAGCCCAGCTTGGAGGGTTGGGTTTTCGAGGGTTGGTTCGGATTCACCGAGCTACTCGAGGGATTCGAGGGCGAGACGCATTTGCGCAAAGTGGAAAAGATCAGAGAAGAAGAGGAGGATGATGGGGATGAAGTTAGGGTAGATGAACTGGCTATCGATGTGGCTGCACTTGATGAATCTCTCTCGGCTCCTCTGGGTACATACAACATCTGATCCTGCTGCTGCTGCTGCTGCTGGGATCTCTGAGGCGCCTCATAGATGGGCCCTGGCTTGGGACTGGCCTTGGGTAACTGCAACACCAACTGCTCGTGCTCATGGTAGCGCTGCCGAAGCTCCTGCTGCTGGTAATGATGATACATGGGATGGCGATAGTCCAGCAAATCCAGCTCCTGCAGCTCCTCTATGCTGTAGTAGTCGGACTTCGAGCCCAAGCCTCCGACTGGCGGCGACGACACCTTGTGGTGCATGCTCTGGCTGCGGCGGATCAGCTCCCCGGAGTGGCCGGGGGCCACCTGAAATTCACACATCCCATTGCCCGGCTGCTGCTGGTGGTAGGCCAAAATCGGCGAGGAATTGGCGGCACTCGAGGGCTTCTTGCTGGTGAACGAGGTCTTGGCATAGAGCTTCTTCATGGCCATTAACCGTTGGCCAATATTTGCAGAGGCGTCACAGTGACCAAACAGATCCCACGATCGATCCCACACGTAAACACACGGCGAAACCGTACGATCGAACTAGTGTTTGTCTAGGCTCTTGGCTCTTGGCTGTCTGCCCACTGATCACTGAACATCCAACACCGATCTCCTATTTCTGCACACGTCCGAACGCACTCAAGACCCGCTGGAGACTAAAGCCAAGATCCGGACCGAGATCGAGACTGGGTCTCAGACCGAAACGATCTCTTGGTCGAGGCCAAGACAAACAAAGCCGAGAAAAACGGCGAATGAGCGACCAAGACGTGAGCGAGAAACTGGGAATCGACTCACAATCTGTATTTTTCTCTCATTTCAGCGGCTGCAGCGCTTTGAATTCGTCTAAGAGGCAAATAATTACACTTCAAAGTCAATAAAATAGTGAGAAATGATGAGATGTGCTATGGTCGTTGAGCTGAATTGACCCCGCGACGGGGACCGAGCATAATGGCCAGGTAGATGGAGCACAACCTGACTCACAGTCTCCACAGAATATTCCCAAATGGCATGACAATTAAAAGACGAAGGGAAGCGGTCTGTGTATAAACCATTAAAGAAAACATTCTCCTTCTACAACAAGTTGTATAAGGAAGAGATTATAGAGGTTTCATTCGGATACTCAAAACATCATTTGTATTAAGATATCTTTGAGGAGAAACAGAGCTCAGAATACTGGATATGCCATGCCAGATTAATAAAAATATAAATATTTTAAAAAGTAACTCACAATTTCGAAGGCTAAACGATAAGCGGTCAAGACTTACAAAGTTTAGCTTGTTTTAAGATACTTTTAAAGAGAATCTGTTTTAGGATATTTTTACAAATAATTCTATTCTAAAGGACCTGTTATTGCCAATTTTATGAAGGATTCATTATTACATTTCTGATAAAAGAGAATACCAATTTATACCTCGAAGTACAAGTTTCTTTCAAAAAATGACCCACAGTTTCAAAGGGTATTCGAAAAACGCTCCAAACTTACAAAGTTTAGCTGGGGGCAGTTCTGCCGGCAATCTTTAAGCCGTCTCGTGACCGCCGTTTAACCAGTTCGTCAGTCTGTCCATGCGCCAGTCAGTCATTCGGTCAGTTTGTGATTCAGTGAGTTGGTTCCGTCCGCCAGTGCGATAATTACTTAAGAAACGAGCTCAATAATTTATATTTCCCCCCGAGTGACTATTACAAGTATTTTTCCCTCGCTGCCTTTTTCCTCCACTTCAACTGTTCTTTGGCGGCGAAAAGCGGGGATTTGCGGCGGGAAAAGGGGAAAACCCAGAGCGCAGCTTGTAGCATGTTATGAAAAATTCATATATGAAATTGTAAATCTCAACTGGAAGCTCTCAACTCTCGTTTCTGTTTCTGACTCGGTTTGTGTTTCGGTTTTTTGCCCCTCCACAATTCCTAAACGTAATTTACAATTAACATTATTGTGGCCCATTGTAAGTGGTTGTGTAGTGGCTGTTGGTGGTTCACCGATCTCTGATTTGAGCCGCCCGATTATCGTCCAGCTTTAATGGCTCTGTCAGAATGGTTCAGTTCGTTTAGGTTTTTTTTGGACCTGACGTGTGCCGCGGCTTAAATGATTCGGCAACTAAATATGTGATTCGGTTCTGCGGGGCAATACGAGTGTACGAGAGTACTATAATCCATATGGCTGTCCATAAAGACCCGCAGGCAGACAGCGGGCAGGGAAAAAAACCAAAAACAAACAGAGCCCACACATGTGAGCAGCGGAGTCACAAAGTAGGTTGCCAGGCAGTCAGGAGACCCAAGAGTTTGCCCAGGGCAAACATCGAGAAGTGCTTGGGGAACGTGGGGGTCTCAATCAATATCGAATATCACTGCGCGATAAACCCGTCACGGGAGGAGCGCTTCCTGCCGGTGATGCACTTGGAGAAAAGCAAATAATACAACTTGTCAGTAACATTTTACGGGTTTTTCACAAACTTGTAGATTCAGTTCCATTTAAAGGGTTTAAGAAGTTAAAGTTTAGGTAAAACCTTGGGATCTTTGGTGTCTCAAAGGGACATTATTTTTTAAAGATTTTTAATTACCAACACGTCACATTCATAAAAAAGGAATTAAAAAATTTAAAAACAAACAACAAAAAAAATTTTAAAAAAATTAAAAAAGCACAAAATAAATAAATTTATAACATGAAATAAAAAAAAACCAAAATAAATGAAACAAAAAAATGACACATTAAAAGCTTTTAATAATTATATAAAAAGTGTTGTGCATAGCATGATTTTTAGGTTCGAATGAAAACACTATCAATTTATTGCTCTCTTGAGGAAAATAAAGCCCTTATCAAAAAAGGAATGTTTGATTCACGGAAAAAAACTTTGGAGAACATTGAGTCATTTTAGATACACAATAATTTAGCATATTGAATATAGTTTTTTAATACAACAGTGTAAACACTTTAAACCCTTCGTTTAATATAATGGATTTATAAATGTACAATAAACTTTCTCTCAGTATGTTAGTCACTCAGAGCCCGACAAAAGCCTGGATTTGGGTCACACTCCAGCACCTCCTTCCCAACCTTCTTATCCTCGGGGACAGGTGACGATGGGTTGGGATCCATTCAGCTCATTGAAACCGACTTCAATCAAGCTCGCAGTCGAAAGGATTAAAGTTGGATTCCGGCGAAGAACTCATATTTACTCGTGTATATCCACATACCTGGTGACTTAAAGTCAAACACAAATATTGCGCGGTAAAACCGAAACCCGTTTCGTTTGTGGCCGGCAAACTTCTTGTGTTTGTCTTCAAACTTGGGGGATTTTTAGATTGTTCGAATACGGTTCTTTCACCGAAACTCAATTTGATTAATGCATGCGATAAGCCAACAATTACGGCACGGCAATCACGAGGCACTTCACTATTAAATGCATTTATTAAAAGGGCGCCAGATGCATCTGATCCGCTGCTCACCTATTCGGCAGACTTCCCTCGAGCGGCTCCGTGGGACAAATGTTACCCATTGAGCGGCGGAATTTCAACTGGGATACACCCAGCGAACTGGGCAAATTCAGGGGAAAAGCTGCGCGCACAAACCAAGTTTAAAGCACTCGCTGGCTAGGCTAAGCTGACCGGATTTCCTCGGAGACAACATTTTAATGATGACACACCCAAAAAAAAGGAAAAAATTAAATAAAACGCAAACTTGCAACGTTTTTTGCTTATTCACAATTCATTTATCGCAAGGGGGTGGTGTTTTACCAGCTTTTCAGTGAGCCAGCTCCCCAAATGGGAAGCCGCACCCCGCTTTAAGACCAAACAAATTATGGGGATTAATAAACAGGGAGCTGGCTGCTCCACTTCCCCAAAATGAACACCCCCACTCCGGGGAACTGGGTTTGGGCTCGCCATAAATTCTGGCAAATGAGCTTCCAAAAAGGTCGACCCATAAATTTCGCAGACATCAATTTCGAGGTGTCGCAAACTAACTTATGGAGATTGTTAGGTTGAGTATCCGGGAATTTGACCTCAATTGAAGGAAAATTGTACATCAATGCCCATGAAAGGTACCTCTTAAAATTGTAGTTGTAATATAATTTTGTTTAATATTTAATAATATATAATGGTGAAAAACACACAACTAGTCCTAAATTGCAACCCTCTGAGTAACTCATGCTAAAAGGTTGACCCACAAATGTCATAGACAAGCACTTTTATAGGTGACAATCAGACTTTTAGAAAATGTGAAGCTCGGCGCATATGTGAATTGAACTCAATTTGAATGAAAGTCAGAAATTGCCGTTTGCCTAATTGAAATGTCCTTCACAAGCGATTGACAACAGAACTTGTATCTGGCAGATACGTAAGTGATGGTCGTATCTATTCATTGTCAAATGTTCTGGCCGTGTAAACTTACGTCATTGCAATTTGGTTTCTGTTGTCTTCCTAGCTGCTTCAGCTGTCGTTTCTCTTCGGTCTTCTGCTGTGGAGGGAAACTCGCTTCCAGTGTTTGGCTTTTCCAAGGGTATGAGATCTGCAAGACCGGAAAAGAAGAAGGAGATACAGATATATTTACGATTACGGTTACAGCTCGTAAATCAAGTGCAGGCACACGTGTATCCCACAGATAGCACTTCTTTTCGTGGGAAAATCAATGAGAACGTTTCCCCCTTTTCCCTGGCGAGCCAAGTTTGTTTTGCCAATTTCCTCCAGCCAACGAGGGCCGTTGCCAAAGTAGTTGAATCCCTTTTCCGCTTAACTTGCTCCATTGATAACTAATCGAACGGCCCATGCTGTGGTCCTTTTTCTAACCGAATGGCTATGAATTGATATTGGCCAACTCGTTCTGGCCACATCGAACGCAATATCTTATGAGGCATTTGCGTAATGAGGCAATTGCTTTGAAAGCAGCCCAAAAGGTGAAAAAGAGATGGGCAGGAGAAGCATGCAGGTCAATGAACTTGGTGGAAAAAGGTAATAAAGTTGGTATTTTTCTTCCGAATAGCTCCCTTTCGATAAATCGATATTTAGGAACCTTGAAAACCGCACCAGAATAGAACCCATCAATTAACCATGGGCAGCAGTGAAAGCTTGGCTGACGAATTAATAACCCGCGCAGAACAATCAACTCGGAATTAGAGCCAACCTGAAACGAATTGCTGGACTTTTTCTTTCTCTCCATCTGTTTTTTGGACAATGACAAAAGACACAAGTCATAATGGAAGCCGCAATAAACAAAAGTAAAATGAAACGAGGCATTTGCATTTTAGAGACTGGGCAGGAATCAGGTCAGCGCTCTAGAGAAGATCTGGGCCGCCCCTCGCAGCCACGCCCCGCGGCAACATCTTGGGCCAAGAATTTTGACCTAGTTTTCCCTCCATTTCCCCACGCCGCAAACCGCCCTGAAAAGGAAACCCTGCTTACGTCATAGAGTTCCGCCTGGAAAAACCTTCATTCACAAGCACGCACTTGTAGTTGCGGCAGTAAAAAGAAGTGGGAGTTGGGTGACTTTTTAATTGGGAAATGTTGGCAGAGGATGAGTTACCCCCGTATTAATGGGCCAACATTTTACCAGTTAATTTCGCATTCGCCAAAATAAAAGAAAACCCATTGAAGGCCAACTTTGAGGAGGGGTTGTGGGTGGCAGGCGCACATATGCCGCTTCCCCCGGTCCGGGGAAATACACACCCCCGAAAATGACGCCCTTGGGCAATTAGACAAAGCAAAAACCTGAGCAAAATAAAACAAACACAGAGAATGAGAGAGCAAAAACGAAAACAAGTGAAATATTTGGCACTCACCAAGAAGGGAGGTTGGCCAAATAATAAAAAAGAAAAGTGGAAGCACGGAGAGAGTGTGGAGGCAGGGGTGGTTTGGGACAGCAACCCCTGGGTAAGAGTTTACACTTTAGAACGGTTCTCTGCCCCGAAGGGAGGAAGTTCTCTAAGGGATCAAATGTTACCGGTTCGAATTTCGATGTTTAACCCGGCTGAAGGGTGACTATCGCTTATTTATATTGTTTTGACAAACTCACTTGTACTTGTTTATATGGCTTACCAAAACAAATTCTTAGTATATGATTCTTATTCACTTGTGACTAACTCTTAGTCAATATTCAGTGCCCTTTTGAACATTTCCAGGAGCTCTTGAGACACCTTTTAAATTTTCCTGGAATTTCCGCAACTCCCGATGATGTCAGTGGGTTAGGAGTTGACTCATTTCCCACTCGCGTGATATTAACAATTTGTCAGCCCGAACGAAACCACCATTGTGGTCCTATTCACAGGAGAGACGGCCAAGTCAACGCTCCTTCAACTCCTTCCCTATAAATCCTACATCGTCCCCTAGCTTCTCTTTGTTAGCGCGCACTTCACTACAGCCACTGCACAGAAAGCAAAATTGTTAGTATTTAAGGATTTCATAAGAGAATTGCTGGCAGTACCAGTACTGCTTGTAGACAGGTATGTCTTGATTTGCAATACTTTTAATCAACTTTATATTTGGTATCTTAAAGTGATAAAACATACACATATTTTAATCAATTTTAACTTAAATGTTCTACTTATTTTTTTTTCTAAGTGCCCCCATTCATTTTTCACTTGCAGCTCATAAAAGTCGCAACGAATCCTCATTAAGTCTGGCCAACTCTTCCTGCCCCAAAACCCCCCTTTCATTTGTCTTCTTGCCACTCGCTTTATGCGGTAATTTCAGTTGTCTCCTCTGCTGCTTTTTGCCCTCAGGCCCCGAGGGAGTGTTCCAGGGTTGCAGCTTGCTGGTAACTGGTTTTGGGGCCATGCTTTGTTTTCCTTCTTTTTTTTTTGAGCCATTTGCGGGACTCCCGACGAGGGACTTTTAGCCTGGGGTTCTGGGACCTGTGCACACGTGTTGGCCAAATGGAATTACTCCACAATTTGGCTGCTTATTTGGGTCGCACTTCGGTACTTGTGATCTCTGCGCCGAAAGATCTAATTGATCGATTTGCGAAAGGAGCTGGCGATAATCGATGGGATGGATGGATGGATTGGTTCGCAGACGAATGAGACACATAGTTTTGGGATGGGAAACTGGGCTCCCGTTGACCTGGATTCCCAGGCATATCAAAAAACATGGCTAGCCAAGCGGCAAGTCATCGTAATCATCATGATCTTCGCCTTGTCTTGGCTTCTTTATTTTCTGCTGTTCGCCTTCGGCAGTAGCTGCAAATTAAAAATGTATCTACAAGTTATTAGTTTTGCCAAAGCTGTTGCATGTTTTTCCCGGGGCAACCACCACTTTGTGGGTCACTGACTTTCGATTGTGGGCGTGGCTGTCTAGCGACGCCCTAGCGCCAAATTAACCCCAGACAGCCGAACGTCTCCAAACTCATTTCGGAGATCGATCTTCGCTCTGATTCGTGGCGGAAAACGGAGGAGTGGAACTGACATATTGGGAAAACATACTTTTTTGTAGACTGGCGTTTCGCTTCGAAGCGTCAAGTTAATGGAGCGCGGTATATCTTTTTTGTTTTTCTTGTCAGCGATAATTATTGAATAATGATTCAATTGTCTGTTGTCGGTGGTGTTGTGGAATTTGTGTTCTCCAGCTGATAAAAAAAAAAAAAACAAAACGAAAAAACCGAAGAATCAAGTCAAACATTTCCCATTACAAAGGGGAAGTCTATTAAATTATTACACTGTCACTGGCACAATGGAGTGCGGTGCCCACAATTTCTGTGACAATGCAGCACCACCACGACCTCCCATTTCCCCTCCCCCGCCTGTCCACAATCCGCTGGCGGTGCACAAAGTTCAAGTGAGGAGCATCATAAAAATATCATAATCATAATATAATCTAAAGGGAACGAGCGTGTAAGACCTCTTGAACAAACTTAATGGTAAATACCCTTCCAGTGAAGATAGAATTAAAGATGATTTCATGTTCCAGTGTTCTGAAAATATTTCTAGTATCTTTATACCCAATGGTATCTTTCCATCTTTTGGTCTTTCTTAAACTGATTTTTAAGCCATGTTATTGGATGTAAATAGTACTTGATACATATCGAAAATAGTACCTACATAGGTCTATGCTTCCTGCGACTTTAGGTCTATGATACCCCTCTGAAGGGTATTCAAATCCAGATAAATGGCAGGCCAAAAGGAGGCAAGTGAGAAAATAAAAGAGAAAAAGGGGTGGGGAAAAGTCACTGCAATTGAGCGAGAAATAACAATAGAGGCAGAACGGGAAGGCAGCCAACAAAAAGAGTTCAAGTTACAAACTGTCCAGGAAAACTGGAATGTGCAGAGGGTCGGGAAAGAGATGGATACACCGCGGGTGAACGAGACAGACGAGTGCAACGCCACCTGTGGGCCTTTTCCGAAACCACTCAAGATCCGGAAAAAACAAAAAAGGCAGCACTAGAACCTTGCTAAAAAAAACTGCAGCCAGGGCAAAAAACCGAAATTGAAGTTTAGTGGAAGCTTTTAGTTGCAAACAAAAACAAATCCCAGGTCCCCGTCTGCAGCCCCACCCACTTTTCACTTCCCGCCACTGGTGTTATTGTTGCTGGCACTTCGTATTTTCCGTTTTCGTTGTTTTGCCGATGTTGGAAACTTCAGACTTGAAGACCGAGAGACCGGAAGCACTTCAAGTGCTTGCAATTCCATTGGGCAAAGTGCGGGGGCTATAAAAAGGGGATCAAGGGGGAATGTTTGGCTGGGGATTGACTTTGCAATCAGCTTCGCCTGCAACTTCGGAGCGATTTGAATTCGGTTTCCAAGGCGCAAGCTGTGGGATATCAGTCATACTACAATTATGTTCCCCAGGCAAAGCTTTAAAAACAAAAGTCGTTTTAGATTACAATTACAATTTTCTTTACAAATATTTATGAACACTTCTCCAAGTAATTAGTTCTTACTAATTTACAATACATTTTTAAAATTTGTTTTTTCCAAAACTTGTGTCTCAAAATGACTACAGAATTTAAGAATGTATCTCCATGACTATAGTTTTTTGATAATTCGAATGTTTTTGGATCATTTTACACATATTTTTATTTATTTAAGATAAGGTTTATTAAAAATTTATTTAATTTCATTATATGGCCTTAGCTCTCAGCAAATAAAAATCCCATGGTTGTCCAAACAACTCAATTTGCTTTTGATTTATCAGCTAAGCACTTCCCGTTCTCAAGTCAAGTAGGAAGCCTTCCCATTCGAAGATAATATTTTTATCTGCAATGTTTCTGAGGCCTTTCCTCATGTCAATGCTAGAGGATCTTGCTACATCACATCCCCCACAACAGAACTCAATTAACTTTTGGGGTTTCTAAGAATTGTTCCCATTTTGTGGTGATTTCTGCGCACTCTGCTTTGCTCCACACATTTTCATGATCAATTTTCACATCGTAACTTACCTTGAAACCAAACGGGAAACAACAAATTTTCTGGTTTTGCTGCTTTTTTACACTTTTCCCCAGAAGCGAGCCCAAAAATATACGTTTTGTTTATGGAATGGTTTTGGCCAAATATGGCTAAAAACGAGAAAGCTTCCACCATACCCCGGCAACCGCCTCTCTTTAAACAATTGTAAATTAGCCGCAGACATCGTAATTTTGTTTTAATTAATCTGCAACTCATAGAAATTATATGGCTCCGCATATCTGAGGCACTGCATCTGCAAAAAGAGGTTGGGGGATGTACATACATTTGTACATACGGCTATATACAGCTAGCCAAGCGTTAGAGCGTGAAGAAGTAGTCGGGCCAGGAGACGAGCTGAAGATGGGGAGCTCATGGAACTGTGGACTAGGTCCGCGTATTCCTCGGCTTTTCATCTTTTTCTCCGCTTGCCGTTTTCTGTTTGTTGTGGCAAAATATCTAGGCCGTAAAAAATGGTTAAACGCCAGAGCAATTACCAGGCCAAACAACTTGAGGAGAACGTGGTTAAGTACGAAGTGCGATGCCCATGGCCAACTACAGTGAAGTCCCAGCTGGGAGGTCTCTCCGATAAAATGTTTTTCTGCAGCCAGGAGAACTCTTTTGTGGCCACTCACATTTCGTGGCACAAAGTTTTCTGCCAGTTTTGTACACTCTTCCGCGGCAGAAGAATCCAGAAGACAATGAAAGCTGCCCACTTAAGCAAAATTTCATTTCTGACTTTTCCGCTTATCTGTGCAAGTTTGCGCCTCGTTATATCTGCAATTTATGGCATATATAGCTCTCGGATTCATCAGATACACATATAAGCACACATTCGTATGTTATGCATTCGCAAACAAGGCACATTTGTATGAGAATGTTCAAGTTTAATCTGAGTTGGCTGACGCTTTTCCTCGTTCCGATTGCAACAAGCTTAAAAAAAATAGGCCTATGTCTGCATGATAGAATAACCGATACCTCTTAAATATATCAATGGGAGTTAGTCTAATATTGACATATAAATTTCCTAAATCCCAAATATTGCCGAAAGTATAGATGAAGTTGTATAATGTATAATCTCTAGATGAAAGATTAAGCTTTTTAAAGAGATAGGTACACGATAGATAACTATTTGTTGAATATCTTACTAAACTAATATACTAACTAATATTTAGGTAAGGTTATGAATTTCCGTTTAACCATCTAAACGTTATCTAGACAAGCTTCTTATGCTCGTCTCTGTTTCCGTTCCCAGGGCATCGCCATCTCTAAAGTGGATACCTTAGAATTTCTGCATTTCTTTCCAGTTTTCTGTGCTGTCAGCTGTCTCTTGACGTCTGGCCGGCTAATTCCCTCCATTAACTATTACTTAATTGCCGCTTGACACGACGTTTAAGCTTCTTTCCCCGTTTCCCCCACAATTACCCATCGCTGGCGATAAAATTCCATTCAAGATAAGATTATTCTGTCTAACTCAGCTTTTGTGAGTCACATGCAAAATAATTTCGCCGATATCCAATCAAATCAGATCATATCATTTCCTGAATTCGCGCAGAACAATGTGCAGAGGCGAAACAGACACACCAATCCAGAGAGATAAACAAAAACAAATGGTTGAATCAACAAGCGGCCAAGTGAAAGATATTAATTAGTCAGCATGGCAGGGGGTGAACGAAGGGGCATTTTCTAATGAGAAAACCCAAACACGTTCCACACATCCGATTCCGATTGCCGGTCTTTGCCGCCTCTGTGGATCATGAATTATGCAGCCGGCGTATAATAAGTATATTTAATGCATTGAGAAAAATGTTTATATCATAATTTCCATTGTTAAATAAACATTTTTAGTGTAACATTCATTTATAAAGCTAAAAATATTATTAAAAAAAACTTTGGTTACAGAAAATTTAAAGTATAGGCATTCTATACATAAATCTCATTATAAATTCTTTAAAGATCACAAAATTCTTCTTCTAATCATCCTAAAATTATATAAAACTTCTCAAAAAAGGTAGCTGATCTGAGCTGAGCTTCATAAAAACATCTATTTGTTTCCCAACATAAAACCTATTTTCAAAACTTTAAAATTATTATCCAATATCAATTATTTATTCTCCAAGTGCAATTGATTTACTGCAAAATGGCCATGCCACTGCTGGATGGTCGTTGTGGCTCCATGGAGTTTCAGTTATAGAGTCATTAGACAAAAGAACTGTGTCACGAGCCATTTCCTTGGCCAAGTGGAAGGAAGCTAGCGGTAAGGCCGAGATCAGGGGCAGGGGATGAGGGGCAAAAACATGTCTCAAGATTCCTAGCTCTTCATGTTGGTCCCGCATCTCCATAACTCACATACAGATTTGGATTCCGATGCGAACTGAATTGAAATGGATTGGATTGGACGACCGCTCGAGTGGCGAGTGGGAGGAAATGGATGTGGATGTGGCAGTGGACAAGCCCTGGCAACAAAAATGCGGAAATGTTAATTGGATTTGTTGTGGCATCCATGTGGGTGGCTGGCTGTAGACATCTCTCTCAGAGTTCAGGGGTCAATGCATCGACCACGAACAGCAACAGCCTCTTCTCCGCGCCCTTTGTTTTTGCCTGAGCCAAAGCTGCCTGATATGAGAGCGCGGTTAGTCACAGAAAAAAAAGTTGACGCGGCCAGTTGATGATTCAGTTTTAAAGGTATTTTTCGAGGTAGTTTCTTGCGATGCATCCGCCCGAAATACCTGGAATTTTTTGTGTACGGCCCTGCGTACCAAACTTTTAGTCATCGTAAAAGTGCCAAAAAAAAAAAAACAAGAGCAGCAATATGTAAACAAGGCAAGAAGTGCTATCTCTACTTTACCTTAAATACAGTGGAACTACAATAAGTCGGTCTTTATAAATAAAGAAATACATTGATTTTCGATTTTCGTAGATTTCCTGCTGTCTATAAGTAAGAACGATCTATAAGATACATTATATTTCGAATGCAATAAGTCAGTCTTTATAGATATACCTTGAGTTCTAATAATGTCCAACCATTACAGAATATTTGTCTCGGATTTTAGTAGATTTCTTGCTGACCATAGTTAAGAATGATCCATAAGATATAATAGTTTGTGAGCCACATCTATAAAATGACCACCCTAAGGAGGTTCGACTGTAATACATTTAAAAGCTGATAAATGGAAATGGGGCAGGCAAAAAGCAACTACAAATGGGGAGCACACTGTCTGTTTGTTATTAACCAAAGCGAATCGTAAAGCGAGGACATGTGTGTTTTGGTTTTGTTTCCCGTTTTTCGGGGTTTACTTAAGTTTTTTATCTTATCTAGTAGCAGCTGGAAAACTGGGCTGACGGTGTTCAAATAACTGTGTCGTCACACCCTCTTTCTCTCTCCCTATCGCTCCCCCTGCGCTGCACCTCGCCGTTCTAATGCAACAATTACGAAATCCGCGTTGCATGCGGCCATGTGTTTGGAATCGGCTTGGCCCAGGGAAAGACCAGAAGAAAGGGGAATGGCGGAATGAAGAGTAGGCCAAAAAGACGGGAACAAATGGTAGGTAGCGAGCGAAATGCAAATTTCTGGGCCCAGTGGAAGTTCCGCTACTCGTATTATCATATGGTATCATATGGAGTTACGAACAAAATGTGATATATTGTAGATTAAGGTAAACTTTTAACGGAAACAGATAAAATACAATCGTTTCCATAAATTGAAATTGTTTTATAAAGAAAATTCAAGTAGGGATCGATTGGAATATTATATGTTTTATAAAGACAATTCAAGTTGGAAAACCCCTTTATTATAAAAAAAAATACATACTCCATAAATTTGTTAATTTATTGTTACAAAGAGCAAAATAAAAGTATTTAAGAACGTGAAAATTAAGTTTGATGGTTTATACACATTAAAATCCCAAAGTTTCTTGAACTTTTGCCACCATTTCGATACGATTTTGTTAATTTTACACTTTTGTTGGAATAACCAAAAGATTGATTGTGTTTCATGTGATTTCAATTTAATTAAATTGAAGTATTAGTTATAAAATGTAAGTTCCGGAAGGGGAAAAGACACCTTGAAATGTTGGGGCTTGGCTTGAATAAGTTACCCTGAAAGGCTGATTTTCAGCCTATTTGCGAACGGGTTTTGTTTTGGGCCCTATGAGTGTTGCCTTGTGTTTGCTTGTGATTTGCGGGCCGGGTCTTTGGCCCGCTTCGTTTGGCCAGCGAGCGTAAGAGCCAAAATGAGTCATGGCAAAGTTGGCTGCCATTTCAGGGCTAAAGGAGTTTCGTAGTCTTGGCTTGCAGTGGTTTGTAGTGGCTGCTTTTGCTGGCTGGTGCATTGACATTTAAATGTTTGGGGGCAGCGGAAAGGGGGCGGGGAGGTGGCGACTGGAGCGCTGTGGCATAAATTAAAGTTCAAACAAACACCGAGAAGAGGAGGAAAATCGAGGCTGCCCCACCCGCACAATCTGCGCATCTCTCTCCGCCTCTCTTTTTTGGAGGCTCTCTCTCCGCCACTCTCATCCTCCCCCCTCCCCCTGCCTTTTGGCAGGTTTTTGTTTGTTTTGCGGCGAAAGAAGCCAAGAAGAAGCAGCAGCAGCAGCGCATTTCCAGCCAAAACAAGGAGCATAACAACAACAACAGATGCACTTCGGAGAGGGGCGCTAAAGAAGTAATTAAAGCACAGTCAAAGAAGAACAGCTGCCCCTCTTCTTCTTCTTCTTCTTCCAGCCCCCCCACTAACATGCCAAAAGTCATAAAATCAGAGGCGCTGTCAAGAGGGGGTTGGTCCACCAGCAAAAGTATTTATAACAGAGTGCTAAACAAATGCATTTAAATTAACTTTATTATTAGAAAAGTTTATAGTTTAACCCATAGCCACCCCCCAAACTCGACTCCACAGCCGCCCCTGCAGCAAGCGAAAACAGGTTTTAGGTGCAGGCAAAAATGAAGAAGCAGCCGGAGCAGCGACAGCTGTTTTTAAAGGGTCCACTTAATTTACGCAAATCTAAGCGAATTTAAATGCTGGCGAAACTATCTAAAAACTGCCCTCGCACACACACACACACTCGCATACATGGGCAAAAAGGAGAGGTGCGCAAAAAAGGGCGTGTTTGTATAGGAAGAAGAAGCAGTGGCTGCGGAAAAGGGAGCAGGCGGAAATTGGCACCAAACCCGGGGGTATTCAAAGACTAAACAGCAGCCCGTATAAAAATAAGGGAAAACTGATTAAAATAGAAGCCAACTATCTAACGCACTTCCTGGATTAAAAATACATTCTTGCAGAAAAGGGCAAAAAGAAACAACAAAAACTTACCACAACATTTTGGTCGATTCCGTTTCCACAGCGAAAATGCGTTGGTGTTGGTGTGCGGCGTCTGCTCTGCTACTTCTTCTTCAGCTTCCCGACGGAGAGAGAGAGAGAGCGAGCGGGAGAGGGCGAATTGCAATTTTCACCTCTCTGGGCGGTTTGGAAAATAATTGTGATTTAGATTTTTAATCAAAACGCTCGACTTCTTTTGGGTTTTTGATTGCAGCACGGACACACACACACAGGCGCACGCACACTGAAACAAACACAGTCGAAGAGCGAGTGAGTGAGCGCGAGAGAGAGGGCGGGCGGGGGAGAGAGAGAAAGAAGCGAAAAACTCCTTTTCAAGGAGTAGACACCAATTTTTCTGGGCTCTCTCTGGACGCGAAATAGAGTTCTTAGTTTGGCAACTGCTTAAAATTGGTTAATAATACTACACCCACTCGACATACACACACTTTTCACCAGCCGAGGATGTTCTCTTCCCTTAGCTCCTTTTTTCCTTTCCCAGGAACTCGGCTAACGCTTCTGCTGTTTTCGTGCTCTGTTATTTACGATTTGTATCTGAACAATCACTCACAGCTAGTCGCTGGCGTTCGGCGGTGTCATTTTCCGCGACAGCACCAAACAAATCGAATGAAAGGCGGCGTTTTTCCCCGGAAAAAACAGTCCGTATCGTGTCCGCTTTGCGTTCCGTTTCGTCCAACGATTGCCGATAGGTTGGATAGACAGATAAATAAAGAAGAATGTATCAATTCATCAGTATATCGATACTTTCGAGTAAAAATAAATATTTATGTCGTGATATTTTCACTTTATTCATCGAACATCGATACTTTGTTAGAATATGTGATGGTCTCACAGTCAGCTGATTGGCGATAGGATGGTGATGCTTATCGATAAGTTGGCTGCTAGCACATAACAGTGGCATAAACCACATAACATGTTTCTGTTAAAAATAGACTGTTATTTTTCGTTTTTAGTTTATAATAACTCCAAAATTTTGTCCGTTTAAAGCAAATTTTCTTTTATCCCCATTAACAGTTTTGATAATCAAAGCTCATAAAATACATAGAAATTGAGATCTGTTCATTAGAATTTTATTCACATGTCACGACTATATTCTACGACTGTTATACACTTATCAAATCTTCTTCAAGGGTACAATAACTACCATTTTCAAAGGTTTGGTTTCTTCCTTTAATAATATCAAGTGATTTGTTAAGTAACCAATAGCATAGTCAAAATTAAAACAAAACTCAAAATGTTAGTCCATGTTCGTCGACTGTTTTAATTTTTTTGCACAGGGCGGAAATTTTGGAACGTGTCAGTAGTGGCGGTAAAAAATTAAATTAGAATAATTATCTTATACCTAAATTAACGCCCAGATGGCAGCGTCTAGTAGACGGCATCCCGGTAGCTCTCCACGAAAGTTTGGATCAGTTCCGGCAATTCCGGAGCTCGGCAGAGGTATTTGTGTCCATACTTTAGGCTGGCCCTGAAGCGATGGAACTCCACGGGTCCCCAGGCCCGGCTTCTTCCGTCCAGGGCGATTCTGTACAGACGGTAGCCCAGGTGGATGGGCACCACAACGTCGTCGGCTGCATGAATGATCAGAATGGGCTGCCGGAATTGTAGGACGTGAAGATCCGACTCGAACCTCAGCATATTGTTGTACATGGGATTTGAGATGGTGAAATCGAACCAGGGCAGGTGCTTGAAGAGCTTGGCGAACGGATGCATGCGTATCTCATCCCTGATGTTGGTGAACGGGCTTTCGAGGATGACTCCCCTGGGAGCCCTCTCGTTCAAACTCGCCAGCTTAGCACACAGGTGCGTGGCTACCCCGGTGCCCAGGGAGTGACCCCAAACCACGATCGGATTGGAGGTGATGTTGGCTATGTACTCAAACACCATCATGGCATCCCGCACAACGCCTTCCTCCGTCGGAGGCACGGGGTCTGAATCTCCATAGCCTCTGTAGTCAAAGGAGAAGACGTGGTAGTTGAGCTTCCGCAGTAACTTGTACACCTCCGATCGGTGGCCACTGCCTCGGCTGGCTGTGTTGCCGTGGAGATAGAGCACCACAGTGCCACCTGGCATACGCAGCAAGCGCTCGTAGAAGAGCTGCTCGTTCTCAGGCAGCACGACGGGGAATTCGGAGCGTATAGCTGGCGCCAGCTCCTTCAGCTCCTTTTCGTTGCCCGGCGCAGGCTCCAGGTGCTGATCCGGGTCCTTGTTCACCTCCTCCTCCACTCGCAGTTCGCGCTTGAAGCGACGCACTGCATTGCTGGGCAGGACATGCCACACACCAACGCGCACTCCATCCTCGTCCTGGTCGTGATCCTTGACGGTGATGTAAAAGTTCCTTGTGGCATACAGTCCCACGCTCTCTGGCTTGGTGAGATCCAGTCCCTTGGGGTACTTAACTAAAATTAAAGGAGAATTGAAATAAATCTTTGAACTTTAAATTTATTATTTAAGAATTCTCTTGGTAATGCAAGATCATTACTTTTTGGGAAAATGGATAAAATAAAGATGTTCGCGATTTGAAGAATATGCGTCTAAGTTTATGGATCTTTATTTATCTTATAGTGTATAGAATATTTTATTACTTACTGAATGTGAGGAAGAGTATGCCGCGCTGGAACGTCACGGAGTAGCGGAAGATCAGCGGCAGGACCACAAAGATCAGGAAGAAGATCACCAGACATGCTTGCAGAGATCGAAGACCCACTCTGCGAAAAATGTCAGTGGATGAGAGGTAGAAGGTGACTATGTGCTTGGGGTGGGAATAATTTTAGTAGTAACTGAGTGACAACACAAAATGGAAGGAAAACAAGCTGGTGACAGTGTGAGCGTGATGGATCAGAGGATACATTTGTATGCACATTCGGGTGGCAAGCAAAGCGGATATTACGGAAAAGCGGAAACGGAACAGGCCGGCGATATCCGGCGATAAGAAATGTCGATGTCACGATGTTTGGATCAAAAATCAGAAGAATGTGGTTCGGGTTATGTCGTTATACAAGCGCACAACATCGAATCGAGCGTAGATACTTACAGACCAGTTAGCCAACTAAGTAGGATCGTTCCGGGAATAAGTGTGGCAAAGAAAACGGACCTTAGGCAATTATGAAGCTCGTACATTGTGATTGTTTTACGTCCGCTGTTCTGTATTCTGCTTATAATATAGTTAGCGATATTTCAATCTATCGGGGAAAGCGACTTAACACTGAATGTTACTGATTTGTGCGTTTGTTTGTGTGGAGCTTTCCCGGGCGAAAAGAGAGATAAACAAATTACTTGGTTATTACTTGGTTAATTCAGATTGATTGTTTTTTTTTTTGCAGGGGGATTAACCAAACTGGACGCATGCAAACCGAACCGGACCCGTAAACTGTTCCTCTGGAGAGCGACCTTTGCACCAAGGGTTAACCGCTGATAAAGTTGCGATTCGATTGAGTTGTTAGGTGACTGGGTGATTACACATGTTTTATGAACAAGGGTTGTTTTTTCATGCATGCAAATGATCGTTTATGTATGATATTGGGTAGTTATTATTACTTTTCTCCATTATCTATGAAAAATAAGTATTAAGATGAAACTACTATTTCTTTGGTCTGCTAAAAGGTACTGAAAACAAACTTTGTATTTGGCACACTTGTTCTGATCTAGTTTCTAATTTATGGTCCGCAGTTACTTCACATTAATTTTTATTACAAGAGTTAATAAGTGCGCAAGTACTTTTGTCGATTCCTAATCTATTTCATAATCAAAATTTATCTCCGAAATTTGTATTTCCAATCAAAACATGGGCTTTCACATATAGATAACACAATCGCAATTAATGTGTAGTTTAGTGATAAGAACAAAAATAGTTTTGTTGGTTGTATTCAATACAATAATTTTAAGGTACTAAAAGATCACTTTCTTTGCCCCGAATCACATTCACTAAAATCGAGCAACCTTACCGGAGAATGAACCCTACTAAAATGATAATGGCGGTATAATGATATCAGATATGAGTGCTACTCAGGCGTGACTAATACTTGGAGGCCCGTAACTTTTCTGGGGGAGTTCGGAAGCAACAACTACGGAAGCGGATTCGTCGGGTGGTCGGTAATTTGGGTTCGGGGAAAAACGAATATATGTATACATGGGATCACAACACACCATTACGCAAACTAACACACCTCTTGAGTTGTCGCCGGCGCGTGAAGAGCATAACTGCAATGAGTAATAAAAATGAAGAGCATTAGTAAGTCGATCAGTTTTGGGAGCAAGTCAAAAGAACCGCCAAAATCGCCAGCGTGATCGATAACTGGCAATCGCCTATCGATCGAGTGAAACCGCTTCCGGTTTGCAAGTTTTAATCACAACTTCTTTGTTTCAACTTTAAGTGCTGGTCGAGCGCGTTGAGCTTGGAGCAAGTTTCTCCGCAAACTGATGGCTTGCCAAGTGGGCGATTTTTTCATGAACAAGTGCACTAACGCAATACACTTGTGGCCAATTAACGACTAAATTGGCAATTACTCTTACTTGAAAGAGAGCCCCTGGTCGTCAGGTGAATTAAAGCGTGCGAAATGGGATCGAAAAAGTCTCTCTACGCCAATAGCATGATGACCTAGAAATAATAGAGAAGAATGAAAACTCATTAAAATTTAGTTAAGTAGGTGGGCGTGGCCGGGAGGCGCTAAATATGACAGTGAATAAGTGGAGAATATGAATAAATGAAGCAAAAATTAAGTATGCGAAAAACTGCATCTGACGTCTATTAACCCCTCAAGCCGCCTAATCTCATTAACCCACCAGGTACACCCACAACCCCCCTCCATAGTTGGCGTATCCATGTTTTATATAATTACATTAGCTTTTGTATGGGGGGAAAAACGCGTTTTTACAAATCGAGCTTACCACTCACGCGCCAGCAACTTTCCTGATTTTGGATCGGAAGAAGCCTTGGAAAACGTATTTCGCTCTTTTTCGGAGCAATTAATGCGATTTGGAATATTTTCTGCCGAACAGCTGTCAATGTTGTTATTGACTATCGATGACAGCTAGTGATGACAAAAATGACGGGGGCTCGATTTAGCAACGTTTATGCGTCATCTTTGCTGATTTGCATATCGGTGAAAGTGTTGTGTATTTTGTCATATTGGTTTTACATATTGGTATTACATTAGTTTTTCAACTGTTCTTAATATGCTTAATTTTTCCCAACTGTGACAATAGACAATGGTAATCGCCAACCGATAACTCGCTTGCCGGCGTTTTACGTTTGCCATCACTAGGCCTCTATCGATGGGCCGCCGCAGTGTGACCAGACCTCCGCCCCATCGAGTTTGTTTTTTTTTTCACACGGAGCCCAGAAACAAAAGAAATCGCCATTTAGCCGCAGAGCAGACGGCGCAAACCGAGATCCAGGATGAGGAGCGTTGAGGAGATCAAGGCGGAGTACCCGCTGCACTGGCACATCTGGCACAACGAGCTGGAGCAGCTGCAGGCGGCCCTTGAGCAGGTGAAAAGGGGTTGGTGCTCCGTGGGGGGCGCGGGGCGTGGGTGTGGCCCCCAGGGACAGGTGCTAATTGAATTAGCAGGGTCCGGGGAAATGGCACGGCGATAAAAACCACTGATTCCGTCACCTTGCAGAACGATAAGGAGAAAATCGATCCCCGCGGCCGCACGCCCCTGATGCTGGCCGTGAGATTGGCCAATTTGGCGTGCGTCAAGTGCCTGCTGGCAGCCAAGTGCAATGCCACCTACGAGCACGAAGGATGGTCCAGTAAGTGTACCGAGAGTGATCCCACAGAGAAACCCATGTAATCCCCTCTCCCAGTTGTCCAGGAGGCCGTTTGCACCGGCGATGTCGACATCCTGACGGCCATCATCGAGGTGAGGGATCTCCAGCGTCATGTCCAGCGGGTGACGCATGTGCCCAAGCTGCTGCAGCACCTCCTGGATGCCCCCGACTTCTACATCGAGATGAAGTGGGAGTTCACCTCCTGGGTGCCGCTGATGTCGCGCCTCTGCCCCAGCGACACCTACAAGGTATACAAGCGGGGCGCCAACGTCCGGATAGACACCACTCTCCTGGGCTTCGACAACAACACCTGGCAACGGGGCAATCGCTCGTACATCTTCAAGGGAGCTAGTAAGTGGACATTAATTTTATGTTATATAGAGGGTATCTTAATATAAATAGGCTCTTCATTTTTTGTTTAGATAGTGTTTTGTTTAATTACCATGGCAATAGTTTTATTATAAGAGGTTTAATGTCAATTAACAACTCATAAATTTCCATATTAAATCAGTCCAGTTCCTAATTGCCCTAGGGTAAATAAATCAATTTATTAAAAAAGTTTATAGTATAAATTCGTATAGAACAAAACCAATATTTTAAAGTTTTCCATCTGAAAACTAATTTTGAAAAACAAGTTTCATTCCTTAATTCCCCTTTGCAGAAGAAACTGCCACGATGATCGAGATCGATCACGACACAAACGAGGTGATGGTGGAGGAGATGAGCAGCGACATCGGCGACATTGTGGCCATACCACCTGCCTTGGGTACTGTGAGGGCCCGTCTCAATGCCCCGGTGATCACCAACAACATCGAGATGGACAAGATCAGTTTTGAGCGCAACAAGAGCGGCATTTGGGGCTGGCGTAGCGAGAAATCGGAGATAATCAACGGCTACAACTGCAAGGTGTACGGAGCCAGCAATGTGGAGTTCGTCACCAAGACGCGCATGGATCACCTGAGCGAGGAGCAGATTAAGGTAAATAATAAAGCATTGTGAAAATATTATAAGTCAAAGGTTTTCCCCTTCGCTTCACGCTCATTTGCTAATTGCAAGTACTTAGGTGTGGTTTATCTTACAGATTGGCTAATAGCCACTTTATCATTTCCTAAAACTGCCTAGCAATATTTTCTTTTTAGTCAGCATCAAGACCTTAGGCATTTACCTACCCTATAAATTAAAATTAATTTGTATTTATTAACTATGGATTGGTTTTTACATTTTTAGAACAAGACAGCAAGGACGCCGCTCCACAGTCTGCTGGGAATTGCCGATGAGGACTATGTGTCCCCCGCTGATGCCGCAGCAGCACTCAAAGATCGCGTATGTCAAAATATTTTTGTGCAACTGCATTTATATTAATTTATTTTACATATTTTTGCAGACACCCTCGCCTCGTTTGGGGGAAGATTCCCTCCCCGGCGCTGAAAACGGTGGTCGAATCTCACCGGCCCCTGGAAATCAGAGCAACGGCAGCTCCGCCTGTGCATCAGGCATCAGTACACCCAAGTCTTCTGTAACTCCAGAGGAGTACTTTACTCCGGAGGTGGATCTTCACGGCAGGGACGTTGGCGGTCCCAAGAACCTGAGCACAAAGGTGCAGCGCTTCAAGGCCAACTTGTGGCTGGCCGAGGAGCATCCCATTCGACTGCAGGAACAGGTGCTTCCCATTCTGGATCTCATGTCCACCATGGCCAGTCCACATGTGTCCAAGCTGAGGGACTTTATAACAATGCAGCTGCCTGCCGGTTTTCCCGTCAAAGTGGAAATCCCGCTCTTCCATGTCCTGAATGCCTGCATCACATTTGGAAATGTATTCGCTTTAACCACACCCGTGGAGCATGTGGCTACGCTGCAGGAGGAAGATCGCGTAACTTGTCTGGTGGACGATCGGTGCTTTGATGTCCCGGCTCACTACATAAACAGGGGGAGCGATGTCCGCCGCCAGATACCTCTCGATGAGGATGACATGCTGCAGTATGCCATCGAGCAGAGCTTGGTGGAAACAAGTGGAGCCTGTGGCGTGGACGCCAGGGACGACGACAAGGTGGACATCTGGGAGGTGCTAAGGGGCCAAAACGTGGTAGGATCGGACCTTCTGCCCGAAGATGACGAACAACTGCAACGGTAGGTCCAGCGAATTGATATTTTGCTCTTGCAGAATAATGTTGATGTGCAAACCATGAATTCTGCAAGGGTATTTACAACTTCGGTTGCCGAAACTGTGTATGATTTTGTTCGAAAACCAAAACTAACAACTGTTAATGGTAAACGCTAGTGGCCACCGCTTCTCCTCGCACTTACTGTCCCCCCACCGCCAACAGTACGGGCGGTACTCGCCCTCCCCCAAGCACCATCCCCAATCCTTTCCCCACTCACAACTCCAGTTGGAGCCGCAGACACGTGGGCGATCATCTTCGGCGGGTGCACAGTTCAAAAACGATTTGGGCTACATGAAGAAGATCTTCAAGTAGCGATAGAAAAAACCCTCTCCCATCCTTTCGTATTGCTAGTTTTGATCCAAGCTTTGTGTGTTCTTGTGCCCTTTTCCTTTGTCAATTGCAGGGTCCTCCAGGAATCATTGCTCGGAGCCCATGCGAATCCGCAAAGTGGTTCGCCCGCCTCCGAGGATGACGACGATGGAGGCTTCCGGTATGTGGATCCGGATCTGGCCATGGCCATGCGGCTGTCGCAACAGGAGCAGAGGAAGTTCGAGCTGGAGCGGCAGCAGGAGCAGGAGATGATCGAGCAGGCGCTGAAGCTCAGTCTGCAGGAGCACTAATCACCAATCAGCGATTCCAAATTGAAGTTCTTCTTAATTTCTAGTGTAAACTTCGGACTAAGTTGTATAAATAATACGAGTACTTTAAGTTTCCCTAGCATCCTTCCCCGCGCGGTCCTTGTTTTGAATTGTGATACAAGCGGGACGCAAAGCGGGAAGCTGTCGCCTGGTCTCAACTCGTCCACTCGCAACCGAAGGATCCACCCTTTATATACCATTGTATCCAAAGTAGTCCTCGTAGCCGTAGCTTTTGCAAATGTATCTAGTATCTGGTAGATACTATCTTAAAATTAAGTGCGTGTGGTAGCCGGAGGATATGGTATTGCGTATCCTTCGCGCCGGTTAGGTGTACCCTTGCTACCATCTAACCGGTGAGCCACATGTGTGCGTGTCCTTAATCCGTATCCACTAATCAGCATTACCCATAATTTATACTAATACCCACTGACACATCATGAGCATATAAGCAGTCACTTTTTTGTGTAAATGAAGAAAATATATGAAATAATCATGAAGAAAACCAGTGGTCTTTTACTTAGCGATATAGTTTCGTTTATTAAGCACTATATACAAAGTCAAAATCGGTACACAACTTACTCTAATTAAGCAAACACACTAAAAGTCTTAGAATTGGTTTTGGTTTCTGCTCAAATTCTTCAGCTGGTTTTCGAATACAACTTTTGTAAGTTTTCAAAAGCATACTTTTGAAAATGGCTGGTGGTCATTTAAAGCCCTGCTAAATAACTAACGATCAGACAAAAGCGAGCTGCGCAATCTCCAAGGGCTTTCAACGGCCAAACTTAGGTCACAATAGAGTATATACATATGGGCATGTTCCGGTTTTCACAGATCGAAAGATTTGTTCGATTTGAAATCACTTTTTGTGATACTAAATGAGGGCTATCTTAACTTTCTACCTAAAACACATAGTCTAGTTGGACAATAAACGATATTTAATGCTATAAGTTCAGCTGGGGTCGTAAAAATTGGTTGTATTGCACACCTTCTTGTATGTTTAAAGGGATTTGTTAATTTCAACTAATCTATATCTCGAATTTACTATTCTAACAAGGTAATAAATGAAGACTGGAACATGCCTGATAAGTCTTACTTACGTCTATGATTCATTCAGCTGGTGATCACTTCGTTAAGGTAAGTGAAGTGGCCGCCCTTGTCGGAATTGGGGTTCTTGGGTCAGTTTTACGACTAGATGTACTTGAAGCACTTCTGCTTGTCGTGCGGGATACGAGTCTTGAAGAGAATGGAGTCCGCTCGGTATTGGGTGTTCAGCAGCGGCGTATAGCCAAACACCCGGCTGAAGAAGTTGATGCACTTGTGCCGCTCCTGGAAGTGGGTATCGTCCTCGCTGAGCGATACCGGGCAGCCGGGGCAGCGGAACGTCCACCTGGAGGTTACTTTAACCGGCGGTTTCCTCGTTATGTGGGATACCAGGAAGTTCATGGCGATGTCTTCACAGTTCATGTACTCATCCACTTTATCCCTAATCGCCTGCGGCAGGTGATAGGTATACAAGTAGAGGTAGTACTTGTGCACAAACGCTGCTCCCGTCAGCACCATGCTGAGTTCGCAGCTGTAGTTGGAGTTGTAGTGCCACTGGCCATTAGGGTTGCCCAAGTCCCAGGCGTGATAGCGCCCGGGGAAGCCGACAACTCTGTCGCGATGCTCTCGCCACACGCGGAAACCAAAGAGAATCTCGTCATGCCGCAGATGGGCATCGTCGTCCACGGAGAGCACTGCCTCGGTTTCAATGACATCGAAGGGCAGGAATCGGTTGTTCAGTGAATTTCTGGGAGCCCGCAGGACGGCCACCGGAACGCCAATATCCGGCCAGCGAAGGTCATCCAATGGTGGCTTCGGTGAGTTCCAAACCACCACCACTTTGTGCAGATAGGGCAGACCATACAGCCTGCCAAGTGAATCCATCAGGACCTGCTCTCTTTCGTAGGTCAACATTACAATGGTGAACTGCTCTCGCGGGTAGTTTCCACCCAGTGACTCTCCAAACTCCTTGCCAGCTCCTCCAAGTCCTTTGCCTATCGGTCGAAACCCAGTGTGCGAACCCATGAACTTGGCTTCCGAGGGCAGTGCAGGATCGAAAGGCAGCTGAGGGTATAGGTAAAAGGGATCCAACCAATCGTTCCAGGCTTCCTTCGCCTGCATCCGCAATATTGTGTAGTTCCGCCGAAAGGCCGGGCTGGGATAGGGCGGTTCTATGGGGCCCAACGACTCCTCCGGTTCCGTATCCAAGCCAACAGGTGGGTCTGATTTGAGAGGTATAAAGGTGCTGTTAAACACACTTTGCGCTATAACTGATGGCACTGGTCTGGGCGGGATGCCAAGGCGATCCCTCAAGCTGGCAATCACTGTATCAACGGTGGCCTGAACGGAGCTCAAATAGCGCTCCCAAATGAGTCGCCCCTGTCGTCTCAAGAGCAGTAAATCCGCGTCCTGAACTGCTCGTAGGAGAAAGTGCAGCTCTGTAATCCGAGCTTTTGGTAGGAGAATAGCCGACCTCCTCCAATCCAGAGTCTCAGCGTACGGCAAACGCAGTTCATCTGCCCCGAGGATGACGGGCACAGCTCCCGAACGAAGAGCCTCATAGATCCTAGCAAGCATTAGCGTCGAGGAAACCATGCCATTCAACGGGGGTAAAATTAGAGAAAATGTGGAGTCCTTGAGCAACTGTCGGCGCGAGGAATCCGATCCACACAGCCTCCAATCTGGAAGGGAATCCCCCTCTTGCTGCTCTGTGGCTGGGATGCACTGGAATTGTAGGACAAACTGATCCTGCGTAGCGCCTTTGGCCATATCTGCCAGGTGCTCCAGAATAAACGCATCCAAAGGGTTCAAGCCACTTTGCTTGGGCCTTAGCTCTCCTTGGTAGCTCAGCAGGTATTTCCTTCTCGCTGGCACCATTCCCGCGCACTCCTGCCACACATCTCCACCAGGAGGACCCAAGATGGGTGGCACAATTAGGTCGTAGCCTGGACGGAACTGATCTCTTTCAAAGGCACTCTGCACCACAATGGCTCGCATTGTGTTCTGCTTGTAGAGGGGATTCGTGCGGTGCGAGGTGAGATCTCGTCTAGCCAAGTTGAGAAGCACATGGTTGCGACCATCGCCGCCCCAATAAGGCAGGCTGTAAAGTTTTTCCATATCCACGGGGCAGTCATTGGCTTGACTGGGTGTGGAGGGCTGCTGATGCTCCGCCTCCTGCGCCGCATAGCGATTGTTCCGCAGGAGATCCTGTTCAAGCAGAGCCTCTCCCACAAGCACCAGGTAGATGCAGGCATGCTTGGGATCCTTGACTATATGCGCATTGTATCCCAAAGTCTGTTTCAGCGTGGTCTTCAGGAAACCATCGATATCGTAGCCCTTTCTCTGCACGCCATGCTCATCTGGATCGTACAGATAAACGGGAAATCCTGAGGTAAGGCTGCAGCGGGAGTGATTAAAGCAGTTGTGCATCTCGCAGCTGGCCGCCATTCCTCCAGTGATGGGATTCATCCTCCTTGGCAGTGTGTTGGGCAAAAGGGAGCGGGGCAGTGCCAAGTCCGGGGTGTTCCGCTGAACTGCCTCTCGCTGGGCCACCTGCGCTTGCTCCACTGAGATCTTGAGGCGCTCCAGTTCCGTTTGCTCCCTGAGAAGTTCCTGCTTTAGCTCCTCGATCTTCTGGTTGTACTGACTGATGTCTGATTGCAGCTTCTGGCGACGGGACTCCAGCTCGCGCAGCTCCACAGACACTGTGCTCTGGATGGAAAGGTGTGGACTAGGGTTTGTGACTTGGTCTGATTGCTTTTCTCGGCACTCACCTTAATTCGCACCATCTCCTCGATGCGCATCTTCAAATCGCCCGCCCTCATGGCGCTGAAGTCCTCGTAGGCGTCCAAAAGGGGTGAGCTGCGATGGAGATCCAGGGGTGGGGCATCTTGCTCAGTCTGGAAGAAGTTATTTTTAACATTTTATCAATATTTATTAATGAAGAGTTAATAGTGTCTTCGACACACTCAGATAACGTTGAGATAAGCTAACATGACACAATTGCTGTTGGAAACAAGGCAGTGATATCCGTATTGTGTGAATAACTAGAGAATGTTATATCTTATTGAAAATATTTACAAAATTGGAGTTAACATTATAGATGAAACCAGCCTAACTTCAATATTTCAAAACCATTCTAAAGTAAAGAGTACGCATTTGGAGCGTTATCATTCCATCTTGGAGTCATGACCCCGGATGTGGTGCCGCATCACTTGCTCCACTGGAGTTAGCTTCTTGTCTTTTAAAGATCGGGAGTTCCCGATACCTACGCTGAGGATTCGGTACGCTAGGCAGGATACGAGCAGCAGCAGCATCAGGAGCACCGCCGGCATCTTGTAGCGGCGGAACAGCCGCATCCAGGACGTCCGGACTACCATCGTTGGGCGGATCTGGGCGGCGGAGGAGCTCGGGCCACTGGCGTCCTTGCCGCCAGCACAGCCAGTGTCCAGGGGGTGGTACGCCTCTCCGGAGTCGCCAAGGTCGTACGCCGGTGGCATGGCATCAGCTTCAGCTCGCGATCTCACCGAAATAACGCATTTATTTACACTTATTCGCGAGTTGTGCTCGTCCAGTTGGCAACGCAGGCGAGGGCTGCATTTGTGACTCCAGCATGTCGAAAGTTATCGGCCGAGCGAAATTTATCGATAATGGTAACGGTAGTAGGTCCAGTCCGCCAAATTTAAATTAAATATATTGACCATAAATGTACTGATTTTAAGTTTTTTGGCATCTGTAGAACATAGAAAATCGAAATTTATGGATATTAATAGTTAATAATATTGTTAGCTTAAATGTAAGCGTCTTATTCAGTTCATTTTACAACTATTTTTAAAAAATCGCGTCTAGAATTCGTAGGAAATCGTGGTAAATGATGTTTTTGTTGTATGTTATGTACGTATGTTCTTTTATTCCCGATTTTTTGGGAACACAAATAACTTTTTGTAACCCAAAACACTAAACGTGGGTTTAGGCAAAAAATAAATATAGTATCAATATATATTTCCATTTTTATTACTTTCCTAGAAATTGTTATGCTTTCGAACTTACCGCCCAAGGGAGACTGCCCATTTGAACATAAAGTCCCATGCTCGGCCTTTACAGCGTATCTACAGCTTGCGCTTAACAGCGGACTCAAAGCTTCGCAGCAGTCTGATTTTGAACTCGACTTGGCAAACACCGCTCGTGATTTCAGTCGCATCCAATTCAGCGGTGCGCCGGCTTCGCACTGCGGTTGTCGTTCAGTTTGTTTATCTAATTACCGGCAGAACGCTTGAAACGAGTATTAATAGCCGCGAAATGACTGCTAAGTTTTAACCAAGAGTGGCCGGGCTTTAATTACCATCGCATAGTTCCTAAGTGCACAAAGCCACCTGGAGTTTAATTACAGCCCCACAGACACATCCATCATCGTCCGGAATCCTGCACGGAATATCCGAAAATGGGTAAACTCCTGTATTTGTATTTACTGTCGGTGACATTTTCACTTTCTTCGGCCGTCCATTGATTCTTTTCTTTGCTTTGGGCCTGCCTTTGTGGGCTGGGCCTTGAAAGTGAAAGCCAAACGAAAGGAAAATGGCAATAGGCGTGGGTACATACCATCCATACCCTATTAACACTTGTGGGTGCGATGTCTAGTGGGGTATCATTGTTTACCGATTAGCAGTGGATGGTTACTCTTTCTAGGATACAACTTTTGGGTTATTTTTATGACTCACCGATCGACTTAAGAAAACAACCTATAACCTTTCCAGAGATAGTAAAATAAGTTTATTTATGGCATATTCAGAATCCATCGGCTTTGGAAGTCTGTCAAGGTGATATGATTAGATATCAAGTCTCTGGCCTGTGTTCTTTGTTTAAAGGTCTTTGCTCTCGCAGAAATAAACCTTTCCTTTCTAATGCAGCTCGTCTGCTTAATAAATCTAGCGATGAGGACAAGAGTATTTCCAGTGACGTTCTAATCTTATTAGTTCATGATAACCTTTGCGGGGCCCCATTGTGTAAAGCTAATATGTTTTGATGGGATGTTTCCCTAGTTGTACTATAAATGCACAACCAAAGCAAATAACAATCTATTTTTGTTTACATCATATAAATATTTCCTTCTTAGCTATGCTTTCGAAAACATTACTACTGGTTAATATTCGCAATTGGATTACCAGCTAAACCTGCAATGTATGTCAACCTATTTCTGGGGGAGCAAGAACTTCCGCATTCGTTCCCAATCAAGACTAATTAAACTCCACTTCGGGACCAGGCCAGCAACACTTAATTGAAACTTAGTCCCTTCCTCCCAATGCTCCGAACTCGCCTAGTTCCTACAGTCAAGCTTGCCTAACATGAAAGGGCTCATTGATCTGGACATAATGTTTTGCACTTTTGCACTTAATAATGATCTTATCTTAGTGGTTCCCAAAAATCTTGAGTTATTTTATTTCGATCCTGGAATTTTCTTTTACTTTTCTTTTCCACTTATTGTTATCTTTTTTTTATATTTTATATATTCCAAAGATAAAGATTGGTATTTTTTCTGTTTATTTTTTAAGTAGACGAAATGGAATGTTTTTTTAATTTTCGGGCATATCCTTTCCTTTTTATATAATAATATTGGATTAGAACTTAAGCTGTACAATCAGCTTGATGGCTTAATATGTCTATTAATTATTATTAAATTTAAATTGAGAGCAGGAATTAAAATTATGTATTACATTTTAAAGATAAGGATTGGTATGGCTTTTTAAAGTTCCGTAATTTACATTTTTTCGCTGTTTTTTTTTTTAACTAGAACTTAAGTTTTGTAATCAGCTCGATGCTTATTAGGGTTAAATGGAGAGCAAGGAATTAGAATTCAGAAGCTGGACTGTAGCTGCGGCTCGATTCGTTGACCCCGAATGACGAGTGCTTCGGATTTGGAACAAGCGGCTTGGGCATCGGCTTATCGGGGCGCGAGGTGGCCAGGGGTGGGCTTAATTAGGGGCACATTCAGTGCAGCGGCGGTGCGTGTCTTCCTATAGCCGCGCCCCACCCCCAGGCCCGGCTCACCCCTTGGCCCCCAACCCTTCGACCTTTGCCGCCGCCAAGTCGCAAGCGGTAGCAATTGCCTTGCCCATTAATGGCACATCCGCCATGGGCTTCCGTGGATCCGGACTCGGGAATCCGAATGCTATTCCGACTGGGACTCAGTTTCAACGCAGCGCTGAACGTAGCCGCAAGAAACCGGCTCTCTCCGGCGAGCAACTACGGATAGTTGGGATCTCAGGCTCCGGGCAGTTGACATGCATTTGAAGATCCGCCTCACGTGTCGCAAATATGAGATTTGGGGTAAGCACAGCGCAGTGGCCCCACCACGTGGCCCTGCTCCGGTTCTGGGTGCATGGATACATGTGCGTTCCAGCTCGGATCGGTTCGGTCGGTGTGGAGCGTCTACTGCCCTCCATTCGAACGATAATTCAGTGCGTAACGGTGCATCGCCCGCTGTGCCGGGCATTTTAATATCTGGAGTTTCGCCGGGGGCCTGGTTTCAGGGCCTTAAAAGCCCCAGCCGGCGCAAGTGCGACCTCAGTCGATTTCGGTGAGCCGTAGAAGTGGGTGGCGAATCGCAGCAGGATAGTGATAGCCAATCGCCATGTGTAAGCCAAGTGTCCCCATTGCGAATCGAATTAAAAGTCGTGCCAAGTGAAAATAACCTACAGAAGGGAACCACAACTTAAAAAAGAAAATTTAATTTCCCACATATCAGTTTTACAATATATATTACAATAAATAATAGAAAATATAAATAGCTTAATGTTTGTGCCAAATTAAAACAGAATGTTAGAAAGGACCATTTAATTTTTTTTAGAACTTTACATACAGCTATTGAAATAAAATATTAGCAAAAATACAAACTTAGCAGTTTTAAAAATTTTAATTAATTATTAACTTTTCAAAAGCCATTGTTAAGTAGTACTGTGGTTCAAAATGAAAGTGAATTTGTTTGTGATTTTAAACATCTTTATTTATTATTTTAAATCAACTTTATCCCTTTTTTAAGTAATCCCCTCCCAATAAATTACACTAATCCCAACGTTTTTTCCAATCCTCGAAACATGTCAAAAAGTCCCTTTTCGGGATGCCTTTTTCCCTTTTTTTTATCTCCTCAATCGACTCTTGAGTTTCGGAAATCGCCAGAAACAAGCAAAGTATATCACTAAAGGAATAATTCTTATTAACAGTATACCCGGGTGGAAAAAAAAACAAATTTGCCATACTTTTTGTCCAAATTGGTACATAATTCGGATGTGTCAGAGGTCCATATATTTACTTATACAACTGAATAGTTGGTCTTTAATAAATCTTAGGAAATGGACTTAAAAGCTATTTTTAACCACATCCAAGCAGATTTTAACATGAAGTTAAGGGAATGAAATAATACACATAAAAAAAGAACGAATCCCGTGAAGTGTATCAGTTTTGAGTATTTGAACTGACTGAGGAATGGGAGGATTATCTCTATTTGCGCTTGGTAAGATTTCAAGTCAATATCTGATGCAAGCTGCATGTTGGCGCCTGAAGCATGTTTTTGTACGAACTTGACGAGAAATATAACAACATATAGGGACTGACTTATCAGAAACATTTAGTTTTGGCTATCGACTTATAAACCATATAAAATGTATCAAGGGTTATTTGCATAAAAAATAGAGGGCTTTCACAGAAATCCCTTTAGTTCGATTTCTGTAGGTCCCCCGGTATATTTTAGTCCGACTGTTTCATACATTTTTATGATTCACTAAGTTATTTATTTAAGCAAAACTCTATGAATTATTAAAAGAAAGAATTACACATACATAAAGTGACCGCGGAAATAGATATTGTGGCCTGAATGTTTCATTCGTTTTGATGATTCAAGAAAAGCATTAATTTCATAAAACAGTTTTTTTCCACTTATGCGCAGAAAACAGATCCTGATATCCCTAGCATCAAATTGCAATTATTCATTAGTTATTATTAACATTAACCGCACTACTTCTGACTGAGCGAAACAGCAGCCTTTGCGATTAATGTTAAATATTGTTACGCTGTAATATGATTAATTTCATAATAATATCATGTTTTATTTGAAATAATTTCGAAACTGGATAACGGTCTATGAAGCAATCGAAACCATCTGCAATTTATCGATCTGTGAAATCGACCGTTGCACTTTCGAGGAGCTTTCCTTCGAGCTTTTATCTTTGTCCCCCACGGCAGACAGCTTTTGCGATTAGACAGCTGACCTAAGGGGGCAAAACATGTGAGATGCGATAAATAAATGGAGGAAGTAGTTTCCCGGCGACCCGCGGACGTGAGAGAACGGGCCAAGTTCTCGGCTTTTCTCGCCTGCATGCGTATTATGGGATTGTGGCGGTTTCTGAAATGTTCGTTTCGTTTATTCTTGCCCTCTGGAAAACGTGTTTAACTGGCAAAACAAAGTGCCGAACAATGCGTCCGACATTTGCATAATAATAAAACCAAAACAAAGGCCGAAACAAAAACAAAACTAAAGCAAAACATGAATAAAGACAAAAACAAAAACGAAATTTGAGCAGAGAACGATGACACACTAAATGTATCTGAATCTGAATCGGCAGTTGTAGTTGCTTTTCTGGGAGAGAGAGTGAGAGCTTTCGCTGAGCACCTTGAAAGCTCAGTTCTCCGGTTTCGCCCTTTCGCTTTGTGCCGCTCATTCGCATTGTTCGCTCTTTGTTTTGCCCATTGTCCTGATCGTGTTGTTGTTGCTCCTAATACGAAACTGTAAAGATTCCGATTTCATTTCCGTTTCCCTTTCATTGGACTCTTTCCGTTCCGTTTCGTTTCGCCCGCCGACTTTGAACATCGCATAAAACAATTGTCCAAGTGAGTATGAATATCGTGGCTTGCGGTACTTTTCGCTAGCGAATAGTTAAAATTGGAAGCTTTTATTATTATGATTAATAAAAAACTGGTATGCGGCACCACAACATTAGAAGGCCGATAAGATATGCGTAGAGTGGCGTTTACTTCTGGAAAACTTGATGCATTATAGTTGTGATCAACACTCAGAAGCTTACCTAAAAAGTGTTTTTAACGCAGTGAATTTTGAATATTTACAGACAATAGTTATTGCTTGTATTTTTAATGATTATTATACCCTTGCAGAGGGTGAAGGAGACGTTTCCCCATAAAGTATATATATTCTTGATCAGCGTCACTAGACGAGTCGATATAGCCATGTCCGTCTGTTGGTCCGTCTGTCTGTCCGATTCTACAAAAACTAGTCTCTCTGAAACTTTCACAAAAGCCTTCTTTCTATTGCAGGTAGTATATAAGTCGGAACCAGCCGGGTCGGACAACTATATCTTATAGCTCCCATAGAAACTATCGGGGAAAAAATTTTAAAAAAATTATGTCTTCTGTGTTTTATATAACCTTCTAAGCTTGGAAATAACATTTTTAAATAGTTCAGAATTTCGAAATAAATTTTATCAAAATCGGACGACTATATCATATAGCTGCCATAGCAACGATCGGAAAATGAGTAATACGAAAAAATTATATCTTCGGTGTTTTTTAACATTTAACCTTCTAAACTTGGAAATAACATTTTAAAATTATTTCTGAATTTCGAATAAAATTTTATTAGAAGCAGAAGACTATAACATATAGCTGTCATAGGAACGATCGGAAAGTTGGTGGGAAAATAATATATAACAAATTATAGCTTTGGTGCTTTTTGACATATAACCTTTTCAGCTTGGAAATAACATTTTTTAACTAGTTCTGAATTTCGAATAAACAATCGCGAAATTAGTGGGAAAATAATATGAACAAATTATTTACTAAAGTTGTTTATTTCTATAACTGAAAGGGTATAAAAACGTTGGCTTGCCGAAGTTAACTTCCTTTCTTGTTTTAATATTTTTTTACTTTTACATTTTTTACTTTTTTAAAGCTTAACTTTTAAAAAAATTCTCGAACCCTCTATTTTATAACGAGAACGGAACTTGATTTATTAAGAATATAAATGTTATTATTATCTACAAATCTAGTTATTATTAACATATAAGCAAGTCGAAATTGTAATTTCTTAGCAAATAGTGGGAGGTAAAAGGGGTAAAAAAATCTTTCTTTAAATATATGTACAATGTTAGTTACAATATATTATGCATATACGGGAATCCCCGTTCTACATCGAGGAGGCTTGAATCATTTCCGATCCAGCATCTACTTATTCTGATGAATTGTTTTTTAATCCTTCATTCTCCTATAGCGGTAGTGATGATTAAAAGTTATTTTTTCTAGAAAGTTCCGTCAGCAACTACATTAAAAGTAGCGTTTTCTTTTCGGTTGTTCTTCCTCTGGTTAAAAATCGGTTTTTTATATTTTTTTAAAATTCGACTTGTAAAAAATAAAATGAATCCAGAGGCCACAGGGCAAGTGGTCAAATCACCGTGGAAAAAAGGTAGCAGAGGAAGCATGGTAGACACCAAAATATGTTGTACCTTCGCGGGATGTTCCTTTTTAAAAAAGTTACCATTTGCCACAATTAAATTTAAAAAGTTTACAGATACAAACTAATATTTTTTTTACCAATATGCCAAAAATCAATACAAAACTATCAATAAATATAATAGGCTAGTTTCAAAATATTTAAAGTTTAATTCAAACTACTCTAACATTTATTAATTTCTAAATAAGAAAATCGTTAAGCCGTTGACTGTAATTATCCTATTGATTTGATTTCTTGAGAAGTTTGATCTACGGAAACAGACTGGTTTTAAATTGAGTTGCTTAAGGCTACTTCCAGAATGTAAAGACTTATTAAATTTGTGTGGGTTGCATGAAAACAGGAGTATGGGAACCTCAACTGAGTCAAAAATATCTGCCTTACACGCAATTTTGTTTGTTATTCTCTCAAAAAAATATTGCTTTGCCATGATATCAATCGACTTCCCTCTTGTGAATTTTCTTATGCTACGCTCATGTTTGCTTATCCACTGGGTATCTGCTTATCAGCGAATGACAATAAAAGATACCATTCATAAACTTTCTTGGGCTTGTCTTACACCCAATTTGCCCGTGTTCCACGTAATTTTTGGAGCTCTTCGACAAAAATTCGCAGGCTTTCAATTTAGTATCGAAAATGTCTGTCCAAGCTCAGTATGACCCGATTCTTCCACTGACCACGCGCATTTCTCTGTATAGTCGCGTTTTTCCGCTTATCAGAAGGTGGAAATTTGTGATAGGCAAAATCGTCACCCCCATTATCGGTGTGTCATGTTCACTCCGATGTTTGTATATTATCTTAACCCCCTCTTTACACCCTCATGTACCTTTGTATTCGCAGCGTTATCCTTCTTCTCCCTGGTCACTGGTCTGTATGTCCTGCACTTCTCCATAGCCCTGATCCTGGTCAACAAGGAGGTGCCCCAGACGCGTGGAATGCTGTATCCCAGGGAATCGGAGACGCGGGAGGTGCGATCCCTGGACGGGATCTGGAACTTTGTGCGCTCCGACCAGGCGAATCCCACGCAGGGGGTGCGGGACGAGTGGTATGCCAAGGAGCTGAGCCAGAGCAGGCCGACGATCCCGATGCCAGTGCCCGCCTCCTATAACGACATAACCACGGACAACCTGAGGGACCACGTGGGCACTGTGTGGTACGACCGGAAGTTCTTCGTGCCCCGCTCCTGGGCCAAGGACCAGAGGATCTGGCTGAGGTTCGGCAGTGTCCACTACGAGGCTTATGTGGTGGGTATTTTAAGATCTTAAGATCACTTTCAGATAGTTTACTCAGGGAAATCCGTATGAAATGTGTTATATATATTTTTATTTTCAGTGGATCAATGGTCAGAAGGTGGTGAAGCACGAGATGGGCCACCTGCCCTTCGAGGCTGAGGTCACGGACCTCCTGAACTACGGAGCCGAGAACCGGATTACGGTGATGTGCGACAACGCCCTGATCCAGACGACTGTGCCGCAGGGCAGGATCACGGAGGTGCCCAACGACAATGGGATGACCATTGTGCAGAGCTACACCTTCGACTTCTTCAACTACGCGGGGATCCACAGGAGCGTGCATCTGTACACCACACCGCGCACCTTTATCGAGGAGGTCGAGGTCACCACCAACCTTTCGGGGGATGCCAGTAGTAAGATTCGAGGGAATCCACCGAATCTCTCTTGTTTCGATTAGCTACCTCTTTTAATCTCTTACTAATAATAGTCCCCTGGCTTACAGTTGGCGAGGTCTCTTACAGCGTTAGTGTGAACGGAAGTGCTGCCAACGAGGCGGATAATGTCCTCCAAATCCAGGCCAACCTGTACGACAAGGAAGGCAAATTGGTGGCCAACGCAACGTCCGATGGCAAACTGGGAGGCAAGTTGCAGGTGAGCCAGGTGAAGCCGTGGTGGCCCTACCTCATGCACCCGGAACCCGGCTACCTGTATGAGCTGGAGATCAAACTGCTGGCCAGCAACGAGGAGCTGCTGGATGTCTACCGCCTGAAGGTGGGCATACGCACACTGAGTTGGAACAAACAGCAGTTCCTGATCAACGGCAAGCCCGTCTACTTCCGTGGCTTTGGGCGACACGAAGACGCGGATATCCGGGGTAAAGGTCTAGATAATGCCCTGATGGTTCGGGACTTCAACCTGCTCAAGTGGATTGGAGCGAATGCGTACCGCACCTCGCACTATCCCTACTCCGAGGAGTCCATGCAGTTTGCGGATGAGCACGGAATTATGATCATCGACGAGTGTCCCAGTGTGGATACAGAGTTGAGTGGTTCTTAATCCTTGGAGGAATCCTTACTAAAGCTGTTTGACCTTTGTTTTCCAGAAACTACAGCCAGGAGCTGCTGGACAAGCATAAGTCATCGCTGGAGCAGCTCATTCATAGGGATCGCAATCACCCAAGTGTTGTGATGTGGTCCATTGCCAATGAACCCCGAACCGGCAGCATGAGCGCGGACTCGTACTTCGAGTGGGTAGCCAATAAATATTTATCTCTCAGTAGCTAATATAGTTCATAATCCTTCTAGGTTGGTGGCCAACTACACACGCTCGTTGGATAGTTCCCGACCCATAACGGCGGCCATTGCTGTGCCCCACACCCAGGACAAGGCGGTAAGTACTTTAGATACTTCTCAATATCAATTATAATATCAAATATTCCTCCCAGGGACGTTCTCTGGACATCATCAGCTTCAATCGCTACAACGCCTGGTACTCAAACACCGGACGTCTGGATATGGTCACCCAGAACGTAATCGATGAGGCCGTCGCCTGGAACAAACATTACAACAAACCCATTCTCATGTCTGAGTATGGAGCGGATACCCTGGAGGGTTTGCATATGGTAAGTTATTGGAGAATACTGATTAACGAAAGAGGTATCTTCTGATTGTTTGTTTTAATAATATTTTATGAATGTAAAATAAATTAACTTAACACCTCATTGACACCAAAAAATTAAGAAAATCTAAGAAATTGATTTAATTTACTGCATAGATTACTATACTTCAGAGTTAAATCATTTCGATAATTAAGATTACAAATAAACCATCAAATATGTTTTTTGCCCGATTGTTACCCTCTTTGGATTGCTTAGCAAATACATTATTTTAAAATAAAATTGAGTAATCTTTACATACAATCTTATTGGTATTTTAGCAACCGGCCTATGTTTGGTCGGAGGAATTCCAGACAGAGGCGTTTTCCCGCCATTTCAGGGCCTTTGATGAGCTGCGCAAGAAAGGATGGTTCATTGGCGAGTTTGTGTGGAACTTTGCCGACTTTAAGACAGCTCAAAGTGAGTGATCCCAATTTGATAATCATTTTAGAAATATAACATCTGATAAATAATTTTAAATTCAGGCTATACCCGCGTGGGCGGCAATAAGAAGGGCGTATTCACCCGGGCCCGTCAGCCCAAGGCGGCTGCCCATCTCCTCCGCAAGAGATACTTCGCCCTGGGCAGGGAGTTGGACCAGTGCAACTTTCCGGACGATCTCTTCACCTACATCGCCAACCTGGCATCCTAACGGATAGGGGAGACAATGGCGAGTAGTTGGCCCCTGTAAATACGCTTGATCGCCAAGGAAATCTGTATCCTTGGATACTGCCACCAGCATTTTTACCCGATTTCCATTCCGCTGCATTGCCCTGTACCATATTTTATGAATAGCTCCAAATGATTGTATTTTTGTATGTACTTGTAAGCGTAAGATAATAAATGAATGTGCATTATTTATATTTAATTTATTTATTTATTGTGAGATAGATTCCTATTGTGCTGTTGGGAATAACTTATTTATTTCTTATTCAACAATATTTTATACAACATTTCCAAAATTCTGGTCATATTTGAAAATAAGTATGTTTGGCGCCCAACTATCGATAAGAAACGATAAAACGTTGCCAGACTGTCATCGATTGTAAATATTCAGCATCAAATTTGAGCTGGCAACACTGCAAGCCGCGCTTTTTGAATTTTAGTCCCCTAAAAAAAGTAAATTGACCTCAAAAAAATGCATTTCCACTTTCAAAAAAACACGACACCTTCCTTCTTCCATGAAAGTTGAATTTTATTTAAATTGCAGCCAATGAATTTTATAGTAATCTCGTTAGTTTAACTTATGCTGTTTGTTTAGCGAAAAAACCCAGACTGTTGACCCGCATGCCCGGCAATAATTCTTTTAAAAATGCGCGCCAATTTGTTTGAACCAATATTACAAAAATCAAATTAAAACAAAAAGGATAAGCATTCGCCTTAGGCCAATTTTAGAGAGAAAATTGTGTGGGTGTCTATTCGAATTACTGCCAGGCATGGCGTCATCGGGATACGCTTTATTTCTATTGGTATTTTGTATTTAAAGATAGACAGATCTGCAAACACTTAGTCACTAGGTAATGATGTCGGCTTAAAGTTTTCGTAGAGTTTTGATTTTGGTTTTCGAGTAGTTCGCTTGGTAGTTGAATGAAGGTAAAACATCGTGATATCCGCCGTTACGCTTCGCTTAATCCTAGCTATTCTGCACCATGATGCAATGTGTTTTACGTGTTTGTTTGGTTTAGCTAATTACGTTTTACCCATTTTTCCCGAAAGTAGTTTGCTCTTCAAATATTACATGTCGTGTCGAACTGTTCGCTTATAAGATACGTAATATGCCAGCTTATTCAAAGAAATCCTCGACACACAATTACCGATCTAACACATACGTAATAGTACAACAGTTTTATATGTAACGTTTACCTAGCTGCGGCTTTAACAATACGTTTAAATTTAATTTAAACTGGCTTCCACCGGTTCGATAAGTTATGGATCCTATATCAATATTACAGTTTAGTACGATGCTCAACAAATGTACGTAAGTCTAAAACGCGTACTGATCGCCGATCAGTGCGCCTATTAAATGTCTCTAGCTGGGCTATACATAATCGAGTACTCGCTTCAGTTATAACGATTCCAATGCCTTGGCTCCCACCTCCCACCTCCCAAATCCCAATCCTAAGTCAACATCCCCCTGTCGAAGCAGTGTGGAGAGAGACAGGGTCTAGCACCTAACATGGCTATGAGTTATACAGTTCACGTTAAGTCGGAAAACACATAAAAATTGGTAGTAGATTGCTCTATATGTCGACTATGCGGTAGGGGTGGCTTACAGCTAGCTATTTTGATTAGATACTTTGTGTTTGCTTGGTGGCATCTCTGCACAATTCAACTTCTCGCTTCTAAAAACAGTCTCCACTTGGCTCTATAAATTTAGCTATAACTAAGAGAATATATTTGCAGGGGTGTCAACATCAATTCAATCCGCTATTTACACTCTTAATGACTAATGGTTATGCAACTGCAACGTGATCCTTCGTCTCGGGACTCCTCCTCCGTCCTCTGGTATACAAGATGCGTTAGTCCCGCCTGGTTATAGCCGAAGAGGTTAGATCAACATCCGCTTGTCGGTTCAGCAGAAGCGTCTGCAAAAGTAGTGCAATTCATTAGTAAAGTGTGAATCGCTGCAAGGGCGCCAAAAACTTTCCGCATTCACGGAGAAAGTTCAAACTAAGCTGCATTTCTGCAAATTAATGTTACTTAATTTAACTTTCATGTTGCCTTTGGAAACGGAAATGAATGAATGGCAAAGATTCAACTGCTGCCACACGCAGATGGCGGTTCCTTCAGCGAATGCAAATGGTAACTATTCAAAACTTGTGCGCCTTTCTCTGTAGATAAAATCCCATTTCCCGATTGGGTTTCGGGTTAGGGCTTTCTCTGGTGGCGGGCTGGGGTGCTGGGGTGCTGGGCCCTGGGTAATGTGGCATAAATCTAATGCATTGACCAACATCGTTGCGTGCAGATGACAGGTCCGATAAAGGTCTGATAAAAGTTTCGCTGTTGGCCCAAAGTTCTTCTCCCGTTTCAAGCCCAAACAATGGTTTCAGTTCCTGTGAGGAGTCGCAGGACGCCACCACGAAACTCCTTCAGAGGCTGCAGCCGTGACCCCTCCGCCCACTCGAGCAATATCAATTTTGGGTCAGGTTTCGAGCTTCGTAAAATTGAAACTTGCCAGCCAGAGACAATAGCATAAAGAATGCAATTGCTTGTGCGTTGACTCGATTTGAAAAGGTTTCCAATGGCCGCCGGCCAAATTGACTAACACAATAACCATAACTGCTGTGCACAGGGAAAAATGTATGTCCTTTTTAATATAACGATATAAAATAAAGTCATAATAATAACAATAACAAATAACTTATTAACTTCCTAGCATTGAAACTGTATTTTATTAAAAAAGTTGCAAAATATAACTTAAAAGATAACAAATATCTAGGAAAACTTTTCCATTTTTGTAAAAAAAAAGTATTTTTATTACTTGAAAAAAAAAATCATACAATTAAATAAACAAAGAAGTCTTCACAGTATTGTCTTCTCCTTTTTGGGCATAGCAAAATCAATTTGTAGGGAGCGCCCAAGGCATTTTTATGATTCAAAATAAATAGTATGTTATGTGCTTTTCCTTGAGTGTACCCATACTGCCGGGTATCGGTTTCATCTAGAACCTCACCTTCGCCTCTTCGCATGCACTATCTAGAGCTTCCCGCTGCGGTAGTGGACTGGTCGGTGGCCGCCGAAGAGGATGCGCTTGAAGGCCTGGCGGAACTCCGGGCTGAAGATGGTGTAGATGACCTGCAAGGGGGAATATTTAATCAACAATGAAGGAAAAGTGGGATGCAGTTCCACGAAAAAAAGTCCTATATGGGCAGAACCAAACGTAATATAATACGATGTGATATTTGTGTCAAACACTATAAAGTTGGATAGGAAAACTTTAATGGCTGGACAGGAATGAAGACGTTACTTTACGGACTTTAAAAACTCACTTTTAATACCAACTTAGTAGTGCTGTTAAGACTTATTACCTTATTATAAAAAAAATTAAAAGGGGCTGTAGTTTAAGTATGTTTAGCACAATTTTAGTTAATAGAAGAAATGGTAGAAGTTTTGTTAGGTTTTGTATATAATATTTTAGAATATAACTTGTTAACTCATTTAGTGGAATGCTAAATGTCCATTAAAACAAAAAAGGGGATTGCCAAATTTCACTAGTTTTGTAATAAATAATATTATGGTTTAATCGTTTTTGATAATGTTTATCTAGATTTAATTTGGATACTCTATGATTTTATAATTCGGGACCCAAATAGCTATGTTAATATGTTAGCTCAGTTTTCAACATCTAGCATTCAATGTACTAAATAAAGTTGCCCTATTTGATCTATTTTCTTAAAGATAACTAGAAGAGAAAGCCCTTTGCCACTGCTATAAATATGCATGGCAACTTCCCATAACCGCCTGCAGAATTTTTCATAAACACGCGGGCATTTAATATTCCATTTACCGGATTGAGGGTGGAGTTGAAGTAGCCCAGCCAGAGGAAGAGCGAGGCCACGCTGTCGCTGATCTGGCAGGCGGCGCAGAGGGGCATGGTCAGGGCCATGACGAAGAAGGGCAGCCAGCAGACGACGAAGGCGCCGGTGATGATGGCCAGCGTCTTGGCCGCCTTGCGCTCCCGCTTGGCCTCCAGCGTCTCCTTGCGCTTGTTCACCTTCTGCATGGGATTGGCGATGCTCGACAGCTGCTGCTGCTGCTGCAGCGGGGGCGGCTGCTGGCGGGGGCGTGGCTCGGGGGTGGAGGGCGACTCGGCGGCGGTGCCGCACAGCGGATGCGACTGGTTGCAGCTCGTCAGCGTGCTGGTTTTGGCCGTCATCGGTCCGGCGGCTGGGGCTGCCGGTCCCTGGGAGGTCGGTGTTTGTGGCGATAGCGCCGATATCGACGTAATTGTGGTGGCATTCGACGTGCTGGCCCCGCCTCCGCCGGATTTCGTTGATTTCTGCAGCTGCTGCACTTGTTCGAGCTGCTGCTGCAACTGCGGATCCTCCAGGACCTCCACCCCGTTGGCCTTGCACTGGTCCTCGGCCACGGCCGCCGGCGTTGCTGATGTTGCGGTTGCGGGCTGCGGCAAATCCTGCTCCTGGTCGCCGTGCTCCAACCGATCCCCGTGCGCCTCCTGCTGCTGCTGCTCCTCCCCCTCTGGTCTGGCCATCGGGCCATCCTCCCCCTTGCCCGATGTGGCCGCCCCGTTGACAGCGGCCGAGGACTTGGCGGTGGACTTGCCCTGCTGCTTGGCCAGGGCAACCAGGTGGGACACGGTGGCTATCTGGCTGCCAGAGGTGCTGGGCGCCTGCAATGGAATTGGGAAGTCGGTGGGGAGTTAGTTTGTGTGTAGGCTAATTAAATTTGGTAGTCAGTTCAAAGTACACACAAAAAAATGATTTTTGCTTACATTTTTTCGTATATAAAATGCAAGAAATATAAACTAATACAAAAGGTTAAAAAAATATTATTTCATTGTTAAAAAAGAATAATTAATTAAAGACTAAATATTTTTTGTTTTTTCTGGCTTGTAATTAGAAATATCCGTATATTGACAATTTTTTAAATTAAAATAATAATGACCCTTTTATTTTAATAATTGCTTTCTTAAATACTTAAAGCATTTTTGTTTTTAAAAAAGCTTAACCTTCTTGCCTATTTAGAGAGCGCAATTCAGATATAGATAGGTACAATACATAAAGTTTCACAATTTTTGACCGCGCAATGAAGTTCCATGCGCTAAATTAGCATTTTAAATCAGTGCCCGCATTGCATTCATAAATTTATTTAGTGCTCATCAAATTTCATGGCTCTGGGGCCATAAATTTCGGTAAATGAATAAAATCAGGGGGTAAATATTTACTTTCGTTAAGCTCGTTGCCCATTTTGGGGCCATGAGCCCGGGGCCCCTCCCCGTTTTTATCAGACCCCAGCCACTCGAACGGGCTGCTAGGCAATTTGCCGGATGTAACGTACATATTTGAGGAGCCGGTCCTGCTAACGGCTTGTCTAGCACTAAAATTCCCATAATCACCTGTAATTTGAGGCCGGCCGTAGGTGTGCGTCGGGCGGAAGTGGCCGCAAAGTGCTAAAATGAACTTTACGTGTGATAAATTGTGTCTACTTCGCAGCTGGCACCCTTGCTGACGATAACGATAATATTTAGGGATGTGAGAGCGACGTTGAGTGTCGCGATAGTTTCGATTGTTAGCTTCATCAATGTGCTTTTAATGCTTTCAAAGCAAAAAAAAGTAATTAAAAATAAAAAAGTAAAGTTGTTTTAATATGGTGTCTATTTTAATTTTAAATCAAATGAAATATGAGTATAATTTGAAATTACATTTTTTTTGCTGATACTCGATTATAAATATTTTTTCTGTGGGTAATTATACAGTTTTTATGCTTAGGTTGCTTCGGAAAAAGCAAAAAAAAAAATGAATTTATTGTTATTATTTTTTGACCATCACCATTGCTCTGGAAAATAAGCCTTGTTCAATTAATGTCTTGACCAAATGAATTTTATGACTGTGATGCTGCCATCAATTGTGAAGCATATTGTGTTTAGTATGTAATTTGTGTGCTGGGGAAGACATTTAAATTCAAAAAGAATAAACTGCTGTTTCGGGAACAATGGAATCATTGGATAAAATGCGGCACATAAGCTTAGTTCACATCGAATTCAATGGCCATTCGCCAATTGTGTGTAAACACAAAGTAAGAATAAGGAATCCTTGGCCGACATGTGTGCATATTAGGGTGGAGTTTCCTACAGTAAATTAAAAACTCTTTTTAAAAAGTCAATTTTAATCCAGCAAAGTTCTTTTCCATAAAATAAATATGCAAGTATGTTTTTAATTGTTAACGAGAGTTCATCAACAGTTACCCTAAAAAAAGTTGTTGGCTTAGCTAATTGTGTTTAGAATATTTAATTTATTAGAATTTTTCCGGCAGATTGCTTTTCAGTGTAGGTCCACCCTACTTTGCAATTGTGAGGTGACATTGTCATGGGCATTGTAACTGTGTGTTCGATCTGGTTCCTCCTGCAGTTCTTTTAATATGTTGCAAGGCAGCCAAGGAAAAATCAAATCAAAGCCCGAACAAATCAAAGCGAAGCCAAGTCAAATCATCAACAAAGCTTCCAATTGCCAAAGCAAAGAGCGTAGTTTAATTTACAGATACCGAACAATGGTGAACAATGGGAGACATGGACGAGATGAGAAATGGGGGATGGGGCTGCACATTGGAATTGGACTTTGCAATTTTGCACCTGCAGTGAAGGACAGCCATTGAAGCGAAAAAAAAGAGGTTTTAATTTTCACCATAGCTCTCAACCAGCTTCCGTAATTATGCGAAACGTAAGTATTCACAGATATTTTACTTTCATTTTGGGTTCATTTTTCCTATTTTTGGCTGCATTTTCGGTGGATTTTTTTGTTGGTCATATTTAACGCACACACAACTATAATAAATTTATATATTTGCTTTGGGTCATGCGTGCAAAAGTGTGTTTGTTTATTTATTTGGCCAGGGGGAAGGCGACCGAAAGAGAGAGGTGTGTGGAAGCCATTCCCAAGTAAATATTTAATCTCAGGTCCAAGATTTGGGGCGCGGGGAGGAGAAAGCGAAAGAAAGGGGAGTTATGTTGGCCAAGCGAATGGAAACGAAAGCTGTTAGCCATAAGCCATCAACATATTTTCCTCAATTACTCAAGCGTATTGAGTGCCTTGTTAGGCGGCCCAGAATCAGAATGGGAATCGCAATCGAAATCCACGGGTCAAGGAGTCAAAGGCCCCCAAAGGCCAACCTCCAAACCCCCCTCTCCAACTGACTTTTGGCTCCTGTTGCTGTTTTGTTTGAATACTCTTCGTTGGGCTGTAGCATTTTAGCAAGAGATTTGTGACAAAAATATAGGTAAATAAACATCATTTACTTAGGACCTATATATTAAAAATAAATGAATTCGTAAGTATTTTTTTTAGAGCACGTCTGATTATTTTAGATAATACAAGATTTCACTTGGAAAATGTAAGCAAAAAAAGAAAGTGATTTAAAAACACTAACAAAGACGTATAGCATTTATTTTAGGTCTGAAAGGTCAATGGGCTTAGTCCAAGAACCCAAATTTCTTTATTGCCTACTTTAAGAGTTATTTTTAAAAAATGATCTAACATTTTTAGAAAGACCATTTAAAAATTCGATCTCTGCATTAGTTACCTTCAATTTTATTGTTATTTGATTCTTTTATCTTTCCTTGCATACTTTTTAGCACCCTCTCGAGAGATTTTAAATATACATATCATCACAATCTTATTTTCATTTGAGGCTCTTATTTTTCACTGCATACTTTTCAGCGCCTTCTTGGGTGATCTTTAAATCATCTTCCCTGAAAGAGTATTCCTAGTGTCGACCTCCGCAGTTGTTTATCCCAATCTTATTTTCATTTGAGCCTGCCTTTCTCGCTTTCTGCCCTTTTGTCTCTGTCTCGCTTTTTGCATGCCAAGGAGGCGGTGGCGGAAAAGGAGGCGTATCCTTGTCACAGCTTATATTTGACTTTGCTATTACTTAACCGGCACGAACCTGGCGATTTCATCCTGGCCAAACGCCCCCGCCCCTGACCTTTGGCCAGTCGCCTTGACTTCACCACCTCGTTTCGACCAGTGCAAAGGTATTGGCCCGGCTTGTAGCAATGCAAACAAAACGTTCAGGCAATTTATTTGGGCTCTGCTCTTTTATGGCTTGCTTTCGCCCCTTCGCTTTAATGCGTGTTATTATTGAATGTGTGGCCCCGCTCGGATTATTTTTTAGCCATAAAATCGCTGGCCGAAAATTGAAGTACATAAAATGCGGCTAAATACAAATTTGGGTACGGGACATTGCCAGCTGCCCCCACCTTTGGCATTTCCCCCCAAATAAACCCAAAGCTTTGCCTGCATTTTATCGCTGACATTTTGGTCGAGTGGCGGATAATTTGCCTGGATTGTTTGGGCTTATCCCTCGGAGTGGTACTGGCTTTCTCATCCCAGCATTCAGGGCAACGGCTCCATTTGCAATTATCAAACTGCCATAAAATGTCTAATTGGTAAAGCATTAGGGAATTTATTACAAACGTTTAAAAATGATTAAGAAGCAATTTAACTTTATGTGTCTTAAATTTGGTTTGTATTATTAAATATTGTTAATTTTTGATATATGAAATACTTAAAAACCATTCTAACATTTTTTAAAATAGGTAAAAATTTTACCTTTTTGAAATCGTTTTTTCTTACAGAAGAACTCAGAAACTTCTTAGTTCAAGAGAAATATTCACAAAAAAACTGAAAGGGGGAATACTAAACCTGGGACTGCAATATTTCCAGCAGAAATATATATAATTCATCCATTCCCCAAGAAATATGTCTCTGGGAGACAAGGAAAAGGTTAATCGCACCCCGGCACCCCCTTGGATCATTATCAGGAAATGTTTCCCGTGGAATTCTCAAGTGCATATTGCTGCGACGACAGCCGGGCTAATGAGACATTAGCCGAGTGAAAAAAGGCTGGGGACGGCTGCCCGAGATGGGAAAGCCCAGTGAAAAGGTAGCCAAGAGGAAAAATCGTTTCCATCCCCCAAAGGTGAACGACGGCAGGGCAAACGGCCCACCGTAGTTGGAGTCGCATAATAAAGCGGGAAATGAGCTGAGTTCTGGTGGGTTTATTTTTGGTCAGCCTATGTGCCGGGCTATCTGTGGGCCTTTCATTAAAGTGTGCGTGTGCATTCGGGGCCCAGGAAGCAGGCCCAGATCGTTGGGCACATGTCAGGCGTTATGAAATTTGGCTTTAAGCCCAAAAATGCGCATTGTTTTCCCTGGCTCACTGGGAAAAAGTGTACGTAGCTGCTCGTCGTAAAAGAATTGTTTCTCTAAATTAAAATGGGAATTTTTGTTTAAATTGCAAACGAAAATACTCACTACTTATTTTTGTAATGCGACAAAAAAAGAAATTGACAGGGCATTTAAAAAATTTATTAAAATGTCAGAGTAATTCAGAAAAAGGACTGGTTTTTAAAAGACAGTCATTTCTACGATTTATACTTATAAGAAATATGTACGCTTTGGTTTTTTTTAATTTAAAAATTAAATAATGCAATTACTATTTATAACATTATGAACTTTTTATACATTTTGAAGTAATTCAAACAGAATATTAAAAAATGTATTAAATTATCATGCTTTGATTGTTCTTCAGTGCTGCTTTTATTAATTTAAAATATTAATTTCAGAAACTTAAGTTCATTTTATTAATGAATACAATTAAAAAAAGATATTTTTCCTATTCAATAAGGGAGTGTAGAAAGTTTGAATAAAATTATTTAAATTATTTTGTATTACTCCTCTTTTTTTATTGCCAAACTTTGCATCAGAAGAAATAAATGCTATGTTTTTATGTCTAGAAATATAGAACTTTTATGTTTATAGAAGGTGTTTTAAAAGGAAACAAAATGTACTTGTTAATATTCTCCTATTTATATTTTCTAATATTACTTCAAGTATTATAATAACTGTGCACTTACCTCGACTCCAGCTCGACTTTTGCTGTCCACATTCGAGCTGCTGAACTCGGTGTCCTCGACGGTGTTGACCGTGTTCGTTGAGTTGCCGTCGACGAGGCCCAGGGCCCTGCCCCCGGATCCGGCTCCAGAGACGCCTCCGGCACTTCCGCCCTTGGTCTTGGCCGTGGAGAATCGGCCCAGCCGTAGACGCAGTCGATTAAGCTTCGTATCTGCTGCCCCACCTCCGTCCGGCTGAAAAGATAGATAGAAATAAACATAGATGGTGGGTGGAGGGCCTCTAGTTGCGTCTGCATAGATTTTTCGCCTTTGACCCGTGTGCATGACTTCAAATTAAATTCATACTTCTTCGCACAGCATTAAAATGAATAACAAAAGAGCGGCGGCAAATTTACATTTTCGGCTTTTTGCGCCTTACGCTTCAATAAACCGCAATTTGTACGCATATCCGAAAAAGTTCCTGGACGAGCCGAAAAGATCCTATCCGATCCCCTTTTTTTGGCTTTTGCTCTCCTGTTACCATATGCATATGTAAGTGGGTTGCGTCCCGTAAATAAATTGTGTGTATTTGTTACAGTCACCCAAGAACATCTCCCAAAGTGCCCACTTCGCCTGACCGCCCGGCAGCTCAAAATAAATTTCACGTTTGACTGCTCCCAGCGCTTGACCTCTTTGATTTTTTCCCAGCCGCGTATCCTTTCTTTGCATCGGCAGTGTATTCAGTTCGTGGGGACAATGAACTTCGTCTTAGGGTTCAGTTTTTAAGAAAATTCGGATGGGTTCTATTTTTAGTTTTGTATTATTGGAGATGTGTGAATAAAGTATTTTGAAAATGGAAACGCCGAAAATATTAAATAATATAAAATACTATAACATACCAGTTACTCAGCTGAGGGTAGTGCGAGAGAGACGGAGATATGCATGCAGCAAATTAGCTGTTTTCGAGTTGGCACACTTTATTTTCTTGTAGCGTTTCAGTGGGGTTTCCGATTTAAACAATTTTTGGCATGCAGATGGGTATTCATATTAGGAACTAAATTCAATTTAAAACACAATTTGTAATATTCTAAATTTAAGAAACAGCATCATATTTTGAGAGCTTTATCATTTTTCAAAGTTTAGTATTACACAGTGTACCTGTAATTCGACCTCCTTGTTTTCTAAATATAACCCCTTTGTGTGCGTATTTTTGTCGCCTTCAATCCCACCAAATTAAAGTAATTGAGTAGTCCAACCCTTGGCCATCGGCCCGTCATCTCTGTCGCCCTCGGTTTGGTCTGGTGACCCTTCGGCAAGTCGATATTGCTTTAAATAAAAAAAATTATGCTGATTTTGCCTTCGTGTGCGGGAACTTCAACGACGGGCCAAAGGGTTCCCAGGGTTCGATGACGAACCAAGAATGGTGTGAATATTTGCACAAATAGTATTAAATGGGTTTACAGCATGGCCCAATGCGAGCGACCTTCATTTTGTGGGCCAAAAACTATGGGAAAATCGAGCAGCAAAGTCTCCGTCAAGTGTCTTGTGGGTTGCGAAAGTGGAAGGAGAAGGTCTGCGGGGCGAACGGTCAGATAGCTCATTAAATATTGAAGAGTTTAAGCTTAATTAGGCGCACGGAGAAAAGGCGGCAAGATGAGCTATCCCAGCGGGAGTTCCGAAGTCTGTCCGAAATTAATAAAAAACAGGCTTCGCTGTTGGTTAAAGCTTGGGCTGCAGCACGTATTAGATTTCAATTGAAGCCTTGAAGGCGCTTCTCATTGAATCTTCACCTAGATAAGCTCGAAGCGAAGGAGAAAAGCCATCATTGTCATGCCAGGAAAAACAGTGGCGGGGGAAGTTTCCTTTGGGAAAACTAAAGTATCTGCGCACTTGTGTGTGTTACTTACACACCAGAGCAAACATGGCCAGCACAGACACACGTGATTAGAGCGATAAGCGCTCTCTTTTCAACAGTTCAGCAATAACGATAAGGATGCGGCTACAACCTCGGCGCAATGTGAATTTTATGCAGATGTGCTGTCAGCCGACTGTTTTTCTGCTTCTGCTTCTGCCTCTGCCTCGGTGTATTTAAGCGTTTGCATAAACGATACACTCATTTCCTAGTCCTTAGCCATTTCTGGCACTTTAGCTAATTTATGTAAATTGTTTTCTTATTTAATTGTTTTTCTTGCCGAGACACATGTTCGGCCTGCGAAAAAGAAACGCTGGCGTATGTGCGTGTGCGAGTGCTCGTGTGTATTCAATAATGTGTTTTCATGCGATTTATGTTGGTCCTGAGTGTGACAAGAATGCTCTGGTATTAACTACACTGGGCAACAAAATTTATGGCTTCAGGAGGCCAGGGGTCCCGCTGGCAAGGCAGCTAGGCGAAAATTAAAATAAATCCGCCATAAACAACAGCAAAATCAAATGCAAACCGAGCCGCAACTGATATATAATAGGGAACGAATGTTTCTGTAGAATTAATTAAAATGGATGCTTAGATTTATTTTTAAATAAGAAAAACCAAAATAAACAAATAAACTTTTAAAGGCTTTAATAAAAATATATTATATTTAATGTTGATTTGATAAAATCCTGTGGTTGGTTAGAAAATGGTTTTTCTTCAGATTTATCTGCACTTTGCCTCTTGATACGAATGTGCTTGAGCTTTATAAGCATTTTGTATTTATATTCTATCATTTTATAATTTCATCTTTTATATAGTTTATAACTTTTTTGCAAGGGCTGCAAGCTTATATATTACATGTCTTGCTGTTGGGTTGTTTAAGTGTTTTCCCACTTTTGGACCCAGACACAAACACGTCTTCGTGCGTCGCAGATGGCGCGTTGGCCAAATATGCTTTTCACTCAGGCGATGTCCAGTCCTTGACTGTTTTGTCACATGTTTGGCTATGAAAATAGTGTCAATATCTGGAGCAATCAATTCGAGATGTTGTTGCAAATGTGTTTGTGATGATGGTGTGTTTGTGTTGCCCAGCCCTTGGGCATTTGGACGTTGCGAGCTCAGGCTGCGATGTTGGATTATTAATAACATTTGCTGACCGCTCGCCTGGACATAATGCCAATAGCTAAATTACAGATAATACCTGCTTCCCTTAATTGCCATTTGCCTTCCCTTCAATCAGTTAATTGCAAAATCATCGTGCATGTGCTTGTGACCGGCATAAAAATTACATTTCAATTAAAAATACAAACATCGAGTTGTGCTCGGGGCAAAATTAGTTTTGGCCAATGATATAAAGTTACATTTGTGAATTCGATTAGGCCGCTTTGGGCCATCGAATTATTTAGCAATTTGCCAATAAACATACCGAATGCAAATGCAATTAGCTCGAAATTTATGTCGGGTAAAGCCTTTTTTGGCGGCCTAAATCGAATGCATACCCTTGTCACAGAGCAGGAAAGCAATTTTCAATTTGAAAGCATTTAGTTATACAAAAGGACGAATAAAACCAATGAATAACAAGTCGCTGGTCTAATGCCCTTTTCAGGGGCTGGGAACTGCCTGGAAAGTCGGGAAATCTTTTCAATTCGATCGCATGGTCAACAGAACTGGTGTAAGGGATATATCAGATGTGTGTGCAGGGTAAATATATTCTAAAACCAACAAGCAAGGACAGGGAACCCGACTAGTGAGTGGCACTAAATGGATGTGGATGTGGATGTGGGTGGGGAACTGGGTGTGGGGACGGGGATCTCAGGGTGTGTGTGCTGTGGGTGTGCGGGTAAGTGTGTTGACATGTAACTAAAGCACGCATGTGAGGCTGGATTGGGCCGGACATCGGCGGAGGACATGGGTGCAGGACATCGGGGCAGGACACGGGTCGGGACAGGACATGTGTACGAATGGCAAATAGTGGACAACTTGCCTTGTTTGCTCATTGAATTTGTGATTCCAATGACTTTTTGCTTTAGTCAGTGCGATATGCACACACGTGGCTCTACACAGATGCGGTCAAAACAATAGAAAGGAGCCGGGTAACAATTAAAAACCAAACCCATCGAAAAATCTGTGTCGGAAACACTTATCTCTATTACTACTTTGACAGGTAAGAAAATAAAATTATCTTTTTTAAGTGCTTGAAAAGGACATAGTTGTTCGATTTCTCAAAGTCATGTCAACTTTTAACCTTCGGTTAAATAGCTTTTCGGGAGTATATATTATAAAAAATGGAAAAAATCATATTAAGAAAACTACTTGTCCTTCCGAACAATTTAACTGTATGCTAACTTTTTCTGACACCAAATAAATTATATTGTTAATGTTAATGTATTCCAAAAATCGAATCTTTTTCTGTCCAAAAACAACACTATTCTTCTGCCCAAAACTGTACACGAAAGCGCATGGTTGGTAAGTGGTTGCAAACATTTTTACGTCAAATGGTCATTTTCAATTTGGTAAGCACCAAGCTTACGCTGAGTAGCGTCCAGCCGGCAGGTCGAGTCAAGATTGAAGAGAAAATAAATAAAAAGCCTGGGCGAAAAAGTCAGTTGGAGGGTGAAAGTAGAGAGCAAACTCTGGATACCCTATTGCGTGTTAAAAGTTAAGCGAAATCAAGCAGAAGATTCTTTTGCAGCGAAAATTAGTTTTTAATTTCGTTGATAAACAACTTGGAACTTGTTGAAAATTCTTTCTTCGGAGCGAAAACAAATTACAATTTAGCCAGACTTGGCCCGAACACATCCTGTGCGTATTAGTTTGACCAGCTGGCGCATTAGGGCAGAAACTTCTGGCCAAAGGACTCCTACACACACTCTCGCCAGTCAGGACAAGCTGCCACTTATCGCTCAACTTTCGGCCAAGAAGGCTTTAATGTCCACGTGGCGAATGCTTAACTTAAGCCATGCTGGTCCCTGGTTTCTTGGCTTTTTTCCTCTTGGCCATAGCAATGTCCTGGGCAATGCATATTTCATCATTTGGGATGATACTGCCTAATTACGGGCCTCATTCCCCTTGGGTTTGACGGAGTGTGCTATGCATATTTAAATTGGACAGTACAATTTCGTAGGGCCAGGCCTCAAGTCATGTGCATGGAAATTCCAGAATGTTGCCTGCGGTTTGGCCTTTGACTGACCCTTGTGGCTTGGTCAAAATTGCGGCCTGAATGGGCGCGGTTCACTTCGATCGGGGGCATAATTGCATTGGCCAGGCTGTGGCTTTGCGCAGCGAACTTCGAAGGCATTGCAGGGCTCTGCTGCTGTTTATGTTTAGAATTACATGTTGTATAAAATTGATTGCAACAAATAATTGTATTCATAATTCTACTTCGATAAATGAAGCATTGAAAGTTAAAAGGACCAACCTCTCAAGGAATAGTTTCTACCTTGACTAAAGTATTTTCAGTTGGTTTTAAAAAAGTATATTTTACGAATGAAACTGAATTGTTAAAAACGAAATATTTAATAACTATTTAAAGTAACTATCAGCATACTTAAATATGCATTTAAAGTGCTTAAAACTTTTTCTGCCTTATATACTTCAAATAATGAAGCAATCAATTCTTTTTAAAGATTATTTATTATCCCGCAATTACTTATTTCATTTGAATTTTTATTCCAACCAATAAAAAGCTTGCCACCAAGGTAAAGTATCTAGTGGACGCATGCTATTAATACCGGTCAATTAAGGCTGCCAATCGATGGGGCTTAGTGAATATAAAGTCTGCACTTTACCTGATTATTATTGACCGCCGCTTCGACGGGTCGCGGTCGCCGCCGATGGATGCGTTTGCGGGCCGTTTGATAGATTTTCCAGTACAACGCCAGGATGACCATCAGTGGCACGTAAAATGTGCAACAGGTGGCAAATACCTGCAAGGACAAGGATGCGAGCGTGTGAGCAAGGCACACGCCTGAATGAACTTTTGGCTTTCCCACCTGATAGGAAACGTCCTGCGAGACCATGCACTTTTGCTGCTCGATGCGTTGCAGATAGTCCGGATCCTTCCAGCCGAACTGCGGAGCCAGGGAGACAATCACCGCCGCCGTCCAAACGCAGAAGATCATCATGAAAACCCGATTGCTGGTCCTTGAGTGGATATAGTCAATGTTGGTCACCGCCCAGTAGCTGAAAGGTTAAAAAAATAATTTAAATTATAAAATATTATAAAGAAACTACACTTAAATAAATTATAAACATATACGTAACGCTTATGAATTGATTTAAAGATGCAACTGCAGCTTGTCCTAAATCATTGGCACTCAAACATAAATCCTCAAATAACAAAATAAAATGTTGCATAAATCCAGGCGCTGCCAAGCATTGAGATACAAATGCGTATACACACAGATACAGGCGCGCAAACACTATTGCACAGACCCATATGGCAGGGCGACAAAGTAAAGAAACGTGTTCGATATTCAGTTTCCGTCTCACAGTTTTCCGTAGCGCTTTGCAACAACCTTTTTTGTTGGTTTTTCTATTTGCCGACCGGGCCAAAACATGTTTTATGCATGTGTGTGTGTGTGTGTGTGTGTATCTATGTGTGAGGCATTTTTAGAATTTCCATTTTTCGTAGCTGGGAAAAACAAGGTTGGTCTACTCATTGATGCTGTGGATACAAAGCCTTTTAAACTGAATCGTTAAGAGCGTCTTTAGGAACTCGCTGCTTAATGATAACTAAAATTCAGCTCACATTCTCTGGTGTTTGGCTTCACTTTTGGCCCAGTTAGTCCCAGTTTTCGTGACTCAAATTGGGTTAGTAGTGGCCATTATTGGTTGTGCTGGCTTGTCTCTGAGGTGAGGGCATTTCCCATTCGATTTAATCCCCCCAGGATTCTCCACAAGCCAGTTTCCCATTTGGTTTGGGTCGAACAACATTCCCAAACGAGTTTTAAAATGATACGTGGTCTGTTCGAGTATGGGAACACATATGAAACGGCTCCATAAGCAGAACCTTTCGCAGAGCGTTGTGTATGAAGTGGTCTTCCGGCTGATGATGTTGCCATTAAAGTGCTAATAGCCTTGGAAGCGAAGAATATTTATTTACACAGCAGCGAACGAGGGATTTTTGTAAAATAAATGAAATTCTGTTTAAGGCAAGATAAGCGAAAATGAGATAAAAAGATACAGACACAAAAAACAAGAACGGAAGCAAACCGTAAGCCCATTGCTAATTTTAAGGATTTCAAATGGGACTAGAATATTATAAGTACAAATAAATCAAAATCTTAATTTTAATAAGACAGTATTTTAATTTATCGTCTGAAATATATGGTTAAAATTGCTTGTACTTGTTTATAAAAAGGTTCTTTAACATGTTTATTTTGCGTAGAAGATGTTTCTTCTCATCTGCGTTGCGGCTTGTGCGAATTAACGCCAGGAAACCACAAAATTTGAAAAATTCTCCCATGCTCACAGGAAAAGGACCAGGCTTCCTTCATTTTCCGATGCCGAGCTCTGACCGCAGAGCTTTAAGTGGCAGCCAGAAACAACATCAGTGTCGGCCGGAGCCACGGCAAACACGTGTTTATGTATTAATTAAATGCAATTTGCATAAACAAATATTATTTTGCCCTGTCGTGAAGGCAGTGAGAGTCGCTTCGCTCGTGTGTGTGCGCTCGTGTAAGTTGAAATCAACAATTAAATGAGTTGACTGAGCACTCGAAATGGGCCATAGATGGCATCTATATATGTGGCAAGGGTAAACCGATGTGAAGTGCCCTCTCGGCCATAGAGCATAATTTAATTTGTCTACAATTGAGCACTCAAATGACAGCCTTATAAATATTTGTAAATGGCGCTGCGTGAAAGCAATTAAGTGCCACTTAATTGCGGGCATGTAGCACAAACTAAATCTGCATTAAATTTATTTTTATATTGAAGTATTGAAGTGTGGAAGCTGAATATATGCCGCTCTCTGTGTAATTACATCACTCTCTGGTGCTGAGTCCTCGCACATCACGCATACGCCATGTGTGTCGAGCAAATAATAAATAATAATGAATGATGACGACTGCTGATGGCCGATGACTTATGTCTGGCCGGAATCTGACTTTCCCGGGTGCTAGCCAATATATTCCGACTAGTCCTCTGTCTAGGACAACCAGCAGCCGGCCCACATCAGCCTCCTGCCCCAATTCATTAGCATAATATAATCGACTTCAAGTTGGCAATTTTGATTGACTGCTTAAAATTAATGGAATTTTGTGATTTCGCTGTCAGTGCTCCGCGTGAATATATAGGTAGTATGTTTTTATTTCCTTTTTCATCCCCACTTTTTTTTGTGCCCATGAAAAAGGCTTTTTGAAAAGAATCGCCATGCTGTGCATACGCAATGAAAAATCCATGCAAATTAATAGCGAAACCTAATAAAGTGTCTGTCATGCTTTTTGTCAACGTACTGCCGTGCCGCGATTTATACAGCCGCTACGAGCAGCGGATAATAATTCGTTATAGAGTGAAATATGCCCGCCGGCTCCGCAAGACGTTAAAATTCAATTGAAGTGAAGTCAATCAATTTGTGCGAGTATCTGACGACGTTCGTCGCCAACTTGAGTTTCAGTGATGAATTACAACAATTTATTTGTGAGCCCAACAATTTAAATGCGATTTTTCCATTATGCTTGTCTATGCCTAAGTGGTTGTTTTTTTTGGGGGGGCGGAGTGTGTGATAAATGTGCGGCACTCGAGTGTAACACTTTTTAATGCATTTAAAAATTGCGCGCCTAGCACACAAGAAAGTCATTACTCTTATGGCCACCCAAAGCGGGAAAATTGAAAATAAAATTTGTTAGGGGGAGGGAGTTTGGGTGGAAAGAAGGAGAATTTTTTTTGTATTTTTTCATACTTTCCACATTTTATTTAATGATAGAATGCATATTAATAATCTGTTACTAACACATGGAGCAAATATTATTTTTCATTTTTTTATTAACATAAAAAACGAGATGCTTATGAAAGGAGGATTTATATAGCTATCATCATCATTCCCTTTTAAAATTCCCAGAAGAGCGCTATGACAATTATTTTGCCAGCAGGCCGCAAACTCATTAATACAAATCCATTTAGAACAAAAGGCTGCGAACACGGCTGGCTTTTTAAGCTATCCATAATTAATTGAAATTTTATATATTGTCAAGTGGCGACAGTCAATATTTATCTACGCATCGGGTCGCTCGATGGGTTTTTTGCAATTCCCATTTCAATGCATATTTGATGCCTGTCGCCTGCTATTTGCGTTTTATGCTTTATGGCTTTATTTTTCCAACCTATAGAAAAGTGGGGATTTTTTTCAGCCTTTTATTGCCGATATCTCCCCGCAGCTAATCGATTGCATTACATTCGAAATCAGCTCAGTGTGGGGCAGGGAAAAAACAAAGACATAAACAAAAAGTTGATTTTATTCACCTGCGGCTGCCCCTTTTTGGTCGTCGATTTTCCGTGTTGTGAACAACGGAAAATGGTTGGGCTGATGGGTTTACGTGTGCCAGTAATAGTTTTGTTTTGTTCTTCGCCCTGCGGCATCTGTGCATGATTAAATTTCTGCAAAACTACTTGCTCCCGTTTTCCAGTTAACAATGGCTGGAGTACAACAATAGATAGGGATCTCATTTTCACTAGCATTATTCCGAAATCCATATGCCAAAAATCTCGAACGTGTTTACAGGAACTGGCAGTTATAGTTAAAGGTTACTGAACTTAAAAAAAGCCACCATGAGGTTTAAAAAGATAGTAGTGCTTAAAAATCATTTATAAAAGCGTGTATAGGTATGCAGTAAATCAGATTATTGTTTTCAGTTAGCCAACTTTTTTTCATTGCATACTTTTAGATACCTTTTTTAATTTCTGCTGCACAACTTATATTTAAATCGCTTTTTTTTAAGTAACCGTAAGTGTACATTTACTCATGAATAAATTTTCGAATTATCAGTTGCTTCATGTGGAAACTGCGATTAAGTATAGAATTTCTATTTTAAATAGTTCGGATGTCACACTTTAAAGCTATTTTTATTTGCTAAAAAAAAATGTCCATTGATTCTGAATGACATTAAAGTAATTTATTTACTGCGACCACTGGAGGTGTCAAATGTTTTTACTTCGCAGATTTCCCTGTCCACAAATACGCTTATTTCTCCCATTTATTGTACTTTCCTTGTTTCTTTGTTTTTCATAAGGATTATTGCCACTGGGCCTCGTTTTGTGGGAATATTTCTGGTGTCCCCGGGATTTCAATGCGTCTGTTACTGTGACAAGCGGCTGGCCCACAGCGAAATTCAATTTAAAACGTGCTTACGTGGCCAAGTTCCAAGGAAAATGGACAGGCGGCATTACCGCATTCCGCTCCTCGAGAGCTCTCTTGGGTCAACACAATTTAATATTGCAGGCCAAGGGGCGTGATGCTCCGTCTCCAGAATGAAATATTGAAATATATAACTTTATACACTTTTATATCTCTTTTCGTTTCCCGGCTTCTCGTTTGGGTCGGTTAATTTCCCATATAGTGCGACGAGAACAACGGGAACTTTTGGTTTATTCTTTTAATAAACGCAACAGGAATTATCCATAAAACATTGTGCTGGGCCACGCTAAAAGTTTTCTAGTTGCCGCACAGCTGGTGCAGGATGCGCCTTTTCTTGATTACAGGACCCTTTCTTCGGCCCAGAATGCGCACAATTGCGGGCGAAAAAGTGTGTCTAAGAAAAGGGATTATTTTAAAATTTGATCAGTGCAGATTAAGTAAAATCAACCTTGTCCCTAGGATTTTTTTTTGACATTTAAGAAATAAATTTACCTTGTAATTACAATTTTTCAATGTTAATTCTTTGTTTAATTTATTATAATCTCGAGAGGCTATTTAACCTATATGCTTTATTTTTCAATTGAAGACAACAGGTAATATGCTTAAAAAATTAAATAAATAAGTATACAATGTTTTATTTTGTGTATTATTTTTAATAACATTAAGTATTACACTGGATCTGATAAACCTAAACACTTTTAGCGTAGCCTTTGTTTTTTTTAAGATCACACAAATTATTTTATGTTTTACCATTCTTTGGGAATTTTCTATTTTCCTGACCTCCACTGTGTGGAGTGTGTGAGTTGCGTGCGAAACCTATGCGTGCCCCAAAGGGAGGGCAGCAATTGTAATTTACGACTCGAGCACACACACGCAGACAAAAGGCGATGGGCACATGAAAACTTATGCAAATTACAAGCAGAAAACAAAGGACGGGCAGAGTCTGCTGGCTGCTCCCCGAAAAAGAAATCCTGCCGCCTCCCAGCCCGCGAATCCCTGGGCCCCCAGCGCTTGCGGCGTGCATCCAAGTGTGCTGATTACTGTCTGGCTGCCCTGCTGCGCTTCCTGCGAGTCCTTATGCGTGTCTGCATTCGGGCTGTTTTTATATCTGTGTGTCTCTATTTGTCGTATTCGCATTTGCATTGACTTGGATGCATGCACTCGTCTCAGACCTCAATATGAATGCCCAAGGAATCATTGTTCCAGATTCGGAAGAACTTCCTCTTCGAACAAGGAAAGAGGTCCCAAAAAAAATTAAGTCACTTTATACATTACTTTAATAAGTTTTATCGTGATAATAAAATAACAAATAAGAAAGAATATCTGTCGGTGTTTTTAGACTTAGTAAGATGGGCAGTTTCTTGTAATTTATATCTAATATTTTAAATACAAAATAACGAGTACATTTATAAAATGTAAAGTTTGTTTCATCTTTATTTTCCTAGGCAATTTAATTAAATTTAATTATTTTTATTATTTTCAGCAACCAGAAGATCTAAAAGCTCAAGCTTTATTTTTAAAAGGAAGCTTTTGATTTATTTTAAATTACCTTTATACTTTTTACCTTAGAGCACAAATATATTTAAGTTGTTTAAGTCCTGAACTGCTCCAATAATAGCTCAAATGTTTTATTATACATGTGGGAATTATTTCCAAAAATAGTAAACAATTGAAATATTTAAAATTGAGGAACATTGAGGAACTTGATTTTGGGAAATTCAATTTCCAAACTACTCCATCAGTAGTTTGAATATTTCATTATTCACTTCGGAATTTATTTTTCCTGGTCAATTATATTTTATTAACTCAATAACATGTTATTCACATTATGCAACAATTTGCATAATTGCTTGGGTCATTTGGCTACGGGACTGGGGTTAAAAACTTCGCGAAACGGCCACTTAATTATATTTAATAGACCTAATCGTCGACGTCACTCGGACGTCGCCTGGATCCGGTTTGCATAATTATGCAGCAATTTGCATGTTGCATGCTGAATGTTGGCGGTGCCACAGGGAAGCACTGGCCTCCGAGGTCAGGAGGAACGTAGTCCCTAATTCGAAAACGATTTCCCAGGGCTCAATGCAAAGACAAAAGTCTTGACAAAGTGGATTTCCATGTTTCCTTCGGGGATCAGCGGGTGGGATTCAATGGAATTTCGTGTTCAAGGGGCAACAATGAATTAACCAGTTGGCTGGCTGGCTGGCTTCTTGGCCCGGTCCTCTTGGCTATTTGCCTTCGAGTTTCGCCTTGGCTGCGCCACGGTTCCGGCTTAGTCCTGCGGTTACGGCAAACTTTTCCCCCAAGAATCCGGGCAAGTTTTGTGCGGGAAAGGATCCAAAAAACCGACCATTAATCACATGGCCAGCACGGCAAACTCGGCTAAACTCAAAAATAAATACAAACGCTAACGCACACACTTACTTATGGCTTAATAAAAACCACAAACTTTCCAATGCAAGTGGCGAAAAGGAAGATCAAATGGCTTTCTGTTAGTTTTTCAAATGCATTTAGTCCTCGGTTGGCCTCTTAATTTAACTGGCAAATTTTAATTTATCTTCGGTCACGCCTTGGAACTCCTCCTGCCCTTTCCTTTCGCTCCTCCCTTATTTGATTTGATTTATTTGAAATTCAATTTACTCTTCGCTCTGATTAATCATCCCAGGGCAGCCATTATTTTGATTTATGCGCCGAAAGAAACAAAAACGGAGGGGCCAAACAACTTGGCCAAATTGAAATTACGCACTTTTTGGGTTAGCCGCACTGTGACAGTTATAGAATTGTAATTCATCTTGGCTGCGGTCGGCCGGACTGGGATGCGGTCTCTATACACATAACCCTCTCCATTTTGGTTTCGTGGTTTGCCGGTTTAAATGGAAATATTCATAAAATTGTCCAGCAGAAACACTGCGGTCTCTTGCAGTTTGTGCTCTAATTGCTTTGACATTTCATTTGGAAAGTTCTCTAGAACGGATGCAGAATCAATTAAATTGGGGAAATAGTTACTATGAATTTCGAATTCTCTTCGTCCCTTATTGGCAAATAATCTGTTGATATTTGGGCAGCCCCGCAAAAGCATGAAATCAAGTCTTTCATTCGGTTTTACTGTCTGGCTTGGGACAGTAATTAAGGCCTTCTCGAACGCACATGCCCACACTGGGCATTTGTGGCCCTGTGTTTGCTGGGAAATATTGATTTAGGCATTTTGTGATGTTGCCACTCAAATGCATAAATCATTAGAATTATGTCAAGCCCTTCTAATCGAGATTGAATAAGCCCCGTAATTTACACACTGACTGACTGCCGCACACACGCGCAGCACTTAAAGCCATTTCAGTTTGTTTGTTTTATGAACTTGACTCTGTTTGTGAGTTCATCGGGGACAAAGGGGGGAGGAGAGAGATATCCCAGCTTTAAATGTCACAAACACCTCATTCCGAATGTCGTTGTAACTATTACTTCCTTGAAACACAGATACACATTACTGCACAGGGAGAAAAAATTATAGTTAGACATTAAAGTTCTGTAGTAAAAAGGAGTGCTCCTTATATAAGTATCTTGTAAATGAATTAGGTTAAAGCTCTAAAAAATTAAGTTAAAAAGGTGTGTGTTTTATTTAATTAATATTCATATTATAAGAATCTTGTTAATAAATTTGGTTTAAGCTCTAAAAAATGTATGTTAAAAAGGTGGGTGTTTTATTTAATTAATATTCACATTTTAAATATTTATATTATCACACTGAATATTTTTTTTTTTACCATTTTAACACTGAATGTTTGTTCTGATTTTTTTCTTTTTTATTCATTTGTTTTTCTAGTTTTCTTATTGTTTTGTCTACGTTGACTGCTGTTGTACACTGTCAGTGTGCCAGTAGAGTCTGGGCAAAGCTATTCCCTATGACCACTTTTTGTTACCTTATATTTTTGAAAGTCTTTATATCCCTATATTTATAAAATCTCTGTCTGTATTTCCTTGTATGTGTTATCCTTTATATTAAATACAATTTTTTCCTCAGTGCTTGGGTTTATTTAAGTGTGGAAGGCATTAGAAGATAACGTAAATGTCTTAGTAACATATCCGGTTTTATTGCTCGGTTGCTTGGCTGTTTGTCTTGTTATTGCCCTGTCTGTTTGTTACTTTGTCTCATTAAACATTTGAAAAGAGACTCACACATTACACACATTAAACGTGCAAGGCAAATGAAGCGTAGTCGCTATATGTGCGTTAGTAACCTCTTCCACCCACCGCCCTGTGTGATCCAGGAAAACTAATTATACTGTTAAATGCGTTTGTTTAACAGCCAATTTAATTAAGGTTATGCTTTTGCCCTGGCCAAGCCCTAATCTGGCAGCTGAGCTTGTCCGACGACCGACCGCTACCGTTTTCCCAAAAATTGTTCCAACATTTGTGCAATTACAAAAGTTGCCCCCTGCCCACGCCCCTGCACACCGCACATGAAAGTTGCGGCCATGCGGTGGCAGGGGTTAAGGGATGGCGGCAAGGGGTTAAGGGGCTAAGAGGTCAGCGGTGGGCAGCATCCATTGCCTAAAACGCGACGCGACAGCATGAAAATTATGTAAAATAAGTACAATGTGCATTTGCACTTAGCCGAGCGTGCACAGTGGCAGCGAAAAGTTTTCTCATTTGCGCTAAGTGAATCAAAATATTAGCTTGAAAAATTCCACACAGGCAAGTTATTTGATATTAACCAAAATGCTAATAGCCGATTATAAAATGCAGTGCAAGTGTATAATGATGTTACCATTAATCATTTTTAAAATGGTTAAATGTAAATTTGAAAATGAAAATTTTTATATAATTAACATAATCCAATTTTTCAGAAAATTTAAAAAGTTGGAATTCAATTTAACAGAAAACAACATGCACCAAAGGAGTCTATTATGGTAATTAAACTTTGATAGGTGCAGATTATAAACTAAGATAAAATAATTTAGTTCAATGCCCCCATTGATTGAATAAAAGAAATTCACAGCAGCTCTCTGTATTAAATTGTTGGCAGGAAGCTCGCTTGCATGGAGATTTAAACTGGTTCCCATTGTTGTTTTTTTGCCCCCCGTATTTGGCTTTCGACCAAGCCGAACAAAAAATAATCGTGCGACAAGAGCAATTACAATTACACATGGCACACAGCACATGGGACGCAGTGGTCGCAGTTGTAGTTGTAGCTGTTATCCTTATTGTTGTCCTGTTGTTGTGGTTAGAGTGGCAACAACAGCAGCAGTATGAAAAATAACTACGAGCAGGGCAACTTGGGGTCCAGGGCATCGACGATGGCAACGAATATGAACATGTAATTACGCTTTAAGTGCTAAATTGTAAAATATTCACGTGAAAACTATGTTAACTTAATTGAAATTTAATTGAATATGTCAGAAATGTGTGTGAACAACGACAGCAACAGCGCGGCAGCGACATGAGCAGCGATGCGCACGAGCAACATGAGCACGGCGGCAACATGGCCGACAAACTGTTGGTCAATGTGGTTAGCAGTCAGCAATCAGGCTAGTCCCCGATCTCGTATTTTTGGGGGGGTTGGGGCCAAGATGGGTGGGGTTTTTTGGGCCTCGGCGAAAACTTGGCATTTAAATGGTTTCGGCCAGCGTGGAACGCAAAGCCGCGAGGCATTTATCATTCGGTGCGGCCGTCGCTTTTGTTGTTGGTCTCGTGTTCTGCCACTAATAATGACGTCAGCAGCATGCAGACCATGAAATTTATGCACATCGAGTTCGGATGTTTGAGTGTATGTGCATGAAAGCCTCTTCTATATGTGCATATATTCGGACGGCCAACAGAATTCGACAGAATCGGCCGAAACGTTGGGTCAGTGCCATGAAGATTAATGTCCGGGCGCCATTTGTTGGTGCCGCATCCCAATTTTTGGTTCCTTTCATTACACAAAGGAAAAAAATTTATTGTAAATTTGAAAAATATTTGCAAAATAAAATGTACTAATTTGAACATTTTTCTCTGTGGCATGGTCACACTTAATCTTTCTACCTCAACATGGGCACATTTATTATAATTGCGCTTGTTATCAAAGCTTACAATTATTTCAAGCATTCATTCAGCAAATATATTTATACTTAGGGAAAAAGAAATTTTGCCCAATTAATTTATTTTAATGTAATATTCTTGAAAATGTGCTAATTTGTATATATTTTTTTTACTACTACTACACTACTACTTTTTGTCAATATGGGCATATGCCGTTCGATTAACTTAGTTCTAATGACTTATTTATTTTATACAAGCATTCAGATATGTCGTTCAACAAAAATCGATTTCGGCCAAATTTTTTCCTGTGTTGAGGCTTTTGTGTGCTGGCAAATAGTATGGGGAGAATTCCCTGGCAACGCTGCTCAGTTTACTCACTCTTCGTTTTCGTGTTCTTTGTTTTATTTGCCCGTGAGCCCCCTCCAATCTCCAGTTTCTGCAAATACTGTTGGCACTTTGTCTTAATTGCTTAAAAATTACTGACATGGAAAATGAACTCGGAAAATGTTAACCATTTCCCCCAAATGCCCCGGCATCATCGCATTGTCAACGATTTGGCCGCCCTAACGGCAAATACTTGCAAATATTATTGTAGTCGAATGTCGGCCACTATTTATCATCCAGCTTGGGCGCCCAGGAGTCGGGGACCATTTGACAAACTTAATTTATTAATGCACTGCTCCCATCTCGTTAGGTCCTGCCGTAAATGCCTGCCGCTTGCTTAAAAGCACATTAATTTTCATTTCACTCGGTGATAAAACAAAGACTTTCCATTTTAAATATCTAGTGACAACTAACAAATAAAATGTGCCCCTAAGTCCTCTCCGGGTAATTGTTTCCCCCACCCCGGATGGGACTCAGCCTCAGTTACGGCCCCGAAAGTCTGGACCTGAGCCGGGGGCCTTTTATCTTGACGATGATGTGGCACTCGGGCAAATCATCAACGCTGCTGTCATGCCTCGTCATTTGCATACTTGCCAGCAGAAATGAAAGTGGTCCATGGCCAGTGCCCGCTCCACAAATAAAGAACACTGAATGCCCCCCAATCGCAATCATATTGTGAAGTGGGACTTGGGCTTTCTTTTCGGTGTCCAGCTGACAGGCGAGTGGTGTTTGCGAGGTGCCAAAGATAGGGCAAGTCTCTCATGGCGGATTGTTAAAGCCGGGGCTTCGGCTGATTGATATGCATGCGAAATCTAAGCATCACTTGGCTTTGTTTATTGACAGGCAATTTGCGGAGCCAGCGCTTCAATTTGCCAATTGACAGCCGCTTCACAGGGCATCAGCGGGATTTCACGGGTATACTTCCTCCGTACCTGACCACAAAACAAAGTTCTACTAAATTTGAAAGCCAGTTAGAGGTTGAAAACGAATTTCACAAATGCGGTGACCATTTTGAAGCATTTGAATGCATTAATTAGTCACAAAAACAAATAGGAATACCTTTATTTGCATTTGTACACAGAAAAAAAGGTACTGCAACAATGTATAAAATATTTTTACATTTAGATTTTAGATGTTGAGCAACCAATTTTCTTTATTTTATTTTAGCTGACTGGTATTATTATTATAGTTATCACCAGGAATTCAAGAATTAGTTTTATTAAAAATTAAATATTTTCAAATATTACCTGTTTTAGTTGTTAAGAAGAATTTTTTTTTATTGTTTTAGCGTGTGCGCTGTTTGATTTTAATGAGCCGCCAGTCCGTATATTGTGTATACGCCACGTTGCAGCGGCAAAGAAAGCGATTTGCATTATTTATGGCTCGGCTGGCCGGGCGGCGGCTCTAATTGAAACCGCCAAATAATTGGCCCACATCGACCTGCAGCTAAGCCAATTAATGCGACCATATAATTTCAGCTCATGCGGGATTTGGCCAACGGCAGCTGGAAGCTCGCAGCCCGGAGACCAGTTCCTAATAAAATGAAATTACCCGCTCAAGTGCAGCTAACATTTTGGAAATTACAATGTCCACGGGGGATGGGGGCGTAGTCGGTCCCTGGCCTTTGCATTAGAGTGTTCATTAAGCACACACAGCACAACAGGCCAAAGTGTCACGGGTGGCAGCCATTCAAACTGCATTACGTATACGCCGTGCGGGCCGATTGGAAAATTGCGCCAATCTTGCTGCTAAGTGGCCATAAAACTGCCAGCCAGGACAACTATATTTCGCCCCCTTTCGCGTTCCATTTTCGGTGGCGCTGGAAAACATTTTCCCCACTGCCATTGTCATTGGCGGCAAGTGCACGAAAATTAGCTGGCTCTGGGTGCTTGACAATAAAATTGACATTCGCATCGACATTGGGTTCGCAGTGCCAGCACCCCCCCTGCTTTTTCCGAGTGAATAATGCAATTCGTTTTTCACTCCGCCAGCCCTGCCCTGCCCTGCCACGCCCCCTCGTTCGCCCCTTATTGTTTGCCGTTTTGCGTTCTGTTTTTTAATCGATTGATTGAAATGTTTGCTGCAAATTGATTGATGGCATGCAGCCATCCGTTTCCCATATACGTACGGTGGCCATATGCCAGGGCGGAGAATGTGTATATTATAAATTGATATAGCCATCGAGTGACAGTCGAGTGCGGGCAACAAGGAAGCGGAAAAAATAAACCTCAAAGATAGCTCGAGTGTCTTTGAATTTCAATGGTGGAGTATCCATAAATAGCAACCCTGTGATTACAGGGCATTCGCCAGTCGTTTTACTTTCTAAAATATTACTTTCTTTGAATTTCAATGGTGGAGTATCCATAAATAGCAACCCTGTGATTGCAGGGCATTCGCCAGTCGTTTTACTTTCTAAAAATGGCTGTTTGCTTTAGGTTTACTTTTTGCGAGCATTACTGGATTTGTAAAGAGATTTGACATGTTAAAAACTTGATTGATTGATTCGCTTAGCTCGAATACATGCTGCTACACTTTCCCGCACATAAGTACGGATGTGTCTATATTTAGGAGGCAGGCCCAGAGCTTACGGCTTGTCTTACACGCCACTTACAAGCTGACTTGTGGGGCAATTTATCAAGAGCCCGGAATGGGGGAAATCGAAGTAATTACTTACCGATCCACGGCAATGGCCACCAGATGCAAAATCGAGGCTGTGCAGCAGAGGACATCGCACGAGGTCCAGATATCGCACAACTCGGGCCCGAGTATCCAGCCTTGGCTGATCTGTGGACATGAGAGGAGAGGAAATGGGGGTGGTCATAAAGCTGGTTAGCCAAATAGACAATAAAAGTTGATGGCTTATTAAATTTGATGCTCCCCTTGCTATGGAGTGTAAAATGTAATGGCTTCTAATAACAAAGCAAACAAGGGCTGCCGGGCTTTAAAAAGGGTCAACTTGGCAGCGATGAGTTCAAAGTCGAAGAGCAGCCATGGGGAGTCGATTCTATGTGCGGAACTTCGTTCTTCTTGGCCTCATAGCCAGCAGTCAACTGCAGATCCCGGTCGATATAGTGGAGGACAACATAGACAATGAAATAATTTCCCTATTTCACCTGATCGCATCAGTGAAGACTTATATAGGCATTAACTGTTTCATCACATTTACGGACAAAATCGATTTGAGGACTTCGCTTCAGCAGCGTCTTATGGACACTTTTTCTTTACCAGTTTATACCATGGCCTCGGATCTGGGACCGCTTAATCACCAGTACCTGAAGGCGGAGAACATGGTGATTGCCTTTTTCACAGGCCTGGACGATCCCACTCTGGAAGCTCTCAATGACCAGGACTTTCAATATGGTGCGGTGCTTTTGATCCTAATATATGCTGCCCCGCCGCATCCAAAGCCCTTCGATGGGGACTCCATTTATGAGCTATTCAGCTGGTGCTATGATCGGTGGCTGGATCGCACAATTCTCATTATTCGGCGCACGAACGAGACGGAAATGTGGAGCTTTTATTTTTTGGGACAACTACGCGTGGTCAAACTTGACTCCTCTGATGTGTTCTTGAATAATATTCGAAAAGATGACTACAAGTTTTTGCTGCAAGTTGTTAATGATCCTCCAACTATATTTTGGGTGAGTTCGATTTTGAGCAAATCTAGGTTGTTTAAGCTTAAGATGGTTTCTAATCTTTACATTTTACTTGCAGTACAACTCTTCGGACCAGGCAGACGTGACTGGCGGTGGCAACATTAGTTTGTCCGGCCACATTGGTCTGATGATGATGAATTACCTGCGCTTCCTTAATGTGACCACGGACATTATTACGGTTCCGGGACAACAGACAGCTCAGTACGAGATCTTTAGTCACCTAGACGATCGCAGAGTGGACGTGGTGGCCAATATGGTGGACGACAATAGCCTCAAATTCAGCCCCGTGGTGATGGATTCACAGCTCTGTGTGTTGGTCTCGAATCGAAGGACGATTCCGGTGGGCAGATACTTTGACCAAATGGTAAGCCCTGGCGTACACCGACTTACGACCCTTACGAGCATTGCCGTCTTCGCGATCAAGTACTTGTCGCAACGCCATCGATCGATTTTGGACCCGTTCTTCAATACCCTTCGATTTTTCCTAGCTCTTCCGCTGCCGAATGGAAGCTTGGATCGATTGCCTATGGCGGATAAGTTCATAGAAGTATTTTCTTTTTTTTTCGTGGCCCTTTTCGTAAGTTCGAACGTATCCCTGTTGTCCACCGTCTTTACAACGGGCATTTACGAGCCTGCGATCACAAACGCAGAAACGATGCGAGCAAGTGGTCTTAAGATATTGACATACGATCCATCTATTGTGCAGGCTTTCAACGACAATACTTTACCCAATTCACTGGCGGACCAGGTGGTTCTTGTGGACTTCCCCACTATGTTCCACCTCTTGGTTACCCTGAACGACAGTTACGCCTATGTGGTGAAAACCCCCAATTGGCAGTCATTTCGACTCTTTCAGCAGCGCATGAAGTCCGAGACTCTAAAGATCATTGGGGGGGAACTCTGCTCCAAGAGCCGACCCATGCGAATAGCCATTAATTCCAGATCGCCGATAAGGTTCTTTTTTAAAAGCTATTTCGAAATGGTTTTTGAGTCAGGCTTGCAAAAAAAGTGGCTCGAGATGAGTTTTCAAAAGTATCGGGATGTAACGGGCTTGAAAAAGTTGCCCATGGATGCTAGTAGGAATTCAGAACCGCTGACAATTGATTTTTTTACATTAACTATAAAGATGTACATTTGCGGGATGGCTCTCAGCGCTTTGGTATTCGTTATCGAGCTGTTGCTGGACCGATATAATCATTAGAGTCTTAGGAGACCATGGAAGCATAGAGGATTGATTTATTGCATTAACAATATGATGTTTAAATACTTTGTAGCTGCTTCGAGGATTGGAAAAAACGTTGGCATAAGTGTATTTAAGCGGGAAGAGCTTACTTTTAAGAGGATGACATAGTAATTTATGTGCTTCAACTATCTGTATATTTACTAAGTATATTGTAATGTGTTTGTTTATGAAGATAGCGTTTCAATAAATACAGCACCGCTTGCTCTTTCCGGGCACCCCTTACTCCCTTACTCACCTCGTATACGGCTCCGAGGGGCATCACTAGACAGGCCACGAAGAGATCGGCGACGGCCAGGGAGGCCACCAGATAGTTGGCCACGTTCTGCAGATTACGCTCCAGGATAATGGCCGCAATGACGAAGACATTGCCTGCAATGATCGGAAAGTAAACTCAATCAAATAAAAAGCGCAAATGGGCTTGGGGTTGCGGTTTTTTCTGGTTTCGGTTCTTATTTGCAGGGCTTTCAGCGGCAGCCTAATTGCGAAAATTGACTGAGACCGAAAGTTTTCGATTCAATTCGAGCTGCAGCTGATGACTGGAAACGAACCAAGAACCGCAGCGGAACAGATAAAGTTTTGGCGAATTGGCAAACTTCTTTGGACGAGACGAGTGCTGAGAGCCCAGAAGCGGGACACCAATGAAATGGGAATCTTATTAAGCTTGTCCCCCAGCATTGCACTGTTGCAATTCCAGTTGCACTTGAGCTGGCAGACAAAGACAAAGTTCACAAAAGCCAAAATAAACGACATGAGCTAATCGCGCTGTCGTAAACTTTTGCCAAAAGCCCCGGATCGGGGCGCGGGGGGTGTGAAATTGACGTGGGGGACGCTCGAGGGGAGGCTCGAAGGGTGGCTCGAGGGACTCGGGAGAGGACAGCACCTTTGATGTCTGCTGGTGCGCTTATTTTTCCTGACTTTTCTCGACTTTTCCACTACCTTTTCCCCCATTTTTCCGCCACTGTCACCGACTACTTGTGGTGCACTTGAGGCTGCAAAAGAAAGACAGCCACTACAGGTGCGAGACATGCAATTTGTGGCATTGAATCCGCCGACAGTCGACGGCGTGAGGGCTGGGCTGCTCGCCTGGAGACACACAGATACGCAAAACACACACAGGCACACACACCAGGCGCATGCAATTAGATACTTGAGTGTCAAAGTGAAGGCAAGTAGACAAGCCTCATGCCTGCCAGCTGTTTTTTGTGTTTTTAGTTCCCTGCAGTGTCTTCGCCACGGGGGTCGTTCCCAGCATTGCAACACAAGAAGGTGTTTTATAATCTCATCATAGTTTATACAGTGAAACAACGCACTCAGTAAAGTTACACATTCACATTAAAATACTATTTAAAAAATCATTCTTTCTAAGAATACACATTTACATTAAAATTATATTTAAAAAGTTGTACTTCTAAAAATATAATAACAAAGAAAGAAAGAATCTCGATTGAGTGCCAAATCACTTTTATTAAATCCAAGCGTCTTAAAATACTTGAAATTCCACCCCTAAGTCTCGACCAAATCAGTTTAAAAACGAATCATAAGTAGGTCAAAAGTGTAACCATAAAATTCGTATATTTTAAAGCATCCCCCGCGCACGCTTGACATTTGGTTTCGGCTACTTTTTATTATTTTTCTGCTGCTGGGTGACCAAAAGCGTGAAGCAATCTGGCTAAAATTAGCATTAAGACTCATTAGCATTTTCTTTTTAAATGCTAAATGCTGCTGCCGTCCCACTTGGACGGCGTCAAAAACTGCAGAAGTTCAAAAGCGAGTCGGGCCGAGTTTGAAGAAAGGAAAACTAAAGGGCGGAATGGGCAGCGAAGAAAGTCCGGCGGAAGAGGAAAAACTAAATAAACACAAATTAGTAAGAAATCCGGCGAAAGTGCGGGGCAGTGGGACATGTGAATGGGCTTTGGACCAATTCAGAGCCGGATCCTTTGGGAGTGGCGTTGGGAGTCGTAGCATACTTTTCAGCGCTCGTTACTTTTATTTGCCTCTTGACTTCTGTGCTGGCCGTTTTAAATGAAATGAAACGAAATGAAATCTACTTAAATTAATGAAATCAATTTCAGCCGGCTGCTCTGCTTATTTTGCTTCCTCGCCTCATTTTCATTTGTTACTGTTACTGCTTGATTTTTATTCGTTTTTGTTTTGGATTTTACAACGTGAACATAAAGTTTTTCGCTGGAATTGGATTGAGTTGGCGGGGGGAGCCGCTGTGATTGATTGATTGACTGTCAATTTTAATGCGGCATGTCTTTGCCTAGATGGATGCCGGTTTGTTTGCCATCGGATTTATGGCTAAATGCGTGTAATGAATGTAGCCAACAACAAAAGCAAACGCCCGACCCACCCCAGCTTGGCTCGTTCCTCGTCATTGAGCTGCCTTATTAATAACTGAGACTGAGCCGATGCTGCTGCCACTGCTGCTTCAGCATCTGAGCCATAATAACAACAATAATAAATAATATAAAATGCCCTGCCAGTATCATAAATATCAGTTACGCGTATTTTATTATCTACAACTGAAGCCGAGGCCCGCGCCCCGAGTCCCCCTGGGTCCCCTTATTGAATTTGTTGCCCAACTCCCCAAGGATTTGGAGGCAGGCAGCAGGCGCGTGCCTGAGACTGGCATTCGAAGAATTTACTCTGGGTGGTTCCCCTCGGCTGGGATGCCGACTGAAATAATTATGTCTATGTTTGGGCTTTGGCTTACACTTCAACATTTTGGAAGACTGTTTATACTGTTTAGTGGAAAGTGTAATTTATTTATTAACTTGAATGAGCTTATAAACAAATTTATCGCTGTTTGGCTTAAAATGTAAGTCTGAAAATTACTGGTGAAGTGTAGTATTTTAAAATTTAATTATTTTTTTTTTAATAATCAGTAGATTTTAAAATATATTTACGTCAATATTGTATTTAAATAAACAAATATACAATAATGCAACTTAGCAAAAATATGTATGGATAGTTTTATTGTCACTAGAATTGTTGGTCTAAACTTAAAACAAATATTTTTTAAAATATTTATTGGTTCAGGGTTAAGAATCATTAAAATAAGTTTAGTTTACACTTCAGCTCTAAAAATGTAAGTGTATATCTTTAAGGACCTGATTTTTAAAGTGTAGCCTTCGCTTTTTCGCTTTCCTTGGGTACTTACCAATTATGGTGACCAGGATCATCAGGCCGAGCAGCACCGATGTGACGGCCATTCGCAGCAGCTGCGTGAAGTCGTCCTCGGCCACTTTGCTCGTGGTCACATTGAGCCCGGCACTCCCGTTGGCCAAGTCCAGCTGCCCACTGCGGTTCAACATCATGTCCCCAAACAAGCTGGAATCGTTTCCCTCTAGGAGCAGCGTGTCGTTCAGCAGCATGGCGCCCAGGCCGACTGCTACGTTGGTGTAGTTATTGTCCATGTCGATCAGTTGGAGGGCTGGCGAGGAGGCGGACGCATCCTGCTTGGCGCTCAGAGCCCTGTGAGCCGCCTTGGCCGTGATCCTGGCGGCCGCTGCTGCCACCGAGGCGCTGGCCGCTGCCGCTGCCAGAGCGGCGGTGGCCAGGGGTGAGCCGGCGGCGGTGGTGCTCGCATCGGTGGGCGGTGGTTTCAGCGCCGGGGAAGCCACGAAATCCGGTCGGCTTTTCGCGGAGCTGTAGAAGCGCTCGCTGTTGTTGTTGTTCGCATCCTCCAGCTGTCCCTCCTTCGTGACCGCCATGTCTTCCTCCTCGTCCGGCTCCTGACCATCGGCGCTCGGCTGTTCGGGATGTGGTTCGGCTATCAGAGAGGCCCTGTCATTCAAGCTGTTCGCAATGTAGATGTAGTCGAGCGCATCTGGATTGAAGATAAAATGGAGATTTATATGATACGATTACTAGAGGAATGTATAAGTCAAGCTCAATTTGATTTGTATTTTAGGTTTAAGAGATAGGCAAACAAATCTTATATAAATCAATGTATATGAACATTAAATTAAATAAAATGAAGATTAACATAGATTGTAAGGGTGAAATATAACTCAAGCTCAATTGGATTTAAATTTTAGGTATAAAGAATAGAACAACGATGTTGATATAAATCAGTACTTATTTAAATTAAACATGAATAATAATGAAGATTAATTAAAGTGGAAAATATATCTTATGTATAAAAGATGAGCAAACAAATCTCATATATTTCAACATTTATATAGATTAAAGATGAAATGGAGATTAATATACATGATTTATAGCTTACTAGGGATAAGTATAAAGCAAGCTCATTTGGATTTGTATTCAAAGTACAAAAGATTGGCAAAAATCAATATTTAAGTGTGAATTATTTTACACAAACATTTTTTTTTCTTATAAGCACTCAATGCATCTAATCATTGTGAGCTATACATAAAAAATAATGAATAGAATACCAAAAACCATCTAACATTTTTCGATTCTACAAAGGGTACTCCAAGCATTTAAGCCACCTATCGAAAAACGTTTGCAAGAAGACAAATGGTTGGCTAACCAAAATATGGACTTAATGACCTACATAAGTGCTACATTTTCCACGGGTACCCACCATTAAAGCTGGTCTCGTGCGCCATTTTGTGGATATTCGCTGTGTTTTTCGGGATGCTTCGCTCCGCTTAATTGCAGCCGCAGCGGAAATGAGGAGTAGACGGAAACGGAAGCGCGACTATGCAGCGGCGATGGTGATGGCAATGGCAATGGCCTGCTGGCGCGCGTGTGTGTCTGTGTGGCTGGGTGGGCTTTTGGGGTGGTGCCGTTGTTTCAGCTGGCGGCCACTCAGACACGCGGGACGGCACATGGTGACACTTTCCCTGCTCTCCCTGCCCGCCCTACTTTCCCTGCCCCGCCCACTTTCGCTTTGTGTTTTAGTGCCAGCGTGTGCTTGGTGCCGGGCAGGATGTATTATCCTAACGAGCTTTCAAGTGTTTACACGGAGCGTTTACAATTTCGACTTTGGGCTTTCACTTTTCTTTCCGACTTCCTCTTACTTGTGCTCTCCTTTTTTCCTTTCAGATTCCTCTGTGTGGCAGTGTTGCTTTTGTGCTGTTGATTGTTGCCAACTTGGCTTTGTTGCCGCTGCTGTTTTGTACTCTTTTTGGTTTATTTAAGCTCTTCCGTTTGCTGTCGTGTGTTTATGGCCCATTTGATGTGCTATTTTCATATCCTTGGAGTAAATTTCGCATCCGATTGCCTTCTGGTGTCTGCACTCTGCGCTCTGCAAATAAAAATTCAATTAGACAATAAATTCTCGTGCCCAGCGCAACTAATACTAATAAATAGCAAATTGAATTTCTGCGGCTGCCCTGTTCGGTGTTTTTTGCCCTTGCCCCTCATGTTTGGTGGAAAATAATTTCCTGTGGGTCTGCGGCATTTTTGGCTACGAAATTTATTGTATTCAATTTCCCTTCCGCATTGTGCGTAAAGTGTAAATGAATTTGAAATGCCGCTGTCGCTGCTGCTGCTGCGCCCGCTTGTTAAATAATTTAAAGCAATTTCTGCAATTACACGGAATCACTTGGCACGATAAATAAATATGAAGACTGGCAGGCCAGGCGTTGTTTTCTTTATTTTCCATTTTTCGCTTTCCCTTTTCCCCCAGGCCTACCACAGACGCTCACGTGTGGTCCTGTGTGTGACTGGCGGAAGTCCTGCATGCGTGCGACAGGCGCCATTGCCAACGGCTCCTTTCGTCTTCCGCCTCCGCCATTTTGCTCCCCTCATTGTCCCAATGTTGCGACAGAGGCAGCAAAATAAATTTAAAACTCATATAAATAAGGGCGAAGGGGGAAGAGGCCCCGGAGCGAAGTCGCCCTGGCAAAATGTCATCGCATTTAGGTACAAGTGTACGACCACAACTATGTTCAACCTAGTAGTTATTACATGTTATTTAAATGAAAATTATAATTTTTGTGTGCACCTCTATAAGTATTAATTCCAAAGTTCTTAATTATGTGTCTTACAAGTTAAAAGTACACTTGGAGATAAACCGTATATTCCACTATTTAAAACTGTTTGGACTCCCTACACAATTTTCCTAATTAAAAACTAAATGTCTGATTTCTCTATGTAATATATTTTGATATTACTGCTTTATGGATATAAAGTTTACCTCAGCTGTATGTGTGGGGAGCACGCGTGCTCAAAGATACATTGCGGCGCCATAAAACCCAAGCGAGAATGTTGCATGTTTTATGCCCACCGAGTTTATAGTCCCAGGATCGCAAGGGGTTATGGCCAACTTAGTAATATGAATTTTGCAAACCCAAAGCTGGAATAAGAAAAGCAACCCTTACGTTGATAAAATGACAGGCCCTACATTTTGGCACAGGCTTAGTGCCTACTATCGATGATTTAACAACCCTAATTAAAGCTACAATCTTATTACAACTAATTACTTTGTTACTTATTCTTCCAAATAATATCTGCCAAAAACCTAGGCTCTTCGGGGCATTTCTCTTCCTAATTGCAGGTTATTCAACGTAAATGCCTTTTCTGTTTGACTTCATAACCATTCACTTGCGTTAGCTATCATCCGTCATGTGTATGTGATGTATATAAGCTCTTGTATCTGCATTTGAAATCTAATTTGCGCAATTTACAAAGAATAATGAAGCAGAACTATAAAAGGGTCGCTCTTTTAATCCCTTTGAGACGGAGAGAAAGTCGGGTAAAGAGGCCTTATTACGCAACAACTAGGGGTTCCTGGGTTGGGGAAAGCCCTTCGTTCAGAAAGTTCCGACCATAATAACCTTCGAATGCCAGCATGCGCTTTTGCGAGTGGCCGTGTAACTAACGTTTCAAGTTCAAAGTCGATTTAATGCGGAAGTTTATGCCAGTCCGCAAGTGTTCAGGGTGACTACAGGTGAACTTTTAAAAGGTGAACTTCCCTACATTTTCTATTTTTGCAAATGCACTTTAAACTTTGTGATTTTACTTGTTTCTCTATTTTAAAATGAAAAAAAGGCGAGTTTTTTGATAAAAAGTAATCTATACAATATCTTTTAAAGGAATATTTTCAGATATTTATAGATAGATAGATACAATATTTTGCAGATCAATTTTATGCTTAAATATGGATGGTATATATTCCCCTACCTGACTCTACTTTGACTTGTTTATTTATAAAGGATCCTAGATATATAGATATTTTTTCAAAGATTTTTTTGCTTCTCCTAATAGTGGTTAGTTAGGAAGTACTGTAGCAGGGGCCTGTAGTTCCTGGCTACGTGAGCTGCGCCCGTTTGAAGTGCAGTTGAGTGTGAAGACGACACATGTCGCTTAAATGCACACCCAGCCGCACCTGTCTGATTCCGTACCCCCACAACCCGCCTCCCAACCACCCATTTTTCCCATGGTGAGTGCACTTGTTGCGGTTCGCAACTTGTCCGGCAGTCGCCTGCATACATTATGCAAGTGTATGCCGACTGTTTCTGGATCTATGTGTGTGTCAGGGCGAGAGTGTGGGCATGCCACTCGCTTTTTATAGTCGGGCTTATCGCATATTTATGCAGTGTGTCCTTTGAAGCAGCGGCGCAGGACGCACAGGGCTATAAATCAACTTTGGTTCACCGCACTCTGCTCCTGACCAGGAACCACCTTCACTCCCACTCCAACTCATTCGCATCGCAGCAATTACGAAAATTGCCTATCTATGCAGTAGTTGTGGAAAATAGTTCACTGGCACTTCTTTTTGCCCTCCTTGTTTACCCTGCCAAGTCATAAATCAAGCAAATAACTGAGAGGACAGTTTAAAATCAAAGCCTTTTTTGTGTCAAATCGAAATAGAACATATTTACAAAATACGGAAGCATATAAAAGTAGATACTTCACAAATAGTTAGACTGAAGCTTTTCTATTTTCAGATTTACTTTTATAAAAACGAAGCTATTCTGGAGTGCCTCGACTATAAGTTACCCCTTAATGCCTGAATCGATTTATTTAGCGCCACCTAGCGGAAGACGGTGGTACCACATAGCATGCTTGCTTTATTTTAGTCTCTTATAACATTTAAAATATTAGTGCGATTGTTTTGGTCTCGGCAGGTAGGTAGATATGGACACATAAAATAAGTAAGTAATAAACCTTTTTCCTGTTAGAACTTGTATAACATCTTATCCGGGCTGCGACTGGAAAAGAGCTGAATTCTCTCGATTCCAATTCGAAGTATGTCGGCATGAAGGCATTTCAGCAAATATGTGAGGGTGGGATTGAGGCCCATCAAAGTGCAGTTTTCCCGAATGCAAGCCAAAGCAATGTCTCATTGTTTGCCCCCATGCCAATGCCAGCTGCTCGCTGTACGTGGAGGAGGCTCAGGGAAAACGGATGGTGGCGGGGCCAACTAAAATAAAGTAAAATAAATGGCATGCATTTTTCATGCGACGCTCGATTTCATTCACCACAAACTCACACTTCCGCAGAGGAGATGTGTGCAGTGGGTGGTTGGGCGTGCAGTTGTGTGTGAACTCAGACATGACCAGACATTTATCAGTTGTTTGCATGCATTCAAAAGATACTAATGTACATATTAGTTCAGCTCTGTAAGTGGCTCCCCAACGCCCTTCCACCCTCAGTTCCCTGGCCATTTTCTCGACTTTCCTAGGACGTTCCTAGTCCCACTTCCGGTTCCGCTTCGCCCCGTCTCAGCCCTTGTTGTTGTTGTTGCTGGTGGTTCCTTTTTGCACCATTTCCGCTTCATTTCATGCGCCATTTTTCTCTATCTTTGCAGTCGAGCGTTTGCGCCTTGTGCCCATATCCTGAACGGCCTTTCATTGGCCTCCCTGTCCCGCCCCCTTTTAGTTTTTCCTCGCCTGAATTTCCCTTCCGCCTTTCACAGCTCCCTCTCTCTTTTGCGGTTTCAGCTGCTGTGTATACGAACACGTTTTCCCTTACAACTGCAGCTTCTGTTGAACTGGTAGCCCAGTTTTGTTTCCCATTTTCCATTTTCACTGGCATTTTCCCCGCCCTTCTGCAATTGCTTTTGCCAATCAGTCTGCTGCAAATAATTTATATCGCTTGAGTCTGTGTTGGCACCTTGGTTAACTCTTTGGCATGTTTTATGGCTCTTTTGGGTGTGCGTTTCCCATAAATATTGCCCATACGCCGTGTTGACCAGGCGAATTGCATTTGGCTTAGTTTAGTTCGTTGTTGCTAGTTTGTGTGTTTTGTCAAGGGCCCTCCGCTAATTGCTCATTAATATTCAATTGCCAACAGCTTTTGTTCAATTATTCAAGCGCAAGCTTTTCACCAGAAAAACAAATTGTCAGTCACCCATCCCACAATGCCCGCCTCATCCCTGCTCTCTCCCCCAGCCATGTTAAACAATGCAAATAAACGAGGACATAGGGAGTATGCAAATATTTAAATTCCAGCTTATTTCATGTTCGGAACGCGGGCGTGAAATAAATAACATTCAATGCATTTTTTATCTGCGCCAAAGCTGCAAAAAATAGAGCTTGAATCGAGTAAGCAAATGCAAAGTCGAAACTAAGGATACACTGGGCTTACCCATGGTACATACGGTTATTTCGCATATAAAAAAGGGGTTTTCAACGTTTAATTTTATTGAGGTTTTTAAAATTGTTGATTTATAACGCAGCCATTCCATTTTCTGTCAGAAGATGAATACTTTTAATATGGGAAGCTAAACTCTGTTGCAATAGTGGATAAAATCCAAACAATTTCGCCATGAATTACCATTTCTATTTCCTATCAATGAAATCGAAGCGGATAAAAGAGCTGCTCTTTTTTTTGTTGGTTGGCTTAAAGCTTTGGTCAGTGAAAATATAAATATGTAGCCAAAAGAACAAACAAGTGCTAAAACAAATGTTGGCCATGTCGGGCATCAAATAGAATTGTAATTCGATTAAATATTTTGATACAACCAGAACTTGTGATGCATGCTACCACAAGGCCATCAAATATTTAAACTGTATTGTTCTGCGGAACTTTAAGTTGCTTTTGGAGTCTTAACTGATTTAAAGGAATTTTATACAACAACGCCGAGCGTGAAATAAAATATATGGCCCGGAATTGTTGGCTTTTAATTACTTTTGAGCATGGTTGTCGGGCAGCTCACGCCCGTATATATCTTAATATTTTCCTTAATGTCAGGACGGCGGCACGATAATAAATTTCCTCATACAATATCCTGCATTTAAATAACACTTCCTGCGCCATGTCTAGGCCAAGGCATCCGTCCACGTCCATACGTCAGTCCCGATGCGATGCTCGACGTTTTCCAGACAGTGAAATGAATTTATTTGCCGCCGGCTCCCGGTTCCCGGCCAACAGGAAAAACTGAACTCCAGCAAGTGCACTCTGGTGCTCGACCAGTTGATTTTGCGCCGAATGGCGTGCGAAGGCACTTTGCTTCATTACTTTGTGTATTGCCCACTCCTCTACGATATATCCTGCCCAAAGGACTCTGTTTCCATACTGCGCGCCCAAAACTGTGCTACGGATTTTTGTTTACTTTGGTAAGCCAAGTGAGGCATGGGAGGGAGTCGGTTGCTGCTGGTGGGCCATCTTTGCCACACAATAAAAATTTATGAGCCATGTGCGTGTGCTAGTAGCCGGTCCCCTTCCCTTTTACCGCCGGCGAGAGAGTGTGAGAAAGTCTGGCATAAATTTTAAATGTGCCACAACTTGACATGCTTTCTGTTTTCCCCCATTTCCCCCCGTTGTCACCGGCATTTTGCCTTTGCGATATGCAGGTAATGCTGCAGCTGCATCTGTGCTCTCCGCTTTTTGCATTATGCATGATTCAGCTCGCAGGCAGCAACTCTGAGGGGGTGTGCCGGCCACTTTCCACACTCCTCGATCAATTAGTCACGGCACAAAGAAGACGGGATCGCCGGGAGGGTTTCTCTTGGGTGAAGGCTCCAACAGAGGTGTTAAAACCTTCCTTTGTAGTTTACATTCCCTTGAATGTGAGTTACCAGTAAGCAATAACTTTAACATGCGATTTAAGGTGCCTAAAAGTAGGCAACAAAATTCTTTAAGCAACAGTACAGTGAATTTATCCCATATATTATTCGTTGCATACTTTCAGACATCTAAAATTTAATTTTAAAGTGATTTTTGAACCGTATTGATTACTTTTACACCCTGCAATGCATTTTGTAAAACAATATTTTTATTTGCTTCCATTTTGATGATTTAAAAAAATTGTTAAATTATATAAATTTAAATTATTCAAATATTGTCTATTTTATGAAGTAAAATGTTTTGTTTAAAGGCATACTTTATTGCCTATTTAAGGGTATCTGTAGTTTGAATATTATTTGTTAGTCTGTTACCCCCTCCCTTAATTATCTTGCACACTCGCCTCTGCACGGTGATGATACTCCTTCAAAGGATACGCCGTTTCAGCAACGTGAGCCCTCTTCTGAAGATGGCCGGCAGACAAGAAGGCCCAAACCCAAGGCAGTCTTCTCCCCCATAAAGATGATTTTACGCTTTTGCGCACAATTTACGAAAATAAAAATATATGGAGGTATGAATATGTGTGCCAGTGCCAAGATGCTTATGTACATACGTAGTGTAAAGGTGGCAGCGGCTCAGAGATTTGTGTGTCGGCCACGTGTGCGACGTGATTTCTTTCTCATGCAAATAAACGTGTAACAAATGGTGGGGGCTTTGATTTGAAGGGGTGAAAAGTGGTATTGAATCTGCATTTAATACGGGCAGAGTCAGCAGGAGTTTCTGTGCATTTACTTTAAGGGTAAGAGGTATTTTAAAATAATTTAAATATATAAAATTTAAATATATAAATAACCATAAAGAAAAGGCTAAAACTATTAAGGCCTTCAGCTGACAATATGTGCACAATATTTTGTATCTGCACTTAGCTTAAGCCATTGTCCCATTCGATTTATACCTCGCACATTATACGTATCGTAATTTCTTTTGGCTTGCCTCTGGCTTTCTTTAAGACCGGCAAATCCATTTAATGCCCGAGTTTCTGTAAAAGAAGCTGTCTTAATTGGCTTGACCACTGTACTGACTGACGGTCCCTGAAACCTGCCCCTCCACCTGCACCGCAGGCGGTCTGTCAGACACCTGGGCACGGCGGCAGCCGCCATCCCCGCACCCACCGAACCACTCAAAGAGCCGCCGGCAGCACCGCAACCACTTCTCACAGGTTAACGCCCCGGCGAGGGCTTTGATTAAAAATTTATTAATATTAAACTTTGCGCACGCATTGACGGCCTCGCCGCCCACAAATACAACGACCACGATATCCTACTAGCAGCTACTTTGCATAATTGCAAATATAATCGGCCCAGACGATGGACAACTCGGCGGGCGGAAAATCGGGGTGGCGCTGGCTTTAATTAAGTTGTTAATATTAATGAGGAAATTCTCATTCTCCGCCCCCCGCAGGCATTCTGATGTTTGATTTTCATTTTGTTATTAATCAGCTTTTAATATATTTAATTAAGTTTTCTGCGCCGGCAAGACCAGGCTAAATATGTTGAATATTTCAATAAACAGTAAGCAGCAACAGTACGAGAAGTACCCGAGGGAGATTCCGCGTATCCGCTGGATGCGGCTAATAATCGTTATTGAAAATAGCAATCCAACAGATTAAGCGAGGAACAGCAGCCCGCAGGACTTTTAGACTCTGGATGGGATTGGGCGATGGTGGTTTGCGGAGGGGAAATATTATTACCATAGCGTCCAAGAAACTTTTATCGTCATTTAAAGCAGAGCCCAAGTTTCTCCGCCCCGAAAATGGCAAACTTTTTGCTCTGCTGCTGAGGAATTTTTTTCAATTTGCTATTGGGGAATTTCGTTTCGTTTCGTTCTCTGGGTGCTGTGTTTTATTTTGCAAAGTTTTTCTTCTTCCTCTGTTCGGACCAGTTCCAGGTCCATCCCATCGACAGAGCTTCATTGGCATAACCCCCGAGGCACCGTTCCACTTTCGCTTTCCTCATATGTTTGACGCTAACAGATGGCGCGGGGCAGCTGCTCGTGGACCTCGTTTTCCGCATTTTCCCACTGCCCTCGATCATGGACGGTCACTTGTCATCTTGAGTGGTCGCTCATTTGTCTGCACAGCTTTTGGAAATTCGCACTTTATTTACGCAACATGCTGTCCCGAGCCCAGGGATGCGATACCGAGTCCTGGTCCCTCGGCCAATGTCCCGCCAGGCCAATTCAATTTTTCATCTTTGCCTCCCCGGCAGACCGTTTATCTTTTGATTTGTGTTTTGGCTTCTCCGCTCCGCTCCTTCGTGCTCAAGTGTTTACAAATGATTTGCTGTCTTGCTTGTTATACTTTCGCTCGGGACTTCAGGTTTTTCCTGCTGCCGTTTCGGTTTTTCTTTGTTTCGCTTAGGTGGCCCCAGTCACCCGAAAAAAGAAAAAAAACGATTCGAGTGAGTTGCGCTTCCGGCTGTTTTGAAGCTTTTTGGCTGCGAAACATTTCAATTGAATCGCAAGCTCGGAGGTGCGAAGCCATCACATGCCGCCAGCCAAATCGACCAAACGACTCATTTGCATGCGCTTCAAAGTTCAAAAAAACACCTGCTCGTCAACTCTTAAAGTCAACTTAAGGTATAGAGATCTGGCCGCAGAACAGGGCAGCTTCAATTGTTTTGGGAACGTGGCCAAGTTTGAGCCCCCAGTTCGGAGATTGAAAATCGTAAACATTGAGGCCCTGTAAAAGTGCCCTGGTTTTGGCTCCATTCCAGACATTGTCAAATGATTTAAGCTATCAAGAGTGCACTAACCGAAAAGGGTTTTCCTTGCATGTTTACCTTACATTAAAAATTAAAATAAAAATTGTTTATGAGAAGGATTTCTACATTTTATAGTATTAATTGCACATTTTGTTGTTAAAAACTTGTACCTATTATAAGAAAAGGCCCTTTGAAGTAACACCACTATTTTACAAATATTAATATTTTAATATTTACTAACTACTTAAAATAAAGAAAAGCTACAAGTAACATTAGTGCTTTTATAATAATAATAATTAAATAATTAAAATCTTTTAATATAATAATTTTATTTTTAAAAATATTGCCAAAGCCCTAAGAAAATTTTCATATTTATTAACGTTTGCCATGTCTTTGCTGACTATACAAGTGTTTAATTTTCCGTTGATCCTCGTTTAATCCCTTGTCCTTAATCCCGTTACCCACATTTTTTCCAGTGCAGGTCCAGCGGGAGCTCTCCGCTGCTGAGCTCCTTAATGTGTGTGCGCTCATGTCGACGGAGGCGATAGTCGGGCTGCTTTGAATCTGGCGCCCGACGCTCGTAAAACCAGAATATTGGGTGCACAATGTGGGTGGCTTGTGGGGTTACGGGGCGTTCCGAAGGCGGAGTGCATTTGTGGCTGTGCGCAATTAAATAAAATCGACTTGTGCAGCCAGGGAACACCACACCACCCGCACCACCCGCACCACTTGCACCACCCACCAACCACCCCTCGGATGGCCTTGTCATTGTTTGCTGATGCTGTAGTGGCAGTTGCCAAGCTGCACTCAATGTTTATGAACAGTTGCGCTCGGCAATTGTCGTTTTAACTGCCAATGCCATGAAGTTTTAAGAGGCAGCCATTTATGTAGCACTTGTTTGTGCGCTGCGATTCAGGGAACTCGGGATTTGGGGAGTGAGCATATGCAAATCAATTGCTTGAACACTAGTCCCGGCACAATCCAGCCTCCACCTTGGCTGCTCCCCAGCCCTAGTTCAAGGCGCCGGTGAGCGTGTGTGTTGGCCAACAAATGGCAGCATGATGCGAGAATAAGTATAAGCTGGCCCAAATGCGGAGGGCCAGGAGGAAGATGGCAGAACAATGAACGCTTTGAAAGGCAAAGCCGACGAACGAGGGCTGCTATAAAGCCAATCCACTTGGCTAGAATTCTTTTGCTTTAGTTGGTCTTTTATTTTATTATATTATGCCCTAATATTCAAGTGATAGCTATCTCAGTTTTCAGGTTTTGATTATCTTCACTACTCCTGTTGCTATTTTATTTTCTTGCCATCTTTATTGAACCACTCTCGTAAAAATTTCCATGGAGCCACTCTATGCACTGGTATTTTATGTGCTAAACAATACAACCGTAGCACACACAGATACTCACGCACACAGCTGTACGCACACACACACGGGCAAGCGGCAAAGCCATAACAAATGAAAAGCAAACTTGCGGCTTGACATTGATGAATGCACGATGAGATTTATGCTCTGCCCCGCTTATGTGTGTGTGTGTGCGTGTGCCTATCTGTGTTTCTTTCTCGGCGATTTGGTCTCTCTGTGTGCGTAGAGTGTGTTCGCTCACACCCACGCACACACTGGCAGTCTGTCTGGCAGAAATAAATGTTAAGTATACGCATAATAAGAGCCACACTATGTTGTTGTGCCTGCCACCCACTTTGCGCCCCTCCTGCGAGGGTGTGTGTGTTTTACTCATTTACGCACTTTAAGTCGCTGGCTCAACACATTCGCCGGTGTGTGTGTGGCTGGCTGCCACTTCTCTGTTTACCTGGTAAGCCAGAGGGAAAAGTCGGGGAAACTAGGGAGAAAAACCCTCGAAGGTAAGGCGTAGCAGACACAAGAGTTGTGCGATAGGTATTGCCACTATCTGCTTCTCTAAAAAATATATATATATATAGATAAATTCTAGGAATTTTGTGCCCTATTATTCGTCAAATAAATAATAAATGTAACAAGTGATTTTGCATTTCGATCAACATCATTTCAAAATGTTTTAGATCTTAACTAAAATACTTTGATAATTAAAAATGTTGAAATACTCAGTAAAACGGACTCATTCAGTACATTAAACCTATCTTTAATTAAAAAATATGTTTAAGATGAAAAAAAATATGTTAATAAATTTTTTACTTTATCAAAAGTGTAGAATTTTGTAATTTAATCATAGATAATTTGAAAATGTACAAAGTATTTAATAAGTAGCTAATTTTTAGCTTAAAATACATTCTTTATAGATTTCGAACTTATTTATTTTTTCAAATGAACCAGGTCTTAGCACTGAGTTTTGCTTTCCTGAAACTTAAACAAAAACTTCCTCTTTTTGTCTAGCATATCCCAGTTTCGTTGTGAGCCTGCTCGCAAATTCCCCATCCGCAGTATCTGCTGCTGTGGCGCTTTCATTTTTAATTGTTTGTTTATTTGCTCGACGTGGCCAAGGGCCGTGGACTGCTGGGGAGCACAGAGGAGCACGGTCGCAGACTCGGCTTGGGCCAGATTTGCGGCTCTGGTTCATTCTGGTTGGCCTTCCTCTAGCCCTGGCATTACTTTTGGTTCTGGTTTTGGCCCTGATTCACCTGATTATTGTTTTTTAGGGCCGGCGAGCTGCAACTGTTGCTCGAGCACTTGACTTGTCAGTTTTAATCGCATTATTATGCGGGACTGGCAGGTGGCGATGAATGCCAAATGTCGGGACCTTGACCGGCAGTCCAAATGCAAGTGCAAGACCAATCCCAAAGCCAAATGGCTTCCATTGTGTTTGGCCAGCGCAGAGTTAAATGGCAAATACCAGAAGTTGACTTTAATTTAGCTCCAAATGGATCTACTTATGGAGCTGTCATGCATTTCGGTTGTGTGCGGGCAGCTACTATATACTCAGGCTAAGTGCAGACGCTGTGCATTAAGAGCCGCAGCTTGAAGCTTACCTGGTCGGAGCAATTAACGCTCCAGCAGCAGTAATTACATATGCAGCTGGCAAGGGAGTGCAGGGGAACAGAAATTAATTAAAATGCAATTAATGGGGCTTTCGCCCTCTTCAGCTTGTTTCCTTTTAATGGTTTATTTTATGAAACGGCTGCCTTAAGTGCTGCGAACAAAAAATGCGGGCATGATTCAAATGAAAAAAGGAGGCAAGCTTGTAAAAAAAGAGTAGAGTGGCTCTTGCACATTGCGTATACGCCGCGTATGCCTTTTCCAAATTCCTTCCACATTTATTTGCATTCCTCCACCAGCTGCCTTTTCCCCACGCAGTCGAGTGCACTTTGCTTAATTGATTATGCTCCAAAAGAGAGCGGAAAATGCGCATAAAGAACGCAGTCAAAGCTTTTCCAGGTATTTCTCCAGGTAACGTGCAAGCGCACATGACATATGACATAAGGGTTGGAATAATACTAGCGTTGGAGGAATTAGCAGTCTGTCATAATATATATTTCATGGAAAAGCATTCTGCTTTTTAAGCATACTTTTGTTTCTTTGAAATATTTAAGTCTGTTGCTTTTAATATCCATTTTTATAAATACATCAATAATACGGCTTTTTAAGCTTACTAAAAACTTTTCCCCACTGTAAGTAATCCGTTTACAATGTTTAACTAACTTAAAATTTGTGATATTATTTTTCTAAATAAAACGTGAGTATATTAGTCAAGAAGCTTTGCCAGTTTATTAGCGTATTTTAGGAATGCTCGCATCTGCCAATAAATTTCCAATGAATTCCGCTTATAGCCGCCTTAAAGCCCTGACAGGTGGATGGACTTCAAGTTGGTCTGTGGGAATTGCGATGGTCCGTCAGTTTTATTGCAGCTGGTCCAAAGCTCTTGCCAGAGCGGGAAATCTCTCAAAAGACGGACTACAAACCATTTTTGAATCCCTCACAGAAAAAGGGTTGTGCCGGGTGCGGATTGACTTGGGGCTTCCATCATAAACAAGTCGTCCCCATTGAAAAGGCAGTAGGCGGATGGGCTGTGGTTCAGTTTTTTGGGCATTCAGCCTTTTCTGCTATTATTAAAATGTTTGGCTCATCGTCCTTTTCATCTCCCTGTGTGTGTCCCTGTGTCCCTGTTTTCCTTTTTTTCGGTTTAACTTCTGCGTTTATGCCAGGCAAACATGCTTTATGTCTTCTTTGGCTTATGTGTTTGTACATATATAACAAATATATATAGAAATCTGCGAGTTGTCTGCATTACGAGTGCGCGTATTTTGCGTAAACAATTCGAGTTGTGAAATTGTACCCATCCCCTTCATTTGCGGCGGGCCCCACCCTGGGGAATCCGTTCTGTTTATTTCCCTGGGTTTTTTATTTTTACTTTTTGAGGCTTCCTTTGATTATGCGCCCTGTGTGCTCTGCCCGCTGATGTTTGCCCCCAGTTATGGATTATGCGGCCGTGGGGATAGATGACTTTTTCCAGCCCCATCGAATGCTCACTTCTCACCTCGGAGACCCTGCGAGTTCTCAAGTGGAAATACTTATGGAGTGGCAGTACTTATAATTAAAAAGCGAATTCCTGTCATTCGTGAAATATCTTGGCAAACACTTGGTAAACATTTCGACAAGTCAGCAGCGACATCGTGGAATGCGATTGTCACGGGACAAACAGGTGTGCTTTTCCGGGTGTTTTGCACCTCCCCAAGGACCGAGGACCATAAAACGCAATAATAACGCACATGAAGCATATTTTACACATGTCTTTGTCGCATTTATCACAATCAGCACGGCCAGAGGTAAAAGTTAGATGTTCCCCATCCGCCGACTGAAAAATACTTAAGCAAACACGTCGCATTTTGTGAACTTTTATTACATTCTTTCCAGCTACCAAAATGTGTTTGCCAATTGTTCGGTGTCCTGGGCTGCCGCTGCTCCTCCATCGGCAATTTTACTCTCCGGTAATGTGGCAAAGTTTTAATAACTTGGCCTCTGTGCTTATGCACAGGTGAATAATAAACATGTTGGCAGTCATAACGTTCTTGGGGGAGCACTGGTTCAACACATGTCAACATGTGACGCCCCCTGATATCCTCAGGTGAGCCGGGGCAAGGGCGACTGGGGTTCAGGTTAGCGGCCAAGTCAATAACCAAATGGCTTCTGGCTAATCACAGTTGTACTTAATGAATTCATGCATGAATGATTTTTTCATTGTTGATGCCGGAGAAATTTAGTTGGTTATTTGAGTTGGCTAGAGACTGGGTGGGGAGGTATTTTCCTAAGACATAAGCTTAATCAAGGTTTTATATACCAAATATATTTTAAATAAATAATTAAAATATTTTTTAAATAACAAGTATATTTAAAAATACAAGTGGCAAGTTTCAACATATAGCGCTGGAACTCATTTAATAAATGAGGGAATACAAATGCATCTTCATTATTTCTGCATTGCATTTAAGTGGTGTAACCACAAAATACTTCTGTTTACTTCAGAAATCTCCAGACTTTTAATTTGTGAAGGAACTATTAAAATGTTTGGCTCACCGTCCTCTTTATCTCCCTGAGTGTTGCAAAAATTAATGTGTGGAATAAATAAACATTAAAAGTCATATCTGAAATATTAAATAAATAAACCAAGAAATTGTAATTTGGATCTATTCAAGGATGACTGACTAAAAAATGCACTTAAATGTATGCATTTAAGTGGAGTTAATGCTCTCAACAAAGTATTTATGTTTACTTAGGGAATTTCCCAGCAGTTATCCGCACAAATGGTGATGAAGCGTTCCAGATATTTCCTGATTTAATTATTGGCTATCCTAACGAAGTGTTCAGACCAAATGGCAAACACTTGCAAAAGTTCTTCGCTGCCACGGTTCTGAGTAATGTTCATAACGCAACTCGAATTCCCGGCATTGATTGAATATTAAAGTGCCGGCTATGCCTGCGATTTTCTTACCCCTTCGCTGCCCATGACTAGAAAGTCAATCGCTTTTGATGGGCGCGCGCACACATTGCTCATACGCAACGTGATCCAAGCACGCTGCCAACGCAATTTGCGATTGCAGGCATCGATGCTGGATGCATCTGAAAATTGATGAATCCCGTGCATGGGCGCAGTGCAGTGGTAGATTGATTAGTTGCGTTGCCTGGCTACTGCCAACATGTGCCGGAAAAGGGGAAAAGCGGGCGCCTAAGGGGGCGGGGGACTAAGGTTAGTGGCGGGCTCGAAAAGTGAGAGGCCCGTGCGAATGGTGAAAGCACTTGGAACGCGTAAAGCAATTAACACGCAATTACCATTTCCACTTTGCCATGTCACAGTGTTGACATTTCTCACGATTCATTCTCGCGTTTCCCGCTTTTCCTGCTTTTCCCTTGCCATCTATCTATCCTGCATATGGGAGTGCGTCAGTAAGGGGGGTGGAGTGGGGGATTATGTGGGCTGTGGGCGGGCATAATTGGCAATGTGTCTGCGCGTGAAAACGCTGCGACCACGTTGTCGCAATACAATAAAAAAGAATAAAAAAAGAGAAAAAAAAGAGAAAAACGTTCACGAACGATATACTCTTTAAGGATAGATCCTATAGACATTTGTGATTCGTTTTTTAAAATGATAGGCAATATTATTTTTGGCAGTTGTGGATCCTTAATGAAATAAAATCTCTAAGGCATATTTTCGGGTGTCTAAAACTATGCAACAATATAGTTTTGATCAATTTTATTTAACTATGTCAATATATAATGCCAAACAATTGAGTAATATAAATAAATAAGTTAAAATGTTTAGCTGAGTTCGAAAATTAAATTATCGACTAAAGCGTTCATTATTGTTTTAGGCATCTAAAAGTATGCAATACAATTGAAATATAGTCTGAAGTTACAGCATAGTTTTAGACACCCAAAATGAATTTCAAATTCCTAGTGATTTTTGCGGTACTCCCCATTATTCATTAATTTTTTGTAAACTTGCGTAGGCATTATTAAAAAATGAATACCAAATAAGACTTTTGAATTGAATGTTTTTACAAGGCTGCCACAAAGAGCTTATACCTATTGGATAGTAACCTTTCTGCCAATTTGCCAATACCCTTTGTTAGAGTACAAAAACGTGAAACACTGCGCTGGGTTGCGGGGGAAATGCTTTTGGTTGTAGCTATATGTCAAAGTGAACAGATAACAAATGACAGGACACTTCCCCCAGCCCGGGCAAAGCCGAAAAGTGTTGGTCAAAATGATTTGCTGGCATGGCCTGGCAGCCGCTGTTGTGTCCTTGATTGTTTTGCTGCTCGCAGCTCGTTTGCTTTGTTGTCCAACTGAAATCACTCAAATTGTCACTTGCCTCAATAATTAACATTAATGCGTGCCCCGACTGTGCCCCGACTGTGCCTCGCCCGACGTCTGCCAACATAAGTAAGTTAGGCAAGAGGCGCCTCGCATCCCCGACAATTGCCATCTGCCTTCTGCGAGGCAGTGAGGGTATCATCAAGGCCATGTTTGCTTTTTAATTACTTTGTTTACTCGCAGCGAAATCGAGGCATAATTAACTCAAATGTCTTTGCCTGCCTGGCGGCGCAATTAATGCCAAACTTTGGGCGTTGCAGTTGACGATGGACTCACTTTGAAGTCCCACAGAACTTTACCTGATCACAAGTTGGGCGTCATAAATTTAAGATTTAATGACAAGGGGTAAGTGCTTGAGTCTTGAGGTAGATTAGACAGAAGAATATAATTCTTATCACAAAACTTATTGATATATTACATAAATAAATAAAAATAAATCATATATTTTATAATTTAAAAATTAAATTGGTTTCAAATTCGATAACGTTTGATTTTATATAACGAAATTTAAACAAATTAAATACTATCAACATTTATAGATAAATATATAGCTACTACCATGTTAGTTTTTTTTATTGGTCACAATTTAAATATCATTGACACCCTGTTGGGCTCTCATAACAAAATATTTGCTCACCCATGTAGACGGGTATTCCGGCGGTCGATCTACTTTGTGCTTTATTTATTAGCCATAATTTTTGGTGGCAGGCCATAAAAAAGCGAAAAGTTTTGTTGACCATAAAACATCGAAGCGAAAGTTGTGCATATTTATGTGTGTGTTTGGTGTGCTTGGGAAAGCGTCAAACTCAGTGCCAGCAACAACAATAATGTGCCAAGGGAAAGTGGATGCTGTTGGTGTAATTTGTGCTTCTAGTTTTGTTAATTTTACGGCTCCACCCTACTCCTTCTGTGTGAGTGTGTGTGACTGGGTGGTATGCTGTGTGTGTGGCGGCCATTAAATTTTGACATATGCTGCAGGCAGACAGAAGCTATTGCTGTCCTGCTCTGGCTCACTCCTGGTGGATTGCAATTTACGAGCTTTCTCTCTTTTTGGCCATTTTACATTTGGTAAAACAAACACGTTTCCATTAAAAAGTCTGCGTTTGATGGCATGCCAAGAAATTCGGTATATGTATGATGATGATGATGGGCGGAGGGCGGTGGGCGGTGGCTTTGAAGGCGTGCGCCTTTCAATAGGCGTGGCACTCGCATACACAACTCAAGGTCAACAGCTTGGTCCTCAGACTTCAGCCGAATTACCGGCAAAAAAGGGTGAAGGAAAAACACTTTCTGCATGTTGACTGCAATGTAGCCGAGTTCAAAGATGAAGAATTGATGAGAAAAAGTAGGGCGGCGTGATTGGTCCACCCCATTTTCCCAGCCAATTGGAATTAGCCCGACAAGCAGCGGACATGAGATGTCTGCATTGATACAAGCAATTACCTTTGGTAACAATTAGACTCGGATTTGTAATGACCCCGGTCGTGCACCTGTTACGGCGGCAATTAGTCGAATAAACGGTGTACGTCCCCGAGTAATTGCTCTGGTCTTAGCTGCGCTTTGCGCCGAGTCGAAGATGCGGCACGTTCGGGTCAACCGAGGATTCCGCTTTAAAGGCCGCCCCGAAAAGCAGGCAACGCTTTAAATTATGCATGGGAAATGCCAGCGAGCACAAGCTTCAGCTCGAAATGCGAATGCAAATGTGTTGGCGGGCAGGTGGAAGTGGATAAAAGGGCAGTTGCGGAAAAGCGTTGGAAAAGCGATGGGAGAGGCGACGGGGAGAGCTGGGGAAAGCGGATGGAAGCTGAGACGCTGGGCAAGTTCAAATCGCAGCAGATCCGTTTCAGAATCTCGTTTTGCAGAGCTTTCACTTTGGCATGCTCCCATTTTGTTGCTGGCCGGAAAATTGGGCACGAAACGAAGTGAATTTATTTTGTCATTTTGCATTTGTGAGCACGAGTGTGTGGGTCCTTAAAAGGACTCAGTCGCATTAGAAGCGAGATAAATATTTTGCCCTGGTTAAAATATTTGTATCATATTTGCCTTCAACGCAAAGAAATTGGACAAATTTTTGCCCAAGACCCCTGGGGGGACTTATCTTTTCCGGCACAGCATATTACTCTCGCAATGCTACGTGCGAGTCTAGAGCGAGTTGGCCAAGACTCTCGGCTGTGGTTGTTCGTTTCTAATTTCAACAAAGCTCAGGTCTTGCTGTTTGCGGTTAAGATAATTCCGCTTTCCCTGGAAATTTATACGAAATTAGAAAATTGAATACGCCCAAAGTCGGAGTCAAAGCCAGAAGGCGAGGAAAATAAGGCAAAAGAATGGGCGTTGCGAATTGGAAAATTTAATTTGCAACGGCCGAGGAAGTTTCTCCAGCAACGGGGACACACAAAAAAAAGTATAAAAAAGCGAATAAAAAAGGAAAAACAAAATCAACTGACAAATCTGCACACAATACGAGGACATTGTCATCCTGCTCATTGCTCGCCTTTTTCCCCATTTTTACTCCTCCCCCCCGGCCAAGGAAAACCCGCCTTGGCTTATTGCTTGAGGTTTTTCCTCCTCGGTTCTTTCCGTTTTGCGGGCTTTAAAGGGCCCTCTTAGCCGTCGCTCGCTTTTGGCCATCTCCGTCTGCCGCCGCTCCTTTTGTTCTGGCATTCCTTCTCATTTGGCCAATTCCAGTTTTTTCGCCATGGCTGCTGCCACTGCTGCTGCTCTGTGCTAAACCAAATTTCAATTATTTTGTTTGTTGCCATTTTCATTACGTTTCGCCTTCATAGTCGCCGCCTGTCAGCGTGTAACAAAGCGTCGAGCGAGAACTTAAAGGAGCGAAGGCGAAAAAATGGAACGAAAAATGGAAAATTGCTTATAATGCAAACACTCGCACACACTCACTCGCCGAAGCAGTCGCAATGTGGGGCGGCCATTGTCCGCAGCCCAGAACCCTTGCGACCGCCCCGGGCATCCGCTCCTGCCCCGCCCCCTACCGCCCAGTCAACGCCCCTCTGTGCACCATATTTTGCGGTTTTGTTTCGCGAAAACAGCGCCCCTTTAAGCGACATTAAACTGTTCCAGTGGCATAATGAACTGGACATTGCAGAGAGAAAAATATGTCACTTGAATAGGTCATTAACTGAAATCCAGAAGCAGGGGTGTCCACTCCCAAAACTGTGTTGTTTGTTGGTATGGGGTATCTACTTATAGGAAATTACCATTGTGGGTGCCTTCTATTCCCGCATTGGAATGTTTCGGAAGTAGGTTAAAATGCTTATGTTACGGCTTTATTCTCTTTAACATGCACAATAAACTAATATATTCCTTATTTTTAATGGTACCTTGTAAGAAATTAATTGTGAATTACCAGTTGGGAAGGAAACACATTGAATGTTTAAAAAATATCTTAAATCTAATCTTATCTTTAAATTTTATTGCAGACCATATTTTTTTGTTTCTAGAATTTTAAAAAATGTTGTTCATAAATGTCTTAAGTCATATTTTACTTTAAAGATACATCTTAATTTAGTTTTTTTTAACAATTTCAAAACATTTTGTCCTATTTTTCCATGTTGTAACTTTCTTACAGCATATTTTACTTCTAAGATTCTTATTCCACAAATATTTCACTTATTACAACATCTAATTTAATAATAATAGTATTTTTTGCGGTGTATTTACTGCCTCTATATGCTGCAGGAACAGCAGCAGGACCATCGATGCGTGTAGCCTGTGCTTTGATGTGTGTGTGTGGCTTCCATGGGTTCTACCATGTCCTGGCACCGTTCTACTGCCCCTGTCAAATGCAGTCTTTTGTGTACATTTCGCTGGCTTTGCTGCCATCCCGCTTTCATTCCAGCCCTATTTATTGTTGTATTTCTGTTTTCTATTTCGCATTTCGCCTTTTTTGTCGCACACACGCGATGCCTAGGCCAATTGGTTCGGTTCGAGATCCGCTTAAAATTCCAGACACTCCTCGGAGTTGTTTCCAAATTGAAACTTGATTATCTACTCACAGACAGACGTATCTGGGCCCCCGCAGCGCCATCCTTGCATCCATAGTTCGGCGTGCCCCGTCCGCTGTGTTTCGACCCGCTTTATCGCGCTCCGTTGCATTGTAAATATTTTGCTTAGCCGCTTTGACACCAGCTGACACGCAAATGCCGTGGCAAAATATAAATAAGTCGCCGCTGCCGCTCTGATAAACTAACTCCTAGGGTACATAAATGTCTACATATATATACGGGCCCTCCTCCAAAGTCAGTTTAAAAATGCGGGACTCGGACTTGGGCCAGATGTGCGGAGCTCTCTTTTATGGCTTAGTGATGCTGGTCACCTTTGGATCTTGGTCGATGCATATTTAATCTTTAGTACGTAGAGTACTGAATTATGTTCCCTTCTTATCTGGCTTAAGTGCTTTGTCTGACGAGAAATTTATTCGTTTCTGTTTAAAATATAAACTATATTAAAAAGAAAGCATAAAGTAAATTACAAGAACATAGTAAGAAAATAGCAAAATGACATTCTATAACTTTTAAAAAGGGAAAGAATCGATTGAAAAAATTAAAATCTGGTTAAACACAAGCATATTTATTCGTAATCTTTTGGCATTTCCAAGAAATAGATGTTTACTATCAAATTTTATTTGCAAATAATTCTTTTCTTCTAGTTGTATAGAAATACTTAACCAAGGGAGTCAAAATTTCTTATAAGTTTTTATCCAATCTTAGCCTGAATAAATACTTTTTCTGTCGATATCCACTGTAATTTAATGTTTTTTTTCCATTGATCGTCACTTAAATTTCAAGGGAAATCAAATTTTTTTCTGGTTTCCTATCTAAGCCAGAATAAAATACTTGCTTATCGATACCCGCTGGAATTTAATATTGTCTTCTCCACTTATAATCGGTTTCAATACAAATTCGCATTCTAGTGTCAGCTCAGTAGTTTGCTCTGCTCTTGCCCTGCTGACAGCTGCCTTTCAAATGCAAAATATATTAGCTGCTTTCCCATTTGAATTCCATCTGGCCTTTTTATTTGTATCGATGGCGCTGCATTGCGTCGATCAAGGACTTTGGACTCTGGCGTAAACATTGGTGCTGAAAATGTGTTTTTAATGAAGCCTTTTCAGCAGTCAGCTGGCCAGCCTAATAAAGAGTGAATGGCGGTGACCCCATCTCCGAGGTCCACCTTTCCTGCTGAGGACTTGTCGTCAGGTCGTCAAGCGGCCGTCAGAATTCTGGGCTCTGCTTTTGTCCGGGTTTTCCTCGCTTTTCCAACGATTTCCCCCCTGCTCGGGGCTTTTATGGGTTTCTGCCGTTTGCCACCGTTCGCTTTTCCCTTTTCAATAAATCGCAAATGGCAATGTGTCCCCTTCGCGGCGCAGGGTCGCCAAAATAAGAAGGCAGATCCTTGACGGGCCAAGTTTATGCAAAGTAGCTTTTAATATGTTTACGACTAAACATTTTTCGGCTGCTGCCGGTTTCGCATCAGGTTAATGTCTACTCTTCGTCTCGCTTCGCCCGTCAACCTCATCCTGCCCGTCCTGCTTGTCCTTCTCGTCCCGCCAGTCCTTTCCCCTTTATTGCACAATTTTTTAATAATTCCTGCCCTTTTAAAGGCAGAAATATTAAACTTTACTGCTGCGGACGCACATTTCCCTGGCTGGCGCAGCCATTTGATTGTAATTTATTTCGCCGTAGCCGACTCAAAGTTGAAGTGGCTTTCACATTAAAATGGAGCGCCGGCGAAAATTAAATGTTAATGGAGTCGGATGTAGCCGCGCAAATATATATCTTGTACATTTTTAGGCACACAATCTACACAGACCCGCACAGAAACGTTGACAGTTCCATTTCCATTTGGCAAAACTTCCACAAATTTGGTTTTTCTTTGAAATTAATTAACATTTAAGCTGCTTAAAAGTTTCTGGGTCAGTGCCGAATTTAATATTAAACAATTCTAGGGCCCAAGACTTGGCTAAGCAGTAGGGAAATGGAAGCTGTAGCTGTTCCTGAATTTTTCGCAGCTGACAACGCGGCGTATGCGTAATTCGCCGCTGGTCAAACACATGGCTGGCAATTGTTTAATTTATGCCGCAGCACGTTGGTCGCTGAGCTCATTTGATGGCTGCAGGGGGGATTAATGCAGCTCACCGACCGACTCATAAAACCGGGCTCATTGCCGCAGCCGACGCCCAAATGTAGGCAATAAAAAATTTTAAACCCTAAATTATGCAGAGTGCGAGGCGAAGGAGTGGAGTGGCCGGGCCCAAGGGCCTGAGCATTAGATCTGCGACCCGCAAGCCAGCCAAAGTTTCAAACATTGTTCGCATAATATAGGAAAAGTTGCACATAAAGGGGGTCCGGATGTCTAGGGGTGTAAGCTCGGTGCTGGAGAGCGGAACGTGCCACTTTGCCACTTGATGATGAATGAAACACCTCGGGCATGTGTGTGCCTCGTTGACTGTGGTTTATATTTGGGTTATGGCAGGGGTTAAGGTCCCGACCGCCCCGTGCTTTTATGGGGCTCACTACTTTGAGCCACGGCTTCACTGGGAACGTTAATCTTATTTGCCGGGGGGAGAAGAAGGGCACGGGAAAAAATACAAATCAAAATCAATAAAGAATATTATCCATGATAGATAAATAATCAATTTTTTTGGACCGCTATTCTAAGCGTTTTCTCATGGCCTTAAACATTAGCTAATATTATTTTCTTAAAAGTTTAGCTTGTTTTATACGGGTAGGTTTAATTTATTGTAAAAAAGTATATTTTTATAAATTTTTTTAGCATTTTAAAATATTTTGCTTATTTTTGAATTGCTTATTAAATGGATATCATATAAAAATTTAATATCATAAAGTTACCGGTTTTTTAATCCTTTAAAGACAAAACAAAATTTTTAAAATAATTCTATAGTAGTAATAACAATATTTTGGCCAAGAAAGGTTGGTATGTGAATAGATTTTGTTAATAACCACTAAATAGCTTGCATTAAAAATATTAGAATCCACCCTCAAAGAAAGCATACAACAAATATCTACATTTTTCTTTCAGTGCTCCTTGCGTGTGCGTAAATAAAAGTAACAAATGTCGCCCAGAAAAACTTAGCGCCAAAGGCGCATATTTTGTCTACTAAAAGCATGCCGGGGATTTGCCCAGCTCACACAGTAAAATCGGGCCAAGAAACAGTGTTCAGAATCTCTGCTGTGAGTGTGTGGGCGTTTGGGCGAGTGTGTGTTGGCCAAGTTTCTGTGCGTGAATTGAATGCAAAACTCGAAAGTTAAATATTGCACGCTCCGTAGGCAGGCGGCGCTGCTTATTTTTTGTCAGTCTCTTAAATTTAATTAAAGAGACAGCCGGAGCAAATGCGATTACATCACAGCAAAACTTTCAACTTTTGCGCCAGCGGAACGGGACGCAGACCGAGAGAACTGCCAAAAGTGATTTGCACAGTTTGAAGGATTAGCAGGGAGCAGGATTAGGGGTCACAGCCTTGCTGTGCCTCGGCCTGCTCGAAAATCTGGATCTCCGCCTGCAGCTGTCACTGGCTCACATAAATCTAAACATTCTGATGTTCTACACGCTGGCTGGCATGTCAAAAGCCGCCCGCAGCCTGCGACTCAGGTGAGTGACTACCTGTCCAAACCCCGTATTTCCCCCTCCAAGCTCGGATCCTGGCAGGTGGAAGGAACTGGGAACAGAGAAAGTGGGGCCGGGCGCTCTGGAACAACATATCTTTGCATACTTGATGGCGCATAATGGTGCAAAAAATTGTTTACATGCATAGGGCAACACAAAATGTTTTGCATTTACATAATTTTTGACTTTTCAAGTCGCAGCGCATTTTTTGTAATTTCTCCATGTTGGCCTGTGCAATTTTGTGAACCGAGTGAATAATGGAAAGATTTCGTGGAATGAATTATGGCTCCGCGACTGCCAATCAAATATGCATGGAAATGTTGTCGGGCACAAGACAAAATTAGAACAATGTAATAAAGGCCATCGAAATCGTTAAATTCGGCAAAAATCCATTTTAAGCTTGTCTAATTAGCCCAAATCATTTTGGCACAAGGTATGTTTTGCAGAATATTTACTTATTCATTTCCTAACTCTGCTCATTATACTTGTTTCATTTTAATTATAAAATTAATTACAAACGAAAGAATAGTTTACTAAACTTAAGCTTGCTGGTTGCGTTATCGAAAAACATTTTTTAAAAACTACTTAAACTTTTGGCTTGTATTTTGTAAAGTTCTGCCTTCTACATGTTAAAGTAGCCTTAAATATTTGACCAACTTGTTTTTAGCCAATTAAACATTATTGGCGATATGTTATCAGATTTTTTTCAAACAAGATTTAGTAAACAAACTTAACACATTAAATTATTTAACCTTTTGCCACATTTGATTTTAAATTTATTCAGTTTAATAATTCAGTTTAATAGACTTTTGGAGTTTTTGCATTTTGCATAAATACCTTGCTAACTATATATATACTGCTTAATTTTATTTTCCACCAAATTAAACACTACCCACGAATTGGTTTGCGCCCAATTAAACATGGGCATAAGTCCTAATTTGCAAACTTTTTACAGTTTAGCTTATATAGTATTTGGCCAGCTGCCAGGCATTTGAAACTCAGTAATCATTTTATAATATCCCAACATATGCATAAAAATATATTTCGTTAAGTTCAGTTTGTTGTTTGTTTGCTTTTCTGTGTGTTGTTTTAACTTTCCTTTCCTTTTCATCACAGAATTTTAATCTTTTTTGGAACAACATATATATTGTTCACTTTTTAAATAACTTTACTTAAAGTTTCCATTACTTACATATTTAAATAAATGTTCATTTTATGCTGTGCTTTCGGTTTTCCCCAATGGAATTTTTTGTGCAATTTTGGTGGCCTCTGCTGGCACTGCCATTAATTGAAAATGCCGCCAAAACTTTGTTTGCACCAGGCTCATGCTTCACACGCGCGCTGATAAGAGCGTTTAAAGTTGGCCCACACGCACACACCCGCGGCGGCCGCGCACACAGGGACACCGCCACGCACACAGATACAGTCACTGATACGGACTGGGCCAACACACACACAGGAGTGGCAGAAATGGTAGTGGCAAACGCGAGTCGGGCGCCTGGTGCCAGTGGCAAGATGCGAAAGTACGTCCAGTTGCGCGCTGTGCCATCGACAAACTGATGATAAACGAAAACTGTTTATCAGCAGCAAGCGTTCGCTGCCGCTGCCGCCGTCGGCAGCGGCTGAGGCAGCGGCGGTAGCTGCGGCAGCGACTACGTCATAGCCAGGGCAGCGGCAGCGCCCGAAGGCGTCCTCGTTGCTTCCTGGCCAACACGAAGTCCCGTTGCGGCGCTCTCTTAGCCCAGTGGAGAGTTTCGCTCTGCCGAAGAGCGGGCCATTCGTAACTCTCCCGCTCTTTCGGCCGCCTTATCAGTTGTTGGGATAGGCTCGTCGGCCAACTGATAGGCGCTTTTGGCCATGTACGACAGGTACCTTTTTTTTTTAGTCCTTTTAAAGTTACTGTTTGTTTCATTACCTTATTTTACAAGCATTCTGAAGATATTTTAAACATTCTTAATGAGAAAGAAAAAACGTATCTTTTAAATCTTAAGTAAAAGGGCCTACAAGTATGCAACAAAACTATGATTTGGAAGAAGAATTACTTCTTTCCCTCTTCTTTTACTCATCTAATAAATGTTTTACATAATTTAAAATTAAGGAAAATACAAATGTATTCAAAGCATTATTATTAGCCTTAAAAAGACAAGAACATTAAACAAAGAAACATATTTTAAAATGGGACTGAAAACCAAAAGAAACTGTTATTTTTAGTACGAATTCTTTAAATAGTCCGCTTTCTTGAATTTCGAACTTATCGCATTAGGTGCCATTCCTGAGAGTACATTACTCTTAAAATTGCTGTTTTTGTTCAATAAAGATAGAGTTTAAAAGCGCCACTCACACATAGTTAAAGCCATTTGTTCATATTGATTTCCTCGAATTGGCCGATTCCTTGAAACTTGAACTTATCGTACTATTAAGCTCAACCATTGCTAGGAATTGGAATTACAATGTTCCTCTTAAAATAACTGTTTTTGCTCAATAAAAACTTGTTGTTTAAGCCAATTATACTTACATTCTCTTCAGTATAAATTCTTGGAATTGTCGGATTCCCAGAAACTCAAAATTATTCGTATGAATACAAATACAATTTTTGCTGAACAATTCGAGACACATTTGGATTTGGTTTTAGAGTAGCTGGAATTGAGGAAGCTCGATTAGGGACACAGAATTTTAGCACTACATTTTTTTATATTTATTTCTAAAATTATAATATTGTAAATTAGTAAATTTAATAAAAATGCCAGCGAAAGAAAATGTGTGGTGTCTTCAAAAGTTTGTCCATTTTTATTTTCCCACGAGCCAACCCTGTCACACATGTTAATAGTTAAACATACTAAAATAATAAATATACTATACTATATATGTAGTATAAATAAATACTATAATAATAAATAAATTATGGACGATAGAAAAAGCGCAAAAATAGGGAGAATAAATAAGGAAACCAAACTTGCCTATTTGCCTAAGTGGAATCGTGTTAGTGAATTTTAAACAACCACTGTCTAATTAAGTTGAACGCCATCCACAGACTTTGGCACTGTGCTTTACTTCCGTTTTAGTTGCGCTGCTCTGCACTTTTTGCTCTCCTTCCCAGAGTGAACTAATGGCCAATAACTAATTCATAATTATGCATTTCCCATTTTTTCGCTTTTATCTTTCGCTTCGTTTATTTGGCATTTCCTTTGCTCGACCGCTCGCCTCCCGCAGATCTTGCCAAAATGTTCAACGCTAAGAAGAAAAATAGTTTATATTTTCCGAGAGCATGCTCCCTGTCCGCCGCTGATGATTAATCAATTATGGGGCGACTGTCAGAATCGCAAACAGAAATTGCGAGAAAAAAGTAATCAAAATTTCAGCGCCGGCAGATCCAATAACAAATCGAGGGCCAAAGCAAATAATGAATTTATTTGCCGCTTTTCATCTGTTCAATATCAAACGTCTGTTGGCCATTAAAAAGGCTTTCCCATCGAGGGAGGCGGGAGGCAGCCTGCTGGCCGGGCGAAAGAGGGGCCGGATGATGGAACCGACCATTTAAAATATGCATAATCACCTGTCTTGTGTCTGCGAGGGCAAAGAGCAGTTTGCGAAAATTTAATTTGTAGTCATTTGCTGCACTGACAGTGACGATGGCGAGCAGTAATAAATACGGAAAAGCTCTGCGGAAAATATGCACAGCAGATTGGACGGAAAAGCGGTGAGCGGTGGGGACGTCGTTTTAAAAGACAAATTAAAATGCACTTAGCGCCGCACACCTAAAAAACCAGGCAGCAAAAAAAAGGCTACAAAGTTGGCAGGCAACTTTACCAACCCGCCTGCGGTCATTGCGAGGGGTCGGAAAATATGGAAAAGCGACAGGAGTGGGTTACGTGACCGCTTAAACGTTGTCCCGGCAACAACTTGACATATTTTCTTATTGAGTTTAGCAGGCAGAGTGAGATTTTAGTACCCTAACAAAGGAGGAGGCACAATCTGATAATCTCTCGCCAGCAAAGAACACCTGGAAAAACTCATTAGACGGCCAGAGAGATGGAAAATTAGTGTCAAAGACCACTTTGAACCTTAAATTCCCATTGTGTGAATATTAATAATAATCATTTCTAATAAACAATAAAGCTTATCTCCTTCTTGAAGACATCTCTACCTTATTCGCATTTAAATGGTTCGCCATTGTCGCCTCGACGCTGAAATTGGGTTGTGGGGTGGCTGGGGAGAAGGTAAGCCAATGGCATTATTTTCTCCAGCTTTGCCGCCGGGTACAGTAAATAACGCTTAGGAGTTAGCCCCACCGCCTTTGATGATCCTTGTTTATGCATGCAAATCGTGAGGGTTTTCCCGATTCCGAGTGTCGAACACAGCCATCAACCATGATTCGTTCAATATGCATTTAGTAATAGCAGAAAAGCTGTTTTGTTTCTCATAGGCATTGGCCACTGTGCCGGGTAATTGCCTTGGAAAATTGAATTTCCTAGGAGACAGCGTCGGCTTGACAACACTGTGGTCATCTGCCCGACCCCTCCCTGGCCAACTTTCCCAGCTTTCCATCCTGGCATTAGGATTAATCAGCAGACTTGACATTTAATTGTTGCTCTCACTGGAGGCCAAAGGGGCAACCGGGGTCAGCTCAGTGCCTGGCCGGCAGTCCATCATTTGCCGGCTCCATGGGCAGGGCCAGAATCAATTCATGGGCGGAGGGAGTGGTTGCAAATGGTTTAAGGCACTCTTGCCATTGTCCAACAGCAAGAACTGTTTACAGAGTTCCACTACAAGACGTTAGTGTCATGAGTCACCATTTGATTTGGATTGGATATAGGCATGTTCGTCCTCAAAATGATTGTAAATCTTATTGCCTTTACAGAGCTTAATTTATAAAAAAGTCCAATTTAGTCATTCTAAATCAATGAATACGTCTTTTAAATGTTGTAAAATGAGGGGCCCTATAAGGTATGAGTGATTATATGCAGGGAAATACATTTAAAAGGTTTTCGTCCTTTTTAATATTGCTATATTCTTTTCTACTAGATTTTACAGAATTTGAACCATACTGTGTGATATTAAATAAATTCATTAACTTATATTAAATTGATTTTTAAAAACAAACTTTTAAGTGTCAACCATCGATAGGCTTGCTAATCGATTTTATCGATACTATAGTAAATTAAAATGAAAAAATAAAAGTACAATTTATTTTGACTGCAGTTGTAATTTAACTTTAAAAAATATTGAGCCTAGGTGTTTAAATTGTCCTGTTTTATAAATAAACCAAGCTGAGCCTAGATCATCGATATATTGATAAATTATGATATCGTAATTAAGCTATCGATTGGCTTTCCAAACCTACTTTATATAGCAGTACATTTTATTTCATAATATATGTTATCCCATCGTATAGTTTTATATCACCACAGAATATTATAAATATTATTTACCATCAGATTTATACGACTTCTTTAGTTTGGAGTATAGTCCTTATCGAAGGCCTTAATTTTTTACTTACAATCCCACAGATCCACTCTTTCTCTCAGTGTCCATGTGTGTCTCTTGGAATTCGGTCGCAGGATGGGCTGGTATTCGGCATAGACCTTTAAATGCATTCTGTGTGCATGTTAATTGCATGGGACTGAGGCAACGACAGCAGCCCGCAGCAACATCTTTCAATTTGTCTTTTACAATGTGATTTATATGCTAACAGGGAGTGGCCAATTTGTTGTAGTGGCAGTTCGAGTTGTTGCCCCAAGTTAAAGCCATTTTTTGTGTGCGTTGCCCGTTGGCATTGTTTTGTTTCCCCTTTTTTTCTCGGTGTGTGTGTGTGAGGGAAGGAGTGTTTGTTCGACTGCTGCGTGTGCATGCAAATGACTTGTCAGCTGACAACGGCAACAAGCAAAATTGCTGACCATGTAGCAGAGTGCATGCGTATGTGCGGGTGGTGTGTGCGAGTGTGCTAGTCGGTGGATGTCTCTCTGTGGGAATTGTGTTTCTTGCCAGACCAAAAATTTGCACATAAAGTATCCCGGACAGCCAAGTTTTCGCTTGTAAAACTTGCACGCAACTAGAAGCAGGCTCCCGCAGACACAACTTTTCTCTGTTTCTGCGGTTTAACTTGCAAGTGCGTTGAGATATTTTTGACTTAGGCAACGAGCAAACAATAGCAAAGACACGACTCAATTACACACGCCGTAGAAGCGAGGATACCTTAAACGACCCCCATTCGGGCCTTAATTTCACACAATAAAGTGTGTTGTTGACAATTTAAATAGACTTTTCTTGCCTTTAAGCCGCCTTGATGTATGCTCTCCTCTTGCTCGCCCCGTCGTTTATTTATTTGTTTATTGATTTTCGCCATTTCGCAGCACGTGCATCGCTCAGCTTTTATCGACACACTCCTGCCAAGCAAAATAATCAACATTTTTTCTGCCATTTTCCCTGTCACTTGGCTTTGTCCCTCTGCCCAGGTGTGTGTGTTGTTTGTGGTGTGTGTGCGGTCGGCATGCAATTGAAGGTGACACTGAAATTTGCATAATTCTGTTGTCACATGTCGCATACGCCATGTATGATAGCCGCAAAAGGCAATCGAGAGAAAATAGCCGTTTTTTGCCAAGCCACCTCGAAAGCTCAATGTTTGACTTTAATGTTTGAAATGTGGCTTGTTTTTTAATTTGTATGAAAATTGATTAAGTGGAGTGGTAATGGGATCAATTTATTCGATTGAAGATTGCTCGTTAAGCCTGGGTGTTAAATGAGATATGAAGAGCAACAACAAAGTTCCTTATAGTAAATAAATCAATTTTTAAACAACCGTAAATACACACACTATTTTTGTGTTATATAACAAATGTATATTAAATGATTGCATAAATCTGATACTGTTTGCGTAATGATTAAATAAGCCCATGGCTGTGTTCAAATAGTTTTTAATAGCTGTACAAACAATCTACACAGCAATGGCAGCCACTTAAATTAAATAACACTATTCATTTCCATCAAAATTGAACAATTACTGAAATAATTTCTTTTAAGCACCAACTGCCTAATTTATTGCCATTTAAATTACACTCATCGAATGGCCATAAAGCACTTTTAATGCGCCAAAATAGTTATGTAAAGTGGTTTTCGCTTAAATTCGATACTAGCAGAGTGGGCTTAAGATCGCATAAAAATGATTTTCCAAATGATACTCTCGAGTTTATTTACTGGCCTTTTGCGGGAAGCAGATACTTGATAGACCATAGCTCTAGCGGCATTTTAAAGCCAAACTCCCCGCCACTAGCCCATTCACTTGACTCTTGCTGACTCAACAGTTCAATTGAATTTTATGTTGTTGCCCGCCGCCTTTTGGCTATGAAATCTAGATTACAACTTTTGGCAACAACTTGTGGCGAACGTAATTACAAGCTGCCAAATGACAACCATAACATTAACAACAAAAACCCAGGCAAACTGGCTGACAGACAGGATGACTGACAGAAGCGTGGCGATGTCCTGGCAACGCTCGTCTTTGTCGTCCTCATAATGAAGCCATAAATTTCGAAAGCAAAGAGATTAGCGAAAGTGGTATTTATTTGTATGGCCCGAATCTTAAAGCCATCTATAAGATGTCAACTTAAAGCTGAAGTTGAGCGAGTGGAGCAAGCGGAGAAAGTATGGTAAAAGTTAATGCACTTGCAGTGCTGACAGAACCTTGGAGTTGAGTTGAGAGGAATGGCTGATGCAAGCATTTATTATTTACACTTGTAAATAAATATATGTGCCAGAGTTTATGTTGCAGGGGGCCTGGTCACTTAGCAGCGGGAATTGCACATACATTCGCATTTACACTCCAGTTAACACCCCAGGGACATTGGCACTGCCACTGAGTACACAGAGAAAACTAAATCTATGGCTGTTTGTTTTGACACTCAATTTAAAGCACTATTTACGAAACATATTTAAGTAATGGCGTCATTTTTCCAATACATAATTCTGAATGCGCGCTTGAATTTGTTTAAATGGGAGGATATATAACTAGCTCATTGAGGCCAAACATATTTCTTAGATTTTAAATAAGAACAGTGATTTTTGTACTGTATAATAAATATATTTTTTTGCATCCCTAACTAAATTGTTATATATTTTAAAAACTATTTTTAAGACCTAAAGTAATAATTTGTAATTTATATTTTAAAGGATTCACATAACTTTTCAAAATGGTTTGTTTTTAGACAATTTGTGAATTTTTATAATGTTTTCTTTACTTTATTTTTGAGGCACTCTGAGTCTTAAATATGGCTAATTCGTAAAAGGAGTATCATTCTAGTCAAAATCGTCAGTCAAAATCGTACTAAAAAATCTAAAACTAATGAACATTCTTGAAAAATGCATTGGCATATTGTAGTAAGTTTTTCATTTCGTTTGATTTTTTATTGTTGTGAGTTCTATTTCAAAATGTATAATTTTATTTGATAAGTTTAAAGTGCCCAATTTACTATTTTTATTGTTTTTCTCAATGTACCTTGAAGCCGAAGGAGCTACGCAATTTTACGAATGCTGCGTTGCACTTTTCCGCTTGGCACATGTAGATGTACTGGCACTCTCGAGCAGTTTATATAGATTATATACATGGATTTGTGAAGCAAATTTGTATTTATGCTGATGGCCGGGCACCCATGACACTCGCCTTTTCACTGGGTTGTCCCATCCTGGTCTCCCGACTCCTGGCTCCTGAGTCCTGACTCCCAGCACATTATGTGCCCCATTTAATGTCTATGTGCTGCACACATACGCTGCACGGCAAGGCACAGTCGCACATACTCCGGCACACACTTACACGCCCAGTGAACGTCAAGTGGCGATTTACATTAGTTTTATTGTATACGAAATTAGCAGCATTTAGCATTTGGCATTTAGCAGTAGCAGCCGGCAAAACTTTTGCCTCTCGGCGCCATACACTTCGCCCCAACCACAACCCCAACCTCATCCTCATCCTCATCCTCATCCTCCTCCTCATCCGCAACCAGGGGCTTGTATGTTAGATTTGTTTGCTCGTACGGTTGCACTGTCGCACTCGGCATATCAATTCTGCCGAGCCACCCACCTCCCCTCAGGACATTTCAAGGTAGCAAATCGATTTTGTTAATGAAAACGAAGGAAAACTTCAGGGGAAAAGGAAACCCTGGGGATCGGGTGCCGATTGAAGCGAAAGTTTGATATTTGTTGGGGGAAAACAATGGCCAATCTGCGTGATAATGGCATTCCCGAAGGTTTGTTATGCAGTCTCCGAGCTTTATTTTTCCTGTCAAGGATATATTTTCGATTTGCCTGAAAGTATGCAACAGAAGTCGGTTAAGCTGTTTCCGTAAAAATGGTTATCCTTCGGGGGCTAACGAGTCACTGGCGTTTTCTTACTTGTCTAAAAGTATGCAATATATTTTAATTATATTATATTTACTCTTCCATACTTTTAGTCACCTTGAACCACATTTAAATCTTTTCGCTTTTCCATTCAAATAAATTATATACAGTTTCGTGTATTGTGTTTTTATTGTTTTGGTAGGTTTTAGTTTAAGAAAGTCGGCCATAAAATCTTTTAAATTCGTAACTAACAAATATATGTGAACAATTTTAGGCAGACTTCCCGGTTAGAGCAAAGGGAAATAGAATAAGAAGAAACAAGAAACCTCAAATTTTTAAGAAACTAAGTGGAAGCTGTTAAATATCTCTCTAGACCAGGTGGCACTCGTTGACCAGGACGACATCATCCTCGACCATCTCGCCGTTGCGGTTGGCGTGGTGCTCATGGTGGATGGGGCAGCTAACAATGAGCTCCTCCTTGGGCTCCATCTTCAGTGCCTCCTTCTTGGCCTTCTTGGCCGCCCCCTTGTCCTTGGCCCCCTTCAGTTTGTCCTTCTCCAGCTCCAGTTCCAGCTCCAGGTGATCCCCCAGAAGGTGATCGATGACATCGGGGTTGTTGCGCAAAGCCAGATCCATGGCGCCATCCAAGAACTGATAGAGGGGAGAGCTAATGCGATGTGGTGGCTCCTTCGGCGGTTCCACCAACATGTTACCCTCGAAAGTGGGCTGCAGCAGCTGTTGCAGCATGTAGAGCATCGGTGGCAAAGCTGGCGAGGATTTGTGCTTGCGGTGGTGCTTCAGTGGAGCCGAGTTATGGAGGCCGCGCGGCGTGTTCTCGGCTGCATTCAGCAGCAGCACTTCAGCCAGTTCCGGTGGCAGCACTTCCGGGCCGAAGTTGAGCTCCTGCTGCACACTCTCAATCATCATGTTGGGGGCCAGCAGCTCGAACTCCTTCACCTCGTGCTTGCCATCCGGCGATACCAGCTTGTTGTAGTACACATAGGGATTGGGTGGGCGTGTGGGCAGCGAGGTGGTGACCCCGACCGCCAACTCCCCCGGCTGGCGACGCTTGTGGTGCAGCTGTCGTGGCTGCAGGCCCTCGTCCATCAGGCCACCCAAACGCCTCTTGGGACGACGCAGCCCCATCAGATCCTCCACCAGCTGGAATTTCCCAGCATCCGAGGGCAGTGGCGAGGATGTGGAAGCCATGGCAGCCGCGGCTGATGGGGTGGTAGTGCCGTTGGTGGCTTTTCCTTGATCCACCGTAGTGTGCTTGGCTCCAGCGGCTTTCTGCTTTGAAGATGTGGTTGCCGTGCTGCTAGCAGTGGTGACAGTGCTATTGGCCACCAAGGTGGCCTTTGCATTCAGAGCAGCCTCTTTGCCCATCACAGTGGTTACATTGGCATCATCTGTAGCATCGCCCTGAGAACGCTTCATCCGCAGGCAGTCGCCCATCACCGTCATCATCAAGACACCTGAATTTTGAATTTATTTAAAAGAATTACGAATTGATATAATTTTATTTAAAAAATAAATAAACAACTCCCTATACGTACACCCAAAGATCAGTAGATAGTTCATCTTGTATGGCTTGATTGACAGCGCTGTGAAAGACAGGCGAATCGAAAACGTTAACCGAAAATTGACCGCAATTATTTTGGGTTGAAATTTTTGTTTGTATTTTTTTTCGCCGCGAAATAGCCACTATTTGAACTTACTTTATTTGATTGGAGTGGGTTCTACGTGTGCTCGACACAAAGTTTGTACCGAAAATGATTCGAAATGCTTCCTGCCTCATGGCGAGGCTTTGACAGACAGCCGGGGAGCTGGTAAAAGGTTCCTGAGAGCCCGAAAAAAATCGAATTTCAATATTTTTGTGATGGGATTTTCACGTAGACCCACCCACTCACACATGCGCCCATCGCGGCGACCTTTTCAAGTGCTGCAAATGGCAGCAACGGCAACAAAAAAATCAAAAATCACAAAAAAACCGCACACACAAAAAGTTTGTTTCGTGAGCCGCAAACAAAAGCAAACAGTGGAAAAAGTTTAGCTTATAAATTTCCAATCAATTTTTCGTGCAAAAATCAAGCGCCCTCGCACACACACACACACACGGGCACACACTCAAGTGCTCATATAGTCGGTGCGAGTGTGTGAGTAGCTATTACTTGATTAATAAATATTAGCAGGAAAAATTGGAAAATTCTCAGCGAAGCATAAAAGTGCAAACACCTAAACGGAAATGCGATACATTTGCGAAATGGCAGGAGAATTTTCCAAAACACCGATGGCCTCCTACGCAAACAGGTCTACGACTACCCATTACTCGGTCTAATTTAGATACCCTATAGACACAGAATCAACTGATAAATTAATTGATGAAATTTCTAAATATTTTGGGCAGTCGGTCAATAAATTGTTACCTATAAAATACGTTTTTTAAAAACATTTCTGATGATATTCCTTGGTTCAAAGAGCCTAATGTTCTAGTTTAAAGGACCCTTTATGTGAGTTTTACTACAGATTTTATTAAAACTAAATTTCAAAAAATTTAAAAGTATAAACTTACGCATATATAAAGCTTAAAACCTAGTTAAAAGCTAATATCCGGGCGAGGAAATGGCTTTTAATCTATTAAATATGGATAAATATACATAAAAAAATGGATAAATATACATAAAAAAATGGTAGAATTTTGTTGTTATGTTTTTATTCTTGTATAACCACATTGTAATATTTCTATTTATTTTCTTTATAAATACTTATGTATATTATTTCTAAAATGTCAAAAAACTCTGTGCTCCAAATGTGTTATTTTTTGCACTTTAGAGAGGTATTTACAACTCGAATCACCTGTGTTACGACTGAAACTTGTACTTTCTGCTGCCGCCTTCGGCTGGAGGCATTAATAATGTAAAGTGCGTGCGTCAAATGTAAATGTCTCGCTGGCAACGCATGCGATTTCATAAACTTGCGACATTTCCAGCAAACAATTCTCGTCGACGTCGCCGTGTCTTTGATATGTGCGCCCTTCAAGGCGACTTAACGCTCAGGTGGAGGATGTTTTTTGGGGGTACGAAAAGAAAGGGTGTGGAAAATCAAGGGGGCCCCCAGGAGCAGGCACTTTTGCTTATCAGCTTAAATGTAAATGCCGAGCGAATGCAGCTGAAGGGGCGAATAAGCGCGCGGGGCGGGGCTGAGCAGCAGCTGTTGCTGCATTGGGGATTTGCACATTCATACTCGAATACGGCGCTCCTTTTTTATTTTTCCCCTTTTTTTTGTTGACTGCCAAGTTGATTTTTCGAGTGTATTGAATAAAAGTCGATTTTCCCCCACTGGATTTGCGCGCGTTCGACAAGCGGCTTAAATGCGTACAGTTAATACCCATATCCCCTTTGCATATGTCTGGGTGTCGGGGTTTAGGTTCGAGTGGGTGTGCGTGTTTTGGCTTTGATGTGCGACTGTGTGCCACGGGTTAGGGTCGAGGCTTATTAGGCGTCCAAAGTTCTCCGCCGCAGTGCATCATCTCGGCGGGATTTGCAGGCAGACAGTGCCAAGCCCCCAGGGCAAGCCGCAATAATTGCCACCGAAAAATCACGCATACGCCGGGTGGGTCAAGTGGAGAGACTGCTCTAGCTGTTGCTTTGATCTCGGCTGGAATCACGGCGAAACTCTTATTAAATGTTTCCCTTTCGAATCGTTTCGGTGGCTGACACTGGCTTTGTAAACTTTCATTAGTTGCCTCGTTAATATTCCAATTGTTGACGCGCAAGAGGGCGCGGAGGTGGCTGGTTGGCTTAACCTGTGTATAAAGGAATTTAATTAATAACGTCCTTCGTCCTTTTGCGTGTGCAGCGCGGCGTAAACTTAATTAAATGCGCAAGTGGCAAGTAGCAAGTGGCAGGGGCAAGTAGTAGGGGCAGGTAGCTGGGGACCAGCGGCAAATGGCAAGTGGAGATGCAGCCTCACTTCGAGAAATCCAGCTGCACAGGTTGAAGGTAACACCTGGCCTGGCAAAAAAATAGAAGAGAAGTCTGCCCACACATGTCAAAAGTTTTATTGGCCCAAACACTACATTTACGGCCGCTGGTAATAGTGAAAAGTGGTGCAACAAAAGCCGAAATGATGGCAGACGCTTAGACAAAAACCAGATGGAAATGCGAAATGGGGCAGTGGCAGGTTCATAAGATGGTCGTAAAACAGCGAGTTGTGGCTCAGCGACTTTAACGCGTTTCCATGTTTACGAGTTTAGTGCGCCGGCTTTATAACCTGTAACTGGGGGCAAAGTTTATTAAGTTTATGCCAAGTGCATCAAATATGCAAACCGCTAAAGTTGATCATCCGGGAAGCTGGCTGGATTCGAGGGTTCGGCGTAGACATCTCTTAGCATAATCGCTGGTTATTGCTATTGCTCTTGCCATTGCTCGGGTTGGCAATCACTTTATGCTGATTTTATGGTCCCGCAATTTCAATTGTTGCTGTGGTAAGAGATTAGATATTCTGTGAGTTGGCAGGTCATTAAAGAAGTTTACTATTGCTGGGAAGGGATAATTATTATTTAATATCTCTGCAGAAGTAAAAGTTCATTTCAAGTGAGGAAAGAAATTTAAAAAAACATAAATACTTTTTGCTAGACACATACTTGGTACCTTTCACCTTATCCTTGTATACAAATTACTGGCAATCTTTTACCTCAGTTATTTATTTGTTCCAAATTCAGAAATTTTATTCTTTACTACATCATTACTAAAAAGATAAGAAAACGAAGCCAACTACTCCAAAGAATTCAATTGAATATTTGTATTAGTAGGAGTATTCCAATTTTTTTGTAAACAATTTTTTCCAGTATTTTTTTAATAAAACCTTTAAATCTTTCAATTTTGAAAAAAGGCGGGGGTACATTTCGACGGCGTGCGAGGGAGTTCGAAATGTGATTTGCAATCAAACTATAAAATGCACTGGCAGTTCGGATGGCTTTTACTGCACAGGTTTGACAGACGACCAAAGGGTGACGCCCACACCCCGAATCTAAATCAATTTCAGTCGAACGCCTCTCGCCTGCCATTGATTTACGGCCCACGTCCAAACGTCGTCTAAGTGGAAAAGCCGAACCGAAAAGAGGCGCAACTTTGCCGAATTATATTTCAATTTGGCAGCGAAAATGAAACAGAAACAGGGCGATACACAAAGGGGGGCGTGGCCGGGGAAAAGATGTTAAAAACTTTTTGACAATTGACTTAAAAAGTTTCCTCAAGCTGGCAGAAATTGACTGCCTTTTGTATACAAATAGGCCGAAATCATCCAGGCCACATGCACACACTCACACACACACATGTGCCAGAAGGGAGGGAGGGGAAACGGAAAGGCGGGAAATGCCGGAGAAAATGGCGGCTCGGCCATGGAGCGGAAGTAAACACATAAAACGGAAATGAAAATTCAATTATTTCGTTACGATTGTTCAACTTTTTGTTGTTTTCAGTGTGAGTGTGTGTTGGTGCTCCCGTTTCGTGTGGCAGGCAGAGGCCAAAAAAGTTTAAAATTAAGTTAACGTGCAACTCGCCCCGTGGGTCAGCACATGCAACTTTCGCTCGTTTTGGCCAAATTCAATTTTGGCTGGCACTTTTTTTCGGGGCCATATGCCCGTACGGAAGCGAAAGGGCCGCACATTTAAATGCGATTTTCAACAGTCCCTTCACGCACAATTAGCCCGTCGAATCGATATTCGTTCGCAGCGATTCCTCAGCTTCGTTTTGGAATCCCAAATGCACTTAGTACAGTGCGGCTCATGATGTTTACCAAAGAGTTGGCTCTTCACGGCCTCATGGCTGCAGTGGCCCTGGTGACAGTTCTATGTACTCGAAAGCAGTTGCAGCGGGACCTGGAGGACATGCGCTGGCGTCTAACAATCCACGCTCTCAGCGTTCGGGATACCCACGGAAGTCCAGTGCCACTCCAAAGGTTTGCCGGCCAGGTGATGCTCATCGTGAACATTGCATCCAAGTAAGAATATCTTGTAGCTCAGATGTCTATGTAACTGTAGATGTAATATTAACTAAAGTTCAAACAGTTCTTATTTCATTCTTTTACAAAAAGGAGTGCCAACCAATGTTTTTTTCATCAGATTCTTCGTAAAATCTTCTTCTTTAAATTATTACATTTAATTAGAATCAAGCAGTGATATAATAACCATGATTTATTTGTGTTCCTGAACATCCTCACATATTTTTTTATAGACCTAACTTAACTTATGATCCTTTATCATACGTTATTCCAGATGCGGTCTCACCACCACCCAGTACGATGGCCTCCGACAACTACTCGAGGAGTACGAGGACCGCGGCTTGAGCATCCTGAACTTCCCCTGCAACCAGTTCGGCGGTCAGATGCCCGAGTCCGATGGCCAGGAGATGCTGGACCACCTCCGCAGGGAGGGCGCCAACATAGGCCACCTGTTTGCCAAGATTGAGGTGAAGGGCGCTGGAGCGGATCCGCTCTACAAGCTGCTCACTCGCCACCAACACGATATCGAGTGGAATTTCGTCAAGTTCCTGGTGGATCGCAGGGGGCGTATCCACAAGAGATATGGCGCCGAACTGGAGCCCGTCGCTTTGGCCAGTGACATAGAGCTGTTGCTCGGGGATAAGTCCGAATAAATAACGCAACATGCGCCACATTCTGCTCCTGCTGACTGGCTTTCATAACCGTGACAACGTCACGCCCTATCATAGGGGTTTACTGCTGCTGATGTCGACATCACATGCCAAGCGATTTCTTTCTGACGGCATTACCTGCTCCCGCCCGTCACCTTCCCGCCGACTTCTGTCAGTTGCAAATGGCCAACAGGGCGGGGGCTTCTGCTGGGGCGGTCGGGGTGCTGACCTTTGCTGCACTGCACTTGTCACTTTGCTTTATCAAATTGCAGTTACGGTTGCAGCTTGGCGCACGTCACGTCAAGCATCCGCCCAGTGTGGCACAATCGAGTGGGCTGGGGTGTGGGCATGGGATGCCCAAGGGCGCCAATCGAATGCTGTTCGACCTTGGTCCCAACTTTCTTGGAAACTTTAAGAGCAGCTCGGTACTTTGGCCGGCAAAGTGCTTGGGAACAAAAATAGGCTGGGCGATTACATAATTTATTAAGCTAGTTTCTTGTCAAGCGAACTGGCTTGTATCCCTCGAGGGATTTACAAACAACAGGGAAACAACAAGGAATTCTTTTGAAAACTTGTTTCATTAGTAACCTTTAAAGGGAAACGAGAGACAAAGGAAAGCTGGCTGTATGCAGTTTTTAAATGATTAAAAAAACTAAAAAAAATAATACGGGGTGTAGGGTCTTTTATTATCTCCCACAGGTGTGATATAATTTTAAAATGAGGCTCAAACTAACTCCATAAATACGCGTTTAGAGCATTGCAGTATTTTCCAGGCCATCTTATAGGTATTTCTGTGAATAATTTCTCAAAAGAATATTCTCTTTTCAAATTAATTAGTCTCACATTTTGAAACGCTTGAAACGAGGCACGCAGTAGTTTTAATTATTATTCGGAATTCCTATTTGCTTCTTTTTCGCCAGCTTTCTGGATAAACGTTAGCAAAACCCCAAAAATGTCCGTTTGTCTTGAAATTTTCGAAAAATGCTCAAATGCTTGCATCTCTGGCCGGGAATGCCTCAGGCCAGGGTCTGAGCGGAAACCGGCTGGCCAGGACAACTTCCTGGAATGCCCCAACGAGTTTTTGCAACCGCACCGGAGCCTGACTGGAGGGCTCTGTTGCAACCTGCCTTTCGCTACAGCTTCTGTTTCTGATTCGGACTCTGTTTCCGCTGCCCCTCCTTGTTGCCATGCAAACAAGCTCTGTTCTGCCGGCTGCAATATAAAAACGTGCCTGCACATTTGCCACATGCTTACACTCCGCCACATGTACGGGTGTGTGGGCTTCGTCCTGCCACTGTGGCTGTGTGAGTGCGAGGACCTCCAGTGCTTCTGTGTGACTGTGTGTGGGTGTGTGCAGCGTTGACAGCAACCGAAATTGCCACAATTTGCGGCTGTGTACAATTTGGCCACTCATCAATCCGTGCGCATGTTAACCAAAAAACCATTTCAAACAAGTCAGACAATATCATGAAAAGAGCGGGGGCAACACTTACATTTCCGGTTGCGCATACACATACAGCACTTGCCCCTTGTTCCATATTTAGTTTGTTCCTTTTTTCTCATTCGCTCGGAGATGGAGCATCAGTTGGGCCATTTTGCTTGATGAGCGCATTACGTTTGCATTTCATATGCCGGCTGCCAGGTCGTATGCGTGATATGCCAAGCCAGGGCAAGTTATTACGCATACGCCACCGTGGCCTCCACATTTACCTAAACCCTCCGAAAAAGCCAACCAATTTAATTTTTCAACAGAGTCGTTGGCGTCGTCGACGGCGGCAGCGGCTGCGGCTGCTCCTGTGGAAAAGGCCTCGGCGAAAAAGTTGGTTTGTTAGTTGGCTTGGCATTTGTTCGGCTGGCTGAGTTGAAACTTAATTAACATTTGATTGATAAAGGTTGCACACACCGGCACACTCACAGGCGCAATTTCAAGCGTATCGGCGGGTGTGTGCGTGTGTGTATCTGAGAGATTGTTGTCTGCATGCAAATGAAAATTTTCAATGCCGGCGGCGCATTCTCCATTCTCCGGTGATTATTTATGCGAGTGTGTTGGAGTCTGCCTGTATGCGTGTTCGAAATTTTAATTAGTATTATAAATTATTGCCAACGGTGTAGTAATTAAATGTGTGCGTGTGTGGGAGCGTGAGGCAGCGAAGAAGATAAAGCTGAATTTTAGCCAATTAAACTTGTATGACTGAAGCGTGCCGCCCACAACTCACCCCAAAATTACGCCGAAAAATCCCACTCATCCACAAATCTCTGGGCTAATTCATTGCCTGGTGCTGGCTAAATATTTCGTTTAAATTTGCATACTAAAATCGCCCGAATTGTGTGGCATTTGGCATTGATTCGCCATTGATTTGATTTGGACAGCGTCAATTGAATTTGGCGATTTCCGCCACCCCCATTTTTTCCACCCGGCCATTGCTAAGCAGCTTAGCACGTGCCCGCCGCCTGCCCACCGCCCCACTTTGCCCACGACCCTTTGTCACATGTGTCCGTGCAGTGGGAATTGCATTTTTCTTATCGCCTTGGCTAGCCATGCAAATGGCAAATCGCAAATGGCAGATGGCAGAGAGCGGGCGCAAAAAAAGGACTCCAAGGATAGAGTGACACAAAGGCCACAAGAAAAGCAAAGAGCCAACCGAGCACTGAATTCAATTTGCTCACTCAAAGTGCTGCAGACTGAACGGAGTTCCAGCGGCAAAACCCGATCTGGATAAGCAATGCCAGTTCGAAGCTCGATTTCAATCATCATTTGACTCACTTTATCATATTAAAAATTTATTGATATTCGCCCCAAAGACCCATAAAATACTTCAACACATTTGGCCCCCGAAAAGAGCAGAAAGAGGTCGGATGCGAAACAAAAAAGCTCAACGTACGAAGGCAAAATTCAATAAATTGCTTGGCTCGACATAAAATAATGCTGCATTATAGACTTAGCCGCCCGCGGCAAAGTAACCGCCAAATGTTGCCCTGGAGAGCAACCAGCAAACACAACAATAATGACAACAGCAGCAGGGCAACGCGGATTCGATGAGCATACGGCAACCTTGAATGTCCTTTATCATCGGTGTCCCCGTCCCAGGTATTTACTTTAGATAAAGTATACAACGGGTAATAGCTAAATTTAAACAAAATTTAAAATTTATAAGGGATTATACAATTATTTATATGAAAACTTTGGTAATCATTACTCCTAATAAACAAAAATATTCTTAAAAACTCATTAAATTAATCAATTGTGTAAGTATTAAAAAAGGGTTTTATTTTTAGAATTTTCGTATCTAAATTTAAAAAAATTAAAAAAATAAGAAATACTTTAAAAAATATTATTAATGTTTTTAAATATTTTAGAAACCTAAAATCTTATTTAAGTATTTTTTAAATCATTGCAAATACTTCCAAAAATAAATTCAATGAATTATTTTGGTCTGTTTTAGAATTTCATTAAATTTACTTATCATTATTGGTTTCGTACGAGTACAAGTAAATAGAATAAAAATAAATAAAATTCATAGGAATTTTAAAATTCCCAAACAAACCCACAGAAAGAACAATAATGTAAATACATACACAAATTTGGCGAACAAAGAGACCTGGAACTGGGTTCGTTAAACGTATAATTTCAACAAATTTTCAAACTCGCAAACATGTGAAAGAATTGCAGACGAACTCAGAGGCGTTTGTTTACTTTCGAGTGTAAACAGAGAGCAATCCCTCGCACTCGGTGGTCTCACAAATGTTTGCATTCCCCAACGAACTGGAAAGAGTATGCCACCATCGAGGGGCAGGCCTCCGATTTCTGGCTTTATCTGTGCCACGGGTAATTCAAATTGTCGCCGACGAAACAATGACAGTGTCAGATGGAAGGACTTGAGACTGCGACTGCGACTGCCGACTGACGACCGAGGGAGCCCTCCAGGAATCGATTGCTATTTATGTTTTATGAGACGTAAAATGATTGAGCCAAACGGAAGGCGGCAATCCAAAAATGCCAAATAAAAGCGGGTGGCTTGGGCGTATCTGGTGGGTGGTATGTGGTGGGTGGAAGTGGGCCCGAGACAGCTGCAAAAGTTTATCGCCAAGGCAGACCGCATTAAATGCGGGACACACGCACATTCGCGCCGCTCGACGTCAGATAAAGGCGTACGTTTGTGTATATATATAGTGTGCAATGCTGGGGAAGGATGTCCGCTATCAGGAAAAGCGTTTGCCTGACGTTGATGGAGGGCAGCGGGGGTGGGGGGCCAGGCGGTCCGGGAAAAGCGTGTAAATTACAGCCGCCAGTTTTTCTCGTTTTCCCCGTTTTTCGGCTCCGTCTCTTTGTGTGTATCTTGAAAAGTTTGGCGTGTGTTGTTGTCATGACGGCTATCATCTTAACTTGATGTGGTGTTAAGCGCGCTTGGTGTTGTTGCTGCACTCGAAATGATGAACTGACAGATTTCCCCTTCCTAACGGCCCTGTATGCGTGTGTTCTCTGGTGCAAAAGGCCTTCTATCTCTATCTCAAAGTGTCGTGACAATAAACCCCGAAATTGTAGTTGAAAACTGCGCTTCACTAATTCATCTTAATTAGTGCGTTCTGTCTTGTCCGCATTCATCGATCAAGCAAATTCCCCGGCATACACTCATAGTGGGCTATTGTAGCGCTAATGACTAAATAATTGATCGAAAAGTAATCCCGACTGAGCGTGGAAGAAGACGCGCCAGCCGTAATGCAGCTTTTCAATTTGCTAGACCAAAAATGGCGCTAAGCGGCTTACGGTCGCGCGTGTGTGCGGGGCTAAGTGAATAAAAATCTTTTTGCACAATTCATTAAACGCAAATTATGCCCCAGAGATGGTGCTGCATTGTGCCGGGCTGCCTGCTTTTTTCGCCTTTTTGGAAGGTATTTGTTTGCGCGGCACACGCGGGGCATACGAATTTAATATGAACTCGCACAGAAAACCGGATTGCCAAAAAGGATTCACGCACACATGCAAAACAGGATTCAGGGAGGAACAAAACTTTCGCCCGCCGGCGAAGGAAGCGGCCACGATATAGATAAACACAAGTTGACAGCACAATTTATTGTCACACTTAGCGCCCGGCCAGTGGCATTGTTATGTAAAAGAGCGAAAGCCAAATGGGCAAGGGGGCGGATGCTTTCTGGCGTTGCGTATACGCACCATCGGCAGCAACTCTGAGGCGCATTGGCATTGACGTCACGTTGCAGCACGTCTGCTCGTGCACGAGGGTGTGTGAGTTGATTTGAGCTCCACCAGGTGGCCACTGCTGCAGTAGGTTACACTTAGAAACTTTGGATAGTCCTGGGGTTTAAAAAAACACACCTTCTTTTAATTATGTATGATTTTTATGGATGAATTATTCTGTGAAGAATTTTTGTAAGCTATTATATATTAAAAATTTATTTAAAGACCTTATAAAACAGCAGGTTTTATCAGCAGCCATAGATGGGTGAAACATCATAACAATCTTCATTCTTTATTAAAACGTTGTAGGGGTTCTCACGAATGCATTTAAAGTAGAAAATGAGTCACTCAATGTGAAAACACTCTTTACTCATTGCCGTTAATATAAGTTCACGCTGTATTTTTGACTATACTCACTCGGGCACTGAGTTTTTGGCGCACAACAACTGATTAAACAGAACGTTTTTATTGTTTTTACTAAAGTGATAAGCACATTCATGGTATTCACAAAGGGTGGCAACTCTAAAAAAGTGTTATCTTTCACTTTTAGTAGTGTGGCTACACTTATATATATTAGAAGTATATGGGCACACTTAATGTGAGTACAGTACGGTCAGATTGAAACTCTGTGCATTCACATAGACCTATGAATTGTTTCTATGCCTTAAGCGATAAATTTGTGAACTATTTGTAATTTTCAGATGATTTAAGCTTTTATTCCCCACTTTTTTAGCTTTCCAGCATACAAAAATTATGGTATTTGTCATATTTTAGAAAGAAATCCGTGACTCCTTCGGTTTTTCCGTGTGTTCAATAGTCATTGTGCCTTCGCTCCCGGTGTGCAGGGGGCACGTGCTGGGGATAAGCAGTCCGGCCATCGACTGAAGGACACGCATCCCTGCTCCGACTCCCCCAGCGGCCGAGTTGGCCAGTGTGCGAAGCGTTTTATAGCAGGATGGTCATGCAATATGTATAAGCTGATTGCCGGCAGCCGTAGTCCAGGAACAAACAACCGACACAATTACGGCGGCAATCTTAAACAATCATTGACAGCCTCCTCGTGCGCAACTATTTTCCAACAGGTACGCACTCGTATTCGCACCGCACTCGCCCGCCTTTTCATCGCTTTCGCCCACCTTTCGGTCGCTTTCTCCGTTGTCTTTGCATGTCAAAGGATCGGAGCGGCCGTGTGGCCTGCCCCAGAGATAAAGCTCAAATTGAAATTCCAATCGGGTGCCCCATTCGGGCCAAAGCCGTGCCATTGCCTGCCTTTTATTCGTCTTTTGTTGCCCCCGTCGCTGGTTCTTGTTTATTGAAACAACGGAGCAACAATAAATTTTGTAGCGCATACTTCAAATGTCAAATGCGGCAGCGATAAAAATTTCTTTATTGTACCGCACCCGGGCACTAACGCACATGCGATAACACACACTCACATGAAGTTGGCCAAGACTTGCGGCCCAATGCATTCCCTTTTGGCCGGCTCGGACTGCTGCCAAACAGCTTGGCTTTGACAGTTTTTGCAATTTATATTTATTTCGAGGGCTGCACAAACCGTCGGATACGCATAAGTAAGCCGCCCCGGCCCCCAATCGCCCGACCCTGCATAAATTTAGATAATCGCGTTTAGTTCGCTTTGACTTCGGCTCCTACCTCGCTGCTGACTGCTGTCAGATACTCGGCTGCATAATTTATGGCCCCGTGAAGTGGCGAAGCCTTTCAACCGGCCGGAACTTTAATTTTGTGTAATTGAACTCCTGCTGCGGCATTCCCGTAATCAATGTTGACAACTTCAATGGGTTAATGGCTGGCTGTTCGCCTAATGAGTTAATGCTCACGACTCCCGCTGACAAGTTCGCCGCCAATGCTGCTGCACAGGGGAAACGGCTTCTACAGTTTGAAATACAATACTGGAGACATACTACGGTTCTGGTTTCTTTAAGAGATGTGCAGTGGAAAAATAAAACAAAAACATAAAGTCTATGTAATGTAATAGAAAGAGGTTTATGTAATTCACTTCATAAATAACTCTATGATTTTTTTTTAGCTCATAGAAAGTGTCTTTGAACAACAAATGTCTTTGAAAATGAACAAATGAGCATGGACCGAAAAGTGATTTTATTATTTATTATAGGAAATAATTGATTGTTTGAGGATGGTCAAAAAATAAAGGAAAATATATTCCTGGCTTCCATCAAAGTCAGATGACCACGCCAACTTCTCAGTGTACTCCCAGCCCCTGGAAGTAGTTGGCAGTATATGAAACTTAATCCCGATGGGACTCTTTACTCGATCGTTGAACTGCAGTTTGCGCCTGAAACTGCTTGGCACGGTTCCGGGTAGCCAGGATTATTTGCATAAGTATGCCGATTCGAGCTGACGAGTTCATTGCAGCACGTGCCGCCCATGCTTAAGCACACACTGTGGTCACAAGCCCTCTGACCTTTGGCAAACAAGCCGGTCCCCGGTCCGGTCTGGTTATTATTTTAATGGCCATTTGAAGTGGCCGCTGTTGTTGCTGTTGGCAATGACCAGGCCATGATTTTAATGCCAATTTAATATAATTTTTATGCTCGGCCCTGGCGCAGGCTCTAAATACGTGCCGAACGAAACCGAATCGAATGGCATCGATATTGCCGCAATGATTTGGCGTGTTTGCTCGTGGAAATGGCAGCATATCATGCTGGGGATATTAAGCGGAAATCGATCGATGTTTTCCCATCAGCAAGCCAGACTGACATGTGGTCAGCTCAGATTTTGTTGTCCCGTTTTCCACAGGCAAATTCAATCCGCGCTTTTGGGCATCTCAATTTATGCAAGAAATTAATTTTCCACAGCCCAGCAGCTCAGGCATAATAATAGGGGGAAAACACAAGTTGTCCCTTTTTGCCATTTGGCCAGAGCTAATTAAATGCAGCCGAGAAAAACAAAAACCCACCGTTGACTCGCTCAAGAAGGCGAGTGCAAATTGACAAACTTTTTTGGAAACTTTTTGAGTGGTAGCTGGCTGGGGGACTCAACATGTGGAAAGAGCGTTTTTTAATTAAAATTTTCTCACATAAGGGAAAGGCCGCCGACGAGGCTGCCACTCGTAGTTAGTTTCCACTGTAATTAGCCGAGTTGTTATTCGAATTCAGCCGCAGTTCTGCTCGCCCACCTCTCATTAACATACATCCCTCTAATTGCAGGGACAAACTTCTGATCCTCTCAGACTCACAGCCACTTTTCATCAGCGCCATCAATCAGCTTCAAATGGGCGCTGTATTTTTGGGCTAGCATTTTATTGCAGATGCAAAATTAAGAAATGAAGAGAAAGAAAAAATACACTTTTTTTGTTAGCACTTTATCTCAGATCCGAAATTAAGATATTAAAAAAATACACATCTATAAATTACTTAAGAAGTTTTGTTACAGTGTTAGCTTTTTCATTTGATTTAGGTTAGGCTTTTAGGACATTTAAGCAGGGATAGTAAGGCATCCATAAGATATTTTTTCTTTACAATAAAAAGCCCCTTAAAATTCATAATGGCTTTAGAAAAAAACTTCGAGATGTTCGTTTCAAACAATCTGAACTGTTTGCCCTTTGACTTCGTATGGAGGTGGGTTTGTGTCCTCTGGAGCCGAAGGTTCGGGTACTTTCTTTTTGTCATCTGTTTTCTCAGCTTTAGTTTCATTTTCTAGTGAATTTGTGGGTGTCTCGATCTCGGCGTTATAGACCCTGTAAATCAGAAGGCCCATGACTACAAGCAGAACTGAAAAAGTGCTTGCTTCAGTATCAGTTTAAAACATGAAGTATAACTTAACTTACAGATTAACAAATATTCTTCACCTTTCCTGATTTCATAGATTATTGTGGTAATGAAAGCGACTAAAGCACCCAACCAAAATAGAAGAATGTTGGCTCTATGTTGCTTTTTGGCATACAGAGTTCCGAAAAGCAGAACTCCGGATGCGGTAATCATCAGAGACCTTCCCCATCTTTTGAGTGGTGAATATGCTGTAAAAAAATCAAACAATTTTTATTAACTCTAAAAAGAGCTGCACCCATACCATCCGGAAGCAAATACCAAGGGTCTGCGAATATCAAAATGATGACCAGACCGACGGTCAGTTCCAATATTTTCCCCGAGAGATACATTTCGCTTCGGCAGATCGTTCGCAACTGAGCATCTAGAAGGCGCCGATTGTTTGAAATTCCTGCTATAAACAAAATAAAAAAAACATAATAAGTGTACACAGAGAGAGATTGACTCTCGGACCGAAACATTTCTATGGAACGGCTTGATTTCTTTTCCCAACTCATTTGACACCGAACAGAGAAGGGCGGAAACCTATGAAAAGTTCATGGAACAAAATGAATGCATAACTAATTCGACGACACACACTCGGCCACACATTGTGCACTATTGCTCATTTGATGGATGAACTTTTCGACACTTTGTGCATTAGAAAGTTTTACTAGTTTGGACTTTAGTGGCAATTATATTTACATTCAGCCAACTCTGGCTCTGAGCCCTTAAGTTTTTCGGCTTTGACGCCGGGCTTAAACAGGTGCCGGTTGCAAAGATTGCGGGGCTAAAAAACTTTTCCAACTTTGAGTTTTTAATTAGAATTTGTTTCCACCACCGGAGCTCAGTCGTTGTATACCTACAGGCAATGCATCACCAGTAATATAAATAAAATACTTTTGGCAGTTTCCGTGCAGGAATTGAGTGGATAATTTATGAATATTTTCTAATTAACAGGCAAAAATTTATCATAAATTTCCATATAATTGCATTTTTATGGCATCAAGTTTTTGGCTTCGTCGCTCAAAGCCATTATAAATAAACGTGACGGGTGAGTGGTTGGAAAAATAAAGTCTGTGGGTGTTTGTGAGTATTTTGGGGATTTTGGGCCTTTAAAGTCTCATGCTTGTGTCTTTAATCGTAAGAGAGAGTATTTCAACATCGCTGTTTTTCACTTCTTCTCTCACAATCTTTCCATTTGTTTATGATATCACTACTTGTTGTGTGTAAAGAAAATCTATCTAAATCACTACTTGTTCCTACTTCTAGCCAACATTTTTGAAGTACATATATATTTTGATATAAAAAGAAGTTACAAATAGTTTACCTTACTTAAGGTAAAGAAGTTAAATATGAACATTTGCTATTTAGTATAATTTATTTGTTCTTTGAAATCCTTATGGATTTTGTACTCTCAGCTTGTTGGGCAGTGTTCTTGATTGTGTATTAATTTGCCAATTTATTAGGCGTAAATATGAGAACTGCGCAGAACTTTGACCATTAAGCGAGATCATCTTTAGATGATTCACAGGTCACAGTCACAGTCACACACCACAGTCACACACCACAGTCACACACCACAGCCACACCCACAGTTTCAAGACACTGATTTTTCAGCAAACTGGGCCCTGTGCAAATCTCAAGCTGAGTGCGGCGAAATGTTGCTCATTTATTTCATTTAAATGCGCATTTAAATCTATTTAAAACTCCACATGAGCCAGTCACAAAGCCAGCCAGCTCCAGAGAGCCCGGAATAAAGGGCAAATAAAAGGCAACGGGGCAGGACAACGCCTGACATGAGCTGAGGGATTCCTCGTCCTGCTCCTGCTCCTGGTAGCTACCCCTTATCCGGCACCCACTCCGTGCCCCATCTTTCCCACTCAGCATGATTTAACGATAATGAAGGTATTTACGAGTTCAGCCTCAGCCCGGGACTTGGGACTTGGGCCCTGGCTTTTTTTGTCCGGGGCCAGGCCATGAGCAAAACTCATCATAATCCAGCGGCAGCAAAAGGTTATCCAAAACACACAGCGGCACATTTTGGGGACTTGTATCTACGTGTGTCCCGGCACTTGTGAGATGTTCTTGCCAAACTTTTTTGTTGACGCCGTTGATAAGGACAACAACTACTCAAGGCTGCCAGCTGAGCCAGAATCCAGAATCGAAAATCCCAACCCGAAAGCGTTGTTCTATATGTACTTATGGATTTGGGCCAAGGTGGCGGCTGCCAGGCCACCGGGCGCACATTGCTTGCCAATAAAACTCAATTTGCCATAAAATTGTTTCACAGTCAACATAATTACAACAGCTGAAGACGAGCATAAATTTGATTTTCCAATTTACGATTAGGCGCAGCTCCGTTTTCAGTGCCATTTAATATACGGCCGGGCGATGACTGCGAAATGTACACAAAAATATTAATATCTAAGCGTGGGGAAATGTAATTTCATTTCTAGGGCAAACACCTTTCGTTTATCGCCTCTTCCCCCTCTCTTACACTCAGCTCCGTCTCAATCCCTCCTTCTTAAGCCGCTTGTATGCATTTTTTTATTACAACGTCTGCTCTTTAAGGAGATACACTTGGCATTGCGTGGACTTTAGCGTCCTGCTCAAGGATAATCTGGAAAGTCCAGGGGTTCCCGCAACTCGTAGTGCTAGTTAAAAGGGGGAAAAGCTACTTAAACCGACTGAAATCACGGTAGAACTTTGGGAAAAATTGTCAAGGGTAAAGGGGTTAACTTCTTATATCCGAAAGAAATCCTTACAACATTTTAATTTAAATTAAGTTAAAAGTTGTACATGTGTGGGCAATCTTATGGATTGTTTAAGTTCTTGTTTTTCTTGTCCCTTTATTTCCCAAATATTGATAATATCGATAGAGTTAAAAACTCTAATATCCATTATCGATAGACTTGACAATCGATTGAGCATCGATATTTTTGATATAAGCAAAAGGCCATATTTTTTTTAAGTGTGTAAAAGTATACGGATCCGTCATGCCAACATACCTCTCAATACTTTCAACTAAAAAACTTTTCCCATCAAGCGACTAAAAATCGACATAAATTTGGCACAGGGGAAAACATTGGAAATGGGAAAACACCCATGGGGATACTGTGGTGGCGAAGGCCGAGTTAATTGCAAGTCCTTGAGATGCATTCGTAATCGAAGTTCCCTCTTTTCAGTTAAGCGTTTTAAGCATGGTAAAAGCTGTAAGTGGGAGGGATGGCAGCCAAATGGAACGGAAGTGCCAGCCCTTAAACAAGCGACACGGCAAAGACAATGGCTCACTTACGGCTCTCAGCCCGCTGGCTGTTGGCCAAAATGCATTTGGGCAAGGAAATCCCCTGCTGATTGCCGCTGCTTTGTGGCGAATCCCACAGCTTGCCGGCATTATCCGCATAACCGCAATCACCAGAAAGATGCCTTGGCGCAGCATACGTTGCGTATACGCAACGGAATTCCTCGGAAATGCCCGAAAGGCATTTCATTTGCGCGCCGTTTGAGTTGCACATTTTCAATTATAATTATTAATGGATCGCTGTTTGACTCTGCCTTTGTCGGGGGAATTATTTGCACATTGCATTGTGTTTTTCCGGCTGCCGGTTTTTTTTTTATGCCCGGCTCTTTGGCGAAATCACCTGAGTAATGCACTTGATGCTTGCGCAATTTCCCTCTTGCATTGTCCTTGCGCGTTCTGCATTCTTTTTGCCACTGCCAATTGTTGTTGTTATTTCAAGAGTTTTTTGCTGGGGCGGGGCACTTGTAGTTGCGATTGCTGTTTCCCCCCATTTCGCCAAAGGCAACTTTTAACATTTAATGATGCTGCTTTGTATTTTAATACGCTTTGCCTGCTTGGCATGCTCATGCCACACGGCCACCCAACCACCGCCCACAGCCCACCTGCCCCTTTTTTTTCTATCCATCGCATACCGCACATCTCCCGCCCCGCCGCGCCCCTGCCCTTCAGCCAGCACGTGCCATAAGCAGCGCTTTGAAAACTTTTAAGTAGACAAGCCTTGTTCGCCGCCCCGGAGGATCCCCGTCCTTTCAACGTCTTCTATTACTTGTCCTGCCTTTTGCGCTTTAAGTTGTCCGCTCAGTTCCAATTTTTCCAGCCGCCTGCCAAGGTGTTTGAAGCAATTTGCGTCGCCCGTCTCGGGTTGCAGTTGTCTGTCCGGCCACCAGGCCACCAGGCCGTCGCTCGGCCTGCCCACGTCCTTGACGGCAACTCTTCGGCTTGGCGAAACGCCACCCTCCGTCCGACACCCACGCACCCCTTTACCAGCCCAAGAGCCATCTCCCAGTTCAGTCTCTCGCGGCGTGCGGTGCGCAGATTGTGCCAATTTCACCTGTTGCGTGCAGGACTGCCCGGACAAGAATGCACTCAAAAAATATAAATAACTATGAGCTCCCGACTCAAAGTCAACTTATAAAAAAGCTAATCGTGCAGTAGAACGAAGTACTTAAAAAATTTTAATAAACTCATAATAATGATACTGTATTTTCTTTCAAGTACACTGCACAAAGTGTAATCGTAGTTCATCTTCAGTTTATCAGTAGTGAATTATAACAAATATCTTATAGTCAAAGAATATCTAATAGTCTTCACTGAAAAAAATTTAACAAAAAGATATTTGTTGTTTTATTTATTTATTTATTTAAGATGATAGTAGCTAGGTATGAGGCTGCGATTACGTATTTATTTATATGACAATTTATTTAAAATTTATTTATTTTGTTACTATAAAAAGTACTACTTTACTAATATAAATATTTGTAAAATACTCTATTAAAATTTAACTAATTTGAAAAGATTTACGATTTAAAATACTTTTTTATTGTTTAACTACTGTTAAGACAATTACTTTTATGTGATTATTTATTTATTTATTATCGTAGCCAAAACCTTTTAATTGAAACTTAACAACTGTTTTTTTAATACAAAGTTCGTTTAGAATTCCTTACTTAAAGTGTTTTATTTTATTTCTTTTTATTTAAGAAGTAGTAGGCAAATAATAAAAGTATACTTATAAATTACTAAGCACATCCATGAATATGAGTATATTTAACTGGATGTAATTTTTATTTATTTCTTATTTATTAGTATAGTCAATTTACTAAAAGTTTTTTCTGTGTGTATTTCTCCAGCGGTTTCCAAAGCGTTTGTTTTGCGGCGGTTCCTGCGCGGTTCTAAGCCTCCTCGTTGGGGAAAACACGGGGATCAGTGGTCGAGGGGCGACTCGCACTTAGGCGGAAATGAGGTGCATGTGCTGCGCCTCCTTTAATGCATTTCCAATCTAAGTTGGCCGCAGTTTCAATGCATCGCGAATCGCACTTGCGCCAGCGCGCCGGAACGAATCGGAACGTTACAGTATGAAATGAATGAAAACTTTCTGCCACTTTCGAAATCACAAAGTAATTGCATTTCGCGAAGAATCGGCGAACAATTTACGAAATTAAGTTGCGCCAAAGTTTCGGCGAAAGGTTTAATGCGCCCGCCGACGTGGACGATGGGAAACTTGTTCGGGTTGCGTAACTTTCGAAAAGGGCCCAAAGGCACAAAGGCTCCACGGCCCGCCACCCCCAACTACCCTTTGCTGGTGGGGGCGCAGGCTGCCTCCTGACCCACGTCGAACCGCTTGCCACTTGGGTGCTTGGGTGCTGGGGTCAATCTGCATCACGAAACGGAGTGCAGGAGGCCGCCTGGCAAATGCAAATGACGCTGCATGGGACACATAGTCATTACAAATTAATTTCACACGTGAGTAAGTCGCAGCAGCTGAAACATCCGAGCGAAATCAGCCAAGACGTCGAGCAGAACGAGGGAAGACAGCCCAGAGCACATAGCACATCAGGCATAATGTCAGTCATATGACATTCAATTAGGAAAGTTGTTGCATCTCGATGAGTAAATGTGCCATATAATGTGTGCCGGGCCAGTCATTTCAGATGAGGGTTTTATCCCCATCCCTCGAACCAAGTGTCACGTCATCGACGTCGACTGGGGAAAGCTAATACACTTCGGGTGTAAATGGCAGCCAGGAATTCAATTTTCGGTTCCTTCAGAAGGGAGAAAATACGCTTGAGTCAAAAAATATTGATGTTTTACCACGACTGACCGATAAAAAGCACAGACCCCATAAAATCATTGGAATTAATGGAATTGTGGGGCTATCAAAATAGTAATTGATAGTTTTGGGATTAGAAATAAAAACATACAAGCAATATATAACATAAATTGATTCGTTTGAGATTAGAAATCAAATCAATAATTTTTGAAACACTTGCAAAAATGAGATAAGTAAAGTAATTGATTTATACATTTGAGATAAAAAATATAAAGGCAACAAGCTTCATAACACTTGCAAGAATATCTGCATAAAATAAATATATCATTAGGTATGAACCAAGTTTATAGTATCTGAACAGCTTAATAATTCTTCTGGCGCAAAATTAAATTTCATTTAAATAGAAATGTTTTATGTTACTCTGATTTTTAATGACTGAATTCTTACACACCTACATAAGAAGTTCTTTATATTTAAAACCTTTAGCTCTTGTAGGTTTTCTACCTAAAGGTGGTTAAAACGTACTGTTTATAAAGTGGGTATTGTAGGGTAGTTATGTATTATGTATGTATTCTTAATTTATGTCATTTGTTGAATCTTTTTATTGCATTATTTTTGTAGGTTCAAAAGTCGGTTCAGCTTAGTAACTTTTTCTCTCTGGAAAGTCGACTTTACAGCAGTGGCTGTTGCTCGCCTTGAGAGCCAGTTCGCAGAGCTTAGTTATCGCAGCCCTGGCCGCACTTCCGCTGCCGCTCTGCCATGCAGCCCCATTGCGAATCAATGGAGCTCAGGTGGGCTTCAGGGTTGCAGGTGGGGGTGGGAGTGGGAGTGGAAGCGGAGTGGACAATGGCTGGCCGGAGCTGCGGCGGTAAATCTGCCTCACTCACCTAAATTGCAGCTGCAACAAAGCGTTGTCCTGCAGCGACCACCCCCAACCATTTATCACAATGGACGCTGCTGTGGCGGCGATAGTCGGTGGTGTCCTTGCTGAAATTTAATTGTTGCATTCGGCCAGGGACGACAGGATGTGCGTTAGTTGATGGCCAGACACCTGCTTAGCTGGCACTTCATCTATCCTGTGCAATCCGGGGCAGCTTCCTGCCCTTCTCCCTCCCCGTGGCTGCATTTTGCTCCTGGGTCCTGAGTCCTGACTCCCTGGTTCAATCAACTGGCAATTTTTTGTGCACTCCTGCTGCTGCTGCTGCCGCTGCTGCTGAAGGGACTTTCGGGCGAAATGAAAATGCCAAGAATATATCCCCTCGTTAAATATTACACATCAGCAGCAGAAGCCGCTCCAGCTTCAGTTTCAGAGTCAGCTTCCTGCTGCAGCAGCAGCTTTCGCAGCAATGAAAACAACACGAATCGTTTTTATTAAAAATTTCATTTTCATTTGCAAAAGCGAAAATGTGGCAAATATGAAATATGAGCAATAAATGGGCGGACGTCCATCAACATCCTTGAGCTGGCCCCCACCATCCGCCGAGTGCTACTGGACACCACTTGCAATAATGCCCTTCGCCGGCGGCTAAAAAAAAATACGAGTAAAAAAAGGAAAATAAAGACAAATAAGCGCTGGAGTTCGAAGAATTAAAATTACACAGACCAGTCGAAGAAAAATATGAGAAAGCCAAGGCAAGCGGAAGTGGACCAAAGAAAACATGGCACAGAAAATTATTAGGGCCAGCAGGAAGTGCCATGGGGACTTGGCACGAAATTAAATGGACAAAAATCGAAACGAAAGCACTGGACACAGGGTATATAAGGAAAAAGGTTTTCCCAACTTTACGGAATCCTATTAATAGGTAACTCTTTCTGTTTTTTGATGATAAAGGGTTTTAAATCATAATATTATAGCAGGCTTAAAAGATTAAAAGAAAATATATATGATATACTTAAGTTTATATCAGTAATTTATTTAAATCGTATTATTATTATTTTTAATTTTAGATGCAATTTTTAGCTTAAAAATTTATAAAAAATGTATTTATTGTAAAAAAAATGTTTAATTATAAGCTAATAAGTACAAACGCCATTTTGACAATATGTGTGACTTTTATATGCTATACCGTTCCTGTCATTAATTATACTTTTCAGTACCCACGTTGCACAATTCACAACATATTAATGAAGGAATGTACGGACGGCTTTCGTGTTGGCCCTGTCCAAACGTCGGCTGCCAAAAGAATCCGGCAAAACAATTTTTGATTAATTTAGAGCCGCGGGCAGGGCTCGCTTTCCATGACCAACACACACACTCTCGACCCGGAAAAGTGGCTGGGAACGGGAAAGCGGGAAAACTCGAGCACCGCATTCTGTGCGCAATTAGCCCCACAATGGCCGAGCGCGTCAAGTGAGTGGCTCGCTGGCTGGCAGCGTGGAAAACTGGCATGGCGTCGCCAACAGGTAGCAGGTAGCAGGTTGCAGTTAGCAGCCAATGCCTCTGCCACTGGTACTGCCAAGCAGCAGGTGCGACACCCGGCCAGAAACCAAACGCAGAGCACATACTCGGGCGGCACTTAAAATTTAAAGCGTTTCGAGTGTAATTGCGCGGTCGCCGTTAACGAGCCGCTTGTTAAAGTCCAGCGATGCCAAAAAAGTAGGAAGAAAAAAGCATCAGTAAGATGGAAAAAGGGGTCTAGGACACTGAAGCTAAAGCTACCCTTACATGGTCCCATTCCACATAACAATTTATATTTCTAAAAATTAAAAAGAATCCACTTGTCAGAGTCAACATGTCCTTAAAGTGATTATTAGTTTATCTATTAGGCTCATAAATATTTTATTCATAAAATATCCAGATGTCTATGTACAAAAAGGAGCCAAGGCATAACGAATTTCAAGCTATCCTTTCCAGTATCATTTACTGAAAACTTTTAAAACATTTTTAACCCAAATTACCGACAATTCTTTTAAATGGAATCTGTGCCCACTTATCCAAAAAAACCATAAATGGGAAAATTACACATTTTCCAATTTAAAACTAATGAATACTTGGTTTATAATTATTTCTTGCTAATTAAATTAGCCATATTCATATTAATTGCAGAGCTTATTCATGACTTTTTCGTTTTAAAATGTTGATTATATTAGTGTTTATAATGAGTGCTCATTTAATTAGTGCGTTTATTAATAGGGTCAATGCGTTCCATTAAATGCTTAAATTGCATTGTGATCGATTGGAATATATTATAGTAGGCTTTTAAGCTCAAATACCCCAAGAGAGGGCATAGAACGGCTGAAAATTGTTCGGCGAAGCCCTTGAGCAGAAGGCGAACTCTGTTTTTACCCGTTAAACGTGCTGATGAAGATGGAGTTGGAGATGGGGCAGGGATTGGAGCCGGAGAGGCGGAAACTGTTGCTACCCCGCTGCGCGGAAAACGAAGGACTCACTCAGCTGCTCCGCAGAGTGCATCAGAGCAGGACCTGCAACAGCAGCACCCCCACCACCCACCATCCACCATCATCATTACATCATCCCAAGCCCAAAGAGCCCCTGAGTTAAAGGTGACCAGCGACATGGCCATAATGGAACTCGATTCCTGGCCAAGGTTTCTCCTTATGCTTTTGTTGATGCCACTGCCGCTGCCTCTGCTGTTGCCATTGCAAGGGGCATTAATTAACATTTCAATGGACGACCGCAGTGGAAGAATAATTTCATTGCATTTAACTGAACGACCTTAAAGTGCTCTGGAAAATGGTAGCCGCAGCAGAAGTGGAAAGAGGTGAAAACCGGCGGGCGTTTTTCTGCGCATAATTCAGCCTTTTGTGGGGTGGCATGGGGAGGAGGCGGAGGAGGAAGTGGGTGTGGAGAAGCCCTGTGGCATAAAATTTGGCGCATGCTGGCCAGAAATGTGCAAGTTCAACGGAAATTAAAGCAGTCCGTCCACCTCTGAGTAATTTACGGCCATTTCACATACGTAAAACCGCAAAAATCCGATTTTTGCAGGCGTAAGAGACAACATCTGGCCGAATTAATCGCAAATTGGAGCGGCTAATTGACACCTGGCCATAAAACCAGGCCCCAAGGCAATCGGTCAGTCAGCAAAGTGGCCACAAGACCGCAGCCTAAACAAACACACAAAAGCCGAGAGAGATACAAAAAATAACAACGTGTTCAATGTGCAGCCGGCTCAAAAGGGTGCAAATGGAAAATAAACAAGGTTTATGCAGAATCAACATGGGCCAAAGGCAGGCTTAATCGGGGGATGATTTTTTATATAGGTTACCCCATTTTTTTAAGGTTTCGCCTGATTGATGGCCCACATTGATAGATGGCCCAGGAGGAGTGGCCATTTCATTTCCCTGCGGCCGGCGAGTAATTAATATTTACCTCTCTCATTGTTTGGCCCTTTTCGCCCGGCTTTCTTCGGCTTTCCACTTAGCTGAGCTTTTCCTCCTTTCTTCAACTTACAAATTACGCACTAATTAAGCAGCTTTCGCCGGCTGCCATTTTTCAAAGTCATTCGCGCACTCAACGAGGCCTGGACTTGGGTCAGTTCGGATGCGGATTCGTATCTGGATTCCCGTCCCCAGCCGCATCCGCTGGATTCGAATCAGTCGCTCTCACCTCAGCGGGTGAGTTGGCAGCGCATTAGGCGGCAAAAGTTAATGTGCATAATTAATTCGCTTTTGCACTTTGCCCCGGCCGAGCCCCTCGTTTTGTTTAGCGGTCGTCTTTGTTTGTTGGCCCTCCATTCGCATAAATCAAGTTGAAGCCCATGGAGAGGACTGTTTTCAAGGTCATGCCTTGGCCTTTCCGCCAGAAAATCCATCATACGTCTTGTTTTAATTGTCTCTGTCAGCGAAACACCAAGCACTCCTCAAGTCTAAGCTGCAAATTCAATTGGCATAACATCATGAACAATAAACAACTTCATTTGCCATATTTACTGCCAGATAATTGAATAGCTTTCAGCACAGAAGCCCGGAGGGAAAGGGGGCTGGGAAGAGCCTCTGATGCTGCAGAGGATTGCCGTTTCTGGGAGGGCTCACATGCGCGACACGACTCGTCTAACATGCAAATGCCAAATTCAATAAGCCCAATGGGAGGCAACAAATAGACCAAATTATTACATAGCCGCACGCACCAGCACACGTGGCTGAAACGCGGGGTTATTGGACTGAAAGGCGGGAGGAGCCGCTAAGCAGCCTCCCAACTCCGAAACCGCTGAGCTACTTAGCGGAAAAGCCCAGAAAAAGAACCAACCGTGGGGGAAAACAAGGGTTTTCCGACTGAAATTGAACGACAAAAGTGCGTGCAATTGGCAGCCATATTGCCATACGCAAAACTCCCAAAAAAAAAGGAGAAAACGTCACCCAACCACACATGCCACCCACTAAGTGGAATATACTTCTACTTATTGCGGCCATAAGTCGCCGGGGTCGTATGCGTGATATGAGTGTAACTTAAACAGTTCGTCGGTCTCCACGCTCCCCCACGGATCGAAAAAATTCAGCTCCCCCCTGGGGAATTGTGTAATCATTTCTTCACTGGAGAAATTCATTTGGAAACACCCCTGCACTCCCCCTCAGCAGTCGAGATACATTCCCTTTTTGCATCGCAAACCCGAGTGTTTTCTATTTACTTTCCTTGACCAGCGGAACCGCTTGTTTGCCCCGTATTCACCAGATTACTTTTGCTTTGTTTTAGCTGTCGCCTGGGCCGGGCCTATTAATAAATTTCTCAACTGGGAATTAACATTTGCAGTTAGCTGACCGGAGAACTTTGCCCGGAAAACTTCAATTGCGTGACATTTATCAAATCGCCGGGCCCTCGAACGTCGTCGGCCGTTTAAACGGCGTCCGGGGAATTGAAGTCTGCTCCAACGGCCTTCATTCTACGCTCCGAAATGTGCTTTATTTGCGATTCTACACGCAGAAAAATTACTATAGAAATGCATGCATATAATACGATTATTAATCGTAATAACCTCTTTGAGTTTTTTGTTGAACAAAATAGAAGGCATGTTAAAAATTTGCAAGATATATGCGAACATTTTGCCAATATTGTAGTTTCAAGGTCTTAGGATAAGGTAATCACATAAAAAAATATATCTTTTTTAATGTTTATTTATTTTTGTATGACAATTTGTTTTCTTTTGTATTATAACACAAATAAATGTGGTTGTAGTGGTTTTGTTGTAATATAAGGCATAATTTATATGCACAGTTTATATGCCTTTTAAAATCATCAGTGATATTTTAGTTTTGATAGACAAAATAAATTAAGAGAAATAACAAACAATGTTTTTACTTAAATCTATGAAAACTACATAAGACTAGGTTGTGTTCGCTTGTAGTATATCTGTGTTCTCAAAAAAAAGGTCGAATATTTTGTATATATCCCACACTTAAATATATTTTAAGGAAATGTTTCATTTTCCCCACCAATTCTTTCCCATATGATGTGGACGAAAATTCCCTCTGTGAAGTGTTCCACTCTGGGAGGTTTTGATTTTGGCGCTGGGTAAGTGCATAGTTTACAGTTGCCGTATCACAGGACTGGATTTTGCATATTTCGGCTGTTGCTGCCGCTCATAAATAATTCAAATAATTTACACGCTTACTTGAACGCCGCCTGGCTGCTTCTGTGTGTGCGTGTGTGCGCCGTGTGGGTGCCAGTGTGAGTGTGCGGCGGGTGTGTGGGTGAGCCATATTATGTGGTTCATTGGTTTGGGCCAAAAACTGCAGCCAGCCAGCAGCACCAGAGCAATCAAGTACGAACGCTGCTGCCGTTGCAGTTAACTAAACTGAACTCAACTCAACTTTCCACTGCACACACAGATACTCACACACACGCTCGCAGATGCAGCCGCAGCAACATAAACAGAAACATCTATATAGGACTCTTGGCGGTTACTGCGGTTTGCATTTTCATATCGTTCCCTCTAATATTTCCCAGCCAGCTTGGCTGTTGTTGCCCTGGCACATAAAAAGGCGAAGCTGCTGCGTTTTATGTTGTCACGTTGGCTTCAAGTGCCCCAAAGGGGGAATCCCCTCTTCCACACACCCTCACACACCCACACACACATAGCAAATGAACTTTTCTGGCTCTGGCAAAAATTTTGCAGTTTTAATTTTTGATTTCACTACGGGCGGACCCTTTGAAAGCGAAACTTATATGGCTGGGTTTTATGGCAACTACGGTGCTTTCGTAGTACTTCAAAGTGGAACAATCCGAAGAAGCAAATCACAGTCTTACCACAAGAAGCTTAACTGGGAAAAAATATAAACTCTTCCGACCAATTTCATTAAAATAAAATCATTGCAAAATCTATAAAAATGTAAAATACATTTTTTGGTAAAACATGAGCAGTTGTAAATACATTTAGCATTTCAATTAATACTTATGAAGTTTAACTTCTCCCAACTTTCCAGTCCACTCTAGTTCGTCAAACAAGTATTTTTCAACGAGCGATAACAAATTCCCAGGAAACTTTTAATGCAGCTCAAGCTTTTGTTTGGACTGCCAGTCAATTTGTGGCATTTGGATAAAATGGACGCAGCTTATGTGAAGTTAACGATGTGCCAGTGCCTCATAAACCGGGCGGACTGGGGCTTGGCCATCGGTTGCATGAATGTCGTCTACTCCTTTTTCCTGCTCCAGTTCTGGGCGGTGGAGCTCATCAAGTCCGGCGACAGTGAGTGCGGTTGCTTCGCCTTCTGCTCCAGAATTAACCGACGAAACTACCAAATCCCGCAGATTATCCCGTCAAGTGGGTCCTGTTGTACGCCTTCAACGTCATGTTCAATGTGATCACCATGCTGAGAGTAGTGAAAAGGGAGAGTGCTGCGGTCTTCTACTGGATGTGCGAGACGGGTGGCCTCCTCATATTCCGAGTGCACCACATCTACTGTCATCCGGATGAGTTTTGGCTGGCCAAGAGCGAGATGTACAGGGTGACCAACATTATAATCGATGGTAAGATACTGAAAACTGAATATTAAGCTAAATAAGTAGGTTGTACTTTTGCAGTTTACATTGGACTATCGATGTTGGCCATGATTTACGTGATATGTGGGCTGCGTTTCGAGCCAGATCGAACGTTTTCGGAGGAGGAGCTGGTCAATGACTGCAAACTTGAAGCCGAGGCAGCCAAAAAGTATGAGAAAGCCAAAAGGAAAGTAGGATTTGAGAAGCCAATTGAGAAGGAGCCTCAGTTGGTCGAACAAGAAATGGAAATGCAGGAACTTAATCGCAGAGCCATGATTAAACTAGCTGATCTCGAGGACCCTGATGCCAGATCCCTCTCCCCACAGGAGTTACCTGCTCCCACAGCCCCCGAAGAGGAAAGTCTTCCCTCCGGCATTGTCTTCATCCATGAGAATCCCGAGCCTTCAGCTCCGCCAAAAGGCAGTCTCTGCCTCGACGAGGACTTCTTCATCGAGATCAATGATATAGCTGCCCCTGGCGATCCCCTCAGCGATATATCATTCGATGCATAGATAGCCATAAGTTTTACGCTCGCTGGCAGAGCAACATAAACAATCTAAATGAAAGTAAATAACATTTTCGCTTGACCCCCAAAAGTCTGACCGCAACTTTTGGCAACAAAGCCCGAAAACGAAGAACAACAAACAAACAAATGGAGGCGAAACTTGACTTAACTTTTGGGAGGCCGGCTTGGCTGGGGGGTTTTTGGCTGGAAAAGGGATTACGATCAAAGCGTTCGATTGAGTGTGTCAATAAATTCCTGCCAGTCGCCCGAGTGTAGAACATTTGTCCGGTAGCGGCGATAAATAGTTGCCACACGCTCTTGTCCAGGGACAAGCGGCCCAAGGAGAGATCCCTTTTGGAAAGTTTCGTGTGAATTTAGTGCGGCTCATTAAGCCGGACAGTGTCAGTCATGTGTGTATGTTTGTGCCGCCCCGGGTGCCGGGGCCAATGGCTTTTTTGTTCAAACTTCATTAAGCCGGAGAGGAAATTGCCGGGCCATTGTCAGTGCCATTCCCAATCCCATTCTTGTGCCCATTCCCACCGTCGCTGCAGTGGACTCCGTTTAATAATGGCCTGCCGGGCATTTGTCAACGGGATGCTTTGGGAGCCAGGCTTTAAATGAGCGCGCTCATTAAGAAAAGTTAATGTTTGGGATTCATTAAAAGTGTCAAAGTGCGCACATTAAAATTATATAAAACGCCGGGAAGGCCGGAGTGCCGGCTCCCTCGTAACGAAGCCAACGTCTCGCCTGTTGTCGATTTTATTAACAAAACAAAGCATTAAAGGCGCATAAAATGTTGACATAGCACCGTGGCTCCGCGGCTTTGGCCCGCTGCTCATAAAACTGTCTCATATTGACGGCTCAAGAACTGCCGCACACAGATACTCACGCACGCATCCCTCAGATACATATATATACATGTGCGCATACACGATATTCTTGTCGCAGCATCTCATAAAACTAAACCGCAATTCATCAGTAAATTCCTTTCTTCTTGCCGGCATTTTTTTCTGGTCAGCCTGTCTGCCGGGGAATATGCTACAGTTTTATGCGTCTCGTAAAATGCGTAAAAATTGTTTTTATTATAATTATTATGTTATGCATGGTGACGGAGCCAGTTTATTGCACTCGCCCATAAAAGTCGAAGCCCCGATGAAGTGATGATGCCGTCAAAGTTTATTCGGTCCTCGGTTCGCCCCCAATCGGAAACTTGCTGCTGGTGCTGCTTATCTCGGTGCCATTTATAATGGCAAATTATTTGAGATTTTCGCTTAACTTTCAGCCATTTGAAACAATGACACACGCATTGGGCAAAGTCAACAACCTTCCTCAGAGCAGCTCTAAGTGTGTCCTTGCAGTATCCTGCTGCTGCGACTGCACTGGCACAAAAAGTTGTGAAAATAAATGTAAATAGGTGGCCAATATTAAAACACAGCATATGCAAGAGCTAAAAGACAAGTTTGAGGGACTTGGTTACATTACTGCCAATATAAAACACAAATTTTAAGACATTCTCTGGTTTATAAATTTAAGAAATCTTTGTCTACGCAAAATCTTACTTGTGAACTTATTTTTTTCTGCAAGGGTCTTATGTTTGAGTCAAAGGTCTTCAGTTAACAGAATTTTTATTTTTTTTTTAATAAAAGTTAAAAAAGTCTATATTTACATTTTGTTAACAAAGAAGAAAAACAGGATATTTTCAGTATTTGGTACTTATCACTATATCATAATTAAATATTTCAATAAATATCCCACTTAGTAAGCACTAAAGATACAAATAAAGCGGGTTAGGTGTTCTTACGCACAATCATCCGATTATGGAAGTCTTGGAAACCGGTTGCAAATCCCATAAATGCTATGATTTTTTGCTCCGTGCCTTGATACAGCTCGAAGGGGCCGCCTGTCACGCACTGGAAAATGCTTAACGCTCCCCAGCACCCGGGCGTAAACTCGATCCGGGAAAAAAGGGACCCATACAATGGTAGTTCTACGTGCTGGCTGCTGCGAAGGACGTGGCGCATCCTGTTAAAGTTTCTGGCTCATTAGTATGATGCTTAAAAATATTAAATGTGTGCAGCTCGAGGGTCCCGTAAGTGCACAAAGATAGTTAGTAAAGCGCACATTTAGATAGTTCCGGTCATGGAAGTAAATGGCACTCTTTGCGGTCCCTATGTCAAAGGGGCCTGCCTTCAATCTGGCCATTGGACAGCCGGCCGATTGCAACAATCAATGTTTTATTGTTGAGCAAATACGGTAGGCTAGCCCAGTGCCTCAAGCCGCCAGCCACAAAGCCAATGGGAAAAGCAGGGAAGGCAGGGAAAGCCGGCAAAACCCGAGCAGGCGAATAAATGAAGGCCGTAATTATTGCCAAGGAAAATACAGACGCCGGAACGGGAGCAAAATGTCACGTACTGGCAATAAACCGCTGCTAATTTACGATGCCCCGGACCGCCTCTGGTCCTCGGATCCTGGCCAAAGTCCGAGGACCAAGTCCGAGTCCTGGTGCCGCACACAAAAGACGGCGGAAGTCAAAAGGCAAACGCCTAAGCAGTTTGACCAACTCGAGAACTCTGGAATGTTTCGCATTACGGCCGCTGCATAGAAATGGCCATCAAATTGACGGCAAGGGGCCGGGTGCCTTTCGAACCTATCGAAACTGCCAATAACCAGGACAAAGGCCTAATGCGCATTAGCCGCCCCGGAACGTGCATTAGATATATTAAAATCGGGACTGAGGGACTGTGGACTCTGAAGATACTTCTGCGGACCTTGCATTGTCCGCCGCTGCGTTTTGTTTGCATCCATTAGCGGAAACGCACCGAGGCAGAACGGTGGACAGCGGAATTTCCCCACTTTCCTTGGGCCTAATTTTCAAATATAATTGCGTTCGCGTCTCGGCACTCAACAGGCAGCGAAGAGCGTCGCGTGGAAAATGGATTTTCGAGTTCGAAAACGCCTTTCTCTTAAGTGGAAACTCTCCAACATTTTCCGTATAAGAGAGGACTGTGCGGCGCCTGCGTCGGCTGCGGAAAAGTCTACAGGAAAATCAGCTGGTCGGTCGCTGATTTCGTCTACTTCAGAACGGCTACATTGAAGCAGTTTGTCAATAGTTACGCTCAAGACGCCACGCGTCTGCCGAACACCGTTCAAGGAACGCCGCGCACAGTATCTGAAAATTGTTTAAAACTCGAACGATCCAACCCCCCGAAGACTGAAAGCCGAAATCAAAAACCAAAATCAAACCCACAACTAAAGAGCAATTTAAATGTTAAGTGAAATCCTTAAAGCCGCGAACTCGAACACACCTTTTCGTCCCAAATAATTGAGTAACCCAAACTGGCGAAACCCGCATAATTAGCTGGCAAACAAGAGGAAAAAGCCGAGCCCGAGTACTTAATCAAAAAAGATAAATACAAATCAACCATAGGCGCGCCGCACACAAACAAGCCAGGAGCGGAAGCTGTCCGTTGGGTGTGTGTGTGAGGTCCTCGGGAGCATCATCATCATCGTCATCATCAGCACCAGTGGAATCCTCGCATCCTTCGTGGTCGCCGCTGCTGTCGTCACCGTTGTCACATCTCGGCATAAATATTTATGTTGACGAATCTACCTGCGGCTGAGCGTCGCTAATGAAGCGGGCAAAATGAAAATGAAAGGACATAATTATGCTTATGTGTGAGTATAATGAATACGAATTTCCCCCATCTCCACAAGGCCAGCCCACAGTGCACTCTGTTCGGGGAAAGCGCCCGGGGAGTCGGTGCATTTTGTTTGCGTTTTCCGTTACGCTTGAAAGTCTGCGACTTTCTCCTTCTTGGCCAGGTTTGTTTTGTGCCCCCTTTTTGGGGAAGGGGAAGCCCTATTGGTTGGCAACATGATTAGTTCGCTGGAGTAGAGGGCGGCTGGCAATTAGGCAACTGCATTAGGGAAAACTTTTCGCTGGCAAGTTGGTAACTTGAGTGCAAATTGCTGTCGTCCAATCATCTTCGCAAACTTTCAACCAGCACGAGTCCATGAACTCTCTGTGTCTGCCATTGTTTGGCGGCAATCCATTGTTTCCATTCAGCAGCTAACTGAGTTATGACCCCGTTTCCACCACCACACATTTGACTAACGTTCCCGCTCGACACAGCCCCCACCCCCAACTAATTGGTACATTGTACGAGTCATTCTGGTGATCAAAACCAAAAGGCTGCTAAAAGATTACGCTGACACAACGGGAAAGAGGACGAGCACTGCCAGCGGCAGACATTCAACAGAACTTTTTGTATATTTATTAGAGTATGAATTAATTCAAGTATTCAGTGTGTGCGTTGTGGGGAAAGAGTTAAGCCTTCGGGGCACATTCTGAATCAAATTCGCATAAGGAAAACCGGGTGACGGGGGTGGGTGGCGGAAAAGCCACCGCAGCCCGACGCGATTTTCCTTTTTCTCCTTGATTTTTTCGACTATCCCCAAAGGCGAATTTTGTTGCAAACGTTAGCACATTTTTTTTCGCCCCAAACACTGTGTATTGCGAATGTAATTCATGTACATGACCTTGGTATATAACAAAAAAAAGTGACTGTGGCTGTGTGGAAGCAACAACTCGCTTTCATAATTAAAACGCAGAGGAATATGGCCTGGGGAGGCGACCTCAAGATACCCCGCTTAATTCTCAGATGGCGTTAGTTATGCTTTGAACTGATTGCAATCTTGGGAGTCTTAGCATACTTTCCGGCTTCAATATTACCAAATGCCTTGAATCCCTGCCGCAGCCACATTTATAGTGCATTTATTAATAGCGCTGCCAAGAAAACCCCTGAAAAGGCGGTCGACGATTACCTTGACTATGAAAATACTTCTCACACATGAGCTGCTTGGGCGCATCGCATAACCATAGCCACGGGCCCTCCTTCCGTTTCCGGTGCCGCCTATTAACATTTCAGTCTCTGGCAGAGGCAAACCCAAAGCAGCCACTATTCAGCGAGGGCTGGGCGAATCGTTTTCGCGAATATGGCCGATGGAGCCCCCCGGCGAGCGCTATCCATCGAGCGACCTTCGCAGGTCAGGCGTTGGCCCGGGTATTCGCCTCAGACTGTTTAACTGCCTTCACCTGGGGACACCTTGACACAGACAAAGGTCAGGCAGTGGGTGGTGCGGTGCACAAAGGGCAAGTGGCAGCCAAACCAATTTAAACCTAACCCAACCACCGCCATCCGAGAGTGAATTAAGCAGGAATGCAGATGGCCCAGCGACTCGCTGGTTGATTGTATTTCTTGGAAAGCCTTTAGATATGCATATCAGTTCCGCTCCAACTTCCGTGGGCGGAGAGCATAGTTGCCGTCGTATCTGTCGTACCTATAGGGCTCCTTTGGTCTGGAAAATCCGGGAAGCGGCAGCAGCAGCAGCAGAAGCGAAACCAACAGCAGCAGCTGCATCGTGAAGCCAAGTGTTAGCAGCAACATTTCGAGCGAAACTGGGCAAAACAAGCTGATAGCAAAGCTGTGCCGTGCAAAAAATAAAATATATATAGCACACTGAAAACAATATATATATCAGAATTTGTAAATCATAAATGCAGAGATTGGACCTTGTTTTTGTTTCTTGGTAAAGGTTAAGAATGGAAAAACGTTATATATTTGGTATACATATCTGCTCTTCATGTAGTATTACCTTTCATAAGTCACCATAAATTAAAAATAACTGAATATATTTTAGAAATATTTTTTATTGGTTAATGGTTTTAAATACCTAAATTGCTAGTCTTATTAGGAAAAACTGATTATATTCAAATATTGATACGAAATTTAAACACAAAATATAACTAATTCTTTAGTTAACAATTATTAATTGCCTTTAAAGTTCAAAAACAATTTCTTAAGTGTATGCGGGATTTTCCCAGCTCCAATGGAGATAAGGAATTTAAAAACTATTTCTAACGATTACCCGGCTTAATCGATATGGGGATCCAGGGGTCAGGGGGCCTTTCCCCGGCTGGCAGCTTGTGAAAAACTTGTGAAAGAGTTCGCTCGATTGAAATGATTAATTAATTGGTGGAATCGAGGTAAACTGAGCGCGTCGAGACGAGCATCATTTATCATGGTGTGGACTTAATTCGAACGAATCCGCCTTGGCTTCACTGGGGAAATGAAAAATAAAGAGCGAACTTGTGTTATTTTAGGGCGGTACATTATGATTTCGTCTAGGGCCTCCGTTTCTTGCTTCCATAGACTTCCCAGCCATTGTTTGCCATTCATCACTGACTCCCCATTGACTCTCGAACCGCCCTATGTTTTGCAGTTTACGTGTTAAGTGCTTGGCAAGCACGATTAAGGCGCTTTATCACCCGCAACAGCGGCAGCAACACGAACGACAAGCACGCCAGCAACAGCAACAGCAGCAGCAGCAGCAACAGCAACACCAACGACAGCAGCAACAGAGTCAACAGCAACAGCTGCGACGGCAGCAACATCATCAGCAGCAGCAGCAGCAGCAACACATCGCGCTGTAGTCACACATACAGGCACACATTTACTTAGATACACATACTGTCGGATACTTATACATACCCACGAGATGCTGAAAACTGTGACAACAGCGATGGCTGCCGCCGATGACGATGTCCCAGCGAGCATTTTGGAAATTGAACTGCCAGCCATTTTGCTCAACGAGAGCCTCTTCATCGAGCTGAATGGCAATCTCACCCAGCTGGTGGACACGACCAGCAATCTCAGCCAAATCGCCTGGAATCGCACTGCAAACGGCAATGGCAATGGCAATGGCAACAGCAACATTTTCGACCTGGACGAGCAGCAGCGGGCGGCGGTGGAGTTCTGGCTTCTGGTCAAAATGATCGCCATGGCCGTCGTCCTGGGACTCATGATACTCGTCACCATCATAGGCAAGTACTTAATCAAAATCAAATCCAAATTTAAATTACCCAAAAGGGGGGCACGTACATTAAATTATTCTCAAATTTATGCCGCCGGGTTGGGGCGGGGGCAAAGTTTCCATATCGCCGGCCGAAACTCAACTGTAAATGAAGTGAAATTTATGATGCAGAAGATTTTTATTGCGCCCCTTGGAAGATTTTTATTGATTTTTGGGCTTACAGAGATGATTTGCTGCCGCCTGCTCCAAGGAAGGGGCCTGGTAATAGCTCGTTGGCCGGGTGTCGGGTGCTCAGGGGCGGCTGATTGTTTCGGTTGGCTGGATGATGTACGGGGAGTTCTTTGAGCCAAGCGCCGCAAAGATGCCAGCCAAAGAAAAAAGAACCGAGCCAAAGTTTCTAAAAATGTTTGCCGCGGCACGTGAAAAGCTATTAAAACGGCGCCAAGGCGTCAAATGCAAATTACGACAAGCACACACACTTTTTGGCCCACAATTTGGTGTTACAGAGCGAAAAAATTGTTCAGGATTTGATTTTTTTCTATTTTAGAGTGTAAACAAATAGAGGTTTCATTGTTGAGTCTTTCTTACTTTTGTTTTATTGCATTACCAGGAAACTAGAAGAACAAACATACAAGCTAAACATTCTAGCTAACTACATTGAAATAATATTCTTAATTTACATAAGCAATTAACTTACGAGGGCAAATTTTATACTGCATTGAACATTAAAAATGTTGTGTTTATAATATAACTGGTAAAAGCTGCATACTGCTAACCATAAATATCATTGCCTTGGTACAAAATTGTAAATTCCAACTAAAAATAAAAATAAACAATTCAGTGCTTTCACTAGAAATGTAGAAATCCAATACCAATTCTGGCATAAATAGTACCTATTAAACTGAAAACGTACATATTTGCAAATAAGTAGTATCAGAAACTATTACACATATTAAAATCAATAGCAAGTGAAAATATCACGTTGCACATTCCCTGCAAACGATAAATTTGCTTTAAAAGTCGCAGCTATTTATGCAGCACACTAATAAGCTTAGCATAATCCTATTTTTCGTCGAAAAATCAGAGCGCTTTGTTCCACCAAATTAGCTTAACTGAGCTCAGCTCAATTTGAAGACACTATCATTTTCTCAAGGTCCCCGAAGTTTGGCTGCCCTGCCATAATGTAATACCTTAGTTAATCGCTAGTTTTGGCTAAATTTTGCTTTGTGTTGAGTTGACATACACACGTACTATCCACAGTTTTGGTGCCGTGGCGAACACACGTCGTATGCGCAACATTTCCCTGGAAAGACATATGCAAATGCGTTTTCTGGCACGGGCCAAGCGACGACAAAACGTTTTGACAACCTGCAGACAAGCTCGCTGTCTCAGCAGCTGCCAAGGGGGGTGGACTCTGGCGCTGGCGTCACTCCGGCTGCCATGGAAAAGGGGGTGGCAACAAGGGGTGAGCCAAGGTGGCACTGCGGCAATTACAATTTGCCAAGTTGCATGCGCTTAATCAAAGCAAGCGACGACAATGATGATGGCGACGATGGAGCTAGCAGCCATCCAGTTCTCATTTGCATCCCACAGGCGGCGAGGAGACACTGCAAAGAGAGCCATGCATGTGGGCGGTGGGCCAGAGGGGCGTGCGGCATGGGGCATGGGGCATGGGGCACGGGGCACATGCACGATTGCCTGCAATTAGGCTGAAAAATGAAGACTCCTTTGACACGAATCCTTTGCCACTGATTGATTTTCCAGAACTCCTTTGGCAGATTTCCCAGCCCAGGCAGCCCACTGCCAAAAACGACGCTCACAAAAGTTAATGATTCTGGCCACTCAACATTTCCAATTAACTGCATTCGAACGCACTCACTCATTCATCGGCATGGAAACGGAGGGCTTAGTGCTGCATTTGCCGCCTCACTTAATATATATAAATTTATCAATTTATCGCTTTCTAATGGGGCTGCTGCCTTCTGCTCTCACTGTCCACAGGCAACGTCTTCGTAATTGCCGCCATTATACTAGAGCGAAACCTGCAGAATGTTGCCAATTATTTGGTTGCATCCCTGGCAGTGGCTGACTTATTTGTTGCCTGTCTTGTCATGCCCCTTGGCGCCGTCTACGAGGTAAGTAGTGCTTCTCTTTCGTTTTACACAGGCAGAAAAAGTTGGGGGATTAATCACACCCAAAAATAGATCGGTTCTTCTCACCTTGAGAATTTTTTCTCTCGATATAAAGATGAAATGTAAGAGATGTATATAAAAGTTGGCAAAAGGGTAAAAATCATAAAAAAACGAAAAGAAAATGTATTCGATTATTGAATGAAAAAAACTTTAAAAACATTTCTTTCTGGTAAAACAAATTAATTAAATTTAATATTTGTAATTGTAACGCGTCATTTACGTTTACCTTTTAATTGAAAATGTCTTGTTTAAGGACTCAAAAAATGGATTAAATACCCATAAAATGTTACTCAAATTGGTTTAGTATTAAAGTTAAAGGAAACCGATAAAAAACAATATAGTTCCATGCAGTATTTTGTACTTTATATGTGGAATCATTGTTTGATTAGATATAAGTTTGAGCAGATGGAATACTTTTGCAGACATAAATCACCCATTTAAAGTTAAAGCTTTAATCGTATTAAATGGTTTCTTACTGTGCACTGCCACTGCCATCGCCGGGGCAACTCGATTACCCTAATGGAAACTTGAGCAGGAATGCTGGCAAATGAAATTAGGCGCCAAAGAGTTGGCTCTAGCCCGGGGCAGCCTCGTTTGCGGGGCGACTAATTGTTTCAATTGCATCATCACTGGCAAACAATGTGTTGCTAAATGTCACTCCTTTCTTTCCTTTCTTTGCTTTCACCCACAACCAACGCCACCCCCATCACCGCCCGGAAAATTGCCCGGCTCAGATAAGTAATGGATGGATATTGGGACCGGAACTGTGCGACATTTGGACATCTTGCGACGTCCTCTGCTGCACAGCATCCATTCTGCACCTGGTGGCCATTGCGGCGGACAGGTGAGTGCTGCCAGTCAGCCAGCTGTGTTCCGGTGCGACGGACGGCAATTTGGACCTCCTTCCGTTGCAGATATTGGACGGTGACCAATATCGACTACAACAACCTGCGGACGCCGCGGCGCGTCTTCCTCATGATTTTCTGCGTCTGGTTTGCGGCCCTGATTGTCTCCCTGGCCCCCCAGTTCGGCTGGAAGGATCCGGAGTACATGAAGCGCATCGAGGAGCAGCACTGCATGGTGTCGCAGGATGTGGGCTATCAGGTAAGCGATACTGACTGCAGGAATCCCTGCCTTGGGGGGTTCAATGAAGTCTGGCTTTTGTGAAATCCGGGCGGATCTATTTTAAGGCATTAAAAGCAAGCACACACAAGAAAATAAAAAATGCATGTCCTTAAAATACTGAATTTTAATTTAATCTTGTAAAAGTCAGATAGTTTATCAGAACTATAAAAATTATGCTTGACTTCAAGTATTCCATTTATATAAGCGCTTAATTGTATTTTTTTGTGCAAATATTATTGAATATATTTTAGAAAAATGAGTGTTAAAGAATTAGGTTAAAGGATTGTGCGGTTGTATCCTTACAAATCGCTTTCTACAAATTAAAATTATTAAATATTTTTTAGTTTCACAAATATATAATCTAATAAACAACAGTAACGATTACGACACGAAATAGAATCTTAATAAAAAATCTATTTTATAAAATAATAATTATTTAAATATATTGAATTTATATCCTCTTTACTCATGAAAATCTCCCTTTAATCCCCTAGATTTTTGCCACCTGCTGCACTTTCTACGTGCCGCTGCTGGTGATTCTGTTCCTGTACTGGAAAATCTACATAATTGCCAGGAAGCGCATCCAGCGACGCGCCCAGAAGTCATTCAATGTCACACTAACCGAGACCGACGTAAGTTAATCAATAACGAGGCAATCTCAGTTGGAGCTAAGTGCCCCACATGATAAAAGTGATAAATGCCAAGTGTCCACTTGGCCAGCCCCCGAGGAAGAGTGGAGAAATAGCTCATACGCCCAGTGGCACGAAATAAAGATGCTGCACGGAGCCATTCTATTTTACCACTTGCCACAAACAATATAGATTTTTTCGGGGCTGGCTAAGTGGATGTTGAGGCTGCTGTTCGAGAAGTGTATTTGCTTGCCTGCCATAATGAGTGTGTCATTAACAGAAACAATAATGCGCCGGGGGTGTGGTAGTGGGTGGTCGGGGGAAGTCCTCAGCTGCTCATTAGCATGCCCAAGTGAGCACTCGGAGCCGCTGCGGCGAAAGCCAAACAAATGCCAACCGAGATTTATGATCACCCCAATGTGCGGCCCCGGTTTAGGGGCAGATAATTACACTGTTCATAATTGAATATCTAATGGCATTAATAAGTTTCGCAAAATGCCAACGGTCAATTACTTATTTTCAAGTTGGAAAGTTTACTTAAATTGTTCCTCTAGGATTTCGTTTAACCAAATTAGCTTTAACTAATATCACTTAAAATAAAATTCAAAGTTATTGCGAAATTTACATTAGAAAACTTTTCAAATATAATAAAAATTAAATTATATATAAGAAACCTATCTAAAAATATTGAACAAATAAAATTTTAATTCTTTAATAAATGTAAATTCTTCGAAATATTAAAAAAAATTAAAAAAAACAAAACAATTAAAAACTTTATGTAAAATCCCTCTTTCAAATTCATTATTAATTAAAATTATTATTCTTTAATACTTTATTATATACATTTTATTTGCACCGTGTTAGTGAAACACCTAATGCGAAAGGAACGCCGTGAAATTCACATAATGCATTTGATTTGTTTTCGTTTCGTTGACAAGACACAAGCCAAATGTGCTTCCCCGAACAGTTTTCATCAAGTTCGTAAACAAGTGTTGCCCACAAACAAGTCCAGTACTATCTCTCCGCACGTATTTATTTTTATCGATAATCCCACAGTGCGATTCCACGGTGCGGGAGCTGAAGAAGGAGCGCGGCAAGCGGCGGGCGGAGCGGAAGCGCTTGGAGGCGGGCGAGCGGACCCCGGGGGGCGGGGAGGCGGACTCGCAGCTGCAGCGGCGGCCGCGCAAGCGGATGCGCATATGTTTTGGCCGCAACACGAACACGGCCAACATCGTGGCGGGATCGGAGGGGGCGGTGGCCAGATCGATGGCCGCAATAGCCGTGGACTTTGCCAGTCTGGCCATCACGCGCGAGGAGACCGAGTTCAGCACCAGCAACTACGACAACAAAAGCCACGCGGGCACCGAGCTCACCACCGTCTCCAGCGACGCGGAGGACGTAAGTACGCCCATTGTCTCACCGAGTAATTAGGTCGTACAGTGGAGATTCGCTGAGTGCAGGGATTTGTGGGAGAATTATACCTGTACAATAAAAGCTGAAAAGAAATAATATTCTTATTGAGCCTTACTTTAATACTGCGGCATTTTCAAAAATGCAAACACTTATTAACTGTAGGGATTAACTCACAATTACGATATTAAATTGATCTTGACACTTTTTATAGATGACTCAAGATATTAATTTTATTTTAGAAAGTATTTTTTCAAATAAAATTTGATAGAAAAAATTAGCAAACAGTTATAAGATTTGTTACTTTTTTTTACAGTTCAAATTGCTGAATAAATATCTTTTCCTAACCAATAGAAGAACGCACTTCCATGAAAGGAATTTAAAAACTTTAATTTTCAAAATTAATTATCTGCGACTATAGAACATTTTATATATTTAAAATTTTTTTAAAAATTATTTCGAGTTGAAAAAAAGATACTTTCCTTCTTTTTCATAAGTTCCGAAAATTCACTTATAGGAGCCCGCCTGTATAGACATAGTACTTTGCTCCTGGCTGGCCCTTTTGTTATCGCGAGATTAACCCTTAACCCTCCCGCTTAACCCCTTAGTACCGCACCAGCAACGCGAATGAAATCATCACGTTGTCGCAGCAGGTGGCCCATGCCACGCAGCACCATCTGATAGCCTCGCATCTGAACGCCATAACGCCGCTGGCCCAGTCCATCGCCATGGGTGGTGCTGGCTGCCTGACGACGACCTCGCCCTCGGAAAAGCTAGGCGCAGGTGGAGGAGGACCCGGAGGTGGAGCTGGCGGGGAGGCAGCCGGAACGGAGGGCAGCAGTCCCGGAAAGAATGCCGGAGTGGGCCTGGGGGGAGTGCTGGCCAGCATTGCCAATCCGCACCAGAAGCTGGCCAAGAGGCGACAGCTCCTGGAAGCCAAGCGGGAGAGGAAGGCCGCCCAGACGCTGGCCATCATCACCGGCGCCTTCGTCATCTGCTGGCTGCCCTTCTTCGTGATGGCCCTCACAATGAGCCTGTGCAAGGAGTGCGAGATCCACACGGCGGTTGCCTCGCTCTTCCTCTGGCTGGGCTACTTCAACTCGACCCTGAATCCGGTATGTAAATTAGGTCCTGCGCTGGCCTTATCCTTTTAGTTATATTAAGTATTCAGGTTATATCTTTACCTGAGAACTAGGCAACAGCAAACTTTTACTTGCACTTTTAAGGCTTGCACCTTCCATTTTAAAAATAATTATTATTTATAGTCAAATAATAACTAGAAACATAAAGTACTGCCTTGAAAATGAACACTCCCTTTATTTTTGCTATTCTCCTTAAATTTAATTATTTATTTTGGATAAGAATCATTGTAAATGAATTGAAAACCCCTAAAAGTCACACATTTTACTAAGCAAAAGCTCTGAAAAACACATTTCTCTCCAACAAACCTCTGTCTTCTTACCAGGTAATCTACACCATCTTCAACCCAGAGTTTCGAAGAGCCTTCAAGAGGATTCTCTTCGGCCGAAAGGCTGCTGCCCGAGCGCGCAGTGCGAAAATTTGATTTCAACTTAAGGATAACGAGGACCAGTATCTGTAATTAAGGTCAGGCAAAGGTCGGAACTCACTCGAATGCAATAAGCTACGGAATTGGCATTGGTATAGGGCGTAACTAGCCAGTATAGACGATGTTTTAGCAGTGACAATCCTAACTAGCTGTAACTAACTAACTAAAATTCCTCACCACACAAACGTGCCCCGAAAAGACAAAACCCGAAAAACAATATAAAATTTGTAACCCAAACCAATCGAGTAATGGAACCTTGGAATTAAGCTAGCCAATACTCACTAGATGTAAGTTATGCGTATGTAATTGATAAATATTTCTAAAGTCTTCCCTGTGTCTTAAAGAAATCCGAGCGTAGTACGTTTAGAGAAACCCTAGAACCCTAAGTGAGTGGAGAGATTGGTGATCGGAGATCGAAAAAGGTGATCGGTTGGAGGCCGGGTCCAAAGAACTTCTTACGCTTTCATACTCTGTGTTAGTCAAAAGTGTTTCGTTTAGTAGCCTAAGCTGAGGAATGCTCAATTATTTCACTGGCATAAGCACATTTACATGGAAGTCAATATCAGAAAACAAAATTAACGAATTTACATGACGACACTGGCATCCGTAAAACGTTGCGCAACACCATAGGGGTAAGCCACCGACGTCACGGCTAATTAGGCAAGTGCAACCAACTTAATTCTGCAAAATTAGCAAAACCCAAAGCCGAAAGTTCAACTTTTGTTGCTTCCCACTCCCCACCCCCTGGAGAGCCAGGAGACCGCAACAAAAAGTTTCAGCCATGATACATGATATGCATTCATACCTAGTGGTGTAGCGTATACACATATAGCATAGTATATTTATGGTTCAATTTTTGAAAAGTTTTCTTGTAAATAAACGGACTTACAGTTTTAGCAAATAGTAAACCAACAGGAAACCTACAACCACAACAAGAGCAACAACTATATATACACATGAATAAATGTGGCTCTGAGCGAAAGGGCCATTAAGTCAATGCTGCAGTTGAAACCTAATACGCTTCGGTGTGCACTATATGCATGCCCTCATACGTCTATCTCGATATGTATTTGTAAGTTGAACGTTTGTGTGTACGTGTGTTTATGCAACTTCTCGATGTGTACTTGATGTCAAAGTTATTAAAATTGTGTTTTATCAAAAGCACACGCCTGCATTCGATATTTTATTCATGTCTAAGGGACATGTGCGGTGTATTTTTTGGGGTTCTGTGGTCCATGGCCTGTGCTCTATGGTCATCGGTGGTTTTCGGTACTCAACTCTAAATTGACTAACTTTCCGGTCCAGTGCCGACCGCACGCACGTCTGTATTGTTTGCAGCTGGGCGAAATGTCAGCGCACTGAAATGTCAAAGTTCAAGTGCACACTCACGCCCCAAGGTGGGTGTGTCCGGTGGGTCGGTGGGTGGGTGCTTCGCTCGCTGGGTGGGCCGCATAGGAGATGGATTACGCATTGGCATTATCAACGCCGGAACAGGCCAAAGCCGACAAATGGCCCAGAAGCAGCAGCAACAAAAAATCGATACATCATGCAGGGGACCCAGGCCCAGGGGCTCGGCACGGGGGATCGGAATTCGTGTTATACATTTCGGTACTTCACATCCCGCCCAGCCACCCAGCCTCCCAGCCCCCTCCACTTTTTCCCCTAGCTGTCTCTGGCTGCAAGTAAGCTTATTAACGGCGGCTCTCTGCAGATGGAAAATGGAGTGCTGAGTGCCTGGTGGGCGTTCAAGAGCCGAAAGTCAGGTGTGCAATTCAAGAGCTATCAGTCAATGGGCCGAGACCACAGTTGCCACTTCAAAGTCTTTTAAGTGCGAACCAAAATGTCAAGATTTCAACTCATACAAATTCATTTGGATTTTTTTTTTCCGAAATTAATAAAAGATACACACGGAGCCATCGCCCACAATGTTTACATAAATTTGGCATAGGTAATGGATTTTCCTTAAATTCATTTTAAAGCGATTCGAAATCCCAATTAAACATTTTAAAATAAGCTAATAAATGTTATTATTTGTATAGTATTTTCTTTTTTTAATGGTTTATTTTTTGTATAGACTTTTCTATCTTGTTAGACAATCTCAAAATATTTTAAAGTATTGCCCAAACAAAAATCTTACAACCACTAGCTGAATATTTAAAAACCAAATGGATATTTTAATACTTACCAACACTTTTTATATTTACCAACACTTTCATTCAAACATAATTCAGGTTTTGTTATTTTAAAGTACTTTAATAATTTTCTTTATTTTCTTATGTTTATCCCCCCAATCTCAAAATGTTTTATAGTTTTGCCAGAGCCAAAAATTCCACAAGAACGAAACTCACTGTGGTGTCGAACACAACCAAGCACGCCATGGTATGATAATATTTACCAACACTTTTAATTTCCTGTTGGCCCCGTAGGAAATGTCCTGCGGCAGCGTCATAATAAAAGGAGAAAGGAATTACGAAATCAGTCTGGAAAGTGGAAGGGGAGTGGAAATTTCGGCTGCCAGCAAAGTTCGGGATAATGACAAATTAAATAGCGTCAACTTGAGCAGTCAGGCCAAGCAAATAATAATAGAGCCACTCGGGAAACTTTTCAATTTCTTGCGAACGGCAAGTGGTTCTGGAGAAAGCCCAAATGTGTCACATCATCGACATATGAATATAATGCGCACACCCATGTGTGTGGCTGAGGTGCGTGCCTGTGTGCTCGGGCCTTTATTAGCCTAGTAGCATTATTAATTTCCTCCCTGGCACACAGCAATGGCAATAGCTGCAGGATAATGCCAATAAAATTCGTTTTATTAAAAAATTCTTTTGCCCGAAAATTCCATAAATCGAATAAATATCGAGTGGCACTCCGGCAAACGTTCGGGGGACTCCCAGGGGCGGGGCAGTTAATATGCCACATGAAGGCGGGGCGGGGGCATTCGGCAGGCGGCAGCACGACCAAAATCCAGCTCTGTTTGCTTGGGCATCAATTTTTGAAGGCTCCTTCAGCCGCACGGAGCACCCAACTTCGGGCAAGCAATTCAAAAGGTATTAAAAGTATTAAACGAGAAATGAGTGTGGCCCGAGTATCTATCGGTGGCCCGCATTAGGGTCTTCGAGCCCTCGAGTGTGTGTGGGTAACTTTTAATTGAATTGCATTGAGAGTGTGCAAATTGCTTCAAATGATTAAGGGCTTATGGCCATGGCTTTCACTAAGCCCCAACTACACGCTCATACACCAGAATAAATGCGGTTATTTTCAACTTGATTAGAGCGCATTAAAAGGGCAAAGGTTAGCATTCAAAACATTAACCCCAAATAATGATAATAAAAGAAACATTTAAAAATATATATATTTATTTTTTATTTTCTTAAATTTGTTGATAGTAAATACCCTATCGATTACTGCCAGTCACATTTTCATCAGTGTGCCGCTGCCTTTGAGCTTAACTGCAGTGGCTTGTGGACAGGCGCATCGAGGTGTTTATAAACCCGAACGCTATTCATTAAAGCGCTGCAGGTGAGACAGCTCGTAAAAACGCGTTAACATCACGGAACGGAAACATGGAGTGCTGGGAAAAAATAAGTAGGTGGGCAAGAGTACCTGAAGCTCCCGGCGTCAAACAAACTCATGGCGAAGTTGTTGACACCGCCGGGGGTGCCCCATTCAATGGACTTGGCCAGGACACAAAAGATGAGTGTCCACCGCCCTGGAAAACTTCGACTTTGTAAAGACTTTTTGCAAATTGCGGCCAAGTGCACTTTTCGTTGCCTTCGAATCGGATGCCGCATTGTGGTGCCTGCTCCCGCCATGGACATTTGACAGGTGGGTAGTTGGCCAGGTGACCAGGAGGGGAGGTGGCCAGGTGGGGAAGGTCCTGAAAGAACCTGCCTGGCTGACTGCTGCTGCCTGTCTGCACTAATTACGAAATAATTGAAATCATTACGCAAAATGAGTGCAGGCAAGTTAAAGTTCCCAACGGTTAGGTCTGCGTCTAAAGTTTCGGTTAATGAAAGCAGCAGCTCAATATTTCTACGAACTCTGCGCCATCAAATGTGCGAGTCCCTAGTTCCTAACTCACCTCAAGTTGTACAGATTGCCACGATTCGGAAACATTGCAGTACGACGTAGTTGTACAGGAGAGCTTCTTTAAGTGGGACGCCTAATAGGGAAGGGGTTAGGAAATAAATCAAAATCAAAACCAACATTGAAAATCCAGTTTAAAGCAGGCATATACTGAGCACTTGAAGTGCAATTTAATAAAACAAAAAAGAACCCTCAGTCATGGCTAACGACTTTCGACTGTAGATGGGCGAAGAAGTTGGCTGGAAGTCCGCTATCGTGTCAGTGCAGCTTATTTTTTTGGCCAGCAGCTTTTGGCGCCGACAACTAGCGCAAAATGCCAAAAAGGACACGTACGTAATGAACACAAACACGTACGGAGCAGCAGAAGAAGCAGCAGGAGCAGCAGCCACATCAGCGACAACGCTCGAGACTTGGCCCAGAGATAGGACCTGGCTTAAAGTTTCGGCTGGCAAAGTTGCAATAGCGCAGATGAGGCAAAAAGGCAGGCCAGCACGAACGGCGGGCGGAAGAAAAAACTCAAACTTGCTGGCAAAAGTTTCGCAGTTGCTGCATTTGTAGTTGCTCGCACCCGAAGGGTTAGGGTTTTTGTTAGGATCTGGGTCTGAAAGTGGGTTCGGGATGTGCAGGCGGCGTGACGCTGAACGCCAGCGGAAGCTGCCAGCCCTTCCTGTCGACTGTTGCATTTTGGGAGCTCCGGGCTGCCAACTGGGAACGAAGATAAACACAGCAAAAAAAGATAAATCAGTTTGTTTGAAAGTAGCCCATGAGATTCATTTTAATAGATATTTGCGTGGTGAAATTATATACTTGCAGCTTTTTTATTTAATTTGTTGTGGATTTTACAAGCCCCAGGGACTTGACTGTTTTTCTCTTTCAAATTAAAAGGGTTAATAGTTGGAGTTGCGTGCATTTTCCATTACGGACTTTAACCAAAAATCTCTGTATGTCATTTAAAGCACTAATATTGTTCCTTTCAATTTTGTTTACATAGCGGGAGATCTTAGAAAAAAAATACATTAAACTTAATTTTTAGTACAATGTACACTTTAAATCATATATAACATAGGTGTTTAAAAGTATGTAGTGACTTATTGAGCTTAGTGAGCTTAAGATATAATGTTGTATACTTTAAGGCTACATTTTAAAGTACACACAAAAACCTAGAGGTGGTCGAAAATATGCAGTGAATTAAGCGAAACCCTCTTCTAAAAGAATTCATTGTACCTTTGGGTCTAAAATATTATGTTGCATACTTTTAGATGGCATTTAGAGAGATTTCAAACTAGTTTACCAAAATACTCAATAGATTTAGTCCCCCATTCCTCTTTTTTCAGTGCACAAGTTAGGAAACGCTTGTGTGCAGCTGCCATTGTTGCTGTTCTTGTTGCTGTTCTTGTTGCTGTCCTTCTTGTTGCCAGTTACAAGTGCCGTTTGCTTAATTTTTATGCACTTTCCAGGGTGCATGTGCATGTGTGTGCATCTCCGGCGGGGCGTTCGCATGTGTTTGTGCAGAGCAGTTATTGCTCTTGTTGGTTTTCTGCATATTTACTTGGCGGTGCATCGGAGAAGGGGACTGGGGCGGAGCACTTGCGTAAACAAGACTGCGCTGCTGGCCCGCCAAGTTTCGCACAGTTGAAGGGCAAACTTTACGCCCAGCGGCGCGGCCTTGGCTAAGTTCAGACACTGACATTGTGACTTCCGTGCCAGCCGCCCACAGCCACGATAAATGAACCCGAAATTGAAATTTAATGTAGCATCATCAGCTGCAGCGGCACAGGCAACATCTGCGCGGGCATCATTTGCATATATGCAGCTGATGGGATTTATGCCCATTTACCACCATGCCATCTGATTTCGCTGGATGGGAAAGTAATGCGTATTAACAGCGCTACTTACATGTAATATATATGGGTATGCATATGGCAAGTCATCATCATATTTTATCCATGTGCCGCTGGGCTTCCGTTTTTGCCTGAAATGTAACTAAACAGAAATAGATTGCATCATTTATTCAGTATTTTTGTGGCCTTTTAATGATTTTTGTGTCGCTGAATAATTTACGCTCTCCTCTTGTCATTGCTAAATGAATTATTATGCATTTTCAATCGGTCACCACACATGTTGTCTTAATAACATGGGAAGTGATATATATAACTAGTTTTCTATCTATACATTTTTTGTTAATTTTTAGGAAGTATAACAATTTACAGCATTTGCTTGCTGGGAAAAAATGTATCCAATAAAAGACTACCAAAAAAGAGTTTTAATTTTTAACTACACTTATAATTTTCCTGCAACTACAAAACAAAAGCAATTTTATTCTCTAAAAAAATGAATATGAAAACTTTGCAGCATTTCATTTAAGCTTCATATCAATTTCCAATAAAAAAGCAATGAATAAAGAATATACTTTATAATCTCCATATAATTACAAAACCAACGCAGATTCAGTTATCCATGAAAAAATATTGATTTCTATTATATAGAGCTTTTTATCGGTCTTGCAAAAAGGTTGGCAGATTGGCAATGTAGGGCGGCAAAAATAAAAAGAAAATCTAATTCAGGAGAGTTTTTATTTATTAATTAATATTAACATTCGTTTAACGAATTAATTTTCAAAATAAAACTAAAGTAAAAATTTAAGCAAGATCAAATGTAAAATTTTTTTAGTCATTTATCTTCGAAATGAGCGGCGAACTGAAAGGCAGATCACAGCTTTGACGCCTCGAAAGCAGAATTCATTCCATTATGGCCAAGCCCCGGCAATCTGGGCATGATCTCATGGCGAGTAATTGTGGGACCCTTTATCGGATGGAACAATGTTGTCGGTCCTGTGGTCCTTGTGGTCCTCGCATGTCGTCCCGCCGCCACCGACACCCTACCACGCCTTTTTCGCACCTTTCAGGCGCTGCCCTGCGCCGCTTGCGTGTTTGTTTAATTTCCAGATTCGTTTTCGTTTCGCCATTCATGGGTCTCGGTTTCGGCCTCGATTCGCCTTTTTACCTTTGAAAGTCTACACGCAGACGGGCTCTCTTCGCCGTTTGGCCAAATGGATGGCTTTCTGTTTACCTTATCGACGGAAGCGCGTGCCAGGAACCAGCCCGCTCTTATACACGCGCTCTTATACCGCCGCCCTTCGCAGCACGTATACGCAGCGTGGTCTGTAGAGTTTGGCGAATCTTATCAGCAGGTCAAAAGCGGGTGGCAGGGGCTGCATTTGCCGGTAACCTCGTGCTGTCACGTTCCTTTCGGCTGCGACTGTAACCAGTTTCCCTCATTATTATGAACTCTTTCCTATTAACTTCCCCGGCTCGTTTATCTTTTTCAGCTGCCGCTGGCACAGCGCAAGTAAACAGAATCGAAGTGAGCACTCGCTAGTTTTCACTCCCTAATTTCTGCGCAAGCCGGGTGAAATGAAATGGTTCGAATCGTGGTCGTTTCGTCTTCACAGTGGGAAATTGCATGGGAAATAGCGCACAGAATAGATAGCTACGTGTCATATCAGCCACACAACCTCTAATAATGTGATAATTTACATACAATGCCTTTGGCATATTAAAGAATCTTTTGTATTCAACAGCCTTAAAGAAAATCATTTGATTAATTTTTCATTTTAAAAATAACATAATAAGTCAACATGGGCTTCGACATTATATGGCATTCTTAAAGCCGATATTTATCTCTAGAACTCAGTATAAAAGGCTTAAAAAAGGCATTTTTCTAGAGTTTAATAATTTCACTACACCTTGAATTTGTTTATTTATTTTTTTATCATGTACTCACTTTCACTCATATTAGAAAAAACAAATTTCATAAAATGTAAACAATTTAATTATAGGATATTTCCAGGACATACTGTATCCAATCTGGTCTTCTGTATAATTTTCTCTTCTGACAGCTGGTCGCTGGCAGCCGTTAATTAGTGGCTATCATATTTTTGCTCGACCGCAAAGAGCCAGGTAACTCATTGCGATGCACCTGCACCCGCTTATTGGAATTTATGGCGTGCCACAGAGCTTGCCAAGCTGACTTCTGCCTTCTGGCCAGGGCAATCGAAACGAAATGAAAAGCAAACCGACAGCAAGCACGCCAGCCAACTTCCAACTCCGTTGGCATTTCCGGCCGGTCGTGTCCAAAAGGCAGGACCAACCCATTTTCCCAATCCTACATTTTGTGGCTGGGCGTTGCGTGCCATTTAGCCGCAAGCTGTCATTTTATTGTTAGCCAAATACAAATCAAAGAGCGCTAATAACAGTCAACAGCAGTGGCAGCAGGGGCGGTGCCTTTCCAGAGGGCGTGGCAGCTCGGCCATGGCATGCAAGGCGAGAGTTGACACCTACCGCCCACCCCGCAGCAGTGGGTAATGGCAGGTGGGTGGCGACGGTGGGTGGTGTTTGGGCGCCAGCTGGATGGCGGCTAATTCCCTCTGATTGCAGTGCAAAAGTGTGAAATTAAAATTCAGCGCATGCTAAACTTGCTGGGCAACAATAGTTCTCTATGAATGGGTGCACGCGGAAAAACGTAAGCACCTCAAGACTTAGTCTATAGTGTATGCAGCTAAAATTAAAGTAACTCACGGATTTTATAAAATCTTGAGCAAACAAATTGATTCCTCAATCTGTCTTCAATCTATACAAACATATTATATGAAGTATTTCTAAGAACACAATTTAGAAGAATTTAATGTCACTTCTAATCCTCGTTTTCCAAATCCTTTAAAAACCCTTACTTTAGTTAGGACATTAAGAAAGAATTGGTAATTCTAACTTTAGAAGCTTTAGCTTTAGAAGAATAATTATCTTAAATAATTTTTGAATGGCTTTTACAAAATCGTTATTATATTGTATCTATGCTTTGAATATTATGCTGAATCATATAGGATCTCAGCTAATGCCACTTTAATTTTTTCTCGGTGTAACTGTGTTGCTTGTTGTTCCGCTTGCTTTTGCGTTTGTCTATTTTCGGGATTTTGTTAATTTTCGGCACGTCGCCGGGCTGCTCGCTGCATTTATCTCTTCATTCAGAGAGTGTTGGCCATGTTAATGAAGTGACTAATGGCCGGCAAAGCCAGCCAGCTCGCCGAAGTAAACAGATTTTGCAGCAGAAACGAGGACACCAGCCTGGGCTTTAAGTGGAAGTCCCCCAGCGGGAGAATCCGGCTCATGTTGACCAAACTTGACGGGCTCAGCTCTGGCCAATCCTTGGGCTCGCCTAAGCACAGCAATTACACATGCTTGAAAAGCGCAGAAAGGCAACCAAATCCCAGCCAGGAATCGTAAGGGAAATGGACGAGGACGAGGGCGAGGGCTAGAGTTACAAAAGGAATCCGCATGTTGCAGCTGTCGAGTGGCCCCCGACCAATATATCAGATGTCAGTTGGGCTTTGGCAGCATTTGAAATGTCCAGAGAGTCCAGACAGCCGGGCCCAGCCACATAAATTGTATCTGAAGCCCCCATCCCTTCTGGCCCAGTGTGATTGTGATGAATGCCGGCAGTCGGGCAGTCGGGCAGGCAGTCAGGCAGTCGGGCGGCAGGTATCAAGGTATCAAGGTATCATGTGTGCCGTGCGTCCCGGGCAAAGGCAAAACAAATAGACGCAAAATCCCAAATTAATTTGCAGTGACCGGGCGGCCATACACATTTCTTGCACAATCAGCAGCCGTAACAAATGGCGGTGCATATATCAGGGCCACACCAACACAGCCAGTTGGACAACCAACCAACCATGCAGTAAGCCTGGCCAGAACGAGCCGGCTAATAAAATGGCCTCATTATGCAGGTAAACGGAGCCGCAGCCGCGATCCTTTTGATGTTTTTATGCCAAAGCATTTAATATCAATTTTCAGCCCCGACATGCAACAGGGCCGAACATGAACCGGAACTGACCCCGCCGCTGACCTCGCGTACTCGTATCTGAATCGCCTTTCGTGTGTCTAATCGCTAAATGGCCGAAACAAAATAACAAAAAATACCTATAAAAGCAGGCCAGGCAGAAATAATGTGTGCTCCAATTGTTGCACGCCACCATGCAAGTGACTATGTACTTATATGCGATGTGCGATGTGCGATATGCGATATACACATTACCAGCCGGCCACGCCCTCAAATTGCATGCTCTCACGATAATAGCTTACTTTGCATACAAATTGTTGGCAGCGCCTGTGGAAAAATTGCCTCAAAATAGCCCAGTCTCATGTCAAAGTTGGCAATAAATTTGTAATACTTGCCAAAAGGCGAGCAAACTGGGCGTTCTGCGGCCCGCCCACAAAAATAAGGGTTAACAAAGCCGCACCACCTTGGAGAATTTATTTTGCGAGACCATAAATTATGTCAGGCTTAGAAAATAAGATTCCTGGGCCGTAACCAAAATATTGACAAGAGCTTGAACTACTCCGGGAAATTTTAATTGCCAGGCAGCCAAGACAAGCCGCATTCACAAGACCTCAGGACTTGCACACACCCAGCGAAAATGTTTAAGAAACTATCATTTAGAAATAGGAGTTTTATATATTTTTGAACTAAATAATATTTTTGATAATAATTACAGATATAAAATACTCATAATATATAAATACGCGTACTTATAAGTCAAATACATATTAAATTAATTCCTTTAATTTCAAATTCCATCATAAATATATTTAAAAATCCCCCCAGTGTGGTTGAAAGTGAAAAGGGTTTGGCATTCAAATGGTTTGAAATCTAATGATAATCTATGTCATACAATTTAAAGATCCCAAATGTTTGTAAAAGAAAAGTTGAGCGGCTTTTTCAAAAGCTCTTTAAATAAAATTATATCAACACAATTTCGTTGAAAGTAAAAGAGAGGTACTTAAAGGCTTTAAAAAAATTATAATCCTTGTTATACAGTTCCAAGCTCAAGTGAAATGTTTTTATTTATAAAATATTATACAATAAAAATATTTTTATGAGGAATTTAATATTTGATAGTGATAAAAATGTTTATAAATACACCCTTAAAGAGCTCCTAAACTCGGAAAATTATGCTTTAGACCTCGGAAAATCAAGTTCAGTGAACGAACACAGTGGGAATTTCAATTTAACACCAAAGGACGCCGTATGATAAATTGGGCGGCACAAGGAGTTATGAACACGAGGTGACCCCGATAGGCATTTAAATATAAATCAAATGCCACTGGTGAGCCCCCGCCCAGCTGGACAAACGACCATTGCCAAGGTCAATGCGGGGCCTTCCTGTTGCCAGTTGTTCGACTGTTTTTATTAACATAAAGTGGGGGTGTGGTGCCGCTTTGATGAATCGAAACCGAGCCCAAATAGGAATAATATCAATGCGATTCCTGTGCTGATTTGCGAGGGCATTGTTTTTGTGCAACAGCGAGAAATGAATAGGAGCCGGGGTTGGATGTGATAAATGGATTTCACGTGGCGCATGATAAATGTTAATTCGTCAACAAAAGCCAAGCAGCTGCTGATGGCGCTGTTTCGGCTCCGCTTCTTCCATCCCGGCCGATACATTGACCTTTGACCGACGCTCTGGGTTAGGTACACTGCGAATGCGAGCACATATGGCCCACATCCCTCCTCTGGGGGATACAAACAATCTTGACCCAGCCATCATGCGGCAGGTATGGTCCAAACAATCAATGTAATTACTTAATGCAGGTCCTGAAACCACTGCCCTGGCCATTGGCTTTGATTGCGTAACTGCAATTTAATTTCAATTGCTAGAGCTTCTGCTATTGTTACTGGTTAGAGATGGGGGCGTGAGACGATAAACAAAACCGCTCTCTCTTTATCGTATAACAAAAATCTATCAATAATATTACACATTAATATTACTAAAAACCTTTACCAAAAACAGGTTTTAAAACCTTTCTTCTTATATCAAAAAAAAGCCAAGAATTTTTCAATCTTATGTTCTTAGTATGAAGATAAAAAGTTCTCAAATTAAAAACTATCTTGAGAGTACTTTCTTCTTAATTTTAAGAATATGCCATTCTGGATTTTTGTTTTTAAATTTTTCTGTGTTTAAACGTTAGTTCAGGACTTGGCTTACAACATTTAAAAAAAATATAATTGGGTGTTAGCCAATTTGAACAGAAGTAAAAACATGTTGGACTACGCACAAATCCTATCTGTGCTCGGCTCCAACGTCACTTCATACAGCCATACCTACTCCGGAGAGCAGTTGCAATGGAGGTCTAAATCCATTTAGTGCTCCAAACTGTAAGCCGCTTTTAGTTTGAAGTTTAATTTTCCCTTACTTTGATTTACGCAAACTAAAAAGCACTTCACAATGTGTTCCCCTCGGCTTTTCAGCACCCCATTCCTGGCTCTATTTATCCAGCACTCTCTGAAAGTTGGTTGGCCTTTGTGTGCGGAAAGCGCCTTTCTATCTGTTGCAGTGCTATTTGCACAGACTTCCCTGGACTGACCTTACCTTGGGCCCTGTGGTCGGGCCAACCGTCTTCAGTTGGCAAGATTAGTAGTTCGCTCAAAAATCAAATTCCATACTTACATTGCTTTGTATGGATTTTAGTTTGCCCCTCTGACAAAGGGGTTGGAAAATCGCTCCGGCAGCTGTGGCCACGACTAGATCTGACCATTTTATTTATTAAAATATTTATTTAAATGCAGCCAGCTGCTCTCTTTTTTCCATCGCAGGCCATAAGAATGAAAACAAAAGCCAGTTCAAAATGGAAATAATAAAAGTGAAAAGTTCTGGCTGCCGCTGCTGCTGGGATGCATATAAAAATGTCTGACACGTTGCAAAAATAGTAGAAAAAAGTGGTTTAAAAAATACAAACTAAAACAACAGGGGGAAAAACTAACAAACGGCGGACAAATGGCAAGGCTAAGTCCAAATGAACACAAAAACAAAACAGACCTGGCCCACACACACACGGACACACACATTCTGGCCCACACACACACACATGAATGCCTTGCTGGCCATAAAAAGTCACTCAAGTGGTATTAAATGTACCACCAAGTGCAGTCGGCATCGGGAAATGGGAAATGGCAAGTGGCAAGTGAGACTGGAAGGGGAGCGGAAACGGATGCTGGAAGGCAGGACGGGAGCTTCGAGGAGCACCTGGCACAAAGGTTAAGAGCGCACACACACACACACACACACACACACACACACACACACACGTGGCGTGTGTGCCCTCGAAAACGAGAAAACTGGTTTCCCTGGAATCGACTTTCTCTGTTTGACGTGTAATTTTTGATTGAAACCGAGTGAGCTACTCGTCGCACCCCACAGCCCACTTATTTATTTGGAAACTTTCTCTTTTTTGCGGCCATCCAAGGCATTAGGCATTCCTTTACACTTAACTGCCAAAAAGGTGGCCAGCTGTTGCTTCTGGCCATCGGCCAATCCAAGGCCCAATGGCTCTGCTTTTTACACAGTTTTTTATTGCGCACTGGCACGAGACAAACACGCCCGACCAAAATGAAAGGGGACCGCTGCACTCCCAGCCAGGCAAAATAAAAGTAATAAGCGAAAAAGGGTTTTTCATTTTGACCAACACGCGTTCACAGCTGGGGCCAGTGGAACACAACAATGGAAATGTTTAGAGAAATTAAAGCAGGACACGTCCATGGCGGTGCACCGATGCCTGCAATACCCTTGAAACCTGGCTAAAAGGGTGACGAAACACGAAAGGAGCAGGAATTAGGAGCACCTGTCAACAGCAGGCACTTACTGGGTCAATTTAAGTGGTGCGCTTAAGTGGCTAACTATTTTCGTGCTCGTCATGAGCAGCTGCCTTTGGTTTAATACAGGAAAATTGGCTAAAATTATTGAATACACAGTGTCTGCGGGATACCAAGATTAAATGCCAGTAGTTCCTGTGACTAACGTCTGGCAGCATAGCGTCAGCCGCAGAAAGTGTATACCAGAACCAATTAAAGGATTTTCCATGTGAAAGCGCTGAATAACTAATTGATCCCTTTCGGTTTTTGAGAGACCTAATGCCGGAAAACATTGAATATCTAATTGATCCCATTGCCACATTCCAGGCCACTGAATGGACGAAGTTGTGGACTTGTTGAACCAACAAAACCGGCCTGTCAATATGCATTTGCACCGCTTCCCCTTGGCAGCCGCATTTTATTCTGCCCGATGCTTTTGATGCATATATAAATATCTAACTAAAAAATCCATTTGCCATTCCATTTACCATAAATCTACAACTATTTTGGCCAGGAAATGTAAGCCAAAAACCCCAAAATCCGGCTGCCAAATGAAAACGAACAAAGAGGATGCCCCCCGACCACGCGCCGCCAAAATCCTTCGTCCGAGCACTTGAACAATTTTCACTTTTATGCAACTTTCGTTTAAAGCGAAAACACACTCGCATATATATGTTGGATGTATGGAGGTTGGGATTGCAGATCGGGGCGGTGCATAAACTTTTACCAGCTCATAAAACGCTCAGAAACAAGCGAACAAAATCGAATGGCCATAAAAATTGCACAGCGGGGTCAGATTCAGATTCGGTTAGAGTTTTCTTTTTTCTTGTAGCCAGCGTTCAGATTGTGTGGTCCAACGGATTGATTTTCCCCCGCGCTGGCAGAAGAGAAGCCGGCGTGTTCTCTTGCAGAAAGCAGAAAGTGCAAACAAATGAAAATCAAACGCTGGGCGATGAAAATCAAAGGAAACGACCACCTTGCCACTTGTCCAACTTGGCGCGGCGATAGTGAAAAGATTAAGCTCTCCGAAAAAGTTGCTTAGAATCGCTCATCCGCCCCGTTGGCGGGCGAAAGTTTTCAGCTTGCCGCTGCATACTTTACGGCGCTTCCCGCCCGATGGCATAAGAAGCGCTTTTTATGGCCCCGCCATTTGGCCGTCGTAAAATAGCCGGGCTGGCAAACGCCCACTTCCAAACGTGTTCCAATTAAACGCCCAGCGCCCCGCCCGCCAGCATAGTTAATTTAAATGAAATTTGTAAATTCGTTGAAGGCACGTGACACATGCAAATATGGCAAATAAAAATTACAACTCATAAAAATTGACTCCCTGCCAGCCAGAGTCATCGCGAAGCAGTGTAAAAAGCGGGAACTACACAGTAAACAAATTATTACCCCTAAAAAACATCAGTATTTAATACGGAAAAAATGGGCATACAGTTTTTAAAAAAAGAGGACACATGTATTTAATAAAGCACGTACGGTTCCCTTTAAAAAATATGTTTTTCTGACACCCAGTTGTTTTCCTCTGTGTAAGAAAAAACTCCAAAATGTCGCTACTTGTAGCTGCCAGCTGCCACGCCCATACGAGCCATAAAATTGCAGAGCATGGGTGAAGAAACGAAAAGCCAGCATGAAACTTGACTAGGGGGCACTTTAACAAATTGTTCCTCTGTGCTCCTTTAAATTCTGCATACATCCCACCCACGGCCATAATTTAAGCGAGTTTTCTATTGATGCGCAATGTTGATTAAAATGTTGCAGCTCGCGTTCGCTAATTGAAAGGCGAAATTGTCGCATTTCGCGAGTAATGGCCGGGGGGCCTTATCAAAGAATTTACGTCTAGTCAATCAAAGGTTAATTGCAAATTGTTGCAAATCAAAGAATTTTATTGTGGGGGAAGCGGCTAGCCGCGCAGCGGGTGTAATTCAGCAGTTGAAGGGTGCCATAAGTTGTAGTAAGTAAGCCATAAAGTTTCATCGCAACTCGAACGCACACCCCCGCGCACTCACATGCATTTTAATCACATAAAACTCACTTATCCCGGCAACATTTTGCGTCATTTGTAAGAGGCAAGTGTGAATACCATGCGAGTGGGGGATGGATGCGATATCTCTAAGGCGAAAAGGGTATATTAACCAGAGGATAATGAATGGAGGAATATTGGAAAAGTTAAGTTCATAAAAGATACTTATGAATGAGATTCTTAATTCCAATTTTTATTGGTGTTTAGCTAGCATTGAGCCACAAATACTCGTAACTATTTATTTTTTCTAGATAGGTAAAAAGTACTTATTGGTTTACAAGGTGTGTTTCAGTCTTTTCCCTCCTCTTTTATCACACTTTCGTCGGAGTATTTGTACAACATACACGGCGTATGCGCCACATTTGCGAGCAAACAAATTTATGCGGCAACATATAAATCCTGTAGCTGTAGCTGCCACAGTTGTTGCCACCAACTCTGTTGTTGCTGTTGTAACACACGCCATACGCAGCTGGCAGTCAGAGGCAAATAGTTTATGCGAAAAGCTACCGAAAAAGTTTCCAATTTGCTGGCACAGAACATCTTAATTTAATAAAGTGCCCCGGGGCAGGGAATGCGAGGGGGCGGCAGATCTGGAAATTGTTGGGCTGCACGCAGATAAATCTCAATTAGGGAATACTTGAATGCAGCAATAAACAGTTGGGCCCCCATTCACAAAAGTACGTATATACCGAGAGGAAAGGAAAATTTCGTTCACTCAAACTCTGACGAGTTTTCGCTTTTTTTTATTCAAAGGTTTCCTTTTTTTCATCTAGTTTAACAAAAAGTTTTTCGATTTTTTTCCTCTTTTCCTCTTGGCTAATTGACACAATTTCTAGGCATAGAAATATAGGCAATAATGGCTTAGGCACGTCGTAATTAAAAGTATTTAAAACAAATAATAAAAAGGACAAATCAAGATGAGATAATGCAATGGTTACGCGCTGGTTGTCGTAGTTTTTGATCAGAAGACTTGGACGCGGTGATTCTCGCGGTCGCAGACCAAGATGTTGCCGTTCGACATGATGGCCACGCCCTCGAGTCCTTTGAACTCCGAGTCGCCGGAGCCCCAGGAGCCGAAGGTCTTCAGGAAGCTGCCGTCCGGATTGAAGATCTGAATGCGATTGTTGCCCGAATCGGCCACGAATATGTAGCCCTGATCGTCCACGGCCACACCGCTGGAAAGAGGGAGATTCAGGGACTCAACACTTTGTCAATTAAAATCGGTAATTCGATTTGCTTACCGTGGAAACTTGAACTGGCCGTCGTCGGAGCCCTCGCCGCCCACCGTGGACAGGACCTTGCCGTTCACGTCGAAAATCTGCGGATGCGGAAGAGGTGACAGCGGAAGGTCAAATAAATTTCGAATGAATCTCGATGGTGAGCATATTTTAATTAAAATGGTTCACATGGCCAGGCAGGCATGGAAGGACCGGGAGGAGGGCCCCGGGGGGTATGGGCTCACCTGAATCCTGTGGTTATTCGAATCGGAAACAATCACACGATTCGTATTCGATACGGCTATATAATGCGGATGCTCAAGTTGTCCCTCGCCGCGGCCGCAGGAGCCGAACTTGCCAACGAAGGAACCATCTGATTGGAAAACCTGACGAATGCGAATATTCGATATAAGTTGGCAAATTGAAATGGGCAGGAGCACTCCAAGAGGATGGACGGTGCCGTAGGCAGGGCACACAAAAACTCTCATGTACATATATATATATATTCCAGTTAAGCCCATGAAAATTGCTGCTCCGGCAGGAGGACGGGGTGGTGCAGCTCGAGTGTGACAAATTGGGCACGGCTCGAGCCAACTCCCCACCCGCCTGACCCACCTGCCAGGCCCTCCTGCCCCACTGAATATATAAATATTTGCATGCAAATCGAGATTGAAGATGGAGGCCAGCTGAAAAAGACTGCGGACGGGATGGGTTGGGTGCCCAAATGGGCATGTCCCTCGGCTCACCTGCACTCTGTGGTTCTCCTTATCGCACACGTAAATGAAGCCGAGTGCATCGGTTGTTACGCCCCAAGGATAATTGAATTTGCCATCTGCGGTGCCCTGCGAACCGAAGGCGCGCAGGAATCGTCCTTGCGGATCGAGCACTTGTATGCGATGATTGTATCTGCAATCGAGAGAGAGGAGGATGCACAGCGGGAAAGGTTCATTATTATCTCATTAGGGCTAAACACACCAGGTATTCGTTAGAACTAGCCTTCGCCTGCAGAATTTTATGCCTAAGATATAATATTTAACTGCTTTTAAAATATGCTCTGAGCTAATAAGTTTTATCTTGAATATGATTTATATTTTTGGTATACTTAGATGTTCAGATATGACATTTAAAGCATGGAAAATTCTCCAAACATAAATCCAAATTGTTTGGCAAGTAAATGATAAATTGAAAATAAAAATCTTGAGAATAATAAGTTTCATCTTGCAGTTGCTCAATCTTTTTTGGCAACAAATTGAAAAATGCATGTAAATATAAAAAAGGATTTTTAAGTGTGATATTTTTTACATATTTATGATATTATTCTTAACTCCTTAGAGCCAAAATTATTTGGAAAATAAATGGTAATTTGAATTGCAATGGAATTTCCAAGGGACCTTCTACACCATTAATCTCAGTGTAAGTGGACGGGCCAATTTATAGGGCCATCAAATCGGCGAATTCCCCCGTTAATTGTGAGCCGGAGCCAGGAGAGATCTCATTACGGGTCCCCGAAAGAAGAAGATTCGCGGGTCGCCAGCCAAGGCGCGACGCCTTGGAATGCCAAGGTGTTGGGCGGGGGTTTTCTGGTTCTTTTGGTTTTTTGGTTTTCAGGTTTTCAGGTTCCAGGCTACGGCTCGTCGGCTGCGGGGTGGGTTCAGCGTGGGCTGGTGGGTGTTGGGCTTAGGCTAAGCCGCTTAACGTGCAAAATCAAAGTTGACTCGCACAATGAGGATGCCCCCGGCTCTGGGTGCTTAACGAGATTTTGCGTCAAACAATGACAGCGGCAGCCGGAGGACGGGCCTCGGTTCTCGGTAAAACACTCGTAAAAAGGTTGCAGATAACATGTGCAGGAGCGCCGAAAACTCGCACTCTGCCCGGCTGACCCGGCACATGTTTCTCATTAACGCGGCTATTATGCGCTTAGCCCTGCCAATTAGAGGCGGAGCTAGGAGCTGGGAATTAATCATGCGCCTTTGTTTCGACTTAATTAAAACGGAGACTGACCGCCAGCCGTTGCCCACCCGGTCGGAGATAAAGTATCACCGCCGAAAGTAGCCCATATCAAATTTTTACTTTTTCCCCAGCCTTTGGAGAGGGGCTCACTAAAAGGTCAACCAAAGAGGGCTGCACTCTGATGAATATTAGACACGTTAACTATATCTACGAAAAAGGTTTGTTGAAATATACTAGATTTTCAAAAAGACACATTAAAGCTTAAAAAAATATTTGTTTTAATCTAAGCTCCCTCACGTTTTTATACTTATATATTAGCAAAGACATTTATATTCAAGAAGATATTGATCTAACATTTAAAAGCTTAAATACCAATTATTTATATACTGAATGCCTTAAAAAGTTCTCATTAAAAATGAGTGATATTTACTCACCTGTCGGCTATAATGTACTGGCCGATGCGGTTCACGGCCACGCCGGCGAGGCAGTCGAACTCTCCCTCGCCGCTGCCGTACTCGCCGAACTCCTTGACGAAGATGCCGTTGGAGTCGAAGACCTGGACGCGGTGGTTGCTGGAGTCGGCGACCACGATGCTGTTGTCGGGGCCGACGGCCAGGCCACGCGGCCATGTGAAGGATCCGGGCTCGCTCCCCCGGCCCCCCAGCTGGAACAGCTGCTGGCGCTTGCGCAGGTACACCTGTTTAGGGATAGTACCTGCCGCTCCGGTTATACCGGCTGCTGCCACTGCTGCTGCTACCGTAGGGGACGTAGGGGAGCCTAGCCCGTTTTTTGACCCGTCGTCGTCGGAGGAGGCCAGCTCGTTGGCCTGCCGCAGGGGCAGTCCAAGGCTCAGCCGTCGCGACACGTCGCTGGCGGTGCTCCGTCCGCTCGTGCCGCTCATGCCGCTCGTACCGCTCCCGTAGCCGTGCGCATGCGACGACGCCGAGGACGCCCCCGTCCCGGAGGACGACGAGGAGGTGCCGCCGTGCGTGTCGCGTGCGCCGCCGCTACTGCCGGCCGAGTCCTTGCTGCCCTTGTTACCGTACTTGTTCTTCAAATACCGTGCCCAGGAGCTCAAGGCCTCGCCGTCCTTGCTGTCCGTCGCCGAGCTGCCGCCCAGGCCGCTGGACCGCGACGACCCCGCCCCGCGATCGGTGATCGGGGAGTTGTCGCGCGACTTGAGGGCGTGAGAGGAGCGGCTGCGGGCCAGGTCGCTGCTGCCATAGCCGCTGTACCTGCAAAGGCATCTCGATTAGCAAAAGGCACCGGGGTCAAGCCCACAGGGATGGGGTGAGATGGAATGGAGTCGAGTGCTCTGGCTGAGTTCTGAACTTATGAGGCGCTTTCAACTGAGAAAGGGGTATACTATTAAAACCAGGAATATAAATATTTACAAATATTTTTATCTTTGTATAAGCTAAATATTAACTCTTCAGTTTTTCTTTTTTGATGAAATGAAATCATTAAGGAAAGATAAATATACCGGAAATAGAAAATTCGGTAAGCTTTGTGGATTGCATTTCATCGGGAAGAGATTACTTTAAGGGAAATTAAATTTATTAAAAATTGATTTTATTTAACAAACCAATCAACCTTACTTTTTGTCTTTAAAAAGTTTTTAAGCAGTACAACCTCCAACATTTTTTATAAAAAATTAAAATAATTTTAATGATGATCATTTAAATTTCAATTAGTTCCCTAAAGATGTCCGTAGTTCAGCAATATTTTAAAAAATTTTATTTTGTTTTATTTTATGTTCCTGGTTTTAAAATGCTACCCCCTCAGCTTTCTGGATCTAAATGGTGCATGAAATCTAGTGCTGCGTATGTACAGAGAGATTTAGAGAAGGGGCGAACTTCTTGGTTGATTTCCGGTTAATTTCGGTTAATTTGAGAACGCGCAGAATTTTGTTTCTTCCTTAACCACAAATGACTAATAAAACCAAAAAGTACAGAAAATAAGAACAAAAAAATAAATCCAAAAAGTTGAATTAGTGTATGGTGCAACATAAACGAGAACGAAACGTGGCGAACTTCGGACGTGGCACGCACAGAAACTCAACTCAAAAATAAAAGAAACCATAAAACCAAATGTAAGCTAAATTGAAAAGTAGAAAAAGACAAAAAACCGGGGGACAGCACACACGCACAATGAAAGCGCCCAGCGCACGACAATTGACCATCGGCGGGAGATACAAATGTAAATGTCTATATGTACAGCCGATAAGTAACCTATGTACAATTGGGGGGCAGAGGGCAGGGGTCAGTATATAGCTGGTGTCTCACGCGCACCTTGAGGCCAGGTAAGCGGACGGCGAGACCGTGGTGGGGGACACCGGCTCATCCAGATCCTCGTCGTCGTTGCCGAACTGGTGGGACGAGCGGCTGCGCGCCAGCCGGGTGCGGCGCTCCTTCATGGCCAGGTACCGGGAGCGGCCCGTTCCGTAGCGACTGTCCGAGTCGTCGCCGGTTCCGGTGGCGTCCTCATCGAAGGAGGCGGTGGGCGTGGATAGCGAGGGTTGCGTTACTATGGCGCTGCTCTTGCTCTTGTTTAGAAAGCGGCTTGTGTAGCTGCAAAAATGTTGATTCGGTTCGGTTTTGGTTTTGGTTTGGCTTGATTTGATCTACGCCCTGAGATTCTTGGTTGTAGTGTAATTTTTCGAAACACATTGTTCTAAAAAATTGTTTATATTTTTGCCGTAGCTGTTGCTGTGTGTCTCGTTTCTCATTTTCAATTTCAGTCTATCCCTGGGACAACCACCGCTTAGTTGACTAACTTTTAACTGGCTTAGGTGAATGCAGGTCGCATTTATTACCCATTAAATTCTATTAGAATTTAGCGCAACCCCAGCACAAGTTTTTAATTAAACTCACATTTTGCATTATCGAAAGTTAGGCAAAGTAGTTGGCAAAAGTTCGGTTAAGTACGTAAAATTATGGCGCCAATAGGCGGCCGTGTCTGTGTGTCTGGGTGCATGTTTGTGTCGGTGGGTGGGTGGTGGTTGGTGGTTGGGCGGATTAAACACATAAAGCAACAACTACTACAAAAAGATCAACGAGTGCCGGGGCACGAAAAAACACATAAATTAAATGCTTAAATCTAGGTGAGTACGAGTGCAGGAACGCAACGAGAACGGAGCAAATAGGCCAAAGCAACAGGCAGCTTCATCAGCAGCCCACAAAAGCAGGCAACACTTTTTGCTGCCACTCGATTCTCGCAAAAACTGCCACTGCATATCTGTTTACACGGCTTAATTGCCAACGATAAAAAGCAGTTTAAACGAGTGGAAGTCATACACTCGTATGCGCCGACCATCTGATACCTGCTCTCCATTTTTTGGGTTAGTTTATTTTCAGGGGTTCCTATCATAAAGACTATGAACACATGCTGGGAATTATCTGTAACCGAGATAAATGTATTCTTCTGGTTGATAGTATTTTCTTTTTCGGGAAACCTACAGTGTGGTATTAAACTAAGAAATATAGATTAGGATTAGGGGAAGAAATATGTAACTATGTTTGCGAGATAAGCATATATAAAATAGTTTTGGATTTCTTTGTACACCGTATGTCATATTTTTATGGACTCTTTATAGAGTGGCCCCAAAAAACTGAAATAATATGCAGCTGGAATCTGGCTTTCCCCTGTAAAGCATAAATCCAGCTTCTGCTCGCTGAGCAAACACCTAGTGCAAATACGGCAGTGATAAACAGGCTGACTGATAGACTCCTGGAAAATATATGTGCCGGCACTCGGACTGATAGCAAATACCAATTTATCGCATTGTTCCCGGAAAGCAAGAGCGAGTGGGGGTGATTAAGTGGGGGCAGTTGGGGGATCAGGGACTGGGGCACTGGGGGAGTGCGAAATTGGCGGAGGACTGTTGTAATTACATTACGCTAGATTTGTTGCAGGGCAAAAAGGGTTCGGTGTTTGTTGTCGTGCAAAAGTAAAATTAAAGAAGTTTTTGTCGCCCGGGCACAAAGGACGGCATCGGGCCTGAAAGGGGCGGCATTGATCCCTTTGAAAAGGGTATTGACAGAGGGACATAAAGGCGGAACAACAGACGGACGGAAAGCGAGAAGTAAAGTTAATTTCCAGCCCTTTGAGTGGCTCTTTGAAGGGCCCCATCATCACGACTCTATTTGCCCATTGAAGGTGACTCCCCGAGTACTACGGGCAACTTGGCGAACTTGTTCAATTTTATTTCCAGCTAACATTCAAATATTTAATCAATAGGGTTAAGCACTCGTTTAACATGAGTTGGCTTAGTGGGTTAGGCGGGGGCATTTCCAGAACTCATTCAACGTTACGGGTTAACAAACAATTGAACTATGAATTGCACTGAATTTGAGTCGTTTTGGCCTGAGCTTCACATGGGTTATAGTATATAGTATGGTACAGTCTCGGGCTAGACATCGGTGAGTCGCTTTCGGTAACGAGCCCGGCTGGGTCTGCTTATGTACGGTATGCTAAAGGGCAGTGCACTGCAAAGATCGTTTTGTAGAGAACACAAGAGAAAGAAAGTGATAGAACGGTGTGTACTGTGTGTGTTGACCTATCCGGGAACTGTATGTGGGTGTTTGGTGTACTATGTAAAGGTTATGAACTTGACAATTAGACGCCACACGAGGCGGACGAGCAACAAAGTGGCCATTGCCAGGTTAATGCCAGCACGGAGCACTTGTACAAAGCTGCAGCGGTGAGATACAATGGGATACAAAAGAGAGTCTTAGAAAGCACACATTGAAACGCATCGAACTCGTGGTGAAACCAATCCAAACCAATTCAAACCAAAAACAAATTATCCATTAGGCATATCGATTTAACTCTGCAGTCGTGTGTGCAAATGTGTACCTAATTAAAATTGTAAATTAATAGCAGGCCTTCTTTTGCAGGTAATTAAATTAGTGTGGCGGAAAACGAGGAAAACAAATTGCCCAACTGCAATGCTTGACACACACATTTTGCTGGCCATGCCCATCAGATACGCATTAAATGGCAGTGGCTGAAAAGCTGTCACACGGAGAAAAACCATCAAATTCCCAGGAGATTATAGACAATGGTTTCTGTTGTCTAAACATTTGGTGTAAACATTTGACTAGCACAAACAAAACCCATTGATTTGATTACATTTTATTAAAATTATATGACAGGCCAATTTAATTAGCTAGCTAAATAGCGAAAGAAAAACATATTGGTTTATAAATCAGTTGAGTTCATATACCTGTCCTGCTATAGGTTTTCAAAATTCCTTAAATTATCTAACACCCATGTGCCTGATTACTTAAATAATTTATTTTACTAATAAGTCTTCCAAGTTGTTGAAACTTTAAATAATTAAAATTTGCCATACTTTCAAAAGGGTCAACTGTTTTATAAAATTTAACTTTAATCCTGTGTCCCAATTACCCAATGGTGTAAACATTATTTAAGTTTTAAGAACCACTTATTGTCCCTTAAAGTATTTAATACCTATGCGGCTGGTTATTAAAAAAGTAATTGGTGATTATTTTAATAATCATTCTAGGAAGCTTTTGCAATAAAACCCAACTATTCCCTTTTAAATACCAGGATTTCGTGGAATTTAATCCCCCGTGCAGATTAACCATATGTGTGTGTTTTTTCACATAATCTGTTCCGCTCGCCTCATTAGCCATGCAAATTAGTTCGGTTATAGAAACTACAAATCACGAAAAAACGCTAGTCCGCATTTTAAGTGGGGTTGGGGTGGGTGGAGTGGAAATACCTGCTGCCGGTGCCGCTGCCGTAGCGGTCCTCGCTCTCACTGGCATGGTGCGGGGCGGGAACCGCTCGCGTGCGTCCGCTGCTGGTGCCGCTGCCACTGCCATAGCCGCTGCTCGAGGGCGTGGCGTAGCTGCTGCGGCCCGCCGCCGTCGAGGAGCTGTCGTCCCGCGAAGCCCGCCGGGCCTCCAGGCGATCCCTGTAGGATCCGCCGCTGGTGGAACCACTCGCCGCCGTCGTCGAGCTGGCGGCGCTGCTGGGCGTGGACTTGGTGTTGGTGCTGCTGCTGGCGGCACTCGTCTTCGCCTTGGTCTCCGGCTCCGACTCGGATTCGGACTCCGAGCTGGTCTCCTCCTCGCTGCTGGAGCTGGACTCCGCCTTCTTCTTGTCCGCCGAGCCGTTGGCGGCATTGGCGGTACTGTGTTGCGGCAGGAAGCGGCTGACGAAGGGCTTCTTCTCCGGCACCGCCGTGGTGTCCCTGGCAGTCGAGTACCTGGACGAGCTGGGCGCCTTGCCACTTTGGCTCGCGGCGTTGCTGCTGCCACCGGACGTGGCAGGTGCCGCCGCGGAGGCGGATGTGGATGTGGCAGCCACGGCCGCCGCTGCCGCCGAACTGGCTGAGCTCTCGGTGGAGGCACTGCTGTCACTGCTGCCGGATCGCTGGGTCTTCTTCACCGCTGCCACCTGGGCGGAGACGGGCGGCTTCGACTGTTGGATTGTAGGAGTGGGAGTTGCATCAGAGTCTGTGGCGCTGGCGGTCTGAGTTAGTTCGTTTTCGGTGTTGGCAAGCGACGGAACGAGTAGCGAATGCGATGCAGATGCAAAATATAGAGGTTTAGAGATAGAGAAATAGAAATGGCGATGCTGAGATGTGGATGACTGATGGTGGAGCGACCGGTTAAAGGGGGGCTTAGATGGGAGCCTGGAGACATTGTGCACTTGCAGTTGCCACTGCCACAAGACATTCATATAGCTCAACTTGCAGTCATAAGTTTCGAGGGATTTTGCTCTAATTTATGGGGAAAGTTTATATTGTTCTGTTTCCTAAAAGATCAATCCCAAATGGATTCTAAACATTATTCAACTTGCTGAAATCATAAGTTTTAGCAAAATTGAAAAGGTGGTAAACATTGATGGAAGAACTCGTCAAGTTCAACAAATAAAAATGCTTGTTTTGATTAGCAAAGAAAAGTAGTCGGGAAATGGAGAGGGCTTATCCCACATTAATTGCAGCAATGGCAAATATATTTGGAAAATATATTCTATGAAATACCTCCCCTCTACTGGCTACAATTTCCTGTAGCTTTCACTGGCAAGCAAAGGCAATGGCGAATTCGGAGAAATTACTTACTATCCCGGCATCAGACCCTTTTCATTACATATGATATTTCAAGCACTCCCTTTGATGTGGCCCTAATTGATCAGACAACCTTTTCCTACTCCCATTCGGCAAATGCCAGGAACGAGACAAATATGCAGCAACTGTGCATTTGTCACTATTGCGTGTATATATTTGTTTAGTGTGCGACATACTCATTCACACAGATACACACGCACACAGAGGCAGCTGGAAACATTGTTAAACTGACGGAAGCAGCCGCATCGCTGACATTCGCATGATGGCGAAATATTCGCCATTGAACCCGGCTCCTTCTGCCATTTTGGGGGTCCTTCTGGGGGCGGGGGGGTGGTAACAATGTGTGAATGCATGACAGGCGAAAAAGAGGATACATGTGGTGGGGGGGATCTGGTGAGGGGCTTGTAGGAATACATACACAACAGAAATATTTACAGCGGACATCAGAAATTGTAAACCAACAAAACGGCAACGAAAAAATACAGAAAGGTATAGAAAGTATTTGAAATGATGAGAAAGCGAGCAAATATAGAAGGAAACCAGGGGGAATGTCGCTTTGTTGATCAGGGTCTGCGGTTTATTCAGCTCGACAGCATTTGCCAAAGAAATTTAGTAACATTTAAGCAAATTAACATCACTACCACATCGTTTGTCCGCTTGCAAGAGAGAATCGCAGAGATATGTAGATAGAAACATATAGACAGATATAGATACAGAGATAGAGAGAGAGAAAGGGAGAAACAAAAAGATTTGAAAGAAAATACTGTTACATCAAAGGAATTTCGTAATTTCTGGTTGCTTTATTGGCTTTAACTTGGTATGCAGTCTCTAACTAACGATAAGGTAAAAGATGTTAAACTACATGAACAAAGAGTATTTATATCCATAAACTTGTATACAATATTGTACAATTCTGATGTCCGAGCTTTGGGCCGAAACTTTGCCTTGCCCTGCATAGCATTCAGGTTATTTAGTCGGGGGCAAAAGGTTCTGACCCAAAACAGCATTAGGTGAAAGGCGCTCACAAGACAATAAACGTAAGTAAACCAAATGGAAATCATAAAAAACAATCAGAGTAAATAAATAAAGACAAGAACTTAACGTACACATAAAATAACAAGAACAGAAAACCGGGAAGGTAAATCAAAGTAAATAAAAACCAAACAAAATGGGACAAATTCGGGGTAATGTTTTTGGTTAGGTAAGATTAACATTAGAAGTAACGATAAAGAGTTAAGTTAGGTGGCTCTCTCGACGGGATCGACAAAGAAAACGAGAACACTTACGGAGCGGGGGAAGTGTGAACGATGGAGCACAAATAAGAACGAAGCACACATGGCGTATACGCAATTATCGTTTTAAGTTCTTTCGGCGGGATTTGCAAAACACAAGGGTGAAATACTGAGCCATGCTGCAGTGACAGCGATCTAATCAACACAGTCTATAGAGTAATAGCTATCTAAGCGATAGATTCTTTCCTAAAATGTCTACTTTGAGTTACACGGCACTTCTATCCTTCCTGTTTAATTATGACCTACTCTTTCATTATACCTCTTTGATTTATCTTTAAAGCCCCGAATCTATCCTTAAATGATCTTTAATCCTCCTCTTCATCTTTTTCCTCCTCCGTGACCTCAATCTCTTCCTCTGTGTACTCTTCTTCCTCGTCCTCTTCTTCCGGACTCTCTTCTGTAGATTTATCTGTTTCTTCCTGGGGCTGCTGACTGGTTATGTGATGAGCTCTGCTTTCTTCTACTTTTGGGGCTAAATCATTTTCTGGTGGTAGTACATTGATCACTGGTAAGTTCTGAGTCCCCGTTTCAGTCACTCTTTCTTGGTCCTCCTCCTGTTCCTCTTCAGTTTCGCTAGCTGTTACTTCCTCGTACTCGGAGGAGGACTCTTCCTCCTCCGTTTCTTCGGAAGACGTGGGCTGCTGAGGCTCTCCTAGACTAAGCACATCCTGTAGAACCACTTGAACAGATTCTTCCGGTTGCTCTCCCCCCGCCTCCTCCTCCTCCTCTTCCTCGCTGTCACTGCTTTCACTGGCCACGCCTTCTTCTTCTGTATTTGCCTCATTCACACTTACCTCGGCTCGCGTCGTAGAGGCTGCACTGTTACGCACTGGAGACGCCGCCTGGTTGGAGCTGCCGTCGCTCTCCTCCCCGCCTCGATTCTTCAGGGCCGCCACCCGCTGGTCGCCGGCGGTATCGCCGCCACTCGACGTGGCTGCTCCGGCTGCCGAAGATGGTGTGGCGTTCTTGCGCTTCTGGCGGGCCAGCTCCTCCTCGTCGGCGGCTGTCTGCTGGTTCTTCTGCTGCTGGCGCTGCATGGCCGCCTTCTGGGCCTGGATGGCGGCTTGGACTGCCGCCTGGGCTGCCGCTGCGGCATCCGACTTCTTCTCCTTCTTCTCCTTGCCGATGTCGGCCAATCGCTGGACCACGCGGGAGCAGTCGCTCAACCGGATGATGCCGCTCAACTGGCCGCGGGACACGTCCTCGCTGTCCAGGACGCGATCCTTGCGCTCCTTGAGCTCCTGCTGCCGCTGCTGCTGCTGCTGCTCGCTGTCGGAGTCGTCGTTCTGGTGGGATCGCACGAACCGCGACCGGAAGCGGGAGGATTTGCCCGCCCGGCCCGAGGAACCATCGTTGTCGTAGTCGTTCTCGTAGTCGTAGTCCCCGCCACGCCCGTAGCGATCGTTGTTCGCCTGGGTGGCGCTGCGCTGCGGGCGTTCGCCGAACTTGCGACCGCCCAGCACGGGCTCATCGTTGTAGCCGCTGCGCTCCTCCTGCTGCCGGAACTGGGTGGCCAGGCGGTGATCGCTCTTCGAGCGCATCAGTCCCGGTTGCAAGGTGCTCGGTGGCGCCAGGTGGGAACTGCTGACCGAGCCGCCGCTTGGCGTCGAGTGGGGCGCTATGTTCAGGTCCCCGAAGGTGGCCAGGTTCATCACCAGCTGGTTGGGGTCTATGGAGACCAGGAACCGCACCCGCCGACTGTAGTCGTTGTTCTCGTACTCGAAGTGACGCAGGAACTCCACCGTCTTCAGGAAGATCTCCTTGGTGTCCATCAGCTCGCAGTCATCCCACTCCACGGTCTCGTTCATGTACTTGTCGACCGTGTCGCAATTGCTGGTGATGTTCGTGATCTCCAGGTCGAGGTTCTCCTTCAGCGTAGTCAGGTTGCGCAGCTCCACGGCCAGGTAGCGATCGATCTCGCCCTTCAGCTGGTCGGAGCGATCCTTGATGGCCTTGGTGATCCGCTGGTAGATCTCATCGATCTCCTCCGTCACACTGATGGCGTTCGTCTGCAGGCTCATGGTGTTCTTCTCGATGATCGCCAGCGAGTCCTGCAGCCGGTGCAAGCTGCGGCGGATCTGCGAAAGGAAGAGGTTTATGGATCAGTAAGGGTTTCTGCCATATATTTTGGATACCATGTTGTAGTACGGTGTAAATATTGTTATTATTTTGAAGGGATCTTTGGATTTTGTCCTCACCTGTGAGTTGAATCGCGTGATCTCTCGCCGCAGAATGTCCATGTGGGCGCTTTTACAGTCCTCGCAGATCTTTTTCTCGCAGTGCGCACAGTGGGACAGGTAGGCCTTTTCCGAGCAGACGCCACAGCGCTCCATAATTTGACCTGGAAGGGGCAAAGGGAAAGCAATTACTAATCACTGGTGGCAGCCAAAAAACACACTCTCCAAAGGGCCAGCCTCTCAAACGACTTCCTGCCTGCTTGAGTTGGACAATAAAATGCCGAGTATGCCGGCAGCAGCAGCTCATCAATTTGCACTCTTGGCAACAATGTCTTGCCACATGCCTGGGATGCCAAGTGGGGGAGTCTACAGGGCGGCAGGGGCAAGGGGATGTCAGGCGGATGTCTGTTGCATTCACTAATGCGATTTCAAGAGCACGAAATCAACTGCACCTAAGCGCCAGTTATGCAGCTAGACTCGTGTGCATATCTCTGCACCGAGAGAAATACTTTCACGTAAATGCCAGGCATTTAAAAAAGCAAAGCAGTCTTTTAAGGCCCCCAAAAATGTTCTTTAAATCTAGTATAAGCCAATAAATGAGATTAAAAAATATATATAATTAGGTTTCTTTTACTTTTTTTTATTGGGAAATAAAATATTCATTTAGAAAAAATAATAAAATGATTTTCAGAATAAAAAATAGTTGCAGAATCCAAGAACTTACTTGATATTTTTACAGCCTCTTGAAAAGTTAGTACCAATCTAGAATCCTGGGTGAAAGGCTGATATCTATTTCAAGTTGTGAATATTTTTGCATGCAGCTTCCGTCTTGTGTGTGTCACTTTCCCTGGCAAAGGATCCTTTGGCTCGTCGGCGATAGGATGCCTTGCCGGGGCAATGCAAATAACGAGCCTCAGCAATGGGGCTACAATGCAAACATGCTGCAGTCGCAGCTTGAAAAAGTAAACTTTTATGCATCACTTGCTGGCACTGGCAATGTCTGATGAACACTCCTCAGTAGCTTTCACCAGCTTTCCCCAGCTTTTCCCGGCTGACAATAAACCAGCGGGGCTGGAGGCAGTGGCAGTGCTTTATGCCAATAGTTGGCTTCTGTGTTTTCTCGTTTAATCATATGGAAAAGTGAATTTGCAAATTCCACATGAAAATTGTACGAGTGCTCGTTGTCCTTGCCGTATCCATAACACGAAAAGGATTCCTTTGTTTCACACATTTGCATAGACCGGGAAATTTGTGAGGCAGTCAAAAAAATCAGCATTTCGGATGCACAGTGAACATATCTTTAAGACTTTAAGTATCTTAAAGGTCTACAAAACTTTATTAAAATACGTTTTCCTTATTTATTAATGAATGGAAGTGTATTTAAAATGTTGTCCAGACAATTGAAGTGTGTTCCCTTACAAATACGACTAACATCTGACGTTTTCCCTAAGTATATGTATCTTATTACACCTTATTTTCTTTCGGTGCCATAGTTGAAGCCAAGAACTTTGTCTGCCTTATTAGCTCACACTTGATCCTGATTGCAGCTCGAAAGTTGCAAGCCATTTGCATATTTACCCACTGCCATCAAGTTTTGTCAGAGAAAATTGCGTAGTCATGCTTAAGAGGAGGTTGATCCGCAATTCGCTTTGGCCCACATGCAAATTGCTCAAACGAAATCAATTTGGCTTTGCTTAGTTTTAATTGCTATCAGATGGCGAGAGTGTCTGACTTTTTAATTGGAAACCCAAACATAATGGCAAATGCTAGTTTTCCGACCTTTGTTTTCCACTACTACATTCCTAACATTTTTCGCTTCCCTTTTTTGGTGGAATTTAATTAAAGTTGGGTCAGTGATTACATGGTAATACTTTTTATTAATATCAACGTTATTTTCCCTTTGTCTTTGTGCATTCGGTTTTAATAAATGCGTATTAAGCTCTTTGTCAGTTGGAATTTGCAAGCTAATACGTTTTATATTTATATCTGTTACCAAAGGACATCTGAAAAGTAACAAATAAACAATAAAAAGGCAAATATTCCTACCTGAAGTGGGATCGGGCAGTTCTCCGGTGATTTCGATGTGCAGCTCCAGGAACCGTTGTAGGGTGACATTCGTTGGAAAGGCCTGCACGCCGTTGTAGGGTATCCGGTGTTCGGCACGACATTCCGGGCATTTTACCTAAGTGATTTGCAAAAATTGTTTTATTAGTTTGTAATGAAATTTTCCTCAGGCAATGATTAAACTATATTTTAAGCTATGTTTTAGTTCTGTTATTTAACTTTTTTTAGGTGTAGATATTTGCTTTAAGAAAATATAAAGATATTATGTGCTGTACGCAACTTTAAAAACCTTTCACATTTCGTTAGTTTTATGTGAAGGCATCTTGAGTGCGCTTTTTTCATCTCCCGTCATCATCTTTTTGCCATAAAGATCAATTTCAACTTGCGGCTTTCCTTTTTTCATGACAGGTATTGCAATTCGCGGATTCTCCCCCCACATAATTCTTTCTTTTGGGTATCTTTTTCAGGAGCTGGGCCAACACAATGAAAATGACTACCAATTATTTGCGTGGCGCTGGCTGAAAGCCAAAACAAAATTTATAAATACATGCAGACTGAGGCGCTCTATAAGTAGCGCAGCGCAAAGATACACACTCTCGTACACTTGTGGGTTCGTTCGAGCCTACATATATCCACGCCTTTCTATATAATTTTTCAACAAGATATCTACGCAAATGCGCCGCAAGCAACAAGATAAATACAACATTTTCGGGGGCGTCTTGTTGGGCGCCTTTTTGTTCCTCCACCCATTTTATTTTGTTTCATTTCCCCTGCGAGATTTTTAGTTAGGCAGTCACACTGCAATTTTAATTTTAATTTCAATTTATAATTAGGTTTCTTTTCTACGGAAATCATACTAATATTGAGATTAAGAAAAATAAATTAATAAATTCTAAACAAAAGTAAACATGTGGGAATAAAAATAATAACTATCTTAGAATGCTCAATAATAAACTTCAAAAGAAGGAAAAATTCTAAAGGCTTCAAAAAAAAAGAATTGTCAGGGGTTTTAAAGAAATCATTGTGTTTTTTTAAATACAAATTTTAGGTGTCTAGAAGTATGCAACAAATATTTAAAAACCCATGAGTACAAAGTATTCATGCAGAAAACGATAATCCCTAAGTCACTGCATACTTTTAGACACTTGAAGTTAAATTGAAAAATGAATTCAAAATCCTAGCGATATCTGGGGCACATCTATGCGTATATTTAATTGCCCATCCTTAAGCCTATGCGTTCGGATTTAATTAACATTTAATTAATTTAAAATTATTATTTTCTCAGTGTACATCAGCGATGTGTGACGTCGGCGGCATTACCCAAATTGCCACACGCACACAATGGACCAGAGACCCGGGGCCAGGGGCCAGGGCCAGGGGCCTCGTGCACTCGCACAGTGGGATGATTAATGATGATCGCCTTACCTGCCGTCGCACATAGTCCACCAGGCCCTCCATGCAGGGCTCCATGCAGAAGGAGTGCTGGCATGGCAGCAGCTTGGGGATGCGGTATCTGTCCAGGCAGACGCAGCACGTCAGCAGCTGCTCGAACTGCTCCATGGCTCACTGACATGAAAAAGAGAGGGAGGGAAAGAAATGCAAAACAGTCATTAGACCTGATTCGATTAGACCGCAAAAAGCGCTGTCAATTTGATATTCATATCATTATAAATTCAGGACTCCCTGCCCTGCCTAAGCTCATCATAAGTCGACAGACCGTCTGTCAGGCGGTAAGCTCTGCCGCAAAAAAGGAAAAACGAAGAAGAAAAATCCAGGGGAAATCCGATTCCCACGAAATTCTTGCATTTGAATGAACACACACAACGGCACAGGACTGAGCCAGAGCCCAAAAGTCATACAATAAATTGACCATTTCGTTGTCGTAAGTCGCGAGCTGACTTCATTTGGCCCGGGTAAATACACTAAGCCACAAATCTGCTTATGGCTGCTTCATTAAAAGCGGCTCTGACAAGTTTATTTAGACGAACCCGAGATACTCAACAGTATCAGATGTTGGCCCTCCCTCCTTTTGCCCTCATCAGCAAATGAAAGCCGAGGCAGGGGCGCTTTGATATGCGAATTCCGATTGCTATATGTGTGTCTCCGATTTCGCTGCACTTAAGTATTGCTCAAGTATTGTTTGAAAGTCAGTCTACGTTTTCACTGAATAATGAGAAATTCGTCTTCATTAGAGCAGCTTCACTTGATTGAGGAACCGTGGGAATGGGGTAAATAATCAGGACATTAAATTCCAAAAGGCTTGCTGACAATTCTGAATCACAGTGAGAAACTAGAAACGTGATTCACTTAAACGGGTGTGCTGCTTTTCTTCTGGTCTTGCAGTAAACACTTCAGATTTTATGGTGTTTACTATTGCCATGACGTGGAAATTAAAACCCATATTGTTTAATTCGGCAGAAAAATATAAAAATATATTATAATTTAAAATTATTTGGAATAAACAAGAAAAACAACACAAATAAGGAAAATTCCTGTTTAACTTTATATTGCTCTAGAATAAAGCTTGATTATATTAATTAAACATTTAGTATATCGTTTATGTGAAAGCAGAATAATTTCTTTAAAATATTGTTTAAAGATCAAGATACCAAGCAAATCCTGTTCGACTTTGATGAGCAGCATTATATCGCTTTAAGCTTTAAGACATTAACAGATTATTTCTCAATAAAGCAAGCAACTTGAAATACATGGCAAGATTCTTGAGGCAATTTGTCAGAAGTATAAATCACTTTCCATTGCACAATTCCGTAAGCTACTTGCAGCGTTTTGGACACTCTGCAATATCTTTCTCGCATTCGCCTTCCCCATGGAAAAGGGAACATTGCCCGTCGCAGTCGAGATTTTAATAATAAAAATGACACACATTTCGTATTAAGAGGGAAGAAATTCGGGCAGGCGCGTATATGAAGTATAAATATAAATACGATTTCGCAGTTGCTGGCAATATGCATCGCGTATACGCCGCGTGTGTCGCGCACAAAAACCCGCACCAGTGCGCACTTCCTGCTCGTAAATAAGCACGGAACGTGGGAGGATGTAGCCATGGAACCGGTGCTCCATGTCCACGATGGCCACCGCTAATTGTCGTGCGCCTGTTTGCCATTATTGTCGTGTTTGGCTGGGCTCGGTTTGGTTTCGGATATTTAAAGCATCAATTTAATGCGGCCAAAAGTTCACAATGATGCTATCGCAGAAAGCGGATGTATGTGTGTACTATATGTTATGGGCTAACCGACATATGCGAACCGAGTGCAATTAACTGGAAAATGCGCTTAAAATCAAATTGAATAGAAATTGTGTCGCTCGCTCAAATTGTGCGTGGTGGATAAGGTTCGAGGGCGGAGGGGAGGTCTTTTTAGAAAGTAGGGGTCCGTTTTTTGGTTTCGGGGAGAGAGCAGTGTGTGTGTGCGGCGAATCTAATTTGGCCATTGCATTTGTGAATCGCTGCTGAAAGGATTAAAATGAATGGCGAAAGCTGCTGGCCAGCATAATGAAAGCCACCATAACCATACAAAATCCTCCACCCTTGCATTTAGTTTAAATGGGTAAGCGCTGGGAGGTCGTTTGGCAAAGGGCTGCCGAAAGAAATCCCTGAAATACTCGCATATACATCCCTGAGTGCATTCGCGCAGGCAGGGTGAGTAATTTTCGGAAATATACCAGCCCAAACCAATTATCCGTGAAAATGTTGAATGTTCTTGAAGCTGATTTTGTGCTTTCTGGTTTCCCCCGACATTTTTGCACGTCTCTTTGTTTTCATTCAATTGCCAAATTGACGGCGACAGTTGTTCAATGTTTTGTTTACAGCTAGAAACGCCGAGAAAATCATTAACCTTGGGGGGGTTAAAATTAAGTCGAGTTATGCGGCAGGAAGTCGCAGTAAAATGGCCAACCGGAAACGGAAACAGGCTCACGCACACACACTCACACTCACTTGACCCTCGGCAAGTTTTTGGCCAAGAGTAAAAACTTAAATGGGTCAAACTTTTCGCGCTGCTGACAGTTGGTGACAGAAAATCATCAACGCAAAGCACTGAAAATTGAAATCAACACAAGTAAATTGAAATGAATTCGATGAGATTTGGGTCAGCCGCAACTGAGCAGAAGTCCGAGAAGAGGAGAAAAAAGGGAAATACATGGCAGCCCGACTCACCAATTGAAATGGGAAACTATTTGGCAATCCTGGCTGTTGCTGTCAAAGCGGCACTCGAAGGCAATCATAAAATGCAATTGGTTTTGGCAATGCGAGAATCCCTAAAACTCAATCGTTCGGGGCACTTTCATTAAATGTGTACAATCGATTTCCGTTCGCCTCGCTTTACTTTCCATAAATCGGAATCGCTGCGACTTCGCTTGAATTTATACTATAGGTGTATATATATTTTTTTGAATTTCAATTTTCGCCGAGCAAACGCGCCTTGTAGAATTCGATTGGAAATGTAAAAAGCGACTGAAGGCAAGTGAAAATTGCCAAGCACATGAGCGGTCTACAGCATTTTAAATATATACAATCCGCGGCCATCTCTCCCGATTTCGCTGTGTATCCGCAGATACTTTATGTGTATATATTTGTGTATATCGGCAGCGGAGAAGAGAGAGCGAAGGAAAACAAAGTGCGCGATCGCAAGACGAACGCAAAAATACATATTCTTGGCATCGTGCGTGTGTAAATGTATCTGCACCTTCAGCTGTAGCCCATTAATGAGATACAAAGATACAAATGGGCACTGAGTACTGAGTACTGAGTGCAGTGCATGCTGCTCCAAAATGGAGTTCTCACTTCTCGCCTTGGACCTGGACATCGGCTACTTCTGGGTTTTGCCGAAAATATTTTTGTAAATCGGTATAAATACATGAACGCACGCTCTTGACGTCATCAAACGAGCTGCTTTTCTCAGTCGGACGCACGCCGGCATTTTCCATCTATATCCCATTGCTGGGCTATTTGTGTGCTTTTGTGTATCTCGCTGTAACGGGCCCTAAAAATAAATTTCATTGAAAATTGGAGCGAGCACCGCGAGAATTCGACGTTCCCCCCGAAAAACTACCCAAAGAATGCGCCGTGCTAATTGCAAAGTTTTCGCTTCATTTTTAAAGTTTGTGCCTATTAATGCTAGTTTCAGTTTATTATTACAACTCTGTTACATTTAAAAAAAAATTATTAAAAGGTTTTTGTTAAAAAAATGAATTATAGATATGGGTAGAACCACATTTTTATCATTCGATTTTTGTAAATTTACTAATATTGCTGGGTTCTAGCTTTGAAGTTCTTTAGATTCAGGACAATAATTGCTAATTCCCAAATATATTTAGAAACGAAGCATCCTAAAATCATTTCAATGTTTATACATTCATTGTAAGTCAACAAGACGAAAGTTTATCATCTACCCAACCTTTCTTTTTCCTAAAACTATCCAATTTCGGCGCTATTTCTTCTCAAGGTCAGAACTCCGTTCCTCTGGCTCCGTATGTATCTCTCCATCTCCCTTTTGAGAGTACACCCAAAATAGAAACTCACTAGCCCGGAATTCACAGACTGCAGTCTGCACTCCTGGGCCAAAAATAGAAGTGCACAGTATTTTTGGGCTATAAATAAACGGAGCCGTCAGAGGAGCAAATGCAATCGAAACTTTCTGAAATTTCAGCTGCACTCCCAAAGGGAAAACTTTAGACCAGAAAGTAAGTATTGTGAAGTTCCAATTTCAGCGGTGATAACTTACGTTTAGTGGGGCTGTTTGCTTTTTGATTCCTTTCCTCGACTGCGCTATCCGAGGCACCCTTGAACGGGGCCTGTTCCTCTGGCTGTTAACTCTGCTGCCTAAAAAAAATAATTATTTTATTTAGAAGACAAAACCACGGTCAGTGCCAAATTCGATGATTAATCGCCTGCATTCCCGCATTCAAATGAGAGAGACACGCTGGCGACACCAATTGAATCGGCCGCCATTTAATGGTCAGATCGATTTCGCTAAAACGGGGAAAGGGTCGCGGAGCCATTTACCTGGCCATTCACACGCTGCGCACAAACCGCATGATGCCAACTTAATTATACGGCCTCAAAGGCCGCGGCAAGCAAATCAATAATGAGGTTGGGAGGTGACGGCTGGGCGGCTGACAGTCGGAGATAATGAAGTGCGGAATGCGCTTAAGGCCCGCGAACTGTGCTCTGCGACAGATAAGCTCCTTGGTTGCACACACTTGACCAGGTTAATGGGGAGGCGGCAGGAGGGGTCGCCCATATGGCACTCGCGAGTTGATCACTTTAATTAACTCGGCAGGGTGGTGGGTGGAAGTTGCTTCCAATTAATGACAACAATTAAACAATGGAAAACCAATTTCCGAAACTATAATGATGCGATAACATTCCGAATTCCCTGTGTGAAAGGGGGAAATCCAATGTAAGCGAACCTTTACGTTTAGCCATTGTATAAGTTTTTGGATGTTACAACAAAAACTTCTTTGCTTACAATATATGATGATAGTATATAAATCATTAATGCGATCCAACCATTATTTTACGCTGTTATTCATATTACAAAGGTTATTAATAGAAGTAGATCGCCTTGTAAATAATAACCCTCTTTGGTCTGGGATTTAGTATTTTAATATCTTCTATTCGAAACAAATTATGTATGTATGTACACTCGCACTTTAAGTAAAAATCCAATAGTTTCTTTATTATCAAAAACATAAATCTTAATTAACACCAGTTTAAGATTTGTCGGTAAGCCCGTCAAAAAATTATTATTTTAATAAATACATACCGACTTTTTCCAACATTCCCTATTATATTTTTTGTTATTTGTATACTATAGCTATATTATATGAAAAATAAATATGAAGTGCTTTTCGAACTCTCTATGAACCGTTTGTTTACCAAAACAACAAAAATAAGCAAGTCTTGAAAATGCTTCAGCTTTATAAAATAACATACGTAAATATTAGTTTCACATTGATGTGGCCAGGAACCTACTTTTCAAGACGTTCCCAATTTAAGTTATAAGAGTTGGTCTGTCCGGTCGAGCAGCTAAATCAAAACTGCTTTAAGTGAGTATCTATTGCCAGGAAACTGCAATGGCACTTCTTTAATGCAGCCAGTGGCCTTGAACTTCCGCCGGACTGAAGCACTCTCGAAAAGAGCGAAGGATGGGTGGGTGGCAGGGGGCGCAAGGCAGCCAGAGATGGAAAAAGCCGGGGGCTCGCAATAAGGCTAAAAGGAAAACTGGAAAAAACTGTTGCCTACTTTCGGGCGGCCCATAAATTCAAGCCCACACACACCTCTCTCACTTAATCTTCGGCATTATTTTTGTTTCTATACATTTCGAGGCGAGAAATTAAATGTTTGCTGGTGAGAGGTGTGAAAATGAAAATAAATACACAAGCGAAAGGCCCACAAACATTCCAAAAGAAGGAGGGGAGAGAGTGAGGAGAAGGAACGGGCAAAACCGAAACCGAAACAAAAGCAAACAAAGCAATCAATGATAAGCGAGCAGCGGGCAAAAGACAAACACAAATAGCAGAAATGGAAATAGAAAATCTCGGAAAATGTCGCTGATTGAATCGAACTAAAAATAAGGCAGCAACGCGGCGTATGAGCAATATGCGTCCCTGTGTGCGTGTATCTGTGTGTGGCCAAATTATTGCCATGCTTTCTGATGAGCTGGGCACACACACAGATACACCTACACCATCAGATGCAGATATAACAGATCCTCATCTACATACATTTGTATACATGATTATGTCAAAATGTGTTAATAAATTTCGAGCGCGAAGCCGAAGAAGATGAAAATAATTTTGACAGCTTTTCACGAATTTTTGGGACTTGTGGGAGTGCGCAAAGTGAGCGCTGTTGGGGAAAACAGAATTGTCGGTCAGGTGAAATGTTCACGAGTTCCTCCTCTCGCCGGATTTTCACGCTTTTCCTCTGCGCTTTTTTTTACATAATCAGCAGCCATTGAATGCGTCGAGCTCATCTCCATTTGAATGCGTTTCCAAAAACGGGTTCAAAACGAGGCTGTATCCCCCGAACGACTCACTTGTGTTGGTTTCTTCTATTTGCCAATGGTTCGCGTAAGTTTTGCAAATTTATTCGCATGCCTTGACGGCAAAAGGACTTTCACTGGCTTCACTTTCTCAAACTGGGGCTCAATACTTATATTCCTTCGATTAAACCAACACTCGCGACGCGATTACTGGTGCCTTCGGCATGTGTATTCCGCACCCTCACGCACTGCGCGACAGGTGAAAGATCTTTGGACAGATCTTTGCACCCCTCTGAACCCACTGTCTATATATGTATCTATATAGGTGGATGGGATCGAACTGGGCTAGAGCTATCTATTATCGGTAGCGTATCGGTCCGCACGTCCACTCGCGAGCGTGCCAGAAGTGAAAATGAATGTTTTTCTCTGCTCGACTCTCGAATCGGCTGATGATCAGCCGTTCTTGAGGTGAAATTTTATAAATATAACCTGAGGCAACAACAAAAGTGCCACAAATATTTCTGTGTCTTCTTCCCACTTTCACGTAGCACTTTTGTTGTTTCCCAGCTTCACCCGACCCCAACGAACCTGTGCAAGAATTATATATCATATATATACCATACTTGTCTGTAAGCATTCATTTTGCTTTTTACAATGTCGCGCAGAAAGTCCAAGAGCGAATACATATTGATAAATAAGTATCTTTACCTGTTATTGTTCTGGCTTATTCCGCAGTTTTTACAGTAACATTTTCACTTTTCCTTAGTCCAGGGGAGAAAAGCTAAGGAAAAATATCTTTGCCCACGCATTTTCCATACTGAATGATTCATTTGAGAATTCTCTTAAATATTTATAGAATCCAAAGGCGTTTATTGATACTTATATAGGAAAAGGAAATTGATGTCTTAACAAATATTTTGCGAGTTTTATGTGGCTTTGGAATCAAGGCAAATTGAAAGTGGTAAAAGAAAATTTATTAACTGGCTGTGCTTTCCGCACAAAAAGAATATTTTTATTAGTGGGTAGTTCACTAGCTTTAAGTAACATAAATGTTGATTTGATAAAACTGCATTATTTATTTAAACTATTGAGAGAATTGTTACTTCGATGATTGATGATTATATAATAAATAACTCAGTATCTAGTAAACGGTTTTATATAAGTAAGCTATTACAAGCGCTTGCCGTTGAGTACATACTTTCATTACTTCTCCAATGTGATATTCAATTAAATAGTAATTATTAAAGAAAGCATATTTTTAGAGGACTGAAACAACCCTTATGTTTTGTATCCAATTTGTTATTATTCCCGTCGTGTTTATGTACTACTTGTTCAACATTCTATGAATAGAACCAATTCTCTCTGTCATCAGATTCTGTATAATTGGTCTGCATTATGCCTTTCTCGCCAGACATTTGGTCTTTTGTCTGGTCATTCGCTTGTCTCCCATGACAGTTTCCTGTCAATAGACTGATGAATCGAGTTTGCGTTAAGACATTTTCCGCTAAAAGAGTCCGATGGAACAAAGCCGCAGCCGCAGCCGTAGTCAAAACAAAAGCAAATCCGAAAAATTGAGATTTATGAGCGGGCCAAAACAAAGATGTCAACACATTCGCCAAGGCAGCTCGAGTTGTTGACGGACTCTAGGTCAGTCCCCATTAACATCGCCATAGTCACAGCTCTATCCTCTAGAGCACGCAGGAACAAGTGAAGAAAATTGCAAATAATTTTCTTGTTTTTCGTATTAAAAGTTCTAACTAAAAAAATAAAATGTTTTATAAATACGGGGGCACATTAATAATTTTTTTTGAAATCACATGTTTTTGTACCCATAAGTATGCAACAATGTATTTCAAACTCACGAGTACAACAAATTTTTTTTTTTTTTTTAAATTAGGAAAACGACTCTTCTTTAGTTCTTGCATACTTTTAGACACCAAAAATTACATATAAATGAAATTTTGAAGCTCTAGTTTATGGCAAATAGTTCTTATATGTGAGAGAGATCGTATGGAACTAAATTTAAGGTTATTTTTTCCTGTGCAAGTTTTTCATGCGCAGTTGTTGGTTCTCATGGAGTTGAAATTGCGCAGCGCTTGCATTGCATTGTGAGCATTGCAGCAACGCAATCGATTCGGCGACAGTTGTATCGCATGTGCCGAGCAGCATTTCCATTAGCAGCCGGTCCGAGAAAGTGGCATCCATTCATTCCCTGCATATTTGTGAGCAACTCATTAGGCCCGAGCATGATTAATTAGAGCTGATGGATGGCCAATTGACAGATGGCATAACGAAGGAGCAAGGAGCCGCCAGGATACATTATTGATGGACATGCATGCAGGGAATCCGGATCTTGGAGTGAAAGCCACTCGACCAGGGGACACTTGGCATTGCCAGCCATCGCCTTGTGCTAATTGCCCAAGGAAGGGGAGCCAACACAGGAGCAACGTGGTAAAGTGGCAATAATAACGAATTAGCAAACAATTTCAAGTATTGGCCAGGCACAACTAACTGAGAGGGTGGCCACGAGAGTTACTGGCTGATTGGGATTTCACAGGAAACTTTAATTACAATATCCAAGGGATAAGGATTAGGGCGTTGGCATTGGTCGAAGTTTAGGGCTAGTAAATGAAAGCTGAGTGGGCAATAGGATTTGAGGCTACTTAGAGTTAACCTAAAGGTAAAAATATCTTCTTTTCGGTAACAATTTAAATACATTTACGTAAGTAATGAAATACACAAGTTTCATTTTCCGTGACGCCATTTGATTTAATTTTCATACTTGCTGTAATTAACCACCACCCGAGGAGGCTTCTTAAGCGTTATTTCCGGTTTTAGAAACTGGCTAAGCACACCTCCCCGGGGGCATTACCGACAGCAGGGGGCCACCGAAAACAAACTATTTCCAGTCAGACAAATGGCGTTAAGCACATAATAACCAATTTCTCTAAATACGGCCATAATTATGAACGCCAACGCACACTCGCACGCCCAAAAAGGACGAACACACACTCACCCACTCGCCGAGAGATCCTTGTGAAGTGCGGCTGCTGTTTTTGTTTTTGTTCTTGTTTGAGCCTACTTCATTTGGGCGCGCTTGTTCCCGCGAACTAAGTTCGTCTCGGAAGAGAAAGTGAGAGTGAAAGCGGGATGGGGGTGGGGGTGAAAGTTGGCAAGTGAGAGCGGGCAAGGGCAAGGATTTATCGTAATTAGGCATGCATGAGCATATGCTGTCGTCTAAGCTCAAGGATGACTCTCATCCTTCTCCGCCTTTTCTCTGCACTGTCAAAAATGTATCTTTTATATTTCATACAAGAACTCAGAAAAGCAGCCTAAAAGTATGCAAGCTTTCTCTAAAGGTTGGAATAGGAACTGTTGGTCCGTTTAATCAAATTTTGTTTGAAGTTGTTTCTGTGTCTAAAAAATATTGACTATATTTAATTGTTAGATACTCCACTCTATACCAGACTAATTTATTTATTTGATGTTTTGAAATCAGCAACCATGTCGTTTGAGGTGTCTAAAAGTAGGCAATGATTAAAGCATTGTCTTTTATTTAATTAATTCTTTGCACCTTTTTAGTGTTATATTGTTATGTTTAATATCTGTAGCATAATATTAGACACCTAGAGTGACTTTTAATATCCTTGATATAAGAAACATTAAATATTGAGTCCAAAAAGTATTCACCTCTTATAAACAGACGTTGTTAATTTATTTTCGAAATAAAGCCTCCTTCAGCTATTTTAGTATACCAAAAGCATATTAAGTAACGCACTACCACGAAAATTTTAATGAGATAAAATCAAGCTCTTCTTATGAAAATACATATTCAGTTCGCATTATCCCACCGTTTTGCTCCTTTTTCCCCCTGTGTGGGCAAACACAGACATGGGCAAACAGCAGCGAGAGAGGGTGTGGATATGGAAGGGGCGGTGCTGGGAAAAGGGGCTCCAATGTACATAATTAATTGTGCTGCTGTGTTGGCAAACACGCGGGCGCCGGAAAGTAGGCAACACGCTTTTTTTGGCAAAACGGTTCGCCGTAATTGATTGCCTTATGCACGTCACAAATGCGAAGCCAAAGCGGTGTGTCAATGCGGGAGTGTGGGCGGGTGGGTGTGTGTGTGTGTAATTTCCGGCGGAGCTACAAGTATACGGGGTTTTGAAATGAATATTTCTTTAATTAGTTCGCTGCTGGCAAAGCTATTTGCTGCGGCTCCGAAGGGGTTTGGATATGCTAAAGGGCCAAGCCGCAAAAGACTTGACCGCAAATAATAATGCACAAATGTTGCCGCACCGCAAGTGATTCCAGGCAACACTCACACACACGCACACTCGCACATGGCAGGGTCGGAATATTTTCTTAAATTAACATTAGCAACATTTGGAGCTGCCATTAAGCCGGTCGCCTAGCAGCCATTTCAAGTCTCTCGCAAGTCAGACCCAAAAGGTCATCCCGCAAACACAGTCCAACTTCTATAAGTTAAATGCCAAAGTTAAGTTAAGTTTTCTCATATTCACTAGATAGTGGAACAAATAATATTCTTCAAAAAAGTATTCAAGAAGTAATTATACCCTCATACATTAGTACTAAGCGAATTAAAACACTCCCTTTTATTTAAATTATACCCTCATACATTAGTACTAAGCGAATTAAAACACTCCCTTTTATTTAAAGCAAAAATAGGTCATAGCAAAGAAACTCAGAAATTAAAAAGACGAAAGAAAAAATATTTATGGCCCTATCTAAATAAATAGTTTTTAGTTAATCTTTTGATTTAAAAACATTTTTTTAATTTTCTTATTTTTTTTAATAATTAAAAAGCTATTCTTAATTGGTTTTATGAAATTTGTTTACTGGTTAACTTACAAATTATTTAATAAGTTAAGTTAATGTTATGTTGATTAAAAATTAATTGGTTTTTAAGAGTTTAAATATTCTAGAGCTTGACCACACTTTGAGTAGCAACTCCCAGTTCAAGTTTTTGATGTCCGACTGTAAGGCCCTTGGGCTCGTCAACTCCGCTCAGTGGCTGAAAACAGTTAAGCGTAAGCATTGTCGTTGGCCATGTTTAGTTTGGCTTCTTTAAATTATGGCCGGCAGCCTAAGCAAACTAAGGCCAACTTCTGGCCGGGGGGAGCGTTATTACCTGCCGCCCGTCAAATTAGCAGGAGCATAAAAATTGCGTATACGCAACGAGAACCCTTTGGACTGCTGGCGCACGTGTTCATAACCCGTTTGCTGCTGCCAAAACAGAACGTCAAATGTTTGTATAATGGCGAACATTAACATTTAACCTTGGAGGCACAAATTACCGGATTCTTGTCACCTTCGCACGCACCAGGGAGTCGAACCGGAGCCCTAGCAGCAGAAGAGGAGCGTCAGGAGGAAAAGTTTGTTGTCCGCAACTTTTTACCTCAGCAGGCGGTCCGCGTTGGCAGACCCATAAAAAATCCTGCGGAGCGGCGGCCACAGCTACGGAACATATGCGCCTCCGCTTCCCACTTCGATGATGATAAGAGTGGTGGCATTCTGGCATTCCGGCATCTTGGCATCCCAGCTCCAGCGTTTCAGAATCCAGGCATCCTTGTATCCCGGCTGCCACCGCAGCAGCATGACGTCGTCGTCCTCGCCGCCTTGTGATAAATAGCTTGATTTTAAGCGAAAGGCGCGGGAGTAGATTTATGACACACGCACTTTCTCCGGCAGGAAAGTGGAAAGTCAGCTGCGGGAAAATCATAGGCAGCGGAGAGGAAAAACACGAATATCGAATGTCACGCAACAGGCAGGCGTGGAGTAAAGCATCGGAAAATCTCCCTTTTAAAACGTAATGTTCTTTTCAAGCGGGCAGGAATTATTTAAAAGTTGAAAAGTTTCAAAGTTGAAACATGAAAAATATTTTATAATAACAGCCATGTTTTTCTAGCTATTTTCCATCTGGCTTCAACGAAATTCTATTGAAGTAAAATAAAAATAAAAGATAGTTTAACATTCCGTGTTTCCGAGAATTCAAGAAAAAAGCTCTGGCTATGTCCCTTTAAATGTTTCCAGGAAAGCAAACTAACCCACATTATATTCAATTAAGCATTTTCAATATAAGTAATAACCAAGACGAATGAGTTTTCAAGAGAACTTTCATTAATCTCTTTATACCTCAATTTTATGCTTATTTTACTGTTCCCTGACCAATTTGAGTGCTGACCTAAATGGGAAATTGAAGTAAATATGCAGGCGATTGATCAGCTCCTTAAAGCGAGATTGCAAATTTATTTTAGTGCCGAGTCCTGGATGAAAACGCAGAGTATACATGTTTATTGAAAAGTGATGACTGTTTTATGGCTTTTCCACTTCAAATCGTTTACGTAATCGAGGGGTCCTTCTGCTTAAGAGTTAAGCTGCGACAATTGAGGCAAAATTGAATCACTCCTCGGGAATCCGTGCGATGTTTTTGATTGAACGTTTAAAGAAAGGACCGCGATTGGGTTTCGTGTTTGCGCGCGGATTCGATTTCGAATCGCGTCGCGGTGGCCATGGTATTCCTGGCAATTTCCTCCACATCGCCAGCCGTCGAAGGAGTCTGCTAAGCTGCTTACACCCGCACACAACCCAAGTTCTCCACGCCGGCAAAGCAACCTCAACAATTTCGACATCCGGCTTCCGCTGCAATGTAATGGAAACTCGACGCCAAAGCCGTGCCGCCGTGCTGTGCCAACATATTAAAGTTGGCAAATGCCGAAAGGGGAAACAACCTAGTGCACTGAGAGAAAAGTTTGCAAATAGAAACCAGTCATGTTGAAACTTTATGAACGGCAACCTTAACCGCTAGGTAGTCTTTCAGTTAAAACTGTTCTCCTGACTTAACTCTGGTCTTAAAGAGCAGACATATGTATTCTAAAGAGCCAGTTCTAGTGTCAGTTAGAGTTAACCCTGACTTAACAGACATATTGCAAAAATTTGAACTGGAATTGGGAAAATTGCCCTAAATATTAAAATAAAATATTTGTTTATATTTCAGGAATGATTAATCTATAATACAAAATATAAACAGCCAGTCCGAGTGCCAGTTAGAGTTAACTCTCATTTAACAGACTCATGAATTTGAAATGGAATTTGAAGAAATTGTCCTAAATATTTATATGAAATATTTGTTTATAATTTACGAATGATAAATATAGTTTCCAAATATAAACTTTATTAAGTTAAGGAAATCCATATTTAATATTGAAAGCAATTAGAATTTATATCTTAGTTTTATACGTGTACAAATAATTAATATTTTTATTTATTATAAATTCATATAAATATTTATATTAAACACAATTTTGTAAGAAAGTAAAAAAATTCATTGATGCACACTTAAATATTTAAATTTCAATTATCAAAATAATTTTTTATTTACATTAATGTTATCTATATTTTTTTTATAAAAAAATATAGAAAATAGTACACGGGAATTTAGAACACCTACTTTCCTCTCTGTGCAAACTCAAAATCTACGGAAGAAGGACCTTCTGCCGACAACTCAGAAAATGTCGGGTGCGGAAATCTAAGCCGAGACAAGAATAAAAGCGAAAGTGACACGTTGCAGCGGGATATCGAGCGGGACGACGAGCAGATTGTCGGAGTTTTCTCCCGGGTTAGGAGGAGCGATGGGCTGCGGGGGCGCCAGGTGCCGGAGGACACCCATAAATCAGGGCCTGGCCCAAAAGAGTGGGCCTAAATGCGAACTCATAACTCCCACACCGCACATCATTTAGCGGCGGGCTTGATTAATTGCTCGCCGCGGCGAATGTGGAAATTATTTTAATTTTCCAAAGCCACGCGCATAATTTGAGATAAACCAAACAGCGAAATACTCTCGGAACCGACCACTTATGCGAGACAATTCGTTAGGGTCCGGGAAAATCTCGACCCCCCAAGCGAGCCCTATATGCATATAAAGGATTATTTTATGCAGATCGAGCGAGTGATTTTCATGAAAGGCAGAACCAAGATCCTCCGTCTGGCGCCTGCGAGGCAGCGGTGCGTATGCGTGATATCTGAAACGTTTAATTCGAGTCGGCGGCGTAATTTGCAACTCAAACTTAAATCCTGGCTGGCAAACTACTTTCAGCACCCAGGCACCGCAGCCCGCCCCATTTTAACATCTTGAAATGCAATGCAAACTGGCAGAAAGTTTTGAATCGTCTCGCCTTTACTTCTTGGCTGTCTTGCACGCAAAAAATGGAGGAGGTGGCGCTGGGGGGCGGGCGGCTTTGGGCCAAGTCAGCAAGTCAAATAAAAAGTTTTTCGTCAACATTACGCAAATTAGTTTGTCAGTCGAGCCAAGCAAGTGCAGCCGACAAAACCCTAATGACATCCAGACTGAGGGATAACTTTCCAGGGCTAAGCCCAGATCCTGGCGGTGATGGAGTCCTTTGGACAGCTTCAAGCCGCACTTTTCATCCGCAGTCGGCTTCGCCTGATGGTTCAAGTTTTTATCTTAGCCACTATAATTTGATTTTGGAATTTGTTCTGCTGGCATTAGTGAATTGTCTCGGGTTAATAAATAATTACAAATAAATTCTGAATATCTCCCTTTTCTCATTATAAGAAATATGTTCTTAAATTTTTATAATCGATTTTCCATTCTCCGAGAAATACATTTCGCAAGTAAGCAACTAAAAGACCCTTAATTGTCTGATATTCGTTTTCATATAAATAAAATAAAAACATACAAGTTAAGTGTAAGCAGAGAGATTGACTCTTGAACCGAAAAACTTCTCTGGAAAGGCTTAAATATTTTCTCATCCCATTTGACCCCAAACACAGAAGGGCGGAGACCTATGAAAAGTTCATAAAACCAAATGAATGCCTAACTAATTCTACGACACACACTCGCCCACACATTGTGCATTCATGTTCATTTGATGGATGCATTAGAAAGTTTACTAGATTGGGCTTTAGTGGCAATTATCGCTTCACCATAATAACTAGACTACTTTTAGGACCTTTCGTAAAAGAATTGAGTTGATAATTTAGGAAAATTTTGTAGTTAACAGGCAAAAAATTGTCATAAAATTATCATATAATTGAATTTTGTTCGGCTACGTCGGTCAAAAATGAAGGGGGGTTATGTGGAGATTTCCAGAAATCTTAGGATGTTTATAGGTAAATATGATGGAAATATAAACCTGCGTCTTTCATCTTCAGTTAGAGTGCCTAATGGCCGAAGTTTACGCCCCCGGACAATTATGATGATTCGATTCGATTTGAGAGGGCCTCATTCGATATGCATTAATGCTCCTTTCTACCGACGGAATCATAAAATCAAATATGCATTGAATTACCGTACGGCAGGACAATTATATTATACCTTTTGCCGGAGAAAGCAGACAGGGACAAGTAAGCCCCACCGAAAAAGGAATATTTAACTCAATTTTCTGGCCGTGAATTCGGTGCCACAAGCATCTGGGGCACCCGTAATTCCCGTAACTCCTGGAGCGCCGGCCCTTTCTCCAGCCAGAAACCCTAAATCGGCCGCATTTTTCACTCAACATTTTTGTTTTTTTCTTACTCGTTTTTAGCCCTCGTTTATGCGCAAAAGTGCGTGTAATTCAATTTTTCATGCGCCGAGTGACAGGGTATGTGGGCGGGGGGAGGGGCTGCTACCTTTTGGGCCGAAATTAAGACAAAGGCAAAAATGCGCTAAAGGCATATTTGGCACGCAATTTTCCACGGCCTGTCCTTATTGATGGGCCATCCCTTTTTTGTAGTTATCAAATGCCGTTATCGTTATCAATTTTTAATGCGTTTTAAACCCTTTTTGTGGGCCTTTCGGAGGGCATCGATTGTATTATACATGGGTTGAAAGTGATGCAACATTGTAATTAGGGACTTATCCTAGCGAGCGCGGGGCGGGCGACGACGCCGTCCCTGCTGTCCAGAACTGCGAGCCTGGGCGGGTGTCTGGGCGGCGGCAAAGGCAGTGGAGCCACCGGAGACGGCAGCTTGTGGTGGCTGTGCACTTACCACGCCGGATCCGCTGGCATTGCGCACCGCACGGCCGCTGGCCGCATGGGCAAGGTGCAGCACTCGTCCGCTCGGCAGGACGAACTCGCTTGGCAGATGGAGCTCCGATCCCTGGGAGGCTCCCTGGGCTGTTGCTTGGGCGGATGCCTGGGAGGTTCCTTGGGCCGCTGCGACTCCTTCAAATATGCTACGTTCGATGGCCACCTCGAGCTCCAGATCCTCCAGCTGAAGGCTGTCAGAGGTGGAGGCATGCTGATGTCCTGGCTGCGAAGCCCGTTGCCCCCTCTGCTGGGCTTGCTGAGCTGCCTGGTGTTGGCCTTGTGCCGCTGCTTGAGATTGAGTGGAGTGGTTCACCTGGGTAACTGACTGAATCAGTGAGTGGCTCTGGCTCCCTCTGGGTCCCACCATTTCCCCGTCCGTCTCCACGACGAAAGGAGGATTTAAGCGCTCTGCCACCATTTCACCTAGCTCGCCGTAATCCTCATCCTCCAGCGCCAGATCCGCCTCGAAGCCACCGCAGTCATCGTAGTTAATGCTCCGCGAGAATTCCACAAAGTTGTACAGCTTAGAGGACAATTCCCTGGCCATCGCTGAAGTACTGGCTCCACCCTCTGGGAAATGCCTGTACATAGTGTTGCACTCGTACGATATTATGTCATCGTACGGGGATCGGGCAAAGTTCATCAGCTCATGGATGAATTGATGGGTCTTGACGCCAAAATAGTTGACCACCGCCGAGCCGAACTCCAAGCTTTTAATGCTAACACGAGTCAGCAGACTCAAGATGACCTCGTATACTAGAAAAACATCAGTTTTGTTGGATTTCAAGAGCACCGAGGCATCACGGTTGACCCAATTCATGATCCTATGGATCTCGAATGAATTGCGGCTGAGAAAGAAGAGGGAAACTGCTTATAGGGAAAGTCAATTTGAGACCAAACTCACCGAAAGTATTGGGGCGACCATTCGCGAAAGTCGGGCTTGATGGAGTCTGGAAGGGAATACAGCGAGTTGGCATAGACGTACACTCTCCACTTGACCATGTACCGGGGCATCATTTTTCGTTGGATGTTTCTCGATCGACTTTACTTAGATTCTTGAAATCGAAACTTTAGCTGCATGAATTCTCTGGAACTGTCAATCGCAAAATTGATTCAATTGTTTCTGTGGCCGCTGTTGCAAAGGTTTTCCCCAAGTAATTCGATACTATTTACTTTCCAGCAGCTTTACGAATAAAGTTTCACTTAAACAATTCGCAAAACTAGAAATTGTAGGCCGCCAACGTCAAACTTTTGTGCATGTGACACCTAGGGATGTCTGCACGATGAAATTGTAAAATAAGGGCACTTACATATGATCAGACCTAAGGCTTTTTACACGGTGCGATAAGGCACGTTCACAAGCAGCCATATGAAGATTGTTTAAAAGAAAACATATGAAATCTCCTGTAAGAAAAAAGAATACATTTGTAAGGCCAAATCTGTCCAATTTGTTAATAAAATGAATTTCTTATAAAAGAGACACTTTCCGAGTCTTTCGAAATCAAGTTTTTTGTTTGTTTAAGTGTTAAGGTCAGAGGTGTCCACTTTTTGTTTTACCCAAAATGCAGCCCTGCAGTAACATCACTGATTTACTTTAAAATCAAATTCTAAAGTAGATTTTTAGTCAAATAATTTATAAGTCAACAATTGTTGAACTTTAACGCGATTTGGAGGCTCGTTCTGGAAAATCACCCAAATGTAACACCCAACATTATTTAAAAACATTAGGAACCAAATGTTTTACATATAATCTTTACATTTATTATGTATTTGATTTGTGTTATGTGTTTTTTATTCTTTGTATGCTGAGTACTCTAGAATTCATAACTGGCCACGCCCATTCATGCAAAAAACATTAACACTCTCGCCATATATTGATCAGAGTAAGATCTATGATTTATAAGCTAAGAACAGCAAAGTTAGATGCCATAGTTTATAGTTAGTATATGTAGGCTGTGGTTAACTTAAATAAATACATTTACAACCGATGTGGGGATAGGAAGGGGACGATCTAGGGTCATCGAAGGGATTTTTGGGGGTGGGCTACATATATCCGAGAACACTTTATCAATGTTTCAGTTGATAGTTGTGTAAACATAACTATATATAATTTTATCAAGATGTTGGTTTCTGAATATGTACAACTTAAAATGGCAATCCTAGGCCTAAAATACATCTAGTTTGAGCTTAAGCTTACTGGTTTTAGTTACTTACTTAGCAAGTTACACGTATTATTACTTTATTGGGTTCAGGGGCTTAGGAATCGGAACAAGACAAGACGGAAACCAATTTAACATTCCTTTAAATTAAGAACTTAAATCAAAACCAAAGTCAGTGGCTTATGCTAGAAACGCCAGCAGCTCCCGATCCACACCCTCGCCATCATCGTTGTTGTCACTATCGTCCTCATCCTCTTCTTCCTCCTCCTCAGCCTTTCCCTCTTCCTGTTCATCTTCACCGTCTTCCTCATCGTCTTCGTCCTCTTCATCTTGTTCTTCAGTGGCAGTGGCTGTATCCTCGGCGATTCCCACCTCAGCTTCTCCAACCACGTCGATCGCAGCCTCCAGGGAAAAGCCATTCCGTTCATTGCTGGCATCCGGATCCTCGTCTGCCCCACAATATAAACCCAGATTTGCGTCATCCCCCGCCAGTGTTCGTGAGCTGCCGCGGAGAGTATTGCGCAGCGAACCGAGGGAAATCTCTGCCGAATTAGAATGCTCGTTGAAGAGGCTCTCCCTCGGCTGCGCCAGCGTGGATAGTTCTATTAGGGAGTTTGCTATGTCGTGCTCCACCACTTCCTTATATCCTGCGGCTCTCCAGCCAAACGAACTAATCGATGAGGCCGTTGAGGTGCTGGCCAAACTGGCACTCTGGCTTGACTGATTGCTGTTACTGCAACTCCGTCGCCGCTTTGGTGCACTGCATCCCGGTTGGGTATCCTCTGTTGCTGCTCGAGCCATCTCGGTATTGTGAGTCAACTCGCGCTGCTGTTTCCTCGTGCTGTCGTCGGACGTATGGTGATCCAGTTTCAGTGGTTTTGTATCCTCCAGCGGGGCCTCCGCTTTGAGTGTGGCCCGCAAAGCACTAAGGTGCAGGTTTTCAGTGCTATCATCATCAGAATCATCACTGCTAGTTTTGTTGTTGTTGGGGTTGGGTTGACCTATGGAAAATGTTCAGATTAGTTTTTATGATACACTATTTAAAAGCAGAGCCCTCGTTATACATTTATGGTCAATAAAGAGAGTTTGTCTGGCTTGGAAAGATCTAGGATTAAGCAAATAACATTTGCTTCAAGACAAATAGGTTTCCGAAATCAATTTAATAATTATCTGTATTTCAAGGAGTGTGCCCTTCAAAGATAAGGCTGAAGTTAATTGTTGTGAAATAATATAGTGAGTGTATAATGTACTTGGCAATCAAATGAAGACAGACATGCCAAAAACTAGTCGCTATATTTTGTGCTTAGATTCATCTTCAGCGGAAACCCTCTGTCCACGTAGTGGCGATAAGAAACGTCTATTTTCCCATGCCTCTTACCGGATGTATCGCTGCTATCGCCAGCTGATTCGTCATCAGACGAACTGGGGCTGGTACTACTGCTCTGCAGCAGCTGCTCCAGCTGTTGGGTCAATTGCTGCTTTACATCCTTCACCTGGCGCTTTCGTTTGCGGGATGTTGCTTTTTGATTTGTGGTTTTCCTAGTGCGTTTTTTATTCGCTGGTTTACGTGGCTTTTTCTTGGCTGGCTCCACATTTGATGTACTGCTGGCACTGCTGTCGTCATCGCTGCTGCTGCTGAAGTGGAAGGAGGAGCTGCTGCAGCTGCTGTTGCTGCTGCCACTGGCAGTGGAACTACGGGCACGGACGGAGGACCGCTGGCGCGATCTCTTCGATCGCGTTGAACGCACTGTGCGCAACTCATCAAGGCGACGCGCTTCCGCCACCACAAGCTTCCAGTTTTTGCCTCTGTTAGCCGCTGCACTCGTGCTGGGACCCATGAACAAGGCCTGATCTCGGGAAGACTGATCCACTGGCGATTGTGTCGCCTGGTCGCCGAGACCTGCAGCCGGCGGAGCCTCGTTCTGCTCATTCACGAACACCACATCTGAGTCACTATTCGAGTCCAGGCTCACCTGCTCGGGTGTGCGCAGGTGCGGCGGTTTCAGCTCCAACACAAAGACGCACTCATCTTCGTCGCCCGAGCTGCTGCTGCTCTGCAGTTCGATGTGGGCACTTACTGGGAGGGTGGCGCCAGCGTGTCTCCTGCTAGGATTGCTGCCATCATTGATGGCCGCCACTTCGGCATTTGCAGCTGCGTCGCCATCGTCGATCTCTATGACCTCCGCCTCCTCGCTGGCAACAGCCGCTGGACGCCTCATGCTTAGGTTAATAGCCACCGTTTGTGAGCCAACGTTGGATGTGGTTGTTCGGCGTATAGAGATGCCCGGCAGCTCACTGCCATCGCTGGCCATTGTCACGCTGAAGGAATGTGTGGCACCGGGGTTTGTCACAATCACACTGGTCGACGGACGTCCGCTGGGAGGGCTCCAGTCGTTGGAGAACTCCGCATTGACGGCATCGCCATCGCTGTCACCAACCTCGAGGTGTAGATCATCGCCGTTCGAGGACTGGGTCTCCACCATGTCCAGCAGATCCACCTCCACCTCCTCGGCCACGCGAGCCGAGTATTGGACCACATGGTCGTAGCCGATCATGTCGAAGGGGGAGCGGGCAAAGTTGAAAAGCTCGTGGATAAAGTGGCTGGTGCGCTCGCCCAGATACGGCGACAGCCGGCGACGGAATGTGGGACCCAGTATATTGGTCATGGGCAGGATATCGTTCATCAGCTGCATCACAGTGCTCACGCTATGTGCGGCATTTCTCAGCAAGCACACAATGTCGCGATGGATCCAAGGCATCAGGCGATGCATCTGGGCGGGATTGTTTCTACAATGGGGAATTAAAAACGCGGTTTAGCCCAGGCTATGCAGTGAGGGGTCTATCACAACGCACCTGTAGAAGCGGGCACTCCACTCGCGGAAATGTCCTGTCAAGCTATCGCTGACGGGCAGGGCATACAGCTTTCTGTCGTACACGTAGCGCCGCCAGAGCTGGCTGAGCGAGCCCGAAGTGGCCGCATCCTGGTCGTGCCGGTAGTAGTTCATCAGCTCCACTCGGTAGGGCTCGAAGCGGCTGTACGAGTGCCTGCCGGCAGCCACCTCTGCCGCTGGCAGGATCTCTTCTCCCGCAGCCCCTGCTGCCAGTCCGGCCTCTATGTCGTTGGTCATGACGGCCTGGTTCTGCACCAGAGGCATGTACCTGGGACGCCGCACTATATGGAAGCGCAAGGAGGGGTGATCTGGCGGAACGGGCGAAGAGCTCTGCACCGGATAGCGATCGTAGTCGTCCAGGGTGCGTACATTGTGTATGATGGTCTTGAAGGGCTGCTTGCACAGCGGGCACTCGGGTTTGATCTGTCGTGAAAGGTAATAGCGTTAGAGGATTGCTCAGTGGTGACTTAGCCTACAGACTACTCACCTTGCTCCACTCGCACAGGCACTTGAAGCAGAACTGGTGCATGCACGAGTCGGTGAAGCACTTCCTCTTGCAGCGGGACAAGCAGATGGCGCAGTTGGGCGGCGGCGAGGAGCGCTCCGCCGCGGTGTTCTCCTCCGCGGCAGAGGCACTGGTGCCCGGCTCACTGTTTGGATTTGCTTGATTTTCCGGGCCTGCGGCAGCGGGCTCCTCGGCCTCGTTGTCCCCGGACTCGCTGCCGCTCTCGGTGAGATCGGCGAACTTCATGGCCGCAGCCGGAAGGGTATGGGGTCCTGCATTGGATCCCTCGGACCCCGGCTCCACGATCACCGAGGCGCCCACTTCCTCCGCCCCCGCATCGGGCACATCGCCGGCACGGCCGCCCGGGTTCTCCTCCGCCATCCCGGCGACTATATAGCGGCTATATAGACTGCGAAATCGGCCGGAAAATGGGCGAGAACTCCGCTCGGAGTTTTGTGTCTACTCTGGCCTCCTCTCTCTCTGTTCCTCTCGCCCTCTCTCACTCGCTCTCGCTGGCACGCTACCCTATCATCTGGTTCGCAGTTCGGGTCTCATGCGTCGTTTTCCAGGGGCCTTTCACGGGCCAGGCGCCACATTATCCGTACTCCCGTCCGGTCTGGTTGGTGCTCAAGGGTCTGACGCTGATTGTAGCACTGTTTTCAGAACGGAAATCGCACTATAAGTCGCTTATTATGGTGTCTGAAAATGCAGGAAACTCGATTTTTTGTGCACTATGATGTGACCGTTCGCCGCGTACCGGAAAATACGAGAAACCACAGGGACCGACTTCTTTTTAAATACTGTCAAATGTAACTAGGTACGAAAATTTAGGTACGTATGTTTTTTTAATATTATGTTTCAAAATTAGCGCTGCGCCGATTCTCGATTTATGTTTTGCGTACAACTGTTGATAACATATATAGATGAATGGAAAACTCTTGTGAACTCATGGACTATTAACTATCCTTTTAATGGAACAAACATGTAGAAAACTTATTCAAACTTCGGTTTCAAAAATTTATGTAATATACTTCTGGAAAGTTCTATTCAATCTTTTTGGGGTCTGGGAAATAACGGGTTTGGAAGTGACTTTTGGTTGAAATATTACTATTGTGGAGGAGGTTTCGTTTATAATTTTAAGTTATAGTCGGAAATCGCACGAGATTTATAAGCACTGCTGAATGTTGGTGGTCAAATATCAGAGCGCTGGGTACTTCTTTTGAACCAACCGATAATAGTCCTTCAATATTTTGGTATTTTATTTCAGAGTGGTGGGCTGCACCGCTTGGGTTATCGATAGTTCCTCGCTCGTTGGCTGCCTGTGGCGTCGGTTTCAATTTGCTTGTTTTCAATTGCTGGCTTAAACTCGGGCCCAAAATGAATCGCCGCAACAAGCGCACATCCTATTTCCAATACGAAGTGTACCTGGACTTCATGGAGGACAATCCCCTGATGTCGGCCAACAAATTGGGACGCACTCAGGATGGCAAAAAGTGGAAAGAGCTGAGCGATGAGCTAAACAAGTGCCCAGTTGGTCCGACCTTAGCGCCCGAGGAATGGCGCAAGGTAATATGCTTTATATACATATATCCCACATTCAACGCCAATGCATCATGTTTCTAGCGCCTCAACGACTGGAAGAACAGCACACGGGCCAAGTTCCGACGCAGCCTTACTTCGGATGATAAGAGCAATATGCTGACTCCGCTGGAAAACAGGGCTCTGCAGATCTTCTCCACCGAGTCGACGTATCTAGAGCTGCCAGCTCCTCCGGGCGTAAAGGAGTTGGTGGAGGAACATATAGACCAGGAGGAGCAAGGGGAGGAGGAGCCAGAGGACATGGAGGAGGAGGAAGTAGAGTACCAGGAGGTGGTAGCACCCCAAGAGCAGGCCACCCGGGCGGTTATCAATGGTCACAGGTCCGGCAAACAGTTACGGCTGCAAGACACCGGCGAGATCATCTACCAAGGTGCGTTCTGGCCAAGATAAGGTAGTGGATTCCTCTAACTCTAGCCTATGTTTTTGTACATTTTAGTAGCGAACCTCGCGCCATCTGCACAATCTCCTCCGAAAGTACCTGCCCCTGCCACAGCCTGCGGCAAGAAAATCGAGCAGCAGCTGAAGCGCATATCGGATATTCAGGAGGCATCTTTGCATTTCAAGATAGCCTGCTTCAAGTACAACAATCCCGGATTCGACTACGACCCGTAGTTAGATCGCTCTGATAAGCGTGTACATTGTAGTATTTAAGCCTCGAGGGACCTGCTAATGTCAAGAAGCCTTCAACGACTAGTACAGATAGATAATTTTCAACACTGCAGATGTACATATATAAAAAGTCACTAACGCTGTGGTTCTAGGCATATCGCACATGTTTTGTTTCAAGTATATGTACATAAGCTACTTCAGTAAAGAGAGCTGTTATATAAGATTTGGAAATTACATTTTACTTGTTTTCCTTGGACGGAAATTGCGATGTTTTTATGTAAATTGAAATGTCTTTTGTTCCTTATTTTAAAAGAGAATAAAAAGTATATGTATTCTCATGAAGAAATAAATATAAAATAAATGTAATAACCTACCTTAAATCCTATAAGGAATAGAAAATAGATTTATTTTGACGCTGACTGTTTCTTTGGCTACATCTAGCTAGAACTATCGCAAGGAGTCCCCGCCAGCTGCGCATCACTGGCTGCCGAATGCAACGCTGCGCTCGAGGGGTAGCAAGCACTAGAAAATCCCAAACGCCTGCAATTGTTTGTGAACACTTCGCATCGTTTGGTGGCGTCGATTTGCATTTTGTGGCTTTTGCCAGGGATTTAAGCGAGAAAAGCAAGTGCAAGCCACGCAGCGAGCATACCGGATGCACGGCAAGATGGACCGCCGCAAGAAACGCACCTCCTCGGAGCAGTACCAGATGTACATCGACATGATGGAGAGCGACCCCATTTTCGCCACCGGACGGGTGCCGCGCGATTACGACCTGAACTATCTGACCAAAAAGTGGAAGGAGCTCTCCGACCGGCTGAACAAGTGCAGCTCCGGGCCCACACTCACGCCGGAGGAGTGGCGCAAGGTGCGTAATCGGATATGTGCTCTCCTCCCTTAATCCCAAATCTTTTCTCCCGAAAACAGCGCCTGAACGACTGGAAGAACACCACTCGCTGCAAGTACAGACGCAGCCTGCTGTCCACGGAAAAGGACATCTCGATGACGTCCGTGGAGACGCGTGCCCTGGATCTCTTCGGCAAGGTGCCCACCACCACCGGCGAAACGCTGCTGAACCTTAAGTCCGAGAAGGACGAGCCCGACGACGAACTGGAAGACCTGGGCCAGCGCACTTCGGTGGCGTTTCAAAAGGAACTGCAGGCCGCCGTCGAGGAGGCCATCAACGACGAGGTGGAGGAGGAGGAGATGGTGGAGGAGCACGTCGATCACGACGACATGCTGGAGGAGAACCTGGCGGAGGCCGGTATCTCGACGTCAACCACGGCTGTCAACACGGGCGGCGGCACCTATCGCACCATTGTCGTGGACAACACAGCCTACGAGCACGTGGAGGAGGAACCTCAGGCGGTGCAGCCGCATGCCGTGGAGTACGTCACAGCCCGCCGGCCTGCCGCCGCTGTCATCAATCCAGGAACGGCCTCTTCCGGCAATAAGTTGATCAACGGCGAGCTGCCCGTCAAGCGCATGCGCACGCAGCCCCGGGAGCAAATCATCTACGAAGGTAAGTGTTCCACTCAAATTGTGGGGAAATCTTTGGCAGGAAACTAATCTACTCCATCCCACATTGTTTGTATTTCTATAAAACCAAACCATTATATTGAGCTAGCAAGTTGTAACATCAACATTGATTTTAGTAAAAATTAATTTAGTAACTTTTATAGTCACCTTTTTATGCTTTTGTCTAAAAAGTAGTTTTTTCGTACCCTTTCAGTTAAAAATGCGCCGCGCTGCATTACAAACATGCAGGCGGTGCCGCCGCTGCACAGTACAAAGCCGGAGCGGGAACCCAGCTCGCTGACCAACGCGCTGAGCAGCGGCGATGCCCAGCAGATCGCCCACCAGCTGAAGCGATTGGCCGACATCAACTACGAGACACTGCAGTTTGAGATTGCGCGCTTCAAGTTCAACAACCCCGGCTTCCAGTACGATCCGCCGTCCTTATAGTGCACCAAGCAGCAGGGCGAGATCGGCGGGTTTAAGCAATCAGCAAAAGCTCCCGCGCCAGCAGCAGCAACGGCGACAGGATCAGCATTAGCAAAAGCAATTGATCGAGCAATGCCGGCTCGAATTGTATAGGTCTTACACATGATCTTCGGCATTAGATCGTTTTCTAGCTCTCCCGATCCGGCGCTCTGGCGGAAAACAAAATCGTAACTTATGGTAGCCAGATTAGATTAAAATTGACTTAGATTTCTATTGTGTAAACAAATATTTTCAATTTTTCACGCACCTAAACTACGATATCCATACGAATAAGCCTAACATTTTAATACCTAAAGTGAATAAAATTGGACAAGTAATTTTAACGAGTTGTATGTAAATGTAAAGAATAAAGTTTACCAATGATAAATATGCGCGGCGCAGACGTGCTCCACCTTTTGCCTGTTGTTGCACTTTTGGGTTTATTTATGACGCCGGAGCCAGGAATCGAAGCCAACACGAAAAGTCCATTAATCAAAGGTTGGGAGATGGCGTCGACAACGCATACAGTGTGCCTGGGTTTTGGCAGGGGCTCGGCTCTGGGTTTGTGTTTGGGTTTGGGTCATTTCAACCTGACCGCCGACTAGTGGGCGCACTTTGTAACTGTCAGCAGCGCCTGGAGGCTCCGATGCGAAAGAAATCACTTGTGGCTGTTATGGTGTTCTGATGCCGCTGATGCAACAAGTGCCGATCCAAAGTCCTCTGCCGCTCCTCCTCCGCTCGGATAACTGCAATGGGCAATAGATCATTGCAGGCCGTGCGCTGCGAATCATAAATTACCGGCGACCAAGAGGTGGAGGACGGAGATGGGGACCTACATGGGACGACGCATGGCGTTCCGTTAGGAATCGTTGCCAGCTCTATGATAACTTCACAACACGTCGTATGCTTAATATGTTCTTTTCAAAAACGTACACTGTAAAATGATTATCTAAGTTAATTTTTTTCAGATGTTTTTAAGATAATTTCTTATTATTTTTTGTAAGTTTTAAAGTAAGCTATGCTTTTAATGGGTGTTTAAATTATTGTTCAATGTAAATGTATGTGTGTAGGTACGAACTTGTAAAAAAATTTTAAATAAAAACTTTAATTTTTATTTTTGGCACCGTCTTTGTGGTAAGCAGTTTGTTAAATATATTACAGACAAGAAACAAAGTAAAATATTTTTAATGACCATTGCTTATCGTAGATTTTTCCCAGTGTTTCCCCTCCCAATACGACATCGCCTGTGTGGGTGCCGCTCGCTCTTTGATGAAAAGCCCGCTGGCAAAGCTGATTAACCCAGCCTGCACACACACTTCGGCGGGAAATGAGTGTCTGGGACCCAGATGTCTTCTTCTCACATGGCCATGAAATGGAGGCTCCACCTGGGACTGGGGCTGGGACCAACTTTGAGGAGCTGATGGCTCGTCGCTCAGAGTGCATGCCCAGTCCATTAAACAGTTCGTGTTGCACTCGTTTCGCTTTGGCATCCACGGCTATATGGGTCCATGGATTTGGGACTGGGTATGGCCATGGGTAGGGGTTGAGGGTCTAGGCCTGGGATCGGGTTTGCGTTTGGGCTAGGGCACACATGACAGCCAGCGTGCAGAATCGACCCCATGGGCGGATGGCGTAAAAATGAAGCAAAAGAAACGCCACAACATAAAATCCAAAAATGTGAGATGCTGAGTTTCGCGTCTAAAATACCTTTCAACACTTAATCTAAAGGGATTTTAGCTTTGATGCAACACTCCAATTTTAATCATAAAAGTATTTATTTGTTTATATAAAGGGAGCTTAAAGTTAAAACTTTAGGCTAACTAAATATGAGCTCCAGCAGCTAGGAATCATAAAAGTAAGATTTCATAAATGCAACACACGTACAATTCCAATAAATATAAAGTCTAAAGATTACATCAATATCAATATCAATATCAATAATTATCTTTAAATATCAAAGTCCTTAAATTGTGAAGTTCTATCTGAACTTTTAAGGCCCCTTATCCACTTGAAAAACTCAAGTATACCCTGTAAGGGATAAAAAAGAGACATTCGTGGCTTAAAATCTCATCGCCATGCTGCTTCATGTATATTAATGAACGAATTCGCTTCGTTCTGTATTTGAAATGACTAGCTCAAAAATAGGAAAACAATTCTAAAGGCCTGAATTTGGGATTTTTAAACAAAATAAAGGCGGAAAAAAGGTACAAGAATTGTATACATTTTTTAACTATTTTGCACAACAGTTTGTACCATTGACCGACCTTTACACTCTCCTTCCTCTAATCCACAGGATCGATTCATAAGATCTGCACTTTGATAAACAGATGAAATAATGTAAAATATTATATATATTTTATATATAAATAAATCTATTAATATTTTTTTTCATGTTAAACTACAAAAAATTGTATGTCTTTTTCTTATAGATAGTTTAAGTTAAAACTTAACCGGCGACACCTCTTTTATTGTTGCAGCCTGCGTTACAGCCCAAGAGCACGGTCGAGGCACACATGTATGTTGGGAACCTCCGGCTGGAATCTTGCAACCTTTTAACCATTATTCTGGCGCAAAGTGCAAAGCGTTTTTATGCCGGCGATTATTACGCTTGATCCTCAAGCACCGAAGGGTCAATTGATGTTTGTGATGACGCTGAATTGTGTTGTTGTTGCTCGTGGTACCCACAGCAACAGCAACAGCAACAGCCACGGCCAGCAACATGCAACATGCAACAGGCAACAGCGTTGTGGTCGCTTGCCCGCCATTCGCCTTGGAATTTTAAGCATAGGCGAGTATCCCCCATTTCTTTTGTTTTATACATACACTTTTCCAGCCCGCTGTTGCTGTTGCCGCCGAAAATTGCATTTCTTGGCTGGCAGCGATAAAGCGTCAGCAGCAATACTCGTATGGCAGCCAGAGCCAGTTGATATATCACTAGGCAGCGATAATGCCCCTCAGCTAAATCAGGCCATCATCAAAGCCGGCTTGCGATATAGAAATTATTTATAGGCCAGCGAGGCAAAACTGAAGGCGGTGAGCAATCGTAAATCTAAAGATCCTTTTCTTAAAAGCTTAATTCCGAACAATTATTATGGACTCGGCCAGCTGGATCTCTTCCTCATATCAAATTTGATGGGTACCGGGCATCGGGCACTGGGCACCGGGCATCGGGCATCGGGCATCGGGCATCGGGCATCGGGCACCGGGTCCATGTTGCTGCTGTCCAGCGTGTAATTATATTAGCATGATCTATGCCATTACGCGCACACACATCGATACGCGGCAATTAGTGCTGCGGACGAACAAGTACAACTATCGGCCGAAACAATATGGCCAGCGGGCGTTTATGGCCAACGACAGGCCATTATTGACGCCACTCGATGGACTGGCCATCATCGATTGCTGCGGTGGCTGCATGTTGCTCCTGCAGCTCCTGCTGCCGCTGCCGCTGCATGCAAATTGTCGGCGGCCCGAGCGTTTGGCAAAAGTCAAAGGGGGACGGATTGGCCAAACTAAGCTGGAAAAAATATTTAGCGCTGAAAGGACGCCCTCTCAGCCGAAAGTCATAAACACGCACTAATTGCAGCCGTGATTTGTTGCACACACACAGCGCATTAAAGGCCTTCGCAGGAGCAACACAAATACGGCGGCAGCAACATCGACTCAAATCGAAGCCTAATTGCCCATAAATGGCAGTTTTCGTTGGCGACATCAAAACGTGGAGCTTTCAGCAGCACACACACACAAAGTTGCAACTGCCCACTGCCCACTGCGATTTATCAACAAAATTTAACAACCGAACGGCGAGTTAGGACATTAAAAATGATGTAGTTGCCGCTGTTGGCATGATGTTGCTACTGCAACGGCCCTGCAATTAGGCGCCACTCCTGGCGGGGTGGTCCGCCATGTCGCCAGTGTGGCGATCGAATCGATCGATCCCCTCGATATACAAATCGATTGCTTGATCTCTCACTTGCAGCAGCAGCAGCCGCAGCAGCAGCAGCAACTCCTAGAATCACCGGCAGCAACATGAAATGTTGCTCGCGTGGTCAGCGCCAATTACTTAGAGCATATCAATTATATTACGGCAATGCATTGTAAAATAAATGCCCAGAATGATAGCCTGGCTGCTGCTGCTGCTGCCGCTGGTTGTAATTGAACTGCGCGTATTGCGAAATTATTATTTTGTGCATTTGCAATTGCAAGTGCCGGCTGCCTGGCATTCTGTCGAGAGCCCCAGCCGTCCATCCTGCGTGTCTGTTCATATGTTTTCATTACTTTTGCCCATTATGCGTGTACGTGACGCACAATTTCAAATTGCCACGGGGAGGGGCAGGGGGCCCAAAGGGGGAGGGCTTATAAGCCGGATACCCAGCCAGCGCTGACTTCCAGCTCCTCCTTCGGGCCAGCTCCAGCCCAGCTCCAGCTCCAGGTCCAATCCAACGTGGCTCGTCGTCTGTTTGTGGCTTTTGTTTGCTGTTCAAGTTTACAATTTTAATGCACTGCCACTTGACTGTTGACAGTGGTGCGTTGCTGCTGCTGCTGCTAGTGTTGCTGCTGCTGCTGCTAGTGTTGCTGCTGCTGCTGCTAGTGTTGCTGCTGCAAGTGTTGCTGCGGTGCTGAATGTGCCAGTGTGTTGGATTATTGATTTTACGCTGTGTACGTGGAGGCAACCTTGCCGGTAGTCACTGCTGTTGCTGCCGTGCTGCTTGGCTTGCATTTAGCTCTCATTTCGCACATGCCCCAAAATGAAATGCATGTTTATGTTTCCGTTTCTGTTGAAGCCATCATATGCTGATTCATAGTGCTGAGGGGGAGCTTTATTATTTCTTTTCGCCACCAAGGTTAGTCAAATACTGGGAAGAGAGGGAGCTAGGCTGTTATAGACGGCGAAACTTGATGACACACCGTTTTTGAAAGCATTTCGGATTTCTTTGGAAGGAAAACATATACGTGTTGCTTTAGGACTCATTCTATTAATATGACTTTCTCGGAACTGGAATTCAGCAAGGTTCATAGTTTTGGAAAAATTTAGAAAACAAAGAACAACAACTATTTTATAACAAAATGTAAAAAACAATTTTATAAATATATCTTTATGTTTATTTTTTATAAACCTGAATGAATACATGTGTGTTTCACAGACTTCAATAGTTTTTCTCTGCTTTATTTACTACTTTGCTAATAATTACTTAAATTTACTAAATTTATTTCATATTTTTTTTATCATATCAAACAATCTTCTACATACTTTCCTTATAAGTTTCCTGTGAAAACTACTTAGTTGTTTGCTCTCATAAGTAGGCATTGGCCCGACCCCTTTTGGCCACCTAGATCTGGGTGACCCAAAGCCCATTAAGGGCAGCTCCAATCGCACCCATAAGGGGCCAGCAATGGGTTCCCGGACTGACATCGTTAGGGCGCAACAATTGCTGCAATTGCTGAATATGATTGAAGTACTTTCGAAGGTAACGAGGCAGCGGCGAACATGGCCTCCATATCAAACTGGCATCAAACAATTTCAAATGGATCGAATGAGAAATCGACAGAGCTGGCCAATTGCAGTTGGGATGTTGCTGCTGCCGCTGCTGATGTTGATGCTGCTGCTTTGTATGCATGCAATGAACGTGATCGGTTGCAATTTCAGCGACTCGAGAACAAAGTGGGCACTGCGAGAGGAGCGGACTTGATCGGAGCGACAATGTTGCAGACGCACAGGAGCAACATCGACGACGTGGCTCCGATGTTGCTGTCACATTTCACTGGTCCCGATGATTGAAATTCTAAGGCCAGCGTCGGAGCACTGCATCCGAGAGCGACTCCCAGACAAAGTCGCAGTCCAAAGTCGGCTGCCGCTGACCTTTTCGCATGAGAATCATCGACGGCAGCCGATGATGGATGCACTGCCAGAGCCAACTTGATCTGGCCCAAAAGAGCAGGAAAGGGGGCCTGGGAGCAGTGTCAGCCGGAGCTGTCAGTACGTGCAGCTCGTCTTGGGCAATTTAGGTGCGAGGAAAGTGGGTTTCTCTCCTCAGTCGCCGATTTTTCAGGCATCACTTGGTACTGCAAAAATTGCATGCATACTGATTTAATTGCCTATTATTTTTCGGTTTTTAAAGGAAGTAACACACATTAAGGATACAAATATTTTGTAAAATATTTAGCTAAAAAAATAGTTTTTAAAAATTAGTATTTAAGATGGCTAAATAAATAGTTCTTCTGAAAAATGTCGAAGAATTATAATACTCTTTCATGGCACAAGAACTTTGAGCAAAATAGATAAGATTTTGTCAAATCGTAGTCAAGGCGGAAATTGAGGTGGAATAAAATTACAATGTTGTCGTTCCATTCCATCGTGGAATTTCACAGCGGAGCATGGAAATTTGTTCGATGGCTTGTCTTTCAACGTCCCTCCACCTCGGTCCACCATTTTTGTGTTTGTTTGATTCGTATTTGATTTGATTTCCAGGCAGAGCAGTTCTATTACACAAAAAGAAAGCCAGCCGACGACCGGAAAATTTAATCGTTATTAATTATATAAGCTCTAAATTCTCAAGATGAATTTGTGTGTATATTTTTGTTTCATGTGAAACTTTTCGGAGAAAATAGTATTCAACTAGTTTAAATGAATGGTTTCCAAAATATTTTTAATTGTTTTATGTTTTCAAATTTTTTTTACTTTCGGACTAATAATTGGACAAGCCGACGTCATGAAAATTTATGCGAATGAATAACACTCGCTTACAGCTTTTTTTTTTAACAAATTATAAAATTAAAAAACGGACTAAAAAATCGTACACAGCGGATTCTTAAAATTTATTTACTTTTTTTTTGTGGTCCAAGAGTTCAAATCCTTTCTAAAAATATAATTTGTAAGCTAGTGTTCTCTACGTTCTTAACTCTCAAGCCGAAATAAAAGTTTAAAAACCAAAAACAATAAATTTGATGTCAGAACTACCACTTCCTCTTAAGAATAGGCTATACTTTTTTAACAGTGCACACCTTTCTCACCTTCGCACACCTCGCTCTCTCCGGCTCCCCACCCGTAGGACCTATTCAAATGGGCCCCTCAGTTTCTTGACCTTTCTTCGTGTGACGCAGTCGCCGTTCGCAATTGTAACTGCACATGCGCGCGCCTTGTTCCTCCGCCGCCTCCGCGGCGCGCCCTCCCTTGCCACCGCCCCCAATTGGCCGTTTGGCAATTTTGCAGCTCTGGCGCGACTCCTTCTGGCCAAGTCGCAGTTGTTGTTCTTGCGGGAAATGCGATTGACGGTAATTGGTTGACGTTTGTCTTATTTAAATTTGTTTTCTTTGGGATTTTTCAACGTCGCTGCCTTCTGCTGCTGCTGCTGATTTTGATTCTTCTGCTGGGGCTGCTGATTCCTCTGCAGCGACTCCCGCCTGGTTCTTGCACGCTCCCATGATCCGATACCCTTTAAAAGGTGGATTCAGTGTCCTCGAACTTAGTAACTTTAAATGAAAAATTTACACAGGATCTATATTTATCCTTCAATACAATATATCCAATATCCTATGCAAGCACCTAAATAATGTATTCATAGGACATTTAAAAGTAATTTATTTATAAAATACAATTTTGAAAGATATACATTTTTTAAATTTTCTAGTGGTTGTCTTTACAAAAATGATAAGTTAGTTATTTTGAGCTAATATTTATTTTTATATTTAAGGGTTTTTTGTATGCTATATCTATTATAGCCACATAAGAGGTTGACTATTAATAATTCTGAACAATTCGAAATAATAAGTTCTTAAGTTAATAAGTTTATTATGACAAGTCCCTTGAACCACAGCTATTTTATTAAAAAATATTGAGTACTTTAAAACGATCTTCAAAATCATAGTACCCTGTTGAAATTCCCATTTACAGGTCACTTCAAAGTTGGTTCGAACACCAAACTTCTAGCTCCATTTCTAGTTTTCTTTATGGACTTTTCTCAAGCTGTTGCCTCCCCGAGCCCTCCCCTGGCTTTCCTTCTCCAACTTCCACTTCGTTCTGTGGCGCACAACGTGCAACTTTAATTGAAATGAAATGAGTTTCGTCGATTTGTGTTCTAGGAATTTGTTTTTTGATTGTTTTCTTGTAAATTTGAATGATTATCGAGCCAGTTGCAGCAGTTGTGGCAGTTGCAGTTGCAGTTGCAGCATTTGTTGCAGCAGTTGCGCAATTGCTGCAGCGAGGAGCTGGAAGAAGGAAAACAAAATAAACAAGCCGACGAGCGGAGCGTAATTGCAGATCACATGGATCAAAGACCCTAGGTCTTTATAAATCTGCGAGTCTGCTCTGTAAGTGCAAGGGAAGTTTGCATTTTTCAGCTCCTCCTCCTCTCCGATTTTCCCGTGCCGCCATCCTGATCGATAGCCTGGTAATTGAGCTGCGAGAACTTTTAATTGTGTGTTTGTGTCGCGGAAGCGTTTTCGAACTGGGCCAGAATTTCCAAGGCAAAGGCCAATTTGTTACCGCTAGATCGCCACGTATCGCTTCCATCGCGATAAAGCTGCCGTGCTAAACGCAGCCACTTCCTCAAGTAAATACTGCAACACGGGCAACAAATTCTACTGGCTGCTGTGGCCACACATCCACTGAATTTTATGGCGGTCGCTTGTTTTAGAACTGGCGGCAGAGTGATAAAAATTAAGTAAATTATGCTTAAATAACAGCAATATCCTCGTGGATAATAATAAATAACTACTAGCAATTTTTAAGTAAATAGCAAAAAATATCATTTTAATTAATTAAAACTTTAATTCAATAATGTGTAGGTTCCTAAGTTTGATACATTATTTATATCTTTTTAATAAAGTAACTCTTAAATGTTATGTTTGGGAAAATACTTTGGATTTCTAACATATTCTTTCAGTGCCCAAAGAACCGCGGGAAACCGATGCAACCGTCCGAGATTGAAACCGAAACTGATGCGTAGTTTAGGGCGATTTACACACAGTTTAAACAGACATCCCGATACAAATCGCCTTTTCTTCGGAGGGGGTGCAAGATCCAGGGGCATGGTGGGGCAGGGGGCATGGAGCAGCTGCAGGTCCAGTCTTCCTGGTGCCATAACTGTAGCAAATGGCGAGGCAACATGCAGGTCCTCCGGACTCGGGCTCAATCTCGGTTCTTGGTTCCCAACCCGCACCTTAACCTTAACCTTCCAGAGCCTAATGGGTGTCTCTTGTTAGTTTAGTTACTGCAGTAACTAAATACATTTAAATATAATATTATGAAATGAATAAAATAAAGTAAAATTATGGCTAGGGTACATTCCCACTGATTTATGTATATTAAATAGTCCTTCTTCTAAATGATCTTTTCTTAATAATTATTAATACCCATCTACCGAACTATTGTTTCTTTAATTCTAGTTTAATTATAATATGTAGATTTTCTGTTTGTTAAACTAAAACCTTGACAAATGTTTCATATTTTTTAAATCTTGAGACGAAGATAGGGTTAAATCCAGCCTGAACTTGCGCCCAGGCGCACTCGCGGCCTCAAAGATCTTCGGCGTGGGCGTCTGTGGTGGTTATAAATTGCACATTTGATGAGCAGGGAAACGTTTATGGTTCTCCCTGATCTGCGGACTGCTCCCCAGCCCCCATTCTCCAGGGTCCCCGAAGTCTGCTCTGCCTTATAGCGCTTGCATGTGGCTGATTAATTGTGCCAACGTCATAAACGTGATGATATCGCAATGCAAGCGCATTTTTCATGTTATTCAATTCGTTGCCCCCAGCTCCGGCTCAAAAGCTCCAGTTCCGAGCCCAGCTGCAGCTCCAATTTTACGCAGCAAGAAAATGTTTGCCATATAGCTCAATATTATGCCTACATTAGAGAGTGTACCCCTAATAACAACTAATTAATGTTAGCACAGTGCAATATTATTACAAATAATTATAGCCATTACGTTTAGCTACATTAAATTTCAGTGATTCCCATAAAGAAATAGAATTTTCGTTTCTCTGCCGCCACACGAACAGTGTAGTGTGTAGTCGACACACTCAAGAGTTTACATTTTTAAATAAACGATGAGAAAATTGTCATTATATTGTGTGCCGATCGGCTACTTATGTTGCATAATAACTTACAAAGAGATTAATTGCAAAACAGTAATATATTTTCTCGCCGTGTACTTACATTGTATTTGCATACCGCTTTTATGCGGCATTACGAAAGATTCAAGCAACGAACTCGCGTGGCAGCCTTTCGATATTGCAACTAATTACCAGCATTAACGCAATTTCGTCTTCATAAAGACCCGGTTCCGCATTGCTCCCTCACCCATGATGCCGCTGAGCCCCCCAATCGAGATTTAATACGATTCTTTGCCCAAAAGCGGACAGGTGTCTATGCGGCAGGTGTTTCGGCTCATTGTCTGCGGCCAGGAAGCATTTGGCATGTGTTCATTTATTTAAACTGATTTTTTTGCGCTATGCGTTTTCCTTTTGTTTTTTTTTTTAGAAAAACTGCGCAATTTCCTTCGGTTTTGGTCCGAGCTGGTTTGTTGTTTTTGCTTTGTTATTGTCACCTTTTACGGCCTAGTGAAGCCGAGTATTTAGACATGTGAGATCACATCAAATATTATAGGGGTTCCGTGGCAGGAATCCATAATTTATAAAGAAGTGATATATTATAAATTTCAGGCACATTATTTGGTTGACTTCCAGTATCTTACACGTAGGTTTATTACAGAATATTCAGGTTTCTCTGGAAAAATATTCTAAATGAATATTTTCTATACCATGACGTAGTAGCGCTGAATAATTTCGTCATATATATTCCAAATCAAAGTTATAAACATGAAAGCACTTTCCTCAAATATTTCCTATAGGGAAATATTGTAAGTCATACCTCTGTAAGCCACTTAAAAACGTTAAAGCGCACAATATATAATATATATATATATAAATAAATAGAAATTCCAGCTCCCCCGTTTGGAGCCCACCTATTTTTCACCTGCTTTGCTGACAATCGCTTATGGCCAGATCGGGTTGTTATCGAGTCAATTTCCAGGCCTTTAAGCTTTCATTGGATAGTTTAGCCGCCCACACTCAGGAACCAAGACAACTTTCAGCGACCGAGATTGTTTTGCATATACATTTATTTTTCTGAGACATTTATTTAGACACAAATACAAGTTATATATTAGTTTTACATATGTAGGTATATATATACTCCCTATTGATAGGCCATATAAGCTGGAAATACAACTAAAATGTACAGACTAAACGACTAAGACAATGCGATTGCGAGCAGATCGTGGGGAAATTAATATTCTGGGGCTTTCGGGGAAGTATCTGGCTCTGAGCAAACTAACTACTAAACAAGAGCTGTTCGATTATGGTTTAATTGCAATCAATCAACAGTTTGCACAACATTTAAATTATGAGGAGGAAATTCATTGCGTTAATTTATAAATTCATTTCAGCTAGCTTTAAGTGTTGCATAACATTCTCTAAATGATTGATATATGGTTGCTTGATAATATTGACTTACTATTAGTTACATTTGCCTTTTGCTATCCGGTCTAAGTACAGTACTCTTTTTCATATATAAGTATATCGTTTATAGAAAACTAATTTTTGTGAATTTTGAAGTTCGATTTGTGAGTTTCTTCTGAATAGCGTGAATGGCTTTTCGTCCAATTTGAAAATGGTTCGCAATAGTTATTAAATTAAACATAAAATTAAAATCACAATTTTATAGACTTGATGTGTGTGTGTGTGTTTGAGTGTGTGGTGTATGTGGGGCCTTGTGGTGTGCGGTGTGTGTGGTGTGTGTGTGTGCTGGCAGCCTTTCTTTTTCGGGGATCCATCCGGTCGAAATATTCTCGTCAAATACTCCATTGGAATCTGGTTTTAAAGCATAATTCTGGGCGTAGCAGGGAAAGGCACAATTCAATATTAATTAAAATTGCTGCTGCAGGCTAAATGGTGAAAGCTGTAAAACGGAGTGGAGTGGGAAGAACCATTAGTTGGCCGTTTGAAATGTTTGTTTGTTTTCTGGTTTTTTTGTTTTTGGCTGGGTGCACGAATTTAATAAGCAAAAAAACAATCAAAACGCAGCACGATTTGCATGGCTATTCAACTCACCTGCAGGAACACACACAGCGTGCCAAAAGTTGTAGTTGCTCTTCTTTTATTGTGTTTTACTTCTCTGTATTTTTTCTGTTTGTGGGGGTCGATGGCAGCTAGAAACGAGTTGGCAACGAATCGTCTTCATCATCCTCATCATCATCATCATCAACGTGCTGCTACTTCCTCATCGTCATCCTGGAGATGCTACGACCAAGCAATCATCCTACAGATACAGCGTCGCCTGCTGCCGCTGGTCGAAGTGATGGATGTAGAGCTTCTTCTTCGACTTCTCCTTCGAGGGTCGCAGGTCCCAGACCAGATTGGAGAGACTTCTGGGCCGGGACAGGCGGCGTGTCTTCTTCTCGGGCAGCTTGTTCGAGTCCCCCGAAGTGCGGCCTCCGCTGCGGGACGAGTCCAGGGTTCCCTCCCTCGGGTTGTGGTGGTTGTTGCTGCTGGAGCTCCGGCTGTGGGGCAGTGGCAGCGGCAGGGGATGCGGACTGGACAGGTAGCCGTGCACGTTCAGGATGCTGCCGCACTTGAGCACCACATCCGGCGGAGTGCCCGGCGTGGCCGGCGCTCCCGAGGCATTGGCTCCCGATCCCGATCCCGATCCACCGCCACCTGCAGATGACTTGCCGTGGGCTGAGATCGTCGGCGGCGTCACGGAGGAGCAGTTGTTGTTGTCCGGCGTCAGCTGCAGGCTGCTGAGACTCTTGTACCTAAAGATTTAAAAAAAAAGTTGAGTTATAGGTAGAATACCTACGAATATTCTTTTAAAATGTTTAATATTTTTAAATTTGAAGTAACAAGTTTTAAATTGACCTACAAACTCTAAAAATTTAATCTCTAAAAATTTAATGCAATTCTTTGTACTCGTTTTTTAGACGTTTATTCCTATCTGATGTCTACTTTAAGTAAAAATAAAACCAAATAATGGAAAATACAATCATATTAAACCAATTTTAGATTATTTTTACCCGATTCTCAATAAAATTTTGTGACTTCTTTCAATTCTATGATAAAATATTTAACCCTTAACTTCTGAATTTGTAATTTGTTCTACTAATATTACAATTTTAAATATTGAGGTGAACCCGAAATATTTTGAGACCTAACAAACAGCTGGTGACCCCGATCCGCTTACCTGATGTGAAACAGCGGCGACTGCGGCTCCAGGGCCTCCTTGCTCGGCAGATGGTTGTTCGGCGTCAGCACCTTGCCGTGGTGAGGATGCGGATGCGGATGCACACTGGCATGCGGGTGCGGGTGCGGATGTGATCCGTGGGAACCGTGATGGGCAGCTGCCACCGCAGCAGCGGCCGCATTGGCCACCGCACTGGCCGTATTCCCATTGGGGGTCGGCGGCTGCTGCGACTGCGTGTGACCGTGACTGTGGGCGTGACTGTGACTATGGCTGTGACTGTGACTGGTGCTGTGGGTGGTGCCCGTGGAGTTGCCATTGCTGCTGCTCCCAGCACTGTGGGCGTTCTTGATGTAAAGCTTTGGTAGAGTGGGACGCTGGCGCTTCTCCGCCGGCTTCTTGCCCGGAATCGTCTCGATGGGCGGCGGCACCGGCTTGATGTCCTCCTGAATATGGCCGTGATGGTAGTGATTTACCAGGTGATGGTGGTGGTGATGGTGCTGCTGCTGGTGGCTGCTGTGGTGGCCACCACCGCTACTGCTGTGCTTGTTGGACTCCAGGCTGCTGTAGTTGTTGTTGTTCCCGGAGGTGGAGGCCTGCTGGTGAGCCGGAGCCCTGATCAAGCTGCAGTAGTTGCCGCTGCCGCTGTCCGTGTGATGGGATCGCAGAGTGGGTGACTCGCAGATGGGCTCGAAGCGGGCCAGGCCCTTCGAAAGGGGCGTCAGGCCCCTCACATAGTCGTATATGTGATCGATCTCGTTGTACTCCTCGGCAATCTCGCTGCTGCTGAGGGCCTGCTGCTGCTGCTTCGACCACGAGTCGCAGCTGGCACTCTTGCGCAGCACATAGCCACTCTCCGCCAGGCCACTGGCCATCCCGGCGGCCGATGGCAGCATCACCACCGGCAGCCTGCCCCCGTTGCGACTGTTGAACTTGGAGTCCTTCTTCTCCTTCTCGCTCAGCTTGAGATCGACGATCTGCAGGCGATCGCGTGCGTCGGCCAGCAGGCGCTGCGCCTTGTCCAGGAATCGCGAGTACTCGATGAAGTGCTCCAGCTGCTCCATGTTCTTGGCCCGCTGCAGCTTGATCTTGGCGTTCAGCGGCACCGGCACCAGGTCCGTGTCCTTCTGCAGGGGCAGTGCGAAGATCCTGTCGATCTCCACGCAGCCCAGGAGTCGCAGCTCGGGCACGAAGGGCTGCTTCAGGCCCTTGGGCGCGCTGCCGTGGACAAGTCTGGGAATGGGAGATCGAAAATCATGGTTAAAAATAATCCCTAATGCGTTGCTTTTATACTTGGAGGAAGGCAAGCCAAGTTCCTCAATCAGTTCAGATACTAAGATACTTTATTCACTTGGCCTAGTTTACCACTTAATCATTAGAATCGGGAGTTGCTTTAAACTTAAATAAAATATTATAATATTTTTTAATACAAACTCACCTCACGATGACTGGCATCCGCTTGAGCAGCAGATTCTTGACGGTGTGCACACCGCTGATGCTGTCCTCCCTGGCGATGGGCGAGAACTTGGCTTTGGTATCGAGTGGCAGATTGATGATCTCGTCCTTGATGTTCCTGCACTGCAGGTACTTCCCGTTGTCGTTCATGGTGGTCAGCAGCTCGCCGGCATGGATCGTCCGGTTCATCTGCTGGCATCGAAAGGTCTCCCGCACCAGGACGCGGGCGTTGCGCCGCCGCGAGAGCTCCAGCACGGAGTCGATGCATCGCGTGGAGCGACCATCCTCGCTGAGCAGCTCGAAGTAGCCGCCGTAGGTCTCCGGGATGAGCACCTTGGCGCCCACGTTGGTGGGCTTGCGGCCCTCCTTGATCTTGATGGGCTGGGCCAGGATCTGGTACTTCTTGCCGGCGCTCAGGAACAGGGCGGTGCTCTGCAGGGAGGGGGCCGACAGGGTGGGCACCCCCAGGGCCTGGTGCTGGCCCTTGAGGATCTTGGCCACCGCCGGCAGCGGCTGCTTGGAGAAGTCGCGCAGATAGACGGGCGTGGCATCGCCGAATCGGGAGGCGGCCAATATGATCTGGCCATCGGTGGCGGCCATGTCGCGGTTGAAGAACGAGAGCAGCTTGCTGCGCGCCAGTTGCACATTAAATGAGAGTAAGTTTCATTGGACTGGCTGCGGCTGCAGATGCTCCCCGCCGACGGCTCCCTGCTCGCTGTCCGAGTTCTCCGGCAGCTGCTCCTGGTCGTGGTCCTGCTGCTGCTGGTCCTCCTCCTCCGCCTCCTCCTGCTGGTTGGCGTTAATCTGATCCTCGAGAGCTCGTCGCTTGGCCAGCTCTCGGTGGCGCAATCTCAGCAGCTGGGCGCCGCGACTGCAGCAGGCGTGCTTGATTTCCTCCTCGTGGGCGGAGGCGAGTCCTGTCTGGTCAGGATAGAGATCCTGGTTCGGGCCCTGGTACGTCAGCAGTCGCGTGGATGTCTGCAGAGCGTAGTTGAGATACTGCATTCGGTTCGATTTCCTCCTCCTCCGCTGGCCACAGTGTGCGAATAGTCCTTGTTAAGTTGGCTTTGCTCCTTTCGACTCCCTTCGACGCCTTCGCGTTGCCAGCTGGTAATCTGCTTTGCCGGAGTCCTTTGTCCTGCGGAAAGTCAGAAAAAATAAGGAGACATTAATCGGTGTTACATTGCACTCACTGCGGCAAGCATAAAAAGCAGTACATGTAATAAAGCAACTCGCAAAATATGCAAAAATGCACAGTTCCCCCAACAAAAATTAAAACGAACTTGATTTAAAAGGAGAAAAGAAGATTTAATACCCTGCAAGAGTAAACATTAATAAATACAAAAATTCGACTATATTTTACAAATTAATAAATTTTAAAAACCCTTAAAGTTACAGATTAAAATAGATAGACTCATTGGATCAAAAAAGATTGTAGTAATGGTTGTAAGGTTATTTTCCATTAGCATATTAAGAAAACAATCATAGAATGTATGGAGAGCTGTCGTAAATATCAGAAATAAGTGCCCACACACCTTTGCTACCCAGTGGACATTAGGTAAATGAAAAGTTGGCAACAAATTTCCCCCTTTTGGTTCGAAGTTGAGATACTCCTGCAGCCGCAGATCAGCTCTTCAAGTTCTCACACAGGGATGTGTATATACAGGGGGAAACCGATACAGCGACATGGTGTTATTTATGAGGGCCATAAAGTAGGGGAGAAGACTTTAACTGAAGAAATGGCAAAGTGCACAAAATGAAAATGCAAGCTCCGAGGGAACGTGCATATATATCCTATAGAATAGACAAGACGACTGTGCGACAATGCCAAACATGCCATTAACAAAAGGCAGGCGGAGGAGGGGGACATGGCCATGGGCCAACAGCCTGCGGACCAACAAATGGCAAGGCATTAAAAGTACTTAAAGGATATTTGCATATTTTATGGCCAAACATAAATGCGGCTGATTACGAGACGTCGTGAAGTGGGAGGTTGTATTGACCGGCTTGTAGGCAGTGCTGCCAATGCTGCCAAACTATGCATTACAGAAACTAGCTGCATTATCATTGAAAACTTGAGGCTAAATAAATTTGGTACCCCCAAATCTTGTACTCCTTAAATGCCTTAAAGTTAAAGAGTTCCATTTTTGGTGGACCTCAATCCATTTTCTTAATTTCTTTTTTTGTAAACACAAGGATTTTTCCTCTTAAGCTGACTTGGCATCACTGTTTGCCTGTAGTACTGTAACTTTTGCATGAGCCCTGGGAAAATAGGGATAGATTTCGAGTGCGTGCATTTCGCTTCGCTAAATTAGTTGGCAATTAGCAAAGTGACCGCACCTGCTGCGGTCCCCAACCCTATTCTGCCTGCCAATCGACTATGGTCTCATACGCCCGGAAGAGCATCCATCTCTAATTGCTTTCCTATTCCGATTGGAGCGTGGCTGGAAGTCAGTAGCCTTGGCAACCCAGGCAGCAACAGCGGTTGAGGCCGTAAAGGCTCCGCCATAAAGCATTTAACGAGCCCTGGGGGAGTACCTCCAGCCCTCCTGTCCAAATTAAATGCATCTGCGATCATTATTGGGTCATAGCACAATAACCCCCAACTTTTGTTGGCCCGCAAAGGTTATTAAATCTTTTTTAGCCCCAGGTCTGCGGCATGCAAACGTTTAATTGATTTTTTAGCACTAACAAAATGGAACGACTTTTCCGGGATTATCGAACAAAAGCCTTTGGTAAAGCCTTCTGGATTACACAGAAAATACTGGTCCATTGCTTTTTTCTTAAGATATTTTATTTTATTAGTAATGTAATGCTTTAATATTTTTTTGATCGGGATTATAGAAGAAAAGCTTTTGGCTAAACCTTTTGAATACACAGGAAAGTTTGGGGAAAAGTTAAATTTAATTTTAAGGGACAGTAATGGATTGATTTAAAGCCCTTAGTGAAGCCCTTGAAGTACACTAGAAGACTTAGGCAGTATTTTTAATTTTTGTTACTTTATAGTGTTTTACATTTCTTTTTTAGAATTTTATCCAACTATTTATCCTTGAAGATCGAAGAGTTTTTTTGCGTGTAAGTGTGGAAATGTCAGGCGTACACCATTGGACTCGCTTTTGTTTAGGGGATCTGCTTTCCAATTAATTGCCAGACAAAGAGTGAGACTGCTACACGGCCGGCAATTAATTTTCACCATGGAAAGTACCTTTTCCTGGAGCAGGAAAACACACACGGACCGAAGGAGAGCGACTGCCAGTTGCCGATTCTCACGCTCAACGTGGCCGAAGCCTTTGTAAACTTATGTGGAAACGTGACGTTTTCTCGGCTACTGGACAAAAATTGATGCCACCGAGCCGTCTTAGCGCGCTGGAGAGGATTGGTCCGGCATCAGCAATATCTTTGGCTGTGTAGCTGTAGCTAAAAAGCTGCAGCAACTGTCTTGTTTCCTGGCCCGTACGTGTCTGGATTTTTCTCTGGTTTTTATTGCGGCTTCTGTTGGCTTTTTGTTGGTTTTGATGTCACACAATGACACAGTTTTTCACGTGCGGAGCGCTCGTAATTTGTATTTGGCCTCGTCTCGCATTTAAGTTGATCTCATCGAAAATGTCTTAATTAATTTGCCGCGCTGGAAAGTGGCACAAAAGCAGCTGCCCCAACATCCAGAGAAGGTGTACAAAAAAGTGGTGAAAAAATAAAAAAGCTGTAAGAAACTCACTTAATTTATGACTGACACGACACAAGATGACTTGGCGCGAAGCCCCACAAAAGGTTTATGATTTTTTCCCTTATTTTTTTCCCCCTCTGCGGAATCCTTTTCAACATCCTGTCTGCCTGTTGCTATTTGTTGTTGCTGTTTCCTGTGCAACGCGCCAAGAGCCACCGCCCCCAAGGGGCTTCGAAAAAAAACACTTGAGCAAATGAAGCCCCCAAAGAGTCAATATGTGTGAGCGAGGGGAGTTATTATGCACATATGTACATATGCTTATGAAAAATATGTAACCCAAGACGGAGCTCGAGCACATAATGAGATACCCGGCACACAAAAAATATGTAAAAAAGGAACTAAAAACGAGGATGAAACGGAAAGCTTTAAGAAAAGGAAAGGGAACGGAACGGGATGAATCGACTAACCGATACACTTTTAAAGGATATCTTTGGGTAAGCAATGCCACACGACAATCCCAAGATACTTCTGGTTTGAATAAAAAAGTTACTACTGAACATTACGATACATATTATCCCTTTTGTGAGTGCATTTCTAAATATATTAAACACTTTATGTAAAATTACGTAATTCTCCATATACAATATTAATTGTAATATTTTGTAACATTTTAAAATTTAATATTTCTACTTTTAAAGACTTTTGTAGCACTCACAGTCCAAATAAAGAAACTGAAAACTTTTTAGCGTAATAATATTAAATCGAATTCGGAAATGAATATTAAATTCAAAGCTCAAGGACCAAAAGGGTCACAAAAACATACATCGGGGCTTAAAAAGCTAAGGCTATTTTCGGATGCTTGCAAATTCGTAGAAATAAGTGCACTTTTAAGTTGTAAATGTGGTAAGACCGTTTGTACAACTCGAAAATCCTTTTTGCTACCCTTTCGGCCCGGGCTGCAGGCGAAAAAGCAGGCAAGTGCGATAAAAGCCACGTCAAAAGGATTAGGGCAGTGCCGCTGCCAGTGTGCGAGAGCGTGTGCAAACGGAAAATGTCTGCGCTCGAAGGTGTGTGGGTGGCTGGGCTTTTGTTTGGCCCAACAAAGGCAAGAGCTGGCTGAAAAAATTGTATAAAAAATATCGCAAGCAGAAGGAGTTCGGGCAAAAAGGAAAAGTGTAAGGAGCACGACCTGCTTGTAAACCAAAGAGCTCATAAAAGGAAACACACGCGCACACACGCACAGGCGAGTGTGTGGCACATTAATCACACTAAAGAGTTCTACAAAATGCAACTCAACTCCGCTGCGGAGCCAAAGCCAAAAGTTGTAGTCGCAGTCGCCATTGCTATTGCCATTGCCGCTGCCGTGGCTGTTGTCACCACTTTAAGCTGCGGCTTAAAAATCGCGTACGGCTCGCGCGGCAAGCGGCTTACAGCTCAGGGCTTAGGCGGCTAAGAATCCGCGTCGTCCACCAACGCCGGCACTTGACGCTCCCCACCGCTCCACAGTGGAGCCTCAGTAACTGCAACTCCATCAGGACGAGCAATAAAAAGGTGTAAAGGTTGAAAGCGGAAATTTCTAATGTGTAAAACCAAAAAAATGTCTTTCAAATATGCTGTTCCAAGTGGATTTATTGGATTTATTTATCAAACTTTCTGATTCGAAACAGAAAATGCTAGAATATTATTTAAATTTACCAACAATATGGTATGGAATTAATAATTAGACCAACTAACTATTTTATGGTAGTCTTACTATTTAACAGTAATTAAATAAACAATAAAATACACTGATCACTATTTTTATTTACTTTTTTGTATAGTATATATTTAGTATACCCAGACCACTTTTTACTCAAATAAATATTTTTCAAACTTCTTTAAGACATCCTAATATTAAAATAAATTTTTAAAACGATATTCTATGTTTTGGAATTTTTATAAAATACCTTATGGCATGATATGAAATGAGTCACAAAAACTAGGAAGTCTAGCTTTAATTCCAACAACATTTTAGATGAAGAAATTTTTGATAGTAGTTTACATTGGGGAGTATTCACTGTACTGCTCAAACATAAATGCAATATTCCTGCCGCGGAGACTTTTTCTTTATTTGATTTCATTTCCTCTTTGTCAAGCAGTTTTCCGTGCGAAAGAAACACCTTCAGCCTGAGAAGTCCCCTCGCCGGCCACTCCCCCCACGCCCCTGGGCCGCCTTTCTCACTCTGCTTCTTCCAGTTCTCAGTTGCCTTATTATGTCGTTCTTAGCACTTTTGATTACTTTTTATCCGCTTTGGCCGCGGGTTTCATAGCTCACAGCATTTTGCCTTTGTTTGGTGGGGCTGGTTTATATATCCTATCCCCCTCCCACTTTCCCCCGAAAACCCCCTTTGTCGCCACGCCCCCGCCCCTGCTCTAGTGTGACTAATGACGTTGTGGACCATGGACAACGCTTGCGTTTGTTTAGTCCCCATCCGAAACTCCATTCCCAGCCCGTAGCCGTGATGTAAATAAATGAAATAATATTCTTTTGCTGTTGTCCCGCCATGAAAAATTAACGCTGACCACTCTTGACTTCGTTTTTTGTTTTTGTGGGTTTTTTTTGGTTTATCTCTGCTTTTTTGCACGCTTTTGGTTTTCTCACTGCGGACAGTTCGGATTTTTGCTTTCATTTGTCAAGTGGCACTGAATCGTTGGCAAAATACTCTATGGAAAAGGATTTTCGCAATCTCATAACTCACACTTGCCTTTAGGCAATTATATAATACTAGAAAAAAGTTTAATTAATTATTAAAACTATATATGTAAATTTCAGTCATACACAAGACATCAATATAATTTATAGGAAATCATCCGAGTATTTTTATTCATTTTTAAAAATTTCTTTTAAATTTTATGTGCTTAGAAAAGCTTACAAAAATGCTTGATCTTAATTTTGCTATCACAAATCAAGTCTGCATAATAGATTAGAATCGGTTTCAGAAATCATGGTTTAGAGTATCACAAACAGCGGTTTTCCGAGAAGAAAAACCTTTGTCAGAATTCATTTATTTTATCACAATGGAAGAGGAAATAAAACCGTGTTCGCCAGGGGAAGTGGAAAAGTTTGTTTGCTCAAGCTGTTATTTGAAAAGCATTAATCACATCCATAAAATTCCTAGTGCTTAACTGGAAAAAGAAGATAAATAGCACATAAATAGATTTCCCACTGACGGAGATGTAGATCGAATCAATGGCGGAAGAGGTATAGGAACTCAAGAACCAACTGGCAATCCTAAAATAGTAAAATGATTAACCCAATGGAATTCCCTGTGGCATTACAGGTGCCATTGAATCGCCCTCGATAAAGGTGGGTCCAATGTATCGAAATTCCACGGTCACCGCCGATTCGTAGCCATAAAATCGGAACTCTGGGAGAATACCTATGCGAAACTCGAATGTAAATACGGCTTTGTTTCCAATTTTTCGCATTGTGAGTGACAAATTGGGCCCAATGTAATATGTAGTTTTGTATGAGAAGTGCGTTGAATGAGGTAAAGCTTGAGATGTGCATAAAGCAACTTGAAATACGCGCAAAAGTGAGGGTTCAGGTCCATCACAGAATTTTAATTCAGCCTTGTTGGGCAACTTTATCTGTTTCGTAAAATTATTATTATTTCGTAATACATTTCGTTGACTGTACGCTTAACGTCCAAAGACTTCCAAGATTCTCCTTCTCGGAAATCGAACCTTTAACTACCAAGATCAGAAACACACATCCATTCCCATTGGCACACACATCTATTTCGATCTGATGCCAAATTGAACAGTCCGCTGAGTCGCGCCCAATTCCCCGATTCATCAGCGGGGGCAGCCACATCACAAAATCAAAATCAAAAGCAATTAAAATGCAAAGCCGCAGAGCGTCTCATAGGGTAGAAATGTATAAAAATGTGACGTTGATGAGGAGTTGCCCCCGCTGATGACTTGGAATTTTTTGTTGTCGTTTTTGATTTTTTATTGAAATGTCGACATGCTTACTAATCAACGGAGCGGTCAAGGAGTGGGAAAGAACCACGAGAACCTCTCTTTTATTAATCATGCGGTGAATGCACAAAAAGATCGGGCAATCCGGACGGGGGAACTGGGGATCCCTCTTCTGGGGACAGGAAATCGAAACCGAAATGCAACGACAGTTGGCCCAGCGTATTTGGCTCGATATTCCCACTTTTAAGCCAAACGTCGTCAAAGAACCGTTGGTCTGGGCCTTTTCAAGTCGCCTCGGATCCAAAATGTTCATTGGCTTTAATTTACGCCCTGCGAGTGTTTATTGTTTGCATATTCTTTGCTCTGACACTTTTCTCGGTTCTTTTTCCTCGGATACCAATGAAAGTTTTCGTTGTAAAAGGGAAATCCCTTTTTTGGGCTGGGCTAGGTTTATATTTTTCATTTTTGGGCTGGGCCCGGCCATCATCCATCCCGACCATCCTCTCTATTGACCCAGAAAATGGAATACAATAAGAAAATGTTGCGCCCTCCTTTGTGTTTGTAAGTGAAATTTTTGAAAAACGCTATCAGCCAAAGTGTTTTTCGAAGATGTTTTCCACGCGTTGGCGTTGAGTGATGGGAAAAGTGGTTAGAAGCAGGGAAGGCCTAAAGATCTGCATTGAGCTGTCAGCTGCGAGCTGAGGTCTCCGCTAATGAAACCAATAATGAATGGGTTAATAGATCCCCATAAATAATAATTGCTGAAGAGGCGAAGCTGCATTGAATCTGTTTTGAGCGAAAGCATTAATTATCCCGGGTTCTCGGGGTTTTAATGGTGGTTTTAATAACTGTTAAGTGGTAAAATTATGGGGCGTACATGTTTTATGGGTTTTCACATGTTCGGAATGTGTGTTAGGCCTCATTTGTAATTTCATATGGTATTCAGGTTTACGATTCATATCCAAATTTGTAAAAAAGTATATTTTTAAATTTCAAAGTGAAAAGAAAACGTATTTTGATGGCCGTAATGAAATGTTTATTAAATTAAATTTATAAGTTAGAGATAGTAACTAGCAATATAAGAATTATTTGTTACCTAAGATCATTAGAAATTTAATTGATTAAATGATTCATCATTTCCATACATTTACATGACTCACACGGGAACAAAACAAAAATCAAACAAATTTATTTAACATATTTTGTAATTTTAAAGCGATTTTTCTTCTAACTTGATTTCTCTGTGATTCAGTTTCGTAAAACCCCCAACCCAAGATGACCCCATTTCAATAACCCCAAATTGATTACATCTTCCCCAAAGTCAAATCTAATTCACCGATCAGTAATTATGTGACACTCATTGGCGACTGATTTCCCCGCACACGGCTTACCCCAGAAACAGCAAAGAGATGCCAAAAGCACTCTATTAATATCCGATATTTAACCCAATTTCTAGAGCATGACGCTAATTGTATTTTAAATATTGTTGGCCGCCGATTGCTCACCTTCTGCTCCACAAAAATACAACCGAATCCACAATTTGCCGTTAAGTTTAACAAATACGAGTTTGCACTTATTGTTGATCAATTAACAGGCACACATAGCTCGAACTCGCTTTTCTATTTGCTTTCTACACACTTTTTGCTTGGTACCAGGCAACGTAAGTATTTCGTAATATTTCTGGAGCTGTGGAAATTTCTTTTTGCACACAGAATTTTTTACTTTCACACTGTGACGAAACGCGCGCAGAGAGACTATATTTTGTTCGCCCGTTGCAAATTTGCATAAAAACGAAACGGATTTCTGTTGGATGATCAGAGCCGCAGCCCAAGAAATATCTCGCGTGGGTCGACGCGCACGCGCACAGTATCTTGGCTCGCTCTCGAGGCTGGGGCTGCTACTCCCCGAGTTATGAGGCAAAAGTTCTGATCTCTGCGATCGCGTAAGACACCGAACCGGTCGGAGCGACGAGCTCCAAGCTAATGAAAAGCCGAGGTTCTGGGATCCCGAGAGTTGAGTGGCCAGAACGCAGATAAGTCCGCTGCCGCGTCGCAGCCGGCGTCGCAGCCGGCCTCGCTGTTAACTGCCCCGACTTAACAGCGCCCTGTTAAACCGGTCCTATATAGGTACGGGAGTACCCAGGGGTTTGGCATAGGTAGTCCCACCATCTCCATCCATCTCCCGCTTTGTTTTGGGCTCTAATTTCTAAGCAAACGCTGGACGGTGAGAGATTCGGGCTCCGAGATTCGGGACTCGAGGAATCCGAGAGATTCCCTCAGATAAACGGCAAACAGTTGTTTAATAGTTTTCTTTGAATTTTGGTCACTTTTATGTGGCTGCTGCTGCTGCTGCTGCTGGCCGTTTGATTTGTTTGCCGAGAAATGCGACTCTCGCAGGTATTTAAGTTTCATTAACATCTCGAGGGCCTGAGGAAAGGTCTGTGTCAACCTTTATTTGGTGGCATCGTAATATTCAGCGTCTCTGTGTGCGGTGCGTGTGAATTTTTTATGGTCCATTAAAATTAAAAGCAGATCTGGTCGCCTCGTAGTTTATTTATAGCAGAGGATTGGCGTTTGGGAGGGACTGTGGGAGACTCTGCGCCGAAACTTAGTCGAGGCAATGAACTTGGCCCGTAATGCATGCGAAAATCAGACGATTTCCGCGAGAAAGGGGGGAGAGGTTGCGGCTGCCAGAGAGAAACTGTCACAGACATGATTTACGACAAGTAAACTTTAGAATATTCAATCGCTCTGGCATGCCAAAACCTTTCAAAATGCCGCAAGGCCAGAGCCATCAAAAGAGCCATAAAAAAGGCAAAGCATGAAATATGAGCACAAATTATGAACAGACATCACGTCAAAGGATTAACAAGGCCGAAAACTCTGGCGGATTTCAAGGAAGTCCGTCAGCGAGGGCACCAAAAAAGAGCCCGAAGAAAAGGTGGATAAGAATCTAACAAAGTTTGGTTTTTTCGCAGGGCGCGTTAAGTGGTCAACACCCATATCGAAGGGCCTTTGAAGTCGGTGTTTAAAATGCAGATTATGTGCGTTGATTAAATATTGTTTTTTAATTTCTTTCCAACCCGGGCTGTCTAAATTAAAAATGCGCAGGCACAGGCGTGTGGGAAATGCATAGGAAAAGATTTGATTTTTGTGCCTTTGGCATGCCGGGCACGTAGTGCTGCATAATAAAAAGAAAACATATATGAAAAAGTGAAAAACAAAATGCAAGAGGGATCGGAGAGGTATCGAGGAGGGGCGGAGGAAAGTCTGGAAGAGGAGAGAGCGAAAGATTGTTCTTATCAGCGCAAGTTCGTTGCCTGAGTCTTTCGTTTTGGGCCTTATCAAATTTGTGGAAATCGCTCATAACGGTGCAAGGGATTTATCAGGAAACTGTCGGAAGATTTGCATAACACACACGCTGCGGCCAGACAGCTAAAATAAATCTCCAGGCTTTTGTTCGCCTTTGTGCGTGCGCCAATTCTGCGCGCAACCCACACACTGCAGATCATCGCGCACCACTCGGAGCACCACTCTGCACCACCCGGCCCCCCAACCACTCATGCAAATGAGGCGCTGGCTGAGACTGCCTTCTAAAATTAGCTGCAACTTTTGTTAGGCTTCAGCGACTCCGAAGGCTGCACTTTTGTCGCTGTTTTATTTTCCGTTTCTGTTTCGGTTTTTATTTCAGTTTTAAGCGTTTTTTCTCGCCGCTCGCTGCCTTTCTTTGGAAAGCTTGTCCGCCCGTTGATTGATTGCCCCCGCTGCAGATGCGGGCCGGGTCTTCCCTGAATGGCGACTCCGCCGTGCGGGCCTAACCTTTGTGCACTGCCCCACTCCCCCGGCATTTTCTGCTCCATCTTTCCCTACTCTGCCTCATATTTGACTGGCCAGTGGACCAGGCTCTTTGGATTTTACGCTTAATTTGGCTTGATTGATGTTTTAGCGTTTGATTCATACGAAAATGTAGTTTGTGCGGCGGTTCACTGAACTTGGCAACTGCAGCGGTCAAGCGAGGGTAGCTTGGCAGGTTTTGGGTCAGTTTAAACCACATAAAAAATTTAAATATTTTATAGACTTTTGTAAAAATTATTTAAAATATTTTAAAAAATATAATAAAATATAGAATTAAATATTACTTTGTTAGATACTGTATTTTAAATGATTTATGATTTGATAAGATATTTATAAAAATCCATTAAAAATTTTACTATTTTGTAGGTCCGATGATAAAACTTGTATTCATCTTAGCAGATTTGATATATTTTTCGAGGATGATGTACAACCCAGGTGCCATCATTATTCCTATTTAATGATTTTTACTTTCTTACCTATTTGTACCTCCCGAAATGCGTAGACCTAACCCTCGCCACCAGCTTTATTTTCATAACTGAAGAACTCACTTCCCCGTCTGACATCAACCTGCATTCTTCGGCTGCCACTACCTGTGGCACCACCTGTACCTTCCGCTCCACCCCTGCCCGTACACACATTCATCAGCGAACAGCTGACCCACTTTGCCGCTGGAACTGTTGACTGCCCTTTTGTGATTTGGACACAGGTTGGAAAGCAATTAATTACATTACAAGGCAAGCGCAAAGGTGGACGTGGCCACCACCACCGCCACCGCCACCGACCACCGGCAACCACCAGCACCACCTGCGAAAACAACAGCAATGAAATTGTTAACAGCTCCAAAGGCAGCGTCAATCAATCAGCCAGCGTTTTGCCAGTCAATGGCCTCGGTGGAAGTCAAAGCCAAAATGGAGCCAGAACCAGAAGTAGAAGTGAACATAGAAATGCTGCCGGTGGAAGGAATCGAAATCGAACCCGCGACTTCGCGCTCCGAGTGCCACTATCATTATTTATTTGGTGCGACAAACGTTTCGCCACCAATTAGGGCGAAAACGCGGACATTTTTCATTCTGCACGGCGGCGACAGGAATGGCTGAAAGTTGCCAATTTGGCTTTCGTTTTCGGTTCACTTATGGCCATGGGTGAAAAGTTCTCAGGCGACTTTCGGTTCTCGGCACGTTAGATACAGTGAGGACTCGCCGGGGGAATAATGTTTCAGAATTTGGCAGCCACTTTGTTGCAAAATATAACTAATCAGTGTGAAGAAGTGTGAAGAATCCCTAAGATACTTTACTGCTTGTAGTTTTTTGATTGACTTTCAGACAGGATTTTCAATAAGTATTTTTGTTTCAAAAATATATATAATTTAAAGTTTTATAATGTTATCGAAGAACTAGGAACTTTTCTATAGAAAAAACTGTGTCTTTGCAATCAAATGAAAAATGGCAGGCCTACGAGCGATCTCTGTAGCTCCCTCTGTAGCTCCCTATTTCTATATCCTCGCCTTAATAGGGCTGCAAGTTCAACTGGCAGCAGCGACTGGAACTGGCTGAAACAATGCCCTGTTATGGATCCGCTTAACAAGGATGACGGCTCCCAGCCAGAGGCACTAAAGTCAACTGGCGGAGCGGAGGATTCCATATTCAAATGCGAGCAAACATGCACAGCATCCGCATCCTACATACAGACGGGAAAACGAAAAAACAACACCACCAAGGGCAGCTCCACCAAAATCAACAAGAAAACCAGAGGAAAACCCCGAAAAAACACAGGCGAAAAAACGACTTTCGGCATCACGTTTCACGAATTCGCAGCAGAACATGGCTCCGACTTCTGGCACATTAAAAGAAAACAAAAGCAGCGAAACACCCAAAGCTCGGAGCCCAGCACCACACACAAAAAGATTGAAATAAACACGGCTCAGAGCCAAAGCAATAAGTAAAAGTTGCTGCCAAAACGAAGAGCCAGCCGAGTTGCAGCGCAGAAGAAGCGGCAGCAATCTTTGTAATGCATGCTCCTCGGCGCGACTCATTGTTCGACTCCCCCGCCGCCACCACCCGCACTGCATCCCGGCCGTATCCCGGCATCCCCAAGATATCCCCACTGCCATATATCCCCGCCGGAGCACCGCCACAGTCCCCCCCTCAAGATCGACGGTTCTGCACGCGCTCACGTTTGGGAGCATCGCGAGCAGCGAAATATTGGGAGAAAATTGCAAGCGGAGGAAAACAAATCTTAAATTTATAGACGCTTTCAGCGACTTGCAAATGCTCTGGATATCGGAAAATAGTTCGTAGAAACACGATAACTCCCACGGGGAGAACTTTAAAACTACAATTGAAATTATATGAAAATTAAGACAAAATATTTAAAGTATATTTATGCCTGCAGATGTGTTTCAAATATTAAATGGTAATGATCTATTCTTTCTTAAAATTAAAGTACATTTGGAACGATATATGTTATGTATATTACGAATTTAGGAAAGTATTGGACAAGTTGTCTTAAATTATTATAAATAAATGTTTACTGTTGTAAATTGTCTGGAATAAAGTAGGTAGAGGTTATGCATTTATTATTGTACAAAATATTATAAATGAATAAATTCTAAAATTAAATTTAATTTTAAAAGAAATAATGATAATGTTTTTATAATCAATGAGTTAAGGAAAGTGAAGAACAAAGTCCATATATAAAATGATTACAAAAAGCCGGTAGGGCTAGCACTACAAAGATATAACATTAAGCTTCTTATAGTTTTATACTTTCATGATTATTATACTCAGATGCTTTATATCTTGAAAAAGCAACAATCAACGCTGATTTTAAGATTTTTCCCTATTTCTTATATGGCATTTCTTCCTGTGTACGTCACCTCAAGCCAAGCTGGCAAACAGAAAAAGTAAGCACAATCACAGCGTGAGATAAGAAAATGCAATCAATTGAAACTCGCATTTAAATCCCTTCGCAGAGCATTTCAACAGCGACATTTGCTCCTGCATTTCCCATTTTAATTTCTCCGCTGGATAAAGTGAAAATTCGCTGACTGTTCTTAAGGCTTTCCCCGATTATTCCGCCGCCTCTTGAGCTGCCATTTCCCTGGCTTTCTTACTCACTTTTTCCTAGCCACCAATTGACATTTTGGCAGTCATGCACTTCCTTTTCCTTTTGCTAATTTATCGCTGTCACATATGAATGTGTGTCTTAACCCTTTCCATTTCCCCTTTGAGGAGATACAGCTACCGAGTGCAACTGCAGTTGCATTCTTATCGAAACCGCACAATCAGCAATGGAAAAGGGGAAGAAGCCAATCACTGGCTATGATGATGACGGCGATGTGGATGCTCTGGATGTTGCTGCTGTCGATGAAGTTGCTGCTGCTGCTGCTGATGCAGTTGCAGCTTCAGTTGCGGATGCGGATGAGTGCAAAAGTTACAATTTCAAAACAAATAAATTCAGGCTGCAGGCTAAAAAGGGCAGCCCGAGTGGTCGGAGGAGTCGCTGTCTCCAGCATTTCGCCCCGAGCAAACAAATCAAGGAGCGACCCTCGACTCGACTCTCCTTTCGCCGGCAGTTAAAATGCAATGGGGCTTGACTTCAATTGTTCTGCTCAAGCAGGGGAAGAACAAAACGTATATGCACAAAAAATGCAGCAATTATTTCTTGACTCGCTCGCACTCAAACGCTTTTTGCCCTTTTTCCTGACTGCACTTGGAGCAATATTCCTTTGCCATTTTAGAGCAGTTAGGAGAGCTCAAAGAAGACCAAAAGTGTTCAAAAAACATTTAAGAAACAACATAATTAATTTTATTTATAAAAGGTATCATAATATTTATATTTCTTTAATTGGTAAAGTAATTGGTGTATGAAAAGCCATTAATTGAACATCTAAATTATGCAGGTTCCCCCAAAAAATGTAGAGAGTGGTAGTCATGCAAAAAAGTTTTTATACTTCTGTGCTTTAATTGTTCAACATGCAGAATTAATGGTGCAGTTAAAATCATTTCGTTCAAAATGTCAATCCATTGTTTAAATAAAACAGAATTCGGAGAAGCACAAAATGCTTTAAAGTCTTTTTCTGTACGAACTTATCCCGAATGGCGTGGTCCAAAGCCACGTGGAATTTTCCGATAATTTTTTCCGGTTTTCAAACCCAATCTTGCTGTTTAAAAAGCGCCCCACATTTTTTCTATATTTTTTTGTGTGCAGTACGATCCGTGCTCTTTTTAGCAGCAGCTACAATAATAACCCATTCCCAACGCCCCCAGCTCCTGCCACTTTTTCGCTGACCCGTTCGCTCCTGCTATTTGTTTGCTCATTTGCTTATTTGCATGGAAGCAATGGCAATGTCGTGCCGGCTCCTGCCCCTGAACCTCCTCCGGTTTGTGTGTGGCTTCCTGGCAAAAACTCCTCTCGAATTGTGGAGCCCGGCATCCATATGCATGTTTTGATTTCGTTTTCAATTTCAGTTTCATTTGTGGGTCTTCGGCAGGCTGGGCCAGCATGCAATTGTTCTTCCTCGCCTGACAACTTCTGGTCTATTTATATTTGTTTTCTGCTGATCTCAAAGTCAGCACATTGAACTTATCTAAATGCCAGCGGGGCAAAATGCGAGTTCCAACATGAGAGCATTCAAATAATGTTTTGCCATTTGGTCCTGGCTTTTGTCCCCAGCTGCTAGCTTTGTGTTGGCAGCCTCACAGGAGTCTGTTTGCCAAAGTTCACAGCATTTTCCAGGAAGAATATTTTGATTACTGGTTGCTGCTCACCACAGAAAGCTTGGAAATTATCAAAGCTAGAAACTAGGTAGGCGGATTCTAGAGATTCTTGGGTAGCAGGATGCCATGCCCTTTGTGGCACCCATTTAAAATACTAAAAATTGAAAGCCATTCATTTTATTTCACTGTTCAAGAAAAGAAATATGTAAAGCAGATGAAAATTAAAACATCGTTGTTTCTTCATATTTAGCTTGAAGTTGGTAAGCTGAGAATTGCGTATCTGATAGTCTTTAAAGTACATTTGAAGGATACAAATAGGTTTTTGATATTTACGTATTTTACAAAGTCTAAAAAAATGTTAGAATTTGAAATCGCCAAAGCTAACCCTTTTGAGAGCTCAAACATTTAACCTTGAACTTGGAGTCATCAGCCCTGGCATCTGGGCAAGGTCAAATAGGCAAATTCAGCGAAATATCTAAACCAAACCAGTTGGGCAGCCCGGCCAGAGTCCCCGAACCACAGCACCCACCCACTCCCTGGGCAGTCCGAACAAAGCTTAGACTAACGTAATTTAATAAAACGTTTAGCCGATTAGATACGTTCGGTGTATGCACTAAAATGTATCCATTAGATACGCTATCTGGGCTGGAGTGCAGATACGGGCTACGGGAGGCGGCAAGTGCAACGAACGAGCCGAGCAGCCAAAGCAGCCAAAGCGTCTCCGGCAGCAAAAGTGGCAGCAGCTGCACTTGCCGAAGCCGCAGCCAGAGCCAGAGTTAGACTTAAAGCCACGTCCAAAGACAGGGCCCAAAACGCTAACGAGACTTTGGCCACGCTCTGCGTCTCGGCCTTCTCGGCAATTGCTGTTTTTTCTCCTTTTTTCGGTCTACCAAGACCAGAAACAGAAACATAGGACGCTCCCTTTTACCGCGAGACGGTTTTACTTTTGTTCCTGCTCCTAGCTCTTGGCCATGGTAAATCTGCGCTGCCAATCGCTAAAATTATTGCGCTCAATCTTTGTTATTAGATTAACTTCTATTTTGTTTTCCTATTTGACTTTGCCATAAAAGCGAATCGAGCTTGGCCCGCCTGCAGTAACTACCAAAAAGGGTATTTACGACTGGCTCATAATGTTTGGCCATCGAAAAGGGAAAGGGCAGGGGACTTTAAATTGGTTGCAGTTCGGGTATTCCAAGCTGATTGGACTATGACGGGGCACATTCGAGATGGGTCTAACGATGTTTGCGTTTGAAATATGATAACACGTTTTGTTTGCCTTGAGATGCTGGCCAAATCAGCGGAAAGGGGCCCTCGAAACAGGGGCGCGTCTTGAAGGTTAGGAAAGGATGTTTGGACCAACTGGTCTTGAACGCCGAAATATATGGTTTGTGGTTCTAAGGGCTCTTTAGATATTTATCAATAAACAGTTTGCCGAAATGCATTTCAAAGTAATGAGAAAATACGCTTTAAGTGCCAGTTCAATATTAATAAATAATAAGTAAAGAATCTTTTGTCAATAAATTTTTGTAGATATTTTCTTCCCCGAAAGAGCATTCCCTGATCGATCTTGGACCGCAAGTCGCAGCAACTTTCTTGTTATCTGCTGCTGCCGTTGTCTTGGCCATTTGAAAACTGAAAGTGCGCCCGGTCAGCGTCTAAGTTGGCATCGGAGCGAGAGGGTTACGGGTCTTAGTTAGCCGAAGCCGAAGCCAAGTCTATAGTATGGCCAAAGCCATAGCCGTTGCCATTGCATTAGCCATGCCCAGACCCCTGCATTCGACTTGGCTTCATTTGTTTTTACTGCCTGGCATTTTGTAGCCATGTCCATTACAAAAGCTGCTGCCGTGCTCCTCTGCCGCTGCGGTTTGCTGCCCATTCTGCCCCATGCCCGATTCCCGATGCTTTTTGCCATCTTTTGGCCCGGCTTTATCAGTCTGGAGTCTGCCTGTTTTGGGGCTTTTAAATTGGTTTTGTGTTCGCCGGCTGCTCGGCCTGCCAAGCTTGTGGCGCATCAATTGCACTGGCAATTCCACTTGGCAGCCTCTATTCTACATAACATTTGCGGCATTTAGAAAGGCCAACTTTCCTTTGTTACTCCAGTGCAACTGTGATGCAACTTTCATTGCAACTTGCCAACCTGCCAGCCGCGTTACGTCATTAGCTTGATTCTGGAGCGGTTCCCACAAAATATGATTCACGTCTTCAATTAGAAAGAAAGCAGCCTTGGAGCGGCTAATGAATAAGAGGGGAACTTTTCTTTCGTCAGGTTCCGCGTAAGAAGACTGAAATCACTGAACACTTTTAAAAATGTTTTAAGAAAAGTATTAGCAAGGAAATGCATTTAATATAGTATATAATAGAAAACAATGCGACGAACTTATTTGTATAATGTGAATACTAACTAAATAATTATAAAAATCAGAAAACGGTAATATAATTTAAACACATAATAAATATAGTTTAAATAATTATATTATAATTTAAACTCCTCTAAGAAAACTGTCTACATATAAAATATATTTGTTGAAAAGGGCTAAGTAAAAGTGTTGTAAGTTACAAAAGAAATATTAAAAAAATTAAATTTCAATCTAAAAAACGTTTTTAAATATGAATTTTATTTGACACTAAATTTAAAAAACAATATCTTATTCTATCCATCTATCTATCTATCTATCTATCTATCTATCTATCTGCCTATCTATCTATCTGCCTATCTATCTATCCATGTATTTATCTATCTATCTTTCTATCTATCTATATATATATCTATCTATCCATATATTTATCTATCTATCTATCTATCTATCTATCTACCTATCTATCTATCTATTACATACATTATATGTAAACATTATACATCCATAATCTTGATTTTAGAGAGAGTATGTGTATCCCTAAGACATTCCTAGACCAAGTGCTTCAATCGGAATGTCTTCTTTTGTGCTCTTCGAGGCTGTTACGAAATATTACCAAATGGCCAACACTTTCGGTAATATTTTCTCGCTCTGTGTGCGTGTGACAAGTGCGGTGTAATTGAAAGAAATTAAAAAAGGTAAGCCGGTCGCCGAGGCAGAGGCAAAAGCACAGGCTGCAGCGACAACAATGGTAATGATGCCCATGCCGTCGACGATAATGTGGCGCGGAAGTGGGTTAAGCCGCTTAAATGTTCTGCTCCTCGGGTTGCCTCCATCCCGCATTTTTGGTACGTGCAGGGCCGCCGACATGTCTGAAAATCCGGCAAAAGAGCTGGAAGTGGCGGAGCGACGGAGGATTTCTTTCCTGAATTTAAATCGCGCACGCATCAAAATTAAGCTGGCCGCAATTAAAAGCGGAGAAAGTGAATCCCCGACCCCGCCCGAGATTTATCTCCCTTTTAGCCGTTTCTGTTGGCCATTTGGGAAGCTTTTACTCACGCGTGCCACGATTCTATTTGGGTTTATGGGGTCACCTGCCCTTCGGTCTCGCGGCTCGCACTTACCTGCAAATAGATAGAAATCTCAGATAAGCATTAACAACATTTATGTGTAATTTGTTTTAACAACTGCGGTCCAAAAAAGAAACTGATTTATAATGGCTGGACTAAATGTTTTATGTTTTTATTAAGTGAAAATTACTAAAAACCATTTTTTTCCTCTTTCAACGGTGGCTTCGAAAATATAATTCTGGTTTAGTGGCACAAAGTACTTGGAGGGGAATTGTCTGCCGAAAGTTAATAAGTGAACTTGACAGCGGGGCATTGGAAAGTGGGCTTGGCATGACAAATTGAGTAATCAAATTTGGCAGTAATAAAGCCAGCAGAAAGTTGAAACTTGTCAAAGAAATTACGAAATTTGACTTTAAGTGCGTTTGTTATTGCGCTTTATTATAGGGTATAATGTTTAAGTCGCAGTAAACATACTAGACTAGGCAATAAAAAGCCGAAAATAAATAATGATATTTAATAGAGTTTTTTGTGAGTTTATATAAGTTCCTTTTTTGTTATGGAGAATTAAATATATTTTTTAGGTAAATATATATACTTTTTGGTTAATAATTCATAGAAATTTACGTTTAAATATTTTATATTTTACAAACATAGATAGAGCATCAGAGAAACAAAAAAAAACAACTTATTTATGGTGAAAATCAGTGATTCCCCTAAGAAAACAAGATATATATATGATATGAGTAATAATTTATTACTAATAAATTAGTGTGCCAATGACACTATTTTTTATCAGCGATAAAAAACTTTGCTTAATTATTTTGTTCAATATTTCCATCAATTACTATTCATCTCACATGTTTGGCAACATCAAAATGGTTATAGAAAATTATAAATTTCCCAAGCATTTCACTGGTTCCCACATTTGAGCACCAGGTGGCGCATACCCAGCACTGGAGCAGCGGAAACGAGTTTGCCGCATTAATTTCTAGTCTCAGTCTGGTCAGGTGCGATCTGATCATCTCTTGCAGGCCTAGACGTCGCCACAGCGACTCCTTAATGAAAACCTGGCGCCTCTGTATCCCCTTGGCCCCGCCTCCTGGCCAGGCGTCAAGTGTTTCAAATTGGAAATTTAATTAAAGAACTTTCCTGCACTTAGGTCCAGTTCATTTAATTTCGTTCAGGCTGTTGCTTGGCATTTTCCCCGCAACGCTCTGCATAAATTAGCCAAAACGAAAGCTTATTGAACCCAAGAGCAGCCGCCACTTCATGGTCACCAAATCAACGCAAATCGCTGTCGATAATAATACATCGGGCCGCCAAAGCAGACCGTCACAAAAGCTTAATTTTGTAGACCATTCCAAGCCGACAAAACAGAAAAAATAAAATAATTTGGATTTTTTATTCTGTTTTGATTCACACGCTCTTTGATTCCAAACAATCGGCCTGCGTCAACGTCAATGTCCCCCACAGTCCAGTTCGGTCCGTCATTTGTCGTTCACGCTTGTGGCCAGCAAATTTGTCAAGAAAAGTAAAGCACAAAATACACGAAAAATACGAAAAATGGCAAGAAAATTTAGAGGGCAACAACAAAGAAATATTCGCCATAAGGCCAGCAAGCCGAAATTAGTTTAACAAATGCAAATGAGAGGAAGAAATGGGTGGGGATGGATAGATTAGCCATAACAGTTACTGGCAGGTTGAATGCCCCTGTGTGGCGATTTAATAGGTCTAGGAAAGGCTATAAAATATTACGGCGAGGCTAAGCAAATGGGTGGACTTAAGGTAAAGGTATCGCTGATAATTACCCATGAGGCGATTTCTAGAGAAAAGGTTGTCTAATAGATGATTACAAAGGGAGAAACATACAAGCTCAAAAAATATCTGATAAATAACATGGATATATATTTCAAAGATTGTTTTCATGAAAATAAAATAAATAAAAGTTTACTTAAATAAATATTCATAAAACATATAATCTAAGATTACTTGTTAAGCCTAATTCATAAATAAATCCATCTGTTTTAACCCTTTAATATATACATTTTAACATAATAATAATGGTTGTATTACATTTTTAAATTAATATTCTCTCATTAAAATCTATCTGTTATCCACCTGTGAGTTCAAATTTACCCCCGAAAATGTATAAATATTTGCCTATTCAGTCCATCAAACTTTCAGCAGTTGTCAGGCTGGAAATAAAGTTGAGCCTATAATTATGATCGAACAAATCGACAGACGGCGATGGCCAGATTGGGCATCGAATAATTTGCTATTCCCATTAAACTAAATGACATAAGCACAAAGATTTACGCACTCGCGTAGAAACAAGAAATCAAAAGTTGTCAGGCAGAGCGTCAAAATTGTAATGAGACAAAACTTGGCCCACACACATTTGGCCAGGAGAGGGGGCAGCGGGGGGTGTGGGGATGGCCACGCCCAGGTCTTTGAAAACGATTTTGATTAAAGAAGTTGTCACAGTTGTTTAAAGCGAACAAAAAGCGCTCGGCGAACAAAAGCGGTTTGATAAGTGCGCGTGGGCGCCTGCTGCCAGCCCACCCCTGCCCTTGCCACGCCCCCCGCCCCGCCATATAATATCCCCCCGTCCCCCTCCCCACGAAACCTATTTATTGGGTTTGCCAGCTCTATTTGCATAGCTCTCCGCGGCTCAAGCCTTGAATCGAATTGTGCGCCCAGACTTCGTGCCCGTGTATTATTGTAAAGACTTAAATACACACATTCAACAGATGCAAAACAAAAGTATCTGAGGCGACCGTTAGTTTAAAGCCCACTGCGATGACCTTGCCTTGGCTCACAGAGAAATCTCTTTGACTGCAGCGAACAATGGCGGCGAATCGCCGAAAAGCGGCGGAGTTCGTCGAGATTGCAGCAATAAATAATTAATAAATTTCTCTTGCCGATTCGTCGAAAAAAGGGTTTGAGCAAAACAAAAAGAAACCAACCCACGTGGCACTTCAATTATTTAAACCGGGAAGCAATTACCGTTATGTCGTCGAAAAGCCATCAAGATATTCACCCTCTCATAGGGGCATGCAGTGCGTTGCATAAACATAATTTCGGTTTAATGACTTAGTTGTGCGGTGGCTATTAAAGTCTATTTGGGCGGAAAGAGGTATTGTTAAGTGATCCAAGTATATAAAGCGTACGAAGGTAGATATTAGATATTAATAATAATAAGTTTCTGGCTTAATATAGAACCTATTATCTATTATTTTGTGAAACCTTATGCCCTGCCTATATACAGCGTACGAAGGTAGATATTATATAAATGGATATTTTACATTTGAGGGGTAAAATATTTTATTTGGACCTTTTTTTGAGAGTTTCTGGCCTTAGAGTAGTAAGAGTAGTTATTAGATATTAATTAATATTTTACATTGAATAGTTTAAAACACATTTTTAAAATCATTTTTAGGGTGTTTATCTATATATCTATTATTATTTGAAACCTATTGTAAATAAATCTATTAGTGTATCTTATTTTAAAAGTTGACTCTTCAAGATAAAAGTCTTTGCGTGCATAAAGTTGTGCTGATAATTGAGCCTATTGTAAATGCGAGAGATGTACTTCTTAAATTAATGTTCTGCGTATATAAAGCGAAGTTGCAAATATAGATAGTAGGTACATTTAAGGGATACAAATCGTTAAGATAGTTTATTTTTTAAGTATAGGATAACTGAATATAATGGTTAATATTTCCCTTTGAGAGGCGACTCTTTAAGATCTTAAAAGTAAATTTAAGACTACTAGGGGCAAAGATGTAACATTTAATTAGAGTAGTAATAAGAGATAGATATATTTAAGGGATTAAAATCTCTGGTACCGTCCTTAAAATAGTTTATGTCTCAAGATATAACTAAAATTGTAGTGATTATTATTTTTGAAGACCCTTTGCATGCTCTACAAGCTTGCTTCTCTTAAGAGGTTACTCTTCCCAATAGTAAACAAATATATTTTCGTACCGCACTGTCCGCTCATGCACTTCCAATTAACCAGAGCGAAAGCTACTAAGTGCAAACAGCAGCCGCGGAGCAAGGGAGACACACATAGTGGAGTGCAGCGGCAAGAAATCGCGCGTGGGCGGGCGAGGATAAAAACTTTTATTGGCCGCCTTCAATCAGAATAATGAACAGCTACAAAATCTGCAATCAGCGTAAGAGTAAGCCGACTCGTTGTTGTTTCGAGATGAATAACCTCGGAAATTGTGATCGCTTTAAGCCGGCAACTGCAGTTTTATCTGATGGGAGATCCCAGTGGTTGCATAATTTAAAGGGGAATTAAAAGCGGGGTAGTGCCTTTTCAAATGCTTAATATGCATAGCAGCTCCGTTTTTTTATGCAGAGAAAAACATATTAGGTACTCAAGTAAATGTGGCAAGCCCTTTTGAGTTATACATTTTTTAAGGTATTTAATTTAATGAAACATTCCCCCAACTGTTAAAAGCGAGAAAAGTGGAGGTCTTAAGACCACATTTGTTAGTTATTCTTTTTGTTATAACTTTTTTTTATTATTTTCCTAATATTCCAAAGAGGATACTTTATGAATCATATTACAAACCTTGAATATTACATTTTGTTTTTTAGCAAAAATAAAACCTCTTTCTGTCGCTGTGTATTAACTTATATATATAATTTTTAATATTTTTGCTTAACAAAAATAAAACCTGCCTTTGTCGCTGTGTATTTATGTATATTTTTTTACCAGGGAGCGTGGGCTTTACGGCGGCGACTTTTGATGCATTTGTCGTAGGTGTCGCCTGTCTAGGGCTTGAATTAGGGCTTAGGGCCGCGAAACTGGAGATCAAGACCCCGCCACGCCTGCGGATTGGTGGCAACAGATTTCCGCTCATTTTCGCCGCCGATTAAGTGTTGCAAATGGCAAATGAAGAAGACCAATGTTAAGTGCGAGACATTTTTGTCGGGCAATTAGTGGAGCGTTGTTGCTGAAACTCTCGGCGTTGTTGCCACTATTTAGCGGGGATGCTGTGCTGACAGTTAAATAATAGAAACGTGCCAAGTTGCAACTGCTGGCTGCAATTGTTGCTGCTTGTTGCTGATGTTGCTAGTTGCTGCTGTTGCTGCTGTTGCTGTTGCTGCTGCTCCTGTGCCGCCGAGCACGTAACTCAATAATGCGCACATTCTAGCAGCCAGAACAACAACAACAATTAAGCTAACAATGTACCACACGCTAGAGTCGAGTGAGAAGGAGATAGCGTGGAAGTAAAAGTTGTTGTTAGTGTCGACTCGACATAATGAAAATCTGCTGAGCCCCCCCTCGCCCCGTCCGCCTGGGAAATTGTCTAATGAAAAGCTGCTGTCGACACAAACGAAGCGTGGAAAAGAAGTGCTGCAGAAAAAGAGCACTAAGAAGTGCGATTGCATCGCTTTTGGGGACCTGGGGAGCGGTGGCAGGGGTAAGTGGTATCGATTAAGCCTTAAACTTGATGCATCGCCATGTGAGAGTGTGTGTCGTCAGCGTTTTAGTGGACAGCTGTGATGGAAAGCCTTTCATCAATTTGGCCTTCCTCTGGGAGAACGACGAAGGCTTTAATAAGCCATCAAACACATTGTTTGTCCATCATGGGATGCAGAGAATCCTCAAAAAATAGCAGGTTTAATTTGCAGAAGAAGGGAAATACCTTTGAAAATGTTTATAATAAAAAATAATCAAAAATGTCTGAAATACTAAGTGGTCATCAATATGTATATATAATATATCTTAAGGAAATGCTAGGTTTGCATTTTATTTTCTTTTTAAAAACTATTTAAAAAGTAAGCAAACTTTTATTTTAATATTTGGTTAGCTCTATAAAATAACACCTAGTTTAATAAATATGTTTTAATAACAGAAAGGGCTAATAAAAATGAAATTCTCTAATATTGTTAAATTATTTTAAATAATTTGTACATCCCATTTCCAAGCATTTGGTTACCAAAATCCCCTTCGGATTAACAATAGTGCGCCATGGATTGTCGAAATCGATGGCTTCGCCCCAAGAAATTCTTGGCTACCAATTGATAATGGCCCAGAAAATGGCGGTGCGCATAGAAGGCCAAAAGCATTAAGAGGTCGTGCTGGAATGGCCGCTGTGTCAGCTGCCAAGTGTTAATTACATGGCTGGCACTTCAATTGCCAATTTTCCAGGCCGCTCCCCTGAAGTTGCGGCCCGATCTTTTTTGCATGCAGCTCAAGAATTGGCTGGGCCCAAAAGCCCGTCTTGGCCATCATAATAGAATGGAGAAATTATTATTTTCGCCAGGCGCAATTGGCTTTTTTATTCAGCAAATATTTAAGCCAGATTTCTTTCCATGTCGCCGTCGCTGACTTATGTCCATGTTTTTCCATTTCGGCTAAACTCCTCCAGCGGCAATGAATTATAGAACATTACGAGGCAAGTTCCATTTAACTGCAGAGACGGCAAATTACGGCTGGCCACCAGGGAAGAAGACGGGTGGCAGCGGTGGCAAGTGGCTGGAGATTTCCTTGGGTTATTTGTGGCAAAGTTGCAATTTTCCAGGGAACTTCTGGGGCGATGTCTTCTTCGTATGCAAACAAGCTTGGCTGCGGGGGAGGGCCGCTGGCAGCCGCAACTTGGCTTGGATGTGAGTGAGCGGGTTCGTTGCACCCACTCGCTGAGAAACGGGGGTAATAGAGGGGGACTCCTCCGCAATAAGTTGGCGGATGAGTAGGAAGTGGCAGTCTTCCACTCCTGCTCCTGAGGTCGATAAATTGATTGATTTATGCCAGGGACTCTACGCTTTGAGATCGTTCCCCGAACCCCATTTTAGGTTTTATTTGCTCTTGGCAAAGGTATTCTCATGTGAATACAACATTTCTATTAGAAATTTAAAGCTCTTCTCTGAAGAAAAATTGAGTAAATCCTAGGGTTTTTATATTCAATTTAAATATATGTTTTTCTCCTTGGTTTATCAGTACAATTTGTATATAATTAAAGAAATTGGATAAATATTAAACTCAAAGCTTATAGTTATTTTAATGATTTTAAACTTCGATTTTTATTGGAATACCTTGTTTGTAAAACCAAATATTGCCGTTTTTATGTAACTTACATTGAATTTAATAACTTCTAACTAGTTTGGTACTAATTATGATGTTGTTGAATTAATTTCTTATATTTAATATTCTTTATACATTTCTTTATTTCATTTCTTATTTTAATGTTCCATTTCTCTTGGGACTTCACTTGATGTTTTTAAAAGAGCTTTACAAAAATGTTCTTAATATTAAGATAATAAGGTTTGTTTAATTATTGGGCCCGTAAAAAATAGTTTTGGTAGATTAGTTCACAATGTAGATCCCCATAGTTGCCCTGGGATTTCCCGATCCCATCAGGGCATTTCAAACTTCGGTTTTCCAGAGCCACCTTTCCTGTTCCCCTTGAGCTGGTCATGGTTTTATTGTGCTTTTTTGGCGTTGCACTTCTTGTTGCTTTTAATTATGGGCGTTGCAGCGGGGAAGAGAGTTCTCTCCTCTGGACGCAGGCCATTAGCAATTTTAATTTATTTATGTATGCGACCAACTAACTCCAACTCCAACTCCGACTCCAAGTCGAACTTGAGCCCGCAGTGCAAGTTGAGTCAGAGTCTGGGCGGCAGACGGAGTGCCGCGGAGTCGGAGTTCCTGCAGTTGGTGCTCGTCATGTCTCGGAACGACTGCTGGCATAAATTAATTTCAAATGCACACAAAACATGGTCTAGAACACAAGTTGGCTAACAACCGAGACCCACACTGCACATCGTCTGCCCGCCCCGCAACTGTTGCTTTTAATTACGATTTACATTGCATTATCATCGTGATTATCGGCCCGAGATGTCGGATTGGTAATCAGATTGGTGGTCCGACCGCGAAACACAACCAATTTCATGCACTTGACCCTCAAGCGGCCACCTCGGCCAGCTTTTTGGCAAATCATCGAACGTAAATGGGGAGAGACTGTGCAAATATTACGCATTCGCCTAATTATAGCGCCCAGCGAGATGAAAGTGAAAAATCCACAACAGCCAGTTATTTAACTTTGACTAATATCGTCAGTTCGCAGCTTCTTCGGCTTACGGCAAACAAAGATGGGGTTTGTTTGCCCGGCTTGGCCAAAAAAAGATAGATGGATAGATGAAATAACCTAGGCAAAACTGTTTAACCTTGGCTCAGAGCTCTTAGCCTTATGTTCTGGCCAGACGTGGGATAAGCTGATAATTATCTCGCCGATCATTATCATGATCATCTGCGCTATATGGCCGAAGCGCCGTTCTGGCCATGGGCCTTTATTAGCCAATTTACATATTGATTGCATTGGCTCACACAGCCGGTCACGACTGAGGTGGTGAATATGTTTATTTGGCCAATCAATTTGTTACTTACGCTCAGGCATCTGTCAGATACAGCGGACACGTGCTGCATTCTTTTCCAGTCAATTGGACACCAATTTCCCCAACTTTCCCCAGCGAGTCTGGGCCGTTTTTCCTTTGTTTTCACACACTCGAAACGTTTTGAGCCGCAATCAATTATAATACTGAATGCTCAATCTCGGCTGCACTTCCTTGACAGCGGGCCCCGGCCACGCCCCCACTCACGCCCCGAACGTGCAATTGAAATGTCCATTAACTGGCTGCGATAAAAATCAACGGGAAAAGAGAAACTTATATTGGGAATACTTTATGAACCATTAAGGCCGCTAGAAGCCGGGGCCCCGCTTCGCAGAACCGCGCAGATGACTTCACTGACCTTGGCGATCTTCTAAATAATAATGATCGCCTTCAACTTGATCCGACATGAGCCGCAGCTTAATATATCTGCGAGTGGCCGATGGTATTTACGGATCTCGGACTTATGGCGCACTTCGAACAGTTGTCCCAAGATGTTGGCACACATTCCCAGAGCCGAAAACGAGTCTTAATTATTGGTTTTACGCTGTGTGTTTAGGGGAAAAAGAGTTTTGTGAGGAGAAATTCGGCAATAGAATGCCAAATATGTTAAATGTTTATGGATATTTTAAATATTTGCATGGAAAGTGGGTTTGAAAGTCTAGGCTTAACAGAAAGCCACCTACTCATCCATTTGATAATATAATATTCAATATTGATTCGTCATATTATTGATTTTGATAAGCATTTCTCACTCGGTCCAAGCTTGTTGAGGTCTTTGCAGCTGGCACTGCGATGACTTCATTGACCTTGCCGGCCTTCCGATAATCATGGTCGCGCCTTGACACTGGCCCTAGCCGCACCACCCCTACCCCCGGCAGGTACTTCTCCAACTCCAAAGTTATTTTATTGTCTAATAGTTACATCAATCCAGCAAAGTTACTCGGCAATCGGGCTCTGTGCTGGCAATTAAGCGCCAAGTGCTCGCCAGACAATTACCGATTAAGATTGCCTGCAAAACATGTTCGCCTTTTGTTCTTGATGCTGTTCTCAGATTCCTCTTCGTCTTGCCTGTATCTATTTATTTTTAGACATGCGATAGACAGCCACAAGATGAGACACCAATCTCCCACCTGAGTTGCCTGCATGATTAACTATTTGCACACCATTAAAAGGCCAATGCTGAAAATCGCTTGTCTGTGGCTGCTGAGAAGGTAATTAATTTATCAAACATGCCCAGAGAGGGGGTTTCTTACCAGGGATTTGTGGTAGGAAGTACATCTTATTAGCTTTTTAAGCTCGTGATGTTTAAGAACAATTCAGTTGTCTGACAGAAGTCTTCTTACCGAAAAATATATTATACGTATTTATCAATGTTTTCCTTGTTAGGTAAAGCTTATGAATTATGATAAATTCAAAAATGAATCACAATACAACCTTATTTTTAAATGTAACTATTTTAAATGCATTAAATCAAAGTCCAGACATAAGTTAATTACTATTAAATACTATTACTGAATAGTTCATTGTTGCACATGTGGTTTTGTTTATTAAATAACTAATTGAAATTAAAGTAGTATCTTTTTTGGAGATAACTACTTCAAAGGCTAGTTAATTTCCCCCCAAACCAAAACGTCAGTGCTTAATTAATTAGTATTTTGTTCAGTTAATGGGTCATGCACCCGCTGAGATAAAAATGACAATGGCTTTTCCATTGTCGCATGGCGGATGAGTTATTTGGGCCCACTCTCTTCTGCCCTTTGACCCGTTAGCCATAATTGAGCGTCATAACCAAAAGTTCAGCTGGAATGGCATTCTCTCTTTGTAGTGGTGGTTATTAGAGGGGGTTTTGTGTGTTTTCCCCATCCTCAAGCCCCACTTCCTAGCCACATTTTTGCCTCCCCATCCGACCCGATCCGCATAACTCTCTCACGTCGCGGGCCGCAAATAAAACGTACGAAAAATTTAATTCAATTTAATAAGCGAATATGTTGCGTGCCTTGGATGCAGAGACATATCTAGGGGCTTCCATGTGAGCGTGAGTATCTGTGTGTAATGCGGCGCATTCGTGCATGCCCCACCTCAACCTTCTTGGCTTAAATCTTCCTCTCTCGACCTTAGCCATTTCTTTCTTTTACTTGCACAGGGAAAAATGGAGGTAACATGTTAACCAAAATATTTGGTTGGAAAACATACCTTAACTTAAGATTATTAATATTTTGATGTAAAAATTAAGGTAATTTTTATTACCTTTTTTTAATATCTATAAGTGTTGCATATCCTACCATCTTTAATAAGGTTAACCACTTTTTCTGAATTTTAGTAAGTATTGCTTAGCTTGTACTCTTTTAATAATAATGCAAAAAATGCTTTTATTAAGCTCAACAAAAATTCTATAATAGCTTTAGACTTACAACAATATATTGTGTGACTTGGTAGCTGTGTTGACCTAGTGCCTAATTATTTTTTTCTCCCTGTACTCATGCGTGCTTGTAAGTGCTTTTGGGCTGCAGGAAGAGCCACGAGCATTCGGGCCAAGAAGTATGGCTTAATGGGAGTACAAGTAGGGTAGTTAGGTGAGGGGAGGGGTCGGGTCACACTGGGTTGCTTCGAGGAGTCCAAGTTGGCTCAGTGTGTTGGCCAAATGTGAAAATAATCGTAAAAGGCAATTAGCGCAAAATAGCTTTGACACTCATTCAGTCAGTTGGCCATGTAGGTTACCCCGCTTTGCCGCCTTCAAATCGCTCGAGCTCGTTTTGTTTTTGTATGTGCTTCTTTTCGGCCAATTTGCCTTGATTTAGTTAGCAATTTTGTTTTATTAATCAGAAGTGGGTCAGGCCGACAGAGTACAGTAGGCTCTCAGAGTTAGGAATTGTCACTTAAAAGGGAATTTTAATTTGATGTATATTAAATGCCAATTTTTTCAGTTGAATCAATAGACTTTTAAAAGTACATATTTAATGTGAATACTTTTATAAATAGTTTTCTTTACATGTACAAATTTCTGCAGGTAATATTTATAAGAATGCTTACTGTTCCTGAATATATATTGATGGCATCCTTTGGATTTTCCTGTTCGACTTTTGGGCTGCTCACCGCTGCCTGTGAGGTAAATCCATTTTCCTCTCCCTGGGCCCAGCTCCCCGCAATTTCCTCCCCGGCGGATCTTTTGCATATTTCAGGTGAGCCCAATATGCGGCATATTACATTTACATGGCCCGAACGAGCTGGCTGATTTGAGTTGGCTGACAGACACCCGGGCGATTTTGATTGTGCGGCAACTTGAACCTGAGTCATGCGCCATATAGCTGGGCATGTGGCATGGCTGGTGGCTCGGGGCGGCTGCTGGGGCACCTTCAACAGTGTCATAGTCATGCAACAAAATTGGGTCTGTTCCGTTTTGTGGCTCCGTGTGTTGCAGCACACCTGGGCAGGCCAACAACAAAGCACACACACTCGAGCAGCCGAGCAAAAAAGCCAGAAAAGCGATGTAAAAACAAAAACTGGCTGGCAATGACATGGTCGATGGCAGAGCCTGGATAAGCGATTACTCAATCCCCGAAACCCGCACCCTGGCAACAACAAAGGCTTATAAAAATTGATAGCGTCCGGTGAATGATTCCGAATTTTGTTAATTTTTTTAGGTTTTTTGGCTTTGCGCTATTGATTTTGATTTTGATTTTTATTGAAATGTTTTCGTTGTTCTCCGTTATTGCTGCGGCTGTTGTCGGACTGCTTATATTGACATATTTATGGCTGCTGCCATACGGATCGGCCGAGCATAGCCACCCCGAAAAAATTGCATTTGAATGCATAGCATAAATCACGAGGTGCGGTGCGCCAGCTCGAACACACCTTTTAACACATTTTTTCGAGCACTTTTCGGTTTTATTTCGGTAATGAATGGATGTCAAGAACCTTAGTCCTGGCCAGCTCCAAATAAATTAAACAAAACCGCCCGGGGTTGTGGGCAGCCCCAATTAATTATAAAGAAGCAGGAAGAAAATCGACAACTTCTTTGCCCGACTTCGTGTATAAATCAATGGCAATGTCGCAGAGTCGAGTGCTCGGGGGAAAATGTAAAATACTACCAAACGGCTTGACAATTCGCGCGAAAACTAGCAAAATATGTTTCAGCCAAGCGTACCAACGAATTTATGTTTTCGGCCATAAATTGTCCACATACTCGTACACCCACCTGGGCGCAGCTTGTTTATGGACAGCTCTGGCGGTTGGCAAATAATGAAAATGTTTTCCATTTCGATGGCCAATTTCCGCAATTTCTAAACGGCACTGCAGTCGTTAAAGCCTTTTCACTGCCCGAAATTATTGAAATTGCCTGCTCAAATGTGTCGCACAGGTCGCGGCTTTCGCGTTCCGAGCCATTTGCATTTCGTTTTATAACCATTTGCGGTCTAAAGCGGTGGGTGGGTATAGACTTTAAGGGGCTATCGGTTTTGGGTGCCCAATAATTTATTAAAATTTTCCAAAGCATTTTAATGCCTTTATTTTCTCGGTATTTTGCTATAACCCCCAAGATCTGCCTGCTTAACAAGCGTTACATGTGTAGCAGTCAGGCAGACGTTAAATAAAAATTCAAAACTCCATTCCGTCGAAGACTAGAAAGCCTAAAACCGCAGAGACAGCGGTATCGGGTTCGGGATCGGGAGGGGTGCGCTATGAAAGCCTGATATTGGGAGGGAAAATGGCCGCCAGGCTTGTGAAATTTCTCAGTCGTCTGCCGTTGTGTGGGTATTGTTATTGCTCTGTGGCCATCGGTGCTGTTGTTGCTGTCTGCAGCTAAATTGAACAATGCCACTCAAAAAGTTAAAGTTCTGTGGGTCAGTAGAATTTTCTCAGGCCGCAATCAGCGGGCCAGAGACGTGGACACGGACCCAGGCCAACGGAGTTGACTACGCATGCGCAGATGCCGGGCCCCGACTCTCGACGAGGGGCTCGGGAGGAGGCCAAGAAGACCCGGCTAGCCGGCCCCAGAGTCAGTGTGTGTGCCACTAATGAAACCATAAAAATCAACCGCAGACCGAGAAGAGCAGAGATGAGCAGAAATCTTCGGCTTACAAGCCGTACGAGGTCTACACTCGAGAAAAAGTTTCACTGAATTCCGTTGAAAACTGTAGGATTCTTGGTTGGAACAGTAAAATACTTGGAATAATGTTTTGATGCTTCTCTTTAAGTAAATCTTCAAAACTTTCCATCTTACTCAAAGAGTTACAGAAATAAACACGAGTGAGTGATTGAATATGTCATCGATGTTTTTATATTACATTTATTATTTATTATTCAAAGTTGATTTGGGAATTTGACATAGAGATCTTTCTTTGTCTCATTTGGTAACTGTGTTAATAAGTTCATAGGTATCTAATAAGAATTCCCTACAAAAATGCATAAAAATTGATTAAACTTTTATAGATACTCAGATTTGAAGCTCCAGTTATCTGTAATATTTATTTCTAAAAAGAACTTCCCACAATTTTAAGAAGTCTCTCCCTACCATCGAAGAAGTTTCTCCGGTGTATCTGGGTTATTAACGTGTTTTCAGCTGTGCCCACGGTTCGGATCGGGTCAGAACGTATGTATATCTGGGTAATTTGAGTACGGGACTAGTCCAGGGCTTAGTGCTGACCACAAGATGGCCTGCACGAGCTGGAGTTGCATGCAAATAATTACCGAAAGGAAGCGGAGACAGAAACAGATGAGGGCAGCCCATCTTCGCAGTCTGCTGTCTGGTATCTGCTGTCGGCTTTCTGGGCGTGGAGCCCAGATTGAATATTTCCTGCGTGCCCATCAAGTGAAATCCGTCAAAATCATCTCGCTCTGTGCTGTTGACATAGGTAATTAAGCTTAATTACAGCCTGAGAACTGTGATCCGTTGACAGCGAGACAAAAGTAGTGAAAAAGCGGAAAGCCAGTGTGTGAGCGACCTCCTACAACGATTTTGGGGCGTTCAAGGGGAGGGCGACGGATGCGCCAAGCGTCCCCCACATAAAACGAGGCTAATATGCGTATTTATGATACACACACTCCGCACTTCCCACTCCCCACTTTCACACAACAGCCACGGCCATAACGTGTCATCATTTTCACTTTTTTCCACATATTTATTTCGTTTTTATTGTGCATGCGCCGGGTGCTGTCACCGTTCTTCGGTTCAACTTTTCCTTTCTTTGGCTGGATGGTGTTTTTGTTTTTTCGGTCGGCCCTCATGACATAATTTTGTTGCAGTCGCCGTCTGAAATTTATCTTACTTACAGCAGTTCCCTTTCTGCGGGTTTCCTGTGTCACTTGAAAGTGGGCGACTCTCGGAATTTGGAATACTCTGGAAAAGGGTACTTCTGGTGGGTTCTATCCCTCAGAAACTTAGGTTAATGCACTCTAAAATAAAAATATTTGTAATATAAATATTTATTTTTAGTAATATTCGACACCCTTGAAATGTCTTAATGATAATCCAGAAGTAATCCAGAAGTAATAACACACATAAATTAACAAATCGAATAACTTATAGTAGACTTTTACTTATTTTTCCAAACCATTTTCAAGATGTATTCAGGCCATTTTCAGGCCATTTTCAAGGGCATTCCGTACGTTTTTCTTTGTCGCCACAAGGAATTATCATTGGTGCCAAGAGGATCTGGCAAATCTGCAGTCTATGTCTGGGCCCTTGCCTCCCGATGCGAAATTCCTCATGCCATTATGTGTTGGGTGCCTTTATTTCGCCTGTTTTATTTTTTCGCCCCTTGCCTTTGCCACATCAATGGATAATTTACAAGTCACGTGTGTGTATGAAATTGAAACAAAATGCGCATAAATTTTGTAACGAAGCGAACGTCAAGGCGAGTTCCAGGGACAGGGACAGCCCCATCCCCAGCTCCATCTCCAGCTCCGGCTCCTCGGGCATCTGTCTCACCGCATTCGGTACTCTATATGTATTCCCGGTGCTCCATCCCCTTTCTGGCCGAGAGGGGCTTGTCTCGGCACAGGCATTTAATATTAATGAGTTATAGCACATAGCCTGGTCTATATGTTTGACGATGCGTTCATTGCTGTTGCCGTTTCTCTGCCTTTTTTATTTCTTTGGTATTATTTTTGCCCGTTTTGCAGATGTTGCGGTGTTGCTGTCGTGTCTAGTCCTTTTGCCCGTTGAGAGTTGCATTTAGTCAGGCTCTGTGCTGCATGTTCAAGTGGCAGCCACAGCAACAGCAACAGCAACGGCAACAGCAACGGCAACAACAACTGACTGACTGACTAACTTGGCCATTAAAGGATGTCGATGTCTTGGCCCTGTGTTCGCCGCAGGCCGCCCGATTCGTTCCGTTTCGATTTCTATTTGCTTTATTAATGCAGATACATTTATGGATGCCGGGGCATCCATCCACACCCCGGGGCAGCCAGCGCTCGCACGCATTTTAACCAAGTCATTTCCGTGACATACTTCGTGCCACCTCAACTTTTACTCTTTTGCCGATCGGCTGCTCTGGTTCTGGTTTATTTCTGCGGCCGTTGTTCTACATGATCGCCGCCCCGAGCTGCGGATGACATTAACCCCGGTCTCGCATTTATAACACGGAATCAAGCTGCATAATCTATAAACTCAATTAGACCAAAAAGACCCCCCAGGGCAATCAAAGGCAAACACATCCGATTGAAGGGGGGAAGTTATTGGAGTTTCGAGATGTTATTCCATTTGGCAAAGGAGTAGGTATGACATATAGTACTCATGAATGTGATCATAAGTTACTAAATTTTAACTTGGCATCTGACTAAATTGCAAACCTGACTTACATCATATTTTAGTACGCCAATACATTTTATCAATTAAAATAAAGAGAAAAACTGAAGCGAAGAAGCTAAAACAATTTCCATAAAACCATATTTAATTTAAAGATACTTATAACTATGAAATGAGCAAATGAGATATACTTATATTTCAACAGCAGACATACAGTTTATCATTAAACCGGGCTGGAATTTCCACATTCTCTACCGCTCGGGCAACCCTCTGGTAAGCTGGCCGTCAGTCCGCCCAATGCCAGCCCACTCCCCCACCAACGCCGCCGCTGACAACTTGCAGACATGTCAGGCACTGTCGCAGTTGCAGCTTTGGCCTCATGGCTAAAAGTTGCCTGCTCGCCGCAGGTTTGTCAAACTCTCGGCCAGACTGCAGTGCAGCAATCCGCTCAAGTCCAACTGCAGCTCGGCAGTTTGTCAGCCAGTCAGGCAGTAAGGCCGACTGTCCGACAATCTGACAGTCGGACATTCAGACATTCAGATACTCGGACAGCCGGACAGCCGGCCAGCCGGACGGACGGACAAAGTATCCGCTGCCATGTGGCAACGATAAGCGACAGGCAGCGACCGCGGCAGAGACGTAATTGACACAATTTGAATTTATATATTTTCAATGCGACAAAATGCCGGCAAGGTGACTAAGCCACGAACGATCCGAGTCGAAACGACCGATCCTGGCGCGGCCGAGCCTCTTTGTACACTCAGGAAAACTGAGGTTGGCTTCTTAAAACCATAAAAATTTGTAATTGTAAATAAACACTTGACTGGAATTTTTAATAAGATCCATTGGAAATTTACAACTCGTTTTGAGGGTTTACACATCTCTAAAATTAAGAAAAAAAAAAACAAAAAATGGGCAAAGTACTTCAATACATTATCAAAGTTTTTATAATTACTTAAACTTTTTCTATTTAATAAGGCTGGAAAAAATCGTCTGCAATCTTAAAAAAAAACTTTGGTATAAGATGTTAATAAACGTTCTATACAATCTTAAAATGTAAGATTTCGAATTTTGTAATATTACAAATTTTGAAACCGCAACTTTGTTTTGTGTAAAAAATTTTTAAAAAAAATCTTTGTAAATATTTGTAGTGAAAATAAGATAATCAAAAGTTTGTGTTTTAGTGGCTAGTGTCGGCCTGTCCTTGGGGGCTGTCGCGACCCATTAATCATCCATCGGCCAAAAGGGTGTGTGTGTCGTGCTGCTTTTGTTTTAGGCCAAGTGCTGTGTTGCCAAACACACACACATCGCCCAAGTAATTAGCCCGGCAAAGCAAATTGAAATGCAGAGCCTTTCTCTTTGCAGCATGGGCAAACAATGAGGAAGTAAATGAACCGAAACTAAGAGCCAAAGTCTAGGGATGAGCCAAAGGGCAGTGTGTCAGATGGAGATACAGATAGGGCTGTAGATAGGGATACCGATGCGGCGTGAAACATTAGTGCTGTAAGTTAATTTTTCGCTTCATCTCTTCTGTTTTCGGGTTAAACAATTGAAATGTAACGCTGAGACGCGTGAGCCGAGTAAAAGGCAGCAACGCAGAATAGAAAGGTGTTAAATTGGCGAGTCTGGGAGTGGGCGTATACTCGGAGATGGAGATAGGTAGGGCGCGATGGGGTTAAAGAGAAAGACTAGGGAGGCAGTTGGGGCGTGACACTCGCCGGCAGAGAAAACGTTTCCAAAAGGTCATTCCCCTGTGGTCAAGTTCTTTCGCCGGCTCAAAGGCAAGCAAAGATATCGATTTACTGGTGTCGTGTTTTCGAGTTCCCCCGTCCGTTTAATTGCACTTCTGATCTAGCTATCCGTCAATCTATCTATCTATATGTCTTTCCGGATTTGTTTTCATTTAATATTTTTACTGGCCATCAATATACTTCTGTGACTGCATATGACAGTTGGCTTTTGTTTGCTTATATTTGCTTTCTATTTGTCTTGTCTGTCAATCTGCTTTTCAATACTTAAACGGTCAATGCTTTGGTTTTGCTGTTCAAATAATCAGAAGTGCACTTTATTAAACCTCTTTCCCTACGTTTCAAAGCACTTTTTATATTGACTCAATTACTTACTTCCCCGTCAAATTGTTTAATTTCAAACATTGCTCTTCACTACGTTTATTTGCCACTAATTGTTTCGATATACATTTTTTTCCACCTTCAGTTACTCATTTTTTGGTTTAATTTTAATCAACGTAACAACCCTTTGTTTGTATTTAAATTCCATTTGTTATAGATTTGCTAAGCCTTCTTTCTGTTTTTATTTGTATTTGTAGAAATGAATTATATTATTGTTTGCTTTTCTGTCAATAAAAACTTCAAAAATACGGTTTTAATGGGCATTAAAAATGCCTAACTATAAAAACCACTCTTTTTTTGGTCGATTAAATATATACATTTATTTGATTGTTATTTAGTTTAAAACGTAATAAGAATAATAATAAATTTAAAAGAACACTTTTTGACAGGCTTTATCTACATAAATCTATTTATTAAAAGCGAATTAAATAGCAAAGATTACTTGCTCTTACAGAAAATTGAATCTGCTTGAATATAGTTTGAGACCTCTTTGCTGGCTTAGTCTTAGGACTTAGTTTTTGTTTTCATTTTGTTGATTCTTATTCCGTGCAATTATTTGGGGACTACAAAAATACCTAAATAAATATTTGTTAATTACCATGCCGACTGCCTATAGCTTTAATCCCCATGCCCAATCTTCCACTCTTAAATATATTGTGTTCCAGTTATATGCCTTTTATTGCTATTTATGCGCATTTTTAGCTTGTTATTTTGTAATCACACGCCCAGGTTTTCGCTGCCGTGCCTGGTGTTGTATTGCCCATGGGTTTTTGCATCCCCGATTCACTCGCTTACCTCCACCTCTCCAGGCTGCCCAGCAATTTTCCCATTGTTGGGCGAACTTTTAATGAATATCTCTTCAACACATTGCACTGTTTATCGTCGGTCTATCATTGTTGCTTTGGGTTTGGCAGCTGCGAGTGGAACTCGGATATTAATCAACGCTGGTTCGATCTCCGTTCGACCCAGATAACAATTAAAAGTATGACAGGTATGTTTGATGTTTCCGCTGTGGCAGGCATAATTAAAAATTAATATTTAATATCGGAGCGAGCTGCGGCTTGGGGCGTTGCCCCCTGACTATTTCATTTAGCTAAACCCTGGCCTAATTATAGCCACTGGTCGCTTGATTAATGGACCGCAATTGAATTAGGCCCTGTGTTTTTCCTCGCACCCTCCGTTTAGTGGGTCAACGCGGATTGAGTCAAGTTCGCCGAGCCCGGGCCTGTCAATTCGATTCCCGACCACCGAGCTCTTTAGCATATAAATCGAGGAACTCCTTGCTCAATCGGCGGCTCCCCACCGCCGGCTGATTGTAATAAAGACATGGCAATCGGCTGCAACGCCCGCGCCATGTCAGCGATGTCAACGTTTTTGACGTCTCTAAAAACCAATCAGCTCTGAAACTAAATCAAAAATCATAAAATATTCGAGAGGACGAGTGGAGGAGTGGTGATGGGAAGATGGGGAGATGCCTTCGGTGCCGCACACACATGGGGCGTAGGAAGCACGCTGCAGCTGACAACGTGAGGAGGAGTTCGGCAGCATCGATGGGCTGACGGAGTCCACGGCAATCCCTGCCAGAGTGGCTCCTCCAGTGCCTTTTATAAATAAAATTTGCATAAATTTAATAAACCCTCGCCTCGTCTACGTTTCGGCCACAAAAGGCTGGCAACTCAACTCCACTCCACTCGACTCATCTCCTCATCTCCTCCGCCGCTGCGCACTTGTTAGGGGCCAAGGAGATTTTGTGATTTACCGATATAAGCCAGACCGTTGAAGCGGTTTGTCACAAACAAAACAAGCCAGGCAGCCAACTCAACTCCAGCCAAAAAGCCAAAAGGAAAATCTTAGCAAGTACAAAAATAAAATAAGAAATGTGGAAAACCAAAGTTACAGAGAGAAAAACCCCGTTGTCTCACCCAGAGACCCATAAATAACCGAATCGCATCGAATCCGAGTCCGAAGTCGGTGGCACAAATAATGATGTGACACGGGTCCCATGGCCGGGAAAATGGAAAATGGCAGTGGAGCCGAAAACCTGGACGAAGCAATCTCCACGCAGGCTCAGTGGCATCATCATTGCCGCACGCATAAATCGATTGCAGCTTGTTAGTTGGCCCAATGACAATGGTGCCCCAGTGGATGGGGCTCCTTTGCATATGGAAAGATGAATGATGAATGCTCTTTCCAGCCGGGAGCAGCACTTCCTGGTTGCGGCCAGGCTGGCAGCCACACAAATTAATGTCAAAGTCAAAATGAAAATGGCATTTGGCAAGCGCAACGTGCAACGTGCCATGTGCAATGTGCAACGTGTAAGTTGCAAGTCGCTAGTGGCTAGTTGCTGGTCGCCAACTTGCGGCTCACAAATCGCGCCATAAATTTCAGCCGGCGGAGCTGCAAAAAGCAGGCAAAAATGACAGAAATGCGTTTATTGACCAAATGTGCAGTGGACTCATCGATTACGAGGCCGAGACTTGCCTTGGCCATAGCGCATGCGTCGCGGCTGCTGCCTTTTGGGAAAAAGCCACGCACCGGCGCGGCACTCGTGTCGTATACGCAATGTGCAGCCTGTGTGCCACGCCGGCCATTTGTTGTTGCTGCTGCGTGTGCCATACACCAAAATATCGCCGGCAATTTATTTATAAACATTTCCCAGTTAAATGTCACCGCAGCGAAGAAGCAGCCGATATGGATTGTGCAAAAATTTTAACTCCCAGTGATGGTTAAGCGATCATCGACTAGGTTTAGCTATGGATTTTGTATAATATTATTATTCAAATTAAGTATTATAAACTTAAAACTTATCTATACCCTTCTGCAAAAAAAATGTACAATCCAAGTCAGTTTATTTCCGAAGTAGTCCTTTTCCTATATTTATTTAAATACCCTGTACAATTTTTCCTGATATCTAAAGATATTTTAATTAAATTCCCTGCATTAAATTCCTTAATTTTTTTTTTTAACAATTTCCCTCAATTATCCAACCAAATTTAAGCTGACTTTCCACCAAAGACTCCCCTAAATCATTAAAGAATTCTTAAAGTAGCTCCTCTTTAGTCAGGCCTAATCACATCCTATCCATTTGGCTGTGGCTGTTTGCGGCTGTCTGTTTTAGCCAGCATTGCCGGCACTTGGCCAAAAACGGGTATCTCTTAGCCATGCCAATCCGCGGGCCCCATGTCCAAACTATTTCTGTGACTGCCAAGCGCTAAATGTGTGTTACTTCCGAGCAATGTCGTGAGTTGCAGCCGCAGACACGGGCTCAGGCGAACATGTGACAGGGAACACGGCAGGGGCGGCGCAAGGGGGCCAGCCAGCAGGCGACTCTAATGCATGATTTATAGTAAAATATTTATTTTTACTGTTAAGTATATGCCGCAAACAGTGCAGTGAGAGAAAATCTAACACCAAAGTGGTACAAATTTTGGCATAAAAAATGATGACACACTTAAAAGGAATTACTTTTTATATTTTGTGAAGAGCAAATACAATTATTTAATATTTATTATATGTAAAGTAATAATAGATTTTATTTATGTTATTTGAATAAAATGTTGATAGAGTATTTCCGCATAAGTTTGTTGTTGATTTTCGTAAAAATAAAATCGTTAACATTTTTATGCGTTTTTTTTAATTTAAAATCAGAAAGGAATGAAAAATGCATCTGCACTAGGTGACACTAACCTTTCATACTGTCCTTTTCAAATGGGATTTTAAATATAGTTATAAGCAACTAAAAAATTAAAAAGCATACTAAATTGTATTATTCATTGTAGATAAACCTAGTGCCATAAAACACCCCCCAATATTTGTATACTTTGTGTTAGATAGTCATTTCTGCTAGTGTACCGGGACATGAGTTGTCGCATCTCTGGGGGTGGGTGCCCCGCCACATACGGACTGGGGTCTTGGAATGGAACTCGGAATGGGACTGGGACAGGTTGCCACTGGAGCTGCTGCTCCTCGGCTCCCCAGCTTCCCCAGCTTCCACTGCTGCCTCTGCTGTCATTGTTTGTGGCCTTATCAGTGTGCATGCAAAGGAAAGAAGACCCAGATGAAGTCTAACTGTTATTCCTGGCTGAAGATGGCAGCTTGTTAGCTGGGGGATTCTCGCTAATGTCACTCATACGACACGTTGCACAGGGGCAGGGGCGGGAGCAGAGCAGCACAGCAAGTGGCAAGCTCCGCCGGCGGATAAAATATGAATGTCAACCGCTGGCGCATATAAATCAGAATGCTATCAGCTGATGACCCCATTCAGAGCAGGGCAGAAAGCTTTTCAATAAACCGTGTCAAGCATAAATCATTCAAGATATCGTCTCAATCAGCAGAAGGGAGCGAGCCTGGCCAGGGGAATTAAGCCAGAAAACCGAGAGCCCCTTGACAAGCGGGCCAACAATAAGCGATAAGCATCAGCGCCATTGATTTTGCATTGGGGTTTGGGCCATGTGCCCTGGTCTTAAACAAAAGTGTCATAAATCTTGCAGCGAAGAAGCTCGACACACTGGAACGAATCTGAAGAGCTGCTGGCAAGTGCATTGTGGCCCTGTGACAAAGGGATACTAATGCACGTAATACGTGCCCCCTCAATAGTTGGCAACTGCTGAAAGCCGGGCCAGAAAGTTCGAGTGCTAAGACGTGGTTCGACCACAAGGAAAGACGCAAAATCCCCGGCCAAAAGATCCTCAGTCAGGCCAACCCTTTTTCGGAAATTGATTAGCTCTCGGGCGAATGCGACAAGCAACTTCCTGGCCCATCCATTAAGTGTAACCCTTTTAATCACACCAGCCATCACCTGTGTAGCGTAACCAAAAATTAAAAGAAGATTAATGACATACAACAAATTGCGCTCAATGTCGCATTAATTGAGGCAATGAGCGCATGAATAAATTCATGAATTTACACACCAGACCGAGCCAAAAAATAAGTGGAAAAAAAACAATGACAAGGCGCCAACTTCTAAGCCACAAAATGCGCTTTGAGCCAAGGTCTCTTACAAGTTTTGACGGGCTGATTGCGTGATAAAGAGCTGGCTGGCGAGCGCGATGAAGATCGTCAAGAATTACTTAAACCATTCTGAAGTTTATTTTTGAAAATGTTTTATTTATGTCGAAAGTAATTAGCATCATTCAATGCTAATGGTGATGCAGGCTTAGGAAATATGTGTAATGGAAACAAGGTTTATGGTTGCCACTCTAAAAATGTGATTAAGACTAAATGGCGATGCAAAATGAGTATCACGAAGCAATGCATAAGATAATTAGGATATTAAATTATTTTTAGAGCTATTTTGGGGTAAAATCAATATGGAAACAAAAAAATAATGTTTTGCATGCTCACTAAAGTTTGGTATGTTTAAAAGTAAAACAAATAAATTGTATTTTTTTTGCAGTTTTTGGGCTTGACTGAGACCAGTTTTCTTTATAACTCACTCATGGCGATTGTCAATTTACCTAACACTTGCTAGTCAACAAACATGTGCACTTACGGCCCTGCCCCTCTTCCAACTTCTTGGCGCGTGTTACGGGTTTTTGGCCAAAAATCTGATGGCGTTTTGAAACCATCCCTCCGAGCACTCGGGCAGCAGCCAAATGCTGGCGGTCGGTGTTGGCCACACATGGCAACACTGTAACACACCCAATTTGGCTTTCGGGCCTTTGACGCTGTCTATTAGCCGGGTTATGAGCAAATTACGGGAGCGCCGCGGCCATAACCAATGCCATGCCCCACAGAAATCCGCGGCGGAAAAAAGCTAATTGCACCACAAGCACACGTTGCCATTGGTGGTGCGGCACTCGGCGGTTCGGTGGTTTGGTGGTGCGATGGAGCGGCCTACGCAGCCTGCGGCCGTTGTTTAATATGCAACAAATCAACGCGCCAATTGTGGCGTAAAATATTTACATTGCCCCCCGCCACGGGGCCTTTGGACCCCAGCCCCCAGCCCGCACGCCCCTGGGGACAGGCAGCTGCCTGAATTTAAAAGCCATGAGCTTCTCCACAACGCTTCCTACTTCCATTCATTTGTTGGCTAATCTGGTGCCATCAGTCAGCTTTTGATATTAAATATTTATATAATTGTTTTCATATGTTTTACTATTTTATTCATTTAGAGCGTCTCTTTTGAAAAAAACACATATATTTATAATTCATTTTAAATATTTCGACACCAGAAATATTTGTAAGTACCATTTTTTCCTTTGTTTTCGTAATTAAGAAATATTTTCATGTTTTTGTGGTTGTATGTAAAAGAACAAAGATAGTCGTGTTAATGCACAGCATTCAATCTGATCTCTTTATTTGTATACCCGAACATAAGCTCCATGTCTCCCCTGCAGTTTTCCATTTTTCAACGAGTAATCACCTACTCCGCCACACTAGACCCACTCCCCTTGACTGCCAGATTTTGTTTATTGCGTTTAATTTGCGCATTGTTTGTGTGGCTTTTGGGGGATAATTGCAGGCATCAATTGCTGCAGCAGTGGCACCCACTCGCACTCACAGAGGGGCAATCAAATTGCCGGTGGACAGTGGCAATCAGATTGCCACAGACACCCACTCGAACCACCGAGCCGACGAGCCACCGAACCACCGTGGAAAAATGTGCTAAAACCACAAACTGTTCCGTTTGGCTTTCATTAAGTTTTCAGCCGCTTTTTTGTTTTGGCAGCTCCATAATCAACGTCCATTTCGAAGTAGCCCCCTGACCCCCACTATTTGCTCTGGCCATTTGTTGGCTGTTTTATTTGGCCAAGTTGTGTTTGCATTTCTCGCCCCGTGAGCCGTGTTCGTGTGCTGTTTGTGTGCCATTAATCTCCAGCATAGAACCAATCAAACACGCGAAACACTGAAATGATTCCCCACTGTTATTGATGATGTGTTGATTAGGTTCTGACAAACCAATCGCGGTCATGTGAACAACAATCAAAGTACAAAATTTCACTTTGAACTCGAGCCGCGGCCTGGGGTGGGGGGAACGCGAAGCCCCGCTGTGGGGGTGGAACTTTTCGGCCTGGACGCCACTGCCATTGCAGGCCATGTGTGCGGTCATAGGCGAAATTTGGGTCATGTTTGCCTGCTCATGTTGTCGAGCCCAAGGAAAAAACGGAATAAAGGAAAAACCCTAAGCCGAAATCATGCAAACCAGCGTGTGTCTAATGAATTGCCACCCGTGTGTGGCTGCAGCCGCTTTACCTCTTTTTTATTTTACCATTTTTACCGGCGGAAAGGAGCCGGTCAAGATTTGTGGTCGCTGCAGTTACGCCAAAGAGCTGCCACCGCTGCAAGAATAACGCCGACTGTCTGTCAATTGTTCGATATTTATGGAACATAAATCCAACCTGAAGGGTCATTCACTAATTGGGCTTTTTCGTTTATGGGGAGAGGCTTTTATGGTCAGCTGGCCGGCTTAGAAATGAGTCAGTTGGGGTCGTAATTCAAAGATACCTCCACTTCCACGACTTCTCTTACAGCCATTAGCAAATTGCTTATGTGCGAGCTGGTTTTATGTTTTCCTTGGTTCTAAACTTGCCTTACATAGGCATTAGCAGTAGAAATAAAATTGAGCCGAACTAAATTTAAAGAATATTTGCCTATAAACACTAAAATATACCCTTGCACTTTTCCTGTTTCTCTGTGATATATTAAATATGGGTGCTATTTAAATCACTTAACCCTCCACACGTCAGTGATCCCAATAACGACCTTTGATTCCACTGAATTGGCGCATAATTATTTCCCCTTACACACAAATCTAATGCAATTATGTCCGAATTCCAATTCGGAGCGAACTTCCGTAACAACCCTCGTTTCGGCCAGTGCCCTCCCATCGACTTGTTAAGTCACACAGCTTTGGCCAAAACAAAAAACCAACGAAGAAAGATCTTTGCATTTGTAATTTCATGCCAGAATTCCTCGATAAATTGATATATATGATGGTTCACCATGGCCAGGGCCACGCCCCTTGCGGCCCACCGAGAGCCCGGCTAATGGCCTGGCCAATTGTCGCAAATTAGTGGAGGCCAGCCCAGCACGCACACACGGCCAACATGGCCAACGTGGCCAACATGGCCAACACACACGCGGGCAGCTCACATGCAAACAGAACAGGTGAAGTGGAGTCAAGACAAGACAACTGGAGTCAAGACAAACACCTAAAGCCAATCCACATGAGCACCCAGGCTAACGGGACTCCGGCGCACAGAAGATGGCCAAGAGGACGGCCAAGAAGACGGGGAGAAAGAACAGCTATAAAGAAGTTTACTGCTACAATTGGCAAATTGAAAATTGCTCGCTGGTGGCGGCGGCGTCGGAGTTTCGAGCCGAGGTTGAAGCTGAAGCTGGGGCCCGAGCAAAAGCCAAAGCTGATGCCCAAGTTGAAGTTGACCGGGCCAAGGCGGAAGCTTCAGACCGAAAGACCCTGAGCGGGCCTAAAGCTAAGGCTCCCCAGCTCCGCCACCACCCCATCCCCGGCGATGCGTTCGTCTGGCCAGATAAGCTGACATCCACAACGTGCCGCAGACGATGATGCATTTGCCAAGGCACTCGCGAGTGGTCGCAGCCCCGCCGCTGGAGTCGCCGCGCCAGACAGAGACGTTTCAATTTCAAACGAGGAGAGCTGCATTAGCCGACTCCAGAACGAAAGATACCCTTTTCTATCTCTACTTATGGCTTCTTGTATCTAAATCTCTTCATTTTAAATACCATTAAGTTTTAAGTACCCTTTACAAAGCCTATAAAAACATATGAGTAGGCGTTTCCTTCTAAGTTCCATCTATAATAATAGGAAATATTGTGTCCAATTTTGAAGGATTAAAAATACTGCTGTTTAAATAAAATATACTCAAGCACGTATAATAAATTATAATATTTTATTTATTGCTAAACAGGTGAACTAACCAGTTTAATTAAACCGAAAGGTCAACTTTTAGTCTTGGAAGCTACAAGAAAGTACACTGTCATCTAAAGTACATGTAGGACCGCTTTTTATAAAGTTAGTTTCGCTGTTCGTATAAATGTCCTTCCCTATTCTACTTAGTACCCTCACAAATTAAGCATTCAAGATACCCTTCTGCGCCATAACTAAAAGGTATTTCTTAAAGCAACCAAACGGTTTTGGCCGGCCAATCTGGCAGGCAGACATTTTAATGAAGCCGCCGTCAGGCAGCATTTGAGGCAGCCACTCTTGGCCGTCTGGCTAGTAACGGTGCCAAGTCCACGGGTCCATATGCCATACCCATAGGTCCACGCACCGGCGTCTGAGGCCGAAACGAATGACTTAAGCGACGAACTCGATGGCTTAGCCAGTGCGCAGCATTGCGTAAGTTCTGGACTTTGCCTGTTGAACCCACGTGGCGGACACCTTAAGAACACCCCAAAAATAGGGCCAGAAATGTCACTTTCAACTTTCGCTACCAGTTTTCCCCGCCGCCACTTCAAACTTGACCCAATTCTGCGGGGAAACACCCACACAGCGTTTCAGAGTCGACTGCTCTATAATTAAAAGAGCAGGCAAACGAAACGAAATGAAATGTTAACTTCAAAGTCCACTTGATTCGGGATCCACGCACTTGATTGGCAGTACCACACCGAAAGAGAGAACTGGGCCCAGTCTGTTTAGGCGTTAATTGCGGGTTCTGGCAAATTACAGACTTGGCCAAGAGCCCGGCCACATGAAATGCACTTTCTCTTTGCCCCGGCGAAAAGTGAGTGAGTTAAAATGGATTGTCTTGGATGGATTGCTTTGGATTGGATTGGACGGGGACTTGAGATGGATGTGCGAGGGCGTAGTGCCAAAATCGATGGCAGCTGCCGCTTACCTTTTGTTTAGTCGTCTAATTGCTCCCGAAGATCGCCGATCACATTACCTCTGAAAGTAGAAAGAGAGCGGGGGGAAACACATGAGTAGGCAAAAGAGAAATGCAAATTAGTTTATGAAAATACTCGAGCAGACAATGAACCCCTCCTCCGCACGACTCCTCTTATGGACTCGGCTCTTCAAATGAAATCTCGAAAACTACCTTTGCCGTCAGCCACAAATTGACATTGTTTCAGTATTTATTTTAAAAAACCCATTCATGGGGCGGCCGCAACACGCGTTACCCCGCTGTTCTGTAAGTGACTTTGATTTCGATTTGATTTATTGCCTGCAATTGTCGCACACCACGGAAAAGTGAAAACAGTCGCTTTTGCTTTCGAAACTTTCAATTCGGTGACTTAATTTCTCTGCAGGCCCAGCGGGCTAATGAAATCGAACTGCCGCTTAACAATGGCAATAGCACTTTTATTGTCACAGCTTTGCCAAAGAAATTATCAAGTGCAGTTCGGCTTTGGCGCTTTTACTTTCATTGTCGTGCAAGTGGAAGTGCTAACCAACGAACAAACAGGCCCAAAACAATTTTCACTCGACTGAGTAATGCCCATTTTCCTTTTAGCATCGGCTAATGAGCCGAAAACGCTTTTCGAGCCCACTTCAAAGGGTCGCCAGTCAGTCAGAGAGCAAATTACCAAACAATTTCAATGTCTTTGAATGCGATGTGAAGCCGATACTGGTGGGAAAATGTTTCGCCGCAGAAGTGAAATGAATTCCTCACAAAGTGTGAACAAATTGTTTATGTAAGTAAATGAATAACCAAAAGACAATGGCGAAATGCTTGCCAAACTGACAAAAATGCTTTGTCTTCGGGGGTCGAATAAAAGGCAATAAAAGATGGCTTAAGGTTTGTAAAAATAAAATTAATACAGTTCGATTCGTTAAACTATGGTATATATTCTTAAGGCAAATATGTTAATTTATTCCCGAATTTCTAAACACACCTCATCCATAAAACTAAATGATCATAAAATAATGCCATAAAAATGTATACCATTGTGCGATGTCAACAAATCTTTAGAAAATGCTCATAGGTATTGGCCAAACAAAGCACTTATACGTCTTTTGTTGCCCGCGGAGTTCTGAGCATTATTATGTTTTATGGGCACTATTATTACCAATTTGCTGGTAACTATTTCAGCACCCTAATTTATATAATAAATTCTTGCAGCGTTTTGTAACCATCTAATTGAAGTGAGAACTTTGTTATAAAACTCGCTGATGTATGACATATTAGGCATAATGGAAAACCGTATGCAGGAATTCCCACAACTTCCGAGCAGTCCGACAACGAGTGTTCCCAGCCGAGAAGACAAGGGCATAAACTGCAGTTGGCCAGTTTTGGTCCACTCTAGCGTGACGGCGACGGGGGCGGCGGCGGCGGTGTGGGCGTGGCAGTAATGGCAACTGCAACGAGTTTGCATGCAAAGCATGAAATTATCTGCAGTTGATCTCGAGCAGGGGGCAGCTTGGACCTGGACATGTTTGCTACTCGAATTAAATAAAACACAAAAACCAGAGCCAGCATGGGGAGAGGCAAACGAACGTATCAATTAGCAGGAGTCAAATACCCGAGCCCCAAACCAAAAACAAACAGAGCTGGGTAGGAAAATAGGTAGTTTTAAACAAAGACATCACAAGGATTGGGACAAGTTTGGGGTATTTTTATGCCCTTGCAGAGGGTATAATGATTTCAGTCAGAAGTTTGCAACGCAGTGAAGGAGACGTTTCCGACCCCATAAAGTATATATATTCTTGATCAGCGTCACAAGACGAGTCGATCTAGCCATGTCCGTCTGTCCGTCCGTCTGTCCGTCCATTTCTACGCAAGCTAGTCTCTCAGTTCTAAAGCTATCGGGCTGAAACTTTCCCAAAAGTCTTCTTTCTATTGCAGGTAGTATATAAGTCGGAACCAGCCGGATCGGACAACTATATCTTATAGCTCCTATAGGAACTATCGGGGAAAAAATTAAAAAAATTATTCCTTCGGTGTTTTCTAACTTATACCCTCCTACTCTTGGAAATAACATTTTTTATTTGGTTTTGAATTTCGAGTTAAATTTTATCAAAATCGGACGACTATATCATATAGCTGTCATAGGAACGATCGGATAATTAATAGGAAATAATGTGAAACAAATTATAGCTTTGGGGCTTTTTGACATAGTGTCTTATAATATTGGGAATATAATATTTTTATATTTTTAAGAATTTTGAATTCAGTTTAATAAAATTATTGATTATTTTTTATAACTGCAAGGGTATACGAACTTCGGCTTGCCGAAGTTAACATCCTTTCTTGTTTAAAATATTTTTAAAGAAGTAATTATCTGGACTACAAGATATACATAGATATAGATATATTAAAAAAACTGCAAAACAGTGGTGCTTCTAACTAAAACTCAATAAAATTTTATCTTTTTTTAAGAATGCAGATCTTAACAAATGGAGAAAACAACGAGATTCGAAAAAGCAGTCACAGTCACCGAATTATTTATTTTAATTCCAAATATTTTTGCTCCCCGATCGCGAGACCCTCAGCAGGATGAAACCATTTAAGAAACGGCAGACGAAGGTCAAGTCCTTCTTCCGCAGCGAGGACATGGAGCTGTGCCAGCTGCTCCTGCACACGGACAACGCCTTCGACTGCCTCATAGAGCTGGGTCACCAGGGAGCGGTGCAGTTCAACAACGTCTACGACGAGGACCGCCTGCTGAACAACCTCTACTCGAAGAAGGTGTCGCAGTGCTACGAGTACCTGCGCCTCGTGGAGAACCTGCACAACATGATGGTGCAGTTGCACGTGAGCGAGGTCTTCTATCCGGACGTGGATCGCGAGAACCGGCTGAGGGAGAAGGACCTGGCCAAGTACGGGGACCGGCTGAAGCGCATCCACGTGGAGGCCAGTGCCGTGACGGAGCACTACTACCGACTGGACAACCGGCGGTACCGCATGATGGAGCACAGCTTCGCCATCACCAGGGCCAACAAGTACATGACCTCGGACATGGGCAGCGAGCTGCTCTACTCGGAGAGCACGGTCATGGGCCTGGTGCAGGATGCCACCACCGCGGGAGCGCATCAGTCGCAGCTAAACTACATGATTGGGAGCATCCGGGCGGACAAGTTCTACAGCTTTGAGCTGCTGCTCTACCGCCTGTGCTCCTTCAACCTGATCATTCGGTTTTCCGAAATGCCCACTCCGGTCTACGAGTATCACCATGGCCAGCGGCCGGAGAAGTTGAGGAAGTTCGCCATCCTCATGATGACCAGTTCCACGATGCTGTGGCCCAAGGTCCTCAAGATCTGTGGCCACTATCATGTCAACATATACGATTGCCCGCGGTCGGCCAGCGAGCGGGAGGAGAAGGTGAGGGAGTTGAGCCAGGAGATAGTGAACGTGGAGAAGGTCCTCAAGGAGGCCGAGCTGATGCGCCGCCAGATCCTGGAGGTGGCTGGTCAGGATCTGTTCATTGTGCGAGTCAATCTTCGCAAGGCTCTGAAGGTTTACGAACTGATGAATCGCCTGCGATTGGTGGGCGGATGGGAGGTTCCACGCTATCTTCTGGCGGAGGTGTATGTACCTTCCTCGGATGTCCAGGAAGTTAGGCTGATCCTACGAAATGCCAGCAGACTTAGTGGGGGCGCAGATAGGAGGGAAGCCCCGGACGAAGACACGGACAACGTGGAGGAGGAGGAGGGGGAGGAGGAGAAGCAGGAACCCCAGGAAAAGAAGGAGAAAAAGCAAACGCAATGGGAAGAGACGGAGGAGTCGGAGTTCCAGCCGGACTTCCAGGGCGACATGACTTCTCGGGCCATTCTGCTGAAGAAAACGAGAATGGTCAATCATATGCCACCGACGTACTTCCGGCTGAACAGGTTCACCCGGGGATTCCAGAACCTTATAGACGCCTATGGAATGGCCGACTACAAGGAGCTGAATCCCGCCCCGTACACCATCATCACGTTCCCCTTCCTCTTCGCGGTCATGTTTGGCGACGTGGGTCATGGCATTTTGCTAATTTTGTTTTCACTCATAATGATTCGGAAGCACAAGGCCATCGAAAAGTATCAGATTGCCTCGACCTCGGAGAACGAAATCCTGAACATCCTGTTCGCGGGTCGCTACATAATCCTGCTGATGGGGATCTTCTCCGTCTACATGGGTTTCATCTACAACATAGCCATGGCCAAGGGGTTCAATATTTTCGGCTCGAGCTGGAGCTGTCGCTACAATGCCACCACCTTGGCGGACCCCTTGATCACGCTGACCCTGGACTCTTCGGATCCGAACTTTTACTCGGGGCATCCCTATCCCATAGGTATGGACCCCGTGTGGGCAGTTGTGGGCCAGGACTCGATCACCACCACCAACTCCCTGAAGATGAAGATGGCCATTGTCCTGGGCATTACGCAGATGATGTTCGGCCTCGGCCTGTCCGCCGCCAACTGCGTGCTGCTGAAGAAGAAGGCGGACCTCATCCTGGTGGTGATTCCGCAGGCCATCTTCATGACCTGCCTCTTCTGCTACCTCGTCTTCCTGATCTTCTACAAGTGGCTCGTGTACGGCGGCCACAAGCCGACGCCCTACAACTCGGCCTGTGCCCCAAACGTTCTGATCACCTTCATCAATATGATGCTGATGAAGACGGAGGATCCGCCGGCCAACTGCAATGCAGACATGTATCCCAACGAGCGGCTCCTGGAGTACGCCCTGGTGGTCCTAGCTCTGCTTATGATTCCCATTCTGCTGGCCGGCAAGCCGTTGTATCTGCTCCGAAAGCGGAGGAAGCAACAGAAGGCACGGGATCTGAAGCCGATGCGCCGGCAGACGATCAGGGAAATGCGGTCTACCATGTGGTACTCCACGGACGACGTGAGCGAGGCCAGCAAGCAGAGGAGCGTGGACAACGAGGAGGAGTTCGAGATGTCGGAGATTTGGATTCACTCGGGCATCCACACCATCGAAACGGTGCTGGGATCGGTGTCCCACACGGCCTCGTATCTGCGACTGTGGGCCCTGTCCCTGGCCCACGACCAGCTGTCGGATGTCCTGTGGCACATGGTGCTCAACAAGGGCTTCGCCAACCACCAGCCGCTGTACTACAGCGTGCCCGTGCTCATGGCCTCCTTCTTCGCCTGGGCCATCCTCACGGTGGCCATCCTGGTGATGATGGAGGGCCTGAGCGCCTTCCTGCACACCCTGCGCCTCCACTGGGTGGAGTTCCAGTCGAAGTTCTTCGGCGGCGCCGGCGAGTCCTTCAAGGCCTTCAGTTTCCCGCCCTCCAACCAGAGGAGCTAGGCTCTTTTCCACCTTCGTTTTTAGTTTGTGAATAAAAATTTGTGGTTTGTGCATTTGCAGAAGGTCTTGTAGTAGAGTTTACTTTGAAGTAAATTTTATAAAATAAGTTGGTCAGTTTAAAAATGCTTGAAATTTTGGGTAATCTAAGGTAAGAAGTTATTTCGTCCTTCAAGCAATGGTGCTAGAATTTTTACTTTTAGTATATAAATACATTTGAAATGTGTTATACCTTTAACTCAAGTTAAAAATTAATTGCAGTTTTCAACGGGTTTTTCCCTGTTTTATTGTCTGCGGCTCCACCGTAAGAACCAACATATTTATTTCGGATGGACCTTCGTCGTTGGCTCCCCCTATCTTTTGGCAATTAACTGTGGCCAAGAGCCAGCCAAGAGCTACCCACGCCCGCTGCCGAGGACTTGGACATTCCTTTGCAATTAGCATTGGCCCGGCTCCATGCAAAAGGCCATAAACCAAAGCTGGCTTTAAACAATTTCCATTTGTTTGCTTTATGCCATTGCCAGCTGCTGTTGCCGCTGCTGCTGTTGCAGTTGCAGCTACGACTGTTGCCGTGGCAGGCTTCCTTCCTGCGATGCGGGCGCTGGAAGTCGTCGACCCTTTGGAGCTGCTCTTGTGCCAGCTCCAGCATGGCTGCTGTTCTATTCTATTCTGGTCGTATACCCTGTTTTTGCCGAGCAAAGGGTATATCTTAACAGGGGCTTGTATGCGAAATTGCATGCCATAAATGCTGCGGCAATAAAATCGGCTGGAAGTATTTTATGATATCCTGAAGGCCAAGATTGATATGCTTTGATTTTTTTCTTTGCATCGTAAAAATGGGAATCACTTATTGTTGTTGCATTCATATTTTCTTCATTCCTGGCACTGTAAAAATTAATTAAAAATCTATAATGATATTTTATAAGGAACTCGGAACTTTGAAAGAAAGTAAATGCTAAACCGATATTTAGGTTTTAGTTCTTATTTTATTTCGAATTTGTTGGACCATAGGTATGGGTAATTCCCTGTCGAAGTACTTCTCTGCCTCGTTCTTGCCAGTTTTCCACACACTCACACAGCCGAGTACTTTTGTGTCTTTGCTGCCGTTGTTGCCGCTCTGTTTGCCATTAACACCCACGCCAGCAACTCTGGTTGCCGCTCGTTGTTGGTTGTTCGCTGTTGGCTGGTTGCTGGTTGCTGGTTGGCCCAAGACTTGGCATAAATTATGAACAGCAAGCGATGACGCATGCAGGCCGACCTAAGTAGACTGGCTCGTGCATAAATAACTTTCGTTAGCCACATGGCCCGGGTTGACTTGGCCCGACTTTATTAGATCGCTGCCACGGAAAGCAGAACTAACTCGATGCCAGTAATGTGCAGTGAGTTTCATGACCAGAGCAGGTTTTGGCCAGCCTGGCACTCGGAGCACCATACGCAATTGCCAGCCCAAAACAGGCTTTGCCTCTATGGCTTTGGCTTTGGCTTGGCTATAACTTTAAGCCGCAGCACGCGCCATTGTTTGGTGGTGCAGCAAAAAGCAGCAGCAGCGGCAGCAAAAAGCGGCCCGGGTGGGTCAAGTTTGTTGCCCAAGTCTTTTGTTTATACTTTCGTTGATGCGGCCGCTGTGCGTGGCTCTAATGCTGGGCCCAATGGCCAACTGCTTAGCACTTTTATGGCCAACAATTGTCAAGTCTCTAAGGGGCCCCAGATTGCAGCCACGGCAGCTTAGGACGGGTGCACTGGGAGAAATATTAATAGTTAGGAAGCATTGTCATTTTAATCACTGAAATCACGCAGTAAGAGGAAGACATTTAATATACTGAATTTTTTAGGAATTTAAGGAATGGAAACCTAGTGTTTAATACCACTACTTAATAACTGGACTGCTTAAATAATAAAAACCGGTATTGTAGTTATTTGATTACTGGATTAATTTATTGTTCGTTATATTTTATTCTCTTTAACATGGCGTACACTTACCATCCACCCACTTCCTTTTTTTACAAACCATTTAATTGTATACTTTAATCTCCTTCAAAAGTTACTATGAAAAAATTTGATTTTAAGCAAAAGCTGAAAAGGAAATAAGCAGCTAGTTGGGAATAATAATCATTTCTTTAGATATTTAGATGAAGAAAATACATAGCCTATGCATAAATCACTTTTACTTAAACTAAAGTTGGCAACTAGGTACAAATCACTGAATTTAATTATCATGACAACAAATATGTCCGACGCATTTTCTCCCTGTGTGCACTGCAAGAAAAGCAAGGTCGCATTGTTGTCTGGGGAGAATCAATTTGAGACTTAAATGCGGATGGTTGTCCGTTTTCTGCTCGTCAGTCGCATCTCGTCACGTCACGTTCTGCGACTCATGCTCTTGGGTCGTCAGTTTTTTGAGTGCATTGCCGCTGTCCTTTAAAGGGTTTTGCCCATGGTTGTTCCTACTGCTGCTGCTGCTGCTGCTCCCATGTCGCTGCTGCAGTTGCTGCTGCTGTTGTCATTGTTGCGGCAGCTGCAACGGCAAGAGAACAACCATTGTTGGCTCTGCGACTCTGTCTAGGTCTGCTTTTGGGCCTTTACATGCGCGGCCGCAACAAAAAAGGTGTTAAATTCAGCCCATGGCTTGGCCAAAGCGAACTGAGGGCCAAAAGCCGGGGCTCGGTACAGAGTCAATGAACTCTGAAGAATTCGCTGGCTCGGCAGAAGGACATTTCGAGCTCCAAACTCGGATGGCGAAGCACCTCAAGTGCCCCAACTGGGGCTGGGGCGAGCGCAGAAGGCATTCAAATGAAGTCAGCACGATGAAAACATCAGGCGAAACAACAATGAAGCACAATAACATCCAGATTTAACTGTAAACATCTGTGAACTATTAAGGCAATTAATTAACCGGCTACACAATTTGTTGGCTTCGCACATTTCGGCCATTTCGCTCGTCGGGCTGTCAAGTGGAAAAATGCCATTTAATTCGCCACAAATTGTGCATTGTTTGGGCCTTAATTAAAATTGTCTTTTGTTCATCTTCGCCATCTCCTGCTTTCTGCTCCGCAGAACGGAAGCTGACAATTGACCATTAAAGCAGCAAAAACAACCCACATCTGCTAATGCGAAGGGGAAAACTTTCACTCAGCCGAAATGTTTTAATTAAAATTGGCAAGGAAAAAACAAAGCGAGCAGCGCTGCAGAAAGAAATTCATTTAAACTAGATATTGTGTTTGCAACCGGTTGGCGTATGGCATTCGCAATGCCCAGTTGGAAAAGTGAAATTTCTGAGACGCGCGCTGAGAACCCATTTTTGCATTTAGCAGTTCATTAGCAAGATGTGTAGCTACAAAATATGCATAACATTAATCAGATACTACCAAATACGGGTCACAAAAGCGGAAAGTGAAAGAATGTAAGAACACCCTCGTGGGCTGCCCATAAAAATTAGGGGAAATTCCGAAACATAAATCAAACTTAAGTTGATTATCAAATCTACGAAAGTTTGTAGGATCTACATAAACTAAAAATTCTAAATCTACAGGATGTATTTAAAAATATTTCTCGATGGTAGATAGATAGATATAAAAATTTTATTAACACATTTTTTATGTTCTAACAGCACTTGAAACCAATTTAGACAAACAATTACATCAACAATTTATTCAATTAAAATCAGACCTTCTAACTGTCTTGTTAAAATTTCAAGAGGTTATAAAATTACATTAATAAAATATAATAAGATAATAAATTGTTGAGGAGCGACAAATTTATTGTTGCCACTGTTCTTAAGTGGATCACACGCTTAGCAATTCCCGTTGGGAAATATTAATTGAGCTAAATGCTTTGTTTTTGTGTCACAGCCAAGATAAGAATCCGAAATTAGTTGGCCAAAAAGATGAACCTCAGGAGGAAACAACAGCAGAGAGCCATGTGACCCTCATTAAAAGTGAGTTTCATGTATTTATTCCTTTGATCTTGCAGCGGCGACCACACAAACACTCCGGAGAACGCTTTTGATTATTTTCTCAAGCGGTTTCTCCCGGCCATTTTGGCCTTTGTCTTGGCCCAAGTCATGCATAATGAGAACCTGATATACGGCGATATACTATATGCCCCATGCCCGTATATATGTCAATTACAGCACGATCTTTTGGCAAATTCGCGGTAGCCACCGCCGCCTGACACATTTCCAGTCGGTCAGAAGTCTGATACCAATATTTATGTCACCGGTGACAATAAATTTGTCAGCTTTTTGTTAACCGTTAAGTAAACGCAATGCATGATTTGTGTTTTGTAATGAGGGCGAGTGAGTGAGCCGCGCGCGAAATGTCGAACGAATCCGCCGACGAAGATGAAGTTGAAGTCAAAATCGCAGGCGGAGTCGAGTGGCGAGCGAAACGGGTTTGGGTTCAGTTCATAAAATATTCATGATATGCCAAATGTTTTGTTTTGTTTGGCTCCTTGATTGTTTTTCTCTTTTTGCGAGCGAAATTGCTCAAGATTGAGTCATGGAATGTCGGCTGGCACATCAATATTCAATAGGCAGAATAATTTATCAAGCTCGGAGACAGTTAAATATTTTCAATCTTTTTTGCTTTTCACCGCAGACAGAGAACTGTTTTGAATTCATATTTATTCTTTGGCAAGGGGGAAGGAAAAGTCAACAATAAAATTGTTTAAAATGTAAATGTTTTTAAAATGAATATTGAAAATAAATATCAATAACACCTTTTTAGATACTTTTTAAAATCTTTTTTCAATATTCATTCTGTAAACATTTACATTATAAAAAAATGCATTCATTTTGAATGGTTATTAATTGTTTTTAAAGATAGTTTTATATTTTGTTTATTTTTACCGCAGACTAAGAAATATATGTAAGTAATGTGATTTCAGAATCAATAATAAAAATTTTATGGTATTTAGCTTATATTTTGATTTTCGAATATGTGAATCAATAAATGTATTTATACATGATTAAATGATGTTTAATCAACATTTAGTATTTTAAACTCGAAGTATTGTAATCCTTCTTGGCCTTTGTTTTTAATAAAATATACATATATAAAAACAAGCAATTTGAAGTGTGACCACAAAACCGGCATTGACCATTCAAGTGCCTTAACTCGAGGGCTCTCGACACATTGTTTCGATCACTTTTGGGATGCAATGGCACCAGCGGCAACAGCAACAATATTGGCGGCAACAATGGGAGCAACAACAACGGCAACGGCAACACCAATTGCCTGACCTTCAGTGGGCCACTTGAGGCGGCCTGAACTGCCGCACAGCTTCTGCAGCGAAAACAAGTCGAACTGAAACACGAAGTTCGCTGGCTGTCAGCCATTTGAGTGACTGACATGCAACACCAGCAACAGCAACATCACCGGAGCAGCACTAGCAGCAGCAACATCGGCAGCAGCAGCAGCAACAATGCACAATAGCGTGCCACAGACAGCCGAAAACACCAATTGGTGTCAAAGCAACAAAATGCTACCGAATTGCAACTGCCACGGCTAAGGGAATTTCCCGCTGCCGAAATTAGCAATAAATCAAAGATTGCGAGTCCGGATCGCGGCTAACTAATTTCACTGAAGGGAATCGCGCTGCATAGAGACAAAATTATCGGATTGTAAAGGGATTTTTCCAAAGGAGCTTACTTAAGAAAATTGGATCTACCGCTAATCTTCTTTAATATTATTATACATCGAAATACAATATGGTCTAGAATGTAATATTGTATTTGTAATATTAAAAAAAAGCTATTTGAGTAATATAAATAAAAAAAATTAAGTCCCAGTATATAATACATTATATAATATGCATAAGGAGTTATTAGAAAAAACGCTTTAAAGCAGTGAACCCACCCTACACGATATGTAAACCAAACAAATGATATAAGAATTGTATTTTTGACAAATGTAAATTAATATTATAAAAATGATTTTTATCTCTGTATTTTTTTAGTTCAACAAATTTATAAACATTGTATTTTTGACCAATTTAAATATATATATTAAAAATGATCTTTTTCTCTGATTTTTTTAAAATTCTTAAAAATGGTTTCTTAAAGGTCTTTTTAAACAAAAACCCAATGAAAACTTTTTCTTTTACACATTTTAAAATGAAAAATCAAGTGAGTACAGTACCACTTTTTTTCTCTCTCTGCACTAGAGCACTTTGCAACCGTTTTGGGCTGCCGAAAAACGCGCGGAAAGGCGGCGAAAAGCACTTGGAGCCGCGGAGCTGCCCACGCCTCTGCGAGCGCAACAGCAGCCCGCCAGTCACATAAATAAGTCACCATCAGAGTCAGATTCAGATTTAGATTGAGAATGAGCGACGCTGACGCCGAGCGCACACTTGGCCATAAATCTCGAGGAGCGTGGGCAGGTCGGAGGCCCCATCCCCTGCCGCCCCTCTGGGCCACAGACGAAAAAGACGTCAGCGGCAAATGGGGCCACGCCTCACCGGGCTTGTTGGCCAAAATGGGCCAGAGTGAGAGGTGGCATCAAGTGCGTATTAAACACTCTGCCAGGCCATAATCAAGCTAATGCCATCTTATGACTCGAGCCGGGACCATCTCCTCCGCGGCTAATGGCGGCGAAAAAGAAAAGTGAGCGCCGTAATATTGCCTGATAATCCGTTTATGGTCAACAGAACTAGGCCTCATTACCATATGGGACTCGGCGAGCTGTCACAAACATAAATAAGCCAGAAAGTTGCCGTTAGGCCAACGCACTTAGCACCAAGCGAAAGAGTGCCGAATTCCGGGTGGGAGGGGCAGGGGATTCCCCCAATTGACACATTTGGCACAGAGTTGGTTTCTGGCTCTTGATTTGCATTTATTTTTAATAAATTGCAGGGAAACAGCAATGCCATGGCTCTTGCTCTCGAACCCATGCCAAGCGAGTACGAAATGGGAACGGCTATTAAGAGTCAAAACTAGTTCATGCACTGTCTTTGAATAAATTGGTTTTACTTATAACAGAAATGGTTTTTTCATTGCAAACATAAAGTTCCTTATTTATAGAAATCTTTTAAGAATTTCACAAGCTTTTAAACCAAATATAAAGGCTAATTTATTTACACTTCCAATTGTTCAGCCCCTACTTACCCAAACAAACACGTCCAGCTGCGGCAGAACCAATTCAGAAGCTTTCCTGAAACGAGCAAACGAGGTAAAACATATTTTTAGTAATTTGCCAGGCTTTAAATCATGGCTCAAGCCAATTCATGAGACATTTAGCGAGCCCGAAAAGCAAACATAAATTGATTTATGCCCTAAGTCACGTCGCACATTCGTCTTGAATTATCACTTCAATCTGATGTACGAGCTCGGGCAAACACTTTCTGTGACAAATTCGAGGTGGCCATAGAAACGTGTGCATGCGGCAACAATGTACCAGAACATGTACTCCGGCTGGCTTGTTAACTCATCCAAAAAGTAAACCACATTCTTGAGAGCATTAGAGACTGGAAAAAAAGCAGAAAAACCTACGGGCCAAACAAAAAGATAGAGCCATGAATAGCGAGAGCACAAAAACATGTTCAGCGCGTGTAGCAGCAGCAGCAACATCAACTTAAACAGCAACAACGGGGGGGCGTTGGGCGTGGCCGGAGTGCAAAATGCAAAACAACATTGAAGACGGGAAAATCTGGCTACTGTAATTTGTCTGCCCACCAAGACACGGCCCCTCCGCCCGCCCAGGCCCCCCAACTGGGCTGCAATGTGTTCGCTGGCTGGGTTGTTGATCGCGTTTGGCCAGCCGGTTGTTGTTGCCGCTGCTGCTGCTACTTCGACTTGGTCCGGGCCAGTTTGCAATTGCTGCTCTACTTTTGAGTGTGTGCTGCGCCCCCGTGCCCCCTCGGCCAGCGCCCCTGGCAGCCCCAGTTCCCCCCTTCTGGACTGCTGGACTGCTGGACTGCCGGACTCGCTTCCTAAAGTTGCCGGCTATGTCGTTGGCCGCCTTTTGTCGCTGAGGTCAATTTTTATGTTGCAGCCATTTTTCAGCGACACAGCTAGGAAAAACTAAATAGAATAATTCGTTTTCCTGCACTGGGAAGAACTATTGAAATTGGCCTTGATAAGGAATTTAGAAAAGAAACAGAAGAAGTGTTACTTTAATATCAATAATCGATTTGCCAAGGGGTTGGTTTAATCGGAATTATCGATGAATCCACCACAATAGAACCGCTACAACGTATTTCTAGTGATTATATTTGATTTTTAAAATAAAATAAGAAAAAGTGAATATAGGTATCTAATTTTATCTAACATTTTCATTATTTATTGTTATAGGGTCAAAATCGATTTTATCGATGTCCGAAATTTTCGATGTTGCACAATATCGATACTTTGAAACAATTCATTAAATTAAAAGTTAAAAAAATAGTTTTTAAGAGCACTATTATTTATGTTTGATGTGTTTCAGGTTTGATAATCCTATTGTAACATTTTACGTATTGGGAAAAACTATATCTTCAAATGAAGAACAATTTCTTTTCATCACTTCTCAATCTCCCTCAATCATAGTAAAAATTCTTTATTTTCTCTCAGTATAACATCTTTGGGTTGCTTTCCTTCCCCATGCATTTTTAATAACTTACGGCGTTTTTATACCCCTTTTACGCCCTTTCAGAATCAGTATTTGCGCTATACTTTATGGCCAGGTTTTTATGTGCCCTATTTTTAAGATGTTTATGATTTCTTGGGGTGCCTTGTGATGTTCACTCAGTTATCTCTTTAACGTCTTGTTGATATATAAAACAAATTTAAGCAGTAAAGTACCATAATTCAAATTTGCAGGGTATTGCAGACCTCTATACTTAACCCAACAACCTCTTTGATTCTTCCTCTTGTGTTTCCATTTTATTTTTTGTGATCTTTTTTGGGCCTTGTAAATTTTTCATGTTGTCTGCTGCACTTAAAGTTACGTATGAGCGTTTTGTGTAGGTCTAGTTTGCCGTTTTTTATTTTTCTGCCTTTGTTGCAGACAAACTTTTTCAACTTGACACTTGAACCGAGAGAACTCCAGCCAAATGAACACTCGACTACAAGGGCCGGCCTCAATGGCTTGACACTTTCAGTTGGTAATTAGTTTTGCGGCCATGCATGTAAAATGCAATTTGGCTCTAAAGACCCGCAGAGGAGGCTGCTCAGATGGCAAAAATCCCATTTTGGCATACATAAAGTGATGGATTTTGGCTAGATAATCGATTAAATAGTCTAGCATTGAACGGAGTTTCTGGGTCTTTGTTTACTGGCAACCTTGAACCGCTGCAACTTGCCACTGGGATTGCAACAGTCTGAAGTGACTGGCAAATGATGGGGACGGACTTTCGAGTGTTTGTCAATCAAGTCGAATCCGAATTAAATCATTGACAAATAACAATAATCAGTAATAAGGCTGTAACTTGCTGCTGCTGCCTTTACTTGTTTGTTGCATGCGGCACGCAACGTTGCCGCGCTGCTGCCGCTGGTGCCCTGCAGCAATGAAAAGTGAAAATTCTTGGATGGCTGCTGAAAACTTTTGGCCCAACAGCGGCGGGGCTTCCACATGTTTTCCAAACAAATATGAAGAGCCGCCCTTTCTCCGTCTTTGTTGATTGCAAACTGTGCCGTCGTCATGTGCCACATTTGCAGTAAGCTGAAAGTAAAAATAAAGCCCAGTGAACTGAAACTGAAACTGAGCATGCAGCATAAATATGTGAATAATGCATAAACAACTAGAACACATTGCACCGGCAACTGTTGCTGTGTTGCATGTTAGTAAGGCAGCAAAACACCGAACAAAAAATGGCTCAGCTGCAAAAATAAATGCGAACATTTACGGGGAAAAGTTTGTGCACAGGTAATTAGAGCCAGCCGCTGCTCATGTTGAATGCAACTGCAGCAGCCCTCTTTTTACCAAAAAACTGGGAAGAGTCCAGACTTTGGTGCTGCCTTAATTAAATTCCCCTTCATACAATCGAGCGGGGGATTCTTTGGGGCAAACAATTTTCAAATGCTCTTTGGGCGCTAGTTTCAATTCATAACATGAATGCAGGACCCGACAAAGTTGCAAACTTCAAAAGAAAATCAGGGCAATCAAGCGAATGGCAAATACTCTAGGAAAATAGGGATAAGTATAATAAGGTACGCGAAGGCTGAAACTTCGCGCAACTTCCTGTACAAGTTTAACAGAAACTTGTGCAAGTAAAATCATATCTTCCACTAAAAGATGCCATAGAGATTTAAGTGGGAGGTCAAAACGTGGCCTAAAATGAAAGGCTCAAAGGGAACACCGAGTAAATAAATATTTTTTATTTATTCCATTTCTTTATTACATATCTCATGTTCTCACTGGCACCCTGCTCCATCTGTAACCCAAATACCTAAATAACTAGAAGCAGCCACGAGCTCAGGTTATAGGGCATTGGATAAAGGAGGAGGAATATTGGGACAAGAGGAATTTTCACAGTTGCAGCCCAAAGTTCATCAAAACAGCATAGCTGCAGTTGCAGTTGCAGTTTTCCGCACTCAAAGCCAAAGACCAGAGCCACCCACTCGGCGCCGAGGCGGGTAAATAGGCCAACGCGAAGGGGGTTTCGACCACAGGGACGTGGAGCGGGGCCTGCGAAGGGGGCCGAACTATGCCCAAGGGGCTCTTGGCTAACAATGCATATGACAAACTTTTGTCAATTTATTAAGAAGCGAAGAAATATGGTTTCCATCCCAGAGCCAGGCTAACCTGATTCCCAGGAGAAGCCGCTGCCGAGGCCCAGGCCAGGCAACGTGGTCAGCCGGAGGAAGAGTTTCCTGCTGGATGCACTCGAGGAGCCCCTCGTGGAGCTCCCTCATGTTACCACAACCACTGATACCCATCATCCTCATCAGCAGCGGTGGCCGCTGCAGCAGCCAAGACGCAGTTCAAACAACTTTCGTTCGCATAAATTGATGATAACAAAGGCCGGGAATCAGAGTTGCAACCAAAACTGGCTGCACTGGCCGTTTAGTGCACGGCAAGAAAAAAAAAATATTTTCCAAATATTTTGGTTATTAAAAACTTAACCAAACCTAGAAAAACTGATTTGAAAAACTATTGTTGTATTTATTTTAAAAGCTGATAGCATTTGTTACTTTAACAGCAATGCAGTGATAGTTTTTGTTTAAGATCTAAAATATATAATATATATATAATAAAAATAATTAATATTTCTAATATTTTTAAAGACTTCGGATAGGTTAGGCTTATTATATCTGAATAATTTTCTTATTTTTCATGATATTACAACGACGTTTTGTGTTTCATTTTAAGATATCTTCAAGACTCGTTTACCCATATAAAGCTAGATGCCTTTCCACAGATTTGTATTTTAATTTTTTTTTTAAGTATCTTTAGTTAACCAAAAGATACAAATTTTTTAAATATTTAAGATTAAAAAAAAAAATTTTTACATAGATTTAGTAGAGGCTCCTTCAAAGTGTTTAGATATGTAGCTTATAGACATTTTTTTAAAGTTTTTCCCTTAAAATTTTTCCCAGTGCTCCATTGCAGCGGCAGTTATGAATTATGTCAAATGGCATAATTGCCAGTCCGGCTTCAGCAGCTGCTGCAGTCGTCGGCGGTTTTTAGTTTTCGGCTTGAGTTTGACTTTGGGTTCGAGTTGCAGTTGCAGGAGTTTTGGGTTTTGGCATCGCGCGCTGGCAGGAAGCAATAAATTCTATGCATTGCACTCGATACAATTTGTAGCTGATGGGATGCGATGCCTGGGATAGGGGATACGGGCTGGGATAGGATGCGGCAGATAGATGGCTGGCACAGATGCGGAAATGCGAGGAGCAGGAGCCGCTGCAGCGGCTAATGAACGTGGCTCTCTTCCCTAACGGTTTTTGTTAAATTGTTGGTAATTTGCTTTTTCAGCATGCCGCGGCCGATCATCAATTTATGCATTTATCGGTATACAGTTATGGCACGCATCTTGCCATCTGCTCTACATACCTATGAACGGGCTGTGTGATGTATTTGTATCTTGCAGATGCCCATAAGCCCCTGGCTTATCCAACTTTCCCCTGCTCGCTGGAGCTTTGCAAGCAGATTTGTACTCTAATTATCAGGCCTCATGAGCTGAGCTTCAGCTGCTGTGGCTGGCTAAGATTTCACACTGCCCCCTTTCACCAATTTCCCCCTTTCTACCCATTTTACCCACTTGGCCCACCCTGCCTGCTCGTCATGCACTTGAATCCGAATCTGAGAACTCGACTGGTGAAAAGTGAAACCGAAAAGGGAAAACTCTCGGCTAGAAACATGAGAACCCCCAAAGACTGTTACCCTTTCTGTAGCAGCAACAAATGGAAGATGGCCAAGAGAGGCGTTGTTTGTGTGTAACTCATATTGAGGTTATTAGTAACAAGGCCACTGCAGCCCACACGAAATGTGGAAGGTAGGAAGTTGGGGCTCCGGCATGCCCCATGCACTTTGGCTCACAAAATGATAATTTATGTCGGCAATATTTGAATACAATTGAAGTTTGCCAGCCAGCTGGCATGGGCGAAATTTCCAATTTTCAATTTCCCTTTTACAGAGAACAACGGCAGCAAAACAATGAGCATTCGGAAAATTCACAAATCTACGAATGCAGCAATTGAAATTCAAAATTCAATGTGTAACTGTAGCTGGCACGGAAAATGGCATAAAATAAATGCCCATTGTGCACGAGGAAATGCTGGCATTTTGAGACGAATGTATGCTTTTCAAACTAGTATGTCAAGTTGTTTTTCCTTGCATCCAAATGTTTTCATGGAAAATGTGAATTATTATTTTATTCCCGCAAGAGCAGATGCTATACGTCCATCGGTTATGGCCAAAAATTTGTTTATTTTTATTTTGTCTGTTTATTTTGACCAAAAACCTTCAACCTCACTCTCTCACTCACGCATGACTTCGCATTATGACATCAGAGGCAAATTCTTTGGGATTCTTAAAAGCCCCTTTTGATACGGAGAATGACAATCAAAAACCCATAATTAACCAAAATTAGCGGCTTATAGCATCATAATACAAAAACAAGAACCAAAGCAGCAACCGCGAAACACAAAAAGGTTGATGGAAAAAACATAAAACAAATAAAGCCAAACAAAAGCATAAATTTCGCATTCGATGAAGAGGCAAACAATGAGCATGTACTATGTTGGTGGAGATGATAGTAAACAACTTAAATAAATAGATAAATTAATTATTTCACTAAATTCTAAAAATTTATATTAAATTTATAACAAATTATTTTAAAAGAAAATGGATAAAAGGTATTTTAAAATTTTTTAAAAGCTTGAAGGTCACTTTGTCAATTTTTGGATGGGCGTTATAGCACTATGACACACACTCTCCTGATATCGAAAATATTTTGCTAGACTTAGACAAACTACATTTAATTTTAACTTTTAAGCTTTATTAATTACTGGCTTACAAAAGACTAATTTTAAAATCGACTTTTCAGTTTTTACTGATTTACTTTGAAAAACTGCTATTTTTTCGACCCCAGCTGTAGCTATGGAGAGGGCGTTGGGCATCAAATAAAATCAAAATTGTAGTTAATTTGCATGTTTCCAGGGCGTTTCAGAAGAAACTCGAAAAACGCAGCTACAACAAAGCAAATAAATTATGCTGAGCGTTTCGAAAGAACTTTGTGCAACACAGAGAGGGGCAGGCCGCGACCACGACCACGCCCACCATCAAGGCCAAATACCTTCGTTTCTGTTTTTCCGCTGTATTCTTTTGGCTCTGAGAATTTATTACGAAATTGATGCGGCCCAGAGCTTGTTGCAATTTGGCTTTCAGGCAGCTCCGAGACATTGTTTTTGCCCAGCGCCGAGTTAAAGTTTGCCCACTGACCAAACATTTAATTACAAAAAACGTCGCGACCTGCAATAAATTTCATTTCGCAGTTGCAATCGCCTCTTTTGGCCGCAGGCCCGGCAAATAAATACATAAAAATGGCCACTTTTCCCGCAGCCCCTTTGTTCGTGGCCAAAGTTGCGCCGCAGCACTTATCCGGCAGTTTCGAAAAGGATCATCCTTATCCTTGGTCTTAGCCTTGCATAAATATGTTTTTATTTATAAGATGGGCGGCCGGGACTGAAACAAAAAGCCAACTTATTCAAAGCCAGTGAAATTTGTAGCCCTCGTCGGCCTTTTGTTCCGGCCACCCCGCCATTCCCCCCCTCTACGCCCTTTTGCATAAAGAGTTGGCGAAAAAATAAAAAATAAATATATTTATAAAAAGCTGAAGCTGAAACTGAAACTTTGTTGCCGCTTCGTTGCGCCTTTTTGCCGGACTTGGTTGCCCCTTTTTCTGTTGCCTCTTCTGTGAACAGAATTTACTTTACTTCAGCCCCTCGAATCTCCGCCCCCAATCTAAGTTGGCTCTATGGGGATATTCCTGTCGGCGGGAGGAATAACTAACTGATAAGAGTTTTAATCGGATCATCATCAACTTGTTCGCGCTATTCCGAGCTTACTTTTTGTGCAGCGAGTACAAAGCGATAAAAAATAGTATCAGATGGCAATATGGTGTGAAAAGACTGGGATGAATGGCGAAACTATGGTATTTTATGCGGAAAAATGGGAAAACTTTAAAGTGATCTTATGAGAATAGAATAGATAAACTAAAAAGCCTTATATTTAAAAAGGAATGTTAAAGAAATATAGAAACAAATCCTATAACTCTTTTAAGGAAATGTATCTCTATCTACCGATATGTAAATAACTTATGTCTTGTAAGGACAGTAAAGCTCTCATTGCAACCCTTAATCTGCGGAAAATAATTATATATTTATGAATAAACTTCAACCGCTTGAGTGACGACGTCCAATCAAGTTTTCCGCTTTCCTTTACATTATTGTTTGATATGCATTATCATCGCTGGCTCCCCAACCACTCACACCTGTTAATTGCACTTCAGCCGCAGAGCAATTTCAACATATTACAATTTATATTAAAAATGTGGCTTACATCAGCGCGGTTCTGGCCACTCGCAACCGCCCGCAAGTGCCACAAACATCTGCCCCTGTCCGTCATTGGACTGGGTTAATTTCGTTTTAATTAAAACGGCAAATGTGCAGTCACAATGACAACATCAGCTCTCAAGGGAGAGTCCTCCGACTTGGGCGCCTTTCTCCTACTTTTTCTTTCGACAAGTTTTGTGCTGACGACGCCCACACGGCGTATACGTAACATAATGTGCTGGCTGGCCATTAACGGTTGCTGCTGCCACGGAATTACCTAGGAAAATTCGTGATCTCAGCCAACACCACCGCCCACTTTAATGCCATGCCTTCCCCGGAGACTCACCAATCGCCGGTTCTTAGTCACTTTAATCAAGTGCACGTTGAGGGGCTCAACTTGGCCGGGTCGCTTTATCAGGCCATGTAGTGTGCATGTTTATGGCCAGAACGGCTTGGTGGGGCGAATCACCGAAACAAAGGGCCAGAAGGGAGCCGAAAACAGGAGACAGCTTTGCATGCCTTTTCGCCGGGGCTTAGCCCGATGTCAGCCAAAGTTTCATATGTCATAATTTTATCAGCCAACTCGGTACCCCGTACATATGTGTGTGTTTGCAGGCAGCCCCAAAGTGGAAACATTGCGATGCCATTCATGACACGCAGGCATTAAAGCCTGCCACAGACAACTTAGGTGAGAGAGGCAGCCTTAAGGTTGGGATTAGTTTCAGGAGCAGAAGAGAAGAATACCCTGTCTTTAACAGACAGCCCGAAAATGCACAGAATATAATACCTTACAATAATAATAATCTGTCATCTATATATACTTAAATGTCTATCTATAATCCTTAAATATTTAATCGAAATCTTGGAAACGGATTATGATATCTAATAGAACTAAATTGAATATAAAATATTGAGATATACTCAGAACATTTTTAAACTGTTAGATTCAGATTAACACAAAATTTTAAATATTGTCTAAGATTTATATATAACTAATTATATATATATTATTTATTTAATGCAGATTAAAACCTAAGAAAAAATCTAGGAATTTAAGATTGTTACTAAACAAGGATCGAAGATACCAAGTTTTTGAGAGCTACAGAATAATCACTAAATGTACCATTATGAGCGGTATTTAATTTTTTCTTTGAGACTAGAACTTTATATAAAATCATATATAATATTATCTAACTTAGTAATTTTATGCAACACATTTGAGCTTCCTGATTAACCCACTGAACCATTGTACTGATATACTTTTCACAGAGATTAAGATACCCTTCTTTAGGGTAGAACGACTGGCGGCAAAGTCAACTCGCCTCAACCTCAACCTCAAGTCAAGTCGAGTCGCAGGCAGGTGCACACGGACACACATGTGTGCGAGTGCCGGGCATGCTAACAGGTACATTTGCTGTTGACTTTGATTATGGCCAGGAGACGCTTAGCGGAGGGGTAAGCGGGCACTGTGACTGCCTTTAAGGGTTCTGGCATTTTATTAACTATTAGCCTCAAGCGCCCTGAGCCCTGCGATTCCCTCTGGCAACACGCAAACTGGCCACACATTTCTTCAATTCGAGCGCAAAGTGCAACAGCAACAGCTACGAGAACTATGAAAAATATGATGTTATTTTTAACACACTGAAAGCGTGTGGAAAAGCTATTTTTAGACGAGTCGCCACGCCACTGAAAAAGTGGAAATTGTAGAAGTGCTTGAGGATGGGGCAGCAGCCTCGCAGCAGCAACGCCACAATTTGTGGCAACTTGAACACAACCGCATCGGCAAGACGTTGGCTTTCTCGTATTTTTCTTGCCATTTTCCGCAGCCACCCCATTTCTGCGCTCCATGATTTACAATAAATATGGCCAATAAACTGCGCTTTTTAAGTGTGTCCCCACTCGGATCGCACAGCTTAGAGAATGAGAATTGCAATTTCGCAGAACAAAATGCCATATTTATTTAACATATGATTTGGTTGCACAGCGAAAGCAAACATGATATTATTTTTTGGCTGAAATTGAAAATAAACTTAAGCCCGCCAAACACAGCCGCAAACACGTTGCACAAACAGTGAAGCGCCAGCAACAGCAACAACTTGTGACAAATGCAACCAAAAAACACAAAAAAAAAAACAATGAAAAAGGCAAACAAAAAACTTCAACCGCAAATGCATTTCGGTGAAGTTTTTAGTGCTGCGGGGACTGTGGGTGCTGGGTGGAAAATCTAAATCGAAGTGTGGCACGTTGGCGAAACAACAGAGGCATGCAGAAAAATGCAGCCACTTGATTTGTATTTTTGTAAGCAAAGAGGTTAGATAAAATTTAAAAAAAATAAAGAGTGCTAACTAAAACTGCATACAAACTAGTCCACTTGTAGTACAGATTTATTTTATAAATTTAGGAAATACAAGAGAATACTACATCATTTTTTAACGTGCACCAGGAGCCACCGCGCTTAACGCATATTAAAACAAACACTGGTACACAGGCGAATGCAATTTCATCGATGGCTTAGAAAAGAGGGGCAGGCGGTGGATTTGGGTGTCTGAAGGAAAGACATTGATTTGTTTCCCTCTCAAAGTTCGACTGGCAGTCTCTCGGGGGCAGACAACTCACGTAATGCCAAGTTAGAGGTGCAAAAAACACATACCCACAGCAGGGAAAAATAAAAATACACACCGAGATTTGAGTGCCAGAAACTTTTGAATGAAATTTACGACTCTGCATATTAAATCATTTGGAACACAGCGAGTGAAAATAAAAGTAGTGGAGAATGTAAAATTTATGGGGAGATAGGGCAGACAGCAACAACAATTGCAAATAAAATATTCATCGAATGGCGAAAAACAAATAAAATGCAGGGAAAGACAAACAAGGGAAGTGAAGTGAATTGCTGGCTTTTTTCAAATGCCTCCCACGTTTTTCCATAAAAAGTTTAAGTTTCCACTTCAAGTATTGTTTAACAAAACTAAATACTGGTGGCATTTACTAACACATGTTTCTGTAAATTAATTAAGTTAAAATTGCAGCAAAATATTTTTACAAATATAAAGGTAACCAAAATGTGGTTAACAGGCTTAAAGGAATTTCCAGTCGAGCTATTTATATGAAAAATGCTGATGAGCCCACAAGGAATTTGCACCCATAAATTGTTTTAATTAATCTCAGGCGAAAGCGACCTTCATTAAGGCTTGAATTTCCCACCTCCAACCTCATGACTCCTTCCTTTCACTTAAACCCTCTCCAGGAGTCGCTGGGCCCACTCCATCATTATCGCCCGGCACTTCCGCAGACGCCTTCGAGCCATTTTTCATTGTAATCCAAAACCAAAACCAAAACCAAACTCGTTGCTGCGGCTGCCACTTCGCTCACTGTGACAGTAAGCGTTGCTGGCACCGCGGCAAGGCCGCAAGTCAGCCGAAAAAAAGAGAAGTAAAAAAGGTTTTTCACACTTAATTGGTAGCACCGAAAAGTACAAACATTCACGCTCCCAAATATATCTGCTTATAGACTGGGTTACCCAACCCGCAGCAGCAGTGATAAATTAATGAATATGAACTGCAGCCGAGTGGGAGAGAACCGAAATTGCCCAACCACCGCTGGTTATGAAAACTCGTTTTTACTCCTAAATGTGTGGCGCATAGATACAGATAGCAAGAGACAAAAAACGAGAGCGAAACAAAAAATATTTCTGTAATTTAAAACGGAATATTTAAGCCAAGTGACGTTCACGTTTAGCCGAATATTTTTATACGTAAAAATAAAAAATGTGAAGACAAAATCGAGTTGTGGCAGGTCAGTTGATTTGTCTGGCTGCGAGTGCTGAAAGCCGAACTCAGTTGGGAATGCCAACTGTCGACAAATAAATAAAATAAAATGAGATGTGTAATTTATGCACGAGCTTATGCGAATTGAATGTGGGCCTAATCGATTCGAAATGAGTGGTAAAGGCTTGTTAACTGATATGTCAAACAGTGAGTTATGTGAGCCAAATAAACCCACTTTTTCGGACTGCTTTCTAAAGACACGAAGCTCTTCGATAAGCAAAGATACTTTGATGGGAGTTGGGAACAATTTAGGTGATAGAATACTATTTAAGTTCCCAACACAAAAGCATTTATTAAATCTGAAGCTTAAGCTAATACAATGCACATAAGTTGTGGATATGACCGCAAACTCAAATTTTCTGATTTCCTGACGGCGTGCATGTATATTAGCCTAACCAAACTGGTTTGCATTTAGCTTAAATGCCTTCATAATTAGCCTGTTTTCGAAGCTCTTGTTTCACTGCTTTTATACTTATCTCAGCTTAGCTCGTCCCAACTCATTAGGCAAACTGTCCAAATAGCTTTGACAATTCAACTAGAATTTCCACTTAATCGAAGGGGTCAATGGCTGGCAACACGTCCCTCTTTCCCCTGATCCCGATATCCCTTTTCCCATGTGTATCTTTGTATCTGCGCTCCTTGTGCGCCACCCAAACAGATGGACAACAAATTGCATAATGGCATTTAAATGGCCCAGACGCATAAATGTCACAAAATGCTACAAATTGCCTTACCAAATGAACATCAATAAAAGCACTTTATGTCGCAAGTCACTTACAGACACAAATGCAGATGTCAGATACAAAGATACATAGATACACACACTCGTACACCGCCACAGACGGCAGCAGCGATAAGTAGCTGATGAGGGGAGTTGGCTCCGAGCTGGTCAACAAACATGGCCAACATGTCTATTCACCAGAATGAAAAAATCCCTCCAAGGGGAGTCGGCAGCCAGGAGGAGTCAGGAATCGGGGCTGGGCAAATGGAAATGCGAACAAACCTGCAGCCTGGACTGCGGAGTCCTAACACAACCCGACGAATCGAGGCGAAACGAATCGAAACTCAATCAATGATCAATGAAAGGGCCTGTCAGGGGGCCCAAGGGGCGGGCCGGGGGCGGCGGAGCGCTGCCTCTTGGCGGCATTTAACATTTCCGTTGTTCGGTCTTTGGGGAGACCCCGGGCAAAACGAACAGAACAAAACCAATGAAGAGCTGCACTGCTAAAAATATCTATCACTAAGTCGCCAGCTTATGGGGCAAAGTAATAGTTTCCTCGGATATTACCATATACTCGTACATTGCTTTAATAATGTTTATAACATGTCCGGATTGTGTATTTTTAACTACCAAGCATTTAACCACTCATATTTTATTAAATGTTCAAGAAGTAGGCAAAACGGATAAACATTTTAATAAACTAAAAAAAAATTAATAAATGGCTAGAAATAACACTTATTTTATTTTACATTTTATTTTATTTATAAATAAGACGTACTATAGACTGTTTTAAATATTACAATTCAATGCATTTTAAGCAAAAACAATTGTCCAAATTTTATTTTTAATATTTTATTCAACAGAGATAAAGACATGGAAATAAACCATAATGAATTCAAAACTCCCAGGCTGAAAAAAATAAATCTGCCTAAAAATACTCTTTTCATATTTAAAAGTTTTGGAGTTTTATAGGGCTGTATATTTATTGTTTCCCACGCTAAAATCAAATATTTTCTTTCCCGCCCCTTTTCTCTGAGTGTAGCTGTTAGCCAGCGGAAGCTGACGAGCAACGGATGTCACTTGCCACTCGCCCGCCCCGTACCGTCGCTCCGCATCCCCGCCCTTGATTAATTCAGTTTTGTTTCAGCTGCATTGCTGCAATGGCAAATATTTTTATTGCTCTCGAATGCTCTTGCTGCTCGACACGAACTAATCGCTTTGGCAAATGCAAATTTGCATTTTATGCGAACGACTGACGGCGACGGAGGAGGGGACAGAAGCTCTATGGCTCTGTTGGCTTTTATAAATGGCCATATCCATGGCTGATTAGCTCCATCTGGTCACCCGATTATGAGGCAGCGGGTCCATGGCCGGTGCATCGGTTTATCGGTGGCTGCCACCGTATCCTGCCACATACATAAGTAATTAAATGGATCGCCTTGCGCCCCGCCCCTGGGCCGCGCTCCTCCTGGCCGATGGCCAACTTCCTGCCCGCAGTCATATGGCTTACAAATTACGAGCCAGCTGCCAAACTGACAAACGGGCCAAGAGCCCCGGCATTCCGCCGATCGAATCCCCTGGGATGCGTTTCGCCTCGTTTTGTTTCATATCATTTTGTGGAACCTCCGAGGAGAGGAGTGATTTTTCGGGGGGCTTGGAGGCTTTGAGTGGTCCAATGGGGAGCAATTTGTTGCGGCGACAGAAAAATATTTGCAAATTAAGCCGCTTGGGAGCTGATCTAACAACAACGCCAGCCAACGCATGCTCTCAAATGGCAAATAGTGATTAAATCTCATTTACGTTGAGTGCTCGGATTTGGGCGAAACATTTCCGATTTGTATTCAAACGTTTTTACGGTCGAGCCAATTTGGGAAATGGTTTTGGCCGGCTTAGCTTCGAATTCCATGGACAACGGCAGCTAATTTAATTAAAATATGTTTAATTGCAATGTGTTTAATCACTCATTAGTGGTATTTATTAAGAATAATTAGCATAAGCATTACGATTGGAGTAAGTGCCAGGAACTGCTGGAACTTATTTGTAAGTTAGGATCAGCAATACTTTCCGGATGGTGACTTCGAATGCAACTCTCTCTTTTAATATAATAATACTTGTCTGCCTCAGATATTGCATGTCCAGCGCAGCTGTTGTTTCCACAAAATTTCCGATATACTCTCGTGAAATCAAAACTGTCAAGCTGTGAAAATACATCCGCTTACAAACGCCCCTTTGAAAGGGAATCAATTTCGCTCGAGGAATTCTCCACAGAAATGCCTTTTCAATTGAACTCGCACACGTGACAGCAAATGGAAAAAATATTGGGGACCAGCAGCAGCGGCAGCAGGCGAACATGAAATTTTCATCAGCGCCAGATGACAGCTGCTCTTCTGGGGTTAAGCTGATTTGCTTGAGGTAAAAAAGTATATTCATCTGGCAGATACACAGGCGGCTGCTCTTGAACTTGGCCAGGCAGCATATGCGATATTTCAGCCACGTTGACAGCGCGAATATCTCTCTTTCGCCTTGCGAAATCCTCTCTTTTTGACCTTAAACTTCAACTTCACCATCGGGTTGGGGGAAAACAAGAAAAGTGAGAAAAAGGCTAAAAACAGAGGAAAAGGCAGCGCGAAGACGAGGCACGCAAGCCGGGCCAAAAGCAAATAGCCGCCAGCTCCAGCGAAGCTTGATGCGATCGTTGGCTGCCTCGCCAAACGACATGAGCAATTAAAAATTTGCTAAATTAATTTCTTCTCCTCCTTCCCGTGGTTTGTTGGTTTTTTTTTTCATTTTGCAACTTTAAATAATTTTTCATTCGTTTCGCTCTCCCGCATTTCGGTGTAATTCATTAGGATGACTGCCCCTTGGCTGTCCCTTTTCTGGTTATCCCATCTTTATTGCTACACTTGACATTTTGTCAGCAGTGGTGGAATATTTAATTTCATTTCGGTTTTATTAAATGCGGGCTCGACTCCGTCCGAAAATTGGGGACGGGGGCTGCAGTCGCTTCTAAGTTGACATTTATTTGCCCATATTGCGTATACGCCATGCATGCCAGCAGGACATGAAATGGCATGGAACAGCGTACAGCATGCAAACTCTGCCATGGCGGTTAGCCAAGTTTGTCACAAGTTCTGCCAGCCGGCCACGCCCCTTTTCGCCCTTCCGCCCATGCCGCCCCTTCCAAAACATGTGTGCAAATGTTTGGTGTTTATCTTCATTTTGGACTTTCGGCCCGGGGCTTTTCCAGCAGCCAAACTTTTCAGTCGGACTCTGCTCAGAGGAGTGGAGCACAGATTCAATTACAGCCCTGTCGAATTTGTAATTAATTTAAGAAAATTATAATCTTCAACTAGCCTCCGAAAATGGAAGTGTTAATGACCAGGAAATGGCCAAAGGTGGAGCAGCTGCAAATTGAGTTGGCTTCAGCCACTCGATTAGCTTGAATAAAATGAAAACGAGGCTGATAAAAATGGTTTTAATTGTTTTAAAAAAATTTACAAATATTTATTTTAAATAAGATAAAATATACCTGATTTATTGGCCTTCTGTTAATTGAAGTAAGGTCGGCCCAAACTCAAGCAGAACTGTCTTTGACAAGAGGCCATTTCAAAGGCCGGAATCTCTAATGACAAACAACAAATTAGGTAAGTTCACTCGATTAGCAATTAGAACCCGGGGAAACTGAAGACACGAACTCGCAGGGCTAAGAACTTGGGAACTCGAGGCTGTGAGCTATGGGAAACCTGACAGCACGATTTAGCCAAAGCAAAGGGCCAAGCTCGGGAATTATGGGCCATATTTTGAGGCTGCAGCTGCAATTGCCCGCGAACAGTTAGCAGTTGGCGGATTTGGGATTGGGGATTTCAGATTTCGGCGGATTGCGGCCCGTTGACAGTTGGCCCGGTCAAATCGAAGCCGATTTCTAGCCCCGAGCGGCGGTCGCATTCCTTGGAGAACAATAACAAACGCGATGGAAATTGTGGGCATCGATCACGATCTGACAGACTGACAGACTAACTGACTTACTGACTGACTGGCATCACCCGCGGCCGTTTTATGAAGGGAAAAATCCGATTTGCGATTGCGCCCCAACCTTTGGCTAAGGTCGCCGGCTTGGGGTAACCACAAAATCTGCTGCCCATGGAAGTCCCCCGAAAATCCTCTTCCTCCCTCCTCCCCACTGCCTGTGGCGCAATTAAAACTAGTTGAATTGTTTGTTGTTGAAACTAATTCAGCTTATGCAGCACACAATTGACAATAATTTCCAGCAGCAGCGGCATCCAAAAACAAACAGGCAGCAACGGACAATTGCCACATGCAAGACCAAAAGTTGAGTCACTTTTAAACCGATTATCAGGCCGAAACAAAAGTGCTTTCAAGCCCAAACTTCAGCCCAAGCCTGGTCTAGGCCGGACCCGAGTCACAATTAAACAATTGCAGCGGCAACAAACAAATTTATGAGCAACTCACTTCTTTTATTCTCGGCTTCCCCTGGCCGCCAGATAAGCATAAAGCTGCCATATGGAGAGGCCACAATGCGGCCAACAATTAAGCTCGGCTTGTGAGCCCGGCCAACATGTCAAATGTCATTTGTCCGGCAATCACGATCCAAACGCATTAGATAACTCCGAGTTGCAGAATCGGTGGGGCTGATCGCCGGACAGCTGGCGCTGCTTTCGGTGCTTTATTTCTCTCAACTCGAAATCAATCAGCCTAATGACACGAATCAATTAAAGACTTATGCAAATCCGATGAGTGGTGCGGTAGGAGAAAGAGGAAATATGCAAACTGTTAAGATAATAAACTTTAATGAAGAGCAGGGAGCTTAAGCAATGTCTTGCCAGAGCCATAATATTCAATTTCAAATAATAGCTGGCTATAAAGGACAGCAATGTCCCTGCAGATCATAAATATAAATAGCGTATTTTATTGATGTTTGCATACTGTATTTTTAGATTAGTTTTTGTTTTTAATATTGGTTAATTTAAAACAAAAATTTGGTCAGCATTTAAATATGTAAATGTATTTTTCGAACTTAAAGGTACATCGTAATGTTTTAAATGTTTTTGTATAGGTACAGAGATTTTTAAAGGTTTCTTTTGTGTAAAACCATATATTTTGTTATTATTAACTTAATTTTTAGTCGTCTAGTCGGAAGATGTCATAACCCTATATAAAAAAGTAAAATATCTCAGACTGTTGGCCATATAATCGTATTTATTAGAATAATAACTAGCTTTAACTAGCTTTATCTAAAAAATTGTATTTTCATAGTCTTAATTTTTAGTTCCCTCATGCTAAAAAATGTTAACATCTTTATCTTTAATAGATTTTCATATTCATAAGAAATCATTTAATGATTTAACTTTTGCGGCGTGTTGAAAGGCAGAAAGTAACCCGGGAGATTCCTTTCCGCTGACGCTGAACATTCCCACCTGCCCGTATTGCATGCAAATATTCGCGTATCTCCTGACATTGATGAGCTCCATCACCGAACGCTTCCCCTTTCAGTTGCCGTTCAGAGGCCCCGGGGAACTGCACTTCCTGCCCCTTAACCCATTACTCTCTCTCCCTTAACCCTTCACGCTCCTGCAGCAATTGCTGACAAATCATTTGGCATTTGACTACGCTGCGCTGCCCTTTTTCCACCAACCGCATTTTTTGTTAGTTTGGCATTTTTGCGCTGCGGTTGCCATTTTGGCATGTGCCAAGCGCCTTTTGAGCCCCATATGTCTGGCTTGCCAACTGTCTGGCCATCTGTCTATCGATTGTGGCCGTTGTTGCACTGCGATGTCGCAACAAAAGCGCTGGCTGAGGAGGGCAGAAGTGGAAGAGTGGAAAAGTTTACCTGTCGGTCCTGTATCGAGGTATTTGTCACTTTTTTGGGCCAATTTGACTGCGCATTGTTGGTGTCGCTGCCAATGCAGTTGGCCATTTTTCACACATATCAATAATATTTTTTTTTGCTCTGCCAACCCCCTTTTGCCAGTCTGTGGGCGCGTGCCCCAAATTGTACGGCCATGTCCGGTGCAAAAAATTATGAGCAAAAAGAACCACACATGAACTGGATTTATGCAGAAAAATGCTGGTTCACAAAAACAAGGCACATTTTCACATATTTCTTTGCCTGCCTTTGGACTCGGCTAATGAAATTATTTACTTAAAGCCAGTGCACCTTTTAGCAGTTCCAAATTTGGTTAGCCAAATTAAATTCTATTTTTGCCAGCTGTTGCTGAAAAACACATTTTGCCACATTGTTGAAATTAACAAAAAAGTTAGGTGGCAAAGCCATCAATGAACAGCAGGGTAATTGAATTTGTTAGAACTTCTATGGTCTAAAAGTGCAAAGTGGGCTGATGGAAATGTGGAAAATTTGTCCTCGGGGTCTTGTCCAAAAGCCATTTTCTGTGTTTACATTGTCAGCTGCAGTTTTCGGGTATTGCCAGTGAAATAATCAAAAAACAGCCACGATTTGTGCCTAAATTATGAATTTCAAATATTACAAAATAATCTCTGTGAATTTCAGCATTTTACCAAAGAAATTTGAAATTGAGTGGTCTGTGGAAAGGGAAAATTATGTAAAATGCGCGCAAAAAATCATCAATTCGTGCCCGAGTCATTCGAGTTTCCCCCCCTCGAAAATAGTTTTTGTAGTCGATGATGCTTTCAGCACTCCGCTCCTGCCTTTTTTCCACCTCTATCTCGGCATTTTCCCCTAAGTTGTTTGCCTTTGTCCGTTCATTCTGCTTTTTTGCCCAGACTGTCACCGATTGGTTTTTGTTTTCATGACTTCATTATTGTATTTTTCCCGAACGGAGAATTTCATAACTTGCGGACCAATTGCGGTAAGTTGGAAACTTTCAGCCAAAACTTAGGAAATTTAAAAATAATTGTCACAGAATTAAAGTTTTCCGCGTCATCAGCCAAAGATAATGAAATTGTATTTACAATAACAGATGTGAATACACAAGCTCTGAAACCCATTTAATTTTACTTGAATTAATTGAAAGTGTTATCTTGCTTTCAATATTTTTTCTACCTTCTTTCTTCATCTCCAGAATCCCATCCAGTATTTATTCTTTGTTGGCCATTTCTGGGCCATAATTGATTTGCAGAAATCTCGATATGGCCACTCGTAATTGAATATAATTTGCGGGCATCGATTGCGCTGACCTGAATTTAATTCCCCACCGAATACCTTATTTTTTGTGGCTGCTGTCTCCCGGACTTAACCTCTTCTCGTTATTATTCTGTTCTTAAGGTTTTCTCGGACTTATTTCCTGGCGGAGGTAGAAATTCATTATCATTGCCGTGGGCCACTCGAAAAGGGGGAAGTTGCAGGGAAGAACTTCACGATCTGGCCGGAGCAGCAACAACAACGACATACTTGCCACATGCAACATGTTATTTAAGCGTAAATCATTTCTCAACGTTGGACCAAGAAGAGCTTGCTGGCTGGCTGGCTGGCTGACTGGCTGGCAACTTGGAATTGGAATTTCGATTTTTCACAAGTTCACATGTTGCTCCCCGCGATTTCCATGGCCGTGGCAAATGCACTGGAGCGCGGAGACGGCGATGATGAAGCCGCCAACGCCGCCAACTACAGTACACAACTATGTACAATGTACATCCCAGACACCAGAAGAGGCAGCATTTTCCATTTTCATTTTCACACGCGGTCATTAGAGTTGAACCCACTTAAGAAGAGAGTGAGACTCGGGCTGGAACACCTCTTTGGCTCATTTTTCACACACCAACAACAATGGCAAAAATGAAAATAATGAAAACAACAACAGCAACAGCAACAACAACAAGGAAAACCATCTAAAAAAAAGAACTCCTTTCGAAGCTCAGCAATTGCTGGAGAAATAAATTAAATTTAACTTGCATTTTTCCCGCTGCCGCGAAGGGCCAAAGTTGTGCTCATTCTCCCACTTGGCATTGCATGTACGAGTATCTTTCAGATACTTTGGCTTGGTTCTGCCCTGGGTTCTGCAGCTCCGCTCCGCTACAGCGCGTTCTGCCATATGCAAATTAAAATTAAAAGCCTTTTTGTACTGCTTAACTCTATTTGTGCCTTGCCTCCACTCGAGGAGGATCTGGAGTTGGTCATGGACTTGGACTTGCACTTGGACTGGGTCTCGGTCTTCGTCTTCGTCTTCGAGTTGCTCTTGGACTTGCGGACTTGGTATTGGACTTGGCCTGAGGTCTGCGGCCGGTCTCGTCTCCCGCCTATGACTTTACAATTTGTTTGGCCTGCTGGGGCCGCCGATAGGCCCTCTGAAGTGTGAAACATGGCTTCACACAAATGTACAGCGGGAGAAATATGGGAATAATATTTCCCTTTGCCTTCGAAACTTTGTATAGTAACAAGTCCGAACTAAGAGTGTAACTTTATAAGTATAATGAAAATTGAATGGGAATTAACTTTAAAATATATATGCATATATAAACAACACCTTAGACATGACCTTATTTTGTATCTTCTTTTACTTTAAAAGAACATAAATAAACATTTAATGAATTGATTGACTCCTTTCACGTTTCACGTTTTAAAACTAAGAAGTAAACACAAGGAAAAAATCTTGATTGGTTTCACCATTTTACCTCTTTGAAATCAATCTCAAATCAGTTTGTAACACAAACAAGAAATTTAATGCAACGAAACTTAAAAGTCCTTTAGGTTAGTGGCTTAAACTAGCTTAAAGGGCCTTTTTTTATTATATTCGCTATTTTCTTCCCGTGTAACCACACAAATAAAGATTCAGACACACAGATACAACTCAGCACAAAATGACTGCGGCCGAGGCTTCGTCTTCGTCTTGGCTTGTCATTCCAGTGCCTCCCCCACCACCAACAGTAACAACAACAGCAGTAATATCAAAAACCAAAACAACAATAACTATAACAACAGCCAAGTGCGCCGGCCAAGTCTGACTTCATTGGTCTGTCTTCGCGCTCTGAACTGCGCTGAACTTCTCGAAGCGGAAGTTCAAGGCGTTCACTCAATTGTATCGTGTAATGAAATGTTTTATAACACCACCACAACAGACGCCAAAACACCAGCCGGCTCTTGTGGCCGGTCTCTGATCTTGGCCTTCTCGAGACCCGGGGCCTGGGATTCTATCAATACAGCATTTCTTTCCTCGGTGGGTCAATGGCTTCTGCCATTCGCCCTTAATCGTCAGCGGTTTGATGCCTCATTAGCATTAATATATGTAGTATTTATGCAAATGTTTACTAGCACACCCATCCAGGCTCGTTCACATCATTTGTCATAGGAAAACTAATCGGTTTATAGCAGCTAATTATGCACCAGTAATTAAACTGAGGCAGCAAATGGAAGGGAATCAAAAGAAGTGCACTAGGCAAAGATTCTACTTAATAAGAGACAATGAAAATATCAAGGGTGAGGGGTCTACCTTTCATAACAGTTCAATTTTCATCTTATACGAATTTTAAAATAGTTTCTGAAAGGGAGAGTCTTATAATTCTAGCCCTAGAAACGGTTTTATATAAGATAAAAGGATCCTTAAAGTAATTATTTAAAAGAAGACATCATTTAAAATGATACACTATCTCTAGAACCTCTTCGCAGTTGTGTGTGGGAGGCAAAGTCCTGATCTTAGCCCATGTAGCCCCAGAAGAACCCTCTGTCAAGAGGAAATCTCCTATATCGCTGGAGTTGAAGTGACAGCCCGCTCCAGTAAAGCTGACTTAACTCTGCCAAGGTTGAAGACCTTCGCAGCGCGAAGACCAGAAAAAGAACCAGAAAAGAACATCGCGAGGGGGAGTTGGATTTCGATGGAAGCGGTTCCGGGGGCCATGGAGGAGTAGGAAGAACAAAAACGAAATGATAAAGTGTTCCAAAGGCCAGGGCAGACACACACAAAAATTGACGTAACTTATTCGCATTTATATCACTCCTCTCATCGGGAGAACCTCCGATACAACGCCGCCGAGGCATCGGACATGGCCGGAGATTCAGATACAGATACCATCATCAGTGTCGGCTCACGCAACCACCATAAACAACAACTACGGGCCGGCGCGTCAAAATTAATACGTTTTTAAATGCCAAAGCCACGCAGCTTCCTGTAGAGAAGGAGGAAGACGGCGGGCGGGAGAGACCGGGGCCCCAAACCCTACTCCACAAGCCAGAGCTCAAAGATCCAAAGATCTTCAGGTCCCCAGTCGAGTTGGCCCAGCTGCGAAGACACTACACCAAAGTCTTACGCACATGCGTGTAATTGTTTTTATTCTGCCCGACTCCGGTTTCTCAAGACCATCAGATTTCGGAGGAGGACGATCGAAGAGTTTCGAAGAGGAATATATTTAAGAAATTAAGATAAAATTAATTTTTTATCTTAAAATGGGTATTACTCTTAAATACTTGAAATAAATAACTTTTAAAGTGTAGTTTTCAATATAAATTCTATTATTTAAAAAAAATTCGATTTTACTATATGGTACACAACCAAAGATAGAACCAATTTTTTTACAATGCACCCTTGAACATTACCAATTCGAATACATAATAATAAACAATAAATCTAGCATAAGTGACATAACTACGTTAATTCAGATTTTTACAACCTTAAGAAAAAAATTAAAAATATAGTTTAAAATATTATAAGCCATATAAGCTATAGGTACTCCAATAACTCTTCTTTCAGCCCTCGCAAATGAATGGGGACTGGACCAGAGACCCCAAGCCGAACCCTTTACGGAAAAGAAAAAGCGAAATGTAAATTGAATTTTAAAAGGCAATTTAACGTGCGCGTTTGCCCGACTGTGGCCATAATTAAAAATTATCTTCAATTTAACACTCGACAGGGCAGAAATGCTTCAATTCCTGATCTACGCAATTTATTCATTACTTTTTGCCTACCATTGTTGTGCTTTAAATGGCATACCCTTTTTTAATTAACCGAAACCCGATAGCAAATATGAGTTATGTGCAGCATTTGGAATTATGGCTATCCGATTCCCGTGTTGATTTATTGGCATTTGAGATAAGCGATCAAATTGCATTAAAATTAATGCCAAATTAATTAGCTGCAAGAGCATAAGAAGGGGGGGAGAGAGGCGGTTCGCATTCACTGAAATTTCATTCAGACCCATTCCGCCCACCAACTGCTGCATTTAGTGGATTTTAATTGCATTTCTGTTCCGGCATTCAAGTGGAAAATACTTTTGGTCCAGCTGAGTCGAATCTCTATTGGGGATTACCGCAGGATTTCGGCGGCAAAGAGGAATTTTCGGAAAAGAATAGAAGAACAGTTTGCATGAAAAATGTTTGAGCACTTATTCAATTTCATAGAGACTTTGTATTAAACAATACGAAAATATATTGTGTGTCTGGTGTGAATTTTATAAGCCCTCGTATGTTGTTGTTTCCACGACAGCCAATCGAAAAATGCATTTTAATCTCGCCTCTCAATTATAACTTTGTTTTGCTATGCGAACAGTTTCCAATTTACATAAATCAAGTTGATTCGACCTAAGCCAACCAGTGCCCACGTGCATCATTTGTACACATATTTTCATCTATGCATTCCTTGGTACAGTGCGTTTCGAAGGCGTAAGGTGGTTTAAGGAAAAATCGGAAATTTTGTGCTATTTGAAAATTTTTAAATTTGATGAATAAATTGATGAGAACATTTCTGGACTTCATTCTATAGAAATGAAAGTATCTCCACTCTTCCATCGACTTATATTTATGTCCTGCACTTGCCGTGCCCCATCGACAGCTGGCGAATAAATGTTGTGAATACAATTTTACGCCTTTTTTATGATTAATTCGCTGTCATTTAATTGCCACAAAATGCGACAAAAACAGATAAAATGCCAACGAAAATTGTCAAACAAAAATACTGTTCGAAGTTGCATTTGCATATTTGGCAAAAAAAACTTTGCCCAATTGGCTTTTGAATATTCGAGAGTTGGCCAAAACATAAAAGCGATAAAAACGCAGTCGCAGAAATAATAATAAAGCGTGGCGCGAGCTTATGCAAATGCTGAGCGCGTTTGTTGATGTTTGCTTGGGGAGTTTTCGGGGGCCCGCCTTCGGAGTAGGTTTAAAGGGGCCAGCATCATCATTTAGTTAGTGCGGTCGTAAAACCCGGAGACTTTAATTGATTTATACACTCCAGCATGCCCGGCACGTTCCGCCGGGCTGCCAGGTCGTATGGGTAATATTTACCGAGCTGCAGGCGAGCGAGTGCTGGGGTGTAAATATAAACGATTAAATAATGGAAAGATGCTGATTAGATAGCATTACACCCGAGATATGTGCGTTTTGTCGGAGGCAATGCGAAGGGGAGCAAATGAGATGCAAAACAATCCAATTTAATTGCAAATTTAAATTGAAATTCTGCCAAATTTGCTTAGAGGCGCCCCAGAGAATAGCAGTGAGAGTAAAACACTGTAATTAATCGCAGTTCAGAGATAATTATCTTGTTGTTAGTATTGTAATAAAGTCGACTCACTTTGCTTAGTGCCTGGTTTTCCTTATTTTGAAATTGTCTCTCAATCTGTTGCGACTGTTTCCACTTATTGACGAACGTAAATTGTAATTAATAATGCAAACTGTTGGCACAAAAACGAAACCGATTTCAAAGTAAAAGACACAAATATTCAATAAAACACATCAATATTTATAGGTGAAATTTTCATATTTTCGGTTACACACTTCCATTGAAAAAACACAAATCACTAATTTATGGAAATTATAAACCAATTTAAATGGTTTTTGAGGGAAAATGAAATCCCTGTTGTATGTGGAAAATACTGAAAATAAGGAAAATAAATGAAGATTAAATAGGGAGTTTTAATTGGATTTAGTATGATTATAATAACTGAATTAGGGCCAAATAAAAATTAAAAAAAATTCAAATGTATAAAATTAAAAGATCAGCTACAAGAGTGGGTTTTATGATCCTTAACATATCATTATTACAAAAATCGGGAATAAAAAGGAAAGATGTTTTACATAAATGTTTTAAAATTTAGAATATACGACCAATGCTGAATTCCTTAAGAACCTGAATGATATAAATTATTGAAAAATCTGCCGGTAAGCATCTGTGTGCATGTTTTCCTTTCTACTTGGCCAACCCCGCCTGCCCCCTGTCAGCCCATTTTGGCTGGATTCCGCGGGGATTAGGGCCTTATCTAGGGCTAGCGTGAGTGTGCAGGGGGACAGTGGCTACTAAAACTGTCTCAAGTTAATCGCTTTTATTTATTTTCGCCCTGTGCCAAGCGAAAAAGACAAACTCACGCACACACACTGCCAGCGACTCGGGAACCTTAACTGCAACCGGTTTTTCCACTCGCACACACAGGGACTTTTTCTTCATACATTTTTTTGTACTTTTTTGCGCGCTTTTAGCTATTTTCTTCTTTTAATATAAACTTTTTTCGTTTGTTTGCTGTTGAAGAATTTATGAAAATCATAAAACAAAAGCGAATTTCATTCCACATGTGCCTCGGTGTGTGTGTGCCTAGTCTGGCTTAGTTCGCTGCGTGCGTGTTGGTGAGCGCTTAGGTTGCAGTTGCAACAGATAGACACCACGAGCGCAAGTACCAGCTTTCATGTCTAGCCAGGTAGCTAAGGTAGCTAAGGTAGCTGGGTAGCTGGGTAGCTGCTCTTGGCCAGGTTAACACGCCAGGCCTGGCGACGTCATAAAGTCAGCTGCCGCTGCTGTTTTCTTTTGTTGTGACTTGCAGCCAGCCTTTTGTTGCCAGTTGTTGCTGCTGCTGCCGCTGCTGCTGCTGCTTCATATTGCTGCTGCAGCAGCAACTATTCGGTTGACAGAGGCTGGCAGCCAGCTTTCAAGGCTGTTCAGAAGGCAGCCACAGCCACACTCACACACTCGCACACTCACACTCGGCTTCGGCCACACTGGCTTTAATTTCTCCTGTCATTAATTCTGTCATCTGGTTGTTTCATCAAATTCTATGTGTTTCTCAAAAACAGGCTACCGCTTATAATCAATTCAACAACTTTGTTTTGCTTTCAGTTAGCTGGGTTCAAATTACCGTTTTCAATGTGCGGGAGTAAAACGTGTTTTGATTTTTCGCTGCTGCTGCTGCGGCTGCTGTTGCTTCTTTGGGTTTTCAGTTTTCTAAAGCGCGGACACGAGCTGAGAGATTCGAATTGGGAAAACCAACACGCAGAGAGACGCAGTGGCGTAGGCGACTTTTTCGTTCGGCTGGCAAAGCTCAACTGAAATGCCAAACAAAAACGCTCGCCGCTGAAGCGCTGTTAGCCTGGCCAACAAGAAGAGGAAGAGTGGGCCACGAACTGGTTTTCGTGCATCGCCGGCATGGCCCGAAGTCGCAGGTTCGGCTTATAGAGGCCACCCCCCGGCCCCTTTCCACCCCGCCAGCTGTTGCTCTTCAGAGCCCCGTTTAGTAGTAGAAAATAGTAGTAGACTTGGTAATAGAAGCAGAGAAGTGGCCAAGAGCCAACGAAAATCCAAGGCAATTCATTTGCGGCCACAGCCAAACAAATGAAGGCAATTAGCTGCGAAAACGCCGAATTCTGCTTTGAAATCCCCTCAAATGACTTGGCCTTTTCGAAGCCTCTCTTCGGCGCTTCGGCCCGCTCTCTTAGCTGGAAAAACGAGCTCGCTCTTCGACGGAAGTAAAACTGCATCAGCCGGTTTGTTTACCTTTTTTACGTGTCATACTGTTATACCGGCAAAACAGCTGGCTAACACACACACTCTCGCCACTTCCGCGGTGGCTTGTGTGCGTTGTTTTTTACCACTTAGTGGGTGGTTGCCATGGCGTGCTGATAAATAAGCAAATAAACAAATAAACTGCTCCAAGTGTCTGCCCAAATTGAGTCAAATTTTCACTCTTCACGCTTGCTGCTGCGGCTGGCGGGGAAGTGAATCGAAATACTTTTCCCCGATTGATGACTCCATCAAGTGCAACTGCAACAATTAGCCAAACTTTGGGCACTTGGCTTGATTGGTTGCCGAGCATTTAAGGGGATATTGATTTACTATTTGTCAAAGAGTTACATTTATTGAAGAAATAATGTTACGACCATCATTTTCAGGACAGTGATAAATTGTTAAGTGCAAAGCATTTTAGATGCAGTAAAAGTCTAACAACAGCTTTAAATAAATACATAAATAATAAAAATAAATTTTCGAAATACTTTTAAGTGTTGGAGTAATGAAAATACATTTCTAAGCTAAAAAAACTACTTAAATAACCAGTAAGTAAAAATTTCTTATGTACAAGAAGAAAGAAAAATCAATTTAAGACTTGTCTAAACATTTATATAATAAAAAAGGAATTTTCAAATAAAATATAATGACTTAATAACCTTTAAAATAAAAACTTTTAATAATAAAATAAATCTTGATCTATTATATGTATGGCCTTTGAATACCATATTTATATTTTTTCATATTCTGAAATGTCCACATCCAGAAATGATAAAATATAATTTCAGTTAGTAGTAATGGCAATTGTAGAAATGGTGCCTGCACATGAACTATTCCTTTGGGACTAATCACCAACTATGTATTAAGGTTAAGCCGTTAATTGCCGGTAAATACCGCAGTTAATTCGAGGTCCCCAGGCGAGGTATGCTCTCGTGCATTTAACTAAATACATGAGTTACGTAATGCGACTTATCTCGAATCAATTCATATAAAATTCATATCGATTCAGCCGAGCACATTTAATTGAATCGCTTAGGCCAAGACAAGCGTTGGCCTGACCCAGTGGAATTGTGGCAGATAAACATATCTCCGCTGGCTTTCAAAGCGCTGGCCTCAATTATTTTCACAAATTGTAATTACTTCATCGAAACAATTGAATTGTTTTCCGGCTACTGTTCGCCCCAAACCCTCGCCCACTCAAAACTCCACACCCAAAAACAAAAATGGTATTGAACACGGTTCGATTGTGAACCTTTTCCTCAGCCATTTCGGTGGTTTCATAACTTTATTAATTCATTTGTGCATTGTTTCCTTTGACGGCTTTTCCCCCCGTTGTTTACGGGTGGCAATTCAAGCGCGACAAAAGACAAGAAGCCGCAGCCGGAGCCGCAGCCGAAGCCGGAGCCAAACGGTGGCCACCAACCGCTGGCTCCAAGCCGGACCGAAGAAATTCCAATTAATGAAAATGAGAACAGCCGGGGGGAATCGAAAGGGGAGCGAAACAGGCAATAAAATTATGCAAACAGCAGGTGTTGGCCATTAGCTGTTCAGCTTTTCCAGCGCTTTGCTGCAGTCGCCAATTTGGGTCATTAGCAGGTGTTGTCATCTCTGCCAATTTCCTTTTTTATGGCCAAATTCCCCCGCTTTGCCGGCGAAAACAACAAACTTCGCCTCGGGCTGTGCGCAACCAATCAAAGTTATTAAAACAAAAGAGGGGCACAAGAATTTTATATGGGTATTCTTTTGGGGAGTGGAACTCGGGGCCATTGGAAGTGTAGAAAATTTAATTAACTGCTAAATTAAATACACTTTTCGGCTGGTTCTAGCCCGGTTCTTTTGCTTATTTTCTGGCTTTTTCTGTTCTCTGCGGCTCCCCAAAGAATGGCGAACTCCGAACCAGAACGGGCCAAAACCACTCGACGACCGCGACCACCACCCGCAATGGAGCGTCCAGTTCTGGGCGGCTCTTATTGTTGATGTTGCTGCCGCCGCCGCTGCCGTTCTGCTGTAGCTGTGGCGGCAGTGCGTCGGAAGTTGTCGCCGGCAATCAGCAAACCATAACGCACAACAAACAACGGTACTCCAGCCGAGGGGCGCAACTGCCGGCGAAACATTTAACGCTGTTCGCCACTCGCACTGCACATTCGGATGGAGGGGGAGGGGCATAAAGAAATTCATTAAAATTTCCTTACCTCGGCGCCCAACAAATTAGCCCAAGCTTGATAAGTGGCTGGAAGGTAAAAATAGAAATGGAAAAAGAAAATAATTAAAACCTCGAATGGGTGCTGAGGCCCACAAGTTGTTCTAAATGCATAAATTAAAAGCGCTAAATGCGTGTATCAGTAGAAGATAAAATGAAGAATAGTAAATTAATTTAGGCTAATGATATTGCCGGTTGGTTACAAATTAACTATATTGTATATTATCTAAAAAAGAACTGGAAAAAAAACTGAGCACTACAGCAAAAATTGTTAATGCTCATTGCCCTGCTTTAAATGGGGTTTATTGTTAAAAATTTGATAAAGTATCAAATCTGGTCAAAATCTGAAAATTATATTATAATATATAATATATTAATTATATTTAAAATAATAATCCGAGAATAGCTTTCTGAAAAGTATGTTAATGATATTGCCAGTTGGTGACAAATTAACTATATTGTATAATATCTAAAAAAGAACCGCAAAATAAACTGAGAATTACAGCAAAAATTGTTAATGCTAATTCCCCTGCTTTAAATGGGGTTTAGTGTTAAAAATTTGATAAAGTATCTATAGGATACAATCTTAAAAAACGGTCGAAAAAAAATGGGAAATTATTTTATAATATATAATATATTAATTATATTTAACCTTTCTGAAAAGTATGTTAATTATTAAGGAAAAGGTTATTATTATAAACCAAAGTGTACTATATTAAAAAATTGGCAAGAATCCCCTTGCAAAAAACAGACAATTTTAATAACCATGTGGTAACATTACTGCAGAAAATTAAAAGCATTTAGCTAGGACATTGGCAGTATCGAAATTATCGATCGTAATGAATAGTTTTAGTTCGGTTTAAATCGTCCATTGTTTTCGTTTATCAATTTCCCGGCCATAAGCTGTCAATTTTATGGCCAAAAGCGGCGCTTCTCTTTATGAGTTTCAACACCCATTCCCCAAACATTTTCCCCCCGCCGGTCGGACGCACTAAAAGTAAATTTATGTTGATGATTTTGTGTGCGGCGGCCTATTGCCACAGTCAGAGCCGGAGTTTCGGAGCTTCGCAGTTTCGCAGCCAAAGTCATGGACATGGCCTTTGCTGGCGGCGCACGCAGACGAGAGCCTCAAATTGGAGTTGGGATCTCTGAAGTTGGGAGCTCCAACATGTATCTAGATACGTGGAGGGGTCCCGAGGCAGACAATGCAGCGGACCGCGGTCATTGGACTGCTGCCCACCCAAAAAGGCGGCACTAAATTGCTTTGAAATGCCGTTAGAACAATAATTGCGCGCACACCAGACTGCCAACATATGATTGGGGCGCAGAGATAGAGGAGCCTTGCCAATTTATTGAGTTGTAAAATTTGGCGGACGGCGGCGTGGAAACGACCGCGTGCAATGTGCAGCATATTAAAAATAAATAAATTAAAGGATGTAAGCCAGACGGAGGCTGCGCTCATTAGAGGCCAGCGGTTGGGGGAGCAGATGGCGTCGAGAAGGCAGAAAATAACGAAGACCGGGCTTTCGGCCCTCTCCAGACTAATTGCTCAGCCAAGTGGGCAGGGGAGTTCCCACGAACGGATTTGTGGCTTCACAAATGCAGCTCAAAACTATTGGAATCGTATAAGATGTAAGGTTATATATATATATCGAAGATGTATCATAAATATATATAAATTAAATGTTACTCGGAATTGCTTAAAACTACAAGCAGTCGTTAAAAAATATGATGTTGTAAGTCAGCCAATTCTTAAAATAATATTTTATAAATATAATGGTATCTTTAAAATGCAAGTAGAAGAAAAACTATTTATATTCATAAAAGTTCTTCATTTAAATCTCTACAGTACATAATATATATATGGCAAAATACCTTTACTAATAGTCGTCTAAGAAACATAATTACAATGATTTGGCTTATTAAATAATTTAGTAATTTTAAATAATTATAGCTTCTAATTCTTATTATAAATATTTAATTTTTTTAACAGACTCATATAATCTGATTATATATATATATATTTTATAAGAGTCTAATAATTTAACATGTTTTAATATTTCAAAATAAAATAATAAAAAATGCATCTGTTTGGTTTCAGTTAGTTATCCTTAAATTTTATAGTAAAATATTTTTGATTTTTACTGTAATTCATAAGTTTAATTTAAGTGTCGACTGTTATAAACTAATAGCTATAAGCTGTATGTTTTTTAAGGCACTTTTTCTCAGTGCCCCTTATCCGCTGCTGCTTTTGGCCAGACAGTGACGAATGTCACTTCCTTATTGCAAGGTCAGTTGGCAGCCCGCCGCGCTCCGGGATTCCCCTCCCACGAGCCGTGGATACCACTGCAACTGCAACTGCGACTGGGACTGCATTGATTGATGCTCTGCCAGCTGCCGTTAGTCGCCGCTTTGGCCGCCAAAGGAGCAAATGCAAAGCTTCACACCAAATTGGCAGAGCCTAATCTGTCCCAGGCCCACGGAGCGGGCCCAAAAAAGTCAGCCAGGCCAATTGGCCGGAGTCGCGGTGTGTGAGTGAGCCAACAATAAACATAAATTAATGAAATGCTAAAAAGTCGCGGCAACGCAAACGGCGAACAAGCAAATTGGAAGGGGACATGTTTATGGGAACTGATGGGAAGCCAGCTTCCTTTTCCCCGGCCTTTCCCAGGCCGACCCCGATGTACCACTGTACGGGTCGCACTCGCCGAGTGTCCCACAGTGTCTGTCACCTTGTTCGGCGCATTTGTGTGGCCATTTTCGGGGTAATTTGTTGTACCTCTGCCATTTAATGTGAGGGAATTCGCTGGTCTTGTGTTTGCATTTTATTTTATTTTTATCTTTGGCTCTCGCCACTAAATAATTAAAATATCCCAAAAGGGGCTGGGAGAACGAACGGGAAAGCACTGGAATGTTAACGACTCAATAAAGAGATGCAAACAAATGACACCTGTGGCGGAGGAAGAGGTTTTTGCTTCTTCTGGCACTGCCATATAATACAGCCTACACGGATCAAAAAGGACTATATTGTCTCGACTTTAGTAAAACAAAAAGTTTTATTTTTTAGTCAAAAAAGAACATGGGTATAATCTTATAATTACCTGTGTATAGTATATTTATTTATACATTTTCAGTACAGAAGAAATAAATGTATATAATAGATGTTAATATATATATGATATAGCTAACCGACTTAATATAAGATCTTATTTTAATAAGTGCAGATAAAGAAATATATATATTATGTAATACAGAAAGATAGTAATATAATATTTTTAAAAGGAGAAGGAAAATTCGTATTCAGTTCAATTATCAGCTGAAGACATCATGTTTTTTTCCAGTGATAAAGAATCCCAAGTCTTCCGTCTTCAGCTGGCCATGCAAATCATTAGAGTGCTTCAGCAGCCTCCGAGAAAAAGATGCCACAGCACAGTAGTTGAAGCTCATCATTCGGATGTGATTAACTTAAATACACAAGACATAAATATTTAAACGCTTGCGGCCATGGCCGGCGAGCGTTGAGCGAAAGCGGCAGTCGACAGTCGACAGTCGACAGTCGACAGTCGGCAGTCAGCAGCCTGGCCAAATGAAGCGTGTTAAGTGCGGCCAGGGATGGTCGAGAAGGGGCGGCTTGGCCGGGAGGGGCGTGGCTGCACAGGGGCATAAAATTGCTTTTAGCTCGCAAAACGGTTAAACGGCTTTATGCAAATGCCCTGGCCGAGAGGACCACGCAGAATTAACAGCCAAAGAAGTACTCCATGGCCGATTGTGGCACCTTGTTGATCAATAATTGCCACACGACAGCTAAATGGGCTTTAATGCCACGTTGGCAGCAGCGGCAGCAGCAGCAGCAGCCGCATCCCAAGGAAACGCAAATCAAATTCTAATGATGTTGTAATGCAGACACCCTGCTAAAGAGAAAACCGCACGAGGGTGGGGCGGAAAATGGGGGAAAACCGTTTGGACAATGCCCAGGCACGCAAGTGTTTCTGAAGCAGTGCGAAGTAGTGGCCGCAAAGGAAGATTATATTATTAGAATTGAACATGCAATCTGACAAGTGTTTGGTCTTAGGAAAAATATGGAAAGTTCCAAGCAAAATAGGAGCGCTGTTATACCCTATATAAGAAGGAAAGAAGGGACGATAACAATTTCACTGCTATATTGTGCGGATATTTCTGATAGAGGGACTTCTCTATGAGTCTTAGGAATATTTAAAACAATTTCTTTTGTACTGCTTAAAATAATCTTTTTTTTCATATTGGAGCTGTCAAATATTTCTAAACTTAGCATAATGATGAAATTTCGTTTCTGAAAAAAAACCCAATATTTATAAAACAATCTTTTGATACGATGATACGAGTATATTATCAAAAAAGAACGTTGAATCCATCTTTCTTCCAAGCCTTCCGAGTGCTAGTGTATTATTAGAATACCCTACGCATAGTGTGCCGAGAATCGTTTCCTGGTTGTGTCCAGATCTTGGCCAGGCTAATTGCCAGGCCATGATCATAAACATCGCCCGACTCCGGGGGGTGGGCCGAGGGAGAACACCGAGGCATAGGACAGAGACTCTGCCATGGTCATCGTCATCATGGGCGATTTATGATTGCATTTCCTGTGACTGCAACTGCAACTGCGAGTGCGAGTGCGAGTGCTAGTGCTGCAAGCCAAAAACCGAGACGCGAATTGATCGGTCACCGTTGCTTTGTCGCCCATGGTGCCACCATGGGACTGGTCGGCGGGCAAGCGGAAATGCCACCGCGGTCGCCGGGGCCGTTCTCATTGATATTCCATGGAGACGGATTGCCGACGACTTCGACCCTTGTCTAATAAGGTATTAATAAGTTTTTGCCTTGGCCAAGACCAGACAATTGCCGTTGCATCGCATTCTTGGGCCTCTTTGTTGGTTGTTAGCCGCTTGCCGATTGTTTTTGTTGGTCGTGCTGCTGAATTTTAAATGCATGATTACCAATCCACACTGGGCAGCAGTGATTTTATGGTTGCTGGGCCTGACAGCCCATAAAGCGGGCGTTTGATTCTCGGAATGATGAAATATAAATCGTTGGCATATGCTTAAAGTATCGTTAACATTTCTCTAGCCTCGTATTTATGGCCAATAAATTGGTCAACAATTAATCAATAAGCCAGTTAAAAATGTCCTTAAAATGAGTTATTATTGGAACTGCAACATAAAGCATAGTTCTAAACATGCCGCTTTTGATTTCCTGTATCATTAAGATATTGTATTGCAGTGTATTATATATAGGTTCTACCGCTTATAAGTATAATCAGTAGATATGGTATTCCTCTAATTTATTTTTAGGATAAAAGATAAAGCTTTGTGAATGGTATAAAATACTTTAAGTTTAATAAATGATGAAAGGGAGGGATTCCAACCTTTTCCCCTTTTATATAACACTTCATTTGCGCAACCTCAAAGTACAACACTTTTATTAACTCGATCCAAGACTTTTTCCTTCTGCCTCACTTTTGCTGAGCAGTGTAAGTGTGAGACAATGACACCGGCAATCTGACTGATGCAACAAGCTAAAATTAACGTATGAATGTCAGACTGCTGCTGTTGCTGTTGCTGATGGGCTGATGTTCCTGCTGCTGCTGCTGCAACAAAGGTCAGCCAGCGCGTGCTGTTGCTGCCGCCAGTTGCCGGTTGACGTGACCCGTTGTTGGCCGGGCCGAGTCGAGGCGTACTGGAAGTGAAGTTGAGGCTAAGAGTGGTGATTAATCGGGCACATGACAAAGATGCGTCAGGTTGTGGGAATCGAGCGGAGTCTGCGACCTTAGCCGAGAGTCGGACTGCTGGTTTTGAGATTTGCCATCGATTGGCAACCACTTGGACCGGCCGGACTTGCAGTGGTCACTTGTGACACACTCGAACGGGCTACGTGAGATTGGGGAAATTGGCTAGCAAGCGGGGCCCGAGGGGCAGGGACTCGGGTGCTGGGCCTGCTGCAGATGCCAATCGAGAGATAACCACACACAGATACCAGCACACACTCACACTGGCCTACAATTTCAATACAATATTTGAAATAATTGGCTACAAATCGTCATTGCAGTTGCTGCTGTTGCTGGTTGCTGGTGGCTGGTTGCTAGTCGCTGGTTGCTCGTTGCAGTTGCTGCTGCTGCTGCTGCGGCTGCTGCTGCTCGTAGGCCACAAATTGCAGTCGGCTTAAACTGCTGCTGCTGCCTGACCTACGACACTATCTCTCCTCCCCCAAAAGGCCGCCTCAAATTACTATTGATACTGCAACGTGCAACTTGCAACTTGCAACTGCCAGCAGCAGCAGCAGCATCAGCAACATCAGCCGCATCAGTAACTTTTGTTCTTGTTCTCTTAATGCGTTACGGTAAATATTTTTGTCTTCATTTTTACTGTTAAGATCGAGATGAAGTTGAGGCATCATTCCCTGTCTCCTTCCTGCCGGTCAATGTTGCTGGTTGGCAGTGGCGGCTGCTGCCTGCCGCTGGACTCCAATTAGCCAGGCTCTCCCCATGCAACACATGCGGGTTTTTATGGCTAAAAAAGCTGGTTGGTGAGGTTTAGGGCCATCGAGGCTTGGCCAGGTGCCAAGAACTCAATCACTGCATTTGTTGAAACAATTGACGATTGCTTAATGTGAAAAACGTGAGTCCAATTTGCATGACAACAGCAATGCCTGGCTGCCAGCAGCAACAACCACAGCAGGCAACCTTCATTAGGAGGGCAAAAAGTATAGATATTCTGCACCAAGATTTGTGCAGCATTTGATGGCGATTTGTTTTAAATCGAAGTCAAACAATTTATTAAACTGTTGCCCATCGCAGAGTTAACAAATCCCTAGGGATGATGGCGTGCTTTTAAGAAGAATCTGTTCTTGAGGGTTAACAACTCTTCGGTAACTGTTAAAGTGGTGGTATACCTCTAAGTTTTATAACGTTTTGATAATTAAATTGTGATAGATAATAGCTCAAGAGTTAAGTCATCTATTATTGTAAATATTTTAATGCAATATGGAATATAGTTTTTTTCTAATATACCAAATTTGGGGTATCATGAGGGTTTACAACTCTTCGGTAACTGTTAAAGAGGTGGTATACCTCTAAGTTTTATAAGGTTTTGATAATTAAATTGTGATAGATAATAGCTCAAGAGTTAAGTCATCTATTATTGTAAATATTTTAATGCAATATGGAATATAGTTTTTTTCTAATATACCAAATTTGGGGTACCATGACATATTATATTATAGAATCAATAAGTTTTCCAATGCGTTAAGGTTCGGATCTTAATGAATAAATGTTAGTTGCAACACAATTCACTTCCTTAGCTCCCTGGTGACCCCGATTCGGTCCCCCTCTTCGTGTCACGCACCCATCGCGAAAGACCGAAGCTCTTCGGCTGCTGCCGCTGCTCCATTGCATAGGTCACGTGTTCCGTCGTGTGTCTGGCCAAAATATCAGCAATTGAACTATAGACATTTTGGCCAAATGCAGTAAGCAGGCCAAAATGCCGCGATCCCGCTTTTTGTCTCTCGAGGGGGAGTGGAGAGTGGGACGAGGAGGTCGGCGCATCTCGGCAAATGTCAGATGCAAATGCGAAAAGCCAAGAGTCTGTCTGGCACCTGCTAACTCTTGCACTTTTCGCCCGGCCATTTCTTTCTTGGCCGGCGAACAGTGTCAGTCATAATTAATACGCCTAATTTGAGTTACTTAGTCGCGCCCGGGCGGCGGCTAGTTCTCGGTGGCTTCATTAAAAAGCCATTAGTGGGAGATGAATGCCGCGGAATATCATCCGCCACCCTCAACAACTTTCTAATTAGAAACTTTTCCTATGCGGAGCATAAATTTCAGCAATGTTTGTTCGGTTTCCGATACAATCAAAGACAAGAGCCAAGTGCTGAGTGCTGAGTGTTGAGTGTGTCAAGCTATTTAACTGCCTTCGGTGCAAAGGCAAGTTTGCGTGGGAAATGCCGTCGATCGTCACGATCAAAAACGGCGACGGGAAAACTTCACCGTCCACCGTTCAAGTACATGGAAAATGCAAAGTTGATTTTATCGCCGCCTCTAACTCGGCTCTTTGGCTCTGTCTTACTGTCTCACTGCCTCGGCCTAAACTGATTTGCCACTTGACAAATGAGTTGACTGCCACATGTGCAATTTGGAAAACAATCCACCCACTTTGGGCCCCTTTTGGCCCCCCCTCAGCCCCTTCGATCTGGCAATTTTCCGAGCGAGCCAATTTTCCTCCATGTCAGGCCAGAGCGAAGGAAAACAGAGCGGAGCTAAACAATAGAAATTCTCCCGCTTTTGACTTTGACAATTTGCGCATTGATTTAGAAAATAGCTCTTCCACTGAATTGGAGCACTCTCCATATGAAAATGACATGGAAAGCAGAGGAGAAAAGTGCATCTAGGATGGAGCTAGGTTCTGGAAAATTGGGGCTTAAATACTCTGGAAAATTTTTTGGAAAATAAAGGTTAAGAAATTAGTAAGAAAGCTTGTACATCTGAATGTGTTTAAGGTGTAAAAAGGCTAACTTCTGAACTTAAAGCTATAAAATATGAATAAATACATTTTCATAGTAGGTCGTACTGAGAATATACTCCAAAACTCAGGGTATAAAAAAAAAATTGGCCAAAAATTGAAGCTATCAACAGGAACTTGCCCAGTTAACCCAAGACAACGAGTTGTGGCCAAAAACAAAGCAGCGGCAAAGCGCAACGAAATTTCTGTCTCGGTAGTTTCCATTTTTTTTTTGAGGATGGGGGCTCGGTGCAGGAAAAAAGTCATCATAGCCTGACCTTCATTGTTGCTTCTAACATTTAAATTTGTTTTGCTTTTCCATTTTTTCGGCTCCGCTGTGCTGCTTTTGTTTTGGCTTCTTTTCGATTTCAACAGAAAACGTGCCAAATTTGGCTGCCAGTTGCACGTTCCCCAAATTTAATACAGTTCAGCTGGGCTTGGCTGTGGCTCTAGCTTTGACCTGGTCTCGAATCCAGGGGCTATGGTCTCTGGTCTGGCAGCGAGCTCTTGACACACATCCCACTGCTCGTCGGCCTTATCAGGGTCTTATCAGCCGGAGAGAAGTTGAGCACTGGGACCGGAGGTGGTTCGAATCGGGGCGTAAATTCAGTCGGACGCAGCATCTCTAGGCGAAATGTTGGGCTTACTGAGTCTTTGGCTTGTTCCCTACCTAGTTGGCCTCATCCAAGGGCGTTCCGTGGGTGGAGGGTCGGGAGACTTGGATGAATGGCAGGAGGCGAGTGTCTTGCTTTATGTTTTGGTTAATAAACTTACATTTTTCCCTTTTATAATACAGTTTGGCGGTCCCCAGCCAGATCCGACAATCTTCGCTTACAATCAGTCTGATAAGGGGCTACCCTGGGACAGTACATGGAACTAAACTGTTGAATATTTTTAATTTAAATAAAATACCATCATACATTTTATTCTGTTGGATTTGAAATAATTCGATTTAAAATTATGTTCTTCCTAAATTCCTAAAAATAATATTTTCCTCACAGAAACATTAAAATAGGTACCAGTAACTCAGCTAAGGAGAGTGCGAAGGAGATGGAGATATGCATGCAGCAAATCGGCTGCTTCCAAGATTGCGCACTACGCCAAACACGGCACCTAGCGTATATTTCCTTATTTATTTTTAACTTTTTAATGAATTGTCTGATTTAAAAAATGTTTGCCATTGAGATGGGTACTGATAATCAGAAGAAAATCCCACTTACATAACCTTAAAAAATCGAATCTAGTATTGTACTCTACTCTAAAAGTAACAGGTATATTAAACAAATCATTTTTTTGAACTTTGCTTGAAGGCATTATTTTTTATTTATGATTTAATAAATATTAGAAAGTTCTGCTGGCTTCCTAGAACCTAAAGGTGTAAACACCTCCGGCTCCCCACTGAGGACGGCTGTTGCCATAGGGTCCGCCCAGGTGCTGGCCATACGATCCCGTGGCGTCGAAGGAGTGGCGTCCATTGGGGCTCTGCCAAACAGGAGCACGGGCGTTGAGGTTCAGATCGAATCCCTGCTTTGGGCTTCCACCGCCACCGCCATTCAGTTGGAACTGGCGACGCACTCTGTGCAAGGGCGACACGTCGAAATTGGGAGAGTACTGAGGAAAGTAAATTATTAAACAGAGCTCCAGATCGATAAACACTTCATAACTTACTGCCAATGGTTCGGGCTGCGGGTTCACAATCTGCCGGGGATCAGGATACGGATAGGCCAGGGAGCTGGAGAAGGCACAGGCACAAGCCAGAGCAATGAGTAGAAAACTGCAGGTGAAATGCATTTTGCTTTGCCTTGACTTTGCGAACTGAATACGGCTAAGACCAAACCCAGCGCTTATATAGCTCAAATCGGTGGCTTATCAATATGGGCAGATGATTCCCCGCTTGGGAATCCCATTCAAGACGATGCTTTAGTGGTTCACCCTTGGATCCCCATCATATTGATAAGAAGTACGTGTAGGCTCTACAAACAGAGACAAAGTGAATCCCAACGATAGACAATGGATGTAGATGTGTTTCAATTTCAGTTTCAACCATGTGTGGCAGCTGAGATAATAATCAGCTAATTTCGGTTCTAAGTAGGTAAATACCCGAGGTACGCTTAGTCAAAGTGACCATCTTGGGGAACAAGTTAAACATTAATAGAACAGAATAGAAAGAATTCACGAAATATTTATCAATTTTATTTATCTAAATTAAAGCTTGGCATTTAACTTTTTTCATTTTGATTATGTGGCGAAATTTTTTTTCTTATTTTAAGCACATACTTTCTCTACGATGACCTGGTTTTAAGCACATAATAAATCTTCACTATCAGTAAAACTAATTCTAAAGCACACCTCTCCTGTTTTTTTCCTCAGTTATAATTTGTAACAACTTAACCGTTGCTTTATTTTTTACAAAGATTCTCCGAGTTAAAATGACTTTCGCCAAAAAGCGATTTCCTCCCCAGAAAACAAGAATTATCAACCCACAGGTTCCGCTGCTCCAGGCGAAGCTCGGTTTCCCAAATCGATTTATCATCTCACAAGGTCAATTCAATTTGGCTTTCCTGGGGTCAAATTAATGATGTGAAAAACTTTTGGTAATCCCCAAATTTGGCTGTAAAAGAGTTAGGAACACGGCCCCTTCATGAATCATTTTTCAAATACTCGAGCGAATCTTGTTCGCTTTCGTTGGGATGGCGTAATATTTAAGTCTTGGGGCTAGGCTGCGCATGTTGCGGATGATGCGCCGACGGCATGATAAATTTCCATCGAAGGTTCTTTCGACAGTTTACGCAATAAATCCAATTAGCAAAAACGTTTTGTCTTGGCAGGTTTCATTAAGACCGCCTGTCATCGTAATTTGTTATTACCCAACGGAGTTGGCCAAACAAGATGTATCAACAATTAGCCAAACTGCAAGATCATCTGCGACCCAGCCTCTGTCTCTAGAAGTCTGCCTGATGTTCCGGGGTAAACACACAACGTCAAGGACTTGATGGCAATTCAGATAAGGAAAATATGGTCAGGTACACATTTGGTTGAAGTCGGTAATATATTTCGCCATATGCTGAACATACATACAAAGTGGATATGGTTTTTAGAAGCAAGACTTTAATGACAATTTATATACAAAACTGGAGACAGGAATACTACTGGTTATGTATAACCCAAAAATGTTGAATGGATTTTAGAAGTTCGGAAATCTGTAGGTGTAGGTGGTTCCGACATTCCATTGGGGCGGGGAGTTTCCGTAAGGTCCGCCCAAGTGCTGGCCATATCCTCCATTTAACCCAATCTCGTGACGTCCGTTGTCGCTGGTCCACACATTCTCGTGACCCCTTATGCCAAAGCCGAACCCGTCGCCCCTCTGGCCACCACCTCCTCCCTCAAGGTTCAGAGGGTACTTGGGTGGTGGAGTGGGCTTCATGGTCATGTCGTCGGGCATCGGATGGGCCATCGAAGCGGCGATGACGCAGAAGAGCAAGCCGAAGATTGTGGTAGATTGCATCTTGGCTGATCTCGGTGGACAAGCTTGAGACCGTTGACTGATGGCTCCACTGCGGCTTGGATGCTCTTTTATAGGACGATTGCAGTTGTGCCAAAAGGAATCCCCCATGCAATCTTATCTGCCGAGAACATTAACCTACGGTGATTATTGTCTCATAATTGGAACTCAATACCGATCGCAGGTCTTCCAAAGGGAATCCCCAAAAGGGGAGTTTATTTCTATATACCAGCTAATTCTTCCAGGCTGCTTAGTTTATTTTTCTTAAACGATTTTTACTGAACTTAAAAAATATGTAAAATTAATTTAATGACAGTGTTTATTGTCAGCAGGTGACAGTAAAGAGACAGGTAAATATTGAATATTAGTAAATGTCCCTTATAAATGTATATTTTGTGTGTCCTTCGGACTTATTTGAAATTGTCTCTGGAGCAAGAGCGTCGGATAAATGTTTATTTTTAATTCTTATTTGATCAACAATGCCCCTTAAAATCAAAAAATGTACCTACTGTCTCATGGATTACAAAATTGTCGCCTGCAGCCACAGCGGCAGATAAAGAGCGATGTTCGTATGTCTGTCAATAAACGAAACACAAATACAAACATTAAACGCGCATTAATTGATTAAAGTCGGAGGGCAAACGAATGAAAACAGTTTCCCAACAGCAGTCCAGGGCGAAGGCAGCAAAGAGAAATGTTTTCTCAATCGATATTGATGCATATATTGGCTATTATTTTGGTCTGCTGGGTGCGTAGAGAGTAAGCAAAAAGTTAATAACGAATCTGAAACAAATATTAACTTTCCAGCTGGGACACGTCACCGGTCAGTCATCGGCAGATGATCAAGATCTTGAAATCGGCTCAAAAGGGGAAGGACCTCCGGAAAAGCAAGAGTTTCCTTGGGTTGGTAGTGACTACAATGTTGAAAATATCTTTTAAGTCCCAGAAACACTTGTGAGAGATATTTGTACTTGCTTTAATAAATATGTAATATTTTATAAGTCTTCTTATCAGTAATGCTATTGTAACGAACAATTTAATATACTTTTGGGTTGATATGAAATACAAAATAATGCAAATATAGCAGCGTAAACTAAAAAAAAATATTTTTAAAAATATATAGCATTACTTATAGGATCCAAATAAGACTAGTTGGCATACTTTCAGGCTGAAACTGATTTTTTATTGATGTACAGGTCCATCTTTAGCAACTTCGAATAATTTTGCACTAATCAAAGTAGTAACTAAGGACTACTAAAGCGAGGGTGACGTGAGTTACTGTGGAAAAGATAATTTTATGACAGGAAGGATGGAATATAGGATTACTTGCCAGCTAAAGGCCAAGCCGGAAGACAGGCGCAGGGAAACGTCACGCTAATAAAAATGCCGTAAATCAAACATATCCTTCTGGACTGAAATTCATAATAATAGATCATTGTATCGTATACTTTATAGATAAATCTTCACCTCATTTAAGGCCAGGCACAACAATATAGAAGATACTATCAGACAAAGCATTACGACAGTAACGCCTATAACAATATCGTAGTCAATGGTGCCGGGAAAAGTGTGGTATTTAAACATCCTTTTCGGGTGATCAGGTGGATAGTTTACTAGATAAAGATACAATTAACCTCTAATAAGTAAATATATATGCGCATTAACTAACCGTAACAATCGAGTACGTAGGCGTAGAACCCGAAACCGGCGATTAAGTTCCATGAAGCCAATGTTACGATGACGAACCAACGCTCATTTGATCGATTTGGCATACTTTTCCAGGGTTTTTTTCCTATTAATAGTATTTATATTATATGTAAAATAAGCCGAATCACTTTTGCCAGGCCTGCCCGAATGAAAATCAATTTAGCGACAGGTTCAATGGACCTTTACGACAAGTGCGTGTCAGGTGGATGAAAACTAATTGCGACCATTAAGACCACGCCCCCTCGAGGGCCAGGTGGGTTGCCATGGGCTGCCGGGGTGCCAAACTTTGGCGGTAACTGGAACACTCAATAAAATGGGAATTAGCCCGGCGGAGCCGCCATTAATGGCCTGCGATTCGGGTCCGGAATAGGAGCCTCTCCATTTCCCCCGGAGGTGGCAGCTTTGACACGCTTCCAAGTATCAATGCGATTTGTTTGCGGCACGCGAACAAACTTCGCTTTTTTGGCTTTGCTGCATCGGAAGTGAATTTGAGTCCTTTGACTGCGGCATAGTAATTGCGTTAATTTCGCTCGAATTACGTTTCCCATCATTGTTTTTGCCTCGGCGACCACGCCTCCTTTTCGCTGTCTTGCATGTTTGGCGGCACTTTTGTGGGCTTTTCGAGTTCCTCGCCCCTTGAATGCTTCGATAGTTGCATGTCGACGGCATTATTGCTTACCTTACAATTTATAGAAATTATCCACGGCCTTCTATGCACATGGAAATAAAAATAAAACCCTTACAATGGTTTAAAAATTTGCAAAAAGTACTACACTTCTATTAAGCTTATTAACAATATGCAATAAAATTTAGTAAGAAGCACAACCTATTTTTTTTAACTAAATTTTTTATGTGTAACCATTTGTTTTTATTAGCTTTATTGACAAGTGCATGACAAGTTCAGTGACTCTGCTGGGCAATGACTTTGATCGTCATGGTCTCATGGTCTCCCCTGCACTAATTGCCTTCTAAAACGTCTATGATATCGTCATCCTCCATGGCCAAGGAGTCAAAGGTGTCCTGCTCCTGGAGTTCCTCCCCGTCGAAAATCAGAATAAAGGATTCAGGGCACTTTCCGATTGCCTGGGCGAATTTATTCTTGAGAAATACAGCCAAGGGTTGATCCGTGCTTACTTGGCACTGCAGTTTATGGCCAGCAGAGGACAGTAACCAAATGCTTTTGCTCTGATTAGCCATTGTGTTGGATAGAAATTTAAAGATAGTATGTGGCACTCTATAAGATGACAGTAACCACGTGGCCTTTTGATTGACCGTGTTCATTCATTTTTCGCCTTTTTGTTTGGAGCCACATCATCAGTGGCAGAAGGGCTGAGATTTATGATCAGTTGCCGGCGGAGCGCTTAACAATAAATAAGTCCAAGAGAGCCCCGATAAGATAGTGGCTGCCTATAAGCAGCATGGACTATTCCCAAGTCACCCTCACACCTGTCTCATGCTCTCGTGTGTGGGTCAGCCTATCTCCCTCTTAAAATCAATGGACAAGGTGCATACGTGGGTAAGTAACCCCGTAGTACGGGAGTCTATCCCCAAGCGCACATTGGTCTTGAGTCATTGAAAAACCGATAAGTAACCGTTTATTAAAATGGTCAAATTAGTTTTTAGGTATGGGTTTGTTTAATTTTAGTTTAGCGGAATCACATTTATTAAGACCTATTATATAATAAGGGTTAGTAAAGGAGGAATTTACCTGTTCAATAACATTTATTTTGTAGATCTCCGTTACGTTATTCTCTCTGTATACCGTTGCTGTCTCTGTCGTTTGAAGATTTTTTGAAAAGTTTTCATCAGATTTTCTTTTCTATAACAATGTTAAAAAAATAATACCATAGAACCATTTATCAGAAAGTTATGAGCATTTAAAGTTTTAACCGAAGTGTAAAATATTTTTTATTTTGTTTTAGTTGTCGGACCATTAACTAATAAGTTTAATTTGGCTCTAAGTACCCAAACAAAAATTAAATAAATTTATATCCACTGCATACAGAGAGACTTCATGTTGACCCCTTAACAACCAGAAGTCCCAGACAAATTAACCTTCGAACTTAATGCTTATACAGCCAAATAATAAAACAAAATGGGCTCGTAAAGCAAAGAGCAAAATGACAGAGCATATTTGGAACCACTGTGCGCGATAGCGAGCGCTATCTAAACGAATTTATAAATATTATACGAACATATACTATAACGGCGACGGCGAATTTCGATAGAGCTTTGCGAGACAATCTGGGGAATGAGAAATGCGCCGGCAGTCAGTTCTAAAGCGGCTTTCCAACACCGCAGTCGTCTTTCTTCAGGATTCGGATTCTGAGTCGGAAACCATTATCTCCGGCGGCAGTGCGAGGAGACTCATTTAAATTCAAAACCGGTGGGAGAGCTAATTGCGGCAGTGGCCAGAATGAAGTGCCTGATAGTGTTTGGGCTGATTGTGGCCCTGTTCGGTGCCTTCATCGGCTACGGCTACGTGGTGTTCTCGGACCTGACCAAGCCCCTGCCCAAGCCCGAGTTCAAGGACAACACCTACTGGGGTCCTGGCGACGGCAAGGACCATGTGCCCGACGAGAAGATCTACGAGTTCAAGCTGCAGGTGCCCCAAGCGGAAATCGATGACCTGAGGCAGCAACTCAATCGCACGCTGAAGCTCACCGAGCCGCTGGACGGGATCGCCTTCGAGTACGGATTCAACACCTATGCGCTGGAGCAGTTTGTGGACTACTGGCGGGACAAGTACCTGACCAAGTGGGATGAGCGCCAGGCACTGTTCAACTCGTTCAAGCAGTACACGACCGAAATTCAGGGGTGGGTAGAAAAAGCTTTCAGTCTTAGGATAACATGGCAAACATTTGGTTCCCCTGCAGTCTGAACATCCACTACATTCACGAGAAGGCCTCCGAGGAAGCGAAGGCCAGGAAGCATGTGTACCCCCTGCTGCTGCTCCACGGCTGGCCGGGATCGGTGCGCGAGTTCTTCGATTTCATACCCATGCTCACCAAGGACCAAAACATCACGGACTACGCTTTCGAGGTCGTGGCTCCTTCTCTCGTGGGATACGGATGGTCTGATGTAAGTGAATTCCACTTTCTACAAAATCTAAAGCTATTCAGCCAAATGTAGTGCGAGTAAGATGGAGATATGCATGCACTTTTACACTTTTACAAAAGAATATTTTATTAGACATTTATTGACAATTCATATTTTAAAACATTAGAAATTTATAATAACATCCTTAATATTATAGGCAGCAACTCGTCCCGGCTTCAATGCCGCCGAAATGGCCACCGTGATGCGCAACTTGATGCTGCGTCTGGGTCACAAGAAGTTCTTTGTCCAAGGTGGAGACTGGGGCAGCATCATTGGCAGCAACCTGGCCACCCTCTACCCAGAGAACGTGATCGGTTACCACTCCAACATGTGCGTCCTGCACTCGCCCCTGGCCATTTTGAAGGGAATCTGGGGCAGCTTCTACCCGGAGAAGTACCTGCCCTCCAGGTTCTTTGTGGATCACCACTTCCCCGTGTGGGACAAATGGCTGGAGCTGCTTCAGGAGAGCGGCTACTTCCACATCCAGGCCACCAAGCCGGATACGATCGGGGCGGCTCTGACCTCTAGTCCCGTGGGCTTGGCCTCCTACATCCTGGAGAAGTTCCAGACCTGCACGAATCCCGGCCTGCAGCAGGACTTCGGGGCCATAGTGACGGTCTTCGGTCTGGAGGCAGTGCTGGACAACCTGATGGTCTACTACCTGACCAACTCGGCCACCACGGCGGCTCGTTTCTATCTGGAGAACGTGTCCAAGACCTACAGGGATCTGCAGCTGGACCGAGTGCAGTCCCCGGTGCCCATGGGCTGTGCCCGCTTCCGGTTCGACCTGCCCTCGGTGACCGACTGGCAGCTGAGGGACAAGTTCCCCAACCTAAAGCACTCCATGTACTTCCAGCAGGGCAGCCACTTCGCCGCCCTGGAGATGCCGGCCATGTTGTTCAATGACTTCACCGCCTTCGCCGCGAAGATTGGCCTGCATGGCGAGACGAATAAATAAAAGGTTTTTCTATTACTAGCAAACGATCTTTAAACTTTGGTCTTGGACTCGTAGCAGCAAATGAGGTAGCTTTTATATTCGTAAGCTAACTAGAGGTCAAAATACTTGATGTGCTTGAAATGGTTGTTATAACACAGGTTATACCCCACCAGGGGTAAGAATATAGAAATATTCATAGAGAGAGCCAGCCTTTTATTTACGTCCAGTTATTTCTATGTTTCTTAATGTACGTAGGTACATTTACTTATCTCAAGTAGTATTTATTTTCATTATATAATATTTGTTTATTTTACAAAATGTTTGGTTTATAGAAATTGTAAATAAACAAGTTTTAACTGTGGAATAAAATATTTAACACTTTCTGATAGTGCTACAAGCTAATAATCAGTTCCGAACTCTCAATTTGTTTTTGAAGGAGGTTGTTCTATAAACAATTTACACTTGCACATCTACAATAAGCTGAGACGAACTGTAAGCATCAGGTGGAAACTCAAACATAGCACAATGCGCCAAAAAGTTAAATTTACAAAATCGTAAATAAAAAGCTGCAATTTTTGAGATACTCTCTTAAAAGATTGAACAATAAGCGAGTTTAAAAAGAAAAGTATCGGAATTTTTTATGATAAAATAAATCCAATCTAACATTCAACTACTAGTATATACATTATTTCTTAATTATTTATTTAATTAATATTTTGAGCAAAGGAAAACGGAGATTATATAAAACTAAGGTAGAATCTCATCAATGGTTCTTAGCCAACTGCATATGAAATATTGACAAAAATTCTAAAATGTTAAAATAAATATACTAAGCTACCTCCCGGTGCAAATTGAAAGCAATTTGTTAGACATTTAAACCGTCTTGTTCTCATTTAATATAAGCGATCGATTGTTTATTGGCACATGAACACATCAAAGCTCTCGCGTGTTGATAAGTGAATTTCAAAATCATTATTACGAACATTGTGGGTACAAGTACCTAGTACATATTTTGAACTGAGTTCAATCCAATATATTATTTGTTATTCTAACCATGAATTGTTTTTCTTTAGTTTGGCAAAGTAAAACTGGCTGATCATTATTAGAATAGCTCTCCTTCAATTTGTTTCCGAAAGCTGCCCGAAATTCGCGTATTTTTCGCCAAATCATGCTCGCATTGCAGTGCAGTGACGATGGGATCCACCTCGGGATCCATTTGGGATCCACAAGCCGGCGAAAGCTTTCGTTTGCCGGCTGCTTGGTCTTTGAAAATCATTTGTGGTCGACGATCGCACACGACCGGCTGTGCAGTTCACAGAGGGGTGTTTCCCAAGTATAAAGATTCATAAGTATGTCGAATGTTTCTGTGCGGATCCTGGTCGGAGGACTGGCCATCCTGTTGGCGGTCGGCTACAAGAACTATCGAGACCTCTCGGCGCCAGGAAAGAGGCCCGATCTGGACAACAATGCTTACTGGGGTCCAGCGCTAAAGGAACCCTACAGAGAGAACAAGGCCATCCTACCATTTGACATCAGCGTCAAGCCCGAGGTGAGCTATTGCCCATTAAAAGCTGTGTTTTATTAATCATTTTATCCTTTAAATAGCGTAATTAAAGAAACCTTTTATTGAGTGCTTGTTTAAAGTCTTATCACTGTGATATTTGACTAAACATACTAAAATTTTAATTTCGTCATGCTGGTCTTACATATTATTGAGTGGATTTAATTTCAATTTATGAAGATGCTACTCGCAACATATGAGGAACATTACAATATAAATATAATATTTCCAATATCTCCTTTTAAAAATCCCAATCCCTACCCCACAGATAATTGAGGACCTGAAGAGCCAACTTAGTCGTCCTCTGAAGGCCCAAGCACCCCTGGAGGGCGTCGGATTTCAGTACGGATTCAATGCCAACGAACTGGCCAAGGTGGTGAAGTACTGGCGCGATTCCTATCTGGCCAAGTGGAGCGAGCGCGAGCAGTTCCTCAAGAAGCTGGACCACTACCAGACGGAGATCCAGGGGTGAGTCGGGCCACACCAATGGCAATCCATTTTCCACATGCATAATTAGTTTGCCGGCACACAGACCTGCATTTGCACATTAACCCCGAAACCTGACCCCAGCTTTCCATTTTTGCAGCTTGAAAATTCACTTTATTCATGCCAAGCCCAGCCAGGTGAAGGGCCAGAAGCCCAAGAAGGTTCTGCCGCTGCTCCTGATGCACGGATGGCCAGGAACCGTTCGCGAGTTCTACGACTTCATCCCGCTCCTGACCACGCCCAGTGACAAGAGCGACTACGTCTTCGAGGTGATTGCGCCCAGTCTGCCGGGCTACGGATGGTCTCAGGTTAGTATTCCACTCTCGAGGCAAAATAGTAAAGTACCCGTCAAAACTAATAGTTACTAACCAAAAAAGATTAGTCAAGCTCAGCAAGATAATCATTTTGTTAACTTCTCTTGCATAATTCATTGTTTTGATTGATAAATTCATTGTTCATTTCAAAAGTTTAAAGTTCCCGGCTAATAATTTTCCTGTAATATAATAACATAAAATATAAATATATTAAATATTTAATTTTCAATTCCAGGGCTCTTCTAAAACTGGCTTCGGGGTGGCCCAGGTGGCCGTGGTGATGCGCAACCTCATGCTCCGAGTGGGATTCGAGAAGTTCCTGGTGCAGGGCGGCGACTGGGGCTCGTTAATTGGGTCCAATGTGGCCTCGCTTTTCCCGGAGAACGTACTGGGCTACCACTCGAACATGTGCGGAAACAGCAGTCCGCTGGGTCAAGTCAAGACCCTGCTGGTCGCGCTCTTCCCCAGCTGGTTTGTGGACAGCCAGCATGCCGATTTCTACAAGGGATTGGGCCACCTGTTCGGCACCATATTTGAGGAAATGGGATACGCACACATTCAGGCCTCCAAACCGGACACCATTGGCAATGCCCTGATCGACAACCCAGCTGGACTGGCTGGCTATATTCTGGAGAAGTTCTCCACGTGGACGAATCCCGCATTTAGAGAGCTTCCCGATGGCGGTCTGACCAAGAGGTTCACCTACGATCAGCTCCTGGACAATGTGATGATCTACTACGTGACCAATTCCATTACCACCTCCGTGCGTCTGTACTCGGAATCCATGGTTGCCTCGCAGTTCGCCTTGGCAGTGGATTCCCTGCCCATCAAGGCCAAGGCTGGATGCACCCGTTTCGCCCACGAAATTATCCACGCTCCCGACTCTGTGCTGGCCAACAAGTTCCCCAATCTGGTGCACAGTACCTACCACAGGGATGGCGGCCACTTCCCCGCCTTTGAGCTGCCCCAGCAGTTGTACGATGACTTTGTTAGCTTTGTCCAGAAGGCTGAGTTTTAATTAGTTTTAGGATCACTTTGTATATTTTTGTAAATGGAACAGCAGAGTCTGATGCGAAAATTATAACAAATCGGCTTGGTGATTGCATTTGCCTTATCTGCTTTGAAAACCGAAAGTTGAAGTGTGTTTTCTTTGGGAACTGTGATAAGTTATAAAGTGAAGAGCCAAAGGGTGGGTCTGCTTGCTTTTTATAGGCGAACACTGTGAATAGATAAATCTAAGCTCAGAACAGCATTACGTAATGTTAAACAAATTGTTTGTAGTCGACTTAGGTACACACTTTCTTGAAAGTTACAAAAATAATGTAAACATTTTTATACTTGTTACTGTCCGTTCGTCCGTATAAACGCTGAGATCACGAAAACTTTGGAGCTAGAATTTTTGGGACTTAGCATGTATGTTCCTGGGATTTCTGGGTATCACCCCCATTTTAACGCCCACATTCTTAAATATTTTGAAAAGCTTCAAATGAGATTGTGTTCTTATTATTAGTAGCCATCTACATGGCAAATATTAATAAAATCCGACGATTCATTTAAAAGTTGCAACCAAATACGATCAATATTTTAAAAAGTTGACTGAGATTTCACACCATATATAGGAAATCAGCTGTTATTACTAATTCGCCGCCAAGCCGCTAGGGGCGGTACAGGCTGAAAGCGCATGGATGCGCTAGGTGGCGCTATCTACCCTTTGCCCTCCTTTTAGCTGAGTAATGGGTATTTTATGAGAATGTCATGTTTGGCTGTTTAAAAACTCGTAAAGTGAGTCTACCCTAAGCTAGTGTAGGCAGGAACACTACCTACCTGAATTGGAACCCCAGCTGCGTCGCAAAATATCTAAAATTCGCCCGTCTGTATATACCTAACATACACAACCCTCCGATCGTTCCCCACAAAGCTTCAAACAAAAAACCGGCACCAAAGCTTTCTCGAGTAAATAAACAAACAAGCCCATTCCGACGAGTCATCCACGGTCTCAAAAGCCGCTACCCCGTCTCAGTATAGTGCCAAGTAAACCTGTTGATAAGCCTTAACTGATCGACTGTAGAGCGGTCACTCAAAGTCGCTTATCACGGTGAGCGACGAAATCGAGAGCTGCGCCGCGATGATATGCTGGAACGGCCAACATCGTTGAAATGGGAGCTGCAATCCCAGTCAGTGTGACTGGAACCGCTGAAAGGGTAGGATGGGTGTTACGTTTAAAATTCTGGTCTGTCTGCTGGCCATCGGCGGGGGTTTGGTCTACAGGAATGTGACCCAACTGTGGGCCGACTTGCCTGTGCCCCAGCTGGATGCTCAGGAGTGGTGGGGCGATGAGGCGCAGCCCAAGGACTACGCCGCCTATTTGGCCAACAACTCGGAGGTGATCAACAACAAGCTGAGCTACCCCGAGAAGGTGAGTGTGCTTATCTATTCTACTCCGCCTTAATTAATTATTATATGCCATCTACAGACCATTGCCGACCTGAAGAGCCGCCTCAATCGCACCCTGCGCCTCACGCCCCCGCTCGAAGGCGTGGCCTTTGAATACGGCTTCAATACGGATTACCTCAAGGAGGTCGTGGAATACTGGCGCGATGACTACCTGCCGCGTTGGCGGGAGCGCGAGGTGTTCCTGTGGCAGTTCAACCACTTCACCACCGATATTCAGGGGTGAGATAAGAGCGGCACTTATCATATCCACAGATAGTAACGATGGGTCTGGGTTGCGGGCTTTTAGGCTACGCATGCACTTCCTCCACCTGATGGTCTATGATGAAAACAAGGTGGGCAAGAACCACTATCCGGTGCTCTTGCTGCACGGCTGGCCGGGCTCCGTGCGGGAGTTCTACGACCTCATCCACTTGCTGCATCAGAGCAACCTGGACAAGAACAACAAGTACATCTTCAACGTGGTGGTCCCCAGTCTGCCGGGTTACGGCTGGTCGGAGGTGGGTTGAGGCTGATCTTAGCGGCTCTTCTACGGCTAAACCATCTCTGATCTTACAGGGCACTTCGAGGAAGGGTCTGGGCACCGCTCAGATAGCCGTGATGATGAAGAATCTTATGGATCGCTTGGGATACGACAAGTTCTTCATCCAGGGTGGCGACTGGGGCAGCATCATTGGCAGCAACATTGCCACCCTGTTCCCGGACAATGTCCTGGGCTACCACTCGAATTTGTGCTCCAGCCTGAGTCCCAAGTCCATGCTCAAGGGTTTTGTGGCTGGTTTCTGGCCTAGTTTGTTTGCTCCCGCTGGCTACGAGGACTTTTTCTTCCCGAAGTCCAATGAGCTGAAGTACCTGGTGGAGGAGAGCGGCTACTTCCACCTCCAAGCCACCAAGCCGGACACAATTGGAGCCGCACTCATCGACAATCCAGTGGGATTGGCTGCCTACATCCTCGAGAAATTCTCCACGTGGACAAATCCCAGCTATCGCTCTCTGCGGGATGGGGGTCTCACAAAACGCTATAAAATGGACGCCCTGTTGGACAATCTGATGATCTACTACCTGACCAACTCCATCACCACCTCGCAGCGCCTGTACGCGGAGCAGTACTCCCAGGCCCAGCGGGACTTGCACCTGGAGAGAGTACCCACGCCGGTGCCCACGGGATGTGCCCGGTTCAAGAGCGACCTTATGCACTTCCTGGACTTCCAGTTGCAGGACAAGTTCAAGAACGTGGTGCACAGCACCTACCACAAACAGGGCGGGCACTTTGCCGCCCTGGAGGTTCCTAATGTCCTATACAAGGACTTCATAGAGTTCGTAAAGGCGGTGGAACGAAAATTTAAAATTAAGACTTTGTAAATTTTTTCCAATAAAAATTGTTTTTTTCAAGATAAGTCGGGTTTCAGCTGATATCGATAACTTAAGGATTACTAACATGTTTTGATTCTGTAAAAATTGAAAATATCCATCTTGTGGGTATGAAAGCAATTTTTTTTTTTAATTGAAAAGTTAGTTAATTTTAAATTAAAAATTAGTTAAGCTAGTTATTATAAATATACCAACAAAGGACAACCTTTTTTAGGGTTTACTTTTCATAAACACTTTTTTAAATGAATTTTATTATTACTTCTGAGAACCAAACAATTTATTTTTAAAGCGTATTTGAAATTATAAGTATTTTATTATATATTCGTTATATGTTATATTTTTTCATTATATTTAAATTGATAAATATTAATTTTCGATTTTTTTTACTCAAAAAGTACTTATATATTTTGTCCCTGAGCTTTAAAAAATACCAAAAGCCGTACCTGATTATGCATCCAGGTACACGTGCTTAATAACCTCCCATCACTGATCCTGGGAGCATTGCAATCGGGAATCGGAGTTGAAGTAATTGCTCAAACCGGCGACATAGTAGGCCGACTAGCAAAATATAGACTTATATGTCATAAGATATTTGGTTTGTGAAAAGCAGGCGGGTCCAAAAACTCACAGAATCAATTAGAAGCCGTTAATTTGTCAAAAAAAGAAGTGAGCCGTAAAATCTCAAAGACAAAGGAGCTCTTAAAGAGTAGAGGAGTAACAGTAAAAGGGTGACATTTTCTACCAACCGAAAAGATGACCGACGTAAAGTTAACCGTGGCTCTAACCAGCGTCAACGGGGAGAACATGTCCCGGCACGACATGCTCCAGTGGGTGAACAACCTGGTCCAGGGACACTTCAAGAAGATCGAGGAGCTGTGCTCTGGTAAGACTCCCTCGACGAACCACACTTCTTTTGTACAAACCGACGATTTCGACTAGGTGCCGCCTACTGCCAGATGATTGAGATGATCTTTCCCAACTGCATCAACCTGAAGCGCGTGAAGATGACCGCCAAGCTGGAGCACGAGTATCTCCACAACCTAAGGCTCTTCCAGGAAGCCTTCAACCGCTTGAAAGTGGACAAAGCGGTGCCCATCGATCGTCTGATCAAGGGCCGCTTCCAGGACAACTTTGAGTTCTTGCAGTGGTTCAAGAAGTTCTTCGACTCGCAGGCACCTGGTCTGGAGAACATCAAGTCCTTGGCCAATGCGCCGGCGAGCAAACCCATTAAACCGCGCGTTTTCGCCAAGGAGCGTTCGCCAGAGGTCGCCAAAGATGATGGCCTCAACGAACTGATCGGGGAAATGCAGACCCTGAGCTTGAGGAGGGAGGACATAATGGAGGAGATAAACAAGTTCTACAACAAGTTGCGCATGGTCGAGGATCTAGTGAATGATATGGCCAGCGACGGTCAGAACGAGAAACACATTCAGTTATGTAAACGCATCCAGACTGTGCTGTGCAAGACGATAGATGGGCAGGTCAACGAGGAGCCCATCGAAGTTATTGGGGAAAATGGAGATGAAGACCCCGAAGCCGCGGATCCCAATGAAGGATTGTATTAGGGTTTTTTTTGGTACGATGTCCTGTTTTCTATAATTATTGTATTATGTATAAACAAATGCTTTGTGAATTCAGCTGTTTGAGTCATTATCCGAGGAGGAGTAATCCCCCACCAAGCTTAGGGGTTTTTCATTTGAGCTTTGGGCTTGGGTTTGGGTTTCGTCCAACTTTCTGCGCCGAATACCGAGATCCTGTAGTTGTAGCTGGCTATTGAGCGCCTTTTGCCGCTTGAGTCCACCAAAAGTGGTGACTGTTGCTCCCGGCAGAGCTGGTCGCATGAGCAGCTCCAGCCGCTGTTCGGACTCCCTTTCCAGAGCGGACCTGGTCTGCAGCTTCATCAGGGCGGCCATTTCCCGATCTTGACTAGTTTCCGGCAGAAGCGCAATGTCCAGACTGCTCTTGGCCAGCAACTGGCGATCCAGCTCCTGCTGCCCCTTGATCTCCTTCTTCTGCTGACGGAACTCCTGCCGGAGGCGACAATTGGCCACGTAGCTGTCATCCCAAACACTCATATTGCGCTCCATCAGCTTCTGGAGCACCGGCTTGGCATCTGCCCCAGCCTTGGCATCCTTTGCCTGGTGTTCCAGCTTGTACATGGCATCGTCGAAGAGTCGTTTCTGCACCTCCTTGGTTTCCGGCACCACCTGCTCGTTCTCCAAGGGGTCCCAGCGGTTCTCCTGCCGTCGTGCCCCCGAAAGTATAACATAGTCCAGATTGCCGGGGTCCGTCTGGATCTCGAAGTGATTGTCGCACAAGTGGCACTTCATTCGGAACTTGAAGACCGGCGTGGTGTAGTACATGCCCACCTTGGTCTTCTCCGCATTGTAGCGCACACCCATGCCAATGTGGTTCTTGCAGCCGTCGCACCAGATGTTGTAGGGCATCTCGAAGCGGATGATGATGATCCCCAGGTGAATCTTTCGGGCCCGTTCCCTGAGGGCGTGGGTGCCCTGGAACTTGTTGAGACCGCCCTTCTTGGGGTCATAGTCGGGCGGGTAGTACTTGTTTTGACCCTTACGTTCACCCATTTTGTAGTTTTCTGGGTTTCCTTATTTTTAATATTTAAAGTCTTGGATTCTGAGTGTCCAACGTAAATAACAACTTTTTGTATTGAACGCAAATCAGCTGTTTCAAAGCAGCTAGTGATGGCCTTCTGGGTAAATTGAAAATAGCTAAGAATGTCTAAAGAAATATGTTGGTATGACATAAATGAATTAAAATTTTCTAAATTTTTGTGACAGTACTTATAGATCATTCCTTAAAACCAAGTTTCCATGTATATCATTGTCATACATCCTCTAAATAAGTAAATACATTTATGTATATAATACATTTGACGTTCCATCGAAGTGCTACAAAAATAGCTAAAGCTCAAGACCCCCGCTAAATAATCGATAACAATAGCGACGGCGTGACAGCTCTTCCAGTCGGTCCATCACCAAAATAATAGTTTCTCGTGGGCATCCACAATTTGGTTGGATTTTTAACCCTTTTTGCCACGTAAATTGAATTAGAAGTAGCGCACGATCCCGGCAAGATGATAATCTACACGAACGAGGGCAATCCGCTGGGACTGCAGCTGCTGATGCTGGCCAAGTTCGCCAAGCGACCGGTGCAGGTGCAGCTGGTTAACCTAAATGGTGAGTTCTGCCTCGGATTCCCTTTGAATTCCGGGTAAAAGCCCTCAAGTGACTCATTTCTGATGCAATAACCATGGGATGTTGCAGACGCCAAGTACAAGGACTTGCTGGTGCTGCCCACCTTGGAGCTGGACAACGGGCTGCGCCTGTTCTCGCCGGCGGCCATTGCCAAGTACCTTTCCGTGGATGAGGGGCAGCGGCGCGATGAGGTAGGGCTCCCAAAAAAGACTTATTGGCCCATGACCCCTGAAGGTTAAACTAATTGGTTTCTGCTTCCCCCGCAGTGGCTGGAGTGGTCTGCCACGTTGCTGGCTCCGGCTTTGGCCCACCACATGGCCGTGGGTCACAAGGCGGACGCGAATGCACTGCCCGTGCTAAATGCCCTGGTCAAGAAGCTGGACGACAACCTCAAATCCTCGCCCTTCCTCGCTGGCAACCAACTCACTGCCGCCGACATCGCCGTGTGGTCACTCCTGGCTCCAGATGGCACTCTTAAAGGCGCCCAAAACGTGGACAGTTTAAGGGATTGGTATGGCCGGGTAAAGGCCCTTCCCGAGGTACAGGAGGTTCTCAATGCACAACCGCTGAAGGATCTCAGCTTCAATGCGCTGCAGCAGTCGAATAGATATGGAGGACTGCATCATGTCCCGCTCAAACGACTCAGCCTGGCGGACGCGGGCAAACTGCTGGTGGATACCACACCCACTGTGGCGGACACTGTCACGGACGAGGAGATCAGCGCGGCGCAGGCTGCCTTTACCTACACAACCCCCAAGGAGCTTAAGGAAGAGCGCACTGTTCTGCCCAAGGCAGGTGAACGCAATGTGCTCATCACCTCGGCTCTGCCCTACGTCAACAATGTGCCACATTTGGGCAACATCATTGGTTGTGTACTGTCTGCTGACATCTATGCTCGCTACTCACGCTCTGCCGGTTACAACACACTCCTGATTTGTGGCACGGATGAGTACGGCACCGCCACGGAAAACAAGGCTTTGGCTGAGAACCTCACTCCGCGAGAGATCTGCGACAAGTACTTTGAACTACACAACGCCATTTACCGCTGGTTCGGCATTGGCTTCGATTACTTTGGACGCACGACAACACAGGAACAAACAGAGTGAGTTTAAGGTGCGCAGATAAAGATTTGCTAATCAAACATCTATACGTTTTCATAGCATTGTACAGGAGGCGTTCCAGGATGTCCTCAAGGCTGGGTACATTATCACAGAGAGCGTAGAGCAGCTGCTTTGCCAGAAATGCGACCGCTTCCTAGCGGATCGGTGAGTTTTTTCTTGTTATGTTTTGAAATGGAACTAATTAACCATTCTATGATAGCTTTGTGGAGGGCACCTGCCCACATCCTGGCTGTGGCTATGAGGACGCCCGTGGCGATCAGTGCGACAAGTGCGGCAAGCTGGTTAATGCCACTGAGCTGATTCGTCCCAGGTGTAAGGTGTGCAACAGCGCCCCTGTGCTGCGTTCCTCCGATCAGTTGTTCATCGATCTGCCGAAGGCGGAGCCACAGCTCAAGGAGTGGGTGGACAAGTCGGAGGGGGGATGGACGCACAACGCCAAGGTGATCACGAGGGCATGGCTGAAGGAGGGTCTCAAGCCACGCTGCATCACCCGCGACCTGAAGTGGGGCATCCCCGTGCCGCACGAGGGATTCGAAAAGAAGGTCTTCTACGTGTGGTTTGATGCTCCATTTGGCTACGTGTCCATGACCAAGCGCTACACCAAGGAGTACCAGCAGTGGTGGCAGCCAGCCAAGGGCACAGACGTCGAACTCTTCCAGTTCATGGCCAAGGACAATGTACCCTTCCACTCTGTGGTGTGGCCCAGTGTCCTGCTCGCTATCAACAAGGGTCACACGCTGGTCTCCCACATCATGGCCACTGAGTATCTGAACTACGAGGACGGCAAGTTCAGCAAGAGTCGTGGTATTGGTGTCTTCGGCAACGATGCTCAGGAGACTGGCATTCCAGCCGACGTGTGGCGTTTCTATTTGGCCTCTGCCCGACCCGAAGGTCAGGACTCCAGCTTCAGTTGGAACGATCTGGCTGCGCGCAACAACTCCGAGCTGCTGAACAACTTAGGAAACTTTGTGAACCGCGCTTTGGTCTTCTGCGAAAAGAACTTCGGCAGCACTGTTCCCGAAGTGGCCACCACTCAAGATGATCTTGTGCTGCTGGCTTTGATTAACCGCGAACTTCGTGGCTACATCAACTCTTTGGAGAAGGCCAAGCTGCGCGATGGCATTCGTCATCTGCTGGCTATTTCTCGACATGGCAATGGCTACATGCAAACCCAGCAGCCGTGGGTGCTGCTGAAGGGCACCGATGATCAAAAGAAGCGAGCTTCCACCATCATTGGTCTTTGTGTCAACATCGCCTGCCTCTTGGCGAACCTCCTCTTCCCTTACATGCCAACTACGGCTAGGACTCTGTTCGGTCAGCTCAACGCCAAGCAGACGTCGCTCAACGCAGAGTAAGTGCCTGTTTAGTGAATGCTTATATGTATCCTAATATTTTATTCCATCCCAGGAAACCGCTTGCCACTTTGCTACTCCCCGCTGGCCACAAAATCGGAAAACCAGCTCCGCTTTTCGCGAAACTGGAGCAGTCCTTCATCGACGAGCTCAAGAGCAAGTACGGTGGCGCTCAGACTGCTGCCCAGAGTCAAACCAGCGCTGCAGACTTGGAGCAAGCTGTGCAGGCTCAGGCGGATAAGGTGCGTCAGCTGAAGGCGAGCACGAAGGACAAGGCTGTGTGGCAACCGGAGGTGACCAAACTGCTGGACCTCAAGAAACAACTGGAAGAGGCTAAGAAGACTGCGCCTGCTGCCGCCCCTGCTGCCGCTACTGCTCCCTCAAATGGCTCACAATCCGTCCAAGATCTGGAGAAGGCCATCCAGGAGCAGGGCGACAAAGTGCGAAAGCTGAAGGGCAGCACAAAAGACAAAGCCGTGTGGCAGCCAGAGGTGAACGTGCTGCTGGACCTGAAGAAACAACTGGAGGCGGCTCAAAAGGCCGCCAAGGCAGCTCCTGCCGCCGCAGCTCCCGTTCCTTCACCCGCCGCCTCTGCAGACCCAGCCCAGGTCAAAGTGTTGGAAGACAAAATCGCTCAGCAGGCCGAAAAGGTCAGGACCTTGAAGGCCTCGGGCGACGCCACCGTGTGGAAACCCGAAGTTGATATTCTGCTGGGTCTGAAAACCCAGCTGGCCGCACTGACTGGAACCCCGGCCGCCGGTGGTCAGGGCAAGGGCAAGAAGAAGAAGTAGGCCCTGGACCCTCGCTCCTCATAACTATTAACTACGTTGGACATTTTACCTCAACTCTCAAATCTAATCACGCATTCGATGGCAAATCTTTAGTCACGAACTGGCACAGTTCTATTCATCGCTTTTAAGTTATGCATTTGCATTTAACGAACCTTCGTATTTATTTGAAGTATGGCTAAATTATTAAATCAGTTAGTAATTTATTGAGTTTCCTGAAAGATACATTAAAACCCTTGACTTTCAAAGAAATGGCATTTTGAATTTCGATAACAGAGTACTGAGCTGGATATCGATAACTTGCACGGATACCTGTCACGAGATCATTTTTGTAATCACGGCAAGTGTTGTTAAATTAGTCCCTTATTTTGGCTCAAACAGAAGTGTAAAAAATGGTTAACTTCTGATATAAATTAAGTTTTTAAAGCTAGTGTTGTAATAGTTTGCAGATTTGTGATTTGCCATTGCATTGTTATCGCGGCTTAAGAGTACTGGTGAAGAGGTCACGGTTATCAGTCGGTGGTCCATCGCTAGCGAGTTACAGCAAAAAATTTGCCATGTAAATGCAATATAAAAACAAAAGTGCAATACTAGAGAATGTAAAATGCGTTAAAAGCGACTAACTTCAGCTGCGGTAAGGGGGAGTAGTTAAGAAAGTGCAGAGTGGGTATTTGCAAAGTGAAAACAACGCACGGGCCACACAACAACAAAGTACGTCTGTCCCGTCACGCGCCCCTTGCCCCGCTCCCCTTCCCCACATCTCGTATGAAAACAGCAGAATATTCGTCATCAGCTGGTCCTCTCTCTTCGCTCCCGCTCTCGCCCCGCAGACCTAACTGCACTTTTCCCGCAGAGAGCGAGAGAGAGAGTTGAAATTTATTCAGAAATTTATTTTTTTGTGTTCCTGCCACGCGACATTAGCTTTTGCCCGATATTGCAGTCGGGCGAATCGGAGCACCTAGGGTACCCGGGGTCAATTGACAGCCCCAGCAATTAGGCGGAACACTGGGACAAAAGAATGCCCAGCCTTTCACAGGTGCTCCGCCTGCCACACTGCTCGGGTATGCAGCCCATCAAAAATTAAGTGAAAAACACTATGTGTGTGGGAGTTGGATCCCAAGGACGCGCCGTGGAGGGCAACAAGTGTTTGCTAATTGATTGCCATTGATTATTCGCAGAGCTCTGCCATCCGAACGCCGTCGAGTAACCATTGAACCCCAGCGAAGAGCTAGACAGACACTTAGACAGAGCCACTGGCAAAAGACGTCGCCATGGAGTCCGCGGACGCACTCGTCGAGGAGCAGAAGCTGATGGCGGAGGCCAAGTACCGCACATACATGACCAACATCGACAAGGCGCTGCGCAATTTCGAGTACTCCAGCGAATGGGCGGATCTGATCTCGGCCCTGGGCAAACTCAGCAAGGTACAGCTCGGCTACCCTTGTGGCAATCCAGATAAGCTCTGGAGCCACTGACTCACAGCCGTTTCCGGGAGCCCTTATCTCGACCCGTTTAGTAATTTGTTTCCCCCTTCTTCTTGCACAGGCGATATCGAGCAATACGCAGTACCAGGTCATACCCCGGCGACTGAAGATAGCCAAGCGACTGGCCCAATGCATGCACCCGGCCCTGCCCTCCGGGGTGCATCTGAAGGCCCTGGAGACCTACTCGGTGATATTCAGCAAAACAGGGCCGGAGCGCCTGGCCACGGAGTTTATATACAGGTCGGTGGCATAGAAAACCAGAAGTGATGTTTACTTAACGCGCAATTTTCATTCCCCAGTGCTGGTTTGTTCCCGCTCCTCGGCTACGCGGCCATGAATGTGCGTCCCGCCTTGCTGACCATCTATGAAACCTACTTCGTGCCACTGGGGGACAAGCTGCGGCCCGCTCTCAGTGGCTTCCTAAACGGCGTACTGCCCGGCTACGACTGCGGGCTGGATCACTTCGAGCGGATCAGCACCCTGCTCAAGCAAGTCTGCAATGCCGTCAATCCCATGCACTTTTACACGGTCCTCTGGGAGTCTGTGGCCAACAATGCAGCCATTCGCCTGCCGGCCATCACCTACCTGCTGGAGCACTTCAACAAGCGGTTGGACATGCAGGAGCAGATCTACATCATGGGGCACAACAGGGAGATCATGATGTCGGCCCTGTGCGTCTGCCTGAACGATTCGCTGATCCTGGTGCAGCGGAATACGCTGGAGTTCCTGCTGCTCGGCTTCCCCATGCACACGGCGCTGCTCTCCGAGGATGACTTGGTGAAACTAGTCACCAACGGGCTCAACACCATACTCCGCAGGGACATGTCGCTGAACAGGAGATTGTTCAGCTGGCTATTGGGCAGTGAGGTGGCCAAGAACTCGCCGTCGTACGACACCCTATCGTTGGACACCTCAAATGCCCCTTTGGATGAGGAACCAGAACCTTATTTCATCAAGCACTCGCGGCACATTCTTATAAGGGCCTTGATCACCACCCTGAGACTAAGTTTGGAGTGTGTTCCCATGGACCTGAAGCCCTACAGGATCATGCTATCCCTACTCGACAAGGCCGAAATAGGCAGCGCTGTGCTGGACTACGTGCTCCATGATATAATTCGAGCCATGTACATCTCGAGTGGCAATGCGGAGGCTTTAAAGTCCGCCAACCTGCTGTTTGCCACCTTCGATCCAGCTTATATTTGGAGCTACATGACCAACATGTTCGAGAAGGCCTGCCTACAGGCGAACCCCGCCCAGAATAAGTCTCAGTCCCAGACGGTAGAAACATCTGGAAAATATGCCTGCGACGTGGGATCCGGAGATCCCTGTGTACTGGAGATCTGCGTGCTGACGGAGTTCCTGCTGGAAACCGTTTCTCTGGAGATGTACACGGAAACCACCAGGGTGTACCTCCCCAAGGTGTTCCTGGCTATTACTCAGCTTCTTTCCCTGCACATGGACCACGTGAGCAGCAACGAGATCACTGCGTCGCTGAAGCTCTGCATGAAGATCGTCTCGAGGGTGCAGCCTATGATAACGTAAGCGAAAAACAAGAAACAAAGAAGCATCAGGCGATCCTTATTAAACCTCTTATCTCGTTGTTTTCCCCTCAGAAGTCCCATAAAACTGAATAAGCTGATAGAGCAGAGCGGTGGCTCATCGTCGGATGAGAAGATTACGGTCAATTCGGCGTGTGAGACCGGAAAGGTGGAGGCCGGAGCGCAAGGTAACTCCCTGGAGAAGAGCAAGTCCGACTCACGGCTAAACCAATTTGCGGAGAACACGCTGCACAGTGCCGATCCCAACGATGAAGAGCTCATCCGACGCTCAGCGTCCAACCAAAGTGTGGGACGTCAGAGTCCCAGCAAGAAAAAAGCCAAGTCAATTTCTCGACTCTCGGAGCTGGATAAGGATGTGAGTAACTTTTATAAAAAGAGATAACCCTTATTAAACATTTCTTGAATACAGATCAGCGCCTCAGACCCTCAGTCATCCTCGGATCTGGACACTCCGCGAAGCATAAAGAAGCTGAAGGCCAAGGCCAGGGTGCCGTTCATACGAAGCCCCAAAAAGCAGCGACCCAAGGATATTGTCCTGATTGAATCGAATGCCTCCACGGAAGTGGGCGATGGACCTAGTGCAGAAGAGCCAAAGAGTGCTCCGCCGGATCAATCGCCGCAGTTCCAGCTGGATGAGGAGAGCCGGGCTTCACAGCAGCGCGGATTCTCCATATTGGAAAAGTGCATACGCCAGTACGAAATCTTCTTTGAGGTTTATTTGGCCCACAAACTGCTCCATATTGAAGCGGAGCAAAAAGAATGCGCAGTGAAGGTGCAGCTCCAGCGAACCACAAGCACCACTCATACCTCCAATCTGTTTATGGCCGAGCAGGTGCTGGAGCACGAGTGCCCGGTGAGGGAGTCACAAATCGAGCGATTGTTTAACTTGCTTAGGGTGGACATTGTCCCGCGTTCCAAGCAGCTGCAGCGTTTGCTCAATCGATCCCTGCCGCTGCCCGCCAGCGCTAGTGAGCTGAGCAGCGACAGCGAGGCGCAGGAGGAGAAGCAACAGAGCCTGCTCATTGATGGACAGACACAGCGTAGTGTGCAGCAGCTAGCCGAGCTTCAATTGAGCCCCTCTCTGCGTGGAGCAGTTAAACTGGCGGCTACTCTGCTGGTGGAGATGTCTACCTTTCCCAACTGCAATAAACACATCGTGCTGGACAAGAGCGGTGAGTGGGAGCTAGGATTAGCCAATAATGTTTCATATTAATGTTGTTTTGTATTCCCTTTCAGAGCCTGAATTGCCCAACTGGTTGAAAGTTCTGTGCCTGGTGGCCTGCTTTGCCCAGAGCGACAAGGAGCTGCAGGTGTCGTCAATTACCACGCTCTTTGATTTGATAAGGTTTGTGCAAATGAAGTACCCCTAGGATGATGGTTTGACTCTGTTTTTTTATTACCTTTCAGCCTGCTACGCTCGCAAATCGAGCATACCACCAGTCCAGGAGTCACGTTCGTGGTGATGCTGCCGCTTCTAAAGTTCGGTCATGTCAGCTACATGGAGCAGCAAACGCGGGTCTTCCAATTAGTGAGCTCCATCTTGTGGGATTACCTTGGCGCTGCCGGCATAGATCCTGCCCAGATTGCTGCACTGCTCCATCAGCTGCACAGCTGCCTGGAAAGCGGTCTGGTGGAGACCATCATCGGGAATCGAATGCAGGCGCAACACTTGCTTCAAATACAGCCGCAGTCGCGTAATGATTTGGGTAGAACAGCCCTACGTAACTTCCAACTCGAACGTTTGGCGGATGCTCAGCTCCTCTGTCCAACGGAGTCGACGGAAAGATTGCGAGAGAGTCAGGCCCGAAGCTTCAAAAAGTTCGAGCTGCTGTGGCACCTCGGCAGGGACAAGCAGACTACAAGAGGATTCGAGAAGACGCTGCTCAAAGTGCTGGACACTCTCGCTTTACCACATTATATGTCCGAGCGCACTTTTGTGACCAATTGGCTGCAGGCGTCGCTTCTCCGTGGTGATCTAGCCCGCCTTACCAAGCCTCTCTACAAGATCCTGCTCTCGGCCAGCTCCAAGCGCGTTGGCATCGTCCACATGCAGCAGCTGTACCGCGAAGGGGATACCGAGGCTACGCCTGCTTTCGAGCGGGATGTGTACGCCATCAGCTCGGAGCAGGGCAATGTCAAGTACCACCACATGGAGAACTCCAGTGGGGTTAAGAAGAAGAGTCCCATCAGGAACTTCCCCAAGAAGATCTTTGGCGTCACATTGAGTGGGGGCAAGGCCAACAAGATATCCAACTTTGTTAGCGACAAATCGACTGTTGCCGCTTGTGCTGAAGCAACGCAGGATTTGAATACCATCGGGCTGATCATTAATCCTCTAGAGAATGCCAACGACTTTGACGACGAAACGGATTTGGAAGAACCTCGCATCGAGATCCCTCACAAGGAGACCCCGCTGGAGCAGAAACTAGCCAGCGCAATGGACGAGAGCGAGCAACGTTCGCAAGAGCAACCACCTAATCAACCGGATCTTCAATATGACCAGGATATTACCGACCATTCGGACAGCAGCGACTTTGAGTCGGACTCTGAGCTTCGCGAGACGAGCATTGAGAAGGAAGACAGCCTGACGGTCAGCTCCAGTGCTGGTGTTAGCGATGATGTCAAGCGCTTTGTGGGCGACTGTGAGAGTGTCACAGAGGCGTTGACCCAGCACGAAAAGATAAAGAGCCGCAAGACCTATCGGTTGACCAGGGAGAAAACACCAGGGGAAACCAGTTTGAACTCTCTGGAGCAGCAGAAGGATCACGATAGCATCCCTGACCTTCAGGCAGATGCGCTTCCGGCGGATGAATACTTCAGAGAAGATAAAAAGCTGGGAAAGCGTAAGAAGCTGCTCACTGCTGGGGAGAAGAAACGACTCAGCTGCATTTCGAAGACGTCCACGGATAGTAACATCAGTGGCTCACACGTGGAACAGCCAGAGCAGGAGGATGAAACAGAGCCAGGAACCGAGTCCACCATCAATGTGGAGGACAAGAGACGTAATCTCAGCTTGGAGACCAGCAAGCTTCAGCCCGACATACAGAAAACGCTAGAAAAGGGCAAGCAGAATGTGGAGATTCTGCGGCAGAATAACGCAGCTGCTGCTGCTGCAGCGGCGGCCGCAGCAGAGGAGCAGACCAGTCTGCGCAGCTCTATGAAGAGCACGGTTTCCCTGGCGGATGCGGCTCATCTGTACCACAACCACCTGCTGATATACTTGGGAATTTACGACACCCGTCAGACCCTGTATGCCCTGCAAACGCTTCGCAACATTATCTGCTGCGATCGACGTACCTTCCTTTGCCTGTCGATAACCACATCCTTCTCGAGCGCCAGCCTGAAACAGTTGCTCGTCCGCCATCGCAAGAGCATCTCCGGCAAAGGATTCGATGGAGGAGTGGGAAGCTCTGAGTATGCTCAGGGCTATCGCGGTTGCATGCAACTGGAGCTGCTGGTCACGCTCTGCTTGTTCTACGCCCGCGGCTACTTCCAGAAAGAATCCCTGGATGCTCAGCGACAGCCACCCACGCTCCAGGATATTGTTAACAATCGGAGGATCCAGTTGGAAAGCATTGAACTGCTGACCCTCATCTGCTCGGAACTCATCGAGATTGTCAAGGGCATGGGCAAGGGCCTGGCCAACTATATCGCCGACTTGTTGGCCCGAGCCAAGTTGCAGAAGGTGATGCTGCACTGCCTCAACAGCTCGGTGTGCAGTTATGGCCGCAGAGCAAACTCTAACAGCGGAAGTTATGCGGAGCAGGTGCTCAGCTTCAATGATCCCCAGGACGATCAGCTGCATGCGGACTGCTTCCAGCTCCAGCTGCTACGTTTGCTACTGGCTGTAATCCGCCTGGAGCACGAGGTTCATCAGCTGCGGCAGGACACGCCTCCATCCGCTGGAGAGGATTCGACAGGCAATGCGTCGCCCACTCGCTTAGCTGAGGGAGCGACTGCCAATGTGAAGTATCTCCCCAACTGCCTGATAAGCCAGCAGCCCATGTTCCTGGCCGCCGTGTTGGGCGCACTGCAGCAGGAACGCTTGCGGCACTTACACCGCAACTGGACGGACTTGGTGACCTCATCGCTGAACTGTTTCTCATTTGGCTCACTCACGAACATTGTGATTAGCGTTGTACATCAACTGTGCAGCAATCTAGACCGCCTCTCCAAGTTGGGTCTCCAACAGCAGCGGCACTTTCCGCCGGACTATGTGGTATCCCAACTGGAGGCTCTAACCATCTTGTGCCACTACTGTTTACTGGACAATACGCAACAGACTGCTCTCTCACACCTGTTCAATCAAGCTTACCCGCAGACCAGCTCGTCGGCACAGAGCTCAAGCACGGGTCAGTTGCTCAACAGCATCGTACATTCATTCCTCTCGGCCAGCGAATCCTCCAGTTCAGCGCCGGCTCCAAGGAATCCACAGCTGCAGGCTGCACGCAACGCCGTCCTCTCGCATCTTCCAAGGATCATGAGCAGCGTGGCTGCCATATGGGACAGCGAGCTGGGCCAGTTGCGCCCGGTTCGCCAGCAGCTTCTTGAGTTCCTATCGCCGGTGTCCTTGCATCATGGCTGCAACTTCCTGGCGGCTGTGGCAGTCACCTGGCAGCAGCGGGGCATTGCCTCGAACATGAGTGGATTGAGCATCGCCGAGCAGTTCCAGAGAAACTCCACTCTGCAGGCGTGTCCCGCCCAGCTTTCGTTGGTCTCCTTAGTATCCAGCATTCGTGTTATGCCCATGGACTCCTTCGTCATGACTCTGCACCACGTGGTGCGTTCGCCTCCGCCAATCCATCGACCACCTGCCCAGCTCAGCATCGAGGTGAGTTCCCTGGAGCTCTTTTACTTCTACATGAGGTCTGCCCCGGCTCCTCAGCTGGCGGATGCCTGGAGCTCACTGCTGGCACTCATCCGGGATGGCTTAAATCTGACACCACCGGCGCAGTTTGCTTTGCTGATGCTCCTCAACGAGTTTGTCCAGCGCTGCCCGCAGATGCCATTCCAGGACAAGAAGGAGGTGCGGGAGCTGCATGATGTGACCTCTCGACTGGTAGACTCTCTCTCCAGTGTGGCTGGATCCTGTCTGGAGCAGACCACCTGGCTGCGTCGCAACCTGGCCGTAAAAGAAGATACTGATGGGTTGGCCAAGGATAACAGCGTGGGAGGTGGTGGACTTCAGCAATATTCACTGCAGGCTCAGAGTGTTCTGGCAGCCATACTCTCAAACCTACTGGACGTGGCCTACGGTTCCCAGGAGAAGGACAAGGTGGTCAACATAGTGACGCCACTACTATACAATATAACCCCTTATTTGAAGAACCACACTGCTCGGAACGTTCCCTTCTTCTACGCTTGCTCCGCTCTGCTGGCCAGCCTGAGTGGCTACCAGTACACCAGGAAGGCGTGGCGGAAGGATATGCTGGATCTTCTGCTGGACAACGCCTTCTTCCAGATGCACCTCTCGTGCCTGCCCTTCTGGCGCATGATCATGGACAGTCTGATGACCTACGACAACACCACGTTCCGGGAACTGATGACCCGCGTCTCACTTTCCCAGGCGGGCAGTCTCAACATCTTCACGTCGCGGGACCAGGAGTACGAGCAGCGGGCCATGCTGCTCAAGCGTCTCGCCTTCGTCATCTACTGCAGCGAGTTCGACCAGCACAACAAATACATGCCAGACATCCAGGGTAAGTGAGGCTCAATTTTGAGAATACAAATTTTGAGGCATTACTAGTGAATTTTATATGTGCAGCAATTAAGAAGTTAATTATTTTTTATTGCCACCGATGTTACTCCAGGGAATTAAATTACTAAAACACGAACTTTTTGTATTTCCACAGAGCAACTGGCTAACAGTCTACGACTGGTTCCCATGGGACCTTCGGTACAGGCGGCCGTTTTTCTGTGTTTCCGCGTGCTGCTCCTACGCATGTCACCCGACCACGTCACCTCGCTGTGGCCCATAATCATAGCGGAAATGGTGCAAGTGTTCCTGCAAATGGAACAGGAGCTAAAGTCGGAGAGTGAGGAGAGAAAGTAAGTTTGCACAGCCAATCGAAAAATACTTATAGCTAATCAAACTTGTGTTCAACCTCAATTGCAGCCAACAAATGCGTATGCCTTCGGGAATTGATGTGTCCTGGTCCTCTGCTTCAGGAGCCAGCAATGGCTACAATTCCCAGACGCCGATGCAGCACTGGCGGTCGGTGCAGCTGGAGGCCTGCAAGCTCCTGGAACTGGGATGCGTGCTGCCCGCTACCAAGCTGCCGCACTTCCAGATGTACCGATGGGCTTTCGTGGGCACCGAGTTCGATGTGCACGAGGAGGAGGTGCGCCTGCCCAACGGGAGTCTGGAGAACTTGGCCACTTTACCGACCGCGCTGTATGTGCCGCACGTGAGTCGTGTGGCCAGGCTGATGGATATGAAGTACACCAGTCAATCGCCGGTAAGTGATTACCTCACTGTTCGTGTGATTCACCCGATTAACTGGTTTATGGGCTTACTCCAGGTACTGCAACGTCCCAGCAATAGACATCTCATGCTGCACTTCCAGCAACTGCAATCGCTACAGGAGCTGTACGCCTTCTTCACCATGCTGGGCATCAGTTGCCCCCAGCCGCGTAACTTCGCCGACACGGAGAACGATGTGGCCAACTGCCTGCAGGAGATCGAGGAGGTACTGGCCAACGATTTCCTGGAGAAGCTGCCCAGCATAACCACGCCGAGATGAAAACCGGCCGTTGCCCACCGGCAGGCACAGTCGCAGATCCAAGCGAGTGGGTCCCTGTTCGAGCTCAAGCTGAATCTGAATCTGGGCGTGGAGTCTGCCATGGAGCCGGGAAGCGCCGGCCAGGCGGGCCGCATCCTGGCCGCCGTGCAGGCCAAGCTGACCAGCCAAAATGCCGAGACGAGCTTTACGCAGACCCAAAGCACCACGGACAGCAGCAACAATAAGAAGACCAACTTTCCATTTTATGTCTAAGTAAGAGGATGCAGCAGAAGACGATGCCGAGTATGATAGCTAGCTATATAGATAGAAACCCGGGTCGAGTGTATACCTGTCCGTAGTGTGATCTATCGTTTTAAATGTTGAATGTTTAAGAACGCGGTAGCCCCATAGCCAATAGCACCCTGTATGTATATGTAACCAATGTATTTAACTGTTGATAGTTGCTCCCGAGTCGATGAGAATAGGAGGTGTGTATAACGACAAACTGCAATCAAATAAAATAAAATCGCATTTTATTGCAAACTGTGAGGCGAAGAACAGGGTAGGGTCTCCCCAATAAATAGTCTAGTGGTAGAAAGCTAAGACACGCTTAGAGTGCGCGCAAGATGTACGGTGGTCTCGCAATTATTCAGCTGACAGGCCGCCGAAAACGTAATGTTTTTAAGTCTCCTCGCGCAGAGAACACCGAAAATGGCAATCTCAAAGGCACTACACCACGTTTAGGGTGCGTGGGGCTTGTCTGTTGGCATCGCTATTCTTCAGCTGGAGGTAGAAGGAGTACACGATGCGGGCGCTGAAGGCGACAAGCACTGAAAGGGAAGAGAGGAATACTTGTTTCGGACACCTACTAGCAAATCACTCCGTTTACTTACAGAACGTGATGATGTATATGAGCAGGGCGCCAAAAATGTTGTTGATTCCAGTGGCTTCGCGGTATCCTCCGTAGTGGAAGATAACACCGAAAACGGCGAACGGAAACCCAATGGCTTCGATAGCAGCGAATATCAGCCAAACGAAGACCAGCATATGCTTTTCCTGGATTTGATAAGGTTTATGGTTTATCGTTAAATATTAAGTTTTATAAAAAAAACGCTGTATTTACCCTTAGGGTGCCGATCAACAAACACACATTGCCAACTACAACAATTGCAAAACCAACAAAGTTGAGAACTGAAAGAAAAACAAAATATTTATTAGGAGTCTGAAAGATTAAGACTAAAAATGAGTCAATGTCTACCCACGAAAAACGCATACAATTTCTTAGTCAGAAAATAAATAATTCACACGTTATTACCACATGTTTAAGAAAAATTATCGTGCTCTTACCCATATAAGGCACTTGCATTTCCCCAAAATTCTATCTATTTTGTTTATAGTGCCCAATAAAGATCTTCCCTGGGCATCATCATAAAAAAGGGTTCCTATTTCGGATACTAAAATAATCTTAGTAACTTATTAAAGAATAAAAATGTTTAACTTTGTTTTTAGGTAAGAGAATAGAGAGTGTAATTATAGCTAAATTTAAGCCTTTTGAAAATTAGTATGTACACTTCGAGAACGAAACGCATGCTCGATTTGGTCACCGATGTCGTCATCGATGAATGTGGATGGGTTAAACGCGTTTGTCTCGAATGGATTAGCTCATTGTCTTATTTCGTGTCTCGTATTCTCGTATCGACAATTTAAATTCTCTGAAATGAAACGCCATGTCCGTTTCTGGAAATAAACAAATGCCACGCCTCGAACTTCTCCTACCATTTGGGGCGAATAGCACGCTGAAAGTTATGCTAATTAGCCAGTAGATCGCAATGCCCAGACACCAACTCCGCAGGGGGGTGTTGCACGGGCCGCTTTCCACAGTAAGGTCGATTTTCATTTTGAGATTCGGTGCGATTCGAGCTCTTTGGGAGGAAAAACAATAATATGGCACTAAACCGGTTTGGGATCTCGGAGCGCTCGGAAACACGACCGCACTGGGCTGGAATCAAATAACAACTGAATGCGAAAGGCAGTGCCTCTGAGTAGCAACAGTTGGGCGAAACTGGGCAACACAAACATTTTTTGTTCTTAAACTAGAAATGTAAATATATTATATATTTTAAAGTAATTTCGGGTGATGAGTATGAGGGTTGGGGAGTCTGGGAGGTGGGTAAGTCATATTAATCCTCCTTGGTATGGGGCCTTCCCCCTTCTAATTCCAAATAGAGTTTAGGGTTACTTTTTTCTAATCTAGTAAAATGTTTTTTTTTAGACAAACCACAAAAAATTAAAATGTTTTTATGATATGTTATGTTAGATATCAGAAACACATGGTCAGTTCAAACATAATTCTTAGCTTTTCTTTAAGTTTTTGTGCTGTGAAAGCTACCTAAAAAGTAGCCACCTGTTGCCTAGTGTAAATAAATGAATACAATTGGGAGAGCACCGGAACAACAGAACAAGTGGCTGGGGAGAAGTCTTTGGATGCAAAATGCTAGGTTACACACTGAAATTATTAAGTGAACGTCATCATATTTGGTCATACTTGACAATTTCGTTTTGGAAGATAAAACTATCAAAAATATACGATATTGAAACCGCACTTCCGAAATGACTCAAGAATTTTGAATATTTCTTGATTTGTCTATCGTCACACGATTTACCTTGTTAAGAGGCAACTAAAAATTTCAGTTTCTTTGACAAAAGCCATCGAACTCAAGTTTCTTGTGTGGAACAATTAATAAGAATTTTAATGATTCTGATTCTTTTAATGATCCCTATGTCAAGGAGTATCACTTTAAGCCTGAGTCCGAAATCGTTACAGCCGCTTTTGAAAAGTAGAAAAAAGTCTTATATAAGTCTTAGGTCTTATATAGCTAAATAACTAAGTTTTCGGAACAGACCATCATAAAAATTTAGATCTTGAATTTAGTTAAAAACACGTAACAATTCACGTCAACGAGTCACAGCTACGTTCGTGAACCAGTCACGGTTTTCTACGTGCCTGTTTCCGTCGGTCTGGCAGCGCCGTTCCCCGAAAGCTCTCAGTTGTCAGAGAACTGCGACTTGCATTTTCACTGCGCCGGCAAACTAAAAAGGTTTTGTGTTCTCCTCCGCCATCGCAAAGTTAGGAACTCCAGCAAGATGTTGACCTCTGTGTTTTGTATGCGGCTGAACACCTACGGTGTTGTCATTGGGTGGCTGGGCGTCATTTTCTCCTTCTTGGCCACGATCCTTCTGTCCGTGGGCCTGGGATTCGTCGATCAAATTGCGCAGCAGATCGTCGACACCCAGAAAAACACGGAGATGACCGTCAGCGAGGTGCGCACGGGTAAGGGTTCATCATAGGTGCATCCCCCAGGGAGATAGCTCCATTTTCATCCGTTTTCCAGTGCTCGTCATTCTTTTCAGTGTCTACCTGGCCCTGAAGGTCATCAATCTTCTCGCCTCGGCCATGTTGGTCGTGGGCACCGTTAAGGTAGGTGGAAGCCCCGCAGAGACCTATGATCCACGAGATACATAATTCCTTAACGATGTGTCCGCCCTTTCAGGAACGCCATCTGCTCCTGCTCCCCTGGCTGATCAACAACGGAGTGATCCTGGCCATTGCGGTTATCACCCATATTGGCCTGTGGGCCGAGATCATCGGATCCTCGGTGCCCTTCCTGAACGCCCTGCCAGTTATTTTGCTCTCTGTGCTGGTTCTTGGTAAGATTTACGTGACTCAGCCACATGCATATCATATATGTGCATGGCCACATATACATACGCCCTGCTTCTGGAAATGGGTATACACAGCTCTTGTTGTGAAATTGTGGATCCCCACTGCGCTTATCGCTCGGCGGTCGGGGATCATTCTGTAATTAGACTCGGACATGGTGCTTATTGTTCTCCATTTGCTCGTTTCAGTGCTCGGATGGTATCTCTACTATGGCATCTACTCGCTCTTCAAGCAGATCCAGGCCTCCAGTGAGATGCAGCGCCCGCTGATCCCGTCGGCCACCCAGCAGACCAATTCCTATCCCAGCTACACCAAGATATAAGCTCTCACATGCATAAGCCTTTGACTGCATCGCGTAATTTTCGAATGATTTCAGCGCATCTTCCTTAGCCCCAGTATTCATTGTTAGTAACACCAAAATTGGCAACCAAGTTGTAATTTCGATGCAGCCAAGGAGGAATTTCTTATATATCCACATACACGTGTCTCTATTTTTATCTACTCGAACGAAATGGCCAAAATTCGATTTTTCGATTGGCTCTGAAAATATATTTTGCATACACTCATGGCAAATAACTTAATTGGTGGTTATGGAAAAAGGGTTATTATGTAAAAAAGCACATGATAATTTCCTTTTTTTTCCTGTTAAAAATGTTTTAACAGGTACCAAAGACAGAGTAAAAGTAAAAATTGTAAAATGTAAAGTAGAGTAGTAGATAAAGTGTAAAAAATATATTTTCTTTTTGAAGTAAGGGGCACCTGATAGTCGAGTCACTCCACTTGAGGTTCTCTTCTGCTTTCTATTCAGACATAGATAGTTTTATTGTCTTTGGAAGATTCTTTAGATTGAGATAGTCATTATTTACATTGGCGATGACCAGAACAATAACAGGCTTTGTGTTGTATCTAAGCTCTTTCCTAGTCGTAATTGTTATACACAATAGTTGTATAACACTTAAAAATCAATCTTTTGTTGGTATGGTGCCAAGTATTTAATATTTGTTATTTTCAGAAGTTCCATCTGCTGCTTTGCTCGCTAATAACCAATTGGATTTTCTTCGGCCATTTTGAATGTCATCTAAATTGTAATATTATAATAATAATATTTTATTATACGTCGTTAGGACTACTTCTACCCTTCTTAGTTAGTTTTCATACCATTAAAAAAAACATATCATTAACAATTTAATTAACAATTATTCTTTATGCAAGTGGGAGCACGACTTCCTTTCTTTCAAAATGTTGTATTTTTCAAGACACTTTGAAGGATATTGATGCCAAAAGAAGTGTGATGTACTTTTAGCCTTTAAAACTGAATTGAGTGGCGATTCAAATTTGCCCAGACTCAACTTAAATTCTTGCTCTTATCAAGAAGCAAAACTGCAGTAATTGAGAAATGTTTTACAAATTTCAAAGTGTAAACATTTATTTTTTATAATTTATACATGTTCAACTCAGTATAAAGACAAATATGTAGGAATGTTATCTTTTCCCAAAATTATATCAGCTAATGCTTCGGTTGATGACAAATAATGCTGAAGTGCATTAGGGATTTTCCTTATTGTCATGACTTAGCCGAGAAAGTAATGGTCTTTTCCACACCATCTAAGGCCAAAGCCAAGCCAGGGAAACTAGCAAGATTCTAAAGCAATCCAACCGAGTTAAAGATCCCTGCGAAATCTTGTCCGAAGTCGAAAGGGTGCTAGGGACACCGAAGACCATGTACCCTTTTACTCAACAAGAGTGTAATGACATTTAAATTCATGATAAAATGGTCACTCATGGGCTTCAATTTGTAAGCTACAAAAATATTTTCCAACTCGACTTCAGCCGAACTTGCATGACTTTCGAATAGTATCTCATACTTATTTATCACCGCTGGTAAAGTATGTTTATAAGTTGAAGTTTTTAAAAAAAATACACTATTTTAGCGTTGGCGGCGGCGTGAAGAGGTCGTGCTTTTTTTCTTATTTTCGAAGTCAGTGATCCTCCGAGTCCTGCAAAATGTTGAAAACAGTGTGCCTCATACCGCTTAAAACTTACGGGTTAATTACTAGTGGCTTTTGCGGATTTGTATCCCTCCTAGGAACACTTTTGTTTTTGGGGGTCATCCTCTCAGGCGCTGTCGATATAGTTCTTGGTTTGCTGAACCCTATTACGTCGGTGTGCACTGGCTTCTCCTACATAGCCGTCTTCGAGGCGGAATGCAGTTTAATCAATGATTTCAAAGCCGAATCTCTTAGAAGTGGTAAGATGTAACCAGGAAGTGTCACCGCCAGTCAAAAAATATTTTATTTTCTGCTTTTCAGTCCTGGTTGCAAGTCTTTTCGCTTTTTTGACTGTGTTGGTGGTCAATGTAGTGGCGTCGGTCATGCTGGCCATAGGTACCATAAAGGTAGGTCCCTCTCCTTGTATCGTTAAACAATTTTGAGTGATTTACCCTTATGAGTCGAATATGATTATATATTATACATCTTTCCTATTTCTAAGTCGTTGCTGTTATTTATAAAGTTTAAAGGTAAAACTTTCAAAGCAAGACGATTTAAAGAGTAAATAAATAAATATTTTATCAGTAGAGTCAAAATGAATGGATGTTTTTATTTTCAGAAAAACCATTTCTTCATGGTTCCCTGGCTGATAAACAATGGATTGTTCCTGGCCGCCTGGATCGCCCTCTGCATTGCCAAATGGATCTATCTTGTTGTGCACTACCAAGTTCCGTTGATAGTTCTCCTGATAATCTTTGTTTTCCATGCGGGTATAACTGGTCAGTCTATCGTTAATCACCCTGAATTTATCTGGGACTAACAGGTGGATCCCTGTATTTTCTCGTTTTAGTTCTCAACTGCTACCTTTACTATGGTATTTATTCACTTTTCAAGAAGACCCGAGGACTCAGAAACGCCCCGGCTTGTGTCGTCTTTAGACCTAATCCCAAATTTGATTTGGAATTTAGGAATATTAGTGGAGCCGTCAAGTAAGGACACTGCCTGTGGTTTTTAAAATATATTGTACATTTTTTTGTAATCTAATAAAATGTCATTAACTACGGTGTGATTTAAAGAAACAGATATGTGTAGAAAATCAATCCGAAAAGTCTGTAGTGAAATGGACCAAACTTAAAGTTATTGCTTAAACGCACTGAATATGTACTCTTCAATAAAAAGGAAGTGACTAATTTCATGATGAAATGGTAAAAAAAATATTTATAAAAATTTGAAAATATTTTTTCAAACTGAACTTGTATGACTTAAGATTGGAACTTCATATTTTTATTTCATCCCGAGAGAAGCACGATAAGTTGAAAGATTTAAATTATACATTTTTTAGTTTAGCGTTGGCGGCAGACTGAGGAGGTTGTGTTTCCTTCATTATTTTCGAGTCCTGCAAAAATGTTGAGAATAATGGTCTGCATTCCGTTGAAATCTTACGGTTTGATTACTAGTGGTGTTTGCGGGTTTTTATCTGCCTTAGGACTATTTATTTTTTTGCGGATCATCATCTCAGGCGCTATCGAGACGGTCATTTGGTTGAACCCCATTATGCTCATGTGCAGTGCTTTTTCTTACAAGTCCATCTTCGAAGGCGAATGCATTACACTCATTGATGTACTGGTTAAATCTCTGGAAACTGGTAAGATTTAACTAGGAAGTGTCTCCGCCAGTCGATAAATCTATAAGTTTGTGTTTTTCAGACCCTGTTGCAAGTCACATTTCCCTTTTGATTTTTTTAGTGGTCAATGTTGTGGCATCCGTAATGCTGGCCATAGGTACCATCAAGGTAGGTCCGGAGCTTTGAGTAAATGAGTTTATATAATTAAGAGTGTCGAATGAACACTTTATAAACCTTTCAGTACAAGAGGCTTTAAATTTAGTTTAGCTTGGTAGATGCCAAATAAATTGCATTTCTTACTTTCAGGAAAACCATTTGCTCATGCTTCCGTGGCTTATAAACAACGGTTTGTTCCTGTTCATCTGGATGGCCCTCTGGATTTCAGAATACCTTGATCTTGTTATAGACGAAAAAGTACCCTGGATACTTCTCTTTATAATCTTTGTTTTGCACGCGTCTATAACTCGTTAGTCTAAAGTTAATCAGGTTGAATTACTTTCGGACTAACTAATTCCCCGAATTTTCTTGTTTCAGAGGTCAACTGCTTTCTGTACTATGGTATTCTATCACTTTACAAGAGGACCCAGGCACTCAGACATGATATTTCGGATGTTAGTGGAAGTAATAGAGCCATACTGTGACTAAAAAGCCTGTTATTTTTAAAAGATTTATAATAAAATAAAATGGAGGGCTATCCTTTATGTTTGCCTCCCAACAATTAGTCCTTAAAAGTCTCTTGTTTTCAGAAAACTTTCCCAAACCTTCCGTGCAACTCAAACAATCTTTTTCAGTTTAGATCTGATAAGTAAGAAGTAAATTTACTACACACACAAAGGGCATAATTTAAACATTGTCTCGGGCGGCATTCGTTGCAGCTACTTAGTTACCTACTGATGGGTGCTGGCTTATAGTTCCGGGGTTCCGAAGCGGTCACTGTCATTTGCCCAGGCCCAACCACATGTAGCTGGGGTCGATAAACTGGGAGCCGCGGTATCCCTGCGGGTTGCGCGACACCAGCGATCGGATCTTCTGGGAGGGTCTGTAGCTGCGCAGGGCCTGCAGGAGCTTCGAAGTCTTGCGGTCGTGCTCCTGCTGCTGGGCAGGATCATCCTTGGCGTCGGGCGGCATGGGGGGCAGGTGCAGTGGGTGCGGGTGCTTCCCCTCCAGCAGTCGCGTTTCCGACTCGCCCAGCTGCGACTGCTCTGCGAAGCGGAGATTGGCCTCCAGCTGGTTGAAGAAGCCGCCCAGATTGGTCATGGCTCCTGGAAGAAGCAGGAAACCTCACTAGCAACGGTGTGATTAAGGCAAAAACACTTGGTTCTTATTTAGCTGCTTCAATCTTTAAAAAATTCCTTTAAAAAAATTAAGCGATACAAAGCAATTTTCATGTTTTAAACAAAAAGTTACATGACTGAATCCAATTGATAAATATTTCCTTTGTTAAAGGAAGCCCTTTTTACAGTCATTGCAAAATAATCAGGGTCAAAATACAAGTATTTTAAATGTTATTTTGTTTTAAAAAGGTATTAGTCACTCTGTGGAGAGTTTTAGAGTCAAGGGAAAAGCCAAATTTTACATGTTTTGTGTTTTGATCATGTTGGAAAGGCCAATGTAAAATCAGCTTGAAAAATGTAGAAACCAATAATCTAAGAGCCTTTGGAGAAAATAATAAATAAAGACTTATTACTTTCCAAGCGTGTCTTCAACTCTTTCCGAACTTCTCCGTCTCCAACCGAAGTCCCATCCCATACTCACCAGCACTGATGGAGGGCCTGTAGCGTAGCGATTCCGGCAGATCTTTGCGTTTCCAGGGCAAGTTGTAGGCGTAATCGAAGGGCGGGGACTGCTCCTCCTCGTCGGGTGGCCACTCGGGGGGCGCCCTTTTGGCCTTGACCTCCGCAGCTGGCGGAGATTGCCACTTGTGCTGCACCTGCAGCTGCTTCAGGTGCTGAAGGTGCCACTGCCGACCGAACAACTCCGGATCCGGGGCAAAATAGTTATCGCCAAACGCCTTGTCCATTTCCGCGCCTTTCGATTTCGGCAGGGGATTTCCGCCTTCTGCCGGGTAAAGGTCGTCCAAAGCCCGTGACGTCGGCGTCGGGACCGAGTCCATGTACCCGTTCCCGTTGAAGTCCCAGCCCGAATCCAACTCCCAGTCCCGCTGCCACTCCGGCGGCACTTGGCGGTCACGGCCAGTGGCTGTTGATGTCAGTGGCGCTGTCGGTGGAATTACACATCGGCAGAAGGGCCCATTAATTGCGAGCTCCCACAGGATTTCGGGGCAGGCACCTGGGAGCAAACAGGGTTGGCTTTCCCCAAAACGGCATGACATTCAATTTCCGCTCCCGCCCTACTGATTTTAATTAGTGATAGGCGCAATGTCTGCTAATAAAGGTCAACTTTCAATTTGAAACAAGTGCCGGGAAATGAGTAATGGCCGAAATGTGAGATAGTTCAGAGTGAGTACGCCACATGGAATCTTTATGACCATCTATACCAGAGGGTAAATACCTTAATTAAATGAGCGGGGCCGAACAAACTAATCCTTGTTTTGGTCATAATTTTCTGTAACGTAGTTGTATACTACTAAATAGTAACTATGTAATGGTAGGTTTTAGTATAAAAATTATTCAGGATGTAAAGTTTCTGTTTTGCAAATCTACTTTTTTACTCCGATCGCAGGACAGTATTCTAAGGCATCTTTTCCCTATACTATACTATATTTTAAATCAGTTATATCTAGCAATAACCATTTGTTTGTCGTCCTGCTGAAGGTAGGTTGTTCCGGAAGTGTACATAATATCACTACAATATGGAGCTTTAAAACCTTGCTTATTAAAAAACGATACACTTTACTTACAAATTTCCTTATATTTATACTGGTGTGTTTATAAAAAGTACAAATTTTAAAATCATTATGTATACTATGTATCCCAAGGCTCAAAAACAGATCAAAAATTACTACCTACAGTCTCTTAAACTTAAGCCTAAATATTAATCAATTTTTTTATTTAAATCTCACATATAGTTCGATTACTCTTCCAATGTCCATTAACTTCACTGAACTTGGATTGACAAAGCTAATTACCTTACTTATTTGTTAATAAAAAAAATAGGAACCAAGTTAAAGGGTTTGCCACAAAATGATCTCAATCTGCGGGTCCTAAGAAAGTTTTCTTGATCAGGACCTGTCCCCCAGCTCTACTACATCTGAGCTCCCCAACTCACCTGCGAACAGCAGAACCATCAGCAGAATCCGTCGCCTCATCAGCAGGGGCGACATTGTGTGGCTGTTTCTCGAGCGTCGTCTTCGGGGTGCACTTACATTTTACGGATACCACCGCTAAATAGTTTGCAAACACATCTCAGCCGAACGGCGAAATTCCACAGAAGATGGCTGCTCCCACGGCGGAGATCGAATTCCTCGCCGGAGGGCTGACGACTAACGGCCAGGTCGCTCGCTCCGAGCGCTTTTATAGCTCCTCGCGGGCGCCCCGAACCAAGCGAACTCCACGGGAATCCTTTCGGCCAGTGCCACCCCGACCTCGCTCCACGCTCCAGCCACCAGGCGAGCACCTGTTGCCCGAGGACGGGAGCGGGACAGGAGGACGGCGAAGACGCTGGGGACATGCGCACCTGCCGGATGGACGTGTCACCTTTGCTTGGTTTTTGAAGTGCGACCTGAGCTTCGGCACTTTTCTAATATGCACGGAAATGGCGAATGGCGAATGGCGAACGGAGAATGGCACTGGCAATTGGGAGTCGAGTGTCCAAGTGCCGTTCTGGCTGGGATTCCGTTCCTCCATTCAAGCCAATAAGGCTCAGGTGTGCCAAAGGACCCTTTTATGCAATTATCCTGTCATATTGCGCAATTTACCCAGCAACCGATATTGCTCCAGGTGAAACCCGGTCTTGCCTCATCCTTTGTTCCCGCACATCCCCCAGATCCCTGGGAGTCCAGTCATCCATCCGACTATCCTGGCATCCGGCTGACATGACGTCAAAGGCTTCGCTTCTGAGTTTGGCCACCGTATTAGCATAATTGGGTCAGTCGCTGGCGTCGGTGGCTTTCCACCGGCCATTGTGAGCCGTGCATCCATTTATCCGTCCAGGAGCTGCGCCACCACCTTCGGCCACCTGGCCGCTCCTCGCTCCTCGCTCCTAATTGGATTTGCATGCAGCTTCTTTGTGGCACGCTGGGCGCGCTAATGGTCAAAGGCTGGCCAACGCCAAGTTTGCCTCCACAGCGTTTAAAAAACTTTCAAGCACAAACTGTTTGTTAATTAAGCTTCAATTACAAGTTGGCTGAAGTCAACTCACGGCCCATTTACATTTGTTCGAGTTATTGACGTGGGCGAAGTTTGAAATTTAAACCAATTTAGGAAGTCCCTTAAACGCTTTGATCATAAATTATATGAGCAGTGCGCAGTGAACACCCATTTTTTTAGTTTACCCAAACTAAATTTTCGTAAACAAATTTTAGGTTTTTCCTAAAATACGTAGTTAGAGGTATCTTGAAAATGTGACAACAAATATGTTGTTCTACTCTTTTTTTACTCGGTGATAAAATACATTCTTAAATCATGAAAAACGTTAGAAAATCAAGTATAACAATTAGTTTACGCTAATTTGGAAATATTTATTACGGCTAAAAAACAATTTAAAATATAAATTATTTATTTTTAATTCCTTTTTAGTCATGAAGATTGACATGTTGACAAGCCGCACGATAGGTTTATCGCCGATTCATATATTTCTTTTCATAACTTTTGAATTAATTTTTTATTGATCGACTCGACTATTGGTTCTGATCAAGAATATACTATATATATACTTTATGGGGTGGGAAAAGCTGCCTTCAACCTGTTACACTCTTGTCGATGAATCCAGTTAATAATATTTAATATTGTTATTAACTAGTCCATTACTAACAGAATTCGGCATAGAACGCTTGGGAGCGTGTGATTGCCAAATATTATGGATTAGACTCCAGCCCATTATTTATGACAATTCAATATATTTTGTATCTCCCGACTCCAGCCGTATTTGTATGACTTTGTGGTATATTTTATATCACCCCGCAAGTTGAAATTTTTAAATTATAAATTTATTAGTTTTGCATAGGCGGTAGACTGGAGAGGTCGTGTCTCATTCCCTGTATATAAGCCAGCATCCTGCGAAAATGTTGACCACAGTGTGCTACCTGCCGTTGAGAACGTTCGGAGTAGTTACTAGTTATTTATGTGGTTTTGTATCCCTGTTGGGAGCACTTATTTTCCTGGAGGTCCTCCTCTCGGGCGCTATCGAGACGGTTTTTGTTTGGTTGAGCCCCATTGTGTCCATGTGCACTGCCTTGTCCTACACGAAGACCTTTGAAAAGGAGTGCACTTTTATGAAGCAATTACCAATTGCACACATTAAAACAGGTAAGATTTATCTAATAAGTGTCACCACAAGACAATAAATCTATTATTTCGCGTATTTTAGGCCTTGTAGTAAGCCTCTATGCTTTGTTGACTGTGTTGGTGGCCAATGTTTTGGCATCGATCTTGCTGGCTGTGGGTAGCATAAAGGTGAGCCATGAGACTTGAGTTCCATTTCTAACCAAAACTAATCCTTAAAAAATAACCAATAGATTATTCCAGTTGTCTAATTCCTCTACAAGAAAATTAGGTTTTAAAGCCCAAACATATTTTATATCAATTTACTTAGTTTAGCTTCTGTTAACGACAACTATAATGGATATTTACATTTTCAGAAATGCCGTTTGCTCATGCTTCCGTGGCTGACAGTCAATGGGCTCCTCCTGGCCGTCTTCACTGTCATTTGTATAGCAAAATGGATTTATCTTGCTGTATACTATCATGTATCCTTAATATTTCTCTTGATAACCTTTGTTCTCTACGCCGCTTTTCTTGGTTAGTCTTACGTTAGTCACACGGAATTAGTCCTTAATATCCCAATTATTGTCTCGTTTCAGTGCTCGACTGGTATCTTTATTTTGGAATTTGTTCCCTCTTCAGGAAGACCCAGATCCTCAGAAAGTCCTCGGTATTGCATTCTAAGTTTGATTTAGAACTTATGAATATAAGGGGTGATATCACACAACCACTCCGTAAATAAACCGTCCATTACTTTTAAAGTATTTTGTCAAACTTAGGAAACCCAATTAATTGTAAGGGCCTACGAAGTGATTCTGACATTAAACGTGTATTCCAGCGTCCAATTAAATTTAAATTTAAAGCATATGTATACTGACTTAAGAATTATTTTTCCATACCGTTTTCCTTTTTTATACATACGTACTTATTTTAAATACCTATATTACTACCTTCAAGAATAAATCACACTTTATTGAAGACCAAAAGAAAATACTTGATATTCTTCTGAGTGTAGGTTGAGGTGATGGAATTACATGCAAGTCCGACCATTACACTGTAGGGGGTTGAAAAGTCGTTGGGGACCGCGAGCTTTCCTGGTGTTCCGCATCCCAAGCGTTCCCCCATAGAGAGCTTTGGGGTCTCGGTTTTGGGATCCAAAATTTGGACTCCCACTCAGTCGCTCTTGAGCTTTCGTGCCGCGAAGTCGTTAGCACAGCACTTATTGTTGCAACTGCGACCGAATAATTGGCTTGACAGCAGTTGAAATTCGTAGTGAAAAGTGAACTCCACCTGGCAAAGGACTCTCCGAAGAGCCACCGAGGAATCAAAGTGCAATTAAGGATAATAAGCCCCTGCGGAAAAGGAGCATCCAGCGAGGCAACCAAACCATTTTTGGTAAAAGGTGCGCCGCCTCAGCTTTTCCTTTTCCATTTTCTTTGGGAGGGAGTGGCGGTTGTGCACATGCCGTTGCATCCTGTCAACTCCTTTTTGGCCACCCCGAGGAGTTTTCCTCCAGCCAGTGCGCCTGCGCCGTGGGGAAAACGGCTGTTTTTCACATTTCCCGCGCTGCCAGCAGGTTGTCGACCCGGCCCAAGCCCAGGCCAAGAGTGCCAAATGCCGGCTGCCACACTCACTTTCGTTCAGTGCGTTTCCCAGCCCTTGTCGCATTCTCCCCGCTTCCTCGTTCCCTTCTTCCGCTCCCCTAGTTTCCTCGCATGTAGCATCTGGATTACCAAATAGACCAATCTGTCGGCCTACGCCGCGTATACTTAATGACGACTGCCCAGTGCTGGCTTTTGCCGCCTGTTTGCTTGGCCCACATCCAGTTGTAACCCTCGACCATTCACGGAGGTGGGAGTCTCTTTACCAAGCACGCACTGGCACTTGATTTCCAATTTGGGCGCGGGCGTCTTCAAGAGTTCTTTTCTCTTGTTCTTTTCGCTAAAACCGAAAAATGTGCTAAACGCTTTTGGCGGGGGGAGGCCCACGAATTTCAGGTTCTCTACGGATAGTCGACATAACTGTTTACTTTTTTTTAATATATATTTGTACGAACTATTTTTTGATATCTTAGACTTTTATAGTCTTTGGATATAATCCCCTCAGATGATGTTATAATCTTTGAGATATCAAAATATATTTTTAATGTACTTATAACTTAAACAATTTTTTTCAATTCTCATATTTTATTCAATGTTAAAGTAAGAAAAGTTCTGAAAGAATGAAGAAATTTGGCGCTTAGCAAAGTTAGAAGTTAAGTTAGAACGAAACCCCAAAGTTTTTGGAATCCATTAGCTTTATTTCTCAGACGGCAAGTTATAAATGTTTATCTTTCTTTTAAATATATATTTTTTACAATATGTTTTTGTATATCTTAGCTGTTGATGATCTCAAACGAAGGTATCTATATCCATTATTATAATTTTTTTAATCGACTTTTGTTTATAACATTTAATTGAAAAATGTCTTAAAGCAAGAGAAACACAAAGCTCTAGGAAACCTTTAGCTTTATTTCTCAGACAGTCACTCGAAATTCTGGGAATTGTTGGTGATACCGCTCGCCACCTATAAGTACCCTTTTCAAAGTTCGGCTCCGCCGGACGGGCAATCACTTGGAATACCCCACTCCCCTGCCCAAGTTGACTTCTATAATTTGCATCTTATTCACTGATTTTCAGCAGTAACTAACGCTGAGTCCGCGGCTCGATTTCCGCTCGATTGCCAAAGCAGTTAGCCTTGGGGCCGCAGATATTGCATTGCACCAGCAGCCACAGTAGCGGGTTAATCATCAATGAAGCGTGCAAGAAGCATGCTTGGGCCTTCGGATTTCGCATTGTGATTACTGCTGGCCAACTCACGTGGAGCTGGAGGCAGAGCATATGGCCAGCAGCAACTACAACCGGTTCAATGTTTGCACAATTTCTGTGCGGCTCCGTGTGTTTTGGGTTCTTGTGTTTGTTTTTATTTTTTCGCTCCGCTGTTCTGCTCTGTCGCCAAAGGCATTAAATATTACTGAATGACTGCGGCGGCTCTGGTCGTCGGTCGTCTAGCGTCGGCTTACCCACATTTCGGGCTCTACGTGCGGAGCATGCTGGCTTGTTAATTTGAATTTCACACTCGAAACACTCGCTGCGGCCAGATGTTGCTAGGGACCAGCTTCCCGCCCTCTCCGAGAGTCTCCTCTTTGATATCATATTTTTAGTACGGGTTGCTTGGGCTATAATGCCACCCCTGCATGTTGACTCAGCAGATCCGGGCTGACCGCCCACCTGAAGGTCAGCAGCAGTTACACCTTTGTGTAAAGCCCGCTTCCTGCTCCACCTTCCCACTTCCGGTTCCTGAACCTTCGCCTCCTCCCCCTCCCACACCCTCATTTTGCGGCGTTGCGTGTGTGTTAAACATGATTGCCCCTTTAGGTACACAGGGAGAAAGTTTGAGGATATTTATGTGGGAATATTTAATTTTAAATTAGTTTGTACCAAAACAAAAAGCCAATTCTTATTCTATAATTTAGTGTTTGCTATATGGCTTTATACTATATAATCAAATTATTTATTTATATATAAATATGAGTAAATATTTGTAATTTTTATGTTTAATCTTAATAAACAGTGGCTATTAGCACGTATATTTGAGCACTATTATAATTTCTGTAATTTATAATTCTAAATAAGGAACTCAATATTTTTAATATAGCATTTATTTGCTTTTTTATTGCAATTTTCTGGGATAAATTAATAGTATATTTTTGATTTATTAAACAAAAATAAGTTGCCATTACATTTTTATTGATTGAGCAGTCATTCCCTGTTTTTTATTGTATTTTTACACCTGAAATTTTGAAATTACCGGCTTGGTATCTGCAGGATATTTTTTGGTAACAGAACCTTTAAAGTTACCTGGCCATATGGACTACTTTTCCAACTCTTTGGCTCTGTGCACAAATGAGCTCAACCGACTGGTGAATAAAGTTCACATTTAGCATAATTTCATTGTTTGCTGGCCACAGGCAACCGTTAGTCGTGTTAGCTCTATTACTGAGACAACCGCACCGCGTTCTGACCCTGGCTGGGTGCCTTTAATTACTCATACGCCGAGTGTGACGAGTGGGCGCTGACCCCGCCCAGAAGTGAGCAGCGAAATGGGGAAACCGGCTGCAGAATGCACCGCGAATCGAGGGCTGTCCCACGATGGCAACTGGCCTGCTTTTGATTTGGCGGGGCAGTTAACATTTAGCCTAATGGGGCTTCTTCCCAGGGGGGTTTCGGGGGCTTTGGGTGCGCTTTAGGGGTGCTGAGCAGCCCGCGGACATTGCCCTCCAGCACAATTGCGCCCTCAAGCATGGCGGGCCGCCTCGCTGGCTGTTGCTCAGCCAAAACTAAAAACACAAACTGAAATTGTCGTTAATTCGTGTTGTGCGCAAAGTGAAATTTTGTATGTTTTAGCGGTGGCTGGCTGTTAATGCTGCTACTGCTTTTTCGCTGCCTTGTTTTGTTAATGCAGCGATAAATTCGTGACGTTAAATCCACAAACATGTGCCAGAGAAACGTTTTGTTGACCCCAAAGAGAACTTTCCCAGTTTGATATAAAAACTCAGTGCACTCGGAAAAAATGTGTGCCACTGCCTTTTCGATTTGTTAAAAGTACAGACTGAAAATGTTAATAAAGTAGCAACCAACAAAAGTATCTTTAAGATTAATGCAACGAAACTAACTTATCACTCCAAGAGCCATAATTAAAAAGTCAAATAGTGACAAAGTAAATTAGCACAACCCAGACTTCAGTCTTTCAAATGGACATCTAAATTCAACGGTTATCTTTTTATTTATACCTACTTTTTCATTTTAAATAAGGTCAACGAACGTCTCATGTATCTCAAGTCTAATAAGAGATACAAATACTTACAGGTGTTTAAATAATTCAAAATAAATTTTGTCAGATAATTTCAGAAGCTTTTCTTATACACATTTTAATCTTTGGTATTATGTTGCCTTGTGTATACAAAATCTTGCCTTTTTGTTTGCCAATAAAATGGCTGGCAAAATGCGCAAGTTGCATGCGACAAGCAATTTGGCGAGGCCACATCCTGCCCCATTTCCTGGGTCCTCCAAGAGCTCCCACCCACATCCCCCCCTCACATCCTGACATCAACAATGCTTGGCTGCCGCTTGGAACAATGGTTAAGGCGGTGGAGGAGGCACTTAACCCAGTTTTTAGCTTTGTTCAGATGCTTCCTTCTCTTTGACATGCCAAAAGCCCGAATGATATCATGTCAAGCCAACCATTCCCTCAATCCGCGTGACCCAAATTCTACGCTATTCTATTCCATGCGGGTGGCCACAACAATTGTCCCAAGTATTGATTTTTGCTCCCTTCCTCCCACCATTTCAGCCGAAGTTGGAGCCGAACTGCCAATGAAAAGACTGAACTGAACTGAAGAACCAACCAAGGACCAAACGAGGAAATGTTTTAGGAGCAGCAGCTGCAGCACTGCGATAAGGGAAGAGCCGCACTAACCCTCATCATAAACATAACCATCGGCCAGACGAAGTCGCAATGTTTCTGCCCGTTAAATCAAATCAGTAAGTACACGGGAAAAAAATCAGAGTAGTAAAGAAAAGGCAGTATATGAAAGTTAAAATTTATTAGTTGAAGGAGAGACATTTTCGCCACTAATAATACAGACTAATAAAAAACTTTTACCTAGTTATCTTGCGGATAGTATCTTTAGTGGAATGTATCTTTAATCTAGACACAACAAATGCTATGGGACTAAATTGTAATTTTATTTTCTATAAAATACTATGTTGTGTGTACTCTGTTGTGAGATTAATATTTCATAGGTGATTTTTACCTTGTTCAGTTAGACAAACATATTTCATCGAGTGCAATTTTTAAAAACTGTATATAACTAGTCTTCTTAATAAAAAATCATATTTATTTTTCTTAAACATATGATTTTTTATACATGTTGTCATGTTTTTATATTTACTGGCTTCGCCGCCCCTCGAAACTCGAGTAGCGACTTGATGCTCCACGTTCGCTCCATTCAACCCCCAAAAGCGAGAGCCCCACGACATAGCACAACATAAACAGGAACTCCAAGCATAAACAACCCCCGGCTGTGCAGCGGAGGAGGAGTTCCTGTTTCTGTTTTTGCCGACACGTTGTCGCCAGCATTATCATTATGTTTACAAGACTGGATTTCACGAAAGCGGGGATTTCACGAGCTCATCAAATTCTCCTTGCAGCTCCGGCGAGGCCAGTGGCAACAACGAGGATGTCACCACCACCAGCAACAACTCCACACAAACGCCCAGCGATCTGAGCCCACCGGGACCCAACGAAGAGGTCCTTCCCCAGGCGCACCACCAGAATCCGGGCCACTGCATCGCCTCCTTCGCAGCCATCAACCAGATGAGGAACAACGCACAGGTGGGGTTGGGGTGCTTCTTAGAGAGTATTTCAAATATTATTTGGAATTAATCAGGTTTTCTGAAGTCTCAAAAGGCAAATACCCCCTTTTTGGTCATGGTCATATCAATTGCTTACACAAAAATCAGCGAAGCCCTATCATAGAGTTCATCTTGTGGCAAATATTCCGCTAATTGACACTTCTTTATATAGCCTTACTAATTGCACGGGGCGTGAACATAATTAATATATTTATTTAGACTGGGCGCCTGATTGGGGTCGTGGCAAAGTCCGAGCTGCCGACGGCCCACATGGCGCATACGTAATGTCTTTCGATCGCTTCTCTTTTTCTGGGCAGTCGGCGACATTAATTGCGCCCGAGTCCGCCGCCCCACACAGAGTTCAGCTGGGTGAGGCTATTAGAGCAAATTGCCGATTTAGTGGCCCAGCGGGTGGATGGATGAGTTGGCCTTAACCAGAAGGCAGCCGTGATGTAAGCGACACTTTGCTATTAAGAAGCGCCTCCTCCGTCGAGGTCATTGACTGCGGCAAAAGCCTGTCAAAAGTTATTGATGGAGGGCCCTTCTAAGGATTCCGGGGCGGGGAGTTCGGGTTTGGAGTGCAAATTGAGCACGTAGCCGGGTATTAATCGGATTTGTAAAGCGACACTTTGTCTGCCCCGTCAGAAAAAGGAGCACCGAGTCTCAACAGCCCTCCTTCTCCATTCACCATTCACCATTCTCCTGCCCCTTTCAGCTCTGCGATGTTCGCCTGGAGGTGGGCGGCGACACCATCAACGCCCATCGAGTGGTCCTGGCCTCCGTGTCGCCCTATTTCTATGCGATGTTCAACGGTGAGTGCTCTTAACCAATTTCATAGTGGTTTCGTAGGATCCAAAAGTTATTGATATATGAGTTTGGGGGTTCATCCTTTTTAAACACGAATAAACCGAACGAATTACTGAAAAACCCTCGGTTAAAATATTTTCTTCTTCTTAAACCTGCCATTGTATCTGCCGGTTTCTCCATGCTATGTTAACTTTCCTCAGTATGTTAAATTGCTGCTTCGAAATATTTTAATTTCTAATTCTAATTATGTAATTGATCTGACTGACACTTTAAACTTTCTGTGACAGATTACAGACATAAACTTTAACGGGACATTGAGAAATCACCCCTGGCTGCATTTAATTACTAATTCAAATAATATTTTAATTAAAAACAATGTTTGTCCTAAACTTTTGTTAACTCTCAGTTCAATAAATCATATGATACTTATATTTTTATTATGTTTTCATACATAAGTTTAATCTATTTTATCTTTCCATATCTTACCCCTTTTGTATACCAGACGACATGCTGGAGCGAACCCAGGGACTGGTCCGCCTGCACGACGTGGACAGCTCTGCGCTGCGGCAGCTGATCGACTACACCTACACCGGCGAGATCACGATCACCGAGCAGAACGTGCAGGTGCTGCTGCCGGCCTCCGGGTTGCTGCAGATGCACTCCGTGCGGGATGCGTGCTGCAAGTTCCTGCTGCGCCAGCTTCACCCCTCCAACTGCCTGGGCATCCGCAGCTTCGCGGACGCCCACTCCTGCAAGGAGCTCCACACGCGATCCCACAAGTACGCCCTGCAGAACTTCCAGCAGGTGGTGGGCACCGAGGAGTTCCTGCTGCTGCCCTTCGAGGAGGTTCGCGAGCTCATCTCCAACAGTCAGCTGAACATTAGCTCCGAGGAGCGAGTCTTCGCCGCCGTCATCAACTGGGTGAGACACGATCTAGCCACCCGGAGACAACACATTGCCGAGCTGATGTCCAATGTCCGGCTTCCACTGGTCAGCCGCGATTTCCTCATGAGCTGCGTGGAAACAGAGACGCTTATGCGGGATGACTCCGAGTGCAAGGAGCTGCTCCTGGAGGCCATGAAGTACCATCTGTTGCCGGAGCAGCGCAGCATTATGGCCAGCCAGAGGACGCAGGAGCGTCGGCCGGAGGGCATGAAGCCCTACGTATTCGCGGTTGGAGGAGGCAGTCTCTTCGCCATCCACAACGAGTGCGAGGTGTACAATCCGCGGTCGAACTCCTGGAGTCCAGTGGCTCCCATGCTGTGGCGGCGATCCCGGTCCGGTGTGACGTCTCTGCACAAGCAGCTGTATGTGGTCGGAGGCTACGACGGAGTCAGCGACCTGGCCACGGCGGAGAGCTATAATCCGCTGACCAACAAGTGGACCAACATAACTCCAATGGGTACAAAGCGCAGCTGCCTGGGAATCTGCTCCTACGATGCTCTGATCTACGTTTGCGGTGGCTACGACGGCGCCTCCTGCCTGAGCAGCATGGAGCGCTACGATCCGCTGACCGGTATCTGGAGTTCCTGTCCGGCGATGAGCACGAGGAGAAGGTATTGCCGACTGGCCGTGCTGGAGAACTGTATCTACAGCCTGGGAGGCTTCGATTCCACCAACTACCAGTCGAGCGTCGAGCGGTTTGATCCCAGGGTGGGTCGCTGGCAGCCGGTGCCCAGCATGACGGCCCGCAGAAGCAGCTGCGGAGTGGCCTCCACCGATGGACACCTGTACTGCATTGGTGGTAATGACGGCACCATGTGCATGTCCAGCGGAGAGCGGTTTAATCTGCGCAGGAACAGCTGGGAGCCCATTGCAGCCATGCACTCTCGCAGGTGGGTGATCTTTATTTAAAGCGTTGCTTCCCGAATGTTTATGCCCTGGTCTTGCTTGCAGATCCACCCATGAAGTAGTCGAGGTGGAAGGCGCCCTCTTCGCCCTGGGCGGCAACGACGGCAGCTCCTCGCTGAACTCCGTGGAGCGCTACGATCCGCGGCTAAACAAGTGGAGCGTGGTCAACGCCATGGTGGCCCGCCGCAGCTCCGTGGGCGCCGCTGTCCTGGAATGCTTCCATCTGGAGCGCGGGCTGGTGCAGACGACGAACTTATGACCCTTGGCCAGCATCACGGAGTCCTTCGCCGCAGCTACAGTGAGCGGCAGTAGCAACTGCAGCAGCACCATTAACGGGATGGCATCCGGAGGAGCAGTGCCTCCATCCACGGGGCTGGGTGGCACCCTAACCGTTCCGAGTCGAGCGGAGGCGGCTGCCTTTACGGCCAACATTGCGCTGAGCAGTTCGGCTCCGTCGGCCAGTTCCACACTGCGTCGCCATCGGCGGGACACGTCCGGCCTGGCCGAGAGCCGCCGGGCTAACAGCAATGCCAGCAGCAGTGGCAGCGAGAGCGGCAGCAGCAGCGGAGCCAGCACATCCGGAGGAGGAAAGCCACCGGCGACGGCCTGATCCTGGTCCATGTCGCGTCGCTTCTAAGCCACCATACAAATTAACACTTTCATACAAAGCTAACCCCACGCGCCTAATGCAGGAATTTGATTGTTCGAGTTCGTTATGACTAGATATAGGAATATTTATACGATTGGAGGAGAGGAGGCCCGGGCGGTCGATCGATTGCTCAACCAAGGATGCACATCGGCGTGGATGCGAGCCCATAACACACACATGTTTCTAGTCAAGATCTCTCACACACACACACTAAATGGGAGTGCCGCGGGGGCGAGGACACACCTCCTGGAGAAGCAACCTAATCTGCCTACAATTTACATACATAAACCTCTATACACTTAAATTATATACTGTATACACTCTTATGTACTATTCTTATGTATTTTATACACGCAATTAAAACGATAAGTCAGTGTTTCGTAACCGTATGCGTCGAGGTCGGCGTTCTGTTCTTGCGCTTTGTACTAGGATCTTGACAGGAAGCCCCCGCTGAGGTGTGGATCACACCATCCGCTCGGCCATGCTGCTCGCCACCTTGCCCACGTTCTTTTCCTTCTCCGCCGGCTGGGCAGCCTTCGAGGCCATTTTCCGCGCGTCCAACCAGTCCTTGGGCAGACCGGTGCCAACTGCAAAGACGGGGGATTGGGATTAGTGGAGGGATCGCTGCTCGGGGACGAGTGGGAGCCCCGGCAGGTGCGAGCTAAAAGTAACGTTCACAGAGGGACACAACGATCGTCAGACAGTTCTCAGTACGCATTTATTTTCAGTTTCCGCTTTACGTGACTCTCGATGATGGGACAAGGAAAGTTAAATGCTGGTGAGGCCATCCGCCCGCGTTGGTCTCATTGGTCCACAAAGAGCCGTGCCGCGCTCGATCCTTGGCACCCGGCGAACGGATGTGGGATGAAGCTGCCTCCGGGTGGCAAGGACCTCGCACTTGGAAGACGGTTCGTGGAGAAATGAAGCCGATGCGCCGCTAGGGGGTGGTTAAAACTAAACGGTACTTAGGCTCTAGCTCGAAGGAATTGCAATACGAATTAATTAACAACGAATGTGGATCGCCTCCTAGTCCAAGTCGTCGGCTACTGGGTTGCGCGATTGGGAGAAACGTTAACAGAACGAAATTTGGTAGCAAAGTAGAAGAGAGAGATGGGGTACGGAGAACGCGTTAGAAGTTACTCAGTTATAAAGGCTATGTCTAAGTTTTGGCCAATGTGTTGGAAACCAAAAGCACAAGTGTTTTCAACTTAAAAGTAAACTCTTTTTGTTATTCAAAACGAGAGCTATTTACTTTTGTAAACCTTCTCGGTCATGTCATCGAAGCCAGAGTCCTGGATGTTGAGCATCAAGCTATCTGCCGACAGGTAGACCTTGTTCTGTGAGCTGGCAATCTGTGGATACGAAGGTAATCCATTATTTTTAAGTTACAAACTGGGGTTAGGCGATTCCTACCGTGCGGGCAATGCTCTGTGCGGCGCGCAGCTTGCGCAGTTTGAGGTAGGCTGGGTTCTGCTTCACGGCCAGACCTAAGTAAACATATCAGTTAAGGAGAACCATGGTGGCAAAGAAAGTGGATAACCCTATAGCCCTATTTACATGTTACTGTGAAGCCAAAAGTATCTGGTAAACTAGTTCACATGATACTAACATGTTTCCAGTTAGATGTAAAAGGGTTTTTAAGTGTCTAGTTAGTGTTTTGTAAAAGGATATCATTTTCGCAGCCTCGGCTTCTCCCTCGGCCTGGACAATCTTCTGCTGCTTCTCCTGCTTGGCGCGCTCGACGAAGAAGACGGCCCGCTGGGCCTCCTGCTGGGCCACCTGCTTGGCCTCAATGGCGGCCGTGTATTCCTTGCCAAAGCTCAGCTCGGTAAGGGACACATCGTCCAGGATGATGTTGAAGTCGCGGGCGCGCTCCACCAGCTCCTTGCGGATCAACAGTGAGACCTATTGAAAGAGGATGAATTAAAAACACAATCTTAAATGGTTATTTTTGAGATATTCACCTGCTGGCGCTGGGTAATCAGCTGCGAGGCATTGAACTTGGCAATCACGCTCTTCAGCACCTCGTTGCAGATGGAGGGCAGCACCTTCTCATCGTAGTCCACGCCCAGCTGCTTGTGCAGGTAGGGCAGGTTCAGGGAATCGGGGCGCGACAGCACTCGCAGCGAGATGTTGATCATCTGCAGATCCTTGGAGCCGGTGGGCGAGGAGATTTTGCGGGGACGCGAGCGAATGTCGTAGATGATGGGGTACTGGAACCAGGGGATGCGCACGTGCAGGCCCTCGGAGTAAATGTCGCTCTGGATGCCGCCCAGACGGCTGAAGATGATGGCGCGGTGACCACCCTCAACTGTTGAGTAAGATATTATTCAAGTTAATAAAGTATAAGTATAACTTATAATGTTTGTATATAAGAAAACATATGTATGCAGCAATTATAAAGATAAAGGTTAATAACTTAACAGAGTCATGACTTATAATATAATTCTTTAAATATAGTATGTAAACAACTATATTTTATACTTTGGACCCACGGCCGTCAAGTAGAGAATTATCAAATATAAATGGAGTTAGTTATGCAATCATTGAAAGATGCTTTGGGGGATTGGATAATAATAATATTAACAGAAAACAAGAAAATAAATAGTTCCCCCAATCAAATTGGCATGACAGAAACTCATTGGACTCCAATAAGATTCCAGCAAATCCAATTGGAAGTTATGAAATCCGGCAAACAGCACAGACACACACACCCCTGCACATATATGCAACCGATTGAGGTTATGTGCACATGCCGCTGGTATTTCCATGTTTGTGCTGTTTACCCCTCGAATCGGTGGCCATATCCGATCGGCTATATCCTTACCGGTGTACAGGGACTGGCTGACACCATAGGCGGCAGCTCCCACGGCGGCCAGGACCTTCAGTCCGATTCCCAGTCCAGGCGGACCACCTTTGCCCAGCTTGCCCGCAAGATCGTTCAATTTGCTCTGTGCCATCTTGGTTGTGTTCTGCAGCGGGGAATTTCAAAAATATTAGAACAATCGTCAAAGGCAGAGCACACTCTCTAGAATTTAATAGTAAACGTATGATTTTTAGTCGTACGAAGTTGGGAAATCTCACGCACCGCACGTTCTGTTTAGAGTGACCGCTGAGTTATCGATAATATATACCGACGGCGGCTCCAGGAAATATACTGTTAATACAACCACTTAGCGGGTACACTTTCCCGCTATAGTGGGTACACACACCCGACGTGGGAATATTTTTGGAAGAATAGATAATGTATGTGGCCCTGGGTTTTTCAAATATAGAGCTCTAAGGAATGATTCCTTACTTCAATAGGATTCAAATTTTTAACTAAAAATACCCACTTCAGGGATATAAGGTGGTTTTCTTTTTTCCTGAATAAATTTACTTTGTTTCAAAAAACAAAAATAAATTTATAAAACTGTTAAATACAAGCTATATTAGTAAATGGAGAGAAGACTAGTTCTCAAGTTAAAGGAAATTGTCATCTTCTCAAATAACAGATCCACCTCAAGAAGTTTATTACTAAACACTAAATTACAAATCAAAAGTCGTTCCATGGGGACTGGTTTTTGAAATACGCAAAATATCCATACTCAAAGATCCTTTAGTTTTAATTTTTTCGATAGGAACTAAAAGTTGCCTTGCTTCTTGATTATTTCTTGCAAATCGAACTCTCCTTTATTGGGTAAAGGGTAGCTGATAGCCGAGACATTAATTTTTCTTTTTGGAAAGGATTTGAAAAAGACCGTACTTTGTTTTTGGACTTTTTCGGCGAGCACTACATTACTTAAAAAATTATTATTTATTTATTTATGATCACAAAATTAATTTAATCTTAATAACTTATTGTTTTTACTCTTTTTACAATACAATCTTGTTTATATTAAAAAACGAAACCGAGTAAAATGCAAATTAAATCCAAATGCAAAACTTAATTCATCATAACTTGCCACTAATTTCTTTTAACTGTGGCCAAGAGCTAAAAATAGACCCACAAAAGCATATGATGAGACCCGTGCGGGATTTTGTTGCTGGCAGCACTTAAACCCACCTGTTGTGATTTTTTTGTAAAATTGTGACAATTACATTTTCGAGCGCATAGCTCCAGTGTGCTGGAGCGTAAAGGAATCCGAATCGAGTGGAGAAATTATTTATGCCCCCATCGAAGCGTCGGGGGCCCCAGTGTCGGCCGTGTTTTGACAAACTGATTTCAGGATTTACCCTCTGCGTAGTGTTTATTGCTCAGTATTTATTGTCAGCCCTCTTCTGATACGGAAGTGGCCGATTAGGCTGTATTGCCTATGGCGCTTGTCGCAAATTGGCATCTGATGGATTTGTAATTAATTTCGGTCAGCATCGATTAGATAAGGGATGCGAAAGACTCTGTTTTGCGGCTGTCAAGCGGCGCGGAAAATTCCTCGAATTAGCTGCGCTAAAAGCCGAAATCTGGATTGCCAGCTGACGCACCTGCCACCTCCCTTTTGATCACATCACGTTAAGATGTTAACAAGTGCGCCTAATGGCTGCCAAACTCGCTCTGACGTCGACACTTACCACTTTACCTCGCCTCGGGCCTAAGACAACGTAGGCCCAGCTCGATGGGATTATATATCGCATTCGCAATGCAGGTCACACAACATATGACAGTGTTTGTATTCCCAGAAATCCCCGAGAAAATCTACATATTAAGCTTACCCATAGAGAAAATAATGCGATTTCAGATTAAAAGTGGATGCAAATATTTGAATTTTCAGCATCAGGGTTTCTGGGGGCCAATTTCTCAATGCCAAGTTTGTTATCTGTCAGGTAAAGTTAACATAAAGATACATTTGAAGAGTAGGATCAATTCTTCAATGTAAACTAAAAATTACAGTGAGGATTCATTAAAAAGACCTGAAAAGAATATAAGGCAAACTTTTTTGATAGCTTATTTCGTAAGATCGCTGTACCACATTAACTAGAACTTACCCTCTAGTTAAGACTTACCAGTTTTGGAAACCGAAATTGGTATTGAGAAAATACATTTTCTTTCTTTGTTTCCACTTGCATCTTGCGGTTTTATGACAATGTATCAATGATTCAATTACTAAGAACTAAAATCTTCGAGCTTAGTCATGTATTTTTGGAAGATAAAATATCTATATTAAAATATATGTTATATAAAACCAAATTTAATTAAATTATTTAATTAATGATAAGAGTTGACAGCTATTGAAAAATCGGCTCTTTCTTGATTTATTTTCTTTGCTTACACTTGTATCTTGTGGTTCTATGACAATAAATAAATCAATGATTCAATTACCAAGAACTAAACTGTTCGAGTTTACTCATAAAATATTTATTTATTATACAAAAACTGAAGTTAGTTTGTCATCATCACAGATGATGGCGCTTAATAACCCATAAATCATTAATATATTATAAGGATTCATTAATTCCAGATGCATTGGTATTTAAAGTCATATTTGAGAGCTCTGGATTTTCTGATAAAAGTTGCTTATATGAAACTGATAGTCCCAATTTCTTGCCGTGCAGAAAATACCTGATGAGACCGGTTGAAAGACCGCAAAAACTCACTGTCGGAATACCCAAGTTCTACGGGGGGTGGCTTAAATGTGGAAGTGGGTGGAAGTACCCAATCAATGTCATCGCAGCGCGTTAATCGCCGGCCAAAATCGGCTATCGGGGGCCATTAACATGCGCAACGGCCCGCTGAATAAGCCAACTGAGTGCTCGACTATGGCCAACATCGGGTCGGGCGTACTTACCTTAGTTGCTGGCGGGGCCAACAAAGCTTGCCAATTTGGGGGGAGTTCGGCCGAGTTCCATTGAGCGACAGCCACTTGAACTTGAATTCCCACGTGACACGGCGAGGGGGTGTAAGCATAGATAGTACTAAAGCCATAGCATGGCGTTCAGGAACTAGATTCGAAACGCCGACTTGTCTGTGGCCAAGTTCAAGCCGAACAGCACGTTTTGCATATTAAGAACTCGCGAATCACTCATCGCAGATCCCAGGCAGCTTATGCAATCCGCAGACTGAAAGTCTCTATAGTATAGTACTGCACTTACAGCTGCTCATTTCGCTGGCCTGCAAAAAATCTGTAACGGAATGTAATTGGCCGAGCGACCGCCCGATAAAATCCAGCCGAGGATGTGTAATTGCATTGACTGGCAATTATTTTAAGCCAATTCTCCGCCCCTCTGCCACCTGACATGTGAAAAGCAAAAACTGAAACAAAAACAGACCCATACGCTTCTGCCAGTGGAGCATAGCGTGATCACTTCGTGTTCGGGGGTGGCTTTGCGGATTGGGGGTGGTGGCTGGTGGTGGGAGCTCTGAAAGTGCTGCATCATTCGGCGGCGGAAGAGCGGCTCCCTGGCGAACATTTCTAATTTACCCAAACCAATAATCGATTTGCATCCGCCAGCGAGTTATTTTCGTCACTGATGGATCTATTAACAGGTCTCTTTGGGTTTCGTGGGGAACCCTTTGTGCCTAGCACGGGATGGGGGAACCTCCGACCACATTAGGCTATCGTAGCACAATTAATTCCGTACCGCTTGGGGTTTTAATAATTTATAAGGCAGTTCAGATACTAAATACTACGTTGGGGTTGTTAAACCTTCTATGAAATAGATATGAGCGTCGACAAGACTTTTATAGTGAAATCTGAAAAAGATTAAGTAATTCGGAAAGTGTTTAAATAATTTAAAAGTTTTAAGAAGTTGAATAGTTGGAAATATTAATATTAATATTATATACTATTGTAAATCTAAGAACTGTGCGATATTTTTTAATTTTTAGTGTTTAAGGAAAAAGTTATGATACTTATGATTTTGGTTTTATATAATTAACCTGAATAATTATTAAGTCAAAAATCATAAAGCCACAGCTTTAGATATAATACTTCAAAAATATTTCTTGGAGATTCGTAAGTTGGGATTGCATGTATTCTTTAAGTTACTTTCTTGAGCGGCATTCTTGATATTCCATAATACCAAAGAAGGATATTACAAAATATTAATTAAATGTTTAAAATACTTTGCAAGTTTAAGAAATTACCTAATTTCTACTATTATAAAAATAAGTATCTAATTTGTAATTGTAATTTTCTATAATGATACCGCCTAATCTCTGACACATAATTTATAACCAAATCTCCATTGATTAAGAGTCACATTGGGAATTATAATACTTCAAAAATGTTTACCAGAGATTCGCCAAAAGATAGGATTGCACGTTTACTTCAAGTTACCCTACTGAGTGGCTTCAAATCACGGCGGCATTCTTGATTACTTCGTAATCTCCAGGGAGGGTATTGAACACTATTTGCCGCCCAAGACCCGACCAGCCCATTCGTGACTCGGCCATCAATGGGGTCCCGAGTTATTTTGGCTCTCATTGACTCGCAACCCGTTTGATGAGCTCGAAAGCCAAACAGCGGCACCATGACAGGTGTATTAGGCGCAGATCCGACCCCCCGCCCGGTACCGCCTCGAGATTCGGTGTTTGAGAGGACTTAAGATCGTTAGCACACCGATTCTGGAGCACGCGTTCGGCTATTTCGCTCGATGCTCGAACCCCGCTGGTTAGCGTCTGGAGATAATCAGTTTGTTTTCATGTCGGGCGGCGACATGAGACGGGCGTGTGTCCAGGTATCTGGCAGATACTTCGCCTCAACTGTCGCGGAGCTATCTAAGGCACTTGTTTGCCCTGCTGACGCACCGTTAGATCGAACTTTCATTCGCGGGGCCGTAAATTTGGCGATGTGCGCTCTAAGCCACAGCCCGAGATTCGCGGCAACGAGATATCTCTATCTACGTGGCGCGCTAGCTGTGTAGTTGCAAGAAATTCCAGTTACTGTCTAAAAAGCCAAACAATGTGAAATCACAGTCGCAGATCGCTCGAGAGAGCGGGACAGGTGCGATCCGAAACGAATTCCATTGGGGCAGCCAGGCATGAACTATGCATAGCTAAGAATCTTAATCGACACTTGCTAAGGTGAGCGCCCACTTCTGAGAACGTTTCTAAGAGGGACCCATTGAGACAGGTGAAAGTGAAAGTGCCCTAATGTCAAGAGCACTGCACTTCGCTCACTGCCAGGAATTTCCGAAAACCCCTAGATAGTTAGACAGATTCCGCGCCATCCACGAGTACGTCAAGTGATCGCCTAACCAGTTTCAGAGCTGCGCCACTCTGCGCTCTTGTATTTTATACGACGTTTTTTGTCAGTTTCGACTTGGGTCGGGGTTTCCCTTGTCGGCCAATAATTCAATCTCTGTTTACCGAAAAAGTTTCATTCACTCGCCGAGGTGAAGACCCCCAACAAGCCGTAAATTTTCCACTGGCCCATTTCGGTGCTTTTGGGGTGCAAGGCGTGCGCATCGCCCTCGGGATTGATACCAAAGAATATATCATTATGTCAAGATCATCGCAAGAGCCTCCTTTGATTGGGTGCGAGGTCCGCGGCCACTCGAGCCGCAGAACTATGTGTAGCACAGCCATATCATTGGGCGTCCCTGACAAGTCGGGTAATCTAAAGATGACTTCGATAAGATTCGATTCCACGGATATCTCCGGCCCAGCGCCCACCCCACGGGCTGTCCACGAGCCGGGCAGGTGGCAAGTGGGGAATTTCTCCCTTGGAGAGTGGGTTGCGCGGCTGGAGTGGCCGCCTGGCCGCCTGGCCGCCTGGCCGAAGCCAGCTCCGCCGAATATCCGGTGACGTAGCTCGGAGCCCCAGCGGCGGCGTGCGAGAGTGTACTCTGTGGAGTTGAGCGTGTTTGAGTGGCGATCGATGGGGCGGCGCGTATAAATGGAGTCCCCGCGCCGACTCAGCGTTCAGTCGGTCTGAAAACGCAGCGGCGGCGAGAGCGGTACCAAGTCATACTACTTCCACCGACATCGGGCAGTAACGAAAGCACTTGCAACAGTTGTGAATATGGTGACATTTGCCTCGATCGCTGGCCAACACCTAATTACCACGCCGCATTAAGAACGGTCCAGCCGCAAAAGTGATAGAACAATAGCCCACCACACCATCTACTACCTCCCGAGCACTGCCATCTCTCAGCGCAGAGAGCCCGTTTCGCAAATACAAATATTTACCTAAAAGTATTAATTAAGACTCGGCCAACATGAAGCTCTTGTGTTGCGGCGGCAGCAATGGATCCATGAGCATGGACGCGAAAAACTCCAGCAAGGAGGATGAGGCCGAGGGCAAACGTAAGTGGAGCAGTAGATAACCGCCGCAGGTCGGGGCTTAAGTAATTAATGACACTACCCGAGGTGCCCATAAATCTAAAGTAGAAGTGCATTTGAAAATATATGGGTGAAACTACTAGAAAGGTGGTTACGAAACGGGAGGCGTTGGAGAGTGATTACTTTTATAGGGCTCTCCCAGTCACCTTGCTCTTTATGGAGTAATGCAGACAGAATATTTATGGGCCGTATTCCAATTTATTTTACATAGATAGTTCTCATCGATTTGGCCTTTCCAATGATTAAAAACCTGCAGCACCTGCTGGGATACCAAGCAATTGCTAACATAAATCGATAAGAAAATCAAAAACCAAATTGCGGCCTATCAATTTTACAACCTGAACCTGAAAAACAATTTCTATGGCTGTCAATTGTGCGCAACAGATCGAACCTAGCACATCGTTAGCCGAAAGTTTTCCAAACCCGAAGTGCTGTTCGATTACGCCGGACAATTAAAGTTCGAGTGCGGGCAGGTTGCTCATTTCAGTAAATGTGATTAAATCTTAAGTGGCCGTGACGCTTACTTTTTATTTTGTTGTTCCTTTTTTTGTGACTGCACCGAGTGTTTTCTTGGTGCCAAATGTGGTTTACTCACTGGACCCAGTTCGGGCTAATTTTTATGGGCCCAATCGACGCCGGGCCATTAAATATGAATTAGTTTTGAGTTGGAGGAAGGGGGCCGGTCGGGCGAATGGATAGATCGGACAGACAGGAAGCGGGCCCACAAATATAAATCTCCAAAGTTCGTATGCAAATCGACCCAGGGCAAAAGTAAGCACACTCAGTCACTTTGTATTACACTTTTTGTTTGGGTGGCAGTCGGCGAAAAAAATCAGATAAACAAAGCAGCAGATCACAAAGAATGCTCCACTACCCGACCGGCAGTCTGGGGCGAATCCAGTTTAGTACCGGCGGCTAATGAGCAACTATTGCGAACATACTGCGACTAAACAACGGCAAACATCGGCCGCGGATTCAGATTGCGATTCGGATTGAGAGATACGATTCTTTGAACAATTAGAGTCGGCCGCGTATAAGGCGAAAACATAAATCTCGCATATTTGCTATTATGTTCCTGGTTTGACTAAACGGAGCGGCAGCAGCCCAGGGGGAAGTGGCTTTGGACGTGGTCACTTGTAAATTTGGATGTGGGGTGGGCCAGGCCTGCAGGGATAAGACACCTTGCTAATTGCCAGGGCAGCTGATAAGTCGCAAGTCTTTATTTAGAGTTGCGTGTCGGCATGCAAATTCATTAGCACTTGACAAAGCGCGGGGCGCTCTTCCGTCAGAGCATAAATTACACGAGTGCGCTCGAAATAAACAACCAAGTTTGGATTACTTGTAATTGTATATTTAAATAATTTCACTAAATATTCAAATTGGCAAGGCAGGCGCCATGGCGCCCGATAAATAACGCAAAAAAGCAGCTCGAGACGAGGCTGACACCGCAAGTCGGGTCGCAAATCACAAACGGAAGGTTATGGAGCTGATAGGCCACGAACTACACAGGAAAAATATTCCGTTTCATTGTTGATATTTACGAAACAAATGAAATAACTAGTTTTAAATTCCATAGCCATAACTCTCTTGCATCACGCATTTAAGCTGCAAGATTTACTTTAGGAGCATAGAAGGCCTTTAAACACTTTGTAGATACCCACCACTTAGTGTCACACGCTCAAAAACCAGCTATTGGATTAACGATGGGCTTGATCTTTGGCTAACGTCATACCTTTTTTGCCTGAGTTGGGGGTGGCCATACCGCTCGGAGAAACCCGCTCTGCCAGTTTTTGTGCGTTCGGCTGATACCAGTCAGCAGTCGAAAACTCGGCCAAAGAGCCGGCTTATCAGCCGTCCATCCATCCATCCGGCGGCACAAGGTGGCCAAGTGACTGGGCCTTGTCTGGGGCAGGCGGTGACATCCATGTCGGATGCATGGGCCACTTGACGGGCCGAATCCCCTGGACACCACCCGCCACCTATCAATCGGGCCCTATCGAAAATGTCATCGAGTGGCGCTCGCTATCTGCTCAATGCGAAACTGAAGTGCCTGGACGTTTGAAAGTCGTTGGACTTAACGTCTTCGCAGTGGAGTTTCCACCTGCCAAATCGGCCATATCCTTATCGGCCATGATAGCGGCCATAATACCCCACCTTAAGCCGCGATGAATTTAGCCCAGAAGCGTGTCCAGAGGTCTGGCTGAAATCGAATAATGGACATGGGAAACTGAAACCAATTCAAATTCATAATGCCATTCGGTGCTAGTTGGTAATTACACATCTAATTGCGTGACTTGTGGTTAGCAGAGCTTTGCCGTTGGCATCTGGTTCTTTGTAGGGACTGCTCACCGTAGTAAACAATAACATTGCAGCTTTGGGTAGTTAGCTTTCGGGGCTTTTGGCCAGAATAAAAAGCTCTCTAGCTCATAATACGATCCAATTTTTGCCACCTGCTCCCAAGTTCAAAGCTTACGCTAACGGAAAAAGATTTGAAAATCGGTGGGCCATAAATCGCAGATCATTTCGGATCAGTGATAGGGGTCTGCTAGGAGCACGCCTTGGCCTGGTGATAATAATGCCTTAGGTGCTACATAATGCCTTAGTTGGTTACATCAAGAGCGGGAGATAAGCCCACCCCCTGGGGTCGAGAATGGGAGGCTGCAAGTCGGGCGAACGGGCAACTGCCACGCGCTTTTACACAGCCAACAAATCACAGCGACAGCCAGCGTCACAGGTCCAGATACGGATACAGATACAGATACGCCCCGAGCTGTAGCTCTATCTACAGCTACGTACCAGCACAACTGCCAGGCGATGCTGGTAGGTGATCTGAGTGTTTGCGAAAAGCACCTGCGGATGCTCGGCCAAGAAGCCATCAGTTAGTGAACAGGCTCCAAGCCGAGCGGTAGTGCCTGGCTGTGAAAACACACACTTTACAATCAAGAGCTAATTAAGTTATAGTTAAAACATGGTTACCACTGTGAAGAATCGTCGCTTTGAGGATGAAGGTGGGTCCTGTCTTCAGGTGTTCTACAAAACTTAAAAAAGTGTGCAAGTTCAGAGTTTCAAGAATTTGAAGATACTAGTACTTATATTTAATTAAATATATGAAATCTTATATTTTGTAGGGTAAATACATGCCCAGAAAATAAAAATAACATGAAATAGGAAAAATAAGGGATATTACATTTATATTCAAAGAACAATTATAAAAAGATACATTTTGGGAAATATATTGTTTTCTATATTAAGATACTTTTTAAAAGAATTTAAGGGATGTGAAATTTTTAAATCCTCTTTCGTAAAATGTAGTTTATAATGATTTTCTCAGTGTGTGTCTCCTTAAATCAACATTTCATCTTAAATGCGTAGTAAACCTCAAGATCTTCCCAACTTAACCACAGCTCCTTCCCAAGACCTTGCACGATCAAGATCTACCAAAAATAGCTCCCACCTACTGGTCACGAAATAGCTTTGAGGCTCTTATCAGCGGTGATAAGAGAATATCCATAAAAGACGAGCCCCCGTTTCCAGTAGAACCGTATAAAAGCAAAAGGGGGCGCGATGCAGGACTTTACGGGCGCACTAAAGCCCCTGGTGTGAAGCCGTTGTAACCGGTATTTTAGGGCCCACTCGCAGGCACTTAATCTCTGTCAGCGAACCGGAGATTAGGCAAACACCGCGAATTGGCCCACTACATGGAGATATAGTTTCATATCTGACCAAAGGGGGCCACAAGGAGGGGCTGAGTGCGGGAGGTGGAGCACCAGACATGTGCGCTGAAGTGTGGCCGACAGTTCGGCGCCATGCCCATGAACGGAATTTTTTTCGAAACCCAGAAGCCAGAAACAGAAGCTGAAGCTGCCCCCCAAAGCAAATAGAAAGGCAGATAATTACGTCTCCAGCGCTTGTCTGGCTGATAAGGGATGATAAATCTGGGCGTAAATTACGCCTAAAGTGGGAGAAAGAAGCGCCGGCGGTAGTACATTGTCCGTCATAAATCTATTTCGCTGGGGGCCCGGGCCCGCGGTCGGTTCTTTTGACCGTGGAAAAAACGCAAAAGGAAATCCCGAATCTTGGCCACAGGCGACCTACAGCCGACCTACACAGCCCACTTCTATGACTTACATATACACACCCCTGATAGTGCCCCTTGTGGCTGATAAGCAGAGCTAATCGATGGCTGTCTGCCCATTGATCGGGCTGAAGATCAGTCGCGAGTCAGATTACCCAACCTTACCTAATCGATTGCGCTCTGATTGCTTTCAGATTCCGGCCTGGGCGTGCGTCACCTGCAGGTCTTCCTGCTCTTCTTCGCCCTCACGGTGGCCTATGCCCTCCGGGTGAACCTCTCCGTGGCCGTGGTGGCCATGACCGACGCCGCCTCCGTGAATCCCAACTTTCCGGTAAGTATTCGGGGAACATTTACTAGTCCTTTCGCCATGTCATGGACAGAATGTTTTACTGAGTTCTTGTTTAATTAAATTCAAATTAAATTAATTTGATTGTCTTACCCTTTTCAGGAGTACGACTGGTCGGAGAAGACGAAATCCCTGTTGCTGAGCAGCTTCTTCTGGGGCTATGTGATCACCCAAGTGCCGGCGGGTCAGCTGGCCCGCAAATACGGCGGCAAGGTGATGATCCTCACGGGCCTGTCCATCTGCTCGATCCTGAACGTCCTGACACCCATCTGCGCCAGGATCGGGGGCTGGCAGCTGGTTTGCGCCCTGCGAGTGGTCGAGGGTCTGTGCCAGGGAGTGGTCTTTCCCTCCACCCACACCATTCTGTCGCAATGGGCGCCGCCCAAGGAGCGGGCCACTCTGGGAACCTGTGCCTACTCGGGCAACCAGTTCGGAACGATCATGATGCTGGCCACCAGTGGAGTGATCGCCGCCTCGCCCATCGGCTGGCCCAGCATCTTCTACATCTCCGGCGGAATCGGCTGTGTGTGGTCGGTGGTGTACTTCTTCTTCGGCGCAGGATCGCCGGCGGAGTGCAAGAGCATCTCGGCGGAGGAGAAGAAGCTGATCGAGATGTCGCAGGCCGACGAGGTGAGCAGTGCCCAGGAGCTGCCCAAGGAGCAGCTGCCGACGCCCTGGCTGAGCTTCTTCACCTCGCCCGCCTTCCTCGTGCTGATCGTGGCCCACTCGGTGCACAACTGGGGCTTCTGGACCCTGCTCACCGAGATCCCCAGCTACATGAAGAACATCCTGGGCAAGGACATCAAGTCGAATGCCCTGCTCTCCTCGCTGCCCTACGTCTGCATGTTCGTCATGTCCTTCGTGTTCTCCACGATCTCCGCCCAGCTGAACAACCGCAACTGCATCACCAGGGTGACCAGCAGGAAGCTCTTCAACTCCATTGGTCTGTGGATTCCCATGATCACCCTGATCTGCCTGGGCTACGTGGACTCGGACCAGTCGGAGCTGGCGGTGGTGCTGCTCTGCTTCACTGTGGGCATGAACGGGGCCACCTACCTGGGCTTCAACATGAACCACATCGATCTGTCGCCCAACTTCGCCGGCATCCTCATGGGCATCACCAACGGAGTGGCCAACATCATGAGCATCATTGCCCCGCTGATCGTGGGATTCATCGTCACAAATGAGGTGAGCTTGCAACATAACATAATATCAGAGATTTGAAATGTTCCCTACATTTCTATTGAATTACATTACTAAAACATATAATTTTCTGTTTTCCAGCACGATCCCGAGCAGTGGCGCATTGTGTTCTTCATCGCCGCCGGATTCTACCTGGTGGGCAACAGTCTGTTCGTGATCTTCGGCAAGGCGAATGTGCAGCCCTGGAACGATCCCCCGGCGAAGCCTCGTCGCAACTCCACGCCCCAGGTGGAGTCGCAGCACTAGGCGGACGGGGGCTTGAGTTTAGCGAAATGGGTTCAGAAGCCGCTAGTCAGCTAGTTCCGTTCTCCTCCAAATCCAAATCCGAACCCAACACTATCGATCCTAACTGCAGCCAGGCGCAATGCATTCTCGCATTGACCGTGTATATTTGTAAATTGTATTTGTTAACTGTGACTCTTCGTATTTGCATTCCCTCGTCTTAAGTTCTAGCTTGTAGAGACTAAATGATAAGATCAACCATGCGAAAAAACAATAAAAACTGCATGTTCGTACAACATGTGCAAAGAAAGCCACAAAATGTTTGGTTCCCATGAGGTGTGGGGCTTTAATGTGGGTGGGAACCGCTTTTCAAGGTCAGATAGAGACCAAGAATCTAGAAAGATGTCAGTTTACTGTGATAAAAGTGCATAAGAATTCCCTATTTTTTATGTCAGAAATCCACAAAAGTGCTAGATTTAAAAAATGGATTTTACTATAAATTTTATTCATTCGTAAGCACCCAAAATGTTGGAATTTAGTGGGTTGTTGGTTGATATTATGAAATAATTTTTATGTCGAAAAAAGGGGTCTCAACACTAAAAAGTGTATCTATTCCTGGCTATCTGTCCGTATGAATGATGATATCTCGGTAAATTGGCAATGTTAATATAATATCGGCTGCTACGTATTCACAAATCGTAACAGTCTGCTGAACTCCGTTCAAGATTTTATGAATGGCAGATCGATCAATGAAATGCTATAGTTTTTGCTAAAAGCCCCAAAAAGTATGCTTTAAAAATCGAAGATCGCTGTGTAGAAAGTAAATGGTGCGTAGATAACATGGCACATGTAGTACATTTGTAGAAGCCATGTCAAAGATACAAAAAGTTTGGTTGATCGAATTGTTTTAGGTAGAGTATCCCCAAAAACGTGACTGTGAAGTTTGGGACATGTGATCTCATTAGCTGAAAACCCAGCAATATAGCGTTGAATCCCACCTCACCAATCTGAGGCGCCCAGCTGACGTAACGCTGACGTAGACTCAGCCGAAAACTTTACGCCCGCCATCAGATAAAGTTGGCTCACAAAACTAAGTCGAGCTGGCAAATCAATTTGCAATCACCTAATCCCCATTTCGAGCGTATCTCTCACACGCTGCGAAGAGTGCCGTGCACATTTTATAGCTTCGAACTCGGCGGGCGAATGGAAAGTGTGGGATAAGGCGCCTGGTGCTGGGGGACGAACTTGTTGATAAGCGGAATTTGAATAAATGTTTTTTCCTCTTTCCTCTCGAGCACGCGATACGAACAAAGGCGGTGTTATGTACACGGCGACATATATGAACACATAAGTGTTTTCGGTGGTGTGACGGGCTTGAGTCAACCTAATTTGAATTCGATTCCCCGCGAAACTAGCATTTCGAATTGGATCTCGTGCTGGCTAGGTTCCGAGCTGCGAGCTCCGAGCCCCGACCACATGCTCTGAAATCTCGAGCTATTAGGCAACCGCACGATAAGGGAATCCATTAAATGCCCATTTAGAGGGAGTTATTTTTGTGAAATCTGAGGAGATCTTATCAGGTAGCAGCAGAACCGTAACCACCGGCCAAGCTATTTAGTACGCAGAGGGAAAGTACAAATAATTTTTTGGAAAATTCATTTATTCTCATGGGAAATATTGTAAAATATATATTTTAAGTGATTTTGATCTCAGTATGTTACTATGGGTGTAGTAACTTTCTCTTAAAAAGGTCCCTAAAGTTAGAGGTTTTAGTTAAATTCTTAAATTTTACCCTTGTGTACTACAAAGTATAATAAAGTATATTCATTGAAACTGTTAATTTATCATTTTGCAAAAACAAAAAAATGTTTAAAATCTTGTCTTTTAATTTTGCAGTTGTTTAAATATTTTTTTTTTTTTTTGTTGTTTTGGTCTAGAATATTTTTTGGTTTTTTGCAATGAATAATCTAAAAATGAAATGTTTTCTGAGCTCATAAAAGATAATATAAATACTTTGAATTTCTAAATTTAACCGTGACTTCGAAGAAAACAAACTGATAAACTGGTACACATAATAATATAAATATAATAACTATTATAACAGATTACTACCCGAAAATAAAATTATTTTGGACAAAGGATTATTATTATCTTATAGCTAACAGGCTATGCTTATGTAACTGAACGGCTATTATAATAGATCATTACCCCAAATAGTGCTTTTCGATTGAGGATTATTAGTATTTTAAAGATATGAGAAGGTTGATCTTGGCTTCCTCCCCTTGGTACGTCTTCGCTTAGCTCTTCGGCCTCGCTTTTTGGCCATCTTCGTAAACTGGTTGCTCGGGGGGTCCCGGGCCCAAAATAGAGCTTGCGGATTGGGGAGTGCGAAGTGCGCGATGGTCGGCCGACTCGGTGTGAGTCGGCAGTTTCTCGAGGCACTCCTCGGTGGTGAAATCTTGGGCAGCACACCCGTGGGGCCCACTCCCCCCCGGTCGAGCCCCCGCCCGATTCCGATGGCCCCGAGGTGGGCGAGAAGTGGCAACTCATGTGGTGACTCGTTTTCGACACAGAAACACGGAGAGCGGAGAGCGGAGAGCCAGCACATGCTTATCACGTGAACGGGGCGCCGAGCGGCCGAGTCGGGTGCCCTCGTCGTGTGCAGGAAACGTGATCGACGATCGGCCGAGAGAGCCGAGCGCTTGGCTGTGTGAGTGCATCGGATTGGGGCCTGCAGACGGCAAAAACAATTAGCACAGTGCGGCGCCCCACGCTCGCTCCCGCTCTCGATCCCCCTCTCCGGTCGCATTCTTTGTGCCCCTCGCGCCCCATCAGGCGCTCTCTCGCCGCCGCTCCGGCCCCGTCCCGCTCTCCGAGGTTATCGCTCAATCATTTTTGCACTGTTAACGCAAATACCCACTGCCGTTTGTTGTTTTTCGCAACAAATTATAGCCGTATTTATATTCAAGCGAGTGTTCAGCTGTCTCCGCAGCGATAATGAATTGTTAATTTCCATTTCACAAGCCGAGAGGCGCTCGTTCCAGCTACTTTTGGGCCCCATTACTGGCCAGTCATCCTGGGTGCGATCTTTGGAGCTGGGTTTTAGCCCTATGCCGCTGGATAATCGCCTAAGGCCGCGTGATGTCACGCCGCGGGCGATAAATCAGCGGCCCAGTCTGCTGCCAATGATAAGCCTTACACATTATACAGTGTACCGTGAAATACGCCTTTCCTTGTAGCCCTCGAAATCTTGCGCGAGATAAGATTTCAGACTCTGCAGTGGCACTGCGTCCACCAGAGATTTGCCGAGTGACTCAAGGCGGTCGTTGTTTCCTCCACCTCCGGCGGAAATAGCCGCTCCGAAATGATCTAATTATAGGGGATCCGCTCTCGGCCCCCCCCACTGCAATTACATTTAATATAATTCTGCATAAGTTCTTCCGCAAATATGCGCCTTTGAGTGTTTGCCAACTGGCTGACCCACAGACATTTTCGAGATTTTCGATCGCCCCCGAGGACAGGGTGCTAATAGGGGGCCGCGCCCCCAGCGGCCACACCCACCGATCATCCAGTCCCAATAAAGCCGATAAAGTTTCCAGTGCCGCTGGACCCGCGCTAATTGAAATTGGCGGGTGGCACTGGACAATGCACAATTGCCGCTGATTGGACACAATTCAATTACGCCGCCGGTCGGTAACTCAAATATGTTTTTGGAATTCACACAGTCCCCATCGATTTCGATTTGATCCCCCGCTGTAATGAGCCATTTGCCCAAACATTTAGAAGCCGCAGAAATATAAATTCCAATATTGTGATCGATGCTCCGCGACTTGTTTGCATGCAAAGCGATCGAAAGCGATCGACGCCGGAATACCCTTTTCCGTTTATTAAAATTTATTGGCCAGCGGCAACTGATATTGATCGGAATTAATTACTGCTATCTTGGGGAGTGGAAAAGTTTCAGCACTTTAAAGATGTTATTCAACCTGGGTTGTTTTTATGAGGGCCCCACGATTTTTTAGCCAAGTCACCCGGTATCTAACTGATACCAAATTACAAAATGACATGAAATACTTTTAACGGCTTATTCTGAGATTACAAAAATTTGGCTACATATTGCATTAGGCATTTTTCTAAGCTTTACCTAGAAGTAGGAACTTTTTTCAAATGAAATTGAAATGTAATATATTTAAACAATAATAAATGAATAATAATAACCGTTTATTAAGGGAGGTATATTTTTATGTTGTTCATTATATGGTTTTATTTTAGCAATAAAAATATAAATTAACAAAGTTTATGGAAAATTACAATTACCTGCGAATGATTTTTTTAAGGTTCATTTGCTTCAGGATGCGTAACGTCTTGGAAGTTATGCGCTGCGCCACAAGATCAATCGCTGCCAAAATGCACGCCAATAAGCGTTATACCCCCACTAAAGAGTGCCGAAGACATATTTCCATAGACCAACATTTGCGGAGAGCATTAAAATGCTGTTGGCGCCAACGCCTCAAACAATGTCCATGGTTCCCGGGGACATCGTGATTAGCAGTGGAAAAAAACTCCCGACTCCGAGCGCTGGAAAGGAGCCAGAACCCTCCGTATAGATGGGTACACAGAACACCACCGCTCCGCTCACAATTAGCCCGTTTAGAGGGTTTTTGTTTGGTTACACCTGGCGTATACGTAATGCAGCGTAAATAATTTTTCCGCTGAGGGATCGATATTTGAACAATTCGTGTAAGAAAAGCTGCATATTAATTAGTCTGGAACAGGGCTCCCATGTGGGGTGCGCCATATGGCGGCGGTTCCAACCCCCGGATCCGGCGATCCTAAGGCCCCATCCCCCCCGTCCTCCGAGGGGCTGACGTCAAGCGGACTGACTGTTTGCCATTCGTCAGGCGATAAGCCCGGTGCTGTAACAATCGCATCCATCAGTGCCTGCCTTCTGAAGTGGGCGTGTCACCCGATTAGATTGCCATCGCAGGAATCTCCCGACGTTCTCTAATTTTAGCCTGCCATAAATCCGCAATTCGCTCAAATCACTTACCGAAAATGTCCCATTCGGGGCGACGGCTAATTCCTTAGCCGCAGATCCGGCGCCGATAAGGGGGTTATGGATCGGGTCCCGGGGGCCTGGCTAATCGAATGCCCTCCGGAATCGGAAGCCGATAACGTACATGTCTCGAGATTCGCCAATGAACGTGCCTTGAAACGTGTCTGCCATGTGCCGAAATTGATTTGCCACCGGAAAAGTGCACGGAAAACAAATAAGCAGGGCAAATGTATGGGTGTACGTTGAGCACTGAGCTTATTTTCAGTGCTTCTTTGTTCTACTAAGTTATTAAATAACTAAAGCGTTTGTCTTAGATAAAGGTAGACTTTATTCATTTTTAAATAGTTATAAAGACTCCTAATCTATCACTTATTTAGTATACTTTGATAACGAATCATTAACTTCTTACTTTTCGAAATCGCCATAGTAAATTTGAGCCAAATATAAACTTCTGGATAATTCCTCAGGCGGTATTTACCCAAACCTCTTTATCTCGAATCTCTACAAAACTTTTTATCTCGTATCTGTACAATCTTTATCTTAATAATGGCCCTTGGTGACAGATTCAACCCTAGGAATAGTACTATTTTATTAGAAACGACTTACATAAACCAAAATAAATACCATCTGTTAATAAATAAATATATATACTGAAAACTAATTAAGACTTGCAAGTTCCTGTTGTAACAGAGATATAGCAATATGATTGTTTTGATTCTTAAGTTCCCCAAAAATATACCATAAAATCTGTTGTAAAATTGTGAAATCATTTTTTTCTCTGTAAAAACAGGAATGGCGAGTGGAGCGTTATCAGCCCGCTGACTGTCGTCATTGGCCCCTGACTCCTGCGCCTGCTCCTCCCCCAATCCGTAGTCCCTTAGGTGTTTTTCGAAATCAGAATGAATTTGCAGAGCGTTTCCTGGGCGAGTGGCATGGAGAAGGGGGGCCGGGGCGGGGCGATCGCCAGTGGCTGGCTCATTTACTTAGTCGAAAATCAAAGTCTGAAGTGTCGGGCGCTGATAAGCATAAATAATTTGTTTAAAACATTTCATTTTCAGCAATTATACTCTGATAAGCCGAGTGCGGTGGAGCAAAGCAATAAAAACAATGAGAAAGGAAACCCAATAAACAAGTGAAGTAATTAAAGTGAGACAGAAGGAGGGGGGAATCGTGTCATCTTGAAATGAAAATTGCATTGATCAAAGGGTCTGTGACTTACGCAAGCGGGCGGGACTCAAGGGTGGCCATCGATCACCCAGAGCGATCTTATGGATCGCCTCGAGGCTGGGTTATGTCATTAGCCAGCGCACAGAGCGTTCTCAGAAGATGGAACCGCTGTTCCAGGCTTATCAGGCCAACACAATGACCTCGCCTGAGGTTTTCGAGGCACCTTATCTCGGGTTCGAGGGTCGGTCTAGGTAAAGCCTGGGAGGCGGCAGGATGCATTTCATTCATGCCTGTGGAATACATTTGTATCTGGAAGATACCGGATTGTGCGGAGAGACCTCGGGAGAAAGAGAGAGCGATTTAAGGCCGAGAGGCAGAGCGATCTGTGTGACTAATGTTACAGCCCGCTGCAGCCACAATACCCAGAAAAGCGAGGTCCGTGGAGAGGGACCAGGGAGCGGCATCGGGATCGGGATCGGTAACCACTTGGCCCGAACTGATAACCATGTGCTGGTCTTGGTGTTGTTTACTTACTCCCGTTCGCCGGCTCGGCCGGAGAGAAATCCACTGGCATGCACCACACACACACCGCACACAAAGAGTATCTGTGAGTGCCAGCGTGTTCGGGCGTTCGCTTTGACTGATAGCGGAATTCACGCGATACACACGCGCTCTCCGGCTGGGCTGGTGTTGGTGAGAGCGGCCGGGCGAGCGGTCGGGCGGCCCGAGTTCGATCATATTTATAAAAGAATCGACCGCCGCCAGTTACTCAAGCAGTCGCAGTAGTTCGCCAGAACGTTCAAAACCCGCTCGTCGCCGTTTTCGAAAGGTCCTACGCCCAGAGTCTCTGGATCCGTAATCGTTTCGTCGCTTCCCGCACTGAAGGGGGAAAACACGCGTGAGGAAAATCGACCAGCAGCAGCAGCAGCAGCAGCAGCCACACACATGTGCGGCAACTTCATGACGGAACCGGAACACGCTGTGTAACACACCCGAGAAAATTCCAGTGACCCAAACGCGGCGTTGACGTTTCGAAAAATCCATACCAAAACCGTATAACTTATAAGCCCAACCCGCGCCGCACACATGACCACTGCATTGACCATGGTGAAAACGGGTGGTAAATACGCCAACGGTGAGTACACACCCCCAAGTGGAGACCCACTCCGACCGCTCTAGGCCCGGGGAACGGCGATGTGCCAAGCACGTGTCTTATGTAAGATCGGCGCGACCGTTCGACCTGATCCGAGCTTGTGTTGCCGGAAACCGCTTAATTGGTTCTCCAACAGCACTCCCATATTCCCGTCGCGACCTCCATCTCCGTCGCCAGCTAGCTCCATCTGTAGAATCACTTTTTTTGTCAACCCCGCCTGGCCGCTCAACTGGAAGCGTTTCCCCAGCGGTTCGCAAATATCAGAAATAGTTATATATCCATAGCTGAGTATAGACGACCTCCACTGCACAGAACTGCATCCTCCGAGATACAATTTAATTTTTCCCCAATTTATTTACGTGCGTTTTTTTCTGTGATTTTCGGTACGCTGACAAACAAAATAAAATCACATTTTAGCACTTTCGGGTGATAAAAATAAACAAAACGAGGAAGGAGAGGTGGTGTGGTGGCAGTGTCTCTGCGCCAATGAAATAAAGAATTTTAAATAGATCCCGACGTTACGGGGTGGGGGCGGTGGCATGGGGATGGGGATGGGGAGCCGCCAGTTTAGTCAGCTGATAAGCCGTAAACCAAAGACAAATGCTCAGTTGTAAAGTGGTCCGCCATCCGAGCCGTGGCACGTTCCAAATGCATGTGCGTCTGCCGTCTCGCTTCGCCTTCCGCAGGGCTCTGATGGTAAACATAGTGCCTCTTGGGGTGTGGGTGGCACTGTATAGCGCTAAAAGCGGCGCTGTAACCAGCGATTATCTTATCACCGCCCCCGGGACCCCGGCGGCGTTCCCGTTTTATCGCGGCCCGGACTATCGGCTATCAATGCGGCACACTTGACTCACTTAGTGCTGTGTGTCCTTCGCTTGTCCGTCCCACTAACGGACAAAACAGAGCGGTGACTGTACCCCCGGGCCGGCGATCAATCAAAATATACGCGAATATGCTATAAACGGCGCCCAATAAACACTCCAAGCTGGAGCTGTGGGCCTTTATGGCGGCTCATAAATGCTGATTGATTCGGCTCGTCGTGTTGTCCGCAGAAAATCGGTTTGCAATCGCTATTTCGGGGCAGAGGTTTTGGTGCACGGCGTATCTCATTCTTTTCTGGCACTCTCCGTCTCGAGACGAAAAGCTCTATATCTTGGCCATAAATTTGCTCAGCGTTACGCCTAGGGGAAGACATTGCGCAAATAAATTTAAAAACGTGTCAGATAAAGCGTTCTCACACGACCACGAGTCATCGCGTTCAACACGATAAACCCGGGCGAAAGAGACGGCGCTACGGCGGGCGAAAGAGAGGGGGCGAGAGACAGCGAGAGAGACGGCGAGACGGAGGAAGTGGAAGTGGAAGTGGAAGCGGGAGAGAGAGCTCAAAGTTCGGACGTCAGTTTCGGTTTCGGACGGCAATTCAAATGTGAAATTACTGGAAACACAGTAAAACTCGTATAGTTTGAATCACCATTAATGAACGTTCTTCCTTAGTTGGGTTCCTTATGAAAGTGGAGTGAGTTCTCAGAACTTAGATAATCAAAAGTATAAGCACAGCCCTGTTGTTTTTATAAGAGCAACAGTTTCTTATCAAAAAATGTATTTTTTGGGTTTTGTTTTCCTCAATTCTGTATTACTCAAATCGTAAGATTGCTAAAAACATAAACAACTACATTTTAGAAGAAATCAGTTTTAGGGAATTTTCAACTATGCAGGCCTCCCACTGTAGTTGTAATTGATGGCTTCGAATCAAACTCAAGCCGGGGTTCAATACACCCCAGCGCCTAGTAAGGCCGCGTTGCAAGGTTGCCAGTGGTGGAGCGGTGTTGCAATGTGCACTGCCCTCCCACCGCCCACGGCCCACCTGCTGCCAGCCCACTCCTATTTATAAAGACTAAGCCATTTATGGCGAGCCAAAGTCGGGTTTAAAAATAGCCGAATGCACGAAAACAAATCAGCGTAAGGCAGAGGCCGTATCTCGCAGATACATGTTGGGGTACCACCGGCGGCGAGAGATCGTCACGTGAGGATCGGCCGATCGGCGACCGCCTCGCACAGTTAGTGTGGGCCACATGTACCTTATACTTTATACCCTACGGCATATTGTACGGTGTAGTACAGCACCGTCGCGCTGCATTTTACACGACAATAACAAAGACATCGGCGGCAGGTCTCTCAATGCCCGATTCTCAATATTCGCAGCCAACTTCGGTGGGTGTATCTGTATCTGTATCTGAATCTGTGTACGTGAGCCACCCATCTCTCTCTGGCCCGCTGGCATGTGCGTGCGTGAACAAGATTTTGACATAGTCAAAGTGTTTTATAAATAAACGCGCCCCACATACTTACATGGCTACCAGTTTTGGCTTAGTGAGCGGCCAACAGAGAGACAGGGAGAGATAGCCAGAGAGAAAGAGCTCCGATAAGCGGCCAAGAGATATGGATACAAAGCGCCACATGTGAAGTTCCCCCACCTTGTGGCCCCATGCTAACCTTCTCCGATCTCTCCACTTGCAGAGAAATTCCTCGGCGTGAGGCATGTGCAGTGCATCCTGTGCTTCTTCTGCCTCGCCATGAGCTACGCCTGGCGGGTGAACCTCAGTGTGGCCCTGGTGGCCATAACGGACAACACCACCGACCTGGCCCAGAACGCGTCCGACTCCAGCAACTCCGGATTCGACCTCTTCAACTCCAACGTAAGTGTTCCTCTGCAGATCCATTGCCAAGTGAAATATTGTATTTTGATGTAGTGAAACCCAGCGATAGATACATTATCTATGAACACCATAATTGTCTGTGGTTTCTGCGGTTTTCACTGCGAACTTGAGGCTAGCACTGATAGTCAGGCCATCAAAATACACGAGTTTCCTAACGTTTCACTATCCTTGGGCACTGTGTAACCTTTCCCATCCTCCACAGCGTTACTACAACTTCACCACCAAGGAGAAGAGCGTCCTGCAATCCGGTTTCTTCTTCGGCTACATAGTGACCCAAGTGCCGGGCGGCTACTTCGCCCAGCGCTACGGAGCCAAGACCATGCTGATGTACGGATTGGGCATAGCCGCCGTCATCACGGTGCTGTCGCCGATGTTTATGCAACTGGGAGTGCTCACCTTTGTGGCCATGCGATTCGTAATGGGCCTGGCCCAGGGTGCAGTGCATCCGGCCACGCACGCGCTGTTGGCCAAGTGGGCGCCCGCCGACGAACGGGGCATCCTGGGCACCCTCTGCTACTCCGGCGCCCAATTTGGAACGGTGATGATGCTGGCCACCAGTGGTTTCATCGCCGACTCCGCTCTGGGCTGGCCGAGTATCTTCTACCTGGGTGGAGCTGCCGGCTTCCTGTGGATGATCTTCTGGTACGTGTTCTCGGCGAGCACGCCCGAGGAGCACCGCCTCATCTCGCCCGGGGAGCTGAAGTTCATCACGGAATCGCGCAGCGATGGCAAGATGCAGTCCGCCGAGAAGCTGGCGCCCACGCCCTGGAAGGCCATCTTCAGCTCCATGGCTTTCCTGTCCCTCCTGGTGGTGCACTGCACCCACATGTTCGGCTACTGGGTGCTGCTCATGCAGATCCCCACCTACATGAAGAAGGTCTACGACGTGGACATCAAGAAGGGTGCGCTGCTCTCGTCGCTGCCCTACATGACGATGCTGGTGCTGAGCTTCTTCTTCGTCTGGCTGTCGAAGGTGCTGCAGAGGAAGGAGGGAATGTCGTTGTCCTTCAACCGGAAGATCTTCAACAGCATTGGCCACTGGATCCCGATGCTCTCGCTGATCGCCCTGGGATATGTGCCCACCGACAATGCTCCTCTGGCGGTGACGCTGCTCACCCTGACGGTGGGAATCAGTGGAGCCACCTACCTGGGCTTCCAGGTGAACCACATCGATCTGTCCCCGAACTACGCAGGCACACTGATGGGTCTCACGAACGGAGCGGCCAATGTGATGAGTGGCGTGGCGCCTCTGATCGTCGGACAGATAGTCGATGATGAAGTAAGTTTGACAGTGCCAAACTTCTTGGGAAGTCCCCACTAATGCTGTTTCCTCTCTTCCACAGACGAGTGTGACCCAGTGGCGTTGGGTCTTCCTGTTGGCCGCCGCCTTCTACTTCCTCGGCAATCTTCTGTTCGTGATCTTCGGGAGCACCGAGGTGCAGTGGTGGGACTCCCCACGGGACAACAAGGAGGATGCGGAGCAGGGCACGCCCCTCGCGCCCAATGGCCAGGTCAAATAGGGGCCGGCCCATCCCTGGCACCCTACCGCTTCCAGAATCATCCGGGCTGTTGTTTCTTAGTTTCGTAGACGTAGTTAGTTAGTTAGAGACCAGACGAGCTGAAAGTTAACTTTAGAGACGATCGCGTGCTTCCATTAGCGATATTATACGGTAATTGCTTAGTCCTAAGGCAGCGTAAATTATTATTGTTTGCAGTATTTTCCGTAATGTACATAATCAAAAAAGAAAGAAAGAACACAAACAACAAACAAACCAATTAAACTTGCAACTTGAGAAAACGTTCAGTGTAAATAGGGACAAAGCCCGCGACGAGTGTATTTGCTGCTGCAACATCAACTCTAGTAATTGTTATGTTTTAGTGTTAAGTTAGGCATTAACAAAACCAATCTTGTGATGAAAAAGTAAACTAAAAAAGGCAAAAAGAACATTTAAGACAATACTAGCCATGAATAAAACAGCTCGGTTCGCAGCTGCAAAAGAGTCAAACTGTAAATCAGCGGTGTTTCATTTGAACAGAGATTTGAATTTGATAGTCAGCCGCTGGCTGATTATCGATAAGCATGCACTGTCAACTCTGGTGCAGCAATCGAGTAATGGGGATATATAATAAAATGTTTCCACTGCTTGCTTTCTTTCAAAGAAATTGGTTGACTTGTCTGTTTTTGAGTGATTTATAATAATTTAATAAAAAATAAGAGAGACATTTAAAAATTGATTTTTAAGAAGCCTAAAGCCAAGAAGTATTATTCTGTTAATAGTTGTTAAATACAATTATTTTAGTTATTTTTGGGAAATTGCCACTTTTTTCCAAAGCACACTTTTTAATTCAAGAATTTAAAAACTTTAAATTTGCAATTTGTATTCTGTTCAATCACAACTCCACCCCAATCCTCGCACTTGTTAGAGCGATAGCCTCGATAGTTCCACCCCTAAGCATTCAGCAGCTGGCGATTGTTGTTGTTATTATCAGCTGTGTTATGTTTGGATGCTCACTGGAGGTGTAGCTGCCCCCTTCCCAGTCGCCCCGTCGCTCCAATCCAACGCATCATCTAAGTTGGCTACGTGGAAGAGACTGCACCTGCAATATGGTGCTTGGATGCCTGCCCTGCTGCGGTCGCAATGGCTACCAGCAGATCGGGAACACAGGTGAGGCGGAGTGCCATGACCTTCTGGCCTTTGTTTCCGCACCCGCGATTATTCACTCGGCTATTGCGCACTTTCGCAGGTCCCCGGTTCGGAGTGCGTCATCTGCAGTGCATCCTGGTGTTCTTCGGCCTGGCCGTGGCCTATTTCCTGCGGGTGAATCTCTCCGTGGCCATTGTGGCCATGACGGACCGCAATGCCAGCAATCCGGACTTCCCCGTATGTATGCCGATTAGAGCTCTGGGTGAATCAACAATTATTTCATTGGAGGCCTGCCGATAACAGAGTTTCCAATGAAGTTCCATACAGAGCTCTAATTTAAATAGCCCTTTGCCTTATCAGCAGTTACAAAACTTGTTTACCGCAGGAATTCGACTGGAACGAGAGCACCAAATCGTACCTGCTGAGTAGCTTCTTCTGGGGCTATGTGGTCACCCAGGTGCCAGGCGGCTATCTATCCGCCATTTACGGCGCCAAGTACATGCTCTTCTACGGCGTGCTCATCTGTTCCTTCCTGGCCCTGCTGACACCCTTTTGTGCCGTCTATGGTGACTGGAAACTGGTGGTGGTGCTCCGGGCGGTCCAGGGACTCTGCCAGGGCGTCATCTTCCCCTCAACACACACGTTCCTATCGAAGTGGGCGCCTGCGGAGGAGCGCGGCCGTTTGGTGGGCTACAGCTACTCGGGCTCTCAGTTTGGGACCGTGGTGATGCTGTCCGTCAGTGGGTACATTGCATCCTCCTCGCTGGGCTGGCCCAGCACCTTCTACATTCCCGGATGCGTTGGCATCGTTTGGGCCTTCGTGTGGCTCTACCTTTGCTCCAGCACGCCGGCCCAACATCCCTCGATAACGCCCATGGAACGGAGATACATAGAGTCCTCCAATCAGGCACGGAGGCCCTCGGATGCGGGACGCGAGGAGCAGCCACGTCCGCCGACTCCGTGGCTGCGCATCTTCACCTCGGGGCCCTTTTTGGTGCTCGTTCTCGCCCACTGTGCCAACAACTGGGGCTTCTGGACGCTACTTACGGAGATTCCCACCTTCATGAAGAACGTGCTGGGCATGGACATCAAGAATAATGGACCGCTATCGGCGCTGCCATACCTCGCAATGATCCTGCTGACCTGTGTTTTCATCTGGCTGTCGGACGCACTGAAGCAAAGAGGAACCGTAATCCCCTTGGGCTTCTCAAGGAAGTTCTTCAACACGCTGGGCATGTGGCTGCCCATGCTGGCCTTGATCGGCTTGGGTTACATCACCGAAGGCGAGGCCAATGTCCGCCTGGCCATTGGATTGCTCACCGCGGCGGTGGCCACCAATTCAGCTACTTACTTGGGCTTCCATGTAAATCACATCGACTTGTCGCCCAACTATGCGGGTACACTGATGGGCATTACAAATTGCGCTGCTAATTTTATGAGCATACTGGCTCCCCTGATCGTGGGACTGATAGTCTGGGATGAGGTAATGGATCATTTACTCCTTTTGATTTTGTATGTAATCGTTATGGCCTTTCCAGACTAATCCGGCGCAATGGCGAATAGTATTCTTCTTCACCGCTTTTGTTTATTTTATTGGTAATCTGCTGTTTATGCTGCTTGGACGCACAAGGGTGCAACCTTGGAACACTCCCCTACCGACAAGGACGCCGTCGCCAGGAGGAGGAGGAGAGCCAGACGATGCTACCGAGGATCGAGCCCCGCTAATCGACGCATAAAATGAAATAGGACGTAAAACGTGGCCTAGGGACTGGTTGTAAATGTGAAACTTTTGTACCTTGAAGGAGAGGCATTCCATGGAATTGATGAATCGCAATTAGTATCGTATTACTAGCTATACAAGTGACACATATTTATGTCTGCATATATATACGGGATATATATACTATTTATGTATAAAGCAACAGCACACTGCGTGTGAATTTTTCGTTTCGTTTTTATTGATATTTGTATTGTTAGTACATGATGATGTACATATGGTACAAGACTTATGCACTGGCTATGTGGTATCCTGACATAATGCTAACTCTAGGATCTATCAACTAATTGCTCTAAGTGGAAATATGGAGGGTTCAAGGAAGGATGTTCGTAGAAATTTAATTTACTGTTCTTACGGAGAATTGGTGCTTATTTAACTCGAAATCCTCTTAAAAAATTCCTGGAAATATCCTCACCGTACCTAGGGACGCAAGACCCTTCGATCTTGTGTTTATCTTTCCATCTTATCCTTAACATATTTGTAGTTAAAGCTAGGTAATTACAAGTGGATACGGTTTTGTATTTTGGGCAAACGCTGCTGGAGGAGCGTTCTGGACCCTTGAACCCCATCCGTATCCCCTCTGCCCCTATTTACATGATGAATCCCTCTGCCTTCCGCTGCCGGAGGAGTGTGCTCAGTGCAGCTTGTGGTTGGCGGGCAGATCCTCGGAGCGGATGCATCGTCCGCGGTAGCAGATCTCCGTCTCGGAGGTGACTTTGGTCGAAGTGGATGTGGCGTACACCACGTGCTCCATCAGATCCTTGTGGAAGCTGTCCTTTTTGCTCTCCGCCACGGTGGCTTCCGTGGTGGTGGCCTCGTCCGCTGGCGCCAGAGTGGTTTTTTCCGTGGGCGAGGCGGGACTGGTGCGTCGGATGCTCGTGTACTCTTGGCGACGCTTACCCACGGCAGCCAGGGCGGCGGTCACCGCCTCGTCCTCGCTCTCCTCGATGGCAAACAGATCGTGCAGCTGTTTCTTCACCTCCGAGAAGATGCTGGGCTGCACCTCCAGGTCGTCCACATCCGCTGCCGTGTCCATGCGGCGCGTGGCGCTCTCCTCGCTCACGGGCAGGGTGGAGGTAATGGTGGCCTCCTCGACGCCTTGGGCGGTGGTCACCTCGTACTCTTCGGGCGTGGTGGGCGAGGCTACTGTGGTGGTCACCACCAAAGTTTCTGTCTGGGCCTCGGTGGAGGGAGTTGGGGCAATAGTGGTCTTGGGCAGCTCCTCCTTTTCGCTGGCTGACTGCAGGGCATTGTAGAGCTGAGGTCCCAGATTCTGGGACTCGGCCGTTTCGAAGTTCTCGGAGTTATCCGGGCTGCCGGACAAGCGGTTCTTCTTCTGCCACTTGCCACGCCTGCTCAGGCGACTGAAAGCGCTGCTGGTGGATTCAGTGGTCGTGGCATCCGGTGCCTTGCCCATCACTTCCTCTAACAGCTCGGCAAAGGATTTCTCTGGCCTAGGGGAAAAATATTAGTATCTATTAAGATAGTTCACATGGATCCAAACTCTTACTTTAGATTGGGTGCCATGATGGTGGTGCGCTGCGCCGTCGAACCCCCGAGATCAGCAGCCACGTTGATCTCGTAGGTCTCCGGCTCATTGGTTGGTCCTGCTGTCACAATCTCCGGCTCGCTCTCGAAGTTGTGCGTCTCGGTCTTGTACTTGGGACTCAGCGGCTTGAAGCTGTTCGAGTTGGTATTGCTGTTGGCCGTTTCCGAGGACGGTGACCACTGGGACTCCTGGCCCTCCAGCTGGAAGGGCTGCTTGTAGCGACGACGCTGGGTGATGGGACTCTGAAGGAGGATCTTGTGTTAGTAGTGTTATAAAGGTAGTACTTATAACAGAAGTACCACTGTTGCCTCCTTTTCCTTGGGCTCCTGGTTGTTGTAGCGGCTCAGCTTGCGCAGATTTGGCTTGTGGGTGATGGGCTCGGACTCCTCCTCGGGCGCCACTGTGGAGGAGGAGGCTGGATGCGTGGGACGACGCTGTCGCTGACGCACCTTCACCACTCGACGAGGTGGCAGACGAGCGCGGATCTTAGGGGATTAAAAAAAAATAAGTTTAGATGGAGTTGGAATTGGTATTAAGTAGATCTTACCGATGGCCTGTCCTCCGAGGGCGTGGTGGATGTCACTGGCGCCTCTGTCGTTGTGGTCGTCCTCAGTCTCGGGTAGTTCCTCCTCACAAAAGGCGAGCGACGCGTTGTTGTGGTCGTGGTCAGTGGAGCCTCAGTGGTTGTAGTTGTCGTGGTCGTCGTGGTTGGTGGCGTGGTGGTGGCCAGTGTGGTGAAGATGGGGCTCACCTCGTTGCGCACGATGGCCTCCGTGGGACTGAGATCCTCCTGGTTGGGGAAGTAGCCGGGGCCGTAGTTGTCCTTGGAGAACTCCTGGTAGTGCTGGGCAATCTGCATGGGCTCCAGCAGATTGGCGGGGAAGCCGCTCTGCTCGCTGCCACCATCGATGCTGTTGCTGGGCGTCACCGTGTACACCTGCTGGGACTCTGAGGCGGGTCCTTCGGTGGTGGCCTGCACATCGTAGGAGCTGGGAATGGCCGTGGGACTGGTGGGTCGCCTGGACGGGGCCTTGAACACCGGGTAGTTCTGCTTGAGCACATCTCGCTGGTAGTCAATGTCCTGATCTTCGTGGGGTTTGCCGTTCTTCGAGCCCTTCCTGGGCTTCGTCTTCAGGGTTTGGCGCTCCTCGGTCGTTGGCCTGTAGCGGATGCGGTTGGGGTTGCGGATGAGTGGGTTCCGGGCACTGGTGGGCCGACGAGTGGGGGTCACTGCCGATTCATCGGCTCCATCTCCGCTGGAGGCATCTGGCGCTGTGGTTCCCCGACTGCTGTATGGCCTTCTAATCCGGTGAGTGGGCAGCTTGCCATTGGACTCCGACTCCGAGTAGGAGACCGAGGAAGTCACCTTGGTCACCGCTGGCTTACGGGTGCGCAGCACTGGTCTCCTGGTGGGTCGCGTTTCCGGTTCCGCTTCGGCCAATGGTGTGGTCTGGATCTGCGGCTGCAGCTTGTCCTTCTCCTGCAGATTGTTCACCAGTCCGGGGATATCAGGAGTCAGGGCAGGCAGTTCCGAGGGCACATGGTAGGGATTCGGCTCGTACTCCACATTGCTGTTGTCCAGAATCTCGTTCTGCACCTGGTTATAGCTGGGGCGATGGTTCAGCGGCCCCTGCTGCTCCACATTGTTGTAGCCCACATCCGAAGTGGTCACCGGCACGGCAGCGGGAGTGTACAGATTGACTCTGTGCTTGGTCTTGATCCTCTGGGTGGTGGTGGTCGCGGGCAGGGAAGGCTCATAGTCCACCGAACTTGGGGTGTACTCGAAGGGGGGGTTGGTGGTGAGTGGCCGCTGGCGGAAGGCATCCTGCTGACGGAAGTACTGCTTCATGCGGTGCTCCTCCTCCGCGGTGGAGGCAGTTGGAGGCCGGGTGGTTAGTCGCGGAAGTGGCTCCTGGACGGGCTCCTGGACATACTGGGGATACAGTTGGCCACTGGACCCGGGGAACTCGATCTGTGGGCGCGTGCTGTAGGTGAACAGGGATTGCGGAGCCGCCGTCGTCGAAGTGGTGGATGTGGTGGTCGACGTGGAGGTGCTCGAGGTGGAGCTGGTGGTGGCCTTGCTACCCAGGGTCTTGAAGAAGTCATCTCCGCCGATCTGGTTGAGGGTATCGAAGGGGTTCTGGCTCTGGGCCTTGGTTGGCGATGGCCGATAGATGGGCTGCTGCTGTTGCACCTGGACACTCTGTGGTCGCTTCTTCTTGTGCCGCTCCTGCTTGGCGGGAATCTTCGGGGAGCTGACCTCCTGGATGCCATCCTGCACGTAGTAGTAGCTGAACTTGTTGCCCCGCTCGGGAACTTGACCTTGGGCCTGGATCTGGGACTGAGTGGTGCTCTCAAAGGGATTGCGGGTGCTGCTGACGGCAGCATATGGACGTTGGGGTCGCACGGCAGGGGATAATTGCTGCCCAGAGGCGACATCCTTGGCCCTGTTCACCACAATGGAACCCACATGGGGCTCCGGCAGCAGGATCTTGTTGAAACCGTTGGGTGTGCGGTAGCTCAAGGGAGCCACGAAGAAGGAAACGTCACTCAAATCGCGGTTTGAGGTGAGCTGCGAGAGATAGGGCAGGTCGAACTTGACATAGCCGTCGGGAATGGGCATGCCAGCGGGTCCCACAAAGATCTCCGGCGTCTGCTTCGTGGGCGAGTCGATGACAGAGATGCTGTGGGCATTCCTCAGGGCAGTGACCACATCGGACTGCGAGGGACGGGAACTGGATCGCAGCAGGAACATGGCCAGTGGCGGCTGATGAGCCTTGGGCTTGGGCTTGGCTGTGGTGAACTGCGTCTGCGTTTGGGCCTGAAGCTGGGGCTGCGGCTGCCCGAAGCTCTGGAAGATGCTCTGCGGCTGACTGGTGGTGGTGCTGGGTCGCGAGGTGGTTCCTGGGCTGAAGAAATCACTGCCCGCACTGGGATCCTGGGTGTAGAACTGGTTGATCTGGTAGGGATTCACAGCAGGTAGACCTGGGTTCACATTGAACTTGTTCACCTCGAAGTTGGAGTTCGCTCCCGACTGCTGTCGCTGCTGATTGTACAGGGTATCGTAGGGCACGTAGAGCAGCTGAACATCCTGGTCGCGACTGGAAGATGGAGCTGACGAAGGAGCTGCCTTGTTGGAGCCGAAAAGAGTGTCTGCTTCAGGGTCTACGGGGAAGACTTGTGGGGTCACACTCTGCAGCGAGGCCTGAGTGGGCAGGGGCTTTCCCAGGGCCTTGGGAGGCAGAACATCCTGCACGTAGTTCTGCTGGTGGAGTGGTTTGTTCAGAGCCTGGGCCAAGGGCTTCTGGGAGCCCAGCGAGTGGAAGTCCGAGCCAAAGGTTTGTCCCTGCTGCTGGCCAAAGAGCGAGGGCGGACTGAAGAGCGAGGAGGGAGCTGGAAATCCTCCGGCTCCTGCTCCGAAGGTGTGCTGAATCTGGTAGCCCGTTTGCAGGGTGGGCGGCGCCTGAGCCTGTCCCTCTCCGTTACCGTGGAAGGGCATCTCGAACTTGAAGAACGACTGCGAGGTTGGCTCCTGGCCCACGCCAGAGGCCTTCAGCGTGGCAGGAGCTGGTGGCGGCGCCTGGCGAAGGGGGAGGGCCTGACCTGCACTGTTGGGATACCGCTGGAACTGGAAGGGGTAGTCGAACTGGGAGCCCGTCTTGGTCAGATCGCCGAACCGAGCGCTGGGCGGGAAGGTCTGGGAGTAGGTCAGCACGCGGCCATTGCCCGTGCGATCCTTGCTGCCATCCAGCGGCTGTGCCAAGGGCACCCAGTCCAGTGAGTCCGTGTCGGAGGTGGCCACGTTCTCCAGTTGCCTGGACCACTTGGCGGAGGATTCCTGGTTTTGAGCCAGACTAGCCGTGGCCAATAGGCACAGCCAGGCGGCGGTGAGTTGGATGCCTTGTTTCATGGCTCAAGGGCCTGGAAAGAAATGGTCGAGATAAGCGTTTCATAAAATATTAAAGTTATTTTTGAATACCAAAAACCATAATATAAATTGTAATATAAAATGTAAATTATATAAATAAATTATTTTTTATTACATTATGATATTATTTTAATCATTATTAGTATTATTTTTGAGGAACTAACCGTGGCTTAAAGCTGAAACACGCCCTATGGATCTTAATAGCTTCCTGAACTCTTTTTTCCCTTTGCTTAAAATCGTTAAATATCTTTAAACCCTCAGTTTGAATAGTTATTTTTGCACGCAAGGCTTGACATTCTCAAATGCCAATTTTCGACCCAGAGCAAAGCAACCATTGTAGGCTTGTTTCTCTACCATTTTTTAATGAAGTAATTCTTCTGAAAGAACTAAATTTTTAGGCCATTTCAACCCACAATTATCAAAATTTCACAATGCAAGTGCAGAAAACATTAATGAATTGCAGGTTGTTTTTAGGCTGCTCGATGCTCGAAATACCTCGATGAAAGGTCACAAATAGGGGACTGCCTGCCGAAATGCCAAGAAGTATAATGCCAAGATCTCGAAACCGGAACACCCAGAACCGGCAGCTAATTGTCCCTTGCAATTACACAGATGCGAATTTGCATAGTTCAGCTATTGAATGCCCCATGAGATCTTTTCCCACTCTATGCATTTCTGCACCGGTTCGATTGCCCAACTTAAAGCCAAGGTCGCTGGGCGTTCAGTGCAGCTGGGATTGGGACTGTGGATTCTGGGCGATTTGCGCTTTTCACGATCGCCAGTGACCGGGGGGTTCAAGTGAAAGGTTTCTCCCCGTTTCGCTGGCAGGCTGGCTGAGCGGCTGGCTGGCTGGCTGGCCGGGTTGTAAATCAAGAGATAATTGCCGGGGTCTTGGCTCCGCGGCGGCATCTGGATTGGATTGGATTGGATCGGCTGCTGGTGTGGCAAGTGTAACTGTCGGTGCAACTGGTCGGTTGGCGGCGGACTCTGGCCATAACTGCTCCGGCCAAGTGGCCATAATTGTGCGCTTGTTTTCATTTGGCCAATGCGAGAAATTGCAATACTTAAGGCGAAATGCGGCTCTTGGCGTGGCTTTGGTAATGCGCCATTGAGTAGCCATGATCCATGAACCGCGATCAATGATCGGCGACAGATTTCCTCATTGCGAAACGGTTTTGCATACGGCTGGGATGCTAATTGCGTCATCGGCCGGCGTAATCACTGGGCCTCATTTTTTCGCTGTTCCACCAGAAGATTCGCCACATGAATATGAAATCGAAAGTGAGGCTGACCGAACTGACCAAACCTGATGGCCGACCACTGGCCAAGGCGCACAGCACCGCAGATCTCCTCCGATCCGCGATCTGCGATCCCCGACGACCACTTTCGTTTTCACTTTTCCACTGAATTAATCGCACACATGCCCCCGACGAACGGATGCCGCATTAAATGGGTTAAACGAAAGCAAGAGTCCGCGAAAAACGAAAAATGAAAACGGTAGAGCCATGCGAAATATATCGTAACAGCGAAAAACGGAACTTGCAGCGGTGCAGCAAGGCGGGAGAGCACTGTCTACAGGTGGCACAGTGAAAGAAGAAAGTTCACTCATGTGCCATTAAATGGGGCTGGGGCCAGGGCGGCGCGGCGGGCAAATACTAGAAATTAGACTCACATGCGGTCAATATTTCGGACCGAAAAAACCAGTTATCAAAAGGTTCAACAAAGCAAACAACGTCACACCTCAGTGGGTTTGGGTCGGTGTTTTCCCCCCCCTTCCGCAGAGGCGTGCTGCACTTGAAAACGCCGTCGATCATCGAAAGTGAAATGTGACAATGCCCTCGGAGAGCGGTGTCTGGTGCCCGGGCTCCAGGTACTCGAAGTTTCCCTTTCATTTCGGCGCGGAATCGAGGCGCACTTTCCTCGCTGGCGGGGGCGTGTCGCTTTGAAGTCTTACGAATTGATGGCGCGACAGCCGGGATTTTATGGCTGACCAAAAGCCAGCCGCAGAGCCGGATGTAAGCAGCCGGAGAGCAAGCACCTAAGCCGCTTAGATCTGCCAGAGTGCATGAAATCCGCGGAGGGATTACAGCTCGCTATCTGGCATTGACATTGTTTCATCGCCCAGCTGATCATTTGGGTGTGATCTAATTGGATTACTGGCGACCACACCCCCGAAGCCCAACTCCGCGGGGGCGTCGACAAGGTCACTCCATTTCCCATTGTGCACTTACCATAAACAGCCAACCAACTGGGCCCGAAGATCGTCGAGGTAACTGAAACTGAAACCGAAACAATATACCATTAGTTGGCTGGTAATTAAAAGGGAATGCAAATAATGGGGATTACACTATGTGTGCAGAGCCATCTAGAGCTCTATCTCGTGGATGTGGTAATGCCAACGGCATATACATTCGCCTCTCGGTTTCTAGAGCTCTTAGACTTTAATTGCATCTGGAGGCTGCAGCGGCTACGCTCAGCTGGCCACCTATGAAATGCGAAAAACACACCTTGGGGTATTTCTTTTGGGTTTTTTTTTGGGAACGCCTGCGGATCTGCAGCCGGGTTATTAGAGCGCAGCAAGCCAAGAATGTGCGTGACCCAAGTGACTCACCATTGGCAATCCGCTGGAAACTGTGCCAGAGCGTGGCACACACTGCCCGTCCCAAGCTTGCACAATTCGCGCACCAAATATTGACTGATTGTATCGCTCGGGTGCTGAAATCCATCGGCTGCAGATGTTCGAGTCACAGTTATGGCCAATTAGCGTGACTGGCTAACGACGGGCCCGGGATTGATGGCCACCGTATAGACGGTTTTTAGCCCTGCCCTGGCGAACGCATAAACTATGCAGAGCCAATGAACCCGTCGTTAAACTGAAAACTGAAAACGAAAAACGTAACGAACGAGCGACAACGAAGTGCACTTTTCCGACTGATGGCTGCCACTCGGGGGGCGTTTCCCTGCCGGAAAGAGCACCAATGCCAGAAGGAAAATCGGACGGAAAAACACTGATTTCTCGTTCGGCTAATTCCTCAAATTTTATGCCACAGCGACCCCGAAGAAATGTTTGAAATTATTAAACGAAATGTAAATTTCACGCAACGCAGAAAAAAACTAAACTTTCATTTCTCGCTGCTTTCCAAATGAGGTAAGTGGATTGCTGATGGCGGAGGTGGCCTGGGTTTGGGTTTTGGTGGTGTTTTGCTATCGGTGGCACCTGCTCAGCAAACCAAAACATGCCGCGGGCCTTGGCTTGCGTAATCCCAAGAATTTATGCTCGACCATTTGAAAGCGAAAGTATTTCTCCTCGGCACTTTTCGGTGTGCGTTTGGCATGCGTGGGAGCGCGGGTTGCGCAATCCGGATAAGCGGATATGAAGGGCCGTTTGACGAGCGGAACTCGCTGCCTTAAGTGGCCTAAACGCTTATCACTCGGCGCTCATCGCAAATCGAATTGCGCAAATGATGGGCCAAGCTAATTGCAAAATGCCGAGACTCTGTCGCCACTGAGCCGCAGATAACTGGCCCAAAACAATGTGACAATTGCAACAGAGCGGCTCTACTCTATATATATATATGGAAACCATAAAGCAAGCGCTGACAACACAAAGCGGCGGCAACTGGAGCAGCTGAAGAAAGCAAGAGTGGCTCGGAAAACACATAGCCACAAGTACTTGTTGGCCGCGGGGCTCATTCTGGCCCGGCAAAGGCTTGTGCAACGCGGCGAGGGTATCCACCAGATACATATTTACGGGCCCAGATGAACATTAGCAATCAATCCACATCCGTGACCAAGACACGGAGTGTGAGAAAAAATTCAGTAGGCCAAGACACTTCAACTTGTCGGGGTCTAGACGGCCGACTCTAGAAAACACAGAGACAAAACGGTGCAAAAAGCCCCAAATGGCCGCCTTGTTTTACCAGCCGGGTGCTGACTAATCAAGTGTGTGGGTTTCCGAGGGGTGACGAGCTGCCAGGGGCCTGCGATCTCTGGGCCTTGCATGCAACTGCAGATCACGACTCGGATCCAGCGGACCAGCAATGAACGCCCGGGACGGGAGCCATTCGAATTGAATAAGTTTTTGCCCTGGCTCAAATGCACTTTGAATCTGATATTGCCGCATGGCAATTACTCACACTTAGAATTCAGTGCGTGTCACTACAGCTGGATAATTATTGTTTTGAAAGACCGCTGAGCAAATCGATATCAATCTTTCAGAAGGGGAGCGAAAAAATTACTTATTCATTAGGAGACTAATTTTGAGCTGATATACATCTTACTTTTTCTTCGGTTTTAAATATTTTAATACATACGTTTAAGAGAGCTTTTTAAATTAAAATCAATCTTTTAAAATGGGATCAAAAAAATGACTTAGTTTATCAGTATACAAATTTTGAGATGTGGTTGGTTTTAAAAGAATTTTAACTTTTCTTCGTTATATTTAAATATACATTTAAAATAGCTTTTAAATAAAAAGCTTTAAATATTTTAAAATCCATCTTTTAAAAGGGGAGCCAAAAAATTACTTAATTCATTAGAAGACTAATTTTGAAATAAAGAATTTCATATAAATTTCAGGTATTTTTAACTTTTCTTCGTATAAAATATAAATTTAAGAAATCATTTAAAACAAAATTTTATAAGACATAACTTTAAAATAAATTTCAAATATTATAATCCTAATAAGGAAATATAGTTCATATACAATTTGTGTATACCGTGTACTATCTCCGGCACTTGAAAAAGATATAAAAGCAAAACACTTCACAAATCAGTATTTTTTAATAGGCATTGTAAAGTCAGGGCAAGATATGAATCGTAAATAACAGAATGCCTAAGCTATGCGACCTCATATAATCACTTTTCCCATTGTGTAACCGATAGCTTTTGGATAAACGCTCATTCAAATTTAATTTAGCCAAATTATCGTGTTACCGAACCCAACAGATAGCAGATGCATAACTGACCTGGCCGTATTAATTTCTCAATTTAACCACTAATTAAAGCGAGGCACCAAAGGCGAAAAGAGCGGCGGCCATTGGGTTCTGCAACGCAGTCCGGCGAACAAAGCCAGCTAACGAGGCGAGTTCGGGTCTTAAGTCTTTTGTTTGGCCCGCTGCGAAAGTCGTAATCCCGGCTCGACGCTTGACAAATTGAACGCTTTGCGGTTGAGTAATTGAAAGATTGAAAGCCACGCAGGCGCAGACCACACGGGTAGGACCGCTGGGCACGTGCTGAGCGGTGGAAGCTTCTGCAGCTACGCAAAGTCATTTGCACGTTTCACTTTCGTCGGGGGGAGGCAGTGGCAGGTAAGCACATCAGGCGCCACATTAAGACATGACAATAAAGAAAAAGTGAGTCTGAGCGGTATTATATTTTCTTGACACTTTCGCGAGTTTTGTTTACCCCTGCCCCCCGTATCGACTGGCATTGGCCGACGCGGCGGCTACGTGATTTCAGTGCGCTGCCAAAGGCTACGGTGTGCGGACTCCGCTGGACGTGGGCCAGGCAATTGGCCGGCCGGCGGCCGTCGCCTGCGTTTATTGTAATTAGAAAGTATTTAATTTCGAAAACGCTGTCCGCTCGCATAGAAAAGAGCCATGCTCGCATAAAAATAAACAAAAATTTCAAACAAAAACGACGTCGTTTACGTGTACCCTCTTCTCTGGAAATGACAAACCAACGAATAAGTGCGCACATTAGTTCCGTTGAGATCGGCTGCCGGATCGCAGATTAGGGAAAAGAAATGCTCGGAATATGTAAAATGGCCCGATAAACAAGATTTTTCTTGTCCGAAAAAGTTTCTCCAGGTGAAAATTGGGTTAATGAGGTGTGGATGAAGATGGAAAACCTCAGCGAACCCAAAGAATACCGATGGACCAGTTTCTTTTTCCTCTTTGTCAGGGGTCTCTAAGCCACCTTATCTTTTAATGAGGAAGTCTGGCCATAAAGCTTGACTCCAACTTGACTCGCTGGAGGATGGCTTGCTGGCTGGCTGGCTGGATGGACCATCGGTCTTTGGGCAAACAAATTGCATGCCAGCTAACGAGTGTCGGTGGGCAAAAACAAAATGAAATTTCCAAATAATTAGAGCATGAAAAAATAAACAGCAAAATTGCCAAGACAGCCAGATGCGTTCGGTGTGTGGTTAGCTGAGTGGAGAGCTAAAATTTCTATTCGCCTTTTTTGGCAATAATGAAGTAAAGAAATAAAACACACCCCACTTACCGCTCTCCCCTGCAGCTAGTGCTTCTTCCTGGACAGCGGCTGGTGTTTCTCTTTCACTTGGCTTAATTCAATTAAGACCTTTATCTGCCCAACTCGAATTGGCAAGCGTTGGAAGCAAGCGTTTTACTTTTCCTTTTATGTACTATGTTATTCAACTGATTGTATTGAATTTCACTGGGAACTCGTGCACTTGCAAGGGCGGTAGGACCACGCACTTTTTCGGGGAAAGGACAGAAAACAAATGTCGCTGGTACCACTGTGCGTATACGCGATGCGTATGAGTGTTACACTTTTCAGGCCAAGATATGTGAACGCAAGTTAACAGTTGGCCGGAGCTGGTTTGAGCCGCGTCTGCATCGTTGGCGTGCCGTTAACAGACTGAAGAAATGAAAAGCGTCGCGGGCCAAAGTAAGTAAGAGTGGTTCGCTCGTGGTTTTCATCCAAGTGCCGCTGCCGCCGCCGCTGCCACCGCCTCTGCCTCAGTCCGCGCCAGCAGCACAGCCGCAGTCGCAGTCGCCGTCGACTTAGGCGCAACTAAAGCGGCTTTTTACAGCCTTTGGGCCAACAAAAGACTTTGCCAACCGTCCAGCTCAGCTCCTAGCCGAAAAGATCCTCCAATGATTTGTTGTGGTTAATTGAAATCAACAGAAAGGCGAGGGGGTGGGCTAGTATCCACAAGAATGCACTAAATGCAAATCAACTCGGCCATAAATGTTAACACGTTTTAGCCAAGCTGTTCCAGTTTTGCAATCTTTACTGGCGACAAGTTTTTCTGCTGCCGCTGGGAAAATCGATCTGTGTGGGTCTCATGAGCGGTGCTACACCCCTCGCTGAGATACATCGATACCTTGCCGTACAATTCCATAATTCTGACTCAGTGCCATGCGGCTGGTAAGCCGTGCATCTAGCTTTTAATTGGCTTTTGGGCTCTGCTCTGCAGCCAAGGTCGTTGCGTTGCCACACAAATTCCATTATGAGTTTAATTGAATTGTTTGTTTTGGTTTTTTATGCGTTTCCTCGTATTTTCGGTTGGTTTCGTTAGGAAACGCGTAAACGGATTGATATGAACCAATTAAAACGCTTATAAGCCATTTTTCTCAGGTGACCTTTACCGACCGGTCTTTTGTTACAAATTAGTTACAAACTTAATAAATACTGTAATTACAAGGAGTGTTGCATTTTGAGTGATGAGCTTAAATGTATAGCAACTATAATTGCAGAGGGTGCGAAGTTTTGAGTTATGAGCTTAAGTATATGGGGTATTTGCCAAAATTAACGGAAAAAAAAGATAGATACACGTGTTAGTAAGTAACTAACTAACCAGTTTTAATGTGTAAGAAAAGGTAATAGCGATTTTTATGTAAATGATTCAAATGTGCACTTAATTTGTTGTAGAATTTGTTTAAATTTTAAGTTATAACAATTTAATTTTAATAAAAACCAACCCTAAAAATACATACTACATCCATTGTAAACATATTAAATTTAAATATTTTTTGTCTTCTAAACCCAATGCTTTTTGTTTTAAAATATGAATATATGTAATTTAACTGTTCTAGTTTATTTAAGAAAGATTTCTATCAAAATTAATATTTTCATCCTTGATTTCTACATTTTCTGAACCAGTCAAGCAGTATTAATAAATTTGATTATGAATTTAGTTCAATAAAATAAACAATTAAATACAATATTTAGTGTTACTATTTAATTTTTGTATCAGCACCAGTAATTTTTCTTTCCGTGTGCCCGTTTGGTTGCCAAATATTTCGCAGCCGGCCAGAACTGGCCTTAAATTGAGGTCTTTTTCAGCTTCTTTGGGGCAATTAAAATATTCTCATACCGGCGGCCGCTCGGCTTCCGCCAGGCAAACAATCGTCCAAGTGAGCCGTTTGCGGATCGTGGAAATTGAGTTAATTAGCATATTATCCAGCGTCCGCCATTAGCCACTTCGCATTGGGAAACCCAAGCCGGGCGCTCGCTTTTCCTTCGCATTTTCAATTTGGCAGCGGCCATCGCAATCGAGACGAGTGCATTGACAGGAGCAGCGCCTCGGCCGCAAATCCAATCAGTCAGCCTGTCAAAACGCCTGCCCACCTGTCTCCGCTCGCCTGCCGCCCCGGGTGGGCGTGAGTTATGTGCGGAGCGATGATGTACGAGGAGGGTTCCCACCTCGCGGCCTGAGTTATGTGACGGCGTCTTTCGGCGATCATTCAACCGCGACGGTATCGCACTTCCGCCCGCTGGTATTTCCACTAGAACAAAGCACTTTCACCTGCCGCAGCGATCGAGAATCGATTGAGATCGAAATCAATTGGCGGGCAGTGGTTGAGGGCGATTAGTGCTGACCTTTTCACAGGTGTCTCACGCCCAAGGCGATGCCAAATGGCAGAGGTAACAGATGGCGCGACCTTCAGCCCTGCTTATGAATGGCTTTTCCCAAGCTCTGTGCGCATTTTCCACGACGTATGCGGAAAAGAGCGACGAGATTTGCATAAAATTCGAGTCGAATCGTTCCCTGGTTCCCACAGCAGATACAGATGGATACGGAAAGATACAGATAGATCAACTTAATTGGCGCGCTATTTCTGGCATAATGCGGCCTAATTAGGCGCAGAATCTTTTCGGGGCCAGGACAGGTGATAAGGCGCAGATGGCTGATGTAACAGCGTCAAGATACATAAATATCCATCACTTATGCAACCGCTCCGAAGGAGAGAGCTGGGATGTCGATGCGTCGACGCATCGAGAGAAAAGTGCTTTTGGGCTCACGAAAGTGAGACAACTTTTTGCCCCATTCCCCCTCCGCGGTGGCTGGTGCCCAAAACGCTGGCTCTTGGCCATAAAACGCTTCCTGCTCCGCTGCATCCAGTGCGCAGTGGTCAAAATGTGGTCGAAATCTAAACTGGATTGCCGGCGGCGAGCCTCGGGAGCCCGCTTTTTCTGCGAGCGCCTCGCTGGTTTTCTTCCTTGTGCTTGGATTTGGGTTAGCCAAACATTTATCTCTTGGTTTTTATGTTGATGTAGCCGATGTGGCTGATGTGGCTGATGTGGCTGAGGTATCCAATGGTCGAGATGAGGGGATCAGGCAGGAGGGGAAGTGTATCAGTGGGTGAAGACAGCAGGGGATTGCTGCTAACAATGGGGCTCTAATCAGCTAATTTGGTACATGTTGCGGGTTACTGTTCCTGGTTTTTAGTACTCTACGAAGCGAAACTTATATCAATAAAAAATGCATTAAAAATATATTTGTGCTGAGCTTTTCTGTGAATAATTACCTACGATACAATCAATTTCAGTGTGCTATGAGTGCTACATTTTTCAATTATTTCCCAGGCACTTCGAAGAGCATCCACTCTCCGCATTTCACTTGCCGCCAGCGCGTTTATTTTTGGTTCACTCTGCCTGCAATTAAAATTTTGTAATACGGTGACCAAAAAGAAAAAAGATGGAAAACACATATATCCCGAGCACAAACAACATTACGACAAACACTCGCTCTAAACGGTCTTATGGAATGTGTGTTTTGTCGGGCAGCGAATAATTTTACCACTTTCAAAAACAAAAATGATTTTCAATTTCACCAAACCATAGGCCAGGGTGTCGGCAAATGGGGACTAAGTGAGGAGCCGCGACTGGACGTACCCATGATAATTATGCATGCGGCGTATTAAAAAGCGCGAACCTTAGAAACGAGTCAAAAACCGACTGAAATCGAAAACGAATCGAACCGAATTGAGTTGTGTGGCACTGGCACTGGGAAAACGCCGGGGATGGCGGCAATTTCACTTTCCTTTCCCCAAACTCGCCGCAGTGACTGCGACTGCATTTCAATTTTCCGCATTGGGAGTGGATAGTTTTTCATTTTCATATCGCTTTGGAGTGCTCTCTTCAGCTGGCATGTTAATGTAGGTCCGAGCCCCTGGTCAAGAGCAGTGCGCAGGGAAAGTGCGGCCTAGAGCCGCCCGGGGAAACAATTAAACGCCATGAAAGTGATTATCGAACGCAATTTCACTGCCAAAATTTCTGGCTTAATGTAATTTCAATTACGTGCTGGCCGGAAACGAAATCGAAGACAGGCAGTCGCTCACGATGTCACAACCGCTGGCTGGCAAATTGTAATGTGTTCCTCGGTGAGTCACGGATCAACGCGGTGGCATGCAGATTGCGTCGACCTGTCTCGTTCATCAGGCTGCGTGCACTGGGTTCAGGGCGGGTCAAGAGACCAGATCGGGGGCCACAGTGTGGTCCGCTGATGGAAAGACCAAGCTGGGGCACTGATTGAGATCAAAGATTTTGTTTTTAAAACCAAAAATCATGTGCCTCCCAATAGAGCATCTTAAATTGAATGAAAAACGCATGACAAGTACCAGTTCTAAGCCTGAAGCTAGGGAATCCAGTAAAGTGAACTTTAACTACAACTTCAGATTTTATTAGATTTATAAACCAATTTAATGCGGAGCAGTTTGACCTTGCTTGTGGTTGCAAAGAACTTTCATTTCTCAAAAAATCACAAACCCCATTGAACTTGTAATTTACCAACACAAGAACCATAATCAAAACATAAATATAATGAATTTTGGTATTTTTAAAGTGGACACTTATATTTTATTTTATATTTTATGACAACATTTCCGTATGGGGATTGTTTAAAAAATACGCATTAACAAAAATGTGAAAAACGGTGGAAATGGGCAAAATTAAATTATACTTTAATACTAAAAAAATGTATTTAATTTGGAAAACATAGTCTAAGCAGTAGAGAGTTCATTGGCTCGTAGTAAAATTTAATATAAATTATATATACAGTTGTAACCATAACTCCAATTGTATTCATTACAATGTAAAAAAGTTCGGCTTGAAACTAATCCTAAAAAATATTGCTAATTAAACTTTAGTATTACTAACTGCTTAAGCATTTTATATATCCTTCAAAATAACAGAGTTATCGAACAATAGTTAGTTCAAAACATATGAAAATACTTTTTTAAGCCCTTGTAGATTGCGACTATTAAACATTATTTTTAATAACCAAATTAACATAAATATTTGCATATACTATACAGTTTTTCCGCTCATCCTAGCCCTAATCTCCTGCCTCGCACTGTAACATTCGCTAATAATGCAATGTTTGCGGCAAATAAAATTCAATCTCAGCTGCGTTATTGCGGCCGCCTTCAAGTGCACGCTGTTTTGTGGGTGCGCTGTTGACTATGAGTGAAATTTCGCTGTCCGCCTGTGTTTGACATGGAAATTAGTGGCGGCAAGCGGCGGCGCAACCGCGGCAGAGAAATGCCATAATGTTATAATGCCCGCCTAATGAGCTTGGCACACCGCTGCGTATACTTGATGTACGCACAGGAGTGTGCACCAGTGCCATGAACATGAACATTTTCCAAAGCCAAGCCCAAACAGTCCGCTTGAAGCTCGCAGTTTTTGCGCTTTAATGCTCCACTTCGCCTGTGGCTTCTTTGGCGCCTCTGGGTTTTTGGCCTTTTGGTTTGTAAATTGTAAATTGTTTCAAAGAGAAGAGCTCTGGCCTGGCGTTTCTGTTGTCGCGGCCCAAATTCGTGTTAATCATTCGCTGAATTGCACTTTGTGGCGTTAGATAAGGGTCTGGCCGGCACTTGGACAATTGACAACCGCTTATGTAAGCCACTGATGCTGGGCAGCCGATGACCCCCTTTCGATGGCACTTTTGCGCCATTGTCGCGATCTCGATTCGCTCCACTCCCCAAATTGAAATGCACTTAGGCGGGCGTCGCACGTTGGCGGATGCTCCAGACGCGCTGCCACAGATACATCACCAAAAATCATCAACGGCTCGAACAGAGACCGCAAAGTATTCACCGGTTCTCTCGGACGAAATCGAGTCAAGTTTTATGACCGATGCAGAGAAAGAAATTATATAAAAGGTTGTCATCTCTGGTATTTTAATGACTCTCTTTTAACAACATGTAAAACCGTGGAGAAATTAATTGATCATTTGTTTTACGATGTAAAAAGGTGTGAGGTGCACTTTGTTTTTGACAAAATTTAATCAAAAGAGAAAAGTATTTATAGAATACCTGCAAAATAATATAACAAATGTTGATCGATATTCGGTTTTTCCGAAAAAATGTAATGACAGTGAAAAAGTATTTTCAGGGTACTTGCAACATTTTATCTTTTTGTTGAATAGATATATCATTCTAAAATTAAATTACTATTACTATTACTACTAAGTTCTAGATACATATCAATCAGAACCAGTTTTGAAAATAATAAACTCAAGCATAAAGAATCTGTAAACAAACTAAGTTCAACTTAGGGAAATATAGTTCATATGTAGCATATAGTTCTGTGATCCTGTGTTTATATATTTTTTTTTTCAAATAAAATCTAAGTAATACTAAGTACAATGTAGTTGCTAAATCGAGGCTAAAAGTATTTATTTTTTGTGCACCTCAGCTGTTTTCTTGTGATAAAGCATAACGATGTGGCCGCTGACGCAGGCGCAGGCGCAGGCGCAGCCGCTGACAGCGAAGTCCGGGATTGCGTAAGATTCGGGCCACGACAGGCGGGCCGTAAATTGGCCGAGATTTTGCGAAACGCAGCTCGAGCAGTTGCAATTTCATGCATGCCGATTTTATGTGAGCAACAGCATAAAACAACTGCGGCAACAGCATCGAACCTCATGACCATTGTACAATTTGGGGGAAAAGCTATCTCCGCCAATCGAGGTTCGGAAAGCTGTGATAAAAATAGCACAAGCAAGCCAAATCGCAAACATCAAATTGTTTATTGTGGGATCAAATATTGGCAATGCGCTAGCGCAAAAAGGTGCGAAAAGAAATACATCTCAATGGTCGTTTTTAAGTAAGCGAACTTCGAATGCTCTAAAAACTTTGGTCTGACTTTTCCAATAGCCAGCCAAAAATATCAAATCGATTATTGCAGATAAATATAATTAATTATATTTTTCCAAATTTAAAAATACATTTTTATAATATTTTTAAAGTTTTTTTGAGTTATTAAATTTTCTAATTACTTAAACAAGCAAACCAAAAAGGTCTCCCAAAATATTTGTTACAAAGTTGAAGGTTCAAAACGTAACAAATTTACTTATAAAATGATCTTTTTATGGTAAAGGTACCCTTGAAGTGAGTGTAAAATGAAACATCAGTTTGGAAATTGCGCGTGCGAATTTTGTTATGCACGATACTTCACGCAATTTAAGCGATTCCCGTCAAGTTGTCATTCATTCATTTATTCGCTCAAAGTAAAGACGTTGAACCGACCAAATTCGATGGGGAAATGGCAGAATTTAATTAAATTTACATTTTTAATTTCAGGCAACACCACCTATAGAGCTGGTTTCTATGAGCAAGCCAAACACTCTAATTGAAATCGAAGCATCAGCGAGAAAGCTTACAGTTTGGGAGCCTCTGGCCCCGGCACTCGGCGACAAGCTGACACACCCACAATTTCTAGACCTCCCCACTCGCACAGGCCCCCCAAAACGCTGAAGGTCAGGGAAAGTAAATGAAATCGAAAGTTTGCCTAAGGCAGAACAATGGCACGTGTGGGCCAATAAAGATTAATCAAATAAAAGCACTGGAAAGATAGAGCCATTGAGCTTCTGGCAGCGTCGCTGGAATGTAAAGTACATATGTGCTGACCATATGGGGATCCAAAGAGAGGGAGCAGAGCCGTAGAGAACTTGTTTTGATCTGGCAGAGTTGTCGCCCCGCCAGAAATACCATGTATGTAAAGGAAACCATACAAAGAGTTCCGTACTATAAAATTAATTAGAAGTGTATTTAATAAAACTTTTCCATTTATAAGAACCATTTTTATCTTAATACATTTTTGGGTCCTATCTTAAAAGCTGTCCTACTGATATAACACTTACAACATTTTCAAGTTTTCTATATTTATTTTAGAAAATATAGCGGAATAAGTTTACAGAAATCCTTGAAATGGTTTCGTCTTTAAATATGATACAAAATATGATACCATTTTCGATAAACTATTTTTTCAATAAAAAAAAAAGATCATTTTTAGTTAACTCTAAATTTTACTAATTGTAAATTAAATTAGGATTTTAATTAAACATCACAAAAATCTTGTGTAATATCTCCTATCATATCGTTCTTTTAGAGGACTCGACAACTCTTGAGCCCCCGCTGGAACGAACTAAAGTTACGTGAATCGGCGGCGGCAGGGAGCAGTGTGCTTCTGACAGCGGTCCGATCGCGTAGAACTTTCGCAGTTTCAGCCTCATTTCCCCCCCGAACTTCTAGATCAACAGGTAAGTGAGATGTTGTGGCTAGTGGCCCGTCCGCGATTGCATAACGATCTGGTGTCTGGTACTCTTCGCAGCCATGTCGCTCCGTGTGATGTCCCCCGCCATGCTGAATGCCTGGAGCCAGACCCTGGTGCGGGCCATGTCCACCCAGGGCGGCAGCAAGAACATCGGGTTCGTGGGCCTGGGCAACATGGGCGCCAACATGGCCAGCAACCTGATCAAGGCCGGCCACAAGCTGCATGTGTACGACATCTCCAAGCCCGCCTGCGACGGTCTGGCCGCCAAGGGAGCCACCGTGTACGCCAAGACCTCGGAGTTGGCCAAGAACTCGGACTTTGTGATCACCATGCTGCCCAACAACGCCATTGTGGATGCCTCCTACGAGGAGATGACCGCCGATGGCGTCAACAAGGACACCATCTTCATTGACTCCTCGACGATCTCGCCGGAGCTGGTGAAGTCGCTGCAGAAGAAGATCAGCGGCAAGGGAGCCCGCTTCATCGATGCCCCCGTCTCCGGCGGAGTTCCCGGCGCCGAGCAGGCCACCCTCACCTTCATGGTGGGCGGCACCGAGGCCGAGTACCAGGCGGTCAAGGCCGTGCTGGAGTGCATGGGCAAGCGGATCACCCACTGCGGCGTCTACGGCATGGGCCAGGCCGCCAAGCTCTGCAACAACATGATGCTGGCCATCTCCATGATCGGCGTCTCGGAGGCCATGAACCTGGCCGTGCGCCAGGGCCTGGATGCCAACGTCTTCGCCGAGATCATCAACTCCTCCACCGGCCGCTGCTGGGCCTCCGAGATCTACAACCCGGTGCCCGGCGTCTGCCCCACTGCGCCCGCCAACAGGGACTACGCCGGCGGCTTCTCCACGGCCCTGATCACCAAGGACCTGGGCCTGGCCTCCGGCGTGGCCAACTCCTCGAACTCTCCGATTCCGCTGGGATCGCTGGCCTACAAGGTCTACCAGTCGCTGTGCGAGAAGGGTCTGGGCAACAAGGACTTCTCCGTGGTGTACGACCTGATGAAGAAGGAGAAGTTCGGCATTTAGGTTACTTACAGATCCTCACCAGACCTGCATTTATATACAACATAGCACTAAGATTGGGTAGTCCCCTTACCCCCATTTCGCCATTTCGACTGTGCAATTACCATGTTCTATGCAAATATGTGCGTAAAGTAAAGACGTATTCGTTTATCGTATTGAATGAAAAAGTTCCATGGTGTTGCGTAATCGTGGGCTGGTGCGATTCGGTCTGGGAATCTTCTGACTGGTGGAGCTCCGAGTGCTGATAAGGGCCTCCAAACATCTGTGGGGCTTTGTTTTATGGCCACTTTGAGTCCCCAGCAAATACGATTTCGGATTGCGGCTTATCTCCCGCACTCGTGGCATTAGATTCCACATGGCGATCGCTTCTAGTTCACAGAGCTCGCCAGGTAAACAGAAAAGCGAGCAAAACAAACAACAATGAAACATCAGAAATAGTGGCGTGGTTATCAAAAGCTCGCCGATTGAGAGGCACTGATGGAATATTCCCTTCATGAAATCAAATGTAGCATACAAGCTCACAGTTTGAGAAGCTCTCTGGGAAGCATAAGCTGTTCATACTTAAAGATTTTTGAAGAATCTCTTAATTTTTTGTTTTATTCTGTCTATTTATATTAGAGAATCGTACAGTCGCATTGTTGTTTTTAAAGTTTTAACTAACTGAGTTAAACAGGCCTTGGTGGTGACGTACTTGAAGATGTTTTTCCTGAAAGAATGTTGCCATACGCAGGAATCTCTAGAATCTGCAAGCTCTATTCCACCTTTGTAGCTTTTATAGTTTCGGAGAACATAGCATTTATATGGACAGACGGAATTGGCTAGATTGACTAGGCTAGCTTGTATTAGAACTAGTTTTGTGTTTAAAAATAAGAATTATAAGAAAAAAGTTCGTTTTTTGCATAATAGTTTAAATCAACAAAGGAGCAGTACCACCGATAAGCAGTATCAAAGAGCGAGGATGAATTTCTAGTGACATACACGCCTGGTTCTATCTAAAATTGCTTTCCAGTACTTGAGAGCTTAATAGGCAGGTAAACAAAGAGCCGGGCAAAACAAATAAAGATAAAATAACAAACGAAATTGAAACCATATAGCAAAAGAGCTGCAGAAATATTAATGTTTGGGAGCCACTGTACAGTTTGTGAAGAGCTGCCGTCAGTGGTAAAAATAGCGTCATGTTTTGAGCGAAATCCAAAAATATGTTTATTATTTTTGCCATCATATATATATTGAAAAATAACAAACTAAACTTAGGTGCTAATTAATTAATTGAGTTTGGTATGTATATAAAAACTTTGTTGTTGCCTTTTTGAGGGGTACAAAATAGTTGAACTATCTAAATGTATCAAATCGATCAATGGGAGTGGCTTGCAGTAGCATTTAATTTTTATAGTTTGTATGGCTGGGCCGGGGCCTTTACGAGCTGATTATCCTAGACATAGTTAATAAATATAGATTTAGCAAATGTTTTCAACAATCCTTTGAATGAAATAATTACAATAAATTTGGTTAGGATTAGCTTATTAGGTATTTATGTAAAGGTATATCATGAAGAAGCGTCCTTAAACGAGTCCGAGTGCAATCGAGTGGTAAGTTGTAAATGGAGTTGGGGGAAACTTCGGTGCAGTACGGAGCTTCCGTGGGTTAAGTCACATAAGTAGTAGCCTAGTTGCAAAATTCTTTGAAAATATCACAAATTGAAATACACAATAAATAATCAATCGCATTTGGATCCGCGCAAAAGGAATCTGGTAGTTAGCAATTAGAGTTTTGGTAAATATTCGAGTAGATCTTTGAGAGAGGTTACCTTAGGTACATGCAATGTTTCAATAGACTCCTAGTATCTGCTATCTCTGTGTATTTACATAATCGGTTCGTGTAAATAGTTTTAGTTTTGCATACATTTACATTAATATTCCTTTCTGTGTATATATATCTATAAATAATTCTAGGAAAATAAGTGAAGCAAACTTTGTGCTGCATAATTGAGTCAAGTTGAATTGATGTTTGTTGTTTGTGGGTGGAACTAGTTGGTTGACTTGGTGCCGCCCGCGTGCCCTCGATTCTTAACTAGCTAACTAACTTTGGTGTCTAATTGAATTCGCTATGGCTCAGACTGAGGCTCTTGGCCTGGCCAAACCTCTGCTTCAGCTGGCTGGTGTTGGCCCGGAAGCGCTGCATCAGCTGCTGCTGCCTCCCACCGGACGCACTGCCTCCTCCGCCAGGTCCTCCCGGTGCGCTGGACTGCAGCGGCGAAAGGGACGCCATTGCCGCATCCGCGCTGGTTATGGACTATGATCCCTTCAGCTTCTTCTTGGGATTGTTGCGCATCTGGTCGGTGGGCGCCGACGGCGGCAGCTCTCGATATTGATTCTGCAAGGAGTCAGTCCAAATATTCGATGTTAAAGAGATTGTAATATATATATATAGATAGAGAAAGAAGAGATCTTAGGATCTCTTAAAAATAATAAAAAGTTTAAACATTGTTTACTAAGTATATTATTCTAGGAAAGACCCTCTTTGACCTCCTAATCAAAAAGTACTACATTTCACTTACAATCTCCTCGTTATCTGGCACTCGCGAAAGAAAGTCCAGCAGCTCGTTGTTGGGAATGGTATTGGGTCTCAGCAAGCGTCTGGAGAACTTCATCAGGCCCCAGAAGAGGAGCAGCCAGCGGAGTGGAACGAAATGCAGGACCAGAATGGCGCCCAATAGTAGAACCACTGCCAGCCAGGTCAGTTCGGGGACGGAAAAGTTGAATGTGCTAGGGGTTACAGGAAGTTCACATAAACTGGGTTTCAAAACCAAGAAAAGAGCTCTCACTTGATAGTGCTTTCGCCTAATGAGGCCAGATAACCTATGGTGTTCTGCACGGTTTGAGAGACTTCTTGGATGGCCTGCAGTCTCTCCTTGATGGACTTCTTCTCCTCCTTCTCCTTGTCGTCGTCATCATCTTCATCGTACTCGTAGTCGTAGTGCGCAGCGGCGTCTGTGGTACCCGTTATAAGGCGATAGAGCCATTTTCTGGATTATCAAGTAGGTATAAATAAGATTATTATCCATTAATTACTATTAAGCTCTACTCACTTTAGTATGATGAGTAGTAGGACTAAGGGTACTGTGTCTAGATCGCCATAAACGCAGGCCAAAATCCACAATACAAAAGCTATGCTGGATCGCACAGGAGATTCCCACTCAAAGCAGCTCCTAGGAAAATCATTAAGTTGAATTACATAACCCATAGGCTCAAAGAAAATATGCAAACTCACTGGACGTAGCGCGCTGCCTCTAGGATGTCCATGATAATCTCCTTGAGTCTGTTGACATTTCGCAGGAAGAGCTGCCGCTTGAACTTGGCCTCCTGCTGGATGAGTTTCTCCTCCTTGGGCTGGAGTGCTCGGCACACAGCTCGGATCTCACTCCAAACCACGGTCAGCTCCAGCTGGATTTGCGGTGAGTTGCCCTTGGCCCGAACACAGAGGTTTTTGTCCTTCAGCGTGTACCATCTCTTGACGCCGCTCTTGATCCTCAGCAGGGGGATGACTAGTTTGCCCAGGAACTCGACGCGATGATCCCGGTCCTCGTCGAAGACGGTGATCTCCAGAACCTGAGTGATGTCCTTAACGTTGCTATGATTGGGATTAAGCCAATTGGTCAACTATTTAGCTCCTTTTAAAAATAAAACCCATACTTACAAAGTAAATATTTTATTCCAGTTTGGGGTGAGGGTTTTGTACTCCGTTTGGGTTTGCAGTCGGGCGTTTCCCAGTTCCAGTACACAGAAGGGATCGGATTTTCCGCCAATATCCGCTGCAGCCAGTCCAGTGGCTCCAAAAACCTTAACCGTAAGGTGACCCACATCGCGCAGGTTCTGGAGGCATCTGAGGAAGCGATATCTATCCCTGAGCAACTGGGCCTCCCGCGGATCCTCCTTGAAGGCCTTCAGATCGCTGATCGTCTCCAAGGCTGTGGTTCCACTAATAGTGAGCATTAGGTGGACTTCTCCTGGACAATCCTCAAGGGGCTTCCAGATGCCATGCGTGGTCTCGCGCTGGAAGACGCTCAGGTCGATAATGGCCTTGCCATAGAGGGTGTTTCGATTCCAGAGGGCCAGCTCCAGGTTCTGATCCTCATCGAAGAGGTGCAGATCGAACTGCTCCAGCCAGCGCTCCGTCCAGGAAGACTTGCTCTTGTACTTCTCATTGCCCAATCTGAATGGGGTGATGTTTATTGTTAGTACCGAATAAATTAAGTTTGGAGGATTTCTTCCCACCTGAATTTAAAGTGTGTGTCGTTCAGCTTGCTGCCATCTTCAGCCAGCGGCAAATCCTTGGCTTTGACCAGCAAAATGGTGACCACTGAGCTCCAGATCTGCGACTTCAATCGCTTCGATGACTCGGCCAGCTTCGAGTTGCGCTGGAAGTGCTGCAATATTTCCGGAAAATGAGCCTCGGCCACCTCCCGGAGATCCTCGCACCCCTGCTCCAGTTGCTCGCGGAACTCCTCGTGCTGGCGCCTCACATGTTTGAGCACCATGCGAGGAGCCCGCTTGCAGCTGGGCCAACTGTTTCCCAACATGATCGGCGATCGAGAGCCTAGGCCACAGCGGACAGCAAATTACTCAGAGCCAGAAAACAAAAACTCAGAGCCGCACTTTGCCTTCGACGATCAAGCAGTGACTAAAGGCATTTGGGGCCGGGGTCTTGCGATTGCGAGAAAAGTACACTAACTACAAAATATCAAGGTATGTCAGACTAGACAAAGGGCATGTATATGTGAGAGTAAGTGGAGGGTTTACAGATAGATGAGTCATCTATATATCTATCTGTTAATGGAGGGTATTACCTATTACTCTATCATTAACATATTAGGGTAATGTTAATATTATTAAGATCCGAAAATGTTAGGTATTTTATATGAAATAATTGTACACTCCATTTAGGTACTTTCTGTACCTATTATTTTCGCTTTTAAAGCTAGATATTTAGAGGTACAGCACACCCCTTTACAACTATCTAGTAAACTAATTCAGGCTATAACCCCTTACTTTACTTGTAAGCGATAAAGTTTAGATTTTTTATATAAAATAATTTCACATTCCAGGTAGGTACTTTCTGTACTTATGATTTCACTTTCCATGTAGGTACTTTCTGTACCTATTATTTTACCTTTTCAAGCTAAATGTTTAGAGGTACATCACTACTCTTTACAACTATCTGTCAATTCAGGGTATAACCCCTTACTTTACCTTTACGGTAGTTAATTATGATCATCAGGGTAAGTACCTCTTCAAAACTGATACTTTTAAAAACTAGCCATGCAAAGTTAAAAAAAAGCTTGTAATTTATTTTTTAAATCAATTTACAAGCTTTGTTGTTCTGTTTATTTATTTTCTGTTTATTATTTTGAAGTTCTGACGTTTCATGAAAACATTTGGTAGGGTACCCAAAGGGCGACTTTCTCCTTGCCAACATTAGCCCCGTATTTCCCCATTGCTCAATGCTTGCTTTGGAGCGCCTTCGCTGAGAGATAGCATGCCATGGCAATGACAGCTCAAGCTTTTATTTGTTGAGCCACTGTGATCGTTACTTTTCACCGCATAAAAGCTAGTCACGATGAGTTCGCCTTAGTTGAACACAGCTCAATTGTGCGGCTTTAGTTCAACTCAGTTGCGGGAAGTGGATCAAAGCCAAAGCTTCGTGTGTGTCTCCCCGAAACAAAGCCCCAAACCGCGTCTAACCAATTCAGCCGAGCCATAAGTAAAGTTAGTGGGCAACCCAAACGCTTATAAATAAAAGGTGGGTCAAAGTTGGAGGTGGGCGGCGATGTGAGCTTGTCGAGAGGCAATTAGGAATGCCAAACAAAAGACAGCGAGACAATCGACGTGGAAAACCGCCGGGTGAAGGGCTGATTGATGGCCCAGACGAGCTGCTTCCGACTTCCCCGCAGAACCCCAACTATGAAAGCCCCCGGAACAATAGGGTGAATCGATTTATGAATGCCACTCACCATTTCCTTGTCCTCCTGGCTGCGTGGCCACAGTGTCAAATTGATGAGTATCTCGCCCAGGCCGCTTCCGCCGCTTCCGGCCGAGTCGCACAGCTGCAGGTGGATGTCCTCGGCCTTGCCCAGTTCCAATTGGGTTAAGTCCAGCTTGGCCGAGCCCATAAAGTCGTCCTGCAGTCCCCAATCATAGTCAAACACCTAGAGGGGGAGGGTCAAGGGAAACAGAACGGAAATTCACTTTGATTAGATTGGAGCACGAGCTTCTGGGAATGCGACTGGTTTCCAAGCGATTATGGTTTCGTACACATCGCAGACCATATTCTCCCATGCTTTAGCTAAAAATATTCGATAAAAAAACTTTCTTAATGGCAGCGGTGGGATTCGAACCCACGCCTCCGAGGAGACTGGTGCCTTAAACCAGCGCCTTAGACCGCTCGGCCACGCTACCATGCCGAGGGCCCGCTGCCAACTTCCTATCGCGTATCGCTGTCCTTATCTGGGGAAAACTATTTGTGGGGGCACAACTAACATTAGGAGCCCCCATTTCATTTTATGATGTCATAAAAGTGAGCTTATTCCTATTTTGGACACTGTTTCGAGGAATGTATTCTACAGCGAATCATATTACTGGGTTAATATTTAAAACTTATTTTTTACTTGGTAAATTGTACAATGTAAATTTATTTTTTGGATTTTTGTGAATATCATCTTTTAAACATTATATAATACATTACGACGATCAAGATCTTTAACTTTTTCTTTTATAAGAGGGATCCTATTATTTTAATGGTTTATAAACATAAAATTTACAAAATTACGTCGCATAAACATAGAGAAATTAATATATATAATTAGTTTATTTTCTTCCCTACTTTTTCTCCGTGCAAAACCAAAAATCCAACTTTCCCGAAGTGCCTGACAGGCCACCCCAAAACTTTCTCCGCACTCACCTTAACGATAATCGGCTGGAAGGGGTCCTCGATGGGCACGATGAAGACCTCGTCCCACACCGGGTTGAGGTCGCGGTGAATGGTGCGCGACTTGTGGAGGAGGCGGCCGCCGACCTTGAACTTGACATAAGGATCACTCAGTCCTGCGGCAGGGCGAAAGACAAAAGAAATTTCTCGCTGCAGTGGCAAAGCATTGTGTCCAGTGCTTGATTAAGCACAATGGAGTGGGTGGATGGGAGGGATAGTGGGATTGGGATGGGATTCTGGGCCTGCTCACCATTCTTGTCCATGGCCACCAGGTCGCTGCCGGACTTCAGATGCACGCGCAGCTGAAAGAAGACGAATTGACGTAATTGGGCTTCGCGCTTGCGACGTAGCTCGTCGGCCTGATCGATTGCAGTGGCAGATACATTTTCATTTTCATTTTGCAGTTAGTTAGAGTTGTGCAGCACAGCAAGTCGTTGGAAAAGCAACAATCGGAAATTTCAGAGATTCCAGTAAATTTCAGTTAGTGCCATTGAGTAAAAGAAAAGGCGATAAAACCAAAGAAAGCCAATTCGTAACACAGGCAAAGCGCAAAAGAAGCAAAAAAATGCGGAGCCACCCACCTGCAGGGCCTCCAGCTGCTGCTGGGTGGTCAGTTCCGGAGGACTGCAGCCGGCCGAGCCGTTCTCCGGATGCTCGTCGATCCTGCCCTCCATGGAGCCGCCGAATCGCTGGATGACCTGTGCCATTTTGGCGGTGGCTCGGAATTCCCGGGCCAGTGGAGAGCCGCCAATGGTGGTGCTCCTGTGCCGAGGACTCTGGGTCACGGAGCTGCTCTCGGAACTGTAGTCCGCCGCATAGTCCGTGCTCTCCTCGAGGAAATCGCTGGGCGACTTGCGACCAAGGCGATCTTTGCTCTTCGCCCGCGACCAGCGGTGCCGAAGATTGTTGAAGAATCCGTGCGTCTTCTGCAGCACGCCCACGCCGCTGGCCACGCCCCCCGATCCGCCGCTGGCCAGCTGATGGGCCACGGCACTCTTGGCCCTTTTGGGTGATATGTGCGGCGATTCGCTGAGGTGGCAGTCGTGGCCGTTCAACTCCGAGGCGGACTTGCTGAGGTGCTTGCCCAGGCGCTGCGACTGCTGCAGCTGGGGCGAGCCATGTGGCGAGATCCGGAGGGGCGGCGTGGAGCCGCTGACGGTGGAGCTGCTGCCGGGCTGCGGGTGCCGGCGGTCCAAGTCGTCCTCCTGCTCCACCTGGTCAACGTAGTGGATGCGTGCTGGAATAGGGAGAAAATTGGCAGAGGGTAAGTGTTATTTCCACCGGCACGCAACACACAAAATCGATTTAACAAAAACCTATTGATAAGTAAGGGGGAAAAAGAGGTACACCGAAGAAAATAGTTATAGTGGTTTCATTAGTACTTTTATTACATTTAAGACTTCTTAAAGTAGAAATGAAGTTGTAAAGTAAATTATAGTATTAAAGAGTCGGGAATTAGAAATTGTGGTACTTAAACCTACCATCTACATTATTTAGTCTTTAAACTATACTTGAATTTCAATATAACCTTTGGTATACTTTTAAAAAACCAAGTAATAAATCTTTACTTTCTTTTATTTTTGTTTGGGTGTATATTTAGGCAGTATTTACGGAAATTTGAGTGCTTTCAGCCCATTCAATTGCCACCCATGACATCACTGCTCTTTTGCGATTGTCTTAATTATGCGAATTACAAGAGCAATAGAAAGGGGAATGATTCTTTCCATTTGTCGATGCGGTCATTCAAAGCTGAGTAAAACCATGCCAGCTATTATAAACGTGAATTACTTAGCCAATTATAAGGGAATTCTACTACCAGAAAATTACATTTGGGTTTACATAAATGTCAGTCATGAGCTATTCTTCCTACACACTTTTAATATATTTCCCATAAACTGCGCATCGTTAAAACTTTTATGTGCAAATTAGGAAAATGGTATTAAAAATTATACCTTTTTAACTTAATTTAACGGCACCAAAAATTAAGTATAGTTCCACAATGTGAAAAGGTTAAACACTTTGGTTGTCATAAATGTCAGCTATTTTAGCACATCATTTAGTCAAAACATTTTCCACTAATTAAACCACACTCCATTTTAACTTTAAAAGAGGGGGTTTATTTGCAGAGCTACACAGTTCCATAAATTCATGACAAGTGCTTGTGTATTTTGCTCCCATTTCTCGGTTTTCACACGCATTTATCTTGCTTTTCCACAGAAAAGTGACAGCCAGTTGGGTTCCATCAAGCTACACAGTATGTTTTATAGATGAAGGAGGATTTTCACGGAGCTGCTTGTGTTTATCTTTCTATATACCCAAGGGGTCGCACTTTTACCTGTGACTGGGAATATCTTATTAATTCTGTGGCACAACACAGAGGCTTGAGGCTGCCTCGTATTCGTATTCGAGATAGAGTTTGAGTTCGAGTTCTCCGAGGACTTGAAAGGGGGCCGCAGGTGCAGCGATTGCATGACATGGCCAGCACTCGCGAGCTCGAGTAAATTGAAATAAATAAATGATTACAGCGCTTTTTGATTGCCTGAGCTGCACTTGCACTTGCACTATGATTGCTATTGGTTTATTTAGGCTTATATCAACACGGCACAAATGTGGGTTAAATATATCCAATTTGCAGAAATATGATTTGGTTTTCCAGAGCCGTTTTTCAGCGCGGAGCTGGGCGAACTGCTCGCTGGCAGTGCCCCTAGAAGACTGCTTCGGATTCGGATTCGCTGTCTGCCATTATGGTTCATCCCCACCCCCATACGACCCACCACCCACAGCCACCCCCTGCGCCCACCGTAACTTTTGCTCTCCTTTGGCATTTGTTATTGTTAACCAAGGCGCACATACAGTTACAGTTTATGCCACGATTTCGAGTATCTGTGTGTGGCATTCGGTTGCATGTGAGTGGGAGGTGGGTGGCTGCTTGTGGGTGCTTTGTGGGTGGCCGAGTGCCGGTTTTACCTTCCTGCATTATTAATGCCCTGCGATGCTGCAGCTGATTTTATGTCTCCTCGGTGCCGCGAAAATTGGAAAAGCCTCCGACGATGGCGTCACTAAATGCAAATTCAAGTGAGCGGGGATAAACTACAAAGCTTTACGCAACCCCAGAAAAGAAAGCTTTCTGTTTCGGTATTTTCTCGGACACTTTACACAGTTTATTTTATTTTAATGAATGAAATGGACGCCAGGCCGAAGAGAGAGTGCGTTGGCACAAAGCCCAAGGGTGTAATCCTGGCAAGGCCAGTAGTGCACGAGTGGTGCAATAGCAATTTGCCTGACTCTTGTGCAACCGCATGGCTTTGCATGTGATTTCAATTAATTTAATGCAAGGAAACTGCAGATATCCCAACGCCCACTTTCAGGTGCGGCTGTTCCGTCACCCAACCCCCCTTGCCGCACCCAAGTAAATCCAAATATTTTTGTGGCAAAAGTATTCCCTGGGGAGCACTTTGCGGCTTATGTGCCTCTATTTATTTTGCCACACACCCCACATATGTTTCATTCAGCTTTTATACCCATTAATCCTAGAGTAAAAGGGTATATTAAGCTTGCGGGAAAGTATGTACAAACTAGCAATGTCTGTCAGTCCTTACGAAGATTCAGCAGCTACAAGGGCCCATAGCAAGAATACCACAGGTCAAGCGCCTACAATTTTATATTTTTTCTAAATGTGTAAATGGGATAATGTTCTGATTTTTTATAGACATATACATCTTAAAAATTGTTCAAATCGGACCATTTCGTAAGAAGTTATAAGCAAATAAATTTTGCAACTTCGGAAACAGCTGATTTGCTGCATACATATCTCCATCTCCCTTTAGCTGAATAAACGGTATCACACAGTCGAGGCCGTCAGCTTTAAGTTTTTTCTTGTTTTTGTTCGGTTTTATACAGTGGGCCCTATATTTTGGAAGTCAGTGTATGGCCCATAAAAGCATTGCATACTTTCAGGCCTTCAAGTGCTCTTGCCGGCTGTTAGAAAATAAATTTGCTTGAACCTTGGAATGCGCGATGCAATTAGCCAACTTTTGTTCTCGGGCCGGCAAAAGTTTTGTGGCCATAAACCTTGAGGAGGAAAGAGAAAGTACCTTCAAATTATCGCACATACGCCACGTGGCCGGACTCATTTAATACCATTAACAATGCCGAATGGCATTTCGTTAGCCTAATGATCGCATCTGCAGCACGTGCTTTCGATAGGCATAAAACCCGAATGTTTTACCGCCCTTTTTACGGCCCCAAATAATAAATTGTATATGTGGCCATATCCCTTGCAGCACAGGTTCATAAACGCAGCGTCATTAATGTTTTTGTGTTTTTGGCCGTGTCATGCACGTAACAGTATCGGAAATTGGCCTGCGTAATCGGGAAATGTGTGTAAAGGCTACACCAGACATCAATTATGGATTTGACATGGTGCACGGACTCGTTTCTATCACAACTTTAGTCAATAAATCAAGCTCGAGGTCAGCCATCAATTATTTAGACATAGGTCAGCAAGTGTCATATGGCACTGATATGACTGTCTCCCTTGCACCTGCCGTGCCTCTCTTTCTCCATGCTCACCTGTTGACTTTTTCCGACATTTTAGCGATTCTATTTCCGTGCGACTGCACTGAGAGAAAGCTATCAAAGAAAAACTAATTTGAATTAATGTGTGCTTTCTTTTTCAAAGTTTGTACTTTTTATAAATTTTAAGCTTCGTAATATTTTAATTAAATCTAATTTAAATATTTTTTTAATACTTTTTTCTGAAGCCTTTTATTTATAAGATTTGATAATAACATTTTCAACCCTAAAACAAATTTTTAAATAAAATGCTGTGTATTTTTGCCGTATATCTTAAAAAAACTTTTCTTTTTTCTTTTAAATATGTTTTAAATTATTTATTTTTTTTTCGATAACCTTTATTTGGTATTTAATATTATTTAAATATTAATATCATTAAATATCATTCTATTCATAGAACCACATTTTTGTAACTTCTTGATTTTAAGTTGCTATAAGAACTTGTGTTTTGGTGAATATTAATATTTAAATCCAATTCTTAAATTCTAATTGTGCTGGCATTTTTTTTTAAGTGTTCCAAAAGTTTTTTCCACACGAGCTCTTTGTGTTCCGAGTCTTTTGCGTTGTTGTGCTCAAGTCTTTTTCTGCCCTTTGGCTTATTGGCCCTATATAGCAAAGGATGACGTCACTGCCGGCTAGCACAATCCCTTGCCATTCATGCGAAATTGGCGACATGGGGCTGTCTGGGTGTCCCGCTGAGTCAAGTTGCCGGTGGCTGTCACCCTTAGCGGGGTCCGACTGTAGCCCACGGTGTGGGCTTGTTGTGGTTCTGATTATCATGTTTGCCGAGCACGCAACGAAGCGAAAGCCAAGTTATCACAGGCCCAGAGTCTAATCGCTTGTCGCAGCCAGGGCGTTACTTTGGGGTCCCCAGGTGGGCGCCTAGGCGAGAACGAATGAATGAATGAATGAATGCCTTTATCGGCTTCTTAGATATGTTTTTCATCTACGCCATATGGAGCAGACACTCATAATTAGCACATTCTGATGCCGACGGAAAGCCAAACAAAACAAAGCCAAACATCTGCCCCGGGTTACTCGAATTTCGATGGGAAATTCCTTAACTTTTATTCAAATTATTTCTTTCTCCAACGGCTGCAAAGTTCTCATCGTGCGCTGCTGTTGGATAAATGATTTTTCCTCAATTTATTTGCGATTCTGAATTATTCATGGCACTTCTCTTTACCATGCATACAATATTTCCCTGGTCACCACTCCCCCAGCTGGCGATTTACTTGGTATTTGCCTTTCGACTTGAACTCTGAATTATGCATGGATTATTTATGCGAATTGTGGCCCTATTTGAAGTCCGCGCTCTTGGAAAGGCTCAGCAATTGCAGGACCCCTAAATCGTCGGACTTATGGTAGGGATGGGATTCTGTATGCAAATTGCGTATACGCAGCGTGAGCCAAGATGATGGACAGCTCGTTTGGCAGCCCACAAAGGCCGCAGATCTTGAATGGACAGATGCTTAATTAACTGCCAGGATAATGACGAAATTAAACGGGATTATGCCAGTCTTTTTGATGGCCCAGCTTACTCTGATGCCTCATAAGGACTTCTAAAGCAGGGATTACCCCGTGTACGTGTGTGCCAGCCCTCAGGGAGGGATTCCGGGGGATACGCGGCAATTGGGGAGCCACAATATGTGCTGGCCCGAAGCTTTCATTTTAATTAACTGGGCTACCTTTGTGGGCCAGCCATTTCGGAGCCATGTAATTACAGCGCGACGGCAAACAACAGCCAGAAGAAAAACACCAGAGAGAGAAATAAAAAAGGTGGTCATCAGAGTTCTAAATAGGTGTCTTTGAGTTTTATATTATTTATTTTTGCTGAAAAAAAACTTTCTAACAAGCTTACAGCATTTAAATAAACAAATAATTATTTGATGTGTTTCCCCACATTTACTTTTGTTTAAGATATCAACAAGTCTAAGTCTTTTATAATGATTTATCCGTTTCTTCTTTAAAAAACGAAAAGTTGTTTGTTATAATATTTCCATATTTTAATTTAATAAAAACATCAATGTGAAAAAAGTACAAATCTTTGTCAAAAATGTTGAAACTAAGACTTTTTGATACATTTTTCTATAAGAAACAGGAGTTGCTGTAAAGGGAACTCGTCACTGGAGGCTAACATGTTTTTCCTGCCCAACTTTTCCCCCTTGACATGTGAGAAGAACCTGCCGGGAAGACAACTTTTGAAACTCTATCCTGTCTTCCCTCCCAGCTGCCTCGGAGCCCATTGCAACAATCAATTTATGCGTTCGTGTGCGAATCGCACTGTCCAATTTTACGTCTGGCAATTTGCAGATGGCGTCTGCAATTTCAATCAAGGGATGCGAAGATGTGGCTCTGAACAGCGGGGTACTCAGGGTGGGAAAACAGGAATGAAAAGGGCAGACAGCTCGAGGCCACCAGCGGCGACAGTTTTCCTCCCCATTCCCTTGGCTTTTCCGCTATTGGATGATGATTTGTCAAATGGTCACATAAACGGGAACAAATTAATGGCAATGTGGGAAAGAGAAGAGCTGCGAAATGAGCGCCGAGCGATAATTAAAAACTATATCAGGCAAATAGCACGCGACATCTAGACAGACCACAGAAACCGAACAGAACCGAATAGAACAGCCAGTGTGTTGGCCACTTATTTTCACTTAGCCATGCCAACTGCCATCGAGCACTTGCGTGTCTCTACACATATGTCTGTGTTGCCTTTTTCCTGTGTTCCGGATAGTGTGTGTGTGGACCGGAAGCGCAGCGGCATGCAAAGACGCCATAACTGCCACGGGGAGCAGCAGCTGAAAGCCGGGTAATAAGGTACGGAACGACCTGACCGCCATAACCTCCGCGGAACCTGTGCGTTTCAGAGGCTATCGGTCCTAACCCCTTGCTGACATGGCGCCAAAAACCTGGCGAGGGAAGCTTAGTAAGTTGTCACCGGTTTTGTATCATTGTTGTAGTATTTTTATAACATATACCATTTAATTGATTACCCTCATCATTTCCAAATAGAAATGCCGAAAATTGATGTTTATCGAACATCAAAGTTCATACGGACAGACGAACGGACGGACAAACGGACTAGCTTATCAAGTAATAGCTCGTACATATATTTTCCTTAGTACTTGCTCTGATATTTAAACAGATGTTATTGAAAGTAGGTTAAACAACGTGCCTAAGTAGGTTAGCCAAATATCTGGTAAAAATAATAGACATATGTACATGGCATTTAAAAAGAAAGGTCTATGATTTATTTATGTTTTAATTTAGATACCATAGTTACCCAATTTGCTTGTTTGTTACGACTGTCTTATTTGTTTGTTTATTTTTCACAAACATCTTAAGCACCCCATTTCCGGGGTAAAATTTATGCGCAAACTAATTTAGCCAAAGCCGCACTCAACCCGCATAAAAATAGCTGGCCAAATTGTGCGGCGTTGGCTTTTGAGAGCGACTCGAGCGGCTGAGTGGCATTCAGCTACATACAGAGCCCCAGCTATATACCAGCAGCATCAGGGGGAGTTGGGCGGGCGCAAAGGATAGGGGATAACGGATTACGTGAGGGCTGTTTAAAAAGTGTACAAAAATACACGGAGGCAGCTGTCACAGGTAGAAATTCACAGGTACGTTTCAGCCAGGTGGCTTATCAATGGCAATTGAGGGAGCCAAACATTTTATTTCGCCCCAGCACTTACACATCCTGACTGCTGTGAGTGTGAGGTCACCCAGACAAGTGCATTCGAGTTCCGCGCCTACATTCTCCTCGCTCCTGGCTTTTCCGAATTTCCACGCTGACTGCTGCTGCTGCTGCTGCTGCTGGTGCTCATCGTGATTTTCCTATTTTCCGATTAGGCTCTTGCACTGCCGCTTTGCATTCGCAGTTGGCCAAATAATTTTTCACAACACACTGCACACGGTTAAACTTTTCCTGCCTTCCTGCTTTTCCTTCTTTTATTTTAGCAGCACACACACGCGAGATGAATGGCTTTTCGGCGGGGCAAAGGGGTCAGGAGGTCCTTCCAGGACTTCGCGTGGGGAGAAAAGGGGACGCGGGGGAAGTCCCTTTGATTTTACACAGAAACGCGCGGCCGGAGTGAGCGAGAGGGGGAAACGCTCCGCAATGCCGTCCGCTGCCGAGGAGAGTTTTCGCGCAACTGAACGCTCGCCAAGAGCTTTTCCGCGTTCGCTGGGCTCCCCAAAAGCTTTCCCGCCGAGCGCAGCGCCAAAATTGAGTGGAATTCGGTCGAGTGGCTGCTCAAAAGGGCCGAAGGGACGCAGGGTCCTTCAAACAGGGTAAACAAACCAGGTAAACACGATTGTCATTGGTGACTGGCTTTAAAGCCAATAATTGGAGGCTTTAATTTGCTTATTCCCTTAATTAGGACGTGTGCGATATTTAATATCTTTGTGTGAAATTGTAGTTCTCCCTAGACATTATACGAGAGGAATTACATTATATTATATTATTTATTCCATTATATTTATTAACCACCACAGTCCTAACTAAATTCGAAGCTTAACGTAAGCCATATTTGCTCTACCGAAAAACACATTAACCGCAGAAAAAAGCAAAGAGTATAACATTATTCTGAAATACTTCAATTTATCATTGAAATTATGCGGTTTTTGATTACACTTAAAACTGTGTTTATACATTTGAGTACATTTTCTGCGGTTTTTATTTACTATTCATATTAGAATATATAATTTAAGTTTTATTTCTGCGGTTTTTGATTACTTTAGAAACTATGTTTATAATTTGTTGTATTATTTACTATTAATATAAGAATGTATTAATTACAAGTTTTATTTGATTCGATGATTTTAGAATTTGAATGTTATATGAAAGTATGTGATTATTATATATAAAAAGCTTGAATATAAGCATAAAGTTTGTTTACCTATTCTTAAAGCTGTAAAGCTATAATTTTTACGCGACATTCTTAAATGTATAGTGTGAACTCCTTAAGATAAGTTCCTAAGTTATTAAATTATCTATACCCCTCAGTCGCTATCATAAAAGATCTCAGACTTCCTATAACCAATATTTTGAGCGATTGTGCCGAAAAGAGAGGCTCCGAGAGAAATTACTTCTGGAAGAGATAACGCCTCTGACAGACGACACGATCGCCCTTATAGAGAGCCGAGCTTGGGACGATCCACCAGCTCAAATCGGCGGCGGCTCGAGATCTCAGAATTCCCGAAACGCTGTTCAGTCTGTCGGGAGTTGTGCAGCCGGAAGCTTGGAACCGAGATCGTTGGTCCCCGAAAATTCGAAGAGGACTTGGAATAGTGTACCACCAAGTGCTTCCAACTGTCCAAAGCCTTTTACCCACTGAAAAGCGCGACTTTCGAAACCAGCGGCTGGATCGGAGGTTTCGAGAACCCAAAGATAGAACACATAGAAGCGGAAACCGTAAAAGACCGGTAAGTGGGCATGCTTTAGTCGGGCTCTGCGCCTCGTCCGCTGATTCTCGAGCGCCATTATGGCAGGAAAGCGAAACTACCGTTATCAGCCAGACTTCCAGTGCCTTGCACTTTATACTTTCGCTCTGCCCCTTCCTCGGCGCCGCCCTTCTTCCACTCTCCACTCGCCGGGAACTTCTGCACTTCCATCTCGCTACACTGGCCAGCAAGGGACTTGCCCCGGCTCACTCCGCCGCGCCATGTGTGTGCGTGATTTAATGTTTTTAATTTTGCATTTTATGGAGGCCAGATACACTTTGATCCCGAAAACAAATTTTTGTGATAATTTTATTGAGGATTCGCGTACTTTCTGGGCGATGCAATAAGCGCTATAAATATAAAATAAACGAATGTTATGCTTGTGTAACGCCATACTATACGCCAGATCTCCGTCCTCACGCCCAGTATAAGAATGGAAGCTATCGCCGCAAGCATTTCAAAAGCAATTTATGCGAAGGAGCGACCAACCTAGCACTCGCGATGGGGACTGTTCCCGAATCACCAACCAATAACCTAACTAATAACCTCACCCACACACCGAAGGCGATGGCAAAGTTCCGCGACGGAGATCTTCCGTAATCAATGTGTGGAATGGGAACTATTCCTCCGGGCGGAATCGTACAAAGTTCGGATGATCTAATTTCAAAATACTTAATTTGTTTTGATTTTTGTTGCTGCCTCTGCCTGGGTCTGCTTAATTATTTGCCGTTAGTCATTAGCTACTACACGGCGGCCATAAGTTTTGCCAGACGGCAGCAACAAAAAACAAATCCGAAACTCAAACAAGTGCGAAGTTCCGATCCGCCCCGATAAGCGATCCACTTTCGGTTCCGTTCCCCCGGCAGACGACCTCGCGGCGTCAGGTTTATTAATACGGTATTACCGTACTCTCCGGTTGTTCAGTCGCTAATCACGCGGCAATCCCGAATCATACGGATACCTTTACGGCGGCTCTAGTAATTGCCGGGAATTAAATCGCCATTAAGCGAAATTGCAAGATAACCTAAGTTAGTTTTTTATTTTCCATGTTATAACTTTCCTAAAGTTATAAAAAAATAATAAAAAAGGTTGGAACCATAAAGTATGATACAGTATGGGGGAGTTTCATTCCGCAGCATTATGAAGTTGTATACCAAACTCAAGACGACTGATCTGTGTATTTTTCGATCAGCAAGATGGCCCAGGAGACGAAGACGGTGGCGGCAGCCAAGGAGCAGAATCAGCGAGACCATATCGATGAGGAGGAAGTCAGCGAACTGACCAAGTCGCGCAACTTCTACGATCGAGTCCGCGAGCAGGCGGAGCGCTTTGCCAGCACGCGAATTGGCCAGTTCGTGATCGAAAGGGCGGATCGGGCCCTGGCGATGATCGAGGACACCGCCAAGTGGAGTCTCCCCCTAGGTGAGCACACCTTCCATACCCCCTCAAGCCACAAATTTTACCTAAGATCTCCTGGGCACAGAGAAATCCGCTGCTCCCCTGGAACGCCCCTTGCCCTGGGCTCCCTTTCTCATGCTCATCATCCTGCTGCGAATCACTCGCATTTGGCTTTCGGTGGGTGCCCTGATGATCGGCAACGGTCCCATTTCCCCCTCGGACATGGTCTACTTCATCCAGACCCGACGCCGCAAGCTGCGGGCCATCCGGGTTCACGGCCTGCGGGTGATGAGGCACCGCCAGCAGGAGGTGTCCTACGGCAGCGGCAAGGGTCTGAGCCAGAAGCTCACCCAGTGGTTCTCCCGGGCCATGTGCCGTCCAGGCGTGCAGCAGGAGAGCAGCAGTCGGCGGGTGTTTGTGCGCCACTCGGAGCAAGTGAGTTTTACCGGGGCTCCCAAGGGTTATATAACTATAAGTCAACCAAATATTGGTTACAGGGCCTTAGCAACTCCGTGGTGGTGAAGCGTCCAAGGGAGGAGGACTGCAACGCTGATGCCGATCACAACCTAACCATCGATCAGATGCTGGCCAAGTACGCCAATGAGAACTCCGAGGATGACTCCGACTTTGTGCCCAATGAGGAGGAGGAGGATGCGAGCAGCAGCAGCAGCAGCAGCGGGGACAGCGACTCCGAGTCCGGCTCCAGCGAGGAGATAAGCGGCGGCGAGGTGGAGGAGCTTACCGACCAGGTGGGCTATAACCAATCACCTAAGCAGCCTCTCCAGTTAACCGAGATCTCTTTCCCTAGGCCAAGAAGAAACCAGTGGAGAACGGAGTTCACAAGACCGAGGAGAAGGAAAACGATGCGGGAAAGGGGAGTGTAACGACAACCAGCAATGGCAACAACGACAAGGAGCAGGCGGAAGTTGGTAATGGACATTGAACTTGAACATTATTAAGACTCTCGTGCGTAGCCCCCTAAGTCTAGGTTAACTCCAAGTATCGATTATCGATTTAAGCGTAGATGAAAACTGAACTTGAAACGTTGTCATGAAATACAATACAATACCGATACAAACACCCCGCCTCGAGAACTCGATTCAGTCATTTCCGTAGATCATCCACCATCATTTGCGGGCAGATCCAAGCTCCATCTTGTGAGTGCGGCCCCTCGTTTCATTTCCCTTCCGATGCCACCCTGACCTCGAATCTCTCTCTGTTTCTCCCCCATCCCCGACCGATCGACAATGCCAGCTGCTGCCCAGCCGGACGAGGAGTGGAAGTCGTCGCCGGGACACATGAGTGCTGCCAAGATGGACACCCGGCTCTACAACAACACCGCCGCTGCAGGTAACTCACGCGCGAATCGCTCCAAGCGGTCCCAATTAACATTTTAACGTTAGTATTCTGTCTCTGTTTCTGTTACTCCGTGCATGTGTTCAAACACAACAGCCGATAGCGAAGCTGTATCCGAAACCCCATCCGAACCTCCATCCCAATCCCAAACCGCAATCGATGAGTCAGACGAAGATGAGCAGGATAGCTGCAGCACCAGTGGCAGTAGTCGCACCGGGAGCACTGTCTGCCAGGGGGATAGCCAGGAAACCGAGACCCAGCCTGATTCCCAAGCCGAACAGATCCCCGAGGTTGCCGCCACACTAACCGACAGCCAACTATCCAACTACCCCGTTGTCAACACCCTTACTCCCGCCACCTCCTCCGAAGATATATTCTATAGCCCTATCGGTGGGTTCTTCACTCCTACTCCCTGCTGCATGTTGCTCGAATCCACCCATGTATATACTTGATCTCTAATAGATGAATTACCTCTGCCCAACCAGGTTCGCCCACCTGCTTCAATACTAGCCTAGGAACCCAGGCTCTCCTCAAGCGGGCCAGCATCCAATCCGTCCTGGGCAAGTAATTACTTCTGCTTTCCACGTTCTAACTGCCTAATATCACTCTGATCCTTAGCCCACTCCACGCCCACTGCGGAGAAGACAGATCAGCCACCTAAAGAGGCCCAGAACTCAACTCCCCCAGCACCTGCAGCCGAGGAACCCCAAGCCCCGAAAGAAATCCATCAGCAGAACCAGCAGCAGAACCAACAGCAGCGCCAGCGCAATCACTCCCACCAACGCTACCGCGGTCGCAATCGGCGCTAGTCCTTGGATCCTCCATCCCAGTCATATCGCTCGATTTCCCCCATAGCCAGCTAGATTTTTTCTATTTTTTACATTCCCATATTGTTAGTGAATACTGCGAGTAAATCTCTGAACTTAACCGGAAGTCTGTACTTGAGCTTAGCCTACATATCACATGGAATCACCGCCTGGCTGCAGCTTGAAGCGAATATCCCCACAAGGCGCCAGGATAATGGTGCTTTCGTACAGCAGCCAGCTGACCTTGTAGGTCCGCAGAAGTCGCACCAGCAGGGTCTCGATCTGCAGTTCTGCAATCCTCTGGCCAATGCAGGTGCGAGGTCCGAAGCCAAAGGGCAGGTAGACGAAGGGATTGCGGGACCGGGCCTCTGGACAGGCCTGGATATCAACAGCCAAATCAGACTTGAGCCGGATATGAAATTCGCACTCTGGGCAAAGTACTCATCGAACTTTCGTGCCCCGAGGCACTTGATAGCCCGAGAGCACTAGATCCTTGGTGGTTGTTCGGAAGTTTCACGGTGTGCAGGCGCGCATATAGGGCATGTTCTTGGTACTCTCATCGGTCAGGGAATCCCTGTTGTTGGGCAGCATTCGGAGCAATTCCCTGCTCAGCTTCTCCGGCTTCGAGGGATTGCGAGCCAGGTGATAGAGGATCGTAAGACAAGCTGAAGAGGTCTGACAAAGGTTCTATATTAATAGAGAAGTTCCATCAAAAATTCAAGCTTCTACCGTATCGATTCCTGCGATCAGCATGTCCATGACCATTGCCACAGTCACTTGCTTGTTAAGTTGCAGCAGCTGCTCCAGAACACACTTGGACCTACGATTATCATTGTTCCCGAGGCTCTGCATAGCTATCTCTATGTAATTCAATGTAACCGCGGTGATATCCTCGTATGTTTTCAGGAACTTCTTGAAGCCAGGGGTCTTGTAGTAAGGCCAAATTGAGGGCTGCACATCGTACTTGAAGCTAAGGTTAAAGAAGTCACCCATATGCTTGGCCACAAGGGCAGCATTCGGATCTGGCTGATCGCTTAGCAATCCCATGCGGGTATTTAGGGGCACATTTTGAGCTTTGAAAGTCTGCATTCCGGGTGTGGGTCTCGGGATCCCTTTGGGTTTCCAATCTAAGGAGAAACAAATACTTAGTTTAAATGGTTATAATAATGTTATAATGTTGCGTAGAGCTCCTAAAAATCCACAACCGCTGTATAGTTTATAGAAAACAGATACAGTTTTGAGCAGCGATTACCTCCTGGCATGAAGTAAGATATCATTCGCAAAGTGCTGGGACCCGGCATTTTTTCCATAGTACTTGGCCTGCTGCCACTTCTCATCGATTCGAGGCGGCGAAGTGTCCAAGAATTCCAACTGGGTCTGCGAAAAGGAATCTGTAGTAATTGTTTGTAAACAAAGTTCCGCTCCGCCAAAGCTCTTGCTCTTTTTGCCAAACTCTCACCTGCTGACTGAGTGCTCCACCCACAGATAAGCGCCTAGACTGCCTGCACCTTGTCGCCTTATAATTGCATTGTAGAATTTCCACATTTTTAATTGTCTGCTTAACTGGTTTGATTTCGTATATAATATTTATACACTATAAAATCGCTTATAATTAGAAACGTATAAAAAAGATCCGGGGCTCGACAGCAACCGGTGGCGAGAAATTGCCAACTGAAACTAAAGCGAGCGAAACGTGTTGAGCTAGGCAAGCTTTTGCTCTGGAAACTAGAAGATAGATAGCTTTTTGTGCGCTGTAGCAATATCTCGAATAAAATAAATTGAATTAAAAACAAATACTTTGTGGAACTTATCAGATTTTCTAAATATTAGTTTTTATCGAAACAAAAGTCTTCACAAGTTGACATTATAAGCTTAATTTTGGTTAAATTTTTATTACGACACTTAAGCTGAAATATTAATTGCATTAATTATTAAAATTTCCTTAGCTACTAAAATATTTTGATTAATTTAAAAAATGATTTTCCAAATTTTATTTATGAACTAATTGGAAATCCAGTGATGTATCTTACGGGTAGCTTACATGGGTTTGTGTCCAAATATGTAAAAAGCGTGTAAGAACCTATGTAGGAAAATTGTAAATATCATCTGAATGGCGAAAACCCACTCAAACCCACAAACATACTTTCCGTTTTTCGAATTACATTTATTTATTGCATGCGTAAAATTTTCCATAGCATAAAATGTTGATTCTTGTTGGTTTTCTTACAATTTGTTGAATTTCTATACGACTTCCTTCGTCATTAGTAGATTTCTTTTAATTTTTGGAATACTTTTTGTAGGTATGTACATTGAAAGTTTGAATAAGTTGCAAGAGTTGAGTTACCATTAGAGTTTAAGTTAAGTTAAAGAAATAGAGAGTTGATTTTTAAGGTACGTTATAGTTGTTGAGTTTTGCACGTTCAATTTAAGTAGACAATACATCAATAATATCAATATATCAATATCAATGGAGGATCTAGATTTGTTAAACTTTTGATATGTATTTCGTATGCAATTGGCGTAGTTCAAGTTAGAGGACAAAATGTGACTACAAATTGCTCTTTGAGTATTTTACTATATAATTTCGCATTACTTTAATATACTTTAAAACGGCAATGGGCTCCATTTCGTTTTTCTTCCTGGATTTCGGCTAAAGTACTTCATACTGTACTGTATAAAAATATAAACAAAATAGTAATGTTCGTTGTCTTTGCTACTATATTTGTTTGGTTGGTTTACAGAATTCAAAAAAATCAGTGAACGACAAACAAATTAGAATAAATTATTCTGCGGAGGACCTTCAGTCTTGCTTTGAATTTATATTGCTTGGTTAGTTTCATTCCTTTTGTGGTTCCTTTGTCGTTGAGAGATCAGCGTAGGATGTATACAAGGAGATACACTGTAAAACAAGGTTTATACATTCCGTAGTCTATTTTCTGTTCAGTATTGATTAGGCGCTAGTCGAGTTCTGTGCTGAAGATCCCTAAGAACTGGTACTCGAACCAAGGGGGGAGGTATACTTATGTGTTTACACGTGTTTTTGTTGGTGTCAACCGAAATTGGATGGATCGTCACGGAGAGTATTAGCCTAGGTTGAGTTTTTCACATTGAGTTTGATATGCATACGAAATGTTTAAACTTTAGCTAAACAGCTGATAAGAGTGTATATATATTATGTGTATCTATAGGTAGAGTTGCCGTAATCGATATGGGTTTCTCTCTTTTGGGAATATAAAATAATCTGGCTTAAAAATGCATTAAAAAACTATCTTTGATAAACCTATCACTAAGTGGGTGCAGTATAATTACCTAAACAGACATAACTATTCTTTGGGCTTGGGCAGTGCATTATTAACCTAGGATTCGGCTATATTCAACTAGAAGTTTGTCTATGACGATTCCGTGACACATCGCGCACTACAAACTAGGTCAAAATCAAAGTCATTTACAACAAATTTGATGCTCGACTTACGGTCTACGTTACGCTTGTATATAATATATAGATATGTATGGTGTATATATATTTTTGTTTTGTATATTTGCCGACGACTGCGGCTGATATGTTTCGATTTCATGGTTGGTTTAGCTTTCGATATGTAACATAACGTACGAGTTGCATTAGTTCAATCATATTCAGTACCCAAGTTGCTTGGGGCCCTCGCGTACCCCTGATATGTATCTTGTGTAAACACTATGCTATGCTGTACTATGCTAAGTGTGATATGCTTTTAGTTTTTTTCACGTTTCCGTACGCACACATTTAATTCAGCCGACTGTTAGTCTAAATACATTTTTAATTGCCACTTCACTCCACTCCCGCGGTGGCTCTCCCTCCCCCTCCCCAAGGCAGCCATCGCAATCATTTTCAATTTGTCCTATGCTTACATGCTATAAAATCACATTTAGTTGCTTAATTAATTTTTATGCTCTCAAACACTCGATTCCAGTCGCACAAACACACGCGGGGAGGGAGAACGCCCATGTAGAACACAAAAACCGACGTAGAAAACGTGTAACCTTCGAACATCATGTAGATATTGCTTTTCATTTCGCCACATACATATAGCTGTGTATATGGGATATACGAGTATGTGCCGCACACACATTTTCATGGCCTGCTGCACACCAAAATGCGTGCAGTTTATTTTACTATGCTTTTTTATGTGGCTCCTTGTTCCTTCGCTTGTTCTTTGCTGGTGTAAAGGCAAATTTGCATGTGGCGGTGGCGGTGGCGGGGGCGGGGGCGTTGGTGAGTGGGTGGTTCGAGGGGCTGGTCTGGGAAAATAGGAATGCAATTTTTCAATACGCGCACATAATTGAACTGTCAGAGTGGCTCGGCTCGGCCAGGCAGAAATACTGCGAACCGCCCCTCGTGAAAATATGCAACGGAAAATGGCAACAGAGAGTCCGGGATAACTTTGCCACGCTATTTGCCCCCATTTTTTTACATGCCCAGCTCTTGCTTGTAATTAAATTGGCTGCACAGCGGGCCAAACGATTGACCATCGGCAGATTTATTGGCAGCCAGCCCGGCGAAGAGCCCTCCATTTGCCGCCCAATTTGCTAGTCCCAGCCTACTCCTCCGGCCAGCCGAGATCCTCGCCCACCAGCTCGTAGAAGCGCTGGTTGTACTCGGCGAAGAACCTGCGCAGCCTGGAGACCACCACGGGATCCACGTGCGGGTGCTTCCTGCCCTTCGTCTCCCGGAGGCAGCGGTCCCCGTTGTCGTAGCGCAGGCAGTAGAAGCCCTTCGTCTCGTTGAAGTAGAAGTGCTCGCTGTTCACCCGGTGCTCGATGCCTGAAATTAAAAATTAATCCGAAAAAAACCCGTAAGATACAAATATCGAGGGACTTATATTCATTTATAAGGTTTTAAAAATGTATCTTATATTTTTACGACCAAAACACAAAAAGTTAGGGCCCCTTTAAAACCTACTTTTAGTTTAAGAATAGGACGATCCTAAGCGCTGCTTTCTCGTCCGCATGTTAAACGTAAAGACGGCTTTTAACTTTATGTTTAGAACCTACTTTTAAATTAACAAGAGGGTTACCTATTGGGATCTTTACTAAAAATTTCCTAAACCTACTTTTAGATGAGACTCTGGCTGTTTACACGCCCCCATATAAAACTAAATGTAGGTTTAGGACCTACAAATCGTTAAAAAATTGTAGCTTAAAACCTACTTATAGTTCATATAGTGAATAAGAAAGAGTCCCTAGCTCTGAACTAAATGGTCTATTAATTTCATTAATAGATGGTATTGTAGGTATTTTAACAAACCGAAACCACCTGCAAAAGTTACTCACCCAGAAATGCCTCGATGCGTTTCAGCTGGGAGACCGGGTCCTCGATGAGGCGATCCCCGTTGACCACCAGGAGCTGCTCCCGCGGAAAGACCTCCAGCCAGCGGTGGAGGTGGACATGGTACATGGAGATGCTGAGCGGTCGATAAGCCTCGTTAACGGTGCCATTGGGAAATATGGCCAGCTCCTCAAAGGACCTGCGAAGGGGTGAGCGGAATGAGTTTGGGGTTTTAAATCTTCCTTTCGACAAGGACGGCAAATTGAATTGCCAACAGCTGCAAATGAGCAGCTCCATCCCTGCGCCACTTCCCGACCATGTTAAACAGAGTCCTTGGCGACTCCAACCGCCCGCCCAGTCCCTCCCTCTGTCAACAAGTGAGGTCGCAACAAGAAAGTTTCCCCGTCAGAGGGACAGAGATGGGGTGGGGGGAGGGCCAAGGACAAGAGTCGCATTTTGGGCAACTTTCATTTGCAGTTTGCATTTCATTTGCATGTCAAGCAGCAGCGAAGAGGACGAGGGTAGGGCCCGGGGAAACGCCTCAGTTCACTTCACTTACTTGGCTGCCATTTGGGCGGCGCTTGCCATTGGCGACAGTGTTGTCGTGGTCATCGCAGCTCCAGCCACACCCGCCGCCTGCCTCCTGGCCAAAGAAGGTCCTGTTTTCCCTTTGGTTTCCTTGGCCCCGGCCCCACTGCCACCCACCAGGGCATTGTCATAGCCACGGGCCGACTGCAGCTTGGCATACAGCCCCGATTGCGCCGACATCTTGGCAGCTGCGGCTCCACCTCCAGCCGCACCTGACCCCCCGCCGGAGCTCTCCCTGGGAGGACTCGGGGGGTCCTTCTCGGCCAGCGGGAGGATGGCGGTGGCCGCATGGCTACGCAGCTGCGTGTAGTCCGAGATCGCACGGGTCACCGGCTCCCGCACAATCAGCAGCAGCTTGATGCTGGCGTTCATGGCCCGCACTCGTTCCGGAACCTGCGAAATTGTGAAAAGTTATAAAATACATAAAAGTTATCAAGTCAAAGCAAAGGTTTTATTATTTTTATTTTTAAATCAGAAGAATATGTTTTGTCCTTTCGGCCACAATGCTTCTGGTACGTATCTAAGCCGCTAGGGTAATATCAATGATTGTAGAACATCTCATAATGCATGTCCTTTCAAGGAACCAGATCTTTACTTGCAACATAATTCAAAAAATAGTGGCACTTTTTCGGAAACAAAATTCAAGTAATGTAAAATGTAGTAATTTTTGCAAAATTGCTGTACCATATGTAAAGATTAAAGACTTTATCTCAATAAAAAGATACTTTTAAATTATTAAGTATTATAGTAACTGCATAAAGAACTATTACAGTCGGCCAACAATCGCTCATAAAATAATAATACTTAACTATTAAGGTCAATTAAAAAATTAAGTAAAAACGAATTAAAAATTTTGTACAGCTCTTAAATTTGCTTTTGCTTTGTTATTTGTACTATTTTTATTCGGTGGCAAAACGTATTAATATTGCATGTTCAAAAGAAAACTTTACGATTTTAAAGTTATTTATCGTTTAAATGCATCAATAGACAATAGATGGGAAAGAAAAACATATTTTTATAACAGGCTGTTTGAAATGAAAATGAAATATTCTAAAAAATTCCACTCATTTTAAAACGTGTCCCAATTTATTTCACCTCGTGTTCGGCCAAAATTAATAGTGTTCGGGACATGATTGTATGCAAATAATAAAATAACTCTCAATTTATGCAGCGAAAACCCAACAATAATGAAAATTGCATTGGCCTAAAAGTGAGGGAAAAAGGATTTGATTACTTTTGCCGTTTGAATAACAAAAATCTGACGATGCACTGCCACATTAAAGAAATTAAACAATAAAGAAAGACCAGTTCTCCCTCAGATAGTGTCCATGTTTTCCCAAGGTGGACCTCGGTGCAGGCCGTGTATCTCAGGCTGTGCCTGCGCCTTCGCCTTCCAATTAATGAATTTATGCCGGGGACCCCAACAATCGATAATAATTGCAAACTCTGGGTGCTACATTTTAAGGCTGGCCTGGGCGCCCCCTTTGTTGGCTTTAATGTGCTGCCCTTTGCCGCCCCCTGCTGCTGCACTTCCGCAGCAAGTGTGCTGTGAACAATTTAATTAAGCCGGAAAATATTGCCGTACAATGTTGGCAGAGCCAACGGACTTGGCTCCGCCGGGGTCCTTGAATTTGCCACGTTGTATAAATAGCCTCGCAAATGGGCGAAACGAGGCGAGTAAATAAACTTAATCAATTTCAATGAGAGCCGCCAGGCCGTGCAACAAGTTCATAACTTTTTGTGTTTCTGGCTCTTTTTTCCACTGCTCAGCTCCCCCGTGTACTCAAGCGTTTCGGAATTATTCACGTTGATGAACCATTTACAGTGCCGCACAGCTCGCCCTGGGAATATACATTTCGCTGAATCTTTAATGCAGCCAAAATGCATTTGACATGTCACAGAGTTCACGAACCCCGAGGGGAGCTGATCGAGGGCTTTGGTTTGAGGCCAAAGTACGCCCTGGGGAGATGCATTATTCAGCCAGCTGCTCTCCAGCATAATTTGACATTTTACGCTGGCTGAGATCCGCTTGGGTCCCTAATGCCACCTCCTTCTCCCCCCCGCCAAATGCAGCTCAATAAATATTAATAACAGCATTAATGAAGATTTATCCACGGTCTCAACTCCATTTTCCGCCCGTCCAAGTGCCGGGACAAATTGAGAGGATGCATCAACTGCAGAAGGCAGTTAAAATTGAAATGAAACTGGATAAAATATGGCCCTGTCAGCAGCCCGGCGAGGATAGCAGTCGACTACCAACTACCGAAAGTCGTACCTCCCACTTGGCCCCCTTCTGCCCGTCGCAACACATGCAACTTCCGGCTCGCAGCGAAATTGCATCAGGCCAAAAACCCAATTTAGTGACACTCTGCGGGCAACAAATACTTGGGGCCACCGGAAAAGAAACAATAATAAAACCTGGCCCGAAAAGCGATTCGGTTGGGTGTTGGGTGTGGGACACTGCCGTTCGGCAAATGAATTTGCAAACATTTCCGCTCCGAGTCCGACATGGGCACGGAAATTGGCTGGGACATGGCCAGCGTTTCGCTTTAATTTGATAGATGGCAGTGATCCACGGCCAGGCGGACGGTTAACTAATAATCCTGGACGGGGGCCGAGAGAAAGGCCATACCAATTGGCAATTAGATATCAAAGCGAGGCACTAGAAACACTCACCTCCGGCGACACAAAGTAGCTGGGACTCTTCTCGATGGTGATCTGGCCGCGGAACGAGTGCGGCATCTTCTTGCGGTACCACTCCAGGCCCTTCAGGTAGTTCTCGTCCCGGTCGAAGAAGTGCACCTCGCCGCCGGCCTTCTGGATGCGCGGGTGCAGGTAGAGCATCTCCAGCAGCGCCCGGGTGCCGCACTTTCGCACGCCGATGATGAGGGCCTGGGTCCGGAAATCAGGCCAAAGGAACACGAACCAGCTAGTTAGCAATTAGTCGGGCCTAAAGCCTACTGCTAAACTACCCCCACTACGCTGCCCATACTCATATGCATATGCACTTGGAAAAAATGGAAGTAGTTACCGTAAAGCACTTAATACTACAGTTTTATCATATTTTGTATAGTTTATTTTTCCAACTGCATATACACTTATGAGTTACTTAATACTTTTTTTGGTATTTCACCTTAAATAAATGATATCTCTCATTACAATTGAACTGTATTAGTCTAAAAAGTCCCTTTCAAGCTAGGATATAATATGACTGCTGAGAGTGTTGCAAACAAATCAAAAAGATAACTCAATTCCTATATATTTCCATAAAATTTATATGTATCTTAGAATGTATCTTTTAGATTGAACAGATAGTTTTCTATATAAAGGGCAATTGTCTCTTTCGAATGATAAGTTAAAATATGGGTTGAGCTTTAAACCTACTTTTAATTTAACCCGCGGACAAGAAACATGGTAAATTATTTAAAATAAATATTAATTTTAGGAAAGTTTGTTGTTGTTAAGCCCTAGGTCCTTTGAAGACGCTCTTAGTTATCAGGAAAACTAATTTATATAGTAAATTTAAATCAAAAATGTTTAATATATAGTATTAACCGATACCAAATCAACCATCTCTAAACTACAACGAGACTAAGTAATTACCATCCCCCTGCAAACTCTTCTATAATTCAACGAGCCCAAGGACTTACCTGCGGCAGCCGTCGACTGGTTTTGGGGAAGTGCACTCGGCTGGAGGGAAAGACCATGGGATGGCTTAGCTGATTGGAGCTGGGCACGGGCTTCACGAACACCGGCAGATGATTGGAGGCGGAACCAGATGATAGCGACGAGGCGGAGGAGGAGTGGTAGCCGGAACTGGACGACGACGAGGAGGAGGAGGAGGAGGCCAGGGCCGAAGCGGAGGCGGCCATGGAGAGCCGATGCCTCTCGTGGACCGCCTGGGCCGCCTGGATATTGTACACGGCACTATCGTACAGGACGTGGAAGGTGAGGAACAGCGAGATCAACATGACCGTAAGGAAGACAACGGCCAATTTTGGACGGGACACGCCCACCACCAGGATGCAGTCGGTGGGCGAGGCATCAGGACCCGCCGGCCGCATCGCCGATTTCGGTAGCCATCTGCAGGAAAAGATAGACAAGAACAGAAGGCATCGATTAGTTTTTGGTTTTGGTTTCGATTCTTCCCGGCTTCCGCTCCAGCTAATTAGATTGCCCTGTCCTTCTCCACTGATTAATTAACGACGGCGGTTTCCCTGCGCTTTCTATTCAGCACTCCACCTCCTTTTTGCCCGCCTGCCTTTGGCCAAATTAGCAAGACGACACTCTGGACACCGTGCTCCAGTCCATTCCAGTCCACGTCCGGCGGCGCTTAAGCGAATTCCATTATAAACGTTTCCGCTTAGACCGCAACAAACACTGCCGGCATTATTATGAGCACCACATTGCCGCGCACTAGGCGTATACGTAACGTGGCCTAATGGATGACTTCATTTGCAGCATGCCGCACGGCTGGGCGGCGGGAATGGGGGCGTGTGCGATGGGGGAAGGGCCAGGTGGGGGGCATTAGCAGGTGACAGAAGGAGCTGCTGCCAGGCTGCGGCTAAGTGCATTTTCATATACAGGGCGAAGGGAGAGGAGGGTTGAGGAGAGTGGAGGCACTAGGACAGGACATGGCTGGAAATGTGTGGCAACTGGTGGCTCCCCCTGAAGTTCTCCCCGCCCTCCCCGCTCCATTGGTGCCTCTCATCCACTTCGCATGCGACACCTCGTTAAAAGTAACGACACACTGGCTGCAGGCCCGCAAGGAGTCGAGGCACTTCACTCGACGGCGCCGTTTGTGGCACAGGGTGCAACCTCAGAGCAAGACCGACCGACTTCCTGCCACTCACCATCCCCAGCCCCGATTTCAACGCCCCACCACCCCAGCCCACCCTTTTTCCTGCCAGTTGTCGACACGCTTTAAGTTCTTTTTATATTCACAAATGCTGTTTTTTTTTCTTAGCCCATTTTAAGCCACCAGCTGCAGTAACAGCACTGGAAAAAATTAAAGAGGCGTGACTCCAAAACTATGTTAATTAACAAAAACATACCCTTAAAAAGAGAAACTATTCTATTTACAATGCTTGGCTTAATGACGATTGTAAAATGTCTTTGGGGGAACAATTTTCTTTATCAAAACAGTTTGATACATTATCACAAGTAAAAATATTTTTAAAGCTTCAACGCATTGTGAACATTGTCACTTAGTTCTTCAATTAAAAATAATATGAAATGCTACATTTTTCGATTTTTAATGACAATAAATGTAATGCTGAGAAACGTTTTAGCTAATATATCGGATTCTACAAGACATTCTTAAATACAATTTTCTAATCTTGACCCTAGGGTAAATCTTGAAACTTAAAGAGCTGGACATTGCTTCTCGTCAATTAAGTAAAGGAAACAAACAGTCTGACCTGGACTCGAGCAACCGGCTAATAATCGTGGAAGACTAAGTCAGAAGTAAGTCTGAGATAAGGTTCTACTATTTCCTTTCTCCAAGTGTAGCAGCCCGGCTGCGACTGGCCTCGTTTCGAGCGCCACAAGGCGGGCCGCCACTTGACTGCGATCTGCATAAACGCAGCGCCGCCCCTCGAAGACCCTTCCTCCCCTGTTTTACTACTGTTGTCGCACACTTTCTGGGTTGGCTGGCAGCCTTTAAGCCGAAATCCCCGCCAAACGCAAAGCCTTAAAGCAGGCTCAGGGCCCCAATCCTGACAAAACTGGAATAAGTTTCCCTTGCGCGGCGCTAAGCATTTGAAGCGCTTCATTTGTCCCTGTCTCTGGGCAGGCTTTTCGCTTGCCCCATCCCCCATCCCGGCCGGGTAAATATTTATAATTCTCTGATTCATTTTGGACTGCTCAGCAGCGGGGAAAATCGAATCGAGCAAATGCTGGGCCGTTAAAGTTAATGCAATTTTCATTCGCGTTGTTAAAATGTAAATTTTATTAAACCAGCCAGACGTGCGGCTATCTCTGTTTCTAGGCTCTCCGGGGAATGCGGGCCGGGGGAGTGGCTTGACCTTTTGGGGTGAACCCAGCGGATGGCCTTCTTATCGGCTACGTGCAAGGGCGAAACTCCCGAGCCCAACGTGATTTGTTGGCCGTACTCACAGGATATCCAGCGGCAATTTGACAGAGCAATCGCGCAGTGTCGCCTGATGTTGCTGCTGTCTCTGGTGGTATTGCTGTGGGTTGCTGCTGTGGCCGCTGTTGCCGCTGTTGCTGCTGTTGCTGCTGCTGCTGCTGTTGCCGTAGTGTTGCTGGTGGTGATGGTGCGGGTGTTGCAGCAACTGCTGGTACTCATTGGGCTGGGCCTGCTGGTGGTGTTGCTGCTGCAGCTGCAGATGTTGCTGCAGGGACTGCTGCTCGTTGCCATTGCTGCTGCTGCTGCCGCTGCTGCTGTTGCTGCTGCTCGCACGTCTTTTGGCGGCAGTCATCAGAGAGGCAGCTGTGCGCGTTCAATGGAGCCCAAACGATTGCCGCTCTCGGCCGTTGCAGCAGCTAATTGGCCAGTGGACGTGGGCCAGCTCGATTGCAACAACGTGCAGCATGGGCTGGTGGGGCTGGTGGGGCTGGCTTGGTGGGTGGTTAGATTTATGGGCCACCTCTCCGCACCCCTCCGCACCCGGGGCGGGCAACTGCTCTTTTGTTTCGACCCTTCTCGCGGACTCCGGCTCGTGTTTTTTGCACTTTAATTAAATTCCAGGCAATCGCTGGTCCAGGATTCCTACGGCTCGATTTGCTCGCTGCTCGAGGTCACTATTCAGAGTGCTGGAAAGGTACTATAACCAGTGACTGGACGACAAATTGCGCCTCATTTCCGCCCGGGCAAACAAAACGGAAGTTTCCTAACATCATCGTCATCATCATCAGCGGCACCAGGGCCTGACCTTATTGTTGTTCGGTAATTAGATTTGTTGCTGCCGCTGCTGTTGTTGCTCCTCCGCATCTGGGATTAAAGCCGTGCGGGCCTCGCCCGATTTGGCTGCTGCTGCTGATGTTGCCCAGCGCCATTGTCTATTGTCGGCCGAAAGCGCTTTAAGCCTCTGAAAAGATAAGCAACACAAAGAAATCGGTCAGAGAAGTCAAGGGCAGAGTGGGCTGGGCGAACATTATCGGGGCTTTCATTATGACAAATAAATGGATTGCATTTTTGGTTATATTCGAACATTGAAAGTTTGCGACGATGGGAAGTATGAAGAAGTTCTAAGTACTAAATGATTTAATATAATCGAAAAAGAAACCTTTATACCTATGAAATTCGACATGCTTCCTATGTTTATAAACCTTAGATATAGAGAATTATATTGATTATATTAGGGCCTATTTGGGATTTGTAAATGCAATTTTATTTTGTTGACTTATATCTATCTTTACGCCAAAAATGGTCGAAATCGGACGATCCGTTAAAAAGTTATAGTCAAATACATCTTTACAATCTGTTATCATAAGGAAATTGGATCCTAAAACTTAAAAAGAGTAGGTTAACGTTTTATTGTCAGTTTCCTTTTGGTCGACCGAAGAATTTAAGTAAAACATTCCTATCATGATATCAACAGAACTACATTTCTCCTAAGAAGCCAATCATCTTATTGACAATAGTTGAGTCGCCATTGCGAAAACGACTGAGAATCGGGAAGTAAAACATAAAAAGACAGCTCTTTTTTAAATTTATATTTTTACCTCCCTCAACGGAGTTTATATGTCCGAAAACCTTTCTAACAAACCTTACAGAATTCCAACTCCGGAATTAGAAATTCAAATCTGTGCGCTTCTTGGCCAGAGAGTTGGGCTGTAGAAGTAACATAGTGTATGCAAAAGCATACCTAATCAGGTTTCATCGGCGTGTGACCACTCAATAAGTGGGGGCCCTCCTCTTGGGGCACCCAGTGGTTCCATTTGGAATACATTGTTGCAAGTGCTTGTCTTTCTAAGGAGGCGGACGCCAGGCAAGTGCCTCAGAAAGTCTACGGAGTCACCATGAACTCAACGATATTGGAAGTGTTCCGGGGAGGTCCGGCGGGTGAGCTCTATCGCTGCATCTGGAACATGCCCTGGTCTGGAATAGCCCTCTAACTCTACAGATCCCGTGCAGCTGCCTTTGTTCGGTTCTCCTCTGCCAGCGATTGCGATTACTTTCCTATATCTACTACTCGTTCTCAAAGTGGGTCCTGATTTTATGGAGTGTCGTAAGCCCTATAATGTGCGAACTGCCATGTTGATCTATAATCTCTGTCAGGTTTTTATGAACGCTGCCCTTTTTATTAAGGTAAGCTGTTTCCATGAGCGATCATTATAAGTTTTCAGCCTTAGGTTCTTTCAGGGCACTGAATACCTCTTTGTGAGAAAAGCCTATAACTTCCGCTGCATGCATATGCTTCCCTTGGATCATCCCGAAAAGAATGCCGATCGGATGTTCACCTACTTCTTCTTTCTCAACAAGGTGGTGGACCTGGTGGACACTGTATTTTTTGTGCTGAGGAAGAGCAATAAGCAGATCACTGTTCTGCACGTTTATCATCATGGGTTAATGACCCTGGGAGTGCCCATAGTATACTATTTCTACGGACCCGGAGGGCAGTACAACACCATGGGCTACCTCAACTCATTCGTGCACGTGGTCATGTACTCGTACTACTTTGTTGCCGCTGGGTATCCGCAAGTGAAAAAGACTTTCTGGTGGAAGCAGTACATCACCAAGTTGCAGATCCTTCAGTTCGCCATCCTCTTCGCCCAAGCCTTCCTGACCATGTGGCTGAATCCCGGCTGCACCTTTCCCAGACCCCTTCAGTTCATGCAGATTGCCGTTTCCGCCTCCATGATGGTCATGTTCGGCAACTTTTACTATCAAACATACCTCAAAGCCAAGAGCAAAAAACAATGAGTTGTGAACCAATTAAATTTCTCTTTTCGAAATTGAGTTGTTCTTAGTTGAGTGAGCGTTTTTTCTGGGTCTCTCGCTTCGAAATGTGGGACAGACATTGTCGTAGTTCAAGTATTTGAATAATACATAATCTGATTTGAGTTGTTTAATTTCGATAAAACAACCTGGAATGCCTCAGGCCAACTGAAACAGTCTCTAGCGGTCCCTCAAACAACAATCACCGATCAAGAATGCTCCGTCTTTTGCACATACCTCAGGCCGGTGGGTGCTTCGCCGACTAACTCTCACAAAATATAAACATTATTGACCACAAGATAATTCTCAGATCCCAACCCCATTCTGCTGGCTGGCTCGCCATGGCCCATGATTGTGATTCTGGTGGTTTATCTGCTGTTCGTCCTAAAACTGGGCAAGATCTTCATGAAAAACCGCAAGCCATACGACTTGAAAACAGTCCTCAAGGTCTACAACTTATTTCAGGTGCTCTACAATGGCGTCTACTTTGGAATGGTGAGTCCCGAGATTCATGAGATTGGTTCTGGAGTTAATACAGGCCTCTTCCCCGCCTCTAGGTATTCTACTACATGTTCATCGTGGGCATTTGCAACCTGCGCTGCATTGAGAGCTTTCCCCAGGGACATGAGCGAAAGCAGCTGGAGCGAGTGTTGCACGCCGCTTACCTGCTAAACAAGGTGCTCGACCTCCTGGATACCGTGTTCTTCGTGCTGCGAAAGAGCTATAAGCAGGTCACCTTCCTGCATGTGTATCACCACGTGTTCATGTCCTTTGCCAGCTACGCTCTGACCAGATATTACGGCACCGGGGGACATCTAAACGCCGTGGGATTGCTCAACTCCCTGGTGCACACGGTCATGTACTTCTACTACTTCCTGTCCTCGGAGTACCCCTCGCTGAGGTCCAATGTGTGGTGGAAGAAGTACATAACTCTGACCCAGATCAGTCAGTTCATCATACTCCTCGGCTACGCCGTCTACGTGCGATTCTTCTCGCCGAACTGTGGGGTCCCCCACGGGCTCCTGTATCTGAGCATGCTGCAAGGCAGTGTCTTCATCTACCTGTTCGGAAAGTTCTACATCCAGGCCTATCTGCGACCGGCGAAGGCAAAGCGATCGTAGGCCTTAGCTAGAACTTAACCTTCCCTTGTACCCTGAATATTTGTATATGCGCATTCAATTAGTCGATGTATATAACTCAGCACTCGCCTCTTACTCTAACACTTTCTTAATAAAACGGTATTGACCTAATTTACACTTTTTATTATGGGGGTTAATAGACCGATTATCCTACAAGTTTGTATAGTTCCATGCAGAATAAAATACACTCGGGGGTCTAAGTAAAAGTAGACACGTTTCTTTTTACATCAAAACTAGTTCTCTTTTTCAGACTTTTTATTTTAAGATTCTACGTCTGACAGAAAATTTGTGTTGTTATGTCAATTAGAGATAGACTGAAAAAGCCTTGCTTTTTTATACGACTATTTATACTATATGATTACTGATTACTAAATCAAATCCTTTTTACATTTTTCATGAAAGCAATTCTGAGAAACAACACAAGTTACCGGAAGAATTTGTGATAATAAATAAATAAAAGTCTTGCCTGTAAATTCTAAGAACATTCCCAAACAGCAAAATAAATTAAAAAAATCAATTTTTCAAAATATTTTTCCAAAATTACATTAAATTTTGATTTAAGTCTTATAGTTAAAAAAAAACAGTCTAGGCTCGCAAAAAAGGGTGTTATACGAATCTGTTTACCAGTAACTCGACGCCCCATCATTACACATTGGACTAAAATGAAAGGAAAATTACTGAATGACACAAAAAACTGTTGTGAAGTGTCATAATATTCTACAAGGGAGACTATTGCACAAACAAAGCAGAGAAACAACAAATTAGATATTCTGCTGTTAATCGTATACTCGGTTTTCAAGGTTTTGCTATTGCTTAACAGCTAGTGGAACATTTTCGAAAGCTTTCTGTAATCTTTTGGAAACGAAAGTAAGCCAAAGTAAGCCTAAGAGAATGCAAATAATATATACTAAAGAGAAGTTCTGAGGCCTGAACATTACGACCGATTACGAGAACCACGAGTGGTAGCTTAAAGCTTTATCCACATGGATCGGAAAGGTTGTTTTGTAAGTTTACAGCGAGTTACGTATAGTGTGGGCATGGCATTGGGCGAAGGAACTCAACAAATCTGTCAACAATACTATGGAATACAAACTCCAAAGTATTTGGTTTGATTAAGTGATTCAAGCCTGATGTTTTTCCTTAAAGGTCCACCAGTATGTGATGGTTCAGCTGGGAAAAGTGATCAAATTATGCGGAGACACAGATGAGAAGGGGATAGTGAAGCCTTGCCATTCAAGCATCGACAGAGTGAAAACTGCATGCCGGAAAAACAACTAGAGGCAATCAACTGAAGCCCCACCACCCGCCCCCCACACTTTGCTCTTCCTGTTTTTCCTGCTGTTTTTGCTCGTTTGTTAGCACGCTGGAAAAGCTTCGCTCGATAAGCATAAGAAATGGAGGCGAGGGCAGCCCAAGGAAACTAACAGGTGCGTGTGTGTTTCCCATCGAGCGACTGCACATAACAAGCTTCTATCCTATCCCATTTGTGCTGCTCCTTGCAGCTGATAGGACAAACGGAGGCGCCACAGCCGTAGCCGAGGTCTGTTGCTCCAGTCAAACTTAAGCCGGAAATTCACTGTAAGTACAGAAAGGAGTCCGGAGTGCTGGGAAAAAATACATTCTTGAAATCATAAAGCAACGTGATCCGAAATAATCAGATAACAACTACTCTGATCCGACAAGAAAAACTTTCACATGAACTGGAATCCTTACTACCCATTAAAAATTATGCAATCTTTTCTTTAAAAGTTATAGAATTTTTAATGGAATATAATATTATAAAATATTCTTCGTCCTACCTTTAAAAGACAATATGGAATCTAAAAAAGATATTTTCAAAATATATTTTCCTATTTAAATTTGAAATAACCGATCTATTATATCTCAGTACAATATTCTCTCAATATTTTTAATATCTATAGAGTCGAGAGTTACCATTTTGTAAGAAAATATAATATAGTAAAGCCTTAAAAACCTTATCTATAATAATGTGTTATAAAATATATTTCAGTATTTCATTTTGAAATAACCGATCTTTAACAAGCATTCTCTTAAAGCAAACACATATATACGATAAAGAGTATATAGTTTTTCATTATATTTTATATTTATTTATTGAGCTGGCTAGCATTTTTGCTCAGTGCACATTGCACAGTGCGCCGTACAACATTCACTGGCTGCAATTGTATTTACTGCTGGAGAAAACGAAAACAATTGCCGCAAATATGGCAAATGGCAATTGAAAAACAAAAGTCCCTGGCGCAACGAGACCAGAAATCCGTTCGCCTGCTGCTTTCACACTTTCCATCCACGCAGGACAAAAGGCCAAAACGGCAGCAGGGACATGAGTGCTGAAAAAAGCCAAGGATGATGCAGCTGGGAAAAAGTCGGCGAAAAAAGTGCACAAAATTGGCTGTGAAATGAACGAGAGACGAGGCGACGAAGCGTCTTTTGTTGACTGCCACAAGGAAAACGAAAGCAGGGAGGGGAAAGCACGGGAAAGTACAGGAGAGTTAGGGACATGGCTAAGACAGCAGCGAAACTGAGGTCAACACTTTGCTTTGTGTGCAAAGGCAGGTCGAAGTCAAACGGAAATCTGCATAAGACCCTCTAGTTGCGATTGACAGTCCTTGAGATGTTTCCACCCGATTTCCCAAGGCTTTGCCTCGTGACAGCCCCCGAAAATCGAACATCGCACAGCCAGATGGGCGGGCAATTAAAAGGCATTCCGGAGCTCAGCATAAATTACACAAATGTGAGTATGCAAATGCTAGTTGTTCGATTAACAATGCAAACTTCGAGACCACTGAGCACACAACGCACAAAAGACACACATTAAAGATATCGCAAATTATATGGCGAAAGGCAGGTGGGCATGAGCAGGGTAATAGTACACCGAAAAAATAGTCATAGGAGAGCAACTATTGCTAAATTAATTCTAATTGGCTTTGTAAAACAATCGATGACACTGTCGATAGTATCGAGGGTCGATTTAGCAATTATCGATGGCTCGGCCCCACCATCGATACTATCGTTCCAGAAAAAAATGTATTCTCTGAGATTTTATGATATATATAGTATATATAAATAGTATATTGCCGTATATTTCTGCGAGCTTTTTAAAGTTTTCCACTTTAGTTCACACAACAGTTCTAAGAAAAATTAATGTAAGCGATTTAAATTGAGTGTGGTTTTAAATTCTATATTATATGGACTAAATTCTATATTATCGATAGTATCGATAGTTACCAACATCAATAGCAAAAACATCGATGATTTTAAAGCCCTGAATTCTACACGTTTGAGTATCGATTTCGCATCGATTAAGTGAGTTCTAAATTGAAATTAATTGGTTTAAAGATAACACTTTACCTATCTATCTATATTTTAGATTCCGGTATTTCAACCGGTCTCAAACTTAACTTTCTGTTTTTTTTGGGTGTATAGTGGCGTTCCGAAGGGACCTGACCCGGCTGCCTGGCAACTTTCCCATAATTTACACTTTATCGAACGATAACAAACAACCTGCATAATGTATGGCTCTCGGTTTGGTTTGGTCTGGTCTGGGCTGGCAGCTCACCTGGCCCACCTGGCTCACCTGTGGGGGGTCCTTGGATTGCCGGGTGGTCTTCTGGCATTGACTGGCGTTTGAGGTCACCGAAGGGTGCTGCGTGAGCGTGATCCTTCCCGTTCGAAAGGGGATTCTTGTGTGCAAAATGCACGTCAATCAGAAATGCCACAACTGCAGCTCGTGGCCCCTGTTAACCCACATTGGCCGACCGGGGCGACTTGGGAGACAAAACCATTTACATTCGAAAACCATAAAAGGCACCGGCGCCGACCTTCTCTGCTCGTTTGGGGAATATGGCATAATAAAATTTTAATTCGTTGCGATTGATGGTGTGCCCACACATACGACCGTAACCGCCATATACACGCATCGATGGCTGATTTCCCGTAGCCGAGGGATACAGATACAGCCAATACATTACATTTTATAGCCCCGGCTAATTTGCATATATGCAGGCATACGTACATCCGGCCATAGATACACGAGAGTCGTACGACTCTACATGTGTCTGCGTAACATTGATTGGATTTGTTTGACTTTCACACTGGGTGATGGCATCGCATCGAAGATGGGTGGGTTCCCGGGCTGGGAGGTGGTTTTTAGGGCCTGCTGGTGGTTTTTCAGGCGCTGTTGCGAGGCTAAGTGCCTGACATTTGCTAAATGGCAAAGGGCCCGCCTGAATGCCTACCAAGGAGCGTTTCACAGGCTCTTGCGGGTTATATTTTCCCCATTTGCCCGACCGAAAATTGCACTTGCCTCGTTAGTCGAAATGGCTGGGTAATTACGAGTGGTGGGAATTGCCCCCCGAAAACTCATCGCTTACTTGCGCCGTATAACCTTCGAAGTTGCGACTCCGCCATTTTGGTTAACAGCGGAAAACTGTTGATGTCGAAAGGTATTTCTTTTCAAGAGATACCAGTAAATTTCTCGATTTTTATAATAGCAAAATACAGATTTGGTGACATCCCTAATGTGATAGAGAAAAACCCTTTTCAACCATTAATCCTCGATGGTTAAACAATGGATTTCCCTGATGACGTTTATAAATTGATTAAATCTTGCGCATTGGTTTATTCTCATTTATTTAACGCGCGCAGCTTAACCCTTTTGTACAATGATTTCCCTATAAGGGCTCGAAAGCCCCGCCCTCTTTCCGGTAATCAAAATAAAATGGTTCCAACCGCAGATCAATCAGTAACTATATATTTATCGCTCGCCAACTGCAAATTAGCTGCAGTTCATTTGGCCCGTGTCAATTGTATGCCCATATAAATACGCAAATAAAAGCATGCTTGCGGATATGTGTATATTCAGTATGTAAATATGTGCTGGCCATTAAATAAACAAACTATCTGCAGGGAGAACCATACGTAGGGGAATTTAATTAAGGGCAGGGGCGTTCCGGATTAAATGCCGTATATGTCGATGATGAAGCTGAAGCCCTGGTTGCGTTGGCTCTTCAGATGGATTTTGGCATAGGTGCTCTGCGGTCCACCGGCGGTTAGATAGGCGTAGCCTCCGTTGCCATCCCTAACTTGATCCGTAACCACGACTTGGGTGATGGTGCGTCGCAGTTTCTTCAAAAAGCAAGATGAATCTCACGGATAGTTGTATCTTTTCAATGGGTCAACCCACCTTTTGATCGAAAACATAATCCCTAGTGACCACGCGCAGAAACCTGGACTTCTCCGTAATGATCTCCCGGCACAGGTGAGTGTCCCTGTAGTTTCTCACTCCCCAGGTAACACTGTGACTGCGGCCACGCCCAGCGGCCTCAGAAAGGGCGTACAGCGATATTACGGAAAGCAGTATTACGTAAATTCTCATCTTTGAAAATGAGGCAATACTTGCTTTGTTCCAAGCTTTTATAGGTGCAGTGTGTGCCCTAAAAATGGCTCATTCTTTCCCCACATCTGTTGTTATCGACCTATTCAATTGTTTGTGGAACAATAAGCATTACTCACTAAACGCAAAACTCTTGTCTTCCGCAATTTCCTACATTTCCTTGCTAAATTATGCAATTAAAGTGGTAACACAAACGTGTTTATGAAGCGAATTGCAATTACTTTCAGCCACAAAACAAACAAACCATCATAAAAAACAGAAAGCAACGTGAATGCATTTAAAATTAAAGGTACATATTTAAATACAAAATTTAAATATTATATTCATTAAAGCGGTAAAAACCATATTTAAGTCGAGATGCTATGAATAGAAACAAAGCTAATATGCTTAGGGGCTTAATAAAAAAGTACCCGTAATTAAATAATTAATTGTTTTAGAGAGTGGCCGAGGGCCATATTGCAGTCATTAAATATTTATTCCACTCGCCAAAGCCATATAATCCTGGTCATTAATTTAGAAGCCTTTTCAGCACGCTGCCAATATCTGGTTTAACTGCGACCGCAGAAGTATTTTTTATTGGTACGAAATAAGCTCGGCAATTAAATAATGAGCTGAAATTCAGCCAGGGGACAGCTGTCGCCGTTAAGACCCCAGATTCAGACTTATATAGCTCTTGAATGAACCCTTTGGTGCCCCATTGCCAGCGCCTCTTATTTTGCCAAGTGGAAATACTTTCGCAAAGATTTCTGAGACTCGAGACTTTTGTTTCGGCCCGGTTTTCAGGTCTCTGTTTTCCACTTCTGCTGTTGTGGTTGGCTGCTTTAAATACCGCTGTGTGGGTGTCTTGTTTCGGTTTGTAAGCCGCGGCGGCGGGCTTAAAGGCAAATATTTATTTAATTTTAACATCCCGCCAGCACCCCCGCTCACGGCCCGCTGCACAGATCCAATTTACTCAAGTACAAAGACCCTGTCGCGTATATTGTTGAAATTTTATTGTGCAAACATGGGAACGTCTCTATGTGTCCGTGCCTGTATCTGTGTTTTATGGTTGCCACGTTGGTTTTTCTCATTTATGCACACAAACAAACAAACAAACAAACGCACAAACACCACAAAAAATGGCAGTAACACAAACAAAATGGCCGAGGAGCCGTTGTTAAGTGTATCTTATAGCTGCGTTTGCTGGCCATAGATTGTGGGAGTGTAGGTGCGGGCGCCTGTGTTTACCGCACAAAATACAAAAAAAGGCACAGGAAACACAAACAAAAAGCGATTCGTTGGCAAACAAATCAGCATAACGAAATTTAGGTGGACAATAAAGTTCAGCTGCAGGGCAGCATGCAAAAGAGTCGCAAGCAAACAAAGGCCATAAATAATATGTTGTCTTCTATTTGAGCATGAAATCGGATAAAGAGCACACAATATGTTTGGCATACGAAAATATAGGACCGCTTAGTACCTGGTGAAAAAGATACAAGCGTTATGTTTACCAAGAAAGGCACAGATATTGCTCGTGACAACAAGTATTTAATAATTAATAAACATATTGAAAATACCAACAGTTGTCTCACTTTTTATTGCTTTGTTTCAGCCTTCTGAAAACATTCGTTGTTAGATTTCGTTGGCTTAAAAGGGATTTTCTTTCCAAAATGTTATATTGCTTCAAACCTACCCTTTTGCACCGAAAGTTGAAAGTAATCCATTGCAATCAAGGGCTTTTTTATTTCCCCAGCTTGTGTTCATAACTACACAGCTCAGCCACTGACATTCATGTGGCGTGGCAATTAAAGCATTTTCCCCGGGGTCACGAACTAATTGGATAAATTGCAAAACCCTATCTCGTATTACGGCCAAAGCAGGCGTTTCTCAAAACCCGATGCTGTAACTTGCGGCTTGCCATACGATATCTGCCTCGTCCAAACCAAAAATGTGGAGGGTGAAAAACTTAAATTCCTGGTTGTGTCGGCATGTCGAAGCTCTTCAAGCTGAAAACGCTTTAAATAATTTTAATTAAAACAAATGGCACTCGAAATAAAACACGCACATCAAACAGCAGTGGGCGGCTGGTGGGTGGGTAGGCGGCGCCTGAATGGAGCAGACATGGCGTGTAATTACGCTTGATGGAAAGCGCAGGGGTGGGGGAGTTGGGCGGGCGGGGTCGTGGGAAGGACGACCCCTGTTTGTGCATCGAATCAAGTGGTGTTGCTGCCTCTGTTGACAATGCACGGCAGCAACATCAGAGGGCACCGCACTTCAAGCACACACCAACTCACATATGCACAGGGACAAAAAATTTAATCACAATTTAATCATACAACTTTTCATAATGACACGCGGCTCTATCAAATTTGAAAAGGGTATTGTGTTCGTTGAAAAGTATTTAATAGGTCCAGGGGAAAAAACAAAACCAGAGGCAAGCAGATTACTGAAAGCAACCGATTCAATACGGGGAATAGGAACCGGTAAAATAACTAAAGTTAAATGCTGTGTGGCCTCTATACCGGTTCGTTTGTACCGATACGATTATGGTAACCATTCCTGTAAATTAAAAAATTATTAATTACAATTTTTGAAAAGAAATCTGTAATAGTATCAAACATATTTTTACCTTAGCACGACTAAATAACCGAAGTATGGGGACTAGCCAAGTCAATATAGCCAATTCCGTCAGTCTCTAAGATCTCAAGAATTCACTCTAAGTTTGGATTGAACAAAAGTTTGCCACTCCCAAAAAACCAGAAATAATTTATTTAAGAACTTATTAAGATACCGTAAGTGGTGCCCCAGTTATTATATCTTTATACCTAAGCAATCTGTATTATATCCGGACATTTTTTAACATTTTTCATGTAATTATTAACTTAATTAATCAAAAAATTTTTAAATGAAAAATTTAAACATTATTAGTGTAAAGAGTATATTATTAAATTAATTTTAAAATGCTAATTTTAAATATTGTTAGTGTAAAAAGTTGTTTTTTGCTTTGTATTTTGTTGTAAAAATACGATTATAAAATCATCTATAATTATCCAATTTACAATACTAAACTTCTAGTAGCTACAATCTTAAGAAAAGACCCGAGCTTATGGATGGAAATTAGTGTGATATTTGTCTTAAAGCAACACCCCTGCACACGTTTTTCTCTCAGTGCGCACTCTTTTAGGAGGAGGTCCTGGCCGCGCTTTTGTTCGTGACAAGTTGAGACAGAGGGCAAACAAGGCGAGCGACGCGCCGAGCGGACAAACTCCAAAACAACTTCATTTTCGACGCTGTTGCCGAACATGTTGTCGGTGAAGTTCCAGCGGCACTTTTCACGCTTCCGGGTGGCACACAGGGGCCCCGAAAATTGGCCAACTCCTACGCATCCGACCGACCCGCCGGCAGCCCGGGAAACTCGGGAAAAAACAAACCCAATTGTAATTAAACTTGAGAGCCGGACACCCGAGGGATGGGACACCGAGGGTGCCCGAAGAGGAGGGGGCGTTGGACTTCCTAAAATTACATTTAATCATTGTTATTTTAGGCCCTCCAATGCCTAAGTGCCACCACCACCGCTGACCACGTTCCCAGCGCTTCCGATGGCTCAAAGGCCAAACAAATGTACGTGCAAGGACACTAAGGACATTTGATAAAAAGCCACTTAGTAAGGCACTGCGGCCTCAGCCAAAGCCGGAACAACGCCGCACACACTCCACACATCCATAACCCATTTGGCTTATGACAAGGAGATTGTAGCCGGCTAACACTTTGGGCGTGCTACTCACAGTTTGACAATATCAAAGTAGAGTGGCGCAGCTGACAGCGGCAGCAAATTTGCTCCTTTTGGCCAAATAAATAAAGCTTTTAAAGCGCAAATATGGTAAACGACGTTAACGGGGCGCCTCAAGTGTCAGTTGTCGGCTGTCAGAGCCACGAGAGGCTTTATTGGCCCTCTTGGCTTACAATACAGTTGGGCAAAATGCCAGGCTGGCGAAAAATAATTATTATTAAGGCAATGCGCAGGCTGTGTTCGGGACGAGCCAAGCACCACTTTTTTTTCCAAGTGTGCCACGTCCCAGCCGATTGACAATGAGATTGCGCATACGCCGGGTGGGCAAGCCAAAAGATTTTCACTCCCAATTACGCTGCAGAAAACGCTTTGGCCGGGGAAAGCCGGACGAGATTCACTAAAGCGACACTTGTTGAGGGCGGAATATTCCAAATCCGGTGGATGTCAAGTTGAATTTAAGTACGTTCCACCAGCTGCCAAAGACATTTTCCCCCGAATGCAGCAATTTCTACCGAAAAAGAGCTATAAAATTATTTCTTGGCATGCAAATAGCTTTTTCTCGTGCTTTTTCCCAGAAATTTTCTCGTTGGCTGTCAACAGCGGGCTGCAGATAAGTCGAAAACGAATGGATTTCCAGTTCTGTGAGCTCTGTGCCACTTTTTCCCTGGCTAACAATGAAAATTACTTTTCATATTTAATTGCAACGACTGCAGGATACGAGAACATGTGGCCAAATACCAAAGCCAAAGTGCAAGCGAAATGCCACATTAAATTACACCAAAGTCAAAGAAAAGGAAAAGAAATGCCCCCAACTTGCAATTGAAATTTGTTTGCCAACTCAAACACGAACATGGGGTGGTTGGTAGCCCCGAAAAGTTACTCGAAATTAGACGTGGCAAGCAAGTAATGGAGACACCAGAAAGGAAATGCTTATTATTTGCATAAATTCCACATACACAAAGCCCTGAGACGAGTGACAGGCCAAAGAGGCGGCGAGTTGAACGAAAGAAATGCAAATTGTGTTGGCAAATTTAAATGTCAGTCAACAATTCAGTTGTTAAACTCGCATTACCAGCAAAGCCATAGACATTGCTGGCCATGCATACAGAAAAATCAGAATGAAACGCTATAGTCGAGTGACGCGACTATCAGATACTTATTACTCTGTTTCAAATTTCAAGTAAAATACAACTACAGGGCATATGGCAGCGCCACGGCACCTAGCGGACGGGATCGGTACTATTTCCTGACTCATAACTTGTAAAATAGCAATGCGATTATTTCGATTCTTAGCATTTAAATACGTTTTAATCAACAAAATCCATTTTAATTTACGCTGAAAGACAATCCTAAAAAATGTGTTCGCCAGATTTTAGCTCCATGGGCATTAGAGTGGCACCGTGCTGCAATAATACGTCCGCTGCGGAAGAATCTCTAGAATCTGCGTGCCCACTCACAACTTTCTAGTTCATACGGACAGACAATCATACGGACAGACGGACATGGCTAGACCGACTCGACTAGTGATAATGATACTTTATGTGGTCGGAAACTCTGCCTTCTACCTGTTACATAATATCTGACGAATCTAGTACAGCCTTTTAATGGGTGTAATAAAGAAAAAAGCTTGTTACTCATACGCCCCGTGGTCCGTTTTTCTCGGACTTTTGTCTACTGCTCCCTGCTCTTAATCGAAAAGCGTGCGTGACTTCTAGAGAGGAATTTGAGATTGGGGGGATCAAAACGGGCTGGCTTATCATTCTTCGGAAGGGAAAACTTTCCACAACTTTTCACTTTTGTTAGGTATTGCCACAGCAGCTTTCGGTTTTGCCATTCGATGTCAATTTAAAGTTTCTCCTCCACTTCCCATTTTTCCCCCGAATTTCTTTTGGTGCCGAAATAAAAGTTTTTGTATAGCAAAGTTGGAGCAATTGTGAGAGTTCGCCGCGCTGCTGCTGCATCCGGCATAATCGATTCGCTTTTGCCTTTTCCATTTTCCATTTTAATAACTTTTGCAGCAGCCAGGGCGCAATAACAACACTGCAAGCACTGCAACAATTACGTGCCGCCAGTGCAAGAGCAGCAAACAAGCGGCAAACAACGAAACACACCGAGAGCAGCGGCAATCGACAACAATGGCAACAAAGGCGGCCACTAAAGCTGGATCACAGGAGCAGTGCGCCAAACTGCGAACTGGGTTAAACACTTGGCCGGAGTTTCCACCTGGTCTCCCCCTGCAGATTCCCTCCTCTTCATCCCCTGACACTTGGACGGGGCAACTAAGTTGCCATTGATGTTACCATTGCTCCTCCGGTGGCACTGCGCGGTGCATTCGAGTGGATGTTACCTCGGCCATAATTGAGGCACGCGCTAAGCGAAACAAATAACAAGGGGAGCCGCAGCAGCAGCTGAACTGATTGCTGGCCCTAAAACCCTTTAAATTCAAGTTAGACACTGCGTGAAATAATTGCGACTGAAAGCAAGTAATTCAATCCATAGGGGAGGGTTTTAAATGTCGCAAATCTGGGTAAAAATACATTTAAAGTTAATAAATCAATCGATAGTCTATCGACACACTAAGGGTAAACTATCGATAGTATCGATTATTATATTATTATATTGCAGTACATTTATTTTCATTAGGAAGTAAGAATCAAGCACTAGGCTTACATTAATAAAATACATTGTTGTTTTCCTAAGCTTTTCTCATTTTTCGTATATTGTTTTCGGATTTGAAACAATACACCAAATTATCGATAATATTGATGGTGATAAAACTATCGATCTATATCTCAAAGCAATATTTTTTTTATTATAGTATTAAATAGCTTCATAATAACTTTATTTATAGTAGTTCAGACTTAAAATGTTTTATTGGCTATCGGTAAGAGATATATTTTAAGCCTATGCACATCTTATCTTTTTTCTCTGTAACAGGACTGAGTACGCGATGAAGCACCCTTTTGCCCAGTAACACGTACTCCATTCATAAGCCAGTAAAACACATTGCCTGGGGAACTTATTTCTGTAGTTTCTCTACTCACCGAAAGTTAATTTCCGCTTGGGCGACGCACCTGCAACGAAAACGGAATGAGCGAAATGTAATTTATAATTAATATTAACGCATTTTCGATTCAATAATAAATGAGGCTAATTTATTTACAGCTCGACCACCGCAGGGCATCCATTTTTGTGGTGCATTTCAAGGTACCAGCTTCGTTTTGGCGAGCTGTCGCAGTCAACGCATTTTAATTCAATTGAAGTTGATTAAAAATTAATTTCAAATTAAATGTGAACTCAATGAAATTGTAGCAAAAAATAGGGGAGAGGATGTAGAGAGCAGTGGCAAAAAACGTGGCATTTGACAGGCTGGGCCAAAAGTTGATTGGATGGCAAATGGCGAAACTTAAAGAGGGCACAGCGCACATGTGTGAGTGTGGGCGAGTTACCAATACGTAGGCAGGTGAAGCGGAAGCGGAAGTTGTTACAAAGTCTGTTGAAATCAATTTTAAAAGTAAACTTGTTAGGTGAAAGCCGAAACAAGAGAATGGCAACGGAAACCGAGTGGGCTGGGTTGGCAGCCGAACAAGAAAGGGAAAACTAATTGCAGCGCTCATTTTTTGCTTGTTAATGGGCCTGCAAACGAGCTGCGGGCTTCGCTCGTTCTATCGACCCTCACGTACACACATGCGTCCCTGGTTGTGGCATCGAGAAAAAGTTTTCCCCCCAATTTATTTGCCTCATTTCGCTGCCATTGTTGCTGCTCGTTCGAAATCTGCGTGCGCAAGTAACAACATTTTACAGCTGCAATTAAAGTTAGTTAGCTCACCCTCTTGGCCCGCTTTTCCACCGACAACAACAGCATTTCCCGCTCCACAACACTCTTCACAACAAGCTAATGCACTGCACTTTAATTAACCCAACACCAGGAGAGAGAACCAGAAATTATACACCCCTTTAGCCTTCCGCCCAACTAATGGCTATTTATGTGCGATAATTTGCGGTATGAAAACTATAAAAGCAAGTGCAACCAGTCGTACTCGTATAACAATCAACTCAACAAGGAAACACTCCAAAACGAGGAAATGCAGTTATCCATTTCTAAAACTAGAGCTAAGGTATAATAAATAATAATAAAACTATTAATTTCTATCTATATATGTATATATATACCATAAATATGCCTTAATAACAATTATTTAAGGCTTTCATTATTAAAACTTTACTTACTTTTACAAAAAAACAGCCCCATTCTAAAGAATTCGCGTTCTTTCGAGCACCCTTCTGCAGATTTCTCGTCTTTGTTCGTACACTTGCGTCCTTTGCACTGGCTTTTCATCAATTAAATCAATAATCACTTAAAAATAAAATAATGCCCTTAAGTAAATCTCATTTAAATAACATAAGCCGCATTAAAGGAACACCCTCATTCTTGTGAAAAGCCATTGAAAACGAATGAGTAATGTTAAAAGGGCATTCGTGTGCATTAGAGTCAATTACCGGGGATTGCAGTGCCCACGCAGGCGAGCAGCCGGAGGAAATCAGCATTATCAAAGGCTTTTAATTGCCATAAATCTGCGAAAGTTGTTAAAAACCCATTTAAAATTGTCACCGTAATGGCACACTCAACCGGCTCAGTGGCATTTAACCAACTATCTGCAGCATTCCCCTTCCTTTCTAGCCAAGCATTCGCCTTCGTTTTCTTGGCCCTCTTCCTGCTTTTGCCAACTTAAGTTGCAGCCTGCCAGGGATGTTAATTAGAAAACTCTTGAAAATTATTAAAAACTTTCCAGAGCTGTCAGACAGATGCAAAGCTGGAAAGATACTAGTGGTAATATAGTGCTTTTAAAGAAATTTCATAGACTCTTTTTGATGGCTTCCTGAAATATGTTTAAGTTGTGAAATTACTTTTTGAAGGAACTACGATAAAGTTATGATTGAAAACTTGATCTTTGGAATGCCCATAAACTCGTGCTCTTTATTTAATTAAATATAATCAAGGCGAGCTGCAGTATTGCTAGATTAACACGAATGTTTTCCGCATTTCGCCATTTGTCGCAGGTTGCTCAAATCTCACAGTTTGGCTCAATTTACGTTGCTTATGTTGGTTCAAGCTTCATGCCTCGCTCTTGCTCAGGACGGCCAATAAACATGATCTCTCTAATGGATCTGTACACAAAGCTCCTCTGTTTTTGACTACGACTTGGATGCTATATCTGGCATCTGCATCCCACTTAGCACCTTTTATTAGTGCCAATTAAGAGTGATTTCACGATGCGTTCCGCGCTATTTCTGACGAGATTACAGCCCCAGACTGCCCCGAACTGGATAATCAACCGCACAGAATTTGTGGCGCGGGGCTGACATTCAATCCGAGAATCCGAGAAGCTCGACAGTCTGGCCGTCTGCGCTTGTAAGTCTCAAGGCGTCCGAGTATCTCGATTGCGGTTAGTTAAGCGCGCCACCTCAAAGTGCTCGGTTCTGGGAATGGCGAACCTAGAGATTTCCACTAAGTCGGAAAAGTCGGAAAAGCCGGCGGAGCAGTGGGGCAACGGGCTGGAGTTCCTGTTCTCCTGCATTTCCCTATCCGTGGGCTTGGGGAATATCTGGCGTTTCCCATACATTGCCTTTCAAAACGGCGGCGGAACCTTTGTGATTCCGTATCTGATTGCCCTTTTGGTAATTGGACGGCCCGTGTACTATCTGGAGATTTCCCTGGGCCAGTTCACGGGTCGCGGCGTGGTCAAGGCCTTCGATATGGCGCCCCTGCTCAAGGGCGTGGCGGTGGGCCAGGTCCTGGCCACGGCCGCCTCCATTACGTACTACTCCAGCATTATGGCCCTGACGCTGAGGTTTCTGGTGGCATCCTTTGGCTCCGAGTTGCCGTGGAGCCGCTGCTGGGAGAGCTGGGGCAGCGATTGCCACGACGGCAGTGCCCAGAATAGCAGCGGAAAAATGTCACCGGCCCAGCTGTACTTTGAGTGAGTATCTCTAAGCGCGGAAAACTTTTCGGAGGTCATTAATTCATTAAAATAATGACAGAAATAAACACTAATTAGCATAAGCCATGCGGTTTACCAGGAAAACTTATATCGTTGACGGTGTAAATTTAGATTTGAGTGTAATGATATAGTTTTAAGTCTTATATTAATTTGACACCTGAATGTTATTTTCTTAGTCCCTGTTTTGGAAACTAAAATAATAAGAACCTCAAACGGCTCTGGATCATTTTAAATTTACATATGCAGATCTCAGACACTCAGTGTTCCTTTAAAGACAGTAAACTTGATTTAGTGATAGGTAATAAGAATTTTTCTTGGTATTCAGGACTTATTTAATCCCCTTTCTCTCACCCCTCTAAGACGCGAGATCCTCCACGAGGTGCCCAATATAGACAACGGCCTGGGTCTGCCCAACTGGCAGTTGGTCGCCTGTCTGGCAGTGGCCTGGCTGATCATAGGTCTAGTCCTCATCCGCGGCATCAAGAGCAGTGGCAAGGCGGCCTATTTTTTGGGAGTGTTTCCCTACGTGGTGCTGCTCATCCTGCTGCTGAGAGCCGTCACCCTGCCAGGAGCCCTCGATGGCATCATATACTTCTTCAAGCCCCAGTGGCGGGAGCTGCTGAACCCACTCGTCTGGTATGCAGCCGTCACCCAGGTCTTCTTCTCCCTGGCCATCTGCTTTGGCACTCTGATCACCTATGCCAGCTACAACAACTTCAATCGCAATGTCTACAAGTAAGTGAATTGGGCTTAATCTCTTGGAACCAGATTTTGCTAAAGCACCCTGACCAAAAATATTTGTAAAGTGACTTAAAGATTTATGACCTTGCTTGATTTTAAAATAACTAACTTGAGTTCTTTTAAACAAGTTATGTCACCCAAAATATGATTTAATGAATTAGTTAAATGCTATTAAGCCCTTCAACGTTTTTGAAGCTATCTTAAGCTGCTTCCAAAGATTTGTTTAAGCTTTTAAAGGCCAAAAACTCAGTATTCTCCAGCCATGAACTGCTCAAAGCAATAACAACCGAACAAAAAACTCTCCCCCAGTGACATTGTCATAATCACCACCATGGACTCCTGTTCCTCCATAATCGCCGGCTGCATTACCTTTGGGATCCTGGGCAATCTGGCCCGCGAGACCGGAAACTCGGATATTGGCAGCGTGGTGAAGGGCGGCGCCGGCTTGGCCTTCATCTCGTACCCGGAGGCCATAGCCAAGTTCGAGTATGTGCCACAGGTAAGGTATCGCAAAGGACCAGCGCCCTGGGCGCCCTAAAGCACAACTACCTAAAGATGTTCGCGGTCCTTTTCTTCCTCATGCTCTTCGTCCTAGGCATTGGCAGCACCGTGGGCATGGGATCCTGCATCCTGCGCGTCATCCGGGATCACTTTGGACCACGCTCGCCGTCCATTTGGAAACTGGCCAGCGGACTGGCCTTTCTGGGCTTCTCCGTGAGCACTGTTTACATGACCCCGGGCGGTCAGTTTATCCTGAACCTAGTGGACTTCTATGGCGTGTCCTTCACCGCCTTGATCCTGGCCATCGGCGAGCTGGTGGCTGTTGCCTGGATTTACGGTTGGTTTATAGATACATATCTGTATCTAAGCTTAAGTTCCCAACTTTTCCTTGGGTACAATAAGCTATTATCAAATTTTGTTTATAAACTTTAAGGAGTCAATCGCTTTTGCGAGGACATCAAGTTCATGATGGGCATTGAGACCGGTTGGTATTGGCGTCTGTGCTGGAGATTTATCACTCCTGGTTTGATGACCGCCGTGCTCATCTACATGCTGTTGGACATGTCCGCTCTGCAGTACAAGGGCGTGGGTTATCCCACCCTGGCTCACGGTAAGGGCACAGATGCTACTCCTTGTATCTGATATTAAAGGAGCCATATCCTTGCAGTTTTCGGTTGTTTTTTGGCCGCCTTGGGCCTGATTCAGCTGCCCGGCTGGGCCCTCTATGCCATCTATAAAAAGCGTCGCCAGGCTGGCAGCTTGAGGCAGGTGAGTTGCACCCCCTGCACCGACTTTCCCCCAGTTTCCCTAAAAACATTCCCCTTTTTAGAGAGTACGTGCCGCCTGTAAGCCATCGGATACTTGGGGACCGGCCAACGCTCAGCTGGATGCCAGCATCTAGAAAATTAGCTCAGTACCCCAAACACTGCGTCTACCTAATGGCCCCCGAAGTCTGGGGCATTATTATTTGATATGGTCTAGATGAGAATGGGTGGCGTAAAGTGAAATATATATTAAGCTCGTGGAGCCCAAAAAACAAAAGCGTGCTTATTCTGGCGGAACAGTTTGACTGCCCGGAGGAGTTGAGCTGGCGAAAGGAGGAAGTCGGAGCTGCTGCAGGCACTTTTAATTACCCCAGGGCAGAGCTCCAGTTGGGCGTGGCAGTTGCACTCCTTAGTTGTGTTTGTGCCAGTCCGCTTGGCATGTCTGACATGTCAGCAATGCGGAAATGCGCAAATACTAAATGAAAACAAGAAGCGCTGGGCTGCTTTGCAGGGAACAGGCCTTGGAATACCCTTTCAGAGAAATATCTTTATGTTCTTAATATTTTTCAGTGCTTTCCTAAGCTTTTGAAGTTCCCTGCACTCGCCATGCTTGTATTTCTAGCAGGTTCTAATAGATTTTGATTAGTTTTTTAAGTTTATTTCCCTTGCGACGTTATAATTCCCAACTGGTTCTAGGTAAACCGCTTGCACCGATGTCTAAAAAAATGTCTTTTGAAAATATTCTATTTCGATCTTTTTAAAGGGAAAGGCCCACATAAAAAATATAATCTATTAAAGAAAAATATTGTTTGACCTATTTGAAAAATATGTTGCAACTTTTTTCCAGAAACCATTAAGTAACATCACCTTTCGTCATTAAGCTTATTTGGAAAACCTCTAAAACTCGTTTCATAAAACTGACCACAAGCTGCAATATCCTTTTGAAAGGATACAAGGACCTGCAGCTCAGACGAAAAGGATGGAGACTATGTGAGGACTATAGCGCAGCGGGGCACTGTAAATAAAACATTTGGTTAGCTGCTGTTCGACACATCCATTTGGCGGGTGGAGAGAGGTCGCAAATCAGAATGTCTGTGGCATGTGACAAAGTTGAAAAGTAAATATGCAAGAGCGCAAAAAAATGGGGAGGTTTCGAGGAAAGGGAAACAAGCTCCCCACTTTTCGCAGTCTGTTGCAGTGCCCCACACATATGACAGCGCATTTATTTACTACATATTCTTTTTTTTGGTGCCTCTGTTTTGTCAAAAAAAGTGACAGTGTTAAATTTTTGGCTCATCCCCCCAACGCACATGAAATTGAAGTGTATGTTGACTTTGACTGACGTGTCGTTAGTGCTGAAGAGCGGGGTGATTCCCCTTAGAAGCCCGCTTGCGTGCGGCACGCCCCCACACTCCCACACACATACCACACATACGTGTGTAGGTGTGTTTCTATGTGTGTACTTTCCACGCGGCAAACAACGTTCTTTCATTTCTTTCGTGCCTCCTTTTTAGGTCTGCCCCCGCTGTTGTTGTTGTTCTTTGCTTTAACGATGGAAGTAAATCTTGACATACTTTCACCGCCGCCGGAGAAATGGAGGAGGGAGGCGTGGAGAAAGCGGAAGAGAGCCACTCACACATCACAAGCCCATTATTAGTAATGGCCAAAAGCGCGATTTGGCCGCTGTCGTCAGGGCTGGCTAAAAAGTAGACTACACTTTTAGTGCAACACACAACATGCAACAGTGTTGCCGAATGTTTTTTTTGTAGGGTAGAGCAGACAGCAACAAATTTGTTGTTCTAAGTAAGATACTCTGAAAAAATGCATACAAAATGCATCGCAAAAATTAAGCGAGTAAAATAATGAATAATATGCACATAGGGAAATGTTAAGGCACATTGCTCTTGAATTAAGAATAATCGTTCTTGAAACCCTTGTGATTTTCTTTGAGTAGAAAAGTAAAATTTGGCATATTCAATATCTTTTTCATATATTTTTTAAAATATTTTCAACATAAAATTACTATTTCCTTTTTTAAGAACATTTTAAAGTCAGGTAGGAACATCAGAATTTTTTCTTTGCAAGGAATACCAATTGGAGTACACTGTATATTGTGTAGAACCAAATATAATACTTTCTCATTACCTAAAAGTAAAATGAATACCTAATTTTGTGTAAAGTTAAACTCATGTATTATTTACAATTAAATTTAAAGGGAACTTATTTATATTTTAAATGCAAGGCAACTTATTATTGCAAAACGTAGTTGTAAAGTAAACAACAATGACAGGAAATATTTTCAACTGACTTCCGAAATTTTAGCAAATTAAGGAATGCAAATCCAAATTAATCATTGCAGGAAATAGGATCTGTTTCATGAACATTAGACACTCACAAAAGTTAGGTACTTTCGGGTTGACTGACTCCAGACTCCAGGGGGCCGGAACAAAATCCTCCTCCTCAGGATAATGATCATCGTGTGCTGCAGATGCAGACGTACCTGTGAGCCACTTTCATGCTCCGAATTCAGCACACTTGAGTGACGGAAGCAGCTGCCAGCTGGTCTCTTGTCAGGATGCAGGACCTGCTCCAAAGCCCGCATCTCCAGCTCGTTATTATAAATATGAACGGCGAGTGGGGAGTTGGAAGGAGGCGGGAAATCCTCTCCAACCGACATGTCTGGCTGTCAGCTGCAACTAAGCGAATTTATAGGAATAGTTTATATTCTTGTTTTTACCCCAGCAACAACCTGATTCGATGACTTAAAACGTTTATCGTGTTTACCCCGAGTATCTGTCGCAGTATTATGGCCCGGCCAACATGTCGTATACTTAACGTGCCGTATGCCACAAGTTGCGCACTTTCCCAGGCCACTCCTCTCGATATCACTGCCCGCCCCGATATCCCATATAGCCCACCCCCTGACGTTGTCACTTAAGTGAAATTTAATTGTGTTCAACATGGATCCAAGTCCAGGGAAAAGGGACTGAAACGGTTGATTGGGTTTTTCATTGATTTCCTTTCGAGTCGCTTATTTCGAGGGTCTCTCAACAAATTCGTTGTGACCGAACGAGGCAATTACCTAATGAATCTAATCGATACAGTCACTTTCTCCTCTCACCACCTCCCTCACTCTCCCTTTCGTCTAGACAGCATAAATTTATTTATTTATGATTTTCACGTGGTGGCGCTGGAAATTACTGATTCATCTTGAGGCATTGTCTCGAGTAATTTATGTCATTTACGAGCATTTGCCGCTTATCAAAGTCACAATAAATTAAAACAGAAATGATCTGGGCCCCCACAGCCCCGCGCTTTCGCTGTCAGGGAAAGCCAATTACGCTTATTACATAATTCAGCAGATGCCCACGCATCCAACAGATGCGGAAAACGGGGAAAAGCTGAGGGGAACAGGGAAGATGAAGCTGAGGGAGACGGATAACCTGGGAGTATAAACAGCAGAGTCAGCAAAAAACCGCGTTGGCCACAAGAGGACAAAGAAGGAATAAAGGTGAAAAGCTGATGGGAGAGAGTGCGGAGAAAGTCAAGTCAAACAATTAAGAAAACCGCAAGGATGGACGACTAAGAGCCCTCACGCTCCTCTTACGGCCACTCCCCATCAGTTTTCCCATTTTCCTGCGCCACCACTTATGTAGGCACACAAATGTTTGTTGCCAAATTCGAGCTTCATTAGCAGTCGGAAAGGAGTTCGCTTCACGCCAACCGACAACCTAATGCGAATGTCGAAACAATATTTTCCATGTCCCCCCATGTGTTGGCATGTGTGTGCGTCTGCAGGGGAGTCGGAAAATGTGGAAAATCCAAGCCCAATCCAGGAAAATGCGTGGCAAAAAAGTGAAAGCAGCAGCGAGACAGTGAAATCCTATTAAGAAGTTTCTATCGCAAATTAAAATCTAAATACGCAAACAAAATGATGGTGACGTCGGCGCCACGGGGAACCAGACGTCCAAAACCAAAAAGAGCACTCGTCACTGAGAGAAAAATAGATAGGAAAAATTTTATTGGTAAAAAAATATGAAAGGAAAGTATTGCCATTACGCTAAAAACTGTCTAGTACCAATTGTTTAAATTGAAATAGATTTTTTTTAATAAACACGTATTTAAATTCCAATAATCATAGCAATCGCCATTTTATAAGCAAAGTTATGAGTAAATAGTGAAAAAGGTCTTAAATGGTGAGCAGTTCGGTATTAGTGCGGCAGCCGTACGCTAGGTGGCGCCTATTGATGCCACGCCAAAAGATATGCAATGGAATTTGATTCAAGCTTGTATCTTAACATGTACAATGTATCTTATTTCACTGTTGGTAAGCTGAGTAATGGGTATCTGATAGTTAATGAACTCGACTAAAGCGTCATATATTTATTTTTCGCTTAATAAAAACTGCAAATAATATATATTTTTATGGAAAAACGATTTTAATAACATTGTTCATTTCTCTTTCTCAATGTAAATTATTTAATGGAAAATTCACGATAAAACGAGTTTTGTGTTGCTGCCTCTCTCTGTGTACTTAGCAAAGACGCCATGGAATAAGCATTAACCAGGATAAAGGTAACTATGTCCTGGCCAACAGACAGCCCCTGAAACTCCCCGCCCTTGTCGGCCACGCCCCGTATTTCCCTTTTATTTGCGCTGTCTGCTTACAGTTTGAATTATAAGCTAGCGAAAATTTAATAAAGCTTTCCCCGGCCCCAGGGAACCTTGGCGACTTTGGGGCAGGACACGCTCGGCAAGGACATGGAACTCCGCCGCCGAAAAGGACGGACTATGACAATGTCAAAGAGTTTCGCTGCACGCAACGTGGGCGTGGCCGGTGGGCGGGACACAGACCACCTGCGACAACAGCAAGAACACAACTATTGACGGTAAAGTTTTGGCCTGGCAAATGGCAAAAGTTTTGAGCTCGCCCCCCGCCAGTTATCCCTTCATATATAAGAATATATTCCGCACATTCATTTTACTTTTCTCGTCTCGCTGCCCTTGCAAACTTAAACTTTAAGCCTTTATTAAATTGTGTGTCCAAAGTCAACAGAAAAAGCAAAAGCAGAAGCAGAAGCGACAGCGCTGGGAATGACAGCAACAATTGACAGCAAAACAAACGATTGTCATTGCCAAGTGTGTGCGTCAACCTTTGAACCCGTCCCAGTTCAGTTCAGTTCTTCGGTTCTTCGGTTCTGTGTCAAAGTACGCCCACTTTCCACCTCCATTTCCACGCTGGAAAATAGATGTCAAGCGGTTTTCCCCCAGTCCGTTTAAATTGAATTGTTAATTCGGCACTGAACAGAGCCGAAACCTTTTCCCTTTTTGCCTTTTGTGTGTATGTGCGTGCTTGGCATCAATGCGATTTTCTTTTTTTCTTCCCTTGACTCGTTCCGGGTGAAAATATTTATGTTGAACCCTTTTTGTGGCAGCTTTTGTTTTGGCCTTTGTTGCGTTATGCAAACATTCGACTGCCAGTGACAACGGGACAGGAAAAGCATCCCTACTATCCCTGCTATCTCCACTTTGCCGCTTCCCCACCGCCCATCCGGTCATATCTGAGCCGCAGTCAATGGGGAATATAGTTAGATGGCCGGATAGCTACACCTGCATTGGAGGGCCCTGTGGTCCTGGCAGCCGATTCTATTAACTTTTTGCCCCGTCCAGCATTTGCATATCCCGACCGCAAGAGTCCAGTTTTCACAGAGTTCACAGTTTTCAGCTTGACTCCCGGACCATCCGCCATTTCCACGCTCACAGCTCCAACATTGTTTGCCATTTGCAACCGTATCACCCCCATTTTCCCTACATTTCCCACCACGACTAAAGCATAAATCAAGCGCAAAGCACAAATATTTTTCAAGTGACAACAAATATATAATGACGACTCCCCGGACTTTGCCTCTTGGCCAGAACAACAAAAACCGGAATACCAGAGTACCTGAATGGACGCAGCCAGGAACTGGGAGCCGTGCCTCTCTGTTGACTCTGTTGTTTTTTGGCTGGAAAACAGGGCCACCCGCTCTCATGATTTCTGCAGATGGTTACTCTTACTGAATGTGGGATTCTCCAAATTTAATTTCAACAAATTGGAAGGTGGATGGCATGGTCATGAATCTTAAAATCTCTTTTATCGCAAGATATATACAACTTTTTGAGTTCACAAAGGCAACTGAAGGAAAATTAAGTCATTAAAATTGTAAATTGAAAATCCCTTTTGCTTTTCATTTGCTCTTGAGAAGGTCGAAATTTTTGCAAACAGCTGAAGCAAGAAATATCATTTACTATTGTAATAATTTTAGGTGTCTGCAGCGAAACGGGAATCGTGGTCTTTTAGAATGAATTCATTGTGCTTTAGAGTCTTACAAATATTGTTGCATACTTTTAGACACCTGAAAGGTTTTTTAAAGTAAATAAATTATTTAAGCGCTTTTCCAGTTTCTTTTTCCCCCGATTTCCCTAACGGTAAACTCTAATCCTGGTTTTAGGAAATGCACTTCCATGGCAGGGCATCAAAGCGTCGATTTCCCTCTTGAATTTTCCCGGCTTTTCCGGCCAAAGCTGCTCCACTTTCCGCTGCGACGCTGCGGCTTGCGCTTTGCTGATTTCGTTTTGATTACGGCAAATTGTTTTTAGTTGCCTTCGTCGTCCTGTTTTCTTTCCGCGATTTGTTTCGTGGCCAAGTTTATATTGCGGCATTTGTGCAGTTTGCCCGGTTCCGCTGATTTGCATTTATAGCCGCGTAATCACAGGTCAAGTCGCAAATTACATTCAACTTCAATTCCTGACCTTAACTCTGCCTGAAATATTAACAAAGTCCGGGAAATCGAGAGTTGCGTGTCATTCGCATTAAGCATTGATAAATGCCCCTATTTGTTGAGTAATTTTGGCCGACTCTTTATTTATAAAGTATTTCTTCCCCTTGGCTGATAGTTTTGGTAAATATCTGTAAGGCAAACAACTAATAACTACCCAGTTTGTTTGTTGTGACCTATTAAATACATTTTCGTTACAAGGTTTTTTTCCCATTTCCATGTTTGCCTTGCTGGTGGCGTCAATTAGCAAGTTTTTCGATGCACAACTTTTTAATGAAATTAACAAGCCCGCGGGACCCGATCCCTTTTAGCCTTCGTGCACCAAATGCTAAGTGCTACTTCAACTCCAGGCCGCTCCTAATGAGAGGCCATGTATATAGGAATATAGAGCGCCGAACTGCGGCTAGACAGATGGCTGTTGGGATAATGAGATTTCTAGGCACTGACGTTCTGTTGGCTGATTAGTTCGTGGGCGCGTCTTCAATGGCGATCTATTGCGATTACGGTTGGAAGACGTAACAGCTAGTTCCTGCACTTATGTCATATTTCAGGGCCAGTGACAGTCGGAGGTTAACACGCACACATGCCGAGTCCCCAGTCCCCAGGCCGATTCCCCTCATATATAATAAATATATACGAATATACACTTGTAGTCATCCGCGTTTCGATTAAACAAACCTTCTCAAATATGCAGTGACATTGAGGCAAAGGCAAGGGAAAGCTTCTTGGGGGTGGAAATCAACAGAGAGTGGGCGTTACGTACGATATAAGCACGAGTAACATATTGAACTCAGCGGGATATGGTTGACACCCGCTGGGAAACCACATTCACAGGTTGGTATTCGAAATTTAAAATAATACTGTGCCTAGCTGCATTTCGTTTGAGCTTAAGCGATTAGTGTTTCCTATTTGTACACACAAATAACATATCTTGGTCGAACTGACCAATGCAGATAGTTATTATATATCTTTCAAAATATTACTTAACTATTCAAAGTGGTAGTATATGTATTTAAAATGCCAATATGCCGATGTTATTGTTCAGTATTAAGATAGTTACCTTTATGTGATGTGACTATTTTATAATTGCAATTCTAAATAGTAAACAACCAACCAAACTATCAAACATAGTTATCCTAACACCAAAATGTGCAACAATAACTCCATACACTTTTTTCTAAGTGTGGGCTATCATTCTCAACTAATCGTATTATTACAACAGCTATTCCCTTAAGTCATCCTAATTAAAATTTTAGGTGTCTAAAAGTATGCATTCATATTGTTTCAGAGTCTTACAATTTTTGTTGCATGCTTTTATACACCTTAGTAAGGTGTTTAAGAATTTCATTTCTATTTTTTTCATTTTTTTGCACATTTATTTTTTTTTAAGGAACATCATTTATCCAATATTAAATAAAAAATTCTTCAGATAATAGAAACATTTCATTGCCGTACTGACTTCGTCTGAGGTTGCAACAATTAAACGATTTTTAAGCTCTCAAACTATTCGACTCTTTGAAAAAGAAAAAGATTTTATCTTTAGTTGCGGTTGCATAACCAAAGCTCAGCTAATTAAGCAAAACAAAGGGAAGTAAGCGAAGCCGAAATGAAAGTGAAAGGATTGCCAGCGATTGCATAAGCTGGCATAAGCTAAAGCGTATAAATTATATATATGCACTCATATATATTATATGACTATAGAAGAAATAGACGGTGTGGAAAACAGGGGAAAATGTCAACGCGACAGCGACAACGCAACATGCAACATGACTGGCGCCCAATTGACGCTCAAGGATACGCAAACACACACACAGATACACACCGATACACACTGGATGTTCGTGTGAGTCTGTATCCGTATCTGTGTTTGCAGTTGCTTGCGTAACGTAAAAATAGCCTTGAACTGCAGCCGTGCGCTTTCAATGGATTTGCATGCCGCCCACCGAGCCAACCGGGCCCCCCACGGCCACCCATCATGCCCCACTCCCGCCCACCCAAGGTCACGCGATGCCTACCGCAAATGGAACAGTTGCGGGCCATAAAGGCTGACATGACGACCATTATGTAAACCGGCGACCGCTGCAAATGTCGCCGAGACACCCTGCTAATTGCCACTCGAGCAGCAGGCCAGCAGCGGCAGCAACTAGAACTGCAATTACAAGTGCAGCGGGCATTGCAACTTGTCGTTGCAAGTGCAGCAAGGACACGAAATTACATTATTGGCCAGCAAATGCCATCGAAGTTGGTCCTTCTTCCGCGGCGGTCGTAGGAAACAACAATGATCGAATTTTCTTTTCGCATCGTATTCCCAGCGAAAGCTTAATGCCGGCTAATAACATTAATTCCAATTTTTCGTAAATTTCCTAAGGACTGAGGGATCCAAAAGAGCGAAATCTGAATGGGGATCCTAATGAATATTTATACGTATTTGTTTGGCCTAATATTTGAAGCTGCCCTCGCTGCCGCCGCCGCTGGCCATTTAATGTCCCTTTTCCTGGCCTTTCCTCTCGCGTTGGTCTATTCTGGTTTATTCCCGCCATATCCTCGCCATTTGCTTATGCTGGCAGCTCTTTCATTTCGCTTCTCGCTTTTTGCTCTGCTCTCCTCCAGCGCCATCGTCGTGTGCAAGTTGGCCATAAAAATGGAGTAACATTTATGACCCACATCAGGGCCACACAAGCACACAAACGCAGAAGGACTTTCGACGCAGGCAATGCACTGAAGAAAAAAAATCATAAAAATAAAAAAAACTCAATCTTATATATTTTTGGTTGTCTCGTTATTAATTTTATTATCACCTAACTATCCGTACTGATAGAAAGATCTAAAGTACGTTCGTTTCCGAAGTGCGATTCACTCATCTTCACAAATTACCTTTTTCCGCTGAAGAATTCGCGTTTTTTTTACATCATTATGTAGCCAAAGCTAACTTGCCTTTGAAAACCAATATCTATTCCTGAATTGGGCCACCTTTACCAAAGAAGAACCAAAACCTAACCGCGAATTCTTCAGGGAGCTATTCCTAAAATTTGCTTTCAAAAGAATTCGCGGTTTTTGTAATCATTATGTTATTAAACTATTTTTTATTATCTTACGACATACTACTCTTCTGAACAGCTCAGGTCTTTTATATTGTTAAATTTCCAAAACCCTACCGCGAATTCTTTAGGACGCATAGAAGAAATCTACGAAATCTTTGGACTTCGGATTCATTTACAGATTTAATTTATTTCGATGACTTAGACTCGTTGTCAATTAAATTATTAACAAGGTGTTCTCTAACTGCCCACCGTAATCGTCTAGCCCGGAGATTACAGGGGGCTATCCCAATTCGCAGGCTCAAAAGAAGACATTTTGGGCTGCTCCTAAGAGACTAATATGAATATATTATTTACTTGAAACTAGTCGTAATTTGATCTACTCCTATATACCAAGTTGAAAACTAATTATAATTTATAATTAAGAGATTATTTACTTAAGAAAACATTTAGGTTAAAGGCTTTAATTAGATCTGTTCCTGGATTATATTAAATAAAGATGTTAATTAAAAAAAAAAAAAAAAAAAAAAAAAAAAAAAAAACAAGGTGTTCTAACATTTTTCTCTGTAACGCTAAAAAGAAAATGCTTTTGCGTGGGTGTGGATGAACATTAGGGAGTATTTTGGGGGGAGAAAGGGGCGGGGGCTGGGAGGGATGACGCCTGCAAGCGCAGGATTCACAAGGATATTTTATTTTACTGTTATTCCATTTCCCGCTTCTTGTTGCTGTTGCTCCTACTGCTGCGGTGTTCTTTTGTTATTGCTCCTTTCGGCATTCCGACATTTACTTTTCGACTCGCAGCGCATATCCTTGAGCCGGTCGAAACCCCCATCACCTCTCCCCCCCCCCTCGTTTTGCATCTACCCCGTTTTTTGTGAACCTCCCTCGTTATGGGTTAGCTTTTTTCAAGGTTAAATATGCGTGGCATATCGGAATCCAGGGGTATATTCGTGAGTGACTTACCCTTTTGCTCCATTAAGTATGCTACACATTGGGCTGCAACACATGCAACATTCTGGCCGCTTTTCCTGCTCCTTCGGCCCTGTTTCCTCCTCTCCTGCCCTCTGCCTCTCCTCCTTTTCGCTTACTGACCCAGTTCGCTTTGTTTTGCGTGTTTATCTTGCTCAGGTAGCTTCTGCGTTGGCGGCTGCTGTTGCCGCTTGTTTTTGTTGCATGCCTTTTTCTATATATACTTTATAGCCCCCTTTTTTGGTTTATGGTTTTTGTTGTTGTCTCAACTATGACCGAGTTAAGCACACAAAAACATTCGTTAAAAGAAGAAGAAGGGTAAGTTAAGGAAAATTAATCTGGGAGATATAATATATTTAGCGCTAACACTAAAAAGTATGCTTTGTTTTTTCAAATTTGTAGCCAACGCTGCAAAGTGTGCTTTGCATTTTCAGATCTTCTCCCGTCTTCTCCTTTTTTGTGCACTCTACTTTCACTCACAATTGTGCTGCTAATTCCGTTACTTTCACTTTGTTAGGCCTTCTGTATGCGCGTGTGTGTGTGTTGTTTTTTCGTGTGTTCGTGTGTTTTGGCTTTTGTGGCACACGTGTGCGTTTATGTGTATCCGTGTGCGTCGATTAACGGCATTGATTTTTTCCCAAAAAACAATAACTCCACTTTAATCCCACTGATTCGACTCGATTTGTTTTCGTTACTCGATTATTTTGTGCACCGTTTCACGTGGAAATTGAAGCATTTTCCAATTCGCGTTGCTTTAATTTCGGCGATTTGCGCGCGCGCTAGGTGTACAGGTGTGCGTGTCTGCTTGTGTGTTCGTGTGAGTGTGTTGGCCATGTGTTGGTAGGATATAGCTGCCCGAGAGCGAGTCTTTCGCAGGAGCAGCAGCGCACGTCCGCTCTCCACGACGTTTCACACACTTCTAAAGGATACGAGCGCCACTCTGGCGCTTTTATGCCAAGCGCTCTCCCTCGCCAAAGAGCTCTCGTTCACTGGCATCTCCGCTTGTCTCTCGAAATGGGGCTCGCTCTCTTTCTACCTTTCGGCGCCACAATGTCTACGCATAAATAATACGCACGTTGCAAGATAAGCGAGTAAGTGCAAGAGGGAGAGAGGAGGCCTTAACTCTCATTTCTATGCAAAGTAATCTCCAGCAAGCAGGTGCAAAAAGTGAGAGGGAGTAAATCCTTGGGTTATCAGGACTTGCCGAGTCCCCTTCAGCCGCATAAATCTCTACAGAGATTTAAATTCCCCGAGCTTAAAGTATACTCTAAAAATAATATACGCCGAAGCTACATATTCAAAACATATAATAGCATACTTAGTCTGTTAAAATTAAAGAATTAATGTGTGTTGCTACTGAGTCGAAGAGAATGTGACTTTTAAATTTAATTTTAATTAGTTCTTAAATGGTGACAAAGTTCTATTGAATTTTAAAGGTGTCGAAAAACATGCTATGCACACAGCTCATATTTCTACGGAACAACATTGTTGCATACTTTTAGATACCTTAAATTTTACCTTTTTATAATATTCTCCTAAGTTTGCCATTCCCCTACAATGGCGGCATACGTCATCATAACGGTAAACAAAATTTCGTTTGAGAGAAATTCCCGTACAGCCAGGTGGCATTCCTTCTCTCCCGCTTTCTGATCCTGCGCTCTACGCTCCTCCCGCTCGCTCCCACTATCGGCTCCCCCTGCGCAGTCGCACAGGCTACCTGCTCTCTCCCTCGCCCCCAGTCCCTTCCTCTCTCTCACCACTACTGTTATTGCATGCGAAGCACGTGAATTTTTGTGTTTACTTTTTAATTTTCTCCTAGCTCTCAGCCCCAGTTGGCATTTGTTTTTATTGTTGCTCCCGCCATTTGTTGTTGTTGCTGGTGCTGCCACCTTTTTGGGGCTTTTGTTTTTCTTTATCGCATGTGTGGGCCTTGTTTTTCTTGTGGGCCCTGCTTTGTTTTGTTTTGTTTGGTTGCTTCCATTCATACGGCGCTCTGTGGGTTCAGTTTTTTGGGGAGAAACTGTGCAAACTGTTTTCCATTTACGATCGACAGTTGGCAGTGTCGGCCTGTGAGTGTGCTCCTGTGTTTGGGAGATTTGTATGGAAATTGGCGCAAAATATGGCCCGAAACCGAATTCAAGTCCCCAGTTAGTTATGTGCAGCGGCTGCCTTCTCTGCACTCACATTTTCCGAGCGCAGGCTGCATATGCTTTCTGGCGAGGAACAAGCCATTCCCCCTTTCACATTCACCTTTTTTTGAAGTTGAATAGAAGTCCTCTGTTCAGGTCAACTGCAGCAGGTATTTGCTCAGTTGATGCAGTTGGCTCAAACTAAATAGAAACCTTTCTGTTAAGACACCATATACTTTAAGTTTCTTGGGGTATTCAAAAGCAAACTACAATTAATTTCAATTTCAATTTAGACATTAAAAGTCAAAGAAGTATTCAATAAAAATCCAGATAAAAGTTAAGTTTCATAAGATACAAATATATACCTATCATTTCATCAGATAGAAACTATATCTGTGAGATACTAAATTTCTTGCACTGCAGACCTGACTTTATGAATGCTCAGTTGACGCAAGCATGGGAAATTCTGTTCAGAAGCAAAATTCTTTAAAATTATTGCGAGATTCAAAAGCAAACAACAAAAAATTTCATGGGTTCAAAAAAGTATATAGATAATTAAATTCAAATAGGTATTCAATAAACATCTAGATAAAATTTAAGTTACATTAGATACAAATATGTATCTATCATTCCATCAAACTACATCTGTTACATAGTAAATTTTTTGCACTGCATCCCTGAGTTTGTGAATGTTTATTAATATTGCGATGAGGCTGGACCATTTAACTATTAAATTGGTAACTTTAACTATTATATGAAAAAGAAATTGCCGTAAAGTAGTAGTAAGACCGTTTAATTGAAATGAATGTTCACAACTCCTTTCAAAACTCTTGCGAAATCGAGCGACGGAACTGTCCGCAAAGTGTGTTATGGCATTTCGAGTGTTTGTTCTGGGGAAATGTTAAATCATGCATGCTGATTGTCCTGTGGCCTCGGAGATGCCAAGAGCGGCAAGGATATATGGCATGAAACAGCAGCATAAGCATAACAATCGGCATCAGCCATATTCGAATTCCGTTTACATCTGCAGCATTGTTTCGGATTGCTGGCATGTCCAAAAGTGACGAGATGCGAGGCAAGCGGGCTGGATGCAAATGATTTCGCTGGCATTGATAGCCAGCATTTTCCCCGATTTTCCAACCGAGCATTTCCCCTTTGGCCTTCAGAAAATCAACAGCAAAGCAACCGCTGCAGCAACAGGAATTTTGATTTTGAGCAAACGGAGTGCAGAATAAACAAATAAACAAAGGGTCCCCGAGAAGGGGTGGGCGTGTGGGATGGGAAACTGTGTGCGGGCGTATCCACAGCAACGGAAATTCTAGCCGTAACTCATGAGCCCCCGATTTTCCCCGCCCCTGCTCCAATACCAAACTATTTCCATGAGTAATTGCCGTTGTGCATGCGCCTCTGTCTGGAAAATGGCACTCCTCCTGCTGCCCTCCAAATTTCCCCACCTTCATCATCATCATCATCAGCTGTATTTGTTGTCAGTTTCGGTCGGGTTTTAAGCCATTTAGCCAGGCCAGAGCTGTGGGCCAACAGCAGGAGCAGCCAGCCAGGTAAACTGTTGATTCCATGTGGCGGCGCGACTGTCGAGGATTCCCCCGAAACCCTCCCACAGCCACTCCCAGTCCCACTTCCCCTGCCACGTGAGAACTTTGCCCTATTCCACCCATCTGCTATCTGTCCACGTCGGGATATGTACATGTATATTGCAGATACGAGTTTGAATACATATACAGTCGAACTTCTCTAACTCAATGCCGAATCTGTCACATGGAAAAATCGTGTTTGAGAGACTTTGATCTCTCTTTGCAAGGGGTGTAAGAACTATTTAGGATTTAAGGAACTTTTTCTTCAAGTTTTTAAGGTATAGAATTTTTTTTTAATTATTAATAATAGAAAATATTATTTTGATAAAATGTACATCTTCAAAATTACTCATACGACACGAAGTAAGAAAGAACTTTTCGAAAAAAAATCGATTTCCCTCCCCAACTTTGTGAAACATTAAAATAGCGATATAAGTATCGCTTAAGTAAGAATTTGATTCAAATAATTTTTATAGAAAATATACATTAACCTTTAATATTAAAGCCTATTAACTTCATATATTGTAAACATTATTTACTATTTTAATCCATCATGATAACCCGATTCTGGAATTCGCATAGTTAAGGCTAGCGAAGTTTCACTGTATGTACGCATCCACACTTGCTTGCGTATGTTTGCCAGACTCGCTTTCATCAGAATTACAGTCGTCATTTCATTTACCTTTATTAACACAGAGAGCGGTACAAAAAGATCTTTATCCATTCAAAGGGAGAAGGATAACATTCTCCTGTGGCACTCCAACGGGGCTTATCCACCCTTTGACCTTTGCTCAAAGGAAAGGAGTTTCTTTCAGTGGACAGTGCCTATTTTCCGATTTTCTACTGAAATAGCATTCATTTGCCAGACGAAACGAGACAATGAAGTGAGTGTGGGGGCTCCGGAAGGACGAATAAACCAGATCGAGTCCCCAGATGGTCATAAACTCCGAGCGGGTGCACTCAAACACGTAAACATTTCGGTGCTAGGCAAATATAAAGCAATTCGCTGAAAAGTATGCCATAAAATTCCGGGAGTGGTCTTGTGTCACTCTCTCTGCCACACAAACAGTATACCATCAATTTTGGCCTGATTTTGGGCTATTTTTGTCAACAGTCGATGGCTTAATGTACCTAGCATCTACCCAAGCCACCCCTTTTAAAATCGCCACCCACTTAAACCCTCGGTTACTCTAAATTTAGGCATAAAATGCTGATTATTAGACCATAAACGCTTTTATTTCGTCCCACTGCACAATTGGAGTTCCGGTCTGTGGTCAGCACTTTTGGTCGTTGTGTCTGCGGTTTGATTAGTTAGTTATTTTTCCAAAACCCACACATTGTTAGATGAGGGCGAACTTTAATTGCTCGCTGCCAAATGCAAATTTCCCATCAAATCGCAGGGTAATTCAAAAAAAAACCGCAAAACTAATGCGCAAACAAATCGCATTAAATGGACAACTTTTTCCATTTCCCAGCCCGCGATTTGATTAGGTGGGGGGGGGGGGGAAATGGGAAGTGGAAAATGGGGAAAATTATTAAGGGGGGTGATAAGCAGATGAGCTCCTCCCGGTCGATTGTCACTTGAATATTCCAAGCGTGATCGATGCGCAGAGCTTTGGGTTCCTCGATTTCTCCAGCGAATTGAATTCGGAAAAGCCCCACACGTAAGCAGTGCTCCGTCTCCCTCTCGCCGGCTATGCCCCCTCTCTGTCGCACTCCTTCGCTGCCTGTTTTCCTCTCGTGGGCAAAATTAATGTCAATTTTTATGCTTGATTTATGGCATCGCATTTATTCTTCGGGGAGGAGGCGTCGCCGCCTTTTGGCCCGGCTTCATTTGAATTCAATTGCTGGCGAAGATGCCACGGCGCTGATTTTGTCGCAGCAACTGTCGAAGCAACGGGGCAGGTCGAGTGCGGCACGTGACCCGCTAACCCCGAAAGCGCAGTACACACAGCATCCTGCCCTCCGCCATTCCTGAGCAGTCAAACACATCTGCCAAAGGGCAATAAAAAATTGACAACGCCAACGCCAGCAGACAGCGGCAAAGCGATGGCGGAGGAGCCAGGTCTAGGGGCTATACTGAGAGAAATCAGGCATCCCATAAAAATGTATATCAACTTTTTATTTTGGTAGATCCTTGGGACTCTCAAACTTAAACTATTTAAAAAATTAGGAACTTAATTGCTTTGTTTTGTAAAAAGTCATTTTCTGCATTTTTTTTATAACAAATATTACACAAACAAACAATATATTTTTTGAGTTATATGCTTTAGATACTGTATTAACATACATACATAAGTAATTCTTATAATTTTTTTTTAAATTAAATAAATTTAATAAATACTAATTTATATAAAAGTTAATACTTAACTAAAGCCCAGTTACAAAACATAATAGTATTCTCAAAATTCTCAATAAAATAAAATGCAACCCTGCAAGCAAAGCTATAACTGGTTGAGAATTATAGTGTCGCCAGAGAGGTAAACTCTGGAAAGTGATTAATCTAAATTGGCTAAGCCTTCTTTCTGAAAATATTGATTAATATATATATGTAGGTACATTTGATTGAAAACTATTAACCTTATAAATGAACCTACAATATTTAACTAAAACCGTAAATAAAAAATAAAATTTTAAATGTGTGTAGTATCTTTTCTCCAAGTAACTAGCTCCGAATTCATGCAATCATTTGCGAAAAGAGAGGGCTACGCCTGCCTATCAGTTGACACGGCTACAAAGTACAAAGTGCTACAATATCTGGAAAATCATTGCTGCAGCACAAGTCGCATTTGCATCACTTTCCCCAGAATGCTTTCAGGCGGCGAGAGCCCATCCCCCACGACCCATCCCACAGGTAAACACCTGCGGCCGGCACTTTGGCGTTATTAAAGCGCTCCCCAGCGGAGGAAGTAGAATCATCAGCCATTTTTGGCTGGCAGGCCGGAAGCACTTTGCGTGCAGATTTATGGCTGCCCCAAGCCAATCCTCCGTGGGAAACACTCGTACATCTGCATGCATTCAACATGGACGCCCAGATGCGTGTGCTTGGGTTTATGGGCACGTATCCTTCGGTTTTCCACGCTGCACTGCGCTTTTATTTTCGAATGCATTAAAATTGCATTTGCTTTGGCGGCTGATAAAACTGTCGGCACTTGACAACCTTATCGCCGCACTCAAAGTCGTGGTCAAAAAACAAAAGGCCCATTAATTCAGGGCGGATTTATTGGCGAAAAGCCTGTTCTCCGTTTATGACATACGTGCATTGCAATATTGCAATGGTGAAAACATATATCCATGGGTAATTACCTTATTTAAGCAATGATTTTTCATTATCAAGTAAAAACTACTACAAACGAAATTGCCCCATTTAAATACTGTTATTTACCTATTTTTTAAATATTTATCATATAAACTTCAAAACGAATTTGCATTTTTTTAGTAATATGTTTTACTTTATCATCAATGACTTTGTATACTTTTGAAAATATTAACATTAAAAAAATTTTTGGCTAATTTAAATTTTAACTAGAAAAAGAATACTAGTGCCAGTTAAAAAAACACGTAATTATTTAAGCATAATTAACAACATTTATGAGCAAATTGTAGCCATTCAATTCTATTTATTTCCTTTATGATTTCAGCCAATACTTTCCCATTGATTGCGCACGTACTTCGAACACTCTTAGTGTTCCACTTTGTGCCATTTTTTTCCAGCCCAACGACTTTTGAGTGTCAGCTGAAAAGCTGGAAGTGAAATCAGCCATGGCACTTGAGTTTTTCCCAGCCAGAGTTTCCTTTTGGAAAGTCCGCCCGACCTTTGACTTCGGCTTAAAGCTGTATGTTATGGCGTTCGACTTGTTTGCCTTTCATTTGCTGTCCACTCACGCAGCCTCACTCCGGTTGGCGCGGCCACTTGCCAGTAATCCCTGCCCCCCCCCCCCCCAAAGGAAAACACCTGCCACCACCCATCATCCGCGCCCCGCCCACCGGCCACCCACCGCCCACTCCAATGCCGCACACATAATCCGTTTAAAATGAGCACCGGCAGTGCTCCAGTTTCCGCTGCTCCTGTTTTCGAGTGCACTGAAATTAATTTAACGACTTGACGCACTTCAAACTGCACAAAACACATGAGTGCTGCGGAGGGGTGAAAGCTTTTCCTGGAGAGAGTGGGCCAAAGGTGGAGGAGTGTGGAAAAGCTGGGACAATGGCAACTTGACCTTGACACGTTCGACGTTTTGCCAGCGCCTTCTCGTCCTTCTTCCAGCTTTTCAGGCTTTTTTGCGACTTTCGCCTGGCTTACGTAAATTCAATTTTTAGTTTGATGAAAGCAAAGTTCACGCTACGGAGGAGTGTGTGTGTCCCTGTGTGTTAGGACTACCTGAGCATCCTGCGCCTGCAGGTATGCAATGCCATTTGTGCACTGGGAAAAAGTATCTCACGGATATGGACGAATATCTATAGGATTAGGGCGCCGAAAAACTAACTAACTAATATCTACAAGACAAGAAATAATTTTTTAAATTATTAAATGGAAAGTTGAGGAGTTCCTACTGCATTTTTTGATAGTGTCCCTCGGTATAAAAGAAAAAGAAATTAAATCCTAAAAATCTCTAAATAAACAAGGAAACATTTTTATGTCATCGACTATGGAACATTTCTGACAAATATATATGTAGATGCTGTGCTATATTTAATATTTATCTTATTTTCCAGTGCATTTGATATGAGGAGTGGAGCGTGTGATTTGCACAATCTGCACACAACTCGAAATTAAATTCGGCCCCGGCAACAGCTCCAACTTTTTTGCGAAAGGTCAAAATGTTAATGTATTTGAAATGAGACGCCACAAAGGAACGAGAGCGAAAGGAACAAGGATAACATAGAGTGGGTAAAAGGGAAAGGCGGGGGCACAGCAGCCGAAAACGAGACTCAGATGCGAGATACAGCACAGAGAACTTTCTCCCCTGGAAAGTGGCAAAAACTTGTCCATGTTCATTCAACTTGACACGGTCGCCACAGGGCAGACAAAACTCCCACCAAAAAAAAGAAAAGGAGCCCAGCAAAAAGTACGGAATCTTGAGCCTACCCAAGGTAACGAAACTATGCATATCCTTTTGAACCGCGGGGTATCTAAAAGATTCGACAGGAAATCTTTAAGTGTTAAGCCATTAAATATTTCAATATACCCAATTCTCAAGAGTTGTAGAGTGTTGCTCTGCACTGTTTTGAAAATGTTTCCTAAATGAAATGTATCCTTCTCAACTGTGTGTCAGTGGGATTTAACGAGAATCAATATACCCCTCTCTAGTGACTGGGTGTCAAAGCCGAAATAAAAACATGTCTGCGAGTGTGGGGTCGGGGGCGTGGAATGTTTAATGCGATTTGCCACACGTAACTCAGTCTGGGGAGAATGTTGAATTACTTAGAATAAAGAAGCCCACATCGTGTCCCACTTTTGTGCTTCATTGAAGAGGGACACACAACGCTATTTGCCCTGATTTGGGTTCAAAATGCACAGCATTGTCAGGGGATCCGTCAGGCAATCTGCAAAATGGTTTGGTAATTAATTAAACATATTAAATATCCTTTTTTGTCACCCACCTCCAGCCACAAAGGAGTTCCACAGAATGGAAATTAGTAACACAATTAGCAGAAAAATCTTCATGTTGTGAATGATTCAGAAAAACATTTGAAAATGATGGACAAATCGTAAAGAAATAGGTTTTTCCCTTATCAGTAAAAAAGTCTCCGCTATGAACTTTCCAAGAACAAAAGCGAGATTAGAAAAGAGAATTGTGATCGGTCATATTTACATACAATTGCAGTGAACGAGATAAGAGAATCAAACAGGGAACATATGAAAATTTTAAATAATTAAATTAATATTATAATATAGGCTGTAAGTTTCTTACTTGGCCATCAAAATAGTTTCTTTGTGTCATTACTTGGTTGTTCGTATTATTTTTAAGAAACTATTTAGGTAATTACTTTATAACTCTTGCGAATCGAAAAATCAACCAAAATATGATCCAGATTTATTTCGCGATTAAAAAGACCATTTTACCTTTTACCTGCTTATTTTGTAGAACGACCTTTTTAAAAACCGATAGATGATAATAAATCGATAACACAGAATGGCATATATTTGAACTCTTTGGTATAATTTGATTAGAGCAACGAATCTGAAATGGTGGAACTGGAAACAGAGGAAATATTTGTTTGTCTGTTGATTTGAAAACAACTTAAAAATAAAGATTTTCTAAAGCTTTCGTTTTTTGTACGTTTCCACCAGGTATCCTTATTACCCGTGACGGCATCCCCATAAAAAACTAAGCAAGGACATATACCATTGTAACAACTTTCTATCGATAAGAAACATTTAATTAGGACAATCGTCACACCAAAACGAATACGATTCAATTATTTTATATTTAAAAACCGAATCTTTATTACTTACGTATTGTACACTTGCCAAAAAGTAACTAATGCATAATACATATTTGTATAAATACTATAAATTATTCTTGTTATATAAAAAGATGTAGGATATAAATTCTTTGTGTAAATCTCTTTCTTTTTATCTGTCAAAGTTATAGATGGCGCGTTAGCACACGCTGGTGCTTAACATGGCTGTGACAGATGGCGCCTTAGCAACCGCTGACACTTAACAGAGCTGTTATAGATGGCGTGATCCTACAGGGCTGGATGGATTTCACTTTTTTGAAGAGTGACCGTTTGGAACCCTCCTAAACCGACGGTGTTATTGCTCCGCGCGGTCACACTGGCATGCATGTGCAATAGTACACGACGCTCGTGAAATCTTCTCTTGTGTATTAAAAGGGCAAAATCTAGCTGGTAAGCCGAGTGCACTCGACTGCACAACCCCAAAAGTGAACAGGTGGAGGGGCACCGAGTGAGTGGTGGCCTCGAAGCAGGGGCCGCCAAGTTAGGTTATGTGCGAGCCGCTAGACAAAGAGTTCCCCGGCCCCGGAAATATTCCGTGGACATATGGTCTCCGTGGGATGAGAGCGGGTGACTGAACTGCAGTTCCCGGAGCAGGAGGCCAGCATTTCGCAAATGGGGCACTTCATCCGCCAAGTGCTATTTATAAAGCCATGACGCAACGCACACCCAGCTCCTCCTCCGCCTCTGCCTCGCCTGTTGCTTATCGCAACTCTGTGGTTTACGGTCTACTTTTGTGGCACCACCAGTAAAATATACACCCATTCGCTCTTTACAGCCGATTGTGTGCATTCCAAGATGGTCGAGGACAAGGAGAACGTGGCCAACGGGGAGCAGGTCTCCAAGAAGGGAGCCAAGAAGCTGGCCAAGGCCGCCAAGGTGAGTACCCTTCGACTTGCGGACGTGGCGTGCGTTGCTTCTTGAAGCCCTGATAACAGCTCTAATCTCTATCCGCCTAGAAAGCCGAACAGAAAGCGGAGACGGCCTCCGCCGTGGCTGCCAACAATGCGGCCGGCGACTCTGCCGAGGATCACGCTGCCGGCAAATATGGCCTCTCCGAGATGATCCAGTCCAAGGACAAGCGCAGCGAACGCAACTTCGTCCCCGTTTCGGAGCTGAGTGGCCAGCTGACCAAGGGTCTCGTCTGGGTGCGGGGACGCGTCCACACGTCGCGCGCCAAGGGCAAGCAGTGCTTCCTCATCCTGCGCCAGCAGAGCAGCACGGTGCAGTGCATCCTGGCCGTCAACGATGTCATATCCAAGCAAATGGTCAAGTTTGCGGGCAAGTAAGTGCTCCCCATAATCAACCCAAGCTGGAAAAAATCAGTTCGATATCAAATCCATATTGCTCTGGTCATATAGATATTTACACCATTCTTTTTGATAAGAGTTTATGTCTGTACACCAAAGATTCCCCAACAAATACTCACAATGCTCTTCGTTTTTTCAGTATTCCCAAGGAGAGCATCATCGATATCCAGGCCAAGCCAGTGGCTGTGTCCAGCAAGATTGAATCCTGCACGGAGCAGACGCTGGAGCTGTCCGTCGAACAGATATTCGTGATTTCCCAGGCCAAGGCCCAGTTGCCTTTGCAAATCGAGGACGCCTCGCGTCCCGAGAACGCCGACGATGCGGAAGGCCTCAATATTCGCGTGAACCAGGACACGCGACTGGACAACCGAGTGCTGGACCTGAGGACTCCGGCGAATCAGGCCATTTTCCGACTGGAAGCGGGAGTGTGCCGCCTGTTCCGTGATATCCTCACGCAGAAGGGCTTCACCGAGATCCACACGCCCAAGATCATCTCGGCGGCCAGTGAGGGCGGCGCCAACGTGTTCACCGTGAGCTACTTCAAGGATTCGGCCTATCTGGCGCAGTCGCCACAGCTGTACAAGCAGATGGCCATCGCCGCCGATTTCGACAAAGTCTACACGGTGGGCGCTGTATTCCGTGCGGAGGATTCCAACACTCATCGGCACTTGACCGAGTTCGTGGGTCTCGATCTGGAGATGGCCTTCAAGTACCACTACCACGAGGTCCTGCACACAATTGGCAACACGTTTACGGCCATTTTCAAGGGACTGCGCGACCAGTACGCCCGAGAGATCGAGTATGTGGGCCAGCAGTACAAGGTGGACGCCTTTAAGTTCCTGGAGCCGCCGCTAATCCTTCAGTTTGCCGATGGCGTGGCCATGTTGCGCGAAGCTGGCGTGGAGACGGGCGACGAGGAGGATCTGTCGACGCCCAACGAAAAGCTTCTTGGTCGCCTGGTCAAGGCCAAGTACGACACCGACTTCTACATCCTGGACAAGTTCCCGTTGGCGATACGGCCCTTCTACACCATGCCCGATCCGAACAACCCAGTCTACTCCAATTCCTATGATATGTTTATGCGCGGCGAGGAGATCCTGTCCGGGGCGCAGCGCATTCACGATCCGGAGTACTTAATGGAGCGCGCCAAGCACCATGGCATCGGTGAGTGATCTTTGAATATGAGCACCATTAATAGTGGTTCAGCTTTGGTTTAGGAAGCTTTTGAATAACAGATCAGAGGTGTATATTAGATTGTTGTTTATAAATCAAGAAATAGTATAAACGTTTTAAATGAACGTTAAAATGGAAGAACTTTTGCGTCACAAGATCTCTAAGTAAACATTTATTATAACCCACTGAGTATATACATACAAATATCTTTCAAGTGGTTGTAGCACTTGAAAGATAACAAGTGATAACCGGTGTAAACTTTTTCACACATTAATATTTATATATGTATCATAACTATAAATACTTTCAGTATTATAGGTTTTACCTTTAGCTTTCAGTATCAAATACTAAATACACATTCCACTTTTTAGATACCTCCAAGATTGCGGCGTACATCGAGTCCTTCCGCTACGGATGTCCCCCGCATGCTGGCGGTGGCATTGGCATGGAGCGCGTGGTGATGCTGTATCTCGGATTGGACAACATCCGCAAGACCTCCATGTTCCCACGCGACCCCAAGCGGTTAACGCCTTAAACACCCCAACTTCAAACAACTCTACTCTACTCTTAGATGTGAATTCAATTCGATTAAACATTGGTTTTACTTTCCCTGTGACTTTCCAAGCATTCAGTTCTTTTAATTTTACGCCAAACCACCCATTCGTGTGTTGGTTTCCCATTTCTTAAGACTAACATGCTGCAGAGTTGTTAAACAACAAGAAAAATGTACGAGAAGACTGCCTAGAGTCAAATTTATTGAAAAACTCGTAAGAAAATAAATATTTGCGCGTATGTTTTGTACTTTAATGTCTGTGTTTTGAAAAAAATAAAAAGCTAGAAATCAAACTGGAAAAGTTTCTAATTTTTGTTGCATAGTTTTGGGGTCTGTAGAAAGAAATGGGGAAAATTGAAAAATTATATTATGTTTTTAAAAACAATTTAATTATTTAATCAATTCCTAATTTTTAGAGTTACAGAGTCTCAAAATTTATAATAACACTGTTTAAATCAGGCTAGGCTCATTACTACGTTTTCATAAGGTTCTTAAAAAACAGATGAGAAACGAAGAAAAAGAAACCAGCGCTTATGTAATAATTACTACAGGATCCAAGAACCACGTTTTGAATAAACTCTTCTTCTATCCTTGGGAATGAGGTGTCATTCTACGCATATATGTAGATTGGTTTTCTTTAAGCTTTCTTAAGTGAAGTTTAAGTTTTTTGAATTTGCTCAGTGTAAGTTTTATTTTATTTAATTTTTTAATATCTATTGGCGAGCCAAAAATGGCCTTCTCCCTTTTTTATCAAGATTTTACATTGTTTTTTTAAAAGCTTGTACAAACTAACTAAATAAGAAGCAGTTTGAAAGACTTGTGTTTTTAAATGGGGATATCTCTTCCTTCTTCGTACTTTCTTTAGCTAAGTATCGGCTATATTTTTGTTTTATTCTATTTTTAGTTAACAACCTTTGGCAACTAAATAACATAATGTTTTATTTCATTTCTTAAAAATTGTATTTTTCAATTCAGAAATATTCAAAATTGTTAGACTTTAGTAAAAACGGGGGGACGGACAAATCGACGGACGGGCATCCTTAGGGTCATGGGTTGAATTGACTGGAAAATCAATGATTATCAAGTATATTTAAAAAGCCGGAATGGATTAAATAAAATATATACATAAATCAGGTAGAAAATATTAGTTAGACAGATTTATTTGTTCTTCATACATATGTACTTAAATATTTTTATACACTTGTCATGACAACCTTAATGTAGATGTTCAATTACTAATTTTAGATTACATTAGTCGAGATTGCTGCGACTAAACATTAACCATTAAAAACGCAATAAATTAGTTGTTAGTCACAGTAAATGTTTTTTTTGTTTTAATTTACTGACAATTGGCACAAGGGAAGTATTAATATATTCTATTTATTATTAACTGGCTGTGTGTGACACTTAAGATCATGGATATCTTTGAAAAAAATTAACGTAAAGTAAATAAAGTTTTAATATAAATTCCAGACACAGAAAATTGGTTGGTCAAAATTAACCAAATCAATCCAGTTACGTCAGTTTATTGTGGCTTTGGTTACTAATTGATAGAGCAACTATCTTGTTGGTCGTCATTGTCATCATTTAACTATTATATTGGCCAATTCAACCTACATTTTTTTTGTGTGTAGCGGAGCTTTCCGTCGAATTTTCACCGGTGTCAATAGCTAAGCTAACAATTAAAGGAGTAGTAGACCGTCCTTCACTTCCCGGCACCTTGTCAGCGCACAAGCCGAGGCGAAATAAAGGCGAATGAACACGGCACAATAAATTGTATTCATTTGCAATCAGATTATTATCAGTACGGAAACGCAGCGGCGGAAGGCACGGCGGGTGGGGGGCTGGAAAACAAGGACTGCGGGGGCACTGCAAACACTGTTGACACAGTTGGCGCATACTTTTCATTGCGGAGGGAGAGGCGAGGCGGGGCGAGGCGGGGCGAGGCGGCGCACGGAGGGAAGGCGGACAAAAGGACGAAGAGCGCCCGGATGAATGCGAATTCCATTCAATCTGTTTGTCGAACTTTAAAATCAGAGAGGAACAGCAGTAGCTTCGCCTACTTGAGGACACAATTGAGACGCACTCCATTTTATTTTCACACCGATGTGGCATCGTTAGCTGGAACAACCTGGAAGCAACAACACAATGCCAAGCTGAGAAGCGGCCAGCACTCAAAGGGGCGGCGCTTCCTTCGGCACTCACACGCACCAGTGGTCTCGCTCTCTCGGCCGGCGTGTGGCCTGCGGGCGAGAGGGACAGTATGAGGCGGGAAATTGCCATTTTGTTTTCAACGCTGCGCCGACTGCGCTGCCGCCGCGCTGCCCGCAAATGCATTTGGATTTACCGCTCCTTTCGCCAGTGTGTTTTTTCTCTTCCGATTGAGCGGCAGCCGGAGCTCTCCGTGTCTTTCTCTCTCCGCCGCGCGCGGCGTTTTCGAACGAGAATCTCGAATGGAAATGGAATCGAAATCATACCACAAATCCCAATCCCAGTGAGCGATCGCGGCAAGTGCAGTTCATTTGTTTTCCCAGTGCCACATCGCAAATACACAGCGAATGAGAAAAAGAAGCAATTGCAAAGTAGAGATTTCCGCGGATGCTGCAATCGCCATTGCCAAGATAGTTTCGTTCTCTTTCCCGCCACCGCCACCGCCGTCGCCCTCTCTCGCTCTCCCTCACCCAATCGGGCCGCCAAGAATTTATGGAATTTGGCATTTTGTGGATTTAGCGAAAATATTTTCATTGAGTGCGCCGGCCAAATGTTTGCTGCTCGTTTTCGGTTAAAAATAATCGGCAGCAAAAACTGCGCCAAAATCTCAAGTATTCACGTGCAAATTCCGCAGCGTGCATCATTTTAATTACTATTCAAATTAACAGCGACAACAAAACGATCCAAACGAATAAAAGTCAAGAGTTGTGAAATTGTCGAATACTTTCCAAAAGTGCTCTATAAGGAATATTCTATCTATTGATTCAGGCTAAATAAGCTGAAAAACTTGTTGGATTACACTTAACATTTTTCAGTGGTAAGTTGACAGTGCCAAATCAGGGCTCCAATAAGATCGTAGTGGTCTTATTGGAATGTAAGATGATCTGAAGTTTTTGAAAGAGATTTGAAATCTTTTTGGACAAAATCGGATTGAAATTATATTATATCAATAAAATGGCATTAAATTTCGAGCAAATAGATTTTACTGAACATTTTATAAAGAATATTTCGAATTAAGATTCTGCGGAATACCTCAGAACTAGGGAAATTCGTTGTGATTTGACCTAAGGCTTAGTTTAGGGAGTTGATTGTTGTTTAAAAACCGACGGAAATTTAAGAACAAATTCATTTTTGCCGTCGGATTCCGTTTGTTTATACTTTTCTTCTGCTTATACTTTTCTTCACTATAGTTCTTGACTTATTCAAGCGATTTTAAATTTAAATGTTGGCTAAATTAATAACAAAAAGCATTGTTTTATGCTTCTTCTGATTGCATTGTTATGCACCGACGGATTGTTCTAACCAGTTTTAAACAAACTCTTTTTATGACATATAAAACACTCAAATGTGTGGTATCTCATTACATTACGAAATATTCGGTATTTAACTTGGATAGTTAACTTTCGATTTGATGTGAAAACGGGCTCCTATAGATTTTTAATGCCATTTTGAAGCCTTGTTCATTGGTTGTTTACATGCAATTACTGTTGAACACACTCTATGGTTCGGCTGATCCCACCATTAAAGTCACTCTTCACCTAAATGCCAGAAATTGGCTCTGCAGCTCTGAATTTCTTTCCACAATTAGCCAATTGTTAATGCCTTCTCCTGCACTTTCCACCATTTTCCTTCCAGCTGGCAATTCTTCGGCGGAAACGCGGATGAGAAACGAAATTGACGTTCCAACGCCAAAGGGAATGGCCGCATAAAAACAGCAAAGAAACTGCAAAAAATAATAGAAAACAACGACTAACAGCAATCAACAATGTGGAAATGATAATTGCAATTGCCTGCACAAGCAAACAAAGAAGAAAGATACGAGTGAAGAAAGTTGTGCTGCGACGAGGGGCAGATACAAGCGTCGAAAGGAAAAAGAAAATACCCACCATAGAAAGAAGTTTGCGAAAAAACAAAGAAAAAACCCAACTGAGACGTAAACAAAAAAGACGAAAAGCAATTACAGCTCTTGATACAAACGCGATGGTGTTTTACAATATGTAAATATAATTAGCCGAGCGGAGTTTTCATTCCAGGAATTTCGCCAGCCAACAAAAGAAATAAATACTACGCCTGCTGCAGCAGAAACAACAAAACACGCCTTGACTCGGGAGCCGGTTTTATAATTGCTCCAAGTTTTAACCTCCGCGCACCCCCCACCAATACCTCTTCTCTCCCCCCAGAGAATTGCAACCCCGGTACGATTGCAAATCCAATTCGAACCGCGGGCATTGGTATCACAATTCCCGCTCGAGTGACAATACCAATTTAACTAGCATCCATCGCAAAAGCCGCAGAAACAGTGAGTGAGTGTGAGTGAGTGGCAGTTGCAGTTGCAAGTGCGATTGCCGCTGCGACAATGGCAGTGTCCTGCCCCGAAGTTATGTACGGTGCCTACTATCCATATCTGTACGGGCGCGCTGGACCTAGTCGATCGTTCTACCAGTATGAGAGGGTGAGTACCGCCCCTACGGGGCCATTCAAATCGATTCGGCCACCACCCTCCGAGGAGTTTTGGGGGAAAAGTGGTGACTTTGACTTTTAAAAACTATAGTTTTCGACAGATTGGTAAAATGCGCAGGTTATCAAAATACTAAGCTTATAAAGCCGGCTTAATTTTCTTTAATGTTTATTAACTAGGACTTTTTAAGGGATAACACGATGCAGTATAGTATATACTATTTCTTAAAAGTCAGAAATATTCCTTGTATAATTTGGAAATACTAATATAATTTTTGGAAAACCAAAACGATTCTTAAATTAGGATAACTGGGAAAAGCTTATATTCTTAATTTAGTCATGTCCGTCGGACGCTTTTATAAACGCATTTATCTCTGAAACTATAAGAGCTTGATAGTTTATATTAAGCATATATGTATGTACATATGTAGGTAGATTCTAGGGGTTCCTGCGAGGCCACTCTAACGCCCCCAAAAATCTGCAAACTGGAACCTACAGTTTTAATGATTGAATGCAAATTTTAACTGAAAGGTATTTATTACCAACCGATTGACCTACATTTCCTCTAGGGCCTATTGAGATTGTTTTGTTTTATCAATACATCTACCCATCAAATCGGACCATTTATTAAAGGTTATAGGCAATTAAAGTTGTGTAGAAAAGAGATTACGTTTTGTAAAAACTTAGTTCATGCCATAAAATTATATAATAAAGGTACAATAATGTAAACGCATATGGAAAGATTATTAGAATAAAAGTCCTAAACTATATATACAAAAGACTTTTTGAAGTATAAACACGACAGTGACTTGTGATAGAGAGCCAAAGAGTTGAATTCGGTTCCAATCGCATTTTTAAACTGCGATATATTTATCGGCCATCTCTTCTGAAGAACTCGCTGTTTTTGTACCATTTTTCTGGTAAGCCACATTCTATCCAAAGAAGAAATTACTAACAAAAACTTCTTAGCGGTTCCTGCGGCAATTGGAAAAGCTACAAAATACCTTTAGTTTAAAAGGAATGTGTGTATTACGAACATATCAAAATGGAAAGGATAAAATTTCATTGAGACGAGGTCGGATTATGATTATAATAATCTAATACTCTGTCTTAATCAGCAGTACTAAAAAAAAAGGTGAAGTCTCTTGATGCAGTCGTGCTTTTATTGTGCACAGGCAGTATATAAAGATTGAATATTAGTATGATTTGCTACTGAATTAGTAAATTCCTACTAGAAGAATACAATTTTAAGACGGTCCGACTGCAGGCGATTTGACAAACCCGAGTCAAATCATTATTAGGTATTCAGGTTGAGTTGAAATTTGTAGACCTCTTGAAAACGAAGTATTAACCTCATACAAAACGTCAGATAAAAAATGAAGCGGACCAACAAAAACTGTTAGTGCCAGAATTTGTTGTTTCGACATTTTTGGAGAGGAAATTGTTGAGCTTTAGGCGAAGTGGTTTTAGTGGCCGAGCACGTAAAAAGGTGTCAACAATTTCCCAACTTTAAATTCTCATTCATCGTTTAATGCCAAATAAGTTGCTAGCATTTGTGGTAGAAGTCAACCACGTACCACAGGTTTTTATTTTGTAGAGGAGGTTCAAGATACAAGTATTTCAAGCATATTTCAGAAATCATTTGCCAATATTTTATCCGTTTTTGACACACTTTAAAATTTGAGTAAAACTCAAGTAGGTGTTACTATTGTAAATCCCCCGAATGTAAAAGCGAATTGCTGGTAGCCTTACATAAAGCACAGACTGGTCGTAGAGGAAAACCACAAGAACGTTTTGTAGGGATTCCTGTTTATGTGTTTCCACTTAAGCGAAAAGCGCACTCCTTTAAAACAAGTTTGAGGACAACTTGGCGGAGGGAAAGCACCGGTGATGAGTCATGCTGGCCTTTTGCTAGAACCCACAGCCCGGCTGATTGATGGCTCTTTTCACTTCTGGCCAAGGCCAGCCGCTACTGTTGCCTGCACATCAATTTGTTTCGGCCCGGTCGCGACTGAATAATTAGACGCTCCTAACAAATCATAAGAATTCGCGCAGAACGCAAATCGATTTGGGAAACCCGAAACAATAAAGAACAGGGCGAAAAAAGCTGGCGAAATAAAGGGAAACATTTCAAGGAATTCCGCGAGTCAATGCTGGCTTTGTTTCGCCTCTCCCGCTTTTTGCTAACATTGATTTCGAAGATTTCGCTGTGATTTCTGTGACAAGTACAGAAAAGTTCTCACGATCGCGAGGGCCCCGGTCCACTGCGAGTGTCCAGTCCAGGCCCAAAAACCTCTGACCGTCGCGTTCCGTCGACCGTGGTCCAAGAGGCTGAAAGTCCATGGGGCAGTTGCCGTTGCCGCTGGGGCACAAAGAAATTCTTGTGTCGCAAGTTCCAATTATACAAGGCCGCGGCACCAAATCGAAATTGGCCTTTTATGTAAGTAACCGATACGACACGATTCTGATTCTATGCTTTTGCATGCCCATAAAGAGGGACCGCGATAAAGCCTGCTCGGCATATGGGCCTCCTTGCGGCTCCTCCGCCGAGCCAATCGCAGATTGAGTCAGCAGCTTCAGGCTCAGCCGGGTGACCGGTTTATTTCGTTCCCAAAACGCACAATTTTCGTCCGCCCTTTCGACACTTTAGCCAGCCCGAAAAATAAAACAAATAAACAAACCGAAACCTTGGACCGTTCGGTTAATTTATTGTGTGTATCGCCATTAGTTCTTGCCGATCTGCTCACCCCGCTGCCAACGCCCAAGCATAACCATGCCGATGCGATCCTGGGGCCTTCTGTCAACCGATCGCAGATAAACCTGGGAGCTCGAAAAAAGAGCTCTGGGCCCCGAAATATTGTCGCTGGTTCGTCTGCCCAGCCCCGGTGATTTATGCCGTGTGATCGAAGGTCTGACTGCTCGGCATAACCGACATATCGCCTGCAGCTAATAACACTGCAGCCGATTCGCATCGGAACCAGATACACGGCGAAAAGTACACCAGAAGAAGGTTGATCTGATACAATTGCGTACCCACTAGTCTTCTGAACATTAAATAGGTATTGTTATCTAGAGTTTACTTATAAAGATCGTACATAAAGACCATCTTTGGGCATTATTTTAAGTGGAAATATGTTACCACGGTTTTTATTCTTGGATTCTCAATCCTTTTACAAAAAAACTATAATTCCACCTGGTTAGCTAGTTTCCTTGCTATTTTATTTCTCTTTTGGGATCAAGGAATATACTTTTCGTAATAATTCTTATAAAATGTAACAAGATTTTTTATGAAAAATAAATTGTTTCTTACATATTGTGATCAAAAATATACCTCAAGAATTATTGGTTTTCCAGTTCTGTATAGTTGCTTGAAACATCGGTTTCCATTTTTTTAAGAAGTTTTCATTTAAAGTTAGAGTTTGGCTCCCAAATATATCTGTTACCTTCTCAAAGAGCTTAACTTTAGTAAGATAACAAATGTCTTCACCAATAGCTCCCGAGGTATTTTCGAGTGTACCAATACGCAGCGACTGTGCTTTTTGTATCTGCGCATTGTTTCGCCTACGCTACTGCACTTGGCCACCATTCGGTATCCGTGCCTTGGGATCCGCGATGCGGGGACGAGGATCCCGCCTCCAATTTGGACCGTCGTCGCTGATAGTGTTGGGCGATAAGGCGGAACGCATTGATTATGTGCTTAAGCCAGGTGACAGATGCAGATACATGATCTGGCTGCCGCATATTTGCGGCAAGTGCCTGTGAAGCTGCACCTTTCGCCGCAGCTGTATCTCAATCAATTTGTATCTGTATCTATTAGCAAGTTGCTTTCTGCTGACTCAGCGCTTTTCCTCTAATTAAGTGGCCTCCCAACAGCCGAGCAGCTGTTGTATCTGCCAGATACTCAACGGCGCTCGTAAATCAGGGCCGCTGTCAATGCCCAAGATGCACTCTTTCAAATGGTTCGTGCCCGGTTAACCCATTATTAACCCCTAGGACACGAGATCATAATTGGCATGCGCCTGCGAGATGGAGTTGGGCAATGGGTTGGGGTTCGCCTCGCTCGGCTGGCAGTTTATGCTTAAATTTAGAACGGTTTTCGGCAGCAAATGTGGCGTAGCGGGCAGGGCAGCGAGTTCCATGGGGTTATCTTCTAGGGAGCCACTAATGGGCTCATTACGAGGGGAAGTCGGAGGGGCGGTCGAAGGTGTTGCTCGTAAATCGTCGCCAGCGCCGCATTATGTTTGACAGTCCGCTAAGCAGGAGATTGCGGCGTGATTATCGTCTTCTGGCCGCTCTCCCATTTCAGTTCTAACCTCGAGCCCCCATCTTTCCCTATCCCAACCCCATTCCATTCCATCCAACCATTTGGAGCGGCGCAACCTTGGCCCGAGTCCGTGATAATATGCGCCAAACGCTCGTAAATTTAATGGCCTCACTCGCATTTTCCATCATCATAAATTTCTTATTGTGTCATTTTCAATTTGCTGCAACGCGTCCCATAACTCATTACGGGCCCGCCAACCTTTCGGGAATCTGCTAGGAACATCCACTTATACATTCGGAAATGGGGTTTGAAGGGGAGCGTGGTCAGACATATACCAAGCTTTGAAAAACTTGAAATTGTGCTCGCAAGTATAACTAATTTTAAAATTCGGGAATATGAAAATAGCCGTAGAATAGTTAAAAACAAATAAAACGATTGTAAATGGCTATGTGAGTACTCTGAAACCCTTTACCTTATTTCGATATCCAAACTTACTTGTCATTCTCTCAACTTCATAACGTTTCCAGTTAAACTAAAATAAAAAATGACCTTCCATTTAAACATAAACCTATATTTAGTGAGTAATCCCAGTCTATGTAGATCAAAATTAGATTTTTTTATCATAATTGCAATCAAATCCAGATATTTACGTCCTTTTTTGCTAAAGAAAAGTGAATGTTTTAATTGTTGAAAGCCTGTGAGAGTTTCAATAATCCTTTTAAACCCAAAATATTATTTGAAGCATATTATTTTCTTTTATATCTGTCTATTTTCCCATGCCTACTCTTACCTACTCAAATTGATTCTGACAGGAATCGTAATAGTCGCCTAATAGTCAAAAAGCAATTAAAAAAGTTTTAAGTAACTAACTTGATCGCGTTCATCATCTGTTGTATCCTTGCCCTCCATTAGGATATGCGATTTTCATTAACTTAAAATTGGTCAAAAAAGTAACCTGTATCGTTTAGTCGATGTACTTACATGGGGGGTCCTAAAAAAAACTTTAAAAATAAACAATAACCAACGTATTCTCATCATAAAATATATTACCAATTAGGAAACTGAATTCTAAAACTACCATAAAAAAGAGTTTAATGTGTAATAAAAATATTTTCGCGCACTTTCAGTTCAACCAGGATCTGTACTCGTCCTCGGGCGTCAACCTGGCCGCCTCGTCGAGTGCCTCCGGCAGCTCCCACTCGCCCTGCAGCCCGATCCTGCCGCCCTCGGTGAGCGCGAATGCCGCCGCGGCGGTGGCAGCAGCGGCGCACAACAGCGCGGCGGCGGCGGTGGCAGTGGCGGCGAATCAGGCCAGCTCCTCCGGCGGACTCGGAGGCGGTGGGCTGGGCGGACTGGGGGGCCTGGCCGGCGGACCGGCGGGCGGACTGCTCGGCAGCAATGTTGTGCCCGGCAGCAGTAGTGTGGGCAGCGTCGGCCTCGGCATGAGTCCTGTGCTGAGTGGGGCGGCAGGACACTCGCTGCACAGTTCGCACAGGACGCACGCCCACTCGCACGCCCACTCCCTCGCCCACGCACACACGCACCCGCACGCACACACGCATACGCACCAAACCAAAGAAGAGGATCTCATCGTGCCGCGCAGCGAAGCTGAAGGTGAGTTAGGATCACCTTTAAACTGAACCCCCATAGAGTGAAAAGAATTAAGACAATACGTTAGCAACATTTCTCTTAAAATGTGGGTTCCGAACTCAAGTTCACATCCATCTTTAATTATAATAGGAGGATAATCCTTAAAAGTATATGAAATTCGTATTCTAAAACGGCATATAAAATAAAAAAATGTTCTAAAGAGTGTTTTTTCCAATATTTCGATATATGTTCGTTATTTAAATGTTCTACTTTAAATCATGAGTATATATGTGAAGATTCCTCTCTCTGTATCAAAAGATTTTAGTTGTACCGTTGGTTTTTTTTCTGTTTCAATATAAGTATCGGAAGTTCATATCATATCGTAATAATAATTCTCAAAAGATAAATTATTCATTTTACTGCCGTAATTTGAAGAGGAATGTTGATAACTTGGCAATAATCATAAGTAATTGGTTTAATGATTCATTTAAGTTTAAAGATCCCCTAAAAGTAATTATTTCTTGATTAGTACATTAAAAAAGTTTAGCTCTAAAGGTCAAGCAAAAAGCTTTAATAATAAAGTAAAAATGAAAGTAGCTATATGCTCCAGAAATGGCTGGTAATTTTTGCTAATTTAAACATTTCAAACCATTTATTTTGCTGGTTTTACATGTGAGAATTCCTAGAAATCGTCAATGTCAGTGTTTGCATAACATTTATTTTTTGGCACCACAATGAAATTCAGGCGAGTGAAAGAGCCATAGTGAGGGAGAGCCAGATAGCCATCGCACATTCGTAGCTAATTAATTTGAAAATTCTTGAAATTTCAGCCGAGGCACTCGCATTCCAAACCAGTTAGCATTCAATAAATTATATCATATTCTTCCCGTTTGGATACTCGCCATTATTTCGCGAATATTTAATAGTTTTTCCACTCACCCTCATATCTCTCCGATTTTCAGCACGCCTGGTGGGCTCCCAACAACATCAGCATCACAATGAATCATCCTGCTCCTCCGGTCCGGACTCCCCGCGCCACGCCCACTCGCACAGCCACTCGCTGCACGGCGGCGGTGGAGCGACGGGCGGCCCATCTTCAGCGGGCGGAACGGGTTCGGGGGGCGGCGGCGATGGCGGCGGAACGGGGGCAATACCCAAGAATCTGCCAACCCTGGAAGCTCCCATGGGCAGTGGAGGAGGAGGCAGTGGCGGAGGTGGAGGACTGGGCAGCAGCGGCCAGGGACAAGCTCAGTATCTATCCGCCTCCTGCGTTGTGTTCACCAACTATTCGGGGGACACGGCCAGCCAGGTGGACGAGCACTTTTCCCGCGCCCTCAACTATAACAATAAGGATGCTAAAGGTAGGTGGAGTAATCAAAAAATAAATGAGAAAAGGAGGAAATAGTGCTTAAGATCAAAAATTTCACTGTTTTTGGGCCATGTAAAAATTAATAATTGTAGTAAAATGAATCATTGATTTAAATAAGGGGATAGATTTCCCTTTTTGGGGGCCATGTAATAGTAATTTCTCTAAAAAATGGAGTGAATGAAACTATTAAAGAACCACCAAGATAGAAATTAGTTTGTAAATTTGTTTGGGCGCCATGTTAAAGTTAGTGTTTTGATCAATCATACGAACAATTTTGTTGTAAAATTAGTAAATAAATTTTCTTGTTTGTGCGCCTTGTAAAAGTTATGGTTCTCGTCATTATAGTGAAACAATTTATTATAAGTAACTTATTAGCTGTTTGGGCGCCATGTTAAAGTTACTCCTAACAATCTAGCGTCAGCAGTAAATCTGTCTAAGAAAAGACCTCCTGCCAAAAAGATTAAAAGAGAAAAGAATGTTTTAAAAATGGAACCGCCATTTTTTATTTTCTACGTGTTCTGCAATATTGGTTCTTTGTTTTGCCTACCACAGTCACATATTTTTGCGCAATAAATCAAAGACTATTTTTTAAATGCCAAGCAACATCTGCCTTGTTGATTCTAGTTGTCAAAATTATGATAATCTTCTAGCTCTTCTTTCGCCGTTTGTATAAAACAAACTTCTACTTGTAGGAGGATAATCAGCTTGTACTCCAGGCTCCCCTCCCTTTTCCGACTCATTTGTGGCTCCGCCGAGTTGTGATCAAAGAACCGCTCATGTCATGTACTTGTCGCGGCTGTCAGTTTGCGTGTTTGCCTCGATTTGCGGCGCTGCCCCACTTGTCCCCCAAAATGGGGGCATAATTAGGTGAAAATACGCCACCAGTTCCAGCAAAGTTATTAAAATGTTCTCGGAAAATGTACAACAGGCAAATTATGCCTTTCGGAATGTGTTAGTGTGTGGGAAAGAATGAGATGCCTGGAAATAATAGAAAAGTTACAGAATTTTCAGTGTGTTAAGTGGTTTAAGGTCTGAGCCATTTTTTCAACTGCACATAACTTGATTGATGACCTTGTATCGATACAGAATTTGCGGGTTAATGTGTGTAAACTTTGAGTGTGCTAGAATATGGTTAGGAAAATATGCAGCTCCCTCCCGAGGGAGGGAAAAGTTTTGAGCACGAATCAATCGATAAATAGGTTCCCTTTGGAGCTCCTTAAAGTAAAAAAATAAAACCCAACAGCATTTTTTATTAACTGAAGCCTCTTGTTAATGTTCAGATCTTTTATGCTGTTTTTTACATGTTAGACATTTAAAAGCCTATAAAAATATGCTGTAAATTAAAATCCCCATTAAAGAGGTAGACTTTAATCCATCTTTTTGTGAAAACTATTCGAAATATGTACATTTAGTCCCACTCATCGCCGGCCGTGCGATTGTAGTAGAGAATCACTTTAAGATGCCACTTTATTGTGTCCCCTCCACAAGCTTGTGAAACGTCTGTGAATGCGAACACTCACCGCACACACCAAAAACGGGCGCACAATAAAACAAATAAATCAAGTTGCCACTTGCCACTCGCTTGTTCTTTCGATTTCAAAATTAATTACCTCCTTTAATGAAGATAAACGTTTCGTTTGTTCATGCCTGTCTGTTTTGCCTGTCCGTCTATCTGCTGCATACTATATAAACGTATGTGCATGCGATGCGAGTATCTGTATAAAAATACCCCAACATGTGTATGTTTTTTGCGCTTTTCCCTTGATTTTTGTATCTCGATTTTAATTGCCCTGATGCAGTTTTGCTCAGGCATAACGAATTCAGCCTTGTCGAGTGAAGATTTTCATTATGATCATCTCGTCGGCTTTGTTAATTTGTGCCCACTGGCTCAATCAATCAATTATCCCCGCATTTGAATGCTGAGCAGGTGCCGACAGTCGTAGTCGCCGTAATGCTAATGTTCCGTACGTGTCCCGCCCACCGGCCAATTTCCCGGCATCGACGTACCGCCCCCCGTGCCCTCGACGGAGCACTTTGTGGTGTATTCCTTTGCCACACCGCCAATTGCAGTTAAACCTGGGATTTTATTGAGTTTCTGTGGCTGCCATTTCCTCGATTTTCCCCCCGCTTTCCACGTTTCCCGCCTGCTTTGAGGAAATGCCACCACTTTGATTGTGCGAAAATTCAGTTTCCATTCGATTCCCCCATTCGTTATGCGATAATTGGAAATTTTCCGCAGGCTGCTTAACTACGAATTTACGGTGATTGGTTTCCCGAAATTTAAATCAAAATCTGTTTCCTGGAGCAAATAATTTGACCAACAAATAAGCAAACGCAAGCTAGTAGTAGAGAATAGATTGGATTATTATTGTTGACTGATGCAATATAATTGGCTTGCTTTTAAGTTTATGGTAATTTTAAAATATTTCAAAATTTCATTTTCTATCAGAGGATTGGTTGTGAAATTGTTCAGTATTAAAATTATTAACTTTTTTTTTTAATATTATAGAGCTTGTTCAAATCATAATTAACGAAATGCAGTAGGGTGTTGCAACTTAGAAAATTCTGCTCCTAATAAGGTGCTTGTGGCAAATAAATTTGTTGGATAAAAATATTAAAGAGGTTGTTCATAAGTTATCCTTAGACTCTCACTTTAATTCCAATTATTAAATATTTAAGTTGTCACAGTAGGGTGATGCACTGAATTCTCCTCTTAGTAGGGTGCCCGTGGCATTTTCTGCCAACTGCCGCACAGTGGCACACATTGCCCATTATAGAACTGTCCCTTAAATACAATTTGCGCAAAAAGTAAACATCGAAGTGGTTTTGTTTAAATTTGTTTACTTTCTCGCCTCTTGTTTTCCCCCTTTCGATGTCTGCTTAATGGTATTTAAAGTTCATTTTGGTCATTTGTCTATTTGAGAGCAGCGCGCACACAGGCAAGCATTTACATTTGTGCGCTTAAAACTATTCAGCATTTATAAAGATTTTTTCGCAATGCAATGTGCCGCCTCTATATATGCTATATGCACAGATGTATATATATTGCAAGTTGGAATGTGCTATGAAATGTCGCCGGAATGCGATGCGGTCGATGGTGATGTTGTTGCCTCGCTAGCCAGTTGCTGGCGTTGTTGTTGCTGCTGTTGTCGGACGGTGGCAATGCCGAATGCCGCATAGATTCCTCATTACGATTTTAAAATGCATTTCAATTAACTGCTCCGCACAGTGAAAAAACAGGGGAAAAAACTGAAAAACCCAAAAACAAAACGAACCGAAAGAGGGCATCGCAGAAGATGATGAGATAGCACGGCACGCTTGCACTTTTCTCTGTTTTTCCCCGATCCGTTTCGTTGCGTTTCTCGATCAGAAAATACCCGATTCATCAGGCAGCCCTCCGTTTCCTCCCTCCCTGCCGCTGCGAGGAGCATTTAATTAGATGCCCAAAGAATTCGATTTAAAATTCCTTGGCACCCGCTGCAGGCAGGAGAACAGTCTCTCCGAAACGCAAGCGCAAGCAGAAACAGAAACAGAAACTGAAACCGAAACAGATAGAGATGCAGATACTTTTTGAGATACGTCTGCAGATACTGCTAGAAATGCAGGTGCACACAGAAAAATAGTGGGTTCTAACTTTTAAAACCCACAGATGCATATTTTTACGGAACATCTGAATTTATTCAATATATTCGTATGATAAGTTATGATATTATATGATGGTTTCAGTTTAGAGGAATACCTATTATAATAACATTTCATATGACTAGTATCGATTAGGAATTTAACGATGCATCAACACCTTATGTAATATATGTATAATTATCAAAACATAAGTAGAACATCTTTTGTTTTGTTATTCTTACTGTAATTCGTGATATAGGCTTCAAGTTTCTAACAAAAATTAAATGGAATCATAGACAAGATGGTTTTTGCAAGACACCTGAGGTATATTCCAACTTTTTTTGTGTAGTACTCCCAAACTATGAATCTCCTGGCTAGGCCAAGATACTTTTCTCTGTACGGTTATAAGTTATGTGTCAACGCTGGCGATCGAGCCTTATCGGGCCATAAATCGCCACGCTCTCTTCATTAGGCCAGGAGGTGAAAGGTGAGACAGGTAGTGCGGCTTTCGCTTTTGAAGCCCCTCGCCGAAAGTGAAATGCTAACTGAAGGAGCTGGAGTAGAAATATCTTTGGCAGTCTGCTTGTTTGCACATTAATGGGAATTCCACGGCCTCAGCTGAGCGAGTGAGTGAATGGCAATGGGACGATGATGACGACTTCTGGCCGTGCTGGGGCCAAAAAAAAGGCACGCGGCATGGCATCCCAGTATCGAGCATTCGGTATCGTCGTATCCCAGCCGCATCATCATCATCATCAGCCGCATCCACAGCCACAGCCACAGCCACATCCTCAACGTCATCAGCATGCATGGCACACTCGCCAACGTGCCGGCCAAAGTTGTCGAATCGCGACGGCAGCCAAGCACAAACATTACACATCCCCACAAGCACATCCTCCGGCCTCGTCCTCATCCTCATCCTCATCGCCATCCTCGAACTCATCCTCAGCCTCATCCTCGAGACTCCTCCAGTTGTTGTATATTTTTCTCTCGAATCGAGTTTGGAATGTTGTCAACGCAAATGCAAGCCTATGCAAGTTTTTGGTATCTCCTGCCGCTCAATTGCAGTTGCTATTTTTGGGCCCCCGGTCTCCTGAGGGAGCTCCATTACACATAATGGAGATGTCTTTCCTGCTCCTTCCGCTGGTTGGCGGCGTCGCGCGATTTCATAAACGCGTAGATTTACAACCATTTAATACAAGTGATGATCCCGAACAACAGCGCGACAACGCGCACGGACGACAACCGAAAACATTCCGCTCAGTTATTTGCAACAGGCCATGGCGCCGCCGCCGAGGCGGAGATGGAGTTGCAGATGCAGATGGAGACTCACAATGGGACTCCGAGGAGAGTCCCTAACCAATCCCGAAGCCAGGGGCTCAGAATCCCCACAAGACCCGCCGGTTCGCCAGTTAATCATTGCCGCAAGTGAATGGAAATTGCCCCTAGAGGCATGGCATAACACCTCCTTCAAGCGATTGCTTCTCGTTACTTAGGTATTTATACCCATTAAGAAGATGATTTAATTGGAAACAGTCTGAGAACGTTAAGATTTTTATATTGGGTGATCATACTTGTGTATATTTTTAGCGAAATCAGCACAGAGCTTAAGTATTATATTTGTTTTGGATTACGGAATATTGAAAAAGAACAAAAAAAATGCATTACTAATGTTTAGGCATTACATCCAGATCCTTCGACCATATCTATACTTTTTAATATATATACCATATATGAAAAGAAACTCTTCAAAATATTATTTTAGTTTTGGGTGTGTTTAAGTAAAATTCTCTGAACATTTTTCTAAAATCGTATTGAACATAAACAGTTTAAATATAGCTGAGATCCTACCTCTAGATAGTTCAGTTTAATAGCTACTTCTGGTTTTCCTCATTGGTATTCAGTTTTTCAAGTGCTCCTATGAGCGCAATATGCACAACAAAAGCCTCTCAATTCCGCCGCTTTGCACGCCTGAATGTCTCGGTAAATTTAGCACGATTAAACAATAATTCGTGAACCATTATCATTTTGTGTATACATATGCCCTCAACGACTCCCCCATTTTGTGCTTGCAGAGGGCAGCAGCCCGATGTCGAATCGCAATTTCCCACCGTCGTTCTGGAACAGCAATTACGTGCACCCCATACCCGCGCCCACACACCACCAGGTAAGCCCAGTCCCATAACCAATAACAATGCCAGTGGCCCAGAGACCAGAGGCTGATTGCCGGCAATACGTGAGGCAATTTCGACTTCAAGGAGCCTCCGATCCTGCTGCTGTTGCTCCTTCTCCTCCGGCTCCATGGTAAATAAGTTGTAATCCGATCGGATATCTATCTGCAGGTCAGCGACTTGTATGGCACCGCGACGGACACCGGCTACGCCACCGATCCGTGGGTCCCCCATGCGGCCCACTATGGTTCCTATGCCCACGCAGCCCACGCCCATGCCGCCCACGCCCACGCCTACCACCACAACATGGCCCAGTACGGCAGTCTCCTGAGGCTGCCCCAGCAGTACGCCAGCCACGGCTCCAGGTGAGTGGGTCCCTCGAAGGGTTGCCCCTGCCCCATAGACCAGGTTCTGACCTCTTGTTTCTCCGGCCTCTCGTTCTTACAGGCTGCACCACGACCAGCCGACGGCCCACGCCCTGGAGTACTCCAGCTACCCCACAATGGCAGGTGAGTCAGCCAGCAAAATTAAAGTGTATAATTGTTAGATTCATAATCCATCTCTTATCCATCCGATGATAAGTATTCGAATGATTACAAACTAAGATACGCAGATACACGTTACTCTTCATTTGAAACAAAACGGATTAGTTTATATTAAAAGCAAACAAAAACGCTATAGTCAAGTGCCTCGACTAGCAGATACCTTTCCCTTAGCTTAAGGGAGTGAGAGGAATACAAAGTTTTAGTATAAACTTGACATTTTGCCAAAGTGCGAATGACATATCTTGTTAACACAACTATCGATAGTTACGAATTTATCGAAACGCGGGTTTTAAAGCAACCTATCGGGACAAGTTTCAGCATGCTTAAGTTCACTTTTAGAATAATAAAACACTTTTTTTTTTAAGTCTTCTAAAAGTCTAAACCTATTCTGTGTTTCAGGTCTAGAGGCGCAGGTGGCGCAAGTTCAGGAGTCTTCGAAGGATCTTTACTGGTTCTAAGCTTCACGTGGCGATGGAGGGCCAAGGGAACCCCCAGCGAATGTATAAACTTTGTCTTGGAAGATCTAAGGAAGACCCGGATCGTTTCTCTTGGCAGCCCCGTATACAATGCTCGACTTTGGGTCGGGCTTCTTGAAACCGCTTCTTAAGCAAAACTGCAGTCTGTGTTTCTGTGTGAGCAAAACAATAACAAACGCAAAGGATTTTGAAATTTAATTTAAATTTACCATAATGTTTAACGTTTAAATATAATTCATAAGCTTAAAACACCTTGTAAACAAAAACGAAATAATATCGCGCATTCGAGACCATTTTGTTGGGCGTAATTTGATTTTGTAAGTTTAGCATCCCATATCAGCAATTTAGACACATACAATAATGAATATACACACTATATATATAAATATACACCTAATTATATATTGGTATTCGTAATCAGCGTTGCTAACGTTTAATAATCGACATTTCTTGTATAGTTAACGCGAACTTTGACAAACACTTAAAGCAACAACAAAGTTAGAATTTATTTTGTTTAAACTTCGATTTTTGCAAACTTCAACAAACTAGGATAACGAAAATCAAATTGAAAAAAGGCAAAGCAGAAAATCCGACAAAAAAATAAATAAAATAAAAGAAACAAAAATTTGAATACAATCAACAAAATCAGAGTGTGCTTCTAAGGTTTTGGGGAGGAATGGATAAGGGTAAGCAATGGTTTATATCTTTCAGCTGAGATACATTTTTAATTAGTTTGTATTTCGATGAGCTAATGATTTCATTCCGATTAACCCCGGAGACACAATCAGATAAGAAGCCAAATTTCATAATCGTCGACTCTGAATGCTTTCCACGCCATTTAGCCAGGCGCCTTATTAATCTCGGGCTATTTATCATTCCCAAAAGAAGGCACTCCCGAATACGACCCAACCCGAGTCAAAACAAAACGAAATAAAATGATATTGTATGAGAGCCCCTCAGGAATCTTGCATAATTAATGAAAGCACAAATCTCAGATAGTAGCCAAGTGGTGGCACAAGTCATAAATAATACGGCCGGCTCCTGCGCCTCTTGCAGCCGCAACCGTGACTTGGACCGGGAACAGTGACTTGTGCCCCTCCGCGTCACTCTTTTCTAACCGGATGAACGGGTATTCCCTGCGTTTTTTTGCGCTACTATTCAATGAAAGTAGCCAGAGTGGGGAGCCGTATTATTGACTTTCAATGACTTAACGCACAGTTGGCCAACGCACCTCACCTTCGCCCGGTGGACCATGAACAGTTGGCTCAAACCGCTCCTGCTCATGAATTAAAGAAATAAAACAAACGCGCGACATGCTCCCGCTCCATATTCTTTTTTTCCCTTCTCCTGATCTGTACCCCCGGTGTACGCAACAAATTTATTACTGATCCATGAACCACTGACTTGGTGGCTCGAGACTGGTTGTGGGTCCATTATTTTAGCATAAGAATTCCATAATTCCCGGGAGGGGGCGAGGAGAACGTCCTCACAAGGTGTTCAACAATTCGCCAAATGCGTTTCGCTCTGGGTTTATCGCTTTTTAATAACTTCCCTTCGCAACTCTTTCCATTCACCTTGGTTTTTGAGCTCCCCTTTCCTGGGTTCTTGTTTTTTGTCCACATTGTTCTGGCCGCAGTTGTCACTCAAGTTTCGCCATCGGGACAGATGGTTCCGTTTTTGGCGGCTCTACTTCCTTCCTTTCTCAGCTTTCCACTTTGGTCCGGTCGAGCCGTGGCATTTGCTCTTGTTTATGGCGGCATTGTGTGTTAATGAGTTCGGGTAGTGTGCATGCTCCAGGGGATAAGTTGCACAGGATGGCGGTACATCTACAAGATTCTAGATTGCAAATAGAGAAGAGAGAATTCGACCTTAACCAATAATGTAGACCGGCAGTAACCTTAAAAGCTAATACGACAATAAGTTCGCAATGCAATATTTGAAAGCGTTTTATTTATTTCGAGTGCACTAAAAGCTAATAATTATGTAATAAATATTATAAAAGTGGAAGTACTAGACCTATAGGTCTATGATGTCTATGGAACCATAGTTATGTTATAGGATCGCTATAGCGAGCTGTGATAAGGAAAATTCTCCCTAAATAGTCTCTGCTGTTTAGGCAGCTACGTCATATTATTTCAGTCTGGCCCCAAAAGCGGCTTCTCCAATAAACGTATATGCCTATCGCCCCACAGGTTATTGGACCAAGTGTCAACAAGATCGTTTGCCACATTAAATGGAAATTAATTTCACCCCAGATAAACAAGAATCGGAGCCCAACAAATTTTCCAATTTGGTATTCGGTTAAGTTATGTTAGCAAAAGGCGCGGAACCAAAGTTGGATAATAAATAAGATGGAAAACAATAATAAAAGCAGAAGTGTGGCACGTGGATATTTTCGGAGCCCCCATTTGAAGGCGGAACCCAGCGATAGGGGAACTTTGACTTGACTCGGCGACACTTTATGGCCAGCGAATGTGCGTGACTGGCCGCAAAATATAAATAAATACATTTTCCCAGCGTCTTGGGGAGAAGGTATCTGCCACCTCCGCTGGAGCATTGAATGGCTGAGTCGATGGATGGATGTGGATGGCAGATGGAGGAGCCCCCGCGGCACGTACGCCGGCAGCCCGAGTGCAGCTCGTAAATTTGGCCAACCGTATTGGCTGCTAATTGCTGGATGGAGTGGGGGTTACGTAAAACAACAGATAAGAAGCTAAGGGAATAAAATGTGGTTTTAGAACGTAAAATTGAGTGTCTTCTTGCGGTTCGGCTTCAAGTTAAAGATACAGATATCAGGCAAATATAGGTTTTAAATATTTTAAAGAAGAATTTTAAATGAATTAAGACTTTTTTCTAACATTTTACTTAAGTGGTTTGGCTTTAAAGCCCCTAATATATTATTCAACCAGCCCTCTGTTTTGTATTTCCATTAATAAATTAAATACTTTTTGTCACTTCTTTCTAAAGTAGGTTGGTTTTAAAATCCATAATCTCTAATTCAAACAGCTAATTTTTGTATATTTGCATTATTTATTATATTTCAGGAGGAACTTATCAAATTTAATGGAAATATATATTTTTTTTACAAGAAAATAAATAGAAAATCGTAGAGTATGGAATGTTATAGCAATTTTAGGAATAAATTGTAATATTACTTATGACGTTAGGTACAAATTAGAGAATAAATTAAGACAAATTGGTTTTCAATTATAAAATAAGGTTTAAATTTAATGAAATCATTTGCATTAATTTCCCCGAAGTAAAGATAGTTTTAAATCAAATCATACCAGCAATTTAATTATATTTTCTTGTAGCACATACAAAGTAGTAGTAATTTTTGTATATTTGCATTATTAAGTATATTTCAGGAGGTACTTTTCGAATTTAATTGAAATATATATTTTTTACAAGAAAATAAATAGAAAATCGTAGAGTATGGAATATTATAGCAATATTAAGAATATATTGTAATATTTTTTATGAGGTTAGGTACAAATTAGAGAACAGATTAAGACAAATTGGTTTTCAATTATAAAATAAGGTTTAAATTGAATGAAATCCTTTGCATGTATTTCCCCGAAGTAAAGATAGTTTTAAATTAAATCATACCATCAATTTAATTATATTTTCTTGTAGCACATACAAAGTAGTAGTAATTTTTGTATATTTGCATTATTAGGTATATTTTAGGAGGTACTTTTCGAATTTAATTGAAATATATATTTTTTACAAGAAAATAAATAGAAAATCGTAGAGTATGGAATATTATAGCAATATTAAGAATATATTGTAATATTTTTTATGAGGTTAGGTACAAATTAGAGAACAGATTAAGACAAATTGGTTTTCAATTATAAAATAAGGTTTAAATTGAATGAAATCCTTTGCATGTATTTCCCCGAAGTAAAGATAGTTTTAAATTAAATCATACCATCAATTTAATTATATTTTCTTGTAGCACATACAAAGTAGTAGTAATTTTTGTATATTTGCATTATTAGGTATATTTTAGGAGGTACTTTTCGAATTTAATTGAAATATATATTTTTTACCAGAAAATAAATAGAAAATCGTAGAGTATGGAATATTATAGCAATATTAAGAATATATTGTAATATTTTTTATGAGGTTAGGTACAAATTAGAGAACAGATTAAGACAAATTGGTTTTCAATTATAAAATAAGGCTTAAATTGAATTAAATCCTTTGCATGTATTTCCCCGAAGTAAAGATAGTTTTAAATCAAGTCATACCATCAATTCAATTATATTTTCCTATAGCACATACAAAGTAGTAGTAATTTTTGTATATTTGCATTATCAAGTATATTTCAGGAGGTACTTTTCGAATTTAATTGAAATATCTATTTTTTACAAGAAAATAAATAGAAAATCGTAGAGTATGGAATGTTATAGCAATTTTAGGAATAAATTGTAATATTACTTATGACGTTAGGTACAAATTAGAGAATAAATTAAGACAAATTGGTTTTCAATTATAAAATAAGGTTTAAATTTAATGAAATCATTTGCATTAATTTCCCCGAAGTAAAGATAGTTTTAAATCAAATCATACCAGCAATTTAATTATATTTTCTTGTAGCACATACAAAGTAGTAGTAATTTTTGTATATTTGCATTATTAAGTATATTTCAGGAGGTACTTTTCGAATTTAATTGAAATATATATTTTTTACAAGAAAATAAATAGAAAATCGTAGAGTATGGAATATTATAGCAATATTAAGAATATATTGTAATATTTTTTATGAGGTTAGGTACAAATTAGAGAACAGATTAAGACAAATTGGTTTTCAATTATAAAATAAGGCTTAAATTGAATGAAATCCTTTGCATGTATTTCCCCGAAGTAAAGATAGTTTTAAATCAAGTCATACCATCAATTCAATTATATTTTCCTATAGCACATACAAAGTAGTAGTAATTTTTGTATATTTGCATTATCAAGTATATTTCAGGAGGTACTTTTCGAATTTAATTGAAATATCTATTTTTTACAAGAAAATAAATATAAAATCGTAGAGTATGGAGTATTATAGCAATTTTAGGAATATATTTTAATATTACTTATGAGGTTAGGTACAAATTAGAGAATAGACTAAGACAAATTGGTTTTCAATTATAAAATAAGGTTTAAATTTAATGAAATCCTTTGCATGTATTTCCCCGAAGTAAAGATAGTTTTAAATCAAATCATACCATCAATTCGATTATATTTTCTTATAGCACATACAAAGTAGTGAAATTTTGGTATATATGCATTATTAAGTATATTTTAGGAGGTACTTTTCGAATTCAATTGAAATATCTATTTTTTACAAGAAAATAAATAGAAAATCGTAGAGTATGGAATATTATAGCAATATTAAGAATATATTTTTATATTTTTTATGAGGTTAGGTACAAATTAAAGAATAGATTAAATCAAATTGGTTTTCAATTATGAAGTAAGGCTTAAATTGAATGAAATCCTTTGCATTAATTTCCTCGAAGTAAAGATAGTTTTAAATTAAGTCATACCATCAATTCGATTATATTTTCTTATAGCACATACAAGTAGTAGTACAACTTATATCAACATCATAAAGAAAATCAAATCGTTTTGATGCAGTGCAGATATTGGCTGGCTTGCACGAGGGCAGAAATCAATTTATAATTAACGTGGAATGAACACATTTCGAGCACATGTTGGGTCCGCTTTCGGGTCTGCCGGGCTCGTCCGATGCTCCCCACATGCGGCGCTGATTACGGCGCTGGAAACAGGCATTGGATTTGAAATTTGGTATCCTCCTCTCGAGAGCTACTGTTCGCTGGGATGCGATTGTGGCTCCATGTGGCTCCGGCGATTGCGCAGACAATCAGCGGCGTTAAAAAATCCATACATCATTTTCCTGCCCGCAATCCGGATTCCCCGATGCACCGACTTCCCCGGCTTCCCCCGGGCTTGTTGGGTTCATTTTGGGCTGCCTGCGGTTGCATGTGCATCTGGTCGGTTTCCTTTCCACTTTCCTGCTTTCCATTTGACTGGCTGGTAGGTTGGTCCGGTCATGTCAGTTTGTGTGGCGTTTACTCTGTGATTTATTTGTCTGTGCCCCATTGGAGTCCTTCGGCTCCGAGGAGCCAAACAGATCCCAAAAGTCCCGAGACAAGGTGACATTTCCTGTATATCGGGGCCAAAAGCGGAGACAAGGGAAAAATGCTCCATTGATATTCTAATTAATGTGTGTAAAATATCTGGTTGCTCCCCCCGCTCGACTTCCCGGTGGACTTTGTGAGGTATTTTCTAATTTACACGTTTAAGAAAACAGAATGAGAATTATGAAACAACATTTTGCATACAAACGAAATGCTTCAAAGGGAATCGTTGGGAATTTCAAGTGATGCCCCAACTCCATTGTTGCCTGAAGCGCTTCTACCTTGGCAAACTTTTGAAATTCAGACCGCGTTAAAATACTTTTCCTCCGTTCTGCCGTCTCCCCTTTTGGTCCTTTTCAATTTAGCTCCGGCTCCCAAGGACCTCTAAACAAAGCTCTCTGTGTGCTTGTATGTGTTGAAGTGAATTTCCCTTGGATCCTGCCAAGATGTCGGGTTGATTTCGCACACCCCCAAGCCGAGGGCAGATGGAAAATGGAAAATCCCCCGCGTTGCCAGGCCTCCTTGCGCTCCGCCAATGGCCGCACAATAAACTTAATCTGCTCATAATGGGAAAATAATTCACAAAAATGCTCGACTCGAAGTCGGTAGCTGCATTTGCACTTGCTCAGTTCACTCCACAGGACCTTTAAACAGCAATTATATCTATAGGCGGGGCACCCGGAGAGACCCAAGACAAAGGGCCCCAGACGAGATGAGGTTTCTGCGGGCCCAAGGAAAACCAGGGAAAAAACAAGGAAAGTTTATTAGTTTGACCTGGCAAAGGATGCTCCGGTTCTGGATCCGGGTTAGGCCTCCTCCTGTCTGCGAGGAACGGAAATGGGGAGGCAGCCGGTGGATGAACAAACTGTATTAGGAATATTCCGCGCAATCAAATTTAATTTGCCCGGCGTAAGTCCTGTTAGTTAAGTGTGGTGGGGACTTACTTATTGCTCAACTTAATTCGATTTCTTTGAAGTTTAATTTAATACCTAATAGGGCTTCGTACTTTAGTTTCCCAGTTCCGTTCACAGTCTGTAAGATACAAATTATATATAAACGAGATTTAATATTTTATCTTGTTATATGAGAAAAGACAGAGTTTAAATATTAAATATTTAGTCATCGAATCGTGTGGCATAGTCTATTATAACAAATTGAAAACCGAAACTGAAATAAGCAGGAAAGAACGGTATAGTCTCGACTGTAAGATACCCGTAACGCCTTTTAGGATTAATTGGATATCTAATAAAAGTTGCCATTTAACATTTTGGGAAAGTAAAAGTGTTGAATCGTATTAATATTATTTTTATTTTACTCTAAATTAGCAAATCCCGGGATCTTGTAAGAAGCAAATAAATGTATCTATCTGCTGGATCTAAAAACTACTGATGGTAGTCCTGCTGCATGTTTTCAAAATAACTTCTATGGAAGCAAAACCTCTAAATTCAGTATCATTTTACTATAGATCACAATTTTATATTCTGTCGTAACGCGTACGTCATTACTAAAAAATTCAGATACTTTTATCTTAGTTTATCGTATCGGAGACACCTTTCTTATGGGTCAATCTCACTACCTTTCCTGAGAGTGTCAAAACCCACTATCGGTATCGAAGTACTTTCGGTTGTTGTCAAAATACAGACAATACTTGGGATCAAATAAGATTTTCAATGTAATGTAGTATACTTTTGACACCTATTAAATTCATACTCACCCCTTTCTTTTGGTATACGATAGCTGCCTTTCTTCCTGATCAAGAATATATTTTCATATAGTATATGATGAAAATGAATAAATATCATATTTAAAACAATTCAACTGGCATGCTGGCGTGCATGCCAATGTATTGTACATTCTGGTAGTTAATATCTGTAGTATTCAATTATGCTTAACCGAAATATGCGCCTCAACACTCAATTGATAAAACCCGAAGGGGGGTTAATTTTTATTGATAATGCGTTGTTTTACTTGCATTTGCCGGGCAATTATTGCAAATTCACAAAAAGAATGCAAGATGTGGTAATAACACATCACGTCACATCGTCGGAAAGGATATGAAATATGTGGAAAAAAAGAAGCGTAGAGGAGGAAATGCCATGAAATTGAGTTAATTAAAAGGGAATCCACTGTGCACCGCCCACACACATTCTCACAGCCACACACACGAGCACACACAGATACACACTCACACACATGGACAGGCAAACGGCATGAAAATGCGGTAAAAAAGCAAGAAGCAGAGTGCGCAGCAGAGAGATGAATATAAAATATTTGGTTAATAATGCACACACAGCGGCATGTCGTTGCAATTCGCTCCTATGTGTGAGTGTACATATGTGCACATGCACACACATAGGTATGTTCGGCCATATGTATGCAGTTCATAACGGCAAATGGACGGGGCATTGTTGAAATTGTTGAAATTTGGTGGAAAAATATGCTATGCTCTCTGCTACGGGCGCTTTAAAATGCATTCAAGTGCAAGTGCCGCAAATGCAGTTCACTTCGCTGAATCGATGGAGAGCGAGATGAGGGTGGGGTGGCGTAGATCGCCCCCCAAACGCCCACGCCTTTCGCCACCCACCCACCTAACTACTCCCATGAGCAATTGTAACATTTTGGCAGAAGTCGGACGAAGAAGAAGCAGCAGCGGAAGAAGTCGCCCTTCCCGCTCGCACCTGCACCTTGGCCCCCACGCCTACGCCTGCGTTCGAGCGAGACAACAGTAGTGTACTTCAGACCTGGCGTGAAAGAGAGCGAGAGGAGCGAGGAGAGAGATAAGAGCAGGAGCAAGCTCAAGTCTCCGCCCCAAAGAGGTTGAACCCCTTGCTCTCAGGAAACCGGTTTATTTCCAGAGTGTGTGCGTGTGTGAGTGCGCGTATCGGTGTGAGAGTGAGCAGCACAGTGGCTGCGGCAGACATCTTTTGCCAAGGGTTGGACTTCTGCCGCAGGACTCGCAGCTGACCTTAAGCTTTGGCGCCCCCCTGCCCCCTGCACCGTACCCCTGCCGAAAACTATATGCGTGTACCTCCGTAAAGGGGCGTAATTAAAATCTAAGGGGGGAGGAGGAGCAGGATGGGGTGTAATGTCGGTGGGGCATGCAACCGCCAGGTCGCTCCTAAATACTTTCACCAACTATGCCATGTTGTCATAATTCTTCATCCACCTATAAAGCACACACCCGAAAAACCACACATAGGCAAGAATAAAAAAGAGGAGCCGAATAACGAAAAGTGCATGAAATATGCGCCCTGTTATTGCTAATACGCATTCCAGCTGCAGTTTTCGGCTTAAACCCGGCGAAACTCACAATGGAGTGGAATGCCACTGTCGTTGCTGCCGGCATGTCAAAGTGAATAACTCAATAGCCATATTGGGTGTCCACCTGTGCGAGAGCGAGAGGGAGGGAGAGCGGGAGACCGGGTGAGCGGGTGAGCGGGTGAGTGGCAGGTCCATCCATCAGAAGGGGGGATCGCCAGAGAGAGAGAGAGAGGGGAGCACTTGCATTTCCACGTAAATCCACTCGATGAGAGCACTTACATGAGCTTGCGTTTGTCACACACTCAAACACTCGCACACGCACACACTCTCGCCCTCACACACACTCGGACAAATGGCCGTTAAAATTCTTGACAACCCGATATGGTAATGATAATTTCGCACATTGAGCCGCAATTTACACTTCTGCGGAATAAAACAAAAGCAACGTCCGAGGCAATCGCCAATCCACAGCCATTTACAGAGCACTCGATGGATACGGGTATCCAGTGGCCAGTGGCCAGAGTCCACCTATGCCCCTATCCACATGGCCAGGTATCCAGCGGATTGTAGAGCTGCCACCCAACTGGTAGCCCGGCCAGCGGCCATTTGATCCCGGGAATGCATCGGGGACACGCGCAGCGCATAATCTTTAATTAGCAATGACCACAAACGCCCAGCTGCGCAATGCGAAGATGCCAACTAATAGAAAAGAAGAGAAAAGCTGGGAAAGGCAAGGAAAAGCAAAGCCAGCAGCGGCAGCAGCTAACAAACAAATATGCAAAATATTATGACACACACCGAGAAATACAGACAGAACAATAGTTTATTTATTGGAAATTTATTCATTTGAAATAGCTAGAAAAAACCGATAAAATCATTGGTGATAACCAGATACATAGATAGAAAGCTAGCTAGATAGATAGATAGAAAAAACCGATAGATAGATAGGAAAATATATAGATAGATTACTAGATAGATATTTAGCTATGTAAATTGATAGCTAGATAGATAGCTAGCTAGATATATAAATAGATACATAGATAACTTAATAGCTAGATTAATAGATAGCTATATAGCTCAAAAGATAGAAAGATAGCTAGATAGAAGTATACTTTATAAATTGTTTTTTTATTCTTAATCAATTTTATTTTTCAGATATGTGCTCATAACTCAACCTATCTAATGCGAATTATATATTTATAACTATTCTGTCTAACAAATGCTACATCATATTTGATGATTCAATTTATTTTTCATATAGATAAGATATATAAACAAAACGTAGTTAAACTGTCATATAATAAAAAGTATTATAAGGTATCGCTGCTTTAAGTCTTAAAAGTTAGATCAAATGCTTGTTATGTTGTACAGTTGTCATTCATAGTATTATTTGAAAATAAAGCAGAGCACTCCTTGCATTACTTTCCTCCAGTGTAACATACTGGGCGCTCTCGAACAGACAAGCACTTGAAAAACGCATTTAAAATAACTCGCGGGACCTGAGAAACCTCCGCGTGGCTGGAAGTGGAGCTCCCTGGGAGCTGGGAACTCGAAACGTTGCGCAGGTCAGTAGCAATTAAGATAAGCCGCTACAAGTGTGCCGATTATGTCCTGTCAATGTGTCGTCGATAACTCCGGCCGGCGCCCCCGGTGGCCAGGTAAATCAGGTAGGCCAGCGGCACCTGGGGATTCCTGCGTCGCACTGAAGCCGGGATTGGAAAGGTGCACCATGGATGCGGAGACAGAGGCAGAGACACAGCCACAGGCACTCAAGCGACGGACATCGGTAGCCGTTTCGGTTGCGATAAGCTGTCCAAATGGAGGGACATCCTGCTCGTTCCATATGCATAATGCATTCATTCGACAGCTCCAAATGCGAGGACCACCGACCGGCGGATCAGCATCTGGTTTATACGAGCAGGCCGCTTCTAATGCCTTTTGAGTATGCCGCACACTTCCTCTTTTGAGCCTTCAGCCAGGCCGCTATTAATTAGAATGTATATGGGCCTGAGTTCCCGCGCCCCGTTCCATTCCCCTAATTTTTGGCATTTCAAAAGTTAACAGCACGCGACATTTTAAATATGTATGATCCCCGATGCCCGATGCTCTCACTTTCGACCCTGTCCTCTTCCTCCCTCGGACTGTGTGAGTAATTTGGGTGGCATTCCACAAATATTATTGTTCAAATATTTGAAACTTGATTTGCATTTTTCAGCACTCGCCTCGTTTGTCGAAGTGGAGGATGTGGTCGTGGATGAGGCGGACGAAGACGGCGAACGGGACGCCAGAATAATGGGTATGGGCATGGGAATGGGGAATCCCCGGAGCAGCTGTAGCCGTGGAAATTGATGCCTGGTCGCGTTTGGCATTTGCCTCGAATATGCAAGTAGTCCTGGGCATGTTAAGATAATGAACACGATACCTCGCCAGCACGAACGGGCGATACTCTCTTATCTGGGAATGCGGTAGTTCACTTCATTTCCTTTTTTCTGCCAACAACCCTGGCGAACCTTGTCAGAAATTTTAATTTTAAATTGTATTTTCATATTTATTACATTTTTTTTAAATATAAACGATTCAATAAGAAGGCGATAAAAGTAAACATTTGGAAAAATTTCAATCTCACCTACGGACGAACGCCTTCAGGATATTTTTGATCGTCCCATGAGTCCAATCAGCGAAATTCACGATTTTTTTTAAATTTATTATATTTTCAACTTGTTTATCTATCGCAGGCAACTGGTTTTTATATTCCCAATACCATATTTTATTGGCTCGACGCAAAATAATCCTGAAACATGTAGGATCGGCAGTACAGTTCCACATCCGTATTCGAATCCTCTGACGAATTCATGTACTTATTACTGTAATGTGAACTACTTGAAAATTGGATCGATAATTAACCTTTTAGACATGGTCTCAGCCAAGCTCAAATGGACAGTAAGTCTTGGCACTCCACTACTTGGGGTTTGTAGGATTTGTTTTCATTGATTTACTTAAACTTAAACATTCCACCAAAACTACTTATAAAAGAAATCTCAAGCTCACTTTATCCTTTATATTTTTGAAGCTTGAAAAAGCAATTTCCCAAAAGAATTTTGTTAAAAAATTGTTTGTCATTACAAAAAGTATTATATAAAAATCATATATATATAGATGATATACCTCTCTTTATTAAGTACCTTTACGCTACCAAAATGAGTGCTTTCTCTTCTGTTTCCTTAGCGATACTAAAAATACAGGGCTGGATCACAAAACCGAAATACATAGTATACAGGGATGGAATGCCAGTTGTAAGGCTCTTAATTATTTAGGTATATTACCTGTACTTATTACTACACTTACGCTTCTTTATAAAACTTCGGCTTGCTGTTGCTCGGAGTTGTTAATGTCGTTACAATCAAAAATCGTTAAAGTGCTGTCCGTGCATCTCTCAAACTAGTCCTCTCTCTATAAACATGTCTAAGATGTGATCCAGTATATTTTCTATATCTGACAGCGTGGTATCAAAAATAAGTACTTTCACAATTTCAGCTATATTGTACCTAAAGAAAATGTTAACTGTCTTGGAGTATACAAATATAATTTAATGAAACTTTCTGATTTTCCCTGTGCATTTCTAAAAGACCATATTGTGATGATGTGTGATGTCTGAAGAATCCCTTCATTCATTCATCATCATCATTTCTAAAATTAATTTAAAATAGAGTCAATCATTGTCGTGAAACCAAAACACTTCCAACTATAAAATGAGTTCCCTTTGAAGAAAAGAGCTGATTTTCGCTTTAACTGTATTTTTTAGATTTATTGATTAGCCCACAAATCACAATAGATGCCGTGAATATACTTTATAGATGCCAAGGGAAAATGGCACTGAATAAATTGCCGAGTGCAGGCGGAAATCCCTCTCCCCGCTTTTCCAGCCGCAGTGTTCGCCCTTTTTAACCTGACCTTCTGGTGTGCGGAAGCTAAAAACATCAATTTTCCACCAATAAACCCTATTTGCGGCATTCCCTCCGACACTATATTTTTTGCATTTTCCGCAAGGTCAAATGTCCGCCCAGGCGAAGAGCTTGACAAACTTTCGATTGCCCAGCCGTGCAAATTAAATGCACAAAAAAATGTAAAGTGAAAGGTGCCGGCGGCAAACACTATGATGAACTGCCGGGGACTCGGGGAGGGGTTAAGCCGGTGTCATGGCAACTACAGGTAATTTAGGGCTCATTACCGGGGTAAACACAGCAGCTCCCCTCCCCTCCTGTTGGCCGCGTGCCGGCTGCCGCCTGCGATTTTCCGCTTTTCCACATCCGCCGTGAAAGTTATGAATGGCGGATGGGACAATCAAATCAGCCAACGAGCCAGACACCCGCCAAGCAGCCAAGATGACGACGACAAATTGGAGTAATGAAAATGTTTTCGAAGTATTTGCTTTGAGGTAGACGCGAATGCGCACAGAAGTATGCTAGCTAGGCCTTCCCAGACCCGAAACCCCCGACTCCGGTCGCATCCTCAAGGCACTCTCACCTCAAGTGCCCATTTAGGACGGAGTGTTCCTGCACTTGGCGGAAATACATCCTTACATCGATTGGGCTTTGACTTTATAGGGGCTTTTGGGTTGGTTTCTCTTCAAATGCCACATAAATATTGCCATTTTACGACTCGAATGGACTGTAATATTAAGAAACCCTAGCTTTGACTCACGAATCGGAATAATAATTTATCCTAAATAAAATTGTAATTCTCATTATAAAACTCTAAATTATGTACTTTAGGTTAACATGGTATAAAAAAGCGCTATTCACGTAAAAACGCTAACACTTTCATTATATATATTCATTGTAAATAGATTTTCAATGTTTCGGCTACCTGCTAATCTATAAGTGCATAATTTTTCGTTTCTACACTCCTAGAAAAACCCGTTATTCAGTATTTTCGATCTTAAAAGTAAGACAAGATAAATTGATACTAAAACTCTTTAATTCGACATAAAAATCTTCTCGGTTTGCGAACGGGATTTTGAGAATGTTCGATCTCAATATCGAGATGAAGCGTTCTGGGCTTAAACATCGGATCGATCTCTATTTTAGAGAAGAACCGTTCTCGGCTCAACATCGAATCGATCTATTTTATAGGTATTTGTACTGGAAATACTACGAAAATATCTTTCGCCCTCTTCATAACCTCTAGTTTTAGAAGAACTGGTAAAAGACTTGTAGGTAAATTACAAGCTTAAAAACCCTACTAATGGTAGTATTTATAGAGTTAGGATTAGGTCGGTTAGATGGAATAGGTCGGTTATTTTTCACCGTGTAACCCCCGGAACCCCTCCGCCTTTCCCACCGCTCCTTATCGCCAGCAATGCCAAATGTTTCAATATGTTTTTATGTTCAGTTCAAACAGCGTGTTGAATGCTTCCAAATCGCTGATAAACAGCGAACAACTCGCGAGGTGAGCAGCGGTGGGCGGGGTGTTTGTGTCCTATGGTTGGGGTTGGTCTTGGGGGCTGGGGTGAGGGCAGGTGGGGAGTTGGGGAGTTGGGGAACGGAGTCCCAAACCGGAGCTACAAATACAATACAAAACGGGCAGCGACGGAAGAGACAAACCCACGAACGGCAACGCAGGGCAACAAAAGCTACAAAGCTACATGGAGCGAAGATGGAGACGATGAATTTCGGTGTCTTTGAACAGCGCCTTGTCCCAGGGAGATGGAGTCATGGGAACCAACTTTTCACATTCCGGGCGCGCTTCTGTTTTGCAGTCTCCGCTTTGGCCCTGATATTCGGTGCGTTTTTGCTGCTCTCCGCCGCCTGCGGCAAGCCCGTGCAGCGTCCAAGTTTCTCGGCGGCACAAAGACAAAGCCGGCCGATGGCCAATCTCTGGAGTCCCGGGAAGCGGAGCAGGATGCGGAGCGGACGACGACGAGCGGCAGGACGAGAATCCTAAGACCCCGTATCGGACACGATCCGGCAGCGACTGCCCGGACAGCGGCCCACTGATAAGGCGCTCCTCCTATCCCGCGGGTTCCCCAGAAGAACCAGAACATGTGGAAGAATCGGCCGCAGGGGCTGCACAGCGGAAAACTATCTTATAGCTTAAACAGCCAAATAATACTTCGAAAATAGGTGAAAAAATGATAATTCAAGGAACCGGCGGGGAGTCATATATGATATATATATAATCGATTATGTATGATATATGTTAGATATAAATAGTATCATATATAGAAATACGTTTGAGATATGATAGATATATGTAGATACATGTAGATACATCTTTATTAGGAGGTAGCCCTTTTCAACCCAATGTTTTTTTGTTTATTTATTAAAGGTGTATACAAGTTTATTATAGATAATATCTAACAAACTTAAGCATACATAAATTTCAAGGGGCTGAACCACAGTATCTGTAAGGCTTTATACTTTTGAAACGTATTTCAAGTAAGCTTGACTATCCAGCACTTGCAATTTATTTAGCAAAATAATGCGTAAACAATAAAAATAGATATATTTCACCTATTTTTTCTCCGTGCTGGTAATCAAATTGTTGCTTTTCTAGTTTTTCCCAATTGCCAAGCAAATCGCGAAATTTCTTATCTCCCTGCGTCGGCAAAATGGCCAACGAGCCGGGGAGCAAGCAACTGCGATCGGCGGCTTTAAATTGCTGCCCCCCGGACCTCTGAAAACCCACCTCCCAGCCCCTGGACCCCACCTCTGGTGCCCCCTCCCCCATTTTCCAGCTACAAAGATGATGAAGTCTTGCGTCGGCTCGACTGCGAAATGCTTTTAAGTTGTTTTTGTCTCTCTCCGGTGCCTTCGACTTGCATCGAATGCAGTTGTTAGCAGTTGTGTCTCTGCCTCGTAGGCCCCTGAGCCCCTGAGCCCCCAACCCCACACGGTCCCCCGGCCCGTACTTTCCAGATCCTGCTCCCAAATCGAACGATCGAACGGACGAGATCGAGAACGAGTAGCCACCAAATTTGTTTCTTGACATCGACGAGGAGCTGCAGAAAACACGAGGCATTCATATGACGCACGATCGCTTCGAGCCCCGATCCCAGAGCCTGGGAAACGTTTACCCCGCACCCGTCCCTCTATATCTTGCAGGAAAGAGGTGCACTAAGAAAAATTACATTTACAAATTTGTTACTTCTGATGTGATATTATGAGTCACGCAAAAAACCAAGTTAGTAAAAAAATTATTTGGTGGAATGCTATCCTTATTAGAAACTTCTTTTAGATTTTCTTATATCTTTTCAGGTGTGCAAGGATCAATTTAAGTTATTTTTTATTTGATATTTCGTTCTTAATGGCAGCTATGTTATAATAAAAATGAATCACGTAAGAATCTAAGAATATATCACAATACTTGAGCTCTCCAGTATCGTTTTAAAGAGTCCCGAAACACTTAAGTACGTAAGCCATTAAAATTAATTACAATTATTAATAATTATACAAAATTATTTTCTGTGCAGAGTGAGGAGGGGGGATGCCTCTTGTGTACGCCGGGGTATGCAACTGCAAGATGCTGATGCCGTTGTTGTTGCTCCTGCCTTTGCGGCAAGTTGCAAAACGCTTTGGACGTCGGGCATTTTTGATGATCAGTTTCGTCTATTCGGGGAAAGAGAAGGAAACACTAAGTGAAAGAGAGAGGGACTTTAAGCTGGAGGGGGAGAAACCATCAGAGTTCTTATAGTCATTAGAAAAATTGGTTATTTGGTATTTATACATTCCATTTCCTTATGACAGATTTTAACCATTAAAATGGTTTCTAAATATAGGAACAATTATAAAAATACTCTTAAAATAAAAGAGGATATTTAAAAAATATTGTCTTTACTTCTAAAATGAATCGGATCGATCGTTAAATTTCTTTAAGCTATATTAAATATTTTACTAAAACAAACAGACCTAAAACTGTACTCTGTCTTGAATTTAAAACCTTAATACCTTTAACGATCTTTTGATTTCGACACTAAACCCACATGTTTTCCTATATCCCTGAATAAGCCATTTCCATGACAATAACCATAAAATCGCAAGATCTCGCGATCTATTCGCTGTACAACTCTATCAAGTCGTGCGGTAGCTGCCCCCTTGAACCGCGATCCTCCGAAAAAAAGAGGATGCACTTGCGCAACCTTGGCTTCCACCATCCATTTTGTCAACGCCATTGCACTTTTTGCTCGCTCGCCACTTCGCTTATCGACTGCCGCCATCTGCGTCTGCTGGCCCCTTCCTTCTCCAGAAGTCCAGGGAGCGGCGGAGCAAGGGGAGGGCTCCGGGGAGCAGGGGCAGGATGGAGTGGACCGGAGTGGAGTGCCGAGTGGAGCGGCGTGGATGGGGCAGCAACGTCAATGAGTAGATCAATCAAAAACGCCGTCCGCCGAAGACGAGGCCAACATTAAATGCCAGACAATAATGACCAATCGGAAGAATCTTAAATGCATCATCACGTTTGCCGCAGTATCCGGTGTGGTTGTTGGGTTATTGGGCTGCTGGCAGTGTCCCCCTCCATAAGAAAAACAGAATTTCATTTCGCAAAGTTTCATGTTTGGCATTTCATTTAGTCTGACATCCAAACTTCCTTGGGTTCAATTAGGTAAACAATACGATTTTAAAGACCTATAATATGATATTTTCAATATAACTTAGGAACTTACAACTTGGGAGACAAATATCCAAATAAATATTTAAAATTAAATAGTAGGAAGATCATCTCGATGGTCCTAGTTGTCCGTGGTCGACTGTGTTGGCCTGGATTTCCAGCAAACTTGTCCATCTCTCAGCTCCCCTTCAGATGGCCTCGCTTTGCGGGGAAAGCGAAGATTATGTGCTGGCCATAAATAGAGGTAATTGGTCATTGCAGCCATATTTCATAACGCAACAGACATTTGCGGTGCTCAATCAATATCGAACGCTTAATGCCCCCTTAAGCCCCTCATTTCGACTGGGTTTGTTTGGCTAAATTTAATTAAAATTTCATTGCCGCCCCCTCAACCTTGGCCTGCGCCACCCCTCCGCGTGAGGCCGGGGTGTCCATGAGCTGCTGATGCCATGACGATTAGATTTTATTAAAAAGCCAAATATGCACAATTATTATGCTACGCCAACCACTTGACAGTCCGCAAGCAGGGAGTGCTGTATGTGCGAGGGGCGAAGCACTGAGGCCGAGGACGAGGAGGGGGCATCCGGCTCATCTAGGACATGGACCCACCACCACTGCCATCATCACCATCCACATCATCCGACTATTAACAATGCCTCAGACGCACTGCTCTCCGCTGTCTGCGGTGGTCCTTTTCCCTTGCCCCCTGCCCTAAAACCACCCCCACCCCAGGACCGAAATTCTCTTATTTGCTTTTTAATAAAACAGGTGCTCGACCTTCAGCCAGTGGGCTGTGTGTGAGTGGGCTGTGTGTTGTGCGTTGTGCGTGTGTCACTGCTATCTTTTATCATTTAATTTCGCATTCAAACGTTTCGCACCCTCGGCATCAAAAGGATGTGCAGCGAAAGGATCACGGGGACAGGACGACGCAGAGTCCTGATTCCGCTCCTGCTGCCAGAAGTGCGTGCGGTCTTCACTTCACTCCTCTTCACTCCACTTCACTCCACTCGACGTTTTGGACGACCCTGCGTTGTCATTTTTCATTTCGCTCACAGCCCCGCCCACCAGTCGCATAGCCGAAATTTGTATATGTCGAAAAGTCCGACATTCCTGTCGGAGCACAGAGCCTGGGGGAGGGGGGACGGAGGCGGAGGTCCTGGACGGGGGAAAAGCCAGGCAGCTTCATCCGGATCCGGCAATTAGGCCAAGCGTAAAGCGTGCTGAAACTATTGAAAAGGACAAGAGAGATATATAGAGTCAGCGCCCCGGCCCTGTGAATATTGGGCGCTTCGGGGGACTGGCGGGGCTCACGGGGCTGTGCGTGTATGCCAAATCGTTTTGTGATTGCCGAAAGCTGTCTTCGGACTTTATTGGTTTTTTGGAACGAGATTTCATCAGCACTGCCAGAAAGTTGGGCGCAGAGTTCCATTGGTGCTACGGTCAATTAATCATTTTCAGCTTTCGCTGGGACTATCGGTGCCTATCGAAGTAATCGAAATTATCGACAACATTTAAGGTGTCTACCGAAGTAGAATTAATCATTTTAAGGTATCGCTGAGTCTATCGAGTGGCAGTAATCGAAATAGGTTTTTAAGCTATCGCTGGGACTATCAGGTGTATATCGAAATAATCGAAATAATCACAAAAAGCTATCGCTGGGACTATCGGGTGTCTACCGAAATACGGTTAATTTTTTAAGGTATTGCTGAGACTATTGGGTGCCTATCGAAATAATCGGCGGGACTATCGTGTACTTATCGAAAAAATCGAAAGCGTCGCGATAAAAAATTGTTATTAAGTAAAGAGGTTTTTTTAAGTACTGGAAAACCTTTAAAATTTAAGAGAAGTCATTGGAAAAATGCTTTATTCTACAAGCAGGAGAGTTTCTTCTACATTTTGATATAAATTCATTTTATAACTTTAAAATAATTAATCTATAATAAGGAGCTAGTCCCAGCTCAAATTTCTCGCAGTGCACACTCGCATTGAATATTGTTTGAGCATTTTTGGGCAATCATTCCTATTATCAAAAGTCATTGACACCCTTTTATTTATTTTTACATTTATTGTTTTCCCTCGCATCCTCCGATATCCTTGCGATAATCGCTTACATGCCACTTGTCCTTGTGCGAGGGGATGCTCAAGGCGGCTGGGCCGGCGGGGGGAGGGCGGGCGAAGGACGAAGGACGATACAATGCCGTGAAATAAGGATTAATGGTGTACACGATTATTTGTGCCGGGTGACTGCGAGACAGACAGACGGTCGGTCGGTTGTTCGGTCGGTCGGAGGAACAACATATTAAAAAACACAATACGAAAACTGTCGCGAGGGCTGCAAGGATACGCAGGGATATTCATGGGGTGGCGTAGGTCGAATTTAATAAAACTCGCCTGCTCAAGTGTTTATCCTGCGGATGCGAGGGGATGCTGGTTGCGATTTCGCCACGCTTCTGGTTGGCTGGCCGAGTTCACTTGCCATCATCCGGTCGGCTTTTCTTCTGCCGAGGGGTGCTTAGTGCCACTGACAATTGTTTTTCCCCCGGCCCGCGGCTCTCCCTTTTCTCGTATGATGAAGAATTTATTTGAAAATTAAGAAGACAAATTATTTAATTTCGACTTTATGAGCTTCTGCCGCCGCTGCCGCCCCCTTGTTCGAGTACTTTAATTTTAAATGCGAAGCGGACGATGGGGATTTCCAGGAAAAGGGTTCGCTGGCGGCCATTTTGAGCGCGGAAATGGTAAAGGCGCTTTGCATTTTATGCCCGACGCGGTAATAAACACGCAGCTAAGGCTTAGAACACAGAGTGGCGATGGTGGGGGCCGTCGGACTTGGCACGAGCACGCCACAAACTTAATTTCATTTAGTTTTATGTACATTTCATTAAGCAAAAAATGTCCAGGCATCGCGACGGCGACCAACATTCAAGTGTCCGCACTTTGGACTAGGTCCTGCACATAAACCCAACTATGGGGCCATATAGCTGAAGCTATAGCGATGGCGATGGCGATGGCGATGGCGACTTGGGGACAATCAAGATAAATAGCAAACGGAATTTTTATTGCCGAAAGGATACGACGAAGGGCGAAACAAAAGGCAGCCCAAAGAGTTGAAAGTGTTGACGTGACTGCTGTGTCCTGTGGCCTTTGTCCCCCGGGCCGATGTGGCCAGGACAGCCGGGATAGTCTCACAAACTCGCAACCTCACCAACTCACAGTCTCGAGCCGACAAACACACACGGCCACGGAAAATTGTCAGAATGTTTTGTATTTTCCAAATTTATTGCCGGTGGCCGCATTTTGTTGTCGCTGCGACCATAGATTATCTCATCGTTTAGGAGGGCCTAATATGCGCCGGAGGCAGTCGCAATATGATTTATCGCCGACCTACCGATATATGATCGCTCCGGGTTTGTTTACCTAGCCTTTACCTCTGCCTTTGAGTGTACCCCCACCCTTGCCCCCGCCTTGTCCTTCCACCTTGACGCTTTCGGTAGCTCCAGCTGCGAGCCGAACATTTTTAATTACGCTTTTTACAAGAAAATTAAATGGCAACATGTCATCACTAATTAAATTGTTCTTCTCTTCGGTCTCCCAGTTCTTCATGGTTATCCTGCCGAGCGGGTGTGTGTGCGAGAGTGTGTGGAAAGCCATCCAGGAGCCGGGGAAAAAGGGTTGTTAATGCCGGGGAAATACATTTATCAAACGGGGCGATAGTGCGGCCTAGGGCACGGGCTGTTTTGTTGTCCTCGGGCCCAATATTTAAACTATATCTGTCACTGATCGGTCATTTCAATTAACAAAAATTATACCCCCTATAAATGTTGACGAAAACCATGGAAAATTTCAGCGAGCCCAACCTAATTTACTGTCTTTGGTAATTAATTGTAATTAAATACAATTTTAGTTTTTATTATGAACAAGATCTAGGCAAAGATAAATTAATGGTAGGGGAAACTTTCGTAATGGATAGGATACTTTAATTATATCAACTTAGCAACCTATAAATTATTTTGTTTGCTTTAAGGAAAAATAAATTATAAACTAAACAAAACGTGCAAAATTATGTTTAAATACACATTTAAACAATCTGTTGAAAGTAATGTCCTGTGTTTTATGGTATGGGACTACGGAATTCAAAATCGGTCTCTAAAGCTAGATGAGCTAATTAATTACTTTGACAAGCTTTTGATAATTGGAATTGGTTGTTTCGAAATTAAAAAATTGAAATTGAATTCAAATAAAAAGTGAGGGTGCTAACAATTTTCAATTGATGCTTATTTTAATTGATTACTATTATTACGTGTTTGAAATCTAATTAAATTAGGCTACACAGGCCAACAGTTGCTGTTAGTTGGTTTTTCAATTCATAATTAATAATTTAATTAGTATAATGGTTCAGGAAATATAACAATAATAACCAAATATTATTCCAGTTGCAAAAAAAAGGAAAAATATTTTGAGTTCTAAAAATTAAAGTAATAAAGAAAAATAATAAAATATCTGGATAAAGTTAAGTAAAGATTTTTCTACCCTTGCAGAGGGTATAATGATTTCAGTCAGAAGTTTGCAACGCAGTGAAGGAGACGTTTCCGACCTCATAAAGTATATTTATTCTTGATCAGCGTCACAAGACGAGTCGATCTAGCCATGTCCGTCTGTCCGTTTCTACGCAAACTGTCCCTCTGTTTTAAAGCTATCGGGCTGAAACTTTTCCAAAAGTCGGATCGGACAACTATATCTTATAGCTCCCATAGGAACTATCGGGGAAAAAATTTTTTAAAAATTATATCTTTTGTGTTTTTTAACATATACCTTTCTAAGCTTGGATTTAAAATTTTTAAATTAGTTCTTAATTTCGAATTAAATTTTATCAAAATCGAACGACTATATCATATAGCTCCCATAGGAACAATTGGAAAATTAGTGGTAAAATAATATTGAAAAATTATATCTTCGGTGTTTTTTTAACTTATAACCTTCTACGCTTGGAAATAACATTTTCTATTTGGTTTTGAATTTCGAGTTACATTTTATCAAAATCGGACGACTATATCATATAACTGTCATAGGAACGATCCGATAATTGGTGGGAAATAATGGGAAACAAATTATAGCTTTGGGGCTTTTTGACATATTATCTTATAATATTGGGAATAAAATTTTTTATATTTTTAAGCATTTCGAATTAAATTAAAAAAAATTATTTCCTCAGTTACCGTAGTTAACTCCCTTGTTTAAACTAGGTTTGGAGGAGAATTTTGAATTTAGCGGGCTGAAATCGTTTTCTCACACTTATTCCAATTAAACTATTTTCCGACCTATTTTGCAATCGAACTAGCTCGATATGCTTTTGAGCCGTCGAAATATTCCCAAGTTCTCCACCACGGTTTCAGAATAAGCTTATATCTACCAGTCTTCTTCGTGAAGTTTTCCTACGCACCTGCAGTGCCAACATTCTAAAAAGAGAAGGAAGAAAGCCAATAACCTCCGGGTGTAATATATATTCATATTGCATAAATGTGTAATGTTCTGACTCTAAACTAACTAAATTCCGAAACGAAATATGGCGATTTGAATAAAAGAAAGATGATCAAAAGTGAAAAGGTAATCATGCCAACAGCTGACCAGGTGGCTTCCCTAACGAAAAATGGCGAAGAACGCGCTCGAAGTGAGTTTTTAGCAATGGTGGGCTCTTTGAAGCTGAAGATGGCTGAACCATCAATTAAAAAAAATGAATAACACAAGGATAAACAGTTTCGGTAAAATTCCATTTCGGAAATCAAAATTATTGGGGAAGTTGGGCCACCAAATTCAAAGCTTCTTCATTCGTCGGTCATATTCGGCTGAAGTGCCTATCCTATTCCATCGTAAATTCATCCCACCAAGTTGATCAGGAGTGGAAATGTTGATGTAAAACTAAACTGTCCAGCAAAAGTCACCGAAACTCCCTACCCAATTAATTCGACAGGTAAAATGCTTACAACTGGCTTCCCTAACGAAAAATGGCGAAGAACACGCTCGAATTGAGTTCTTAGCAATAAAATATATATTCCTTAAGATATAGATGGACAATTAGGTAATTTGTTGTAATGCCGTGACAATTAGTAAGGAACTGAAGATCCGTTCCTACTGCCACAGACATTTATTAACCTCTTATTACAGCTTTTGTAATTTCTAAATTTGTAGATTTTATTTATTTGTTTCTTCGGGTGGCTGGGAAAATTTTAAATTGTCGTACAGTTTACAACTGAGCATAAAATTGCCTTCCCAGCACCTGTCCTGTTGGCATAAATGAGTCGAGAAGTCACCTGGTCGCCACATGTCAGGCAAGTAGCAGTGCCCTTTTAGTTCGGCGCTGGGGCTTCTTCTTGGCCCCCGCCAATTGCGTCTCTTCCCCAGTACGGGAGATGCACCAGAGCCAGGCGTATTTTAAGTTTAGGTCATCCTTCGCTAGTGGACATGCAACACTTTAGTTTATTTTACAAAATTCCCTGCGAGCCCAAATTATAATATTTAAATGCAATAGAGACTTAAAGAGGAAATATATACGCTAATAAAACAAATGGAATAACAAAGAGAAAATAACAATTTTGCCCTAAATGCGGAACAAGCAGAAAGATAATGAAAAATTGTACTTTCCATTTTTACATTTCAGGTCCAGGTCCAGGATGAGAATGAAATAAAATGATACAACTTCTTGATGATAGCTGCTGTGGGTTTATCGATAGCGATATATGGTTGGGAGCAGAGTTGCTTAAATACCAAAATAAAATAGTTGGTTGTTTTGGCATGGTCACCCGGCTGAATATTCGAGCCACGAAAACCTGGATTTCGAAGGGCTTGACCGCTGCATAGACTTTCTTGACCAATTAAAGTTACATGGCGGTAACAACACGAATGAATCCATTAATTACACTCGCATTCGCTGGCTTGTGAACCATTTAATAAAAGAAAAGAAACTGTCCAGCAAAAGTTTCTGACTATAGACAGATACTGAAAAAAATACCCCATTCAAAAAGAAACTGGGAGGAATTTACAAAAAGCTTGTTTCCTCACTCAAAAAAATAAATAAAGAAAATATTCAATATTGAAAAAATTACACCTCCGCGAATAAAAATAACGATAAGAATACTTATCGAAAAACATCGATATATAAATATTTTATACACATTTCCCATCTCTAATCGATAAGACCATACAAACATCGATTTTTGTTCCAGCTCTATTCGTGGAACCTTTGCGTGATTCGCTATACGAAATTACTCAAGTAAAGGTTAGTGAAAATAATTAAAAAAGTAGGCTGTGCGAGAGTTTTTTAGGTGGGCCCCAAGGGAAAGGACAAAGCCTGCTGAGCTGCAGGTGGGTTTTTCGAGTTTTAGCCTAGAAATTTTCCACGATGTGCGAGAGAAAACCGATTAGATTGTGTGTGTATAAGCGTGTGCCTGTGTGCACGTCCTCGTTTCTTCACGGCGAAAAAGTCAAGCTGTGAAATCAATAAAAGTGCGAGGGGCCGCCAGACGCCTTCGTCACTCAGGCGTGGTACTCGTTTTCAAGAATAAGCAGCCACAAAGAGCACCAACCAAAAGGTTAATCAAATGAATCACTCCGAAAAAAACACAAAGAAAGTTTTGTCCGTATGCGAGTGTGTGTAGGTACACATATTTATGCCACAAAATGGCGGCGGCACATCGGAAAATTTCAAATGCTGTTGACGTTGCGGCTGTTCAAGTTATCTGCAGTGCGTCCCCCTGTCCCCTGGAAGGCGGCCCACCCCTGAAGTTGGAGTTTTTCATTTTCGTTCCATTTTCCCAGCTTCACATTTGGCGTGTGCCTTCCAGATGCTCTCTGATCTCTCACACAGACACGCGCACACACTTGTGGTGTGTGCTTGTGTGGGTGCACTTTGTTCGCCTTGCTTTCGTCACTATTGGGGAAATTGAGTGCCTTTTAATGGGCTTTTTTGTTTTCGAAGATATTTGCTCTTGAAAGCCCCCGAAAAAATAAATACTTTTTGCAATGTGGGTGTGCCACTTGGCCAGTTAAATATGCGGACAGCGACAAACACTTGTGCCCGAGAGCCGAACGCTCGAATTGAGGTCAAAATCATCCACAACTGGGTCTGGGCGCAGAAGGACAGAGGGGGGTGGTTTCTCGGGTCGGGGTCGACGCCTCACTGCAGCAGAGGGTGGGTTTTCGCATTGGGGCTGTTTGGTTCGGCTGTGCCCCAGCGGAAGAAGGCATTATTGCAGGCCCACAACCGTATGTATGTACCCCTTGCAGGGACAAAGACACCGGGCAGGGTGGGTCGAGACTCGTCGTCCTATTGCCAATCAATTAAGCCAAGCAAATTGAGCGAATAAAGTGACTCAGCTAGCCAGCGCTTGCAACCCCTCGGCGCTGCGCCTCTGCCTATTTCCCGGGGTCAAGGGACTTTAATTCCATGGCGCAGAAGACCAGCATCGCGTGCGAGCGGGATGGGGCTAACCGACTGGAAAGCGGTGGGGGGGAAGGGGGAGAGATGAGACAGAGAGATCCCCAAAGCTGAGGCCATAAGCCCCAACACAAAGAAAGGACACTGACACACCGACGCAGCTTCTAGTTCTTCCGAGCAAGTGTGTGCGTCTGTTGGTGTTTGCGGGGAGAGAGTGCTCCAAACAAAGAAAGCGGGAACAAAGAACTGCAGGCCATAACAGATGAGTCAATCAAGCGAAAGTAACTGGGCAAAATAAATTGCTAGGCAACGGCCAAAAGCCAGTTGGCATTGAGTAAACCTGTGATTAATTAGAATCTTCCCAGCACTTGCCGTGCTCAGATGGCAATGCCACAAGCACGCACACACACTTGAGCGGGGAGAATGCGGCAGTGCCGTTTCAATTGGCGGGAGAGAGAGTGGGGCAGAGCGGAGAGAGTGGAATAAACTTGAAGGTGCTCGCCGAGGTTATTTCCATTAAATGCATATTTTCCAGTTTGCCCGTCAGGTGCTGTTATTGTTGTTATCCGCTGTAAAATCGAGTGTAAACAAAAACAATCGTTCGAGATTTGCAATTTACGGTCGTATAAATAATCCCACTCACTGGCACGTCGTCGCCATCAGTTTTCCTTTGTAGTTTTGTCACAATTGTACGCAGTATAGTTGATTCGTCTGGTCCTAGATTTATTTTTCGTGTAACCTGTATATTTTAGTCTTTCCTATTATCTCTTTTTTTTACTAACTTGCCACGGTTGCGGCTTCTCCTGTTTCCACCTCCGGTTTCTCTGCAGGATTCCCTAAGCGCAAGGCGATACCAGTGTGACGTAACGAGAGACCAATACCAGGTGTTACCACGCAGGACTTGTGACTTCTAAGCAAAGGAGCTAGCCAGGAAGCATCCAAGAGATCGGAAGGAGCAATATCATCTCGACCATTTGACGGATATCCAACCATCCACAACCACTTGTCTGTGTGTGCGTACGCGTGTGTGTGTTAGATTTGTGTGCGTTTCGTCCCAAGGATCAGCAGGATCAGAAGCACCGACCAGACCAGGATCACCGGACCACAACCAGATCCGGATCCAGATCCCCAGAAGACGGGGAAACCAGACAAGACGCCAAGAGGAGTCCACTCCGTGCCAACCACGCACGCACCCATTTCGCCCCCGAGTCGATCCAGAAAAGCATCCACCATTCCTCTATCAACGTACGACGCCGCTCCCCTTTTGCACTCTTACGACGACAGTCCGCAGCGTTGGTCCGGAGTCACCAACGGGCACCAGGCAGGCGTCATCATAGATCAGTTCCGGGGCGGTAAAGCGATCACCATTGAGGGAGGCACCAGCACCGGTGATACGACGAGCATCGGCGGCGGCAGCGATTTACGACTGGTAATAACGGCCAATCCCAGCGAGATCGAGCGCAATTACGAGCAGCCAACCAATCGCGGTGGTGGCGGAGGCGGCGGCGTTATCGGCGTCAGCTGCGGTGGCCAAACCCCACCGACACCCACGGTCGGCAAAACCCTGCTCAACACCAGTCCCAATCTCCTGCCGATCACCACAGCGACCGATACGTTCAACAACCTCAAGAACCTTGTGAAGATCGACAAGGGCTCCTCGCCATCGTCGGGCTCGAATTCGCAGGGAGGCGGCAGCTATCGCAAGGGCGGCTCCAACGGCTCGGGCTTCAAGAGCGCCGGCGGCAACGGAGGTTCTCCGGCCATTAGCGGCAACAGCGAGGGCGGCAGGAACGGCAGCCGATCATCTGGTGGATCGACCGGACACTTTTCCACTGGCTATAGCAAGAATTCCGCCAAAATTCGCCAACACGATAGTGAGGTGAGCCCAAGACCTCGACGATCTTACCAGGGTGACTCGTCGTCGTCGCGTTACTATTCGAAAAATAGTGACATTTTGGGTCAAGGCTTAACCGGCAGCTCCGATAGCTACAACGGCGGCTCCTCCACCGGCAGATACCAGCAGCAGCAGGACCAGCAAGGCGGAGCGCATCGTGGTAGTCGCAGCAACTATCACTCCAACTCCGATGGCAGCTACAATCGATCAATAAACTCGAACTCCCAGGGAGGAGGAGGAGGATCTGGGGCAGTCGGCTCTGGAAGCGGTGGTGGCAGCAATTATCGCTCCGCCCGCAACTACGAGAACGGCAATGGGAGCAACGGCCCACAGCCACGTTACGGCAGCGGCAACGGGAACGGCAACAGCAGCATCTCCAACTCCTCATCCGGCTACAACGGATCTGCAGCGAGCTCAACCAACAACAGCAAGTCGTCGTACGGGCCTTCGCGCGGTGGCAACGATGGAGGCGTGAGTGGCGGCTACAGCAGCAACTACCGCGACAGCTACGAGGACTCACCGTCGCACCAGCGCTACAACAACACCAACAGCCTAGAGCGGAACGGAGGAGGCGGATCGGGGGCAGGAGCGAGCGGAGGACCCCGCAGCTACGGCAGGTCGGAGGCGGATCGTTACGGCGGAGCACCGGCCAGTCGCACGCCCACTCTTCGCAACGGCAATGCCTCAGCCCAAATCTCTAACTCCACTTCCAACTCTTCGAACATTTCTCTGAACTCCGGATCAGCGGCGGCAGCAGGAGGAGCAGCTCCGCATTCCCAGCAACAGCAGCAGCAGCAGCAAGAGCGGCAGGAGCGCTCCCAGGCGGGCAAGGCAATCACTCCGCCACCGATCACCGGACGCTGGATACCACCGTCGCTGCGTCCGCAGCATGGACTTACCCAGAGCGAAAAGAACGACGCCGTCTTCCGACGCGTGAGGGGTATTTTGAACAAGCTAACGCCCGAGAAGTTCCAGGAGCTGAGCGATGAACTGCTGAAGCTGGACCTCAACTCAATTGTTATTCTGAACGGCGTGATATTGCTGATTTTCGACAAGGCCTTGGACGAGCCGAAGTACTCGTCTATGTACGCGCAGCTCTGCAAGCGACTGTCCGAGGAAGCCCCGTCATTCGATAAGGAACCGAACAACTCGTGCACCTTCCTGCGCCTGCTGATCGCCGTCTGTCGCGACAAGTTCAACAACCGACTGAAGCGCGACGAGAACGACAACCGACCACCGCCCGAAAATGAGGCCGACGAGGAGGAGCGCCGCCATCTGGCCAAACAGCGCATGCTCGGCAACGTCAAGTTCATCGGAGAGCTCAACAAGCTCGACATGCTGTCGAAGACCGTGCTGCATCAGTGCATCATGGAGCTATTGGACAAGAAGAAGAAGCGTACGGCCGGTGCGCAGGAAATGTGCGAGGACATGGAATGCCTGGCTCAGCTGCTCAAGACTTGCGGCAAGAATCTGGATTCAGAACAGGGCAAAGAGCTGATGAACCAGTACTTCGAGACGCTTGAACGTCGGTCAAAGTCATCTGAATATCCACCGCGGATACGCTTCATGCTAAAGGACGTCATCGAGCTGCGCCAGAACCACTGGGTGCCGCGCAAGCTGGGCACCACCGAAGGCCCCGTCCCCATAAAGCAAATACGCTCGGACGACGACTCGATTATACGCACCCCGTTCCCCAATCGCAACAGGGATATGCGCAACAACGATCGCGACTCGGACAGCTGGATGAATAGGTTCCATCTGAACATCCAGCCTGGCGGCTATAATGACATGTTTAGCGGACTGAGTGTCACGGGAGCTTCTCCGATTGTCTCGCCGTGAGTATAATTGATTGTAATGTGGGTTTAGTTGGGAAAAGCATAGTAGTTTATTTGGGAAAACCATTTAAAATATATTATCTATTGGCTTAGGAGGAGGATGAAAGGAGAAGAGGAATTTCCTACGATTTCATGTATCTTTGTGTTTTAGGTTTGCTACCAGCAATCGAGACCGAGATCGCGACAATCGCCAGTACAACAATCGTGGCGATCGCAACCGGGATCGCGACCAAGGCGGCAGCGGCGGAGCCAACTACGGCAATCGCTACAACAAGCACAACCAGAACGGAGGCGGCAGTGGCGGAGGAGGTTCCTCCAACAACCGAGAAAGAGATGATTCGCGTAGGAACAACGATCGCGACAGGGATCGCAATGACGGCCAGTATGGGGGCAATCAGCTGCTGGGTAGCAAGGAGTTGGCACCGCGGTTCAAACGCAACTTGATCACCACGAACCAGGATGCGGTGGAGAACTTGCAAATGCGCCCGGCGGCCAACTCCTTGCTCTTCCGAGCGGCCTCCCAGAACCAGAAGTTCCCGGCCACGTTGCCCATGTCCACACCGCCCAACAGCAGCGGCGGCAACAACCAAGGCGGCTCGCAGGGCAAGGATCAGAGTCAGCTGTCGAACTCGCACTACCCAATGCTGGGCACGCCCACCTCCCATTTGATGAATCCAGCGCGTCCCTCGTCGACACCATCTGCCGAATACGCCGAAAGCCGAAATCTGCTGGGAGCGCAGCACGAGAGGGGCCTGAAGGCCACCACTTCATCGCCGAACTTTGGATCGGGCGCGGAAAAGCTGGGCGACCAGAGCGAGGGCCAGGCGGCCAGAAAGGGCTCGCACGACGGCAAAGATCAGGCTAAAAATGGTGGTTCCTCGGAGAGACCAAGCACCCCGGTCGGCGGTAATGGCTCGGCCAAGCAGCAGAAGAAGGACAAGGGCCCCAACAAGGAGGAACTGTCCAAGAAGGCCAGCCAGTACTTCAAGGATAACTTCTACTACGACGAGGAGGAAGCGGATGCTGAGGTGAAGGATGATAGTGAGGTCAAGGCAGCGGAAACGGAGAATGCTCCGGCTGAAGATTCGGAGGCAAAGGAGGATGGCGCTACACCTGCGCCCACTCCAGATCGCTTTACAGCGCTTGTGGATGGATTCCTCGAGCTGAAGCTGCCAGAGAAGTCGCTTAAGGATGTGTGCCTCAATCTGCTGATGGAGGTCTTGGATCGTGTCAACGATGTTTATCTGGAGCGCGTCGTGAGACTGTTGCAGACATTGCGCAAGCAGTCCAACATCAAGTCGAACATCGTGGTCGAGGTTTTCAAGCAGCTGGTCAACAAGATGAACGAGCGGGAGGCGCTCAATCCACGGATTGCGTCTCTCGTTGCCAGTGTCCTGGCCAAGACCGTGTGCGAACCGGCCCTGCTGAAGCTGAACGACATCGCCAACTTCACGGACAACGGCCAGCACTATCCGCTGTTCTTGCTCGTGCTGCAGCAGCTGGTCAAGGTCATCGGCAAGGATGCGCTGGAGGAGAAGTTCCGGGCTAGCAAGGTGGATCTGATTAACAGTCTGCCGGAGTCGGACCGCAACAAGGAGCGACTGGCCGAGATACTCGAGGACCGCCAGCTGTCTTTCCTCTACCCGCTGCTGAAGGTGCAGGCCGAGATGCTGAAGCAGCTGCAGAGTGACCCGAACCCCAACAACTTCTACAAGTGGGTCAAGGCAAACGTGGACAACAAGTACTACAAGGACCCGGGCTTCATCCAAGCCCTTATGACCGTGGTGGTCAAGTACGTGACCAAGGAGACGACGCTGGCGGCCAACATCGACCCCAAGGAGCACCCCGAGAAGTCGGTGACCCAGAAGGAGCAGCAGCTGCTGGAGAACTACAGCCAGATGCTGCAGACCTTCCTGGGACAGAACGAGCTGCAGCTGATGGCCCTCTACGCCCTGCAGACGTTCTGCTACAACGAGAATTTCCCCAAGGGTAAGCACTAATATTTCTTCTTCCTTTCGATACTCATTGATTGTTTTTTGCCTAAGGTATGCTGTGTCGTTGGTTCAAATATCTTTACGAATCTGAAATTATCGAGGAGGAGGCATTCGTCTTGTGGAAGGAGGAGATTTCCGACAAATATCCAGGCAAAGGATCTGCGCTGTTCCAAGTGAACGCCTGGTTGACTTGGCTGCAGGAGGCCGAATCAGAGGACGATGAGGATTAGGACGCACCAGTCCCGCATAACAACAACGCTATATGTTTATCACTTCCAATATTTATTCACAAATCGATAATGATTACATGATGAAAAAGAACAAAACTAACAAAAAAAAATCAAACAAGAAATAAGAAAAGCTGATGGAAGTTTCAAATCGCGGTTGCAAATCTTAGTCAAATTATAGTAGAAGAAACAACAAAAAAACATTTAATCAAAATTATTTGATATCCAACAAATTCAAAGAACTTTAACAACCAAGTATCAATAAATAAAACGCAATAGACGGCAAGCATAAACTATATTTAATCCATACGTCATAATCGCCAGCGAAATTAGTAAATTACAATTGACCATTGACTTCTCAAGTCTAACTCATAACTAGTGAATTTCAACTACAATTTTTTTTCCTACATATACCAACCGGAACTGATCTTTAAATCGAATTTCAATTGTTTGGTACTCTCGCATATTTCCCCGATTGTGTATTTAATTAAGTAGGTCAAATCAAACGACAACGTAAACATTATATGAAAACAGCCCAATCGACGCGCGCAGAAGGGAGCGAAAAAATCTGAATGTAATTGTGAACAAAATATCGTATATATGTATTTTAACTCAACAAACGTAAACATTAAAATCTCGCCCACTACATAGAGCCTTAATAAATGCAACCAACACTGCGAACGGCGAAAGCGAAGGAGTTTTTATTGGGTTTGAAGAGGGAAAATTTGAATTTGGCGCCAAAGGCTTTTGCAGCTGCCTATCGATTGCTATGTATGGCAATTGGGCAGCCCTGGTCATTTGGCGCTAGTTTGCCAAAAATCGTTTGGGTCATCAAATATTAATTAAACAATTACTGTTTATATTCTTATTAAAACAAGAGTTCCATACTTTTATTAGGAATTTTCCCTTAATTTGTTTAAAAACAAACGATCGTTGGGAGAATTTATGGTTAGTTTGAAACGTAATTTAACCATCTGGCAGCACTGGTCAAATCTGCAATTTCATTGTTTTCCTCGTAAACTTTTCTTGTTTATATCTGAAGTTCCTCAAAAATGGAGCCTGTAGCTTCCTTAGAGGCCGGAGGAGTTGCACCGGCGAAGGACTCCGGTCTCTTCACCTCCCATTGCGTCCACCTGGAGGCGGGACCCTCGCAATTCACCGTGCGCGCCTTGAAAATGCAGGGCAGCACCCTGCTCATAGTGAATCCCAAGGAGTCCGAGGTCTTCGAGGAGCTAGCGGTGGCCATGCCCTCCCGCAGCCCCGCCAGCAGCGAGGCCATATCCTCCACCATCCTCGGCGGACATGGGCAGACCGACTCCTCGGTGCTGGCCGCCAAGCTGAGCAAACGCTACAGCCGGCAGTTCTATGTGAGCCTGAACCTCAAGCTGGACCGACTGGTGGGCCCGCTGTTCGAGAAGTCGCTAGTCACCTACATGCACGACCATCTGGAGCACTTCGCCTGAGTGGGTACTACTTAGAGTGGTGGTGTGGTATAAATTTAACCTGCGGCTCATGCTTATTTCTGGTTCACGTGCACACAGGGCCCGCCGATGACACGGCGCCGCGTGGGGGTCACCATCACCATCTACCATATCTATTTCGGGGACCGGCGGCTACCCCACGGACACAGCTCCCCGTGCGCAGCACTCGCACTCCACCAACTCACTATCTGGGATCTCCGGTTCCCGATCTCCGCTCAGACGTCATGTGGCGGCCGAGTGAGCGCGAACTTTAAACGTGTATCGCTGAGAACGATTTTTGTACAATAAATTTATTGCCCTAAGTAAGTTTACAGACGCCTCGAACGCTTTATCAATTGTGTCGCGATAGCGGTGCTCGATGTAAGGAGAGGTCACCCGCCGTGGGAGTGATCGCGTGCCGCCCGCATGCTCTTCGAGCGGCCCCACCACCCAGTGCTTTGAAGGTCAGTTCGGCTGCACCAATAGCTTCATAGGATGGGTATGGGATTGCAATGTATTCTGTTAGTCAATCAGTTCGCTTAATTTACACAAAGGTTATGTTGGTAAAAAAAGTAAATAGTCGTGCAGAAAGATATTCATTTTTAATAACATTTCATCGAGATTACCTACCCACCCCACTTCTAAAGTCATATTCACTTTATTAGATCTTTAATAATGGGCGCACGCCTAGTTGGTCAAGCAATCTGTTTCAATTAGTTAACGATCCTGGCTATTAAGTGATGACTGGCACAACGACTATTTGCCTTTTCATTGTGAACGTATCTGTATCAAAGAACTGGACATTTCCTCAAGTGACTTGAGCAATTATCATTCTTAACGATCTTTCTTAAGCAAAAATCAAAATGACTTGGATTTATACATGTCAGTCCAAGAGCTGTAGAATTATAGAATTAAATTGGATTAGGTAATTAAGAAATTATGATATATTAGTCTATCTATACCATCTGTAACACAAGTGACACGGTCAAGTACCATGTGGTAGATAATATTATAATATGTTTTGTTTCTTGGGTGTCGATACGCTTAAGCTTAATCAATTACTTATTGTGAAATAATGGTTATAGACAATATAAAAATTATGAATTGTTAGTAGTCGGAGAGGGACTATAGATATTATTACTATACTCTATTTTATTAGCACTCTGTTATCCCTTTGGAAATCATCCCTTATAATAATTTTCATGATTTTGGATGGACGAGGGCTAAACGTTCGAGTCACTTCCTGCTTGATATTCCAATTTCAATGATTGTGATATCCGTAATATCCACGCTATGAGTGGGCAACTTTTCAGAATGGTTCTGGAGCCCAGTACAGAAGCGTACCTTGCTCACATTCTTTCCATGTTTGATGGACTGGAATACCTTCGTACACCTTATATCTTTCGGCATTCTCAGACAGCAAGTGCGGCTTCACTTCCTGCCCGCCAATCGTAAATCCAGAAGGGCTGATAAGGCGCCTCAATTACCCCCGCCAAGAATGCCAGTCGTATATCGCGAAAGAGCCCCCAGCGGCGTTGTGTAAGTGTCGCGGGATCTTACCGCATGGATGTGCCATTGAAACTTTTCCGCTAAACTTCAAAATAGAAAAGCAACAACACGAAAATACGAAACAAATAAAAATTAGCCTCTCATAATAATGCCCAGTCTAGACGAGATATTGTCAGGCGTATCAGCAGCAGCAGTGGTAACAGAAACAATAGCATATCGCTCCTAAATAGCAACACCCATTGAACGGGTATAAAAATAGAGCCCCTGCCGGTAGGTCTGCGCTCCGGTCTGTGGGTCTGTGGGCTCCCACGAATGTCTGGAATGTTTTTTCCCCCGACTTTCTGCTTTCGGTTCCCCAGTTGGCTAATAACTTTTCCTTTTTGGCCATATCACAGCGCTGTCTGGCGATAAGCGCCCTATAAATAATAGATCCCAGTCGGCCGAATTCGACGGCCAGCCATCTGGGGCAAATGGATAGGGCTGGGAGATGCGAGTGCTGGTGCTCCATGCCGCGGTGGCATGTCCCTGCTCCGTGGGATGATGACTGGCCGGGCCGTGGTACATGGACTTTGGAAGTCTGTCGGTGGCGGCAACAAAGTAATTAGCCTTCCGCGGGTCTAGCATAGTCATATCAGCGCTCCCAGTGGGTTCCACCGCGGCGATAAGCCGCCTGGTCTTCGAGTGGACCCTTCTCCACGGCGGCGGTGATGGCGGCGGCGGCCACTGCAAATGTGCATCTCGGCGATAAAGCCTCGGTTCAGGCGCACGCCCAAGTTGGATCCGATGGGCTGCGAGCGGAGCGCATAGGAGATCCCAGGCGGGGCTTATCGGAGCAGGCAACCTTTGCCAGCCATCCGGACCCCGCCGGTTATCGCTCGAGTGTTGTTAATTTGATAGAAATATTGAACATCACTTCGCCCGGCGGACTGCACCCTGCGGATCCGGATGGATCCGGATCGCCCAGTTGGGCTCCGATTTGTTTTTATTTACGCCGAGCTTCGAACCACGGAAAATTAATAAGCGCACACGCTTTTGCCATCCCCCAGAAATTCGCAATGTTCGTTGGCACTTCATTCCTTTTGGAATGCTCAGCTTATCAGCGGTCCGGAGGAGCTTCTGGACTTTTGGCATGTCCGAGGGGGGGAATCGAGTTTTAAGCTCGGATCGATGGGGGTTCGGGAGGCGGGGAGGCGGGGAGACTAGGGGGCCGGGGATTGGGGACTGGCTTATCGACAGTCGCTCGCGCCATACAAAGTTCACCCAGGCAGCCAGAAAATCCGGATTTTTTGCTCTACTCATTTTTAAGCGTGGACAAGACATAAGAAATAGGTTGCGCCCGGGGTCCTTCATCGCCTGCCTTGGATTTTGGCTAGCGATACGGGTCTCTGCGGCGAAGCCAAGGCCGGGCTTCGGAAGATTCCGCTGAACTGACCTCGCCGGGCGCGACTGTACCGGACGGCGGGCTGCGGTCCGATTATACCCCCTATCTATTTATAAATCATGATTGGGCATCTGGGCGGGGGACTGGGAACTGCGAGCTGGGAGCTGGGAAATGGCAATGAGTCCGCGTCCACGTTCGCGTCCACCTGTCGCTCTGCTGATAGAGGGCAAGGGCTTATCAAAGTCCCTGATGTCATGTTGTCTTTACGTAAGCCCGGGACCCCACTCGTTGGCCCGTGCATTCGGCGGATTACGTGGGATCGGTTGGATCGCTGGGAGCCGCGGGGGTTGGCTGCGCTCCGCAGCCCGAAGGTGGAGCGAAGGTTGCTCCGCCAGTGATTCACGGGACCAGACAGCGCCGCCGCCGCCTGATAGCGGCGATAGCTAATAGCTGATAGCTGATAGCCACCACCCAGCAGAGCGCAACTCCGCTTCCCGTCGTGCCATTCGCGTCATGGCGCAGAAAGTTGCGGCCCGAAAAAGATATCGGGCGGCGCATGTGGCCGTGTTTGTTGACTTGGCCTGAGATAGCCGCCTTATCGCTGGCCCCCAGACGCAGCGCCCACACACTGAGGTGAAAACGGCGGGCGAACCCAGCCGTGGGACGAGGGTTCGGGATTGTGGGCTCAGACATACCTTTGGGAAGTTTGCTATCCCAGCAAATGTAATAAACCTATAAATGAACAAGACCTACTTTTAAAATTAGCAAGGCCTTCATCCTTAGGGCAATTAGATATGTCTAAAGATAGATATTTTCTAAAGATCTTTCAGGGAATGTGATCAACGTTTCATTATGGGGTTTTCTTTTGCAAGGATAAGGATGAAATGCTTTCTGTTTATTAATATAAATACAAATCATTCAAAAAGACAGTTTTCTCGGTATACTATTATAGGTAAGATTATGATTTTCTTTAAATATTTTCCCCAACAAATTTGGAGTCCTACTGCTTTATTATTATCTTATGATCACTTCTAAAAACTTTAAGGTTTTGTTTGAGGTACATTCATCCTGTAGACCCTATCCATGGATACTAGCCTTGCTATTTCTTATGGAAACCTTTTTATACTTTTAACATACTACCTAAAAAAAATTAATTCAATTCCCTTGAGTCCATGGAATTGGCTTTGTTTACATAACAAATCTATTTGTGGAAGTGATGCGACGCGATCTTGTAGGAGTCTGCTTGTTGGTTCTAGAAAGGCAATCTTAGTCGTGAAAGCTCGTCTATAGTCTAGAAGTGGTCCCCGCTTTCCCGACCACACTACCCACAGTTTTCTCCGAGGCCCCAGATGTTGACGCACCTGTGCGAGCGAAGGGGTGGCGTTCGGATCGGGAGGGGCGCACTGGTGCGCAGGGCGGGGCTGCAGGGAATTCGCTACGCGGTACGAAGTGCAAGTCAGGCAGACGGCACCGGGCGATAACGCTTGCCCCCCAAAGAGCGATCATCGGGCGCACACATGCACGCGGTACATATGTTGGCTGGCTGGCTGACTGGCTGACTGGCTGACTGGCTGGCTTTCCACTTGTGCGTTGATAAGCGGGCCCAGACCGCAGCCCCCCGCCCCCAGGCACCCCACCCCGAAGCCACCGTGCCCTCCCGTACGGAGTCCCACTCACGTAGTGTGTGCTTTTGCCCCAGATCCACTGGCCCCAGTGGATTTTTTCCACCGCCTCCGTCTGCTACGCACCTGCTCTCCTAGACTCCAGTGTTTTGGTTCCGTCTGCCGGGCTCCCACCTCCCACCTCCCCCGTCGCCACGCCCCCTCCGCCTGACCCGTCTGCAGCCTTCGGCGGTGATAAGCGTTCCCTGTCCGTGCCGTCTGGGCGACCCCTTATCGCCGGCCGAGTTTCGCATATTACCCGAACGTCTGCAGGCGAGCGGCTCATTCGATCGGCAAGCGCGTTAGCGAGAGCAACCACTACTTCCTCGATCAGCAGCCACCACACCACACCACACCACACCACACCACACCATGGATATAGTACAAAAGTCAATCTTCAACAGCGGCCCGGCCAGAGGCATCTACGAGCCGCCCGTGGGCTACTTCACGCCGTTCAACACCCCGCCATACATCGCTGGCTACACGGATTCGGGCAGCTGGCTAGCGGATCACCACATCCAGCAGCAGCACCACCACCAGCAGATGCAGCACATCAGGTTCCCCACGCCGCCCATCACGCCGCCGCGTCCCGTCGCCGGATACGGATACAGCCAGCGCACCCAGTCCGTGATCATGAAGGCCCACGGCCAGCAGGAGGACCTCTGCCGCAGTCCCGTGGAGTTCCAGGAGGACAGCAAGTCCTGCAGCAGCGGCAGCGAGTGCGGCACCGCCAGCGATTTCGTCTGCAACTGGATCGATTGCGACAGGTGAGGATCGGCTTTAATATAGAGCTACTGGGGGTTAAGTGTGAGTCAAACAGATCATCAGTTTTGAAGTAGTCTTTATAAGGAAAAATACAGTATCAGTAAAAAAGCTATTTTAAAACTTACCAGAGGATCTTGCTTGAAAAATGTGTTCCATAAAGGAATATTTTAAAAAAAAACGTTGATATACATGGTAAAATATGAGCTACGTTTAATGAGTACAGTTTTTCTTTTGTTGCCAATACCATATATAAGGTAATTAACATAGCTGAGTCACTTTTAATAGCCTATACCATCTATACTTAAAGTGAAATATATTAAACAGCTTCCTTTTCCATTAAAACTGATTACGCATTATATTTGTTGAACTGTTGGACTGAGCTTTCTGATAAACCAGTTGCGATAATAATATGATATTGGGTCAAATTGATAGGAATAATACAAAGGGATAGTCTAAGATTTCGGATAAAACATATATGATAAGAAAATCAGCATGGTTTTTCCCTATTAACCCGAAATATTATCTGCTTTTGCAGGGTTTTCGACACACTGGAGGCCCTGGCGCAGCACGTGACCCAGCGACATGCGATCGCCTCCCTCACAGACGGACTCTACTACTGCCGCTGGCGGGGATGCCAGCGCAGCGAGCGGGGCTTCAACGCCCGCTACAAGATGCTCGTCCACACCCGCACCCACACCAAGGAGAAGCCCCACCGCTGCCACCTGTGCGAGAAGTCCTTCTCGCGGGCGGAGAACCTCAAGATCCACATCAGGTCGCACTCCGGCGAGAAGCCCTACAAGTGCAGCTTCGAGGGCTGCCAGAAGGCGTACTCCAACTCCTCGGACCGCTTCAAGCACACCCGCACCCACTCCATGGAGAAGCCGTACATGTGCAAAGTGCCCGGCTGCCAGAAGCGCTACACGGATCCCTCCTCGCTGCGAAAGCACGTGAAGACCTTCAAGCACAGCATTCACCTGATCGCCAGCCAGCCCCTCAGCCTGCCCAGCGCCCCCTGTCTCCTGGAGGCCAGTAACGAGTCCGCCTTCACATGTCTACCGGCCGCCGGCAGTGCGGAGTCCACCTGCTCCTCCTCCTCCGCCCGCTACTACGATGACTCCAACAACGAGCCCAGCGACTACTCGCTGAAGCCCAAGCCGGATGCGGAATTCTCTCCCAGCTACTGGCTCAACGAGCGGCAGCACAGTTACCTCCGCAGCGAGGACTTCTTCGTCAAGATGGACGTGGAGTCGCCGCTGGACCTGCGCATCCACAGAATTTGAACCGACCCACCGGTTCACCCTCGTCTCTCTTCCCCATCTAGTCATTGCGCTGGTCCCCAGCTCTTGTCACTACACCTAGATTACTGTTTAACCTGATTAAAGACTGTTGTATTTGAAGAGCTCTAGTTTGGCATGGTCACTGCATGGGGTTATCAATGGAGCGGGATCTGGGGAGAGTGGGAAATTTCCCTTTTTTGATAGTGGTTCCGGGAATTCCGACTGCTATGATGATTAAGTTGAAATACACACAATACTTTTCTTTGTTTCCTTCCTAGAAATATGTTCCTTTTAATGTGTATTAATTTTTAATCTTTTGTTAGGTTGCAAGTCCGATCCAACCTATACAGGGTAATATTTTACAAACTCGGCATATAGGAAAAGGAATATAGGATAGTCTTCCTTAATGCATTTAAAAGTGAGAGACTAAGATCGCTTAGATCGTAAAATCAAAAAAAAAAAAACAATAATTATCATTATCTTTTGCTACGTAATAAGAAAAAAATAGGAAAAATAAATTTTTTATAAAAATTATTTTTTGGCTTAACAAGATCTGCATTGCCTCTATTTTTAACAGATTAATTTTAATTCTTTGATTTAAAATTTTCTGAACATATGGTAAAAATGTGGAGTGGTCAAAAGTCGACCATAAGGCTTTTAAGTTATAGAGCAAATTAACAACCAAATATTACTTAAAAAATCGTGACTTAAAAAACGAATCGATTGGCAATTTTAAAAGAAATCAATTAGTTTTCAAAATTAAATAAAGATCAACGTGTTGATGCAACCCTTGAACTAACAACCAATTGGAAAGTACCACGAGACCTTAATCTCCTTCGATAACACTTTACACCCCTAGTCGCCCTGTGTTTCGGGGAAAATCCCCATTTCGAATGGCTAGGCCCACAGAATGCTGCATATTTGAAAATATTTATTGTTTAAATGCGAATCTAGACGAGTTTTTCACAACTGTTATTAACAGATTTAATCTTTTTTGCGGCTTATAGGAATGTTAGTTGATCTAGATAACCTCTCGTTTTTACACAAACAACAAGAACAAACAAAATAAATAGCAAAAGTATTTCACATTTGAAATAGATAAATACACTTTGAAAGCGGTATCAGGGTGTTCACTATATATATACGCATATATACTGGCAACGTACTACACAGTAGAAACAAATTACTCAAATTAATATTATTGTTGCACTCGCGTCGTTTAAGGAAACAAATACGCTGCAGTCCCACCTGCGGGATGTGCTCGTGGTGCGCGCCCAGCCAGCACCATGTCCAGTCACCATAAGCCGGTTCATTACGCTCTAAAAAATCTTACAACTCGTACAATATATTGTCGGCAAATCGGGCACTCGTTCAGCACTTTGCCACAGCTCGTGCAGGTGGCCATGTGCCCGCACTCCAGGAACACGCACTCGATGGGCGCGTCCATGCAAATCTTGCACAGCTCGTCCGTGGCCAGTTTCTCAACAGCTGCAAAAACATTTCGAGCATTAGTAGGGCAAACTTAAGGGATAAAGTCCAAAGCTCACCTGGGCACTCACGCATGGTTTTCCACAGCCTGCTGACGCGGTCGAGCAGCTCCTGCTTCTCGCAACAGCCTTTGTAGTCAACGCGGTGCAGCATCAGCACCTCCTTCAACTGCTTCACCGTCAAACTCTCCAAGTCTTTTCTGTAGGTCAAAAGAGGCATGAAATCACTTTTGGATTTACATAAGTAGACAATAAATCACTTACAAATCCTCAAAGTCTTCCAAATTGACGAAACGCGAGTCAATGCCGGCGGTCGGCTCAAAGTCCGACGGTGCCGGATACACATGGATGCCCTCGTCGTCGTCCCAGCGGATATCATCATCCTGCGTGGGCGAGAACTCAATGGTCGGCGTAATGGGCATATCCGGGGATCTGCCGCCAGCAGCCACGCTGATTGCGTCCACGCTGAGAGGAGACACCGCATGACTGTCGGCGTCGGAGACCTCCACAGACTTGGTGCGCTGCTCCAGGTACGTAAGGAACTCCTGCAGCTCCCTCTTGATGTCCTCCTCGGACATTTGCGAGTTCTCCAGATGGCGTCGCATTTTCTCCACATGGCGACGGATGTTTGTCTTGTTCTTACCGCAGCGCTGGCAGCTCTGGCGATGGGAGTGCGCGTGAAGGCCGTGCTCTGGCTGTTCGCTAAGGGTCGAGAGCCCCAGGCTGAGACCAGGTCCACCTGGCGCCACCGGGGACTCGTCATCGCTAGAGTGGTAGCGACGACTCAAGTAACCATCGGAGCGTCGGCGGGTCACCTTCTTTGCGCGCTGCGGCACGGCGGGATGCAACGCTGGACTTGGATTGGCCGGACGCTGCTCTATGTTTACGGTTTGAGTGCTTTCGCCCGCCTGGCCTTCTTCGCCTTCCACTGCTGGTCTGGAGCGCAGCGTCACCTCCAAGATCTCCTCGGCGGCACTGGTGGTCGGCGTCTCCTCCACCGCCTCGATTCTGTTCACTTCGAGGACTTGCCACTGATCCAGGTGACTGCTGTTGGTGTCCGTGGTGGCCTTGCTCTCGTCAGAGATGCCACCGATTGCGCCCAGCTCCTCAAAGCTCGACTGCGAGGAGGCGTCCGCCTTGGAGCTGCTCGAGCCCGGCTTGGAGCAGCCCGGACTAGCAGCTGTGGTGCCTGCAGGTCCACCATCTCCAGCCACCTGGCCTGTGGGACTGGGTGCTGCGGGTGCATTGACCACCCGAGCACTGGTGTCGGTTTTGAGCGACAGTGACACGCGCTCGCTGAACGTGGCCATAATCTCATCGTCTGAACACTCGCAGTCGGACTTGCTGTGCGCCTCCTCATGCTCATCTCTATCCTCCTCCTCGTCCTGACGGGCCGCCTGGGCCTGGCTGCTACTGCTGGCATCGCGATTATTCGATGCCTGCGTGGAAGTCGAGGGACTGCTGCTGCTCTGGCTGCCCCCATTGGTGATGGTGGTGGCTGCTCCTTGATGCACATGGACGCGTTCTGGCCCGCCGTTTACGGCACTGGCGTAAGTGGGAATCTCACGAGTGGAGACGCGCGGCTGCTCAAAGATGTGGGAGGGCGCCTCCGGCTGCCTGCTCTCCGGCGGTTTTGCAGGGGCTTTCGAGTCAAACGAGGCTAGCGAATCACTTATGTTGTCGCTCAGGTTGGAGAAGAAATTTTGGCACGACTGTTTAATGCTGTCGATGGGGTTGGCCTGGCCACGACCCGGACTGTTAGAGGAGGCGTTCGAGCCGCGGCTCCTGTCCACCTGGGCGACATGGGTGAGGACGAGGCCCACCAGCTCCTCTTTCTCTGTGGATTAAAGCGGGTTTAATTTATATTCATATACTAGAGGTTTCTCCTCCATTCCTGGGCGACCCCCAGATGTGTGACTCACCTAGACAGCCTTCAGTGGAGATGTGCTTGGACTGCAGATAGAAAATCAGGTCCTTGGGTTTGAGCTTTAGCAGATCTGTCTTTAGCAGAGGACGCTGGGCGAAAACAGAGCATCGTTGGCAGCGCCTGGACGCAATGCAGTTGGCACAGTAGTAGCGTCTAATGGGAGGAAAGAAACGCGGTGATTCCCCGAAATCTGGGACGCACTTCTCATGTTCGCTACTCACTTGCAGTCGAAGCAAGCGCGCTTGCGACGAAAGACCGTGAATTCCACTCCGCAACTTTCGCAGGGCATCGTGGCCGCTGGTCAGTGGGGCAGCTGCTCCTATCGACCGTGTCCTTGCGCTGAATCCTTGCCCTTCCTGGCAACTGCTCCTCCCTTCCGCTGCTCACGCCCACTGTGCTGGCATTGCATTTGTTTTTCAATGTCAACGCCGTGAATCACTGGTTGGCCACCGCTCGGCGCACGGCTATCGTTTCCCCTTGGCAACGAATAGGTCAAGGGTGGCGGGGAACAGGATCCACTCAACACTTAATCGTAGGCAGCTGACTGCGTGCGCGGTGATTTTTGTTAATTTTTATCAGGCAAAAATAGCAATTCAAGGTACCAGGGCTGCGGTGATCTATATACGTATGTGGCACGGTTGCATCGAGAAAATGCTATCGGACTGGTCTGCCGATAAAGCTATCGATTGGCGCAAGGAATGGCGCCTAATTTGAATGCAGCCCACCTGAATCTATGTAAATATTCTACATTAAGATCGAGTTCCCATAATTGCAAATTTAATTGCGCCATCACACACTTACATTCCTCGTCTACCTACTATTTAATTATTCTACTGTGATCTCCACTTAAATGCACCTCATTTGCATCCCTATAACTGCCAATCACAATCAATTCGCCTCTACAACTACTATTTTAGTTGCTTTTATTTAATTCACATCCACTACTTACAGTTAAGTATGTAATTGTATGCATTTAAATAGTTAAGTGCCATAAAAGGTTGCAATCTTGTTTAAAATAATACATCAATTAGTTGCTAAGTATTATACGGTCTGCCTTCTGCTCCGCCTTCAAGTCATTTAGTTATATACACATGTGGTTGTTTCCAATGATTGAGCTTTTCCGAAATTCTTGTCGATAAGTCTTTAATTACATAAACAAATGCGTCCGTTGTTGCTCCGGCCAGAATGTTGTCCAGTCTCAATAACAAGAGCTGGCTGATGATGGCAGTTGGAGTCCGTCCTCAAGCAGCGCCAGCACCGCATCGTTTGTTTTCAGTGGCCACGGGTGTTTTAAGGGTTTTCTTCTTTGCTTTCTAGGGGGAACTTAAGCAGCAGCGAGAGAGAGAGCGAGTCGTCAGTGAAGGTGAAAATGTACATTCTTTAATTTCTATTGGCGAGTTGAACGTTGCTTGGCCCTGAAGAGACTGCAGGCTTGCACTATGACACGAGACCCGGATCCTCGGCCTTCACGTGGCTCTGCAGGGGATCGTCGTTGTTGTTGTCATCGTCGTGGATGCCCGACGACACCAGGGCCCGGTTCTTCTCGTAGTCCACAAAGTCGTCGAAGAGACTGGGCCACGCTTCGGTATCGTCGTAATTTTGTATATCACATTGTTCCGTAAAATTGAGGTACATGTTCCATGTATCCTTCGGTATGCGGCGTATATTCGGGTGCTTTTCGAGGAAGTGTATCCAGTTGGAGAAGAGATCAGGTGTTTGTACAGTGAACACTAGTTTCCACAGGTCGATGGCCATCTCGAGGGAGAGGACGCGCTGGTCGGGCTCCAGGCCAAAGCTGAAATGTGAGATCATCGTTATATTCGGTGCTGCAGTACAGTGGGATCATCATACCGGAAGGTGAAGCGGTACAACTGCTTGAACATCTCGGCGTCCGCCTTGAGCATCTCGATCGTCTGCTCCAGCCGCACCCGGATGCTGGCTATTGTGTCCGCCCGCATCTTGTGCAGCCCCTCGATGAACTCCGCCTTGGTGAAGCGGCACATCTGCGAGGCATCCAGGCACCAGGCCAGGACGAGTATGGCGAACTCATCGGGCTGATAGTTGAGGTCATTGCACAGTCGCTCGATGCCGTCCGTCAGTATCATGTCCTCGTCGTCCGGATCTTTGTACACATCGAACAGTTGGTTCAGCGTCTGTTGCGACACCTCCATGGATTCCTTGACGGCTATTTGATTATACAAAACTTAATGAGTACTGTAACAATGCACGACCGCTGCGCTGACTCACCAGTTGTTATGATATCGCTCATGGTGGGCGCACTGCCATTAAGCAAACCTAAAGACTTAAAACTATTACGCTTAGTATCACAATTGTTTGCTTTTGCTGGCTTGAGTGGAGTTCGGCTGGAGAGCAGTTCATCGGTTTCTAGAGCGGGCGGGCGAAACGAGAGAGGGTTCTTAGACTTTGGATAATTATCCACTGGCTATGGAATACCCACCTAGGGCGCAGCGCTCGTTGGCATTGGGATTAGTGCCCACCGATTCGTAGCAATTTGCAAGGCTGGTGGTCGTCTGGCAGGCGTTGGAATTGGAATTGTGTGAGTTGGGGGACGCGGCGTTCGTTGGCATCGATTGTTCGGCGGCAGACTGGAAGCATTTCAGGCAATTGCCCATAGTGGGTGCGTGTGCTGGGTGCACCAGGCCCGAGCTACTCCGCCGGCTCCACCTGCAGTTGCTGGCTCCCTAGCAGGAGCACGCGCTGGCTTCCAGTTTCGCTGTGGCTGTGGGGCTGAGGGGCGGGCTGGCTGGCTGGCTTGCTAGCTGCTGGAACTTGTGATTTTTCGGGTGGGGGGCGTGGATGTGAGGTTTGGTCCTATGGCTCCTTGGGGATTTACTGACTATGCATTGGCACTGCGATTCCCTCTCCGCGGACTGGCATATGGTAGTGGCCCTTGCGATTCCGAGTACGAGTACGAGTACGATTCCGATTCCGATTCTTTGTTGCCACTGCGATTGCTGTTGTTATTTTGGTGCCTCCTACGCAAACGCACACTCACGCGTATACACATACATGTGCAGGTTGCAACTGCAGCATTAAGTGCCACCGAATCGCGCTCGTCTCTTGCACTGGCTGTTTTCATTCACATTTTCAGTTCACCCGTGCTCACGACGATTGTCTAACATTAATTTGGTGCAACTTTAAAATGTGATTTATCTCGCTTTTTCACTTGTTTTTTTCTGACGGGCATTCGGACCAGGGCTGCACGAGTCGACCAGGGCTGCACTGCTCTCGAGTGGTTGTGGGCGATACTATTTCAGGCTGGCAATGCCCTATCGCGAGAGAGAGAGCCACAGTGGTCCCAAAAATCACTCCTATTCAAATTTTAAAAATTTATGATTTAAATTTTTTATAAATACGTTACTTTATGGTTTTAAAAATGTATGAAAACAATAAGGTCATGGTTACTATATAGGAGCTAAATCAAAAAATTTTTTTTTTTAAAACTGTTCTCTAATTACTGTTTCAAGAATGCTTATAGCATTAAATGTTAATAAATATTTTATTAATTGTTTATTTTATTTATTTATTTTTCACAATATTTTATTCATCTAAGTTGGTGAAAAGTACTCCCGCTATACGCCCACTGTGCGTAATGTGAGCGCCGGAGTTTGAGCCAAGTTAACAATTTCATTCAACAACATGCAGTCGGAGCGGTAGAAAGTGCTTCCGGGTAACTGGTACATACGTGCATATTCTGGCGATCGCAGAAGAAACTTTCGGTTCGGTTGGCTAAAAAGAAAAGTGTCAGGCTGCCGCGGTGGGAAAATCCCAATCCTGCACTGGAAAAGCGGTCTTGAACCGGGTCGGCAAACTGGAAGTGAGTGTGTGTATCCGTGGTAAATGGTTGACTGCCTCGATTTCGGTTGTTTTTGGGCAATTCAAAAGCCAGCCAGCAAGGTTGACTGAACTTGGTAGTTGCTTGCTAGATATGTAAGCCAAACTCCGTCGTGTGCAGTACATGGGTAATGATTTCTGTGTGCGTGAGTGTGGGCCTGTGATTCTTCGGCCTCGGCTACACTTTTCTTTTTCGTCTTCGGATTATTAGTCCACAACGTGTGAACGTTGGTAGCAGTTGGCTGGAAAAGGGCAAAACGAAATCTGCTTAAGGGGTAATTTGAGCCATCTTCGAGCCCAATTTAATTGCCTAACCACGGTCGACATAAGCAAAAATATAATGTGAAAAAAGTATATCAAAATGAACACCATTTAACTCATATACAACTTTCAAAAAGATAAAGCATTCACTACCGAAAAAGATTGACGATCTACAATATATTATCTATTTGAGAGGTAATATCTTAGATAAGTACTATGTAGACCTCTCAGAAATAATGTAGAAATGCTTGAGAATATCAAATTTAGAAGTTAGAAAACAACAAAATAAAAAAAAATAAACACATTTTCCCCGAATCACTTCCTAAAAATAATTAGTTTGACTCCCAAAATTACAAAATATGCAAGCTTCGTTTATTCTTGGAAACCTAATAAGTCACCATCCCCATTTTGAACCTTAGGTATACATCATTTCGGCCATGGCCGACAGCTTCTTGGGTATGTTGGCCATATTTTCTAGGTAGCAGGACAGCTCATCGACATTCACTTCGTCGGCGTTCTGGGTCGGAGGATGTGCGCCTTCATATTGAAGAGCCTTCTCCAGTTTTTCGCATTCACTTATCATGCTTGTAAAGTCATATGCATTTGACCTAGAAGCTTTGGGGATCTGATAAAGCTTTTCCTGATATGCCTCCTTAACCTTCTTTAAGTCAATGGACACCACTTCGGAAATACTTTCGCACTCGCTTAGCAGGCCCTTAACGTCATACGCGTTGCCAGAAACCTTATTCCTACCCGTAATGTTCACCCAGTTGGATTCCTCCGCATCCTTCTCGATAGTAACATTTTTGTGAACCCAATCTAATCCATCAGCACGAGTTTGTCCATACAGACAGTGGACACGAGGTCTTCGGAGCAGAAACTTCTGCTTCATCGGTTGTTTCCTAACTCCTGAAACCTCCAATAGGCTGTTGCAACCCGAAGATGTATCCAGAACATTGAACTTGATTCCTTCGGCTGGGTGGTCTGAGATTTTCATCTTACCCAGCTCAGGGGACAGCTTCTCTAAGGGCATCTTTACTGTTCTCTGTTCTAGCCAACAAGGAATGTGTGTTAATGTGTCTGAGTTTCCAAGTTGGGTTATGTGACCTATATGTGTATGTATCTCAGATGTGGGATGGGAAAGATTGGGAAATATTATGAAAAGCCTATTCATACGGTCTTCGATTCCCTTCAGATCGGTTTCAGAATTTCCATCTCCAACCTGATTGAAAGATAACACCGACGAGAATGTCTTCGGATCGGTTTCACAAGTGAGTACATGCCATTAATTTGGCTCTATCTTATCGCCCACGGAATGCACAAGACTAATTAACCCTGTGGATCTCTTTCTTTTCAGGGCCGCCAAAGATGGGCTGTTGGATGTGCTGGCTGCAGTCACGCGCAAGGACACGAATGCCAAGGACAGTGACTCCATGACGCCGGTCATGTGGGCAGCCTTCGAGGGCCGCTTGGATGCACTGCGTCTGCTGTGTGGCAGGGGGTAGGTTTCGGTCTTTTTAGGGTCCACCTTTACTGATTGAGCTTTTCTGTATGTATGACAGTGGTGACCCCGACAAATGCGATCAGTTTGGTAATACAGCCCTGCACTTGGCCTCGGCCAAAGGCCACTTGCACTGCGTTGACTTTCTGGTCAAATTCGGAGTCAACATCTATGCCTTGGACATCGACAAGCACAGTGCCAAGGATCTGGCGGCTATTAATGGCAGGGACGAGATCCTGCGCTATCTGGATGTGGCCTTCACAAACTTTGAGGCAACTGAAAAGTAAGCCTAGGCGATACTTAATAACAATTAGTTATATTCAGGGCTGTTAAACTGATTTACTAACTAATTTTGTAATTTTCAGAAAGAAGTCCAAGGCCCTGAAGGAGCTGGCCGAGAAGAACTGCGAGAAGCGTGTGCGGGAGTACATGAAGCGTCAGCAGCAGCAGCGCCAGGACACCGATTACTCCGACCGCAGTCCGCCCAGCGGAACCAGCAAGTCCGGCAACATGCTGTCCACCCTCAAGCAGAAGATCTGGTCCAGCCAGGGCAACCTGAACAAGCCGCCCAGGGATCCGCCTCCTCAGCCGGGGCCCACGAAGTTCAGCGATCTGGTGGGCAGTGGAAGCAGCAGCAGCGGAGGCTCCACCATAGCCAGCCGAGCGGGAACAGTCCAGAAGAGACCATCGCAGCTGCAGAAGCAGCACAGCAGCACGTGTCCACACTCGAAGCTTTCCGGCGACTCGGATGGAGGCTTCAAGGTGCGCGAGCTGGAGCCGGATGGCAAGCGGACCATTACCTCGCTGACGGGCTTACAGCGCGACTCCGAAGTGATGTACGTGGGCACCTTCAGCTCGAACGAGGAGAGCATCGGCAAGCGGGGAAAGATCACCGATATCTTCGAGTGCATGGAGGCCGATGAGCCGGATCACAATGACAACCGCAGTGGCTACAGCACGGCCTTGGCGCGTTCTTTCTCCCAACCGGATATCCTGGGCGACGGCCAGCTTAGCCAGGAACTGAGCGAGGAGGTGACCCTCCAGAGACCCGTGGGACTGTTCGACAGACCCACCATGTTGGGCAGCATAGCCTTCCGGCGCTCCGTGACCGCTGCCCTGAGTCAGCTGCAACTGCACACGGACACCAGTTCCACATCCACGATGCGGAACGCGGGCAGCAATCCCCCAAAGCCAAGGAATGGCGGTGGAAAGGGCCGCCTGTACCTGAACCTGTCGGATGATACGGATTCCGAGGGCGGTGGCCATGATATATACAGCGACGATGACGACGACGATCGGGAGGCCGCCGGTAGTGCCTTGCAAAGGTTTCTGGCCGTTTGGGCGCTGGAAGAATACATGCCAGTGTGAGTAATCCTATGAGGATCTCTAAATCTCTGTTGAACTCTTAGTGATTTTTCTCTTCCATGGCAGATTCCAGAAGCAGGAGATCGACCTGGAAACACTAATGCTCCTCACGGAGTCTGACCTCAAGTCCCTGGGCTTGCCGTTGGGCCCGTTCCGTAAGCTCACCTTCGCCATCCAGGAGAGACGCAACGCCCTGGCCAACCCCGGCCCCCTCGTAGACAGTCGACTGTAGTTCTTGGCCTATTTATTCTATTTCTTCGTATTACTATAACACGTTCTATTAGCCTAATGTATATACTAAATTAAAGCCTAATGGTTATCACTCCAGTTCGCTGAGTTAGCCCGCCACCTGTTGCATCAGGTAGAGGTTGGCGTAGATCTTGTTCAGAGCCATCAGCTCGTCGTGGGTGCCGTGCTCCACCACCACGCCGCGCTTGAGCACGCAGATGAGATCCGCATTGCGCACGGTGGTCAGGCGATGGGCTATCGTCAGACAGGTGCGCCCGGATCGCGCCTCATCCAGCGCCTGCTGCACCACCTTCTCGCTCTCCAGGTCCAGCGCCGAGGTGGCCTCGTCCAGGATGAGGATCTTGGGGTTCCTGACCAGCGCGCGGGCGATGGCGATGCGCTGCTTCTGGCCCCCGGAGAGCTGCGAGGTCTTGCCCAGCCGGGTGTCGTAGCCCTGGGGCAGGGCACTTATGAAGTTGTGGATGTTGGACTTCTTGGCAGCCTCGATGATCTCCTGCATGGACACATCGTCGCGGAAGTTGTTGCCATAGGCTATGTTCTCGGCAATGGTGCGGTCGAAGAGCACGGGTTCCTGGGAAACCAGGCCCAGCTTGGAGCGCAGGGTATCCAGCGGGAAGTCCGTGCTGGGCACTCCGGTCAGATTCACGGATCCCGAAACAGGATCGTAGTAGCGGAGCAGCAGCTGCACACAGGTGGACTTTCCCGAGCCGGAGGGACCCACCAGAGCCACCGTCGTCGACTTCTTGATGGTGAGATTTAGGCCCTGCAGGATGGGGGTGCCCTTCCTCGTGGGATACTCGAAGCCCACATTCTCGTAGACAATGTCGCCCTCGGATTTCTGGAAAGGTAAGCGAATTAAGACGTATGAATATCAAGAGGTAGAAATCCTTTAAGTCTGGACTCACCTCCACCGTGTTGTATGGACTCTGGGGCGGATTGGGCTGCGTGGAGGTGCGCTTGAAGAGATCCATCAGGCGTCCGGCGGAAAGAATGGCATCATTCACATTCGGGGCATAGGCCAAGGCCTGTCCCAGCATCCAGGAACCGAAAATCAGCGCCTCGGCCACCTTGATCATATCTTCGTAGTTCATTCTATCGTCAGCCACCAGAATGCCACCATAGTACATGGAGATGCCATAGGCCAGGTAGGGAGCCGCCTGTCCTAGGGCAAAAACCAGGCCTCGGAAGCGAACCTTGCGCTTGCAGGCGACATCCACACGATCGATCTGCTGGATGTACTGGTCCAAGACCTGACGCTCCAGGCAGAGACCATTCACCGTTCGGATATTGGTTATAGCTTCGACGGCTACCTGGGAAGCCTCCTCGATGTATTCCTTGGCCTTCTGGGCGCTCTTCATGATGAAGCGACCCTCCAGGTAGACGGACAAGCAGACCAATGGAATGGTGACCAGGGTGAGCAGCGTCTGTTGCCAGGAGAAGACGAAACCAATAACCATTCCGACCACAAGAGTGGCCACAGCCTGTAGCATGGTGCCAACACGAGCTCCAGTCGCCTGGAAAAACGTAAAAGCCGCTGTTAGACACATAAGGTGTTGCATTCTAGTGTTATTTTAAATCCTTAGATAAAGTATCTAAAAGTATGCTACAATATTTATATAGAATGAAAACACGACTTTCCATGTCAGCTTACCCCCTGAACGTTGGAGCAATCACTAGCCAGTCGTGAGCAAAGGGCCCCCACCGAGTTCCGCTCGTCATCGAAGTACGCTATATCCTGCCCCACGATCGTTCCAAAGGCCTGTTTTCGCAGCCGCGTTGTCATCTTAACACCAGCCGCTGTGAACATGTAGGTCTGGAGCATGTTTCCCAATCCGGCCATCAAGCCAATCCCAACGAAGATGATAGCGATTCTTAGCACCTCGGATCGCACCACATCATCGTCACCGTCCGACAGGATTCCGAAGAAGTCACCGAAGAAGAGACCCCAAAGCGGGAAGTTGGCGCCATGCATCACGGAGGCGATGCCGCCCACCACCATGTAACGCCATTCCGGCGAGTTCAGTTTCATCAGTTGTGTAAAGGACACCTTGGGCACCACTTCCTTTTCCTTCTTTTTAATGCTGCAACGCCGCGAGCGACCTGTAATAGGAATCGGTTCCAATGCGTTATTTAATGCAATTATTAAAAAATCGTAGGTTTAATTTTAGAGATTTTAAGTGATCTTTGGGATAACTTTGGTATTATTTTTTTTTTAAGGAATTTGATTAAATTATTGTCCTAATAAACGTGTTGAATAGCACAGCATTATATAGTGTATACAATAATGATTATATTTATGAATCCTGGAGAATTCTAATCAATGATTTCGTATGATATCAGTATAATATGGATTTTGTATCTGACATCTGGTACTTACGCTTGCGGCGCGTGCTGGCTCTGAACCCGCTGTCCCTGGAGCTGGCCGAAGGGTGCAGCTCGGGCTCATCGTCCTCCTCCTCATCCTCCTCGTCGTAGTCGCTCTCCTCGTCGGACAGGTTCTGCGACTTCTGCAGAGGTCGCCCGACCACCGCCCCCTCATCCGCCTCGGTGGCCTCCTTCCGCTGGGTGATCTTTACCAGATCGCAGTAAAGGCCCCTCCGTTCCATCAGCTCCTCGTGGGTGCCCTGCTCCGCCACCACGCCGTCCTTGAGGAAGACGATCTTGTCGGCGTTGGTGATGGTGGACAGGCGATGGGCCACGACCAGAGTGGTGGGTCCCTGGCTAGCCAGCTCCAGGGCACTCTGCACCCGCTTCTCGGAGGTGGGGTCCAGGGCGGAGGTGGCCTCGTCCAGGAGCAGCACCTGCGGCTGCCGCACCAGTGCCCGGGCAATGGCAATGCGCTGCTTCTGGCCACCGGAGATCTGGGCCCCCTTCTCGCCCACCTGGGTGTCGTAGCCCTTGGGCAGGCGAGTGATGAAGTCGTGGCAGTTGGCCGCTCGCGCCGCCTTCTCGATGTCCGCCTGGGAGGCCAATGGTCTTCCGTATCGGATGTTCTCGCCAATGGTGGTGGCGAAGAGAACCGGTTCCTGGCCCACCACTCCGATCTGCGAGCGCAGCCAGCCCACGTTCAGGGTGCGCAGATCCCGTCCGTCCAGTTTGACACTGCCCGCCTCGGGGTCGTAGAACCGCTGCACCAGCTGGATGAGGGTGCTCTTGCCGCACCCAGAAGCGCCCACGAAGGCCACCGTCTGACCCGGGAGCACATCGACGGTGAGACCCTTGAGGATCTCCACATCTGGTCGGGCGGGGTAGCGGAAGCGGATGCCCTCGAAGCGAATGTGTCCTGTCGTTTTTTCCGGCCTGCTTCCCATCTCGTCCATGGGATCCACCTGCGACGGACGATCGATGATGTTGAACAGGGACTGTCCAGCTGCCGTAGCCACGGCTATGGCTTCCACATGGAGAGACGCGAAGCCGAGATTCTGGGCTCCCACTATGACGGTGAAGAGGACGATAACCAAAACGGCTGGGGTGTAGACGCGATCAGGGAGATCACGTTCTTCAAGGATGAGAATCACTCCATACCAAATGGCCAGCGCGTTGCAGAGGTAGATGATCAGCCAGGAGAGGGAGTTTCCCATGCCCGAGTAGAGACCCTTCTTGCGTCCAGTGTTCTCTGCCGGAATAAGTAGCTTAGCAAAGCGATCTTTCTCCTTATCCTGACCACTGAATGCGAACACGGTGCGAATCCCGCTGAAGACCTCCTCGGCCACGTTGGCTGCATCGGAGTAGGACTTCAGTTCCTTCTCCGCCAGCGTTCCTTGGAGTCGGGCCACCATACTCATGGCTGCGACGATGAAGGGAACACAACTAAGGACGACTAGGGTGAGCTTCCATCCATAGACGAAGGCAAACACAATTCCAAATACAAAGGTCATTTCCAGGAAGGTTACAATCACCACCTTCTCACCAATGCCCTCCTTGAGTTTGTCCAGGTCTCTGTTTTTAGGAGTCGAAATAAAAACGAAATACTTTTAAAAAGACCGAAGAATGTACAACACTATACACCATTAAAATGAGTTTGGAATAAAAGTGTTAACGAAAATGTTTGTGTGCCGGTCATAAAGTCCAGAACGCCCGTTGGCGTTAAGACACTTTTTGGAGTGTCATACCGCCCACTAAAAATTATCATTATACCCTTGCAGAGGGAAGTTTGCAACGCAGTGAAGGAGACGTTTCCGACCCCACAAGGTATATATATTCTTGATCAGCGTCACAAGACGAGTCGATCTAGCCATGTCAGTCTGTCCGTCCATCTATCCGTCCGTCTGTCCGTCCGTCTGTCCGTCCGTTTCTACGGAAAACTATATCTTATAGCACACATAGGAACTATCGGGGAAAAAATTAAAAAAAATTATATCTTTCGTGTTTTTTAACACATAAATTTCTAAGCTTGGATATAACATTTTTAAATTAGTTCTGAATTTCGAATTTAATTTTATTAAAATCGGACGTCTATATCATATAGCTCCCATAGTAACAATCGGAAAATTAGTGGTAAAATAAAAAAAAAAATTAAATTGAAAAATTATATCTTCGGTGTTTTTTAAACTTATAACCTCATACGCTTGGAAATAGCATTTTTTATTTGGTTTTGAATTTCGAATTAAATTTTATCAAAATCGGACGACTATATCATATAGCTGCCATAGGAACGATCGGGTAATTGGTGGGAATTAATGTGAAACAAATAACAGCTTTGGGGCTTTTTTACATATTGTCTTATAATATTGGGAATATAAATTTTTATATTTTTAAGAATTTCGAATTCAATTTAATAAAATTATTGATTATTTTTATAACTGCAAAAGTATACAAACTTCGTCTTGCCGAAGTTAACTTCCTTTCTTGTTTTTAAGGTGTTGTTGTTTACTATAAAACTGTTTTAAAATACTTACAGAGTATATGAGAATACCCATAAGAGAAGTACCTTTTTAAGTCAATTTTGTCCTACTACATTTTTTTTATATTTGGGAAACAAGAAAATTCTAGTCAGCTTATGAGTGAACCTTGAACAACGTGCATCAAAAATCTTTAATCCTTAAAAAAACTTTCTATGATTCTGTCCGTATTCTCTGCAGACAGTTGAAAATCATTTTAATAATTTTTCACCTTATTATCATTTATTATTATCGACTAGATACCAAAGTTTAGGAGCAAGCCACGACATTTAACTAGCCTTAAAATGTATTATTATAAAATAATATGAGAAATCGCCCATTTGGACGTTATGACATGCACACAATCCTAAGTCTCACATCTATTGATTTTTAAACTTTATTGGGACACTATCATGGAACTGAAATGTTTATTATTTTAGATATTCTCGAGTGCCTTCCCAAAAAACTGCTAGCAATTTCAGTTGTGTAATCAAAAGCATAGTCAAACTCATTATATAGCATGTTGGTTGCAATAAATCAAAATGCTAATTTGTTTGTATTGTATTGCAGTGAATAAATGAATATGAATAAGTAGCACTGCCACGTTTTCTGATTAATTATAATAATAGTATCACAAATATTTGGATCAAGTAACACCTGGAAGTTGAACGTATCTGTGGGAAACTCACTCTGTCATTTTGCTGGCGAAGTTGGAGCCCGAACTGGTGTCGTACCAGGCGATGTCCTGTCGCAGCATGGCCTCCAGGAAGAGCTTTCGGATGCGACCGATCTGGTTGAGCGCGATCCTGTTGGCCAGGTCGATGGCGATTGTGATGAGCAGGAACATGACTACGGAGCCCACAAGACTTCCAACTCCAAAGGCTGTGGCGTCATCGATGATGGCCTGTTTGTTCTCCTCCTCACTGGCGTTTGTTCTGCAGGAAATATGGCATTACTAAGCTATCCCGGATATCCACTCCGTTTTAAGGACTTACAACTGCTTTCCGCCTCCAAACATTGTGAGTACGTAGGAGGGAGAGGATGTGCCCACGCCCACAGTGCGGTCCACAAGCAGCGATGTGAATTCCCCGTAGATGATCAGGAAGAAGGGAATGAAAACGGACGCTCCGGTGGCCACCAGCAGACTGAAGACGAACAGGCAGCGCTCGCTTGCAGTTGAGTATCTGAACTATGTAGCCGAGAAAAAAAGGGATGTAGAACATCCTTACACAGAAGCGGACTTAGTCAAAACTCACTAGATCAAGGTATCTGTACTTTCTGGTTGTGCCTTCGCTAAGGACTGGTCCTTCCTTTGCCTGGAAGTCACCAGCGTGTGGCAGGTGGGAGTCCTCCTTTTTTCCCATTGTGATTTTTTATTCTCTGATAAAATATATAATAATAGTATCTGCATGTTAAACACAAGATCGGGTGTTAAAACATAATGTTTAATACAAAATACGATACAAATAAGAACAATTTTTGAATCCAAGTAAGAACACTTCAAATAATATAAAAATAAAACAAAAAACCTCGTAAATAAATAAAATTTATCATATTAAAAGTAAGTAGGACCCCAAATGTATGAAAAAGTATTTAATTTGAATATGAAGGCATTCGATTTTTTTTCTTTTATCAGTGAATGAAGCATAGAAACAGTTACCAAAACTTTTCGCTGCCCTGATACCTTAGTTTTACAAAGATTTGGGTCTTATATTTAGAGTCCGTCAATTAAAGCATTTAGCCACAAGAACCATTTGTTTACTGTGCCTTATCTACCAAATCAGCTATAAAAGTAAGTCTATTCAAAATTGTAAAAAAATTATCTTAGGAAAGTTACTAAAGAGATTGCCAAAAAAATGTATTTATTTATTAACATGCCGACTAAAAGTCTGGAAGGTAGAGCAATGGCGATTAAGGGTTTCAGCTCGTCTGGGGTGACAAAGCGGGTCTATTTCACTAATGTGTAGTGGCAATTTTGTTTACATTTTCGTTTGTTGGGTCTGCGAAGGCGTTGATTGGGTTATCTGAGTGGAAGGTTTCTGTTCTATGTTGGGATAATAAAGGGCAGTTGATTATGGTTTCTCTTGGTGTAGGGGTAATAAGAGCAGTTGTTTGTTGAGTTAGTAATTTTATATTAACTGCTTTAAGTATTGTTGCCAAGTGGTAACTTTTATTATGGTAGTTCCTCGTGGAGTTAAAGGAAATATTAGATAGAACAGATATAAGAAAGCTGTTTCGACCACTTCAAATAATTATATTCTTGATCAGGATCACTAGCCGAGTCTGAGTAGCTATCGCTTTTTGTCGGTCTGTCCGTCCTTATATGACACTTTAAAACCAAGAAAAATGAAAATAACCTCGAAGATTCTAGAAATTTTTGTGCAGAGAAAAAACAGCTTTGCTGCATGCATATCTCCATCTCCCTCGCACTCTTTGCTGATTAGCGGGTATCTGATAGTCGAGGCGACTTTAGCGTTTTCTTTTGGAAGTTTTTGTATTAGCTGTAGTTTTCCATGGAGTTGTAAACGTATTTTAAGAAACTGAACCCATTTTCTATTATTGGTGTTTGTGAATTATATACCGAAAATATTAAGACTATTATCTCTAGGTATTAACCCAAATATTGTAGAAATTATTAAACGCCAAGAAAAGGGATTAATAATAATAAAAAACAGTATTCCCCAGTGAATTTTAGATTGCACGATCAGAAACAAACGTCCATAAATTAATAAATTAGCCGCAATTAGAAAGCGAGATATTTTATCATTTTTTGCGATTGTTAATTGGAACTGCTTGCATCCAAGACCCAAGGAAGTGGATAATGCCTGCTCCTCAGCAGCACTTGGACAGCTTTCGATTCCATCAGATGCACTTGTTGAGAAAGTATCACTCATTACAGATCCTCAACAACTCAATTAAAGCTCACTTGCTACATGGCACTTACATAGCACGTGCTGATCTTTTGGGAACTCTTAAATTACTGATAGAACTCGCGATCGGAATCTATATAGCTTGCTGGTCTTTCAGCACAGCGATGACCTGGAGACGTCTGAGGCCGACGAGTGCGCGATCTGAACTGGACAACCATCCGCTCGACTGGTTCCGACGACAGCTCGGTTCCAGAATCTCGGGTCTCGGGCGGTCATAAAGCCCGCCGTATAACTAATCGGGACTGCCTTTTCACCGCATGGGCCATACTGATCCCTGGCACTTTCCTGTAATAACCCAAAAAGAGCTTCACACGAGCTCTAGCTAAGAGTAGAACGATTATCGATTCGGCAATACGCTCGGCTACTTAGATCGGGGGACTGACCGAGAAGAAATCTGTATCTGTATCGCGTGGGAAAACCGATACTTATCTCGACGATTCGATTCTCACGTTTCCCAGCGAATTCCCCAATCCAAATTCATTCAATCGGCTTGTTTATGCGTAAGATTCCATCATATCTGTAGGCAAAATGATTGGGCGAAACTGAAAACTTTCCGTGGACACCTAAAAGCACAGTGCCAAGGCGGCTGGAAATGGCAGGTAAGAGGTCCTACGCTGTTTGGACCTCGACTTTACAAACATTGAGGTAACTGAAAAGTAAGCCCCTAATATCAAGTACGAGCTTTCCATTTCATGCTTAATATTTTAAGCACAATTATAAAATTTCCAAGTTTTTTTTTCTGGGTGGTGCTTAGCATATAAGGCACATATAATAGTCGGTGTTAGTTACCGTGACTGGTAAGTCGTAATATCATATCTCTATTATCCTTTTTCAGGTTCCAATTATAGTTTCTCCTACCACCAGTACCAATCTCAGCTCGCAATACATGTATACTGCTTTAAGAATTATTCGTCCTTAAAATATGCCTCCAACTTTTTTACATCAATAATAGATAGTACTTGTTTGAAATACAAACATCTCTAGATTTATAATGGGCTCTGCTGTATTTTGTTCCCGAGATCGGGATACTCGCTTGGCGATGTATTGACACTGCAAATAGTTGATTCTAGCAAGAAGAACTTGATTTGTTTCTGGGTGTACGCAATAGTTAAAAACTAAACAGAACTGCAGCCGAAAGATTGGTCTTAGAGACCAACCCTTAGAGGACCAACCCAAAACCCCCTTTTTTAATCCCGTTATGCACACCCTGATTTTTAACCATTCTAAACAAGTCCAAGTCCAAGTCAGCAAAGCGGAAAGGGGCCAGAAGAGACCATTCCAGAAGCAAGATATCGACCTTAAGTCCTTGGGATTGATACAATAAACTTTATTTCTTGGTCTATACTATTTTTTCGTAATACTTTAACACGTTTTGTAAGCCTAATGTAAATAGTAATTTACTATTAGTAAATTAAAGCCTAATGGTTATCACTCCAGTTCGCTGAGTTAGCCCGCCACCTGTTGCATCAGGTAGAGGTTGGCGTAGATCTTGTTCAGAGCCATCAGCTCGTCGTGGGTGCCGTGCTCCACCACCACGCCGCGCTTGAGCACGCAGATGAGATCCGCATTGCGCACGGTGGTCAGGCGATGGGCTATCGTCAGACAGGTGCGCCCGGATCGCGCCTCATCCAGCGCCTGCTGCACCACCTTCTCGCTCTCCAGGTCCAGCGCCGAGGTGGCCTCGTCCAGGATGAGGATCTTGGGGTTCCTGACCAGCGCGCGGGCGATGGCGATGCGCTGCTTCTGGCCCCCGGAGAGCTGCGAGGTCTTGCCCAGCCGGGTGTCGTAGCCCTGGGGCAGGGCACTTATGAAGTTGTGGATGTTGGACTTCTTGGCAGCCTCGATGATCTCCTGCATGGACACATCGTCGCGGAAGTTGTTGCCATAGGCTATGTTCTCGGCAATGGTGCGGTCGAAGAGCACGGGTTCCTGGGAAACCAGGCCCAGCTTGGAGCGCAGGGTATCCAGCGGGAAGTCCGTGCTGGGCACTCCGGTCAGATTCACGGATCCCGAAACAGGATCGTAGTAGCGGAGCAGCAGCTGCACACAGGTGGACTTTCCCGAGCCGGAGGGACCCACCAGAGCCACCGTCGTCGACTTCTTGATGGTGAGATTTAGGCCCTGCAGGATGGGGGTGCCCTTCCTCGTGGGATACTCGAAGCCCACATTCTCGTAGACAATGTCGCCCTCGGATTTCTGAAAAGGCAAGTGGATTAAATCATATGAATACCAAGAGATAGAAATCCTTTAAGTGTGGACTCACCTCCACCGTGTTGTACGGACTCTGGGGCGGATTGGGCTGCGTGGAGGTGCGCTTGAAGAGATCCATCAGGCGTCCGGCGGATAGAATGGCATCATTCACATTCGGGGCATAGGCCAAGGCCTGTCCCAACATCCAGGAACCGAAAATCAGCGCCTCGGCCACCTTGATGATATCCTCGTAGTCCATTCGGTCCTCTGCCACCAGAATTCCACCGTAGTACATGGAGATACCGTAGGCCAGGAAAGGAGCCGCCTGTCCGAGAGCAAACACCACACCACGGAAGCGAACCTTGCGCTTGCAGGCGACATCCACACGATCGATCTGCTGGATGTACTGGTCCAAGACCTGACGCTCCAGGCACAGACCATTCACCGTTCGGATATTGGTGATAGCTTCGACGGCTACTTGTGAAGCCTCCTCGATGGACGCCTTGGCCTTCTGGGCGCTCTTCATGATGAAGCGACCCTCCAAGTAGACGGACAAACATACCAATGGGAGGGTGACCAGGGTGAGGAGAGTTTGCTGCCAGGAGAAGACGAATCCGACGACCATTCCGACCACAAGAGTGGCCACAGCCTGTAGCATGGTTCCCACACGAGCTCCAGTGGCCTACAAGTATAAACAAATGGTTATATAATTGCATAAATATGGGAATATAACGCAATAGTTTTATCAAATCCCTTTTAAGGTGTCTAAAAGTATGCTACAATATATCTTGAACTTACCCCCTGAACGTTGGAGCAATCGCTAGCCAGTCGTGAGCACAGGGCTCCCACCGAGTTCCGCTCGTCATCGAAGTACGCTATATCCTGGCCCACGATCGTTCCAAAGGCCTGTTTTCGCAGCCGCGTCGTCATTTTTACACCAGCCGTCGTGAACATGTAGGTCTGGAGCATGTTTCCCAATCCGGCCAGAAGGCCAATGCCAACGAAGATCATGGATATTTTCAGGACCTCGGATCGCACCACATCATCGTCACCGTCCGACAGGATTCCGAAAAAGTCACCGAAGAAGAGACCCCAGAGCGGGAAGGTGGCGCCATGCATCACGGAGGCAATGCAGCCCACGACGATGAACCGCCATTCCGGGGAGTTCAGTTTCATTAGCTGTGCAAAGGACACTTTGGAAACCACTTCCTTCTGCTTCTTCTTCTTGCTGCGACGCTGCGAACGACCTGTAAAAAGAATGGGTTCCGTTGTGTTACTAAAAGCGTTGCTATAGAACGTGTTTTAAGGTGTATTCGAAGAAAGGCATATAACTTTGAAATTCATAGGAAAGATTTGAATACAAATTATTAAATCTTTACTTTATGAGCTTGTTTTTAAAATAAATGGTATTAAATGTTTTTAATTAGGGTAAAGAACGTGAAGTTAACTTTCTTATCAATTGAGTGCAACCAATACGAAATTTTAGCCATGGTATAGATCAGTGCTTGCCAGCAGAAGAGTCGTGTGTAGGCCATGGGACACAGATTTTCTCTGCCACCATCATTCCGCCGCCTTGCCAAAACCATAGTGCAGAATTTATGATCTGTTCTGGCTGGCGACTACTGGTATTTATACTTGACTTCTGAAGTGTATTCTGTTTCTGACTTCTGGTACTTACGCTTGCGTCGCGTGCTGGCTCTGAACCCGCTGTCCCTGGAGCTGGCCGAAGTGTGCAGCTCGGGCTCCTCGTCCTCCTCCTCATCCTCCTCGTCGTAGTCGCTCTCCTCGTCGGACAGGTTCTGCGACTTCTGCAGAGGTCGCCCGACCACCGCCCCCTCATCCGCCTCGGTGGCCTCCTTCCGCTGGGTGATCTTTACCAGATCGCAGTAAAGGCCCCTCCGTTCCATCAGCTCCTCGTGGGTGCCCTGCTCCGCCACCACGCCGTCCTTGAGGAAGACGATCTTGTCGGCGTTGGTGATGGTGGACAGGCGATGGGCCACGACCAGGGTGGTGGGTCCCTGGCTGGCCAGCTCCAGGGCACTCTGCACCCGCTTCTCGGAGGTGGGGTCCAGGGCGGATGTGGCCTCGTCCAGGAGCAGCACCTGCGGCTGCCGCACCAGTGCCCGGGCAATGGCAATGCGCTGCTTCTGGCCACCGGAGATCTGGGCCCCCTTCTCGCCCACCTGGGTGTCGTAGCCCTTGGGCAGGCGAGTGATGAAGTCGTGGCAGTTGGCCGCTCGCGCCGCCTTCTCGATGTCCGCCTGGGAGGCCGATGGTCTTCCGTATCGGATGTTCTCGCCAATGGTGGTGGCGAAGAGAACCGGTTCCTGGCCCACCACTCCGATCTGCGAGCGCAGCCAGCCCACGTTCAGGGTGCGCAGATCCCGTCCGTCCAGTTTGACGCTGCCCGCCTCGGGGTCGTAGAACCGCTGCACCAGCTGGATGAGGGTGCTCTTGCCGCACCCAGAAGCGCCCACGAAGGCCACCGTCTGACCCGGAAGCACATCGACGGTGAGACCCTTGAGGATCTCCACATCTGGTCGGGCGGGGTAGCGGAAGCGGATGCCCTCGAAGCGAATGTGTCCAGTCGTTTTTTCCGGCCTGCTTCCCTTCTCGTCCATGGGGTCCACCTGCGACGGACGATCGATGATGTTCAACAGGGTCTGTCCAGCAGCCGTGGCCACGGCTATGGCCTCCACATGGGGAGAGGCGAATCCCAGATTCTGGGCACCCATGATCACAGCAAAAAGGACGATAACCAAAACGGCTGGGGTGTAGACGCGGTCGGGGAGATCGCGCTCATCCAGGATAAGAGTGACTCCGTACCAGAGGGCAAGGGCCATGCAGAGGTAGATGATCAGCCAGGACAGAGCGTTCCCCAGGCCCGAGTAGAGACCCTTCTTGCGTCCAGTGTTCTCTGCCGGAATAAGTAGCTTTGCAAAGCGATCTTTCTCCTTGTCCTGACCACTGAAGGCGAACACGGTGCGAATACCGCTGAAGACCTCCTCGGCCACGTTGGCGGCATCGGAGTAGGACTTCAGTTCCTTCTCCGCCAGTGATCCTTGGAGTCGGGCCACTACACTGGTGGCTGCGATGATGAAGGGCACACAACTGAGGACGACCAGGGTGAGCTTCCAGCCGTAGACGAAGGCGGACACAATTCCAATCACAAAGGTCATGATCAGGAAGGTCACAATCACCACCTTCTCGCCAATGCCCTCCTTGACTTTGTCCAGGTCTCTGAAAGGGGTAAAAAAAAACCAAGGACACATTATAAAAATTATAATGAAAAAATAAATAATGAATTATTTTAATAATCTCAAGTGCATCCTAAAAAACTTCTTACGTTTTTAGTTGTGTAATCACAAACTAGCCCCATCATTATAAAGCATGTTGATTATAATAAATCAGAATGCTAATGTGAGTGGGTTTGTAGTTTGCTGATGAATATTCTAGTGATATAACTTCTGGTTAATTATAATAATGGTATTATAATTATTTGGATCAAGTAACACCTGCGGGTTTAATGTATCTGTAGAAACTCACTCTGTCATTTTACTGGCGAAGTTGGAGCCCGAACTGGTGTCGTACCAGGCTATATCCTGTCGCAGCATGGCCTCCAGGAAGAGCTTTCGGATGCGATCGATCTGGTTGAGGGCGATCCTGTTGGCCAGGTCGATGGCGGTTGTGATGAGCAGGAACATGGCTACGGAGCCCACAAGACTGCCAATTCCAAAGGCTGTGGCGTCATCGATGATGGCCTGTTTGTTCTCCTCCTCACTGGCGTTTGTTCTGCAGGAAATATGGCATTACTAAGCTATCCTGGATATCTCCTCCATTAAATTGACTTACAATTGCTTGCCGCCTCCAAACAATGTGAGGGCAAAGGAGGGCGAGGATGTGCCCACGCCCACCGTGCGGTCCACGAGCAGCGATGTGAATTCTCCATAGATGATCATGAAGTAGGGGATGAACACTGACGCACCTGTGGCCACCAGCAGACTGAATACGAACAGGCAGCGCTCACACGCAGTGGAGTATCTGAACTATGTAGCCGAGAAAAAAGGGATGTAGGGCATGCTCACACAGAAGCAGGTACAATCACTACTCACCAGATCCAAGTAGCTGTACTTTTTGGTGGTGCCTTCGCCAAGGACCGATCCTTGCTTTGGCTGGAAGTCACCAGCCTGAGGAAGCCGAGATTCCTCCTTTTTCACCATTGTGTCTTCTTGTAGTTATGTATCTATATGATCGCTATAGCAATAAAACCTAAGAACAAAGTAAGCAATCAGTAAACGACACTTTGCGCTGGCCTCATATCTTTCGTTTGAATTGGGGTCTATAATTTAGAGTCCGTCAATTAAAGCATTCAGGCACAAGAACCGTTGACATGCCCATTTGTTTGCTGTGCTTTATCTATCAAAGCAGCTATAAAAGTCAGACCACCATCATAACTTATAATCCGCACGTCCTTAGATCATCTTAAAAAGTATATTCATATTTATTTATAATTCATATTTCCATAAAAGTCTGTTTGCTTGCTCTGTTAGACTAATTTGTTGCACTTAGTTAAATGGAAATGAATGTATCTTAATATCTTGGGAATACCTCATTAATAAACCATTAAAAATATTACTACAGATAGTTGTGGCACCATTTATCACGCTTAAGTGTGTGATAATTAATACTATATTACATACAATATTGTAGAACTTATTAAACGCGGTGCAAAGGGCTGATTAATCAGCAAAAACAATTTTCCCGAGTCAATTTAAGGAAATTAGTTCGATTGCGCGAATAGAAAAAAAAGCGTCCATAAATTAATAAATTAAGCGCAATTGGAAAGCGAGATATTTTCTTGTTTAAGGCGATTGTCAATTGTGAGCGGCCCGCGCGAAAGTGGGTAGTGCCCGCCCCTAGCAGCACTTAGATACTCTCGATTGCATCTGATTCACTTGTTGAGAAAGTACCACTCATTAGAGTTCCTCGACAACTCAATTAAAGTTCACCTGCCGTGCGGCACTTACTTAGCACGTGCTGATCTTCGGGGACTCTTAAGTGACTGGCAGAACGCGCGATCGATTGGGGAGTCTATGTCGCCTCTGGCCTTTCAGCACTGGCAAGTGCAGGAGACGTCTGGAGCCGACGAGTGCGCGATCTGAACTGGCCAACCCTCCACTCGACTGGTTGCGAAGACAGCTCGGTCCCAGAATCTCGGGCCTCGGCCCGGCCATAAACCCGACCGCATGGCTAATCGGGATTGCCCTGGCCACCGCCCGCCTCTCGGCCGGCGAACGGACAATACTGGTTCCTGGCCCCATCCTGTGGCGGCCCAAAGAGCTCTTTACCTGCGCCAGGTAATGCAGATTAGACCGATTAGATAGGTGCCATCGATTCGGCGTTACGCTCGCCTGTTATCAGTCTCGTAACCGGTATTTGTTTACTCTTAGCTGCATCTACAGATGGCGCACTTAAGGCCCAGACTAAGCCGACTCAGCGTAATGCGTTTGCGCGCATGGTTTTCCCCTCGTGAGAGGTTTTTAAGGAGAATTCGTAAGATCGGGGGACTAACCGAGAAGAAATCTGTATCTGTATCGCGTGCGAAGGCCGTGATTCATCTCGCCGCTCAGGTGCGCCGTGAACTACCTGGATGTGGAAGCGTGGTGGCGGCATTCCCACGTTGCCCAGCGACTTCCCCAATCCAAATATATTCAATTGGCTTGTTTATGCGTAAGATTTCACCATTTCTGTAAGCGAAATGATTGGGCGGAATTGGAAACTTTCCGAAGAGTTCTTCGCCAATCTAATCGGCGCTTGTAAGGCCCGCTCGTATGGCCCACAACCGCAGTCAAATAAAATATATGTGCGCTTCTATCGAGCAACAAACACATCCCGCGCAGTGATGTGTTTTTCAGCAAGTCAGATAAGTCGAATTGTGGCCAATTTAGACAAGGTTTTCGAACAGATAATTGCGGCTCGGCCTGGTGTTTTCGACCATTTGCGATCAGCTGGTGAAATGATTGTGGAGGCTCTTGAAATCGAACCCATAAAAATGTTCTCTTGGTTACGGTCCTGGTTTGATTCGGTTGTGTTATCTCTAGTTAACCGAATTTTTATAATTGAAACTCGTGCATATTTATAGATGTGAGGGGTGAGTGGGACAAAATCAATTGCAAACAGTTTAGTATATTGTTAATCTGACTTTCGGCTTTGTTTTTTCGCAAGCCATTAATATTTTATGTGTTCCAATTTAATCATATCAGTGATGCATTTCGTCTGGCGAGATCTGTATTTCCTCTTTTACGTTTTGGAACTGATAAGACTTAAAAATCTTAGGTATAAACAGCTTATTTTTAAGACTTTAGATACTTACAACAGTTAAACTAAACTATAATGATGCATGTTATAACAATGTTAATAAAGACTTTGAATTTTTCATCTAAGACTAGGTATATAGTTTAGCATTTCCTAAGATCTAATACAAAATATTTTATATATTTTTAAAAAATGTCATAAGTTGACCATAGTTGACCATCCTCTTCTGCCAGTGTACTTTCGGAAAACAAGTCGTGACGTCGGCGGTCGTATTTACTCTTACCTGCTCTCTCTTTTTCTCCCCTCTCTTTCGCCTGGTGTTGGCGTCGAAAAAACCAGATTCGTTTTGAAGAAATCTTGTGTTGACCAATAACGGGTAGTTGTGGGAAATGCCTGTTGGCCTAATCAGAGACCGCATATGGGTTCAAGGAAGTTTCAAGCGCGTTCTTTGCTGGAAACACGGCGTTTTTAATTCCGCACATTAAACTGCCTTTTATACTCTACGTGATACAATTTTATTTTGACCTTAGGCTTCCGTGCCCGCAGATCGGTTGGTCAACATCAACTAATTGTAGTTTAGCGGGTAAGCGGAAGAAATCTGGGCTTTATGGCGGTGCATATAAGGTTTGGAAGCATTCGACTCTATGAGTAGCTTTAGTTAATCACAGTTGGCTTATACTTTTTATATAGCTGAAAAGAGGCGCAAGATACCCAAAGAACCAACATTAATGCCGCGTTACTAGTACTATAGTACCTATAGAGTTGCCCACTATTCTTAATTTATTTCAATGTACTGCTGGCATTTAGTTTGTAAGTATCTTTTTTTCTTAAAATTATGTCAGCACTTATCAAAAAGCATGCAAGTCTTGAAAAGATGCAGTAAGGCTGCAGTAAAGATACAAGTTGTTTGATAAAAACCGTTTTTAAGCCCAAACCGAAACAAAGTATAATATCTAAACGCAAGTCATTTAATAAATAACACAGTAAGTACAGAACGTAATGATTATCATATGCAACTTTCAAAGCGATAATAACATAGGTGTTCAGTGAAATAATAAATGTATATAGTGCACAAGTAACTCGGTGGGTTAAAAATAATAAATACTTTTATTTGCTAATTAAGATTAAACAGGTATTGTTTTGATTCCGGTTAGTTCTTTGGTATTTCAGAGGAAGCTGCACTGGGAAACAAGTTTGAGAACTTTAGCTATGTAGATAGATATTAGCAGATGGACAGATAGATAAATAGATAAATAGATAGATAGATACATAGATACATAGATAGATTGATAGATAGATAGAGAGATGAAATATAGAGAGATAAATATCATTGCCATATTAAGTTGATATAAATGTAAAAATGAAATATTTAGCAGTTTAACAGTTCCTTAACATTAGTATAGTATAGTATTATTTCTTTGGATGGTTTGCTTTCGGATTTCAGTTTACGTATTATGGGTTCCCTTCAATACACCAAGCAGATGGCCTGCTGTCCGTGAAAAATGTCGCTCCTAACCAGGACTTCGTAGCTGCTCAGCCGGATCTCCTGACCTCCGTATGGGATTTGCAGGCACCGGTTGTAGGTTTCAATCACGCCGGGGGTCAGACTTCCGCAGTAGTGACCCCGCCCAATGAAAAGTGGCTCCCCGCCCGGGGTCCTTCCGGCCACAACTGCTCCGGGAGGAACGTTTCCGCCGTAGGACGGAACCCAGTGGTATTTGCCCTTGCCCACCAGCATCTGGTACGAGGGCTCGACGATCTCCCGGCCTCCGTGGGCTATGTAGGCACATCCCCGGCTGGGAATCGCCTTGCCCGGCACATGGACACCCCGATAGTAGGCTCTGCACACAAGCAACTGCTCCATGTTGCTGTCGTGACCTCCAACCACGGCATCGGGGGAGTAATAGTATCCCGGCTCAGCGGATACCCAGACGTCATAGCTGTTGCCATAGCCATAGGCATCATATGCTGGAGCACCCGCACATTCAGCCGGAGTGTAGGAGGAGCATCCTGCCTCATATGGGTTATAGGTGGAGGCTGGTGTAAACGATGGTCCTACGGGAACGGATACTGCCGTGACCTCTGCGGCCACGAAGGGTGGTGGTGCCGCCGCAGAAACCTCTGCGGGTGTGAAAGATGCTGGGGGAGGAGGCGGAGGTGGCATCACTAGGACTCCTCCGGCCGGCGGTGTTGGAGTAGGTCGTGGCATCGCCATCACACCACCCACCGGAGGCAGTGGATCCGGTGTGGGTGTATATGCCGGAGGCCTGTCGGTCAAGGGAAAAGGCATGGCAGCCAGATCCGGATATGGATACGGCTTGGCAGCCAGGGGGGGAGCCATCGCCGGCGGAGGAGGTGGTGGCGGCGGTGTAAGCGGGCACTTTTCCGGCTCTTCTAGGGGCGGTGGAGGCGGCATTTGCCAACCCGGAACCACTCGGCGCTCCTCCACAAGAATCTCATAGGAATCGAGGCGACGTTCGGCCCCACGAAAGGCAATGAAGAGGGCTCGGTGGACGGAGGAGATCTTGCCGATGATCAGGTGACCCTCGTAGTGACCACGTCCAATGTACACCGGTTGGTCCAGCGAAGTGCGTCCGCAGAGCACCGCGTTCTCGGGGATCACATGATCGTAGCACTTGATCCACACCAGGTTCTGGCCGCACAGCACCTCGAAGATGTCCTTGGGCAGGGCCTCGCCCCGCTGCGAAATGAATCCCAGCTGCTTGCTAGGCACCACCTTGCAGACCAACATGTCGCCCTCGTGCTCCGCCCTGCCCACGTAGATCATGGCGCCGTCCTCATCGTTGCCGCCCACCACCGCCTCCTCGGGTAGGGAGGAGTAGGCCGAAGATTGCACCCACTTGTAGGCTGGAAAGGGGAGAGAAAATAGTTAGTAAGTGTACTAATACATCATTAAAAAAATAAAAATAAATCAGGTACTTCTTTTGCCGAAAGCATTTGTTAAAACATTTACTTATACTTTTTTTAAACATTACTTATATCCCAAAATTATGACAATGAATGAGTATTTTTTAATTGATTTCTTTTTTGATAAGTACGAACGTATAATCTATCTTTTTTGACACAAAAAATCAATTATGTCTACCAATGTACACATGGGCTTGGACCTTAAAGATGAGTTCTTTAACTGGTATAACTAGAAGTTGCCTTCTTAGAGGTTATAATAAGTTAGGATTACTTTAAGGCGCCAAAACCATCTTATCTTATGTCATAAATTCGTAAAATTCGTCTGATGCAATCAATAATTGGGTAATTTATTAGGTTACTAAAGTACCAATCAATAAATGTACTTGAAGATTAAGAATGCATTGTAATAGATGTGAAATACCATATAAATGCATAGTTATAAATACCCGATAAGGGATTTGATAAGTTTCCAAGGACGCGGAAAATGTAAACAGATTTCTTGGGTGTTGACAGTCGGTTTATTGGGTGCGATTACAGTTTGATCTGGGCTAAATGCATATGGTATTTATGGGCATCCCCTCCGTTGGCGATTATTGCCTGCAGAGGATCTCGTACGAGTTGATGCGGATCTCCCGGCCGCCGTAGGGGATGTACAGGCAGCGCTGGCTGGCCGAGACCAGGCCGGGAGTGAGGCTTCCCTGGTAGTGACCCCGTCCGTAGTACAGGGGCTCTCCGTTGCGGGCGCGACCCGTGGAGACGGCGTTGGGGGGAATATGGTGGCCGGCATGGGCCCAGACATATCCGCATCCGGTGAGCACCTCGTAAGTGGGCTTCTGGAACTCGTATCCCCCGAAGCAGACGTAGGCGGTTCCCTTGCTCGGCACCACCTTGGCGGGCAGCATCTCGCCCTCGTGCAAGGCCCTGCCGGCGTAGATGGGTGTACGATCGGAGTCGTGTCCGGCGATCACTGCTCCCGGAGGCGTGTAGCTGGGCGAGGCAGGCACCCAGACATCGTGCTGCTGCTTGATGAGCACTTCGTAGGTGTTGATGCGCACCTCCTGGCCGCCGAAGGGAACGTACAGGCAGCCGTGCGAGGGGTGCACCTTGCCCACGGACAAGCTGCCCGCGTGGTGTCCTCGTCCCACGTAGAGGGGCTCTCCGGTGCGGGTCGTGCCGCTCCTCACCGCATTGGGGGGCACGCCACCACTGGCACTGGGCACCCAGGCGAATCCCTGGCCCACCAGCACCTCGTAGTGGGTCTTCTGGTGCTCCGCACCGCCGTAGGCCACGTAGGCGCAGCCCTTGCTGGGAATGACCTTGGCCGGGAGGTTCTCGCCCTCGTGAAAGGATCGACCCACATAGATGGGCGTGCGGTCCGAGTCGTGGCCACCGATCACCGCGTAAGGGGGCAGGGGGGCGTAGGGAGACGAGTGCACCCAGGTGTTTTCTGCAAGGAGAGAGGCGGAAGGCGATAAGCTTGGCACCACGCGATAAGATAAGCTACCTGTACACAGAGGGAAAACTGAGAGTATAGCTGGGAAATGGTTTCCAGGTCTATCGATTTAAGGAGCTTGGAGCTCGGATTTCAAAATGTATCTGCTGTCATTTAGTTAAGATACTACTTTTTCTGACTAAGAATTACTTTTTATAAATATTTAACCAATTACTATTTAAGTATTTTAAATTTAATACAAAAGTGGGCAAGAAGGCTTAAATTAGGTCGTTCTAAAAAGCTACAGATTAAGTGTCATCATATAATTAAAAATAGTAAAAAGAACTTATTTCAGATTAATTTACCAGATAAAATTAAAATTATTCATTGGAAACCATACTCTGCCAGTTTTTTCTCTGTGTAGCTACTTGGCTTGCTGTTCGGTTTGTGGGGTCTGGGTGGTCTGGGGCGGGGATCAGTGGGATTAGGGGGTTCACAGAGGCGTAGGGTTTCACCCTGGGCTCACTGCACTCGTCCTACCAACGGTCACAACTGCTCCTGGCTGCACGGCGCCTGGAAGAGTGCAAAGAAAGGCGGAGAACCGTAAAAGTCACTCAATGCTCTTTGCAAGGGGTTTCGGTATATTACACAGAGAAAAAATAATAAAGCCACCTCGAGTGGTCAGAAAGGTGTATTTTTTCGACCGTAAAAAGGGTTTTATCTACACCTCAGCAATTAATAGAAGTTTTGGTATTTTTAAAGGCATTCACAGGTTAAAAAAGTAATATTTTATAACCTTTTTAGAACTTCTTTTAACACACATGTTTTAAAATCTCTTTTTGAGTCACATGCTTGCACAATTTATTCGATTTTTCCTGGACTAACTTTGATTTTGCAGGTGAATTTGGCAATCTGTGAGATACTTTTTCGCCACTTTCAGCGCTTACTCATTCGACTTACCCATTGTGTGTAATTTATAGATAAGGGGTTATTCCTCCGGTAAATTCTATTTTATAAATATTTGCTTTTTATCCCTCCACGAAGCGTCTGCACAGACTGAGGTTGGACTTTTCACTAAAACGTTGGATCCGAGTAGCCTGGCGTTTAAAAACAGACCCAGACCGATTTGTCACCGCCTCTTATCGGCGAGCTTTTATCTATCAGTTGGTATTTGTATTGCAAAACAAGTGCAACTGATATTGGGGTCTATGATATCTCCGTCATTTACTTCCAGTCTCGAAAGCTCGATTTCCAGAACAGCGTTCCCTTTATCGATCGAGAATGAATCATTACCCCAAACCGGCGGTACTTTTAGAGGCAAGGAAAGCGAAACATGTGGACATTGTTGCTGCCGATACTGTTGTTGGCACTCAACAGGTGGAACCCCAATTTAGTGAACCCATAAACAAAATGACGCCTGCCAGAAGCGCCAATTTTCGAAAAATCCCCCGGTGAAGTGTCGATAAGCGGCACCCGAAACATCCACACCAAGTGATCTTGGGAAAATCTTCCACGACCGAAGGATTATAATGAGGGATCGTATATACAATTACAATTTTAAAGGTTTTGTTTAAAATACATTACAATGAAAGGACATTTTTGGTAATTCAAAATCTATCAAAGGATTGTATGTACTTTTCTTCTTAAGACCCTGTTTTTGTTTTCTCTGTGTGGATATCACTTTTCCCATTAATAATATTTGTCTTTAAGGGCAATAACCTCTATATTACATTCATGAAACGTTTTTCTCATTATAAAAATCTGAGTCAACATGGCGCCTATGATTGTCATATGAACAAAGTTCATAGCAATTGACTTATTTCGTCGGGAAAAGGAGTGTCTTTTTCCGCATAGATGCACATAAAATTGAAAGTCAGCTGATTTCCGACCTGTAAAACCAATATCGATTCATATTCCAAATATTTTCCGTAACTGCTGACATGCTGGGACTTATTTTTGTTCTAGAAGTACATTCCTTAACTTTGAAGTTGATCCATGGACAGCAACATACGTGTACATATACTTTTTTACGAACGTATTGATCAAGTTTATTTTTGACTGCCGGCGATAAGATTCGCGGGCAACTTCTCATAGATAAAACAGCAAGGTGTATGCAGTAGACAAATATACGTTTAAGATCGATTGAGAAATTGTCGTTGCCCTTCCTGTAGAACACGAAATTTAAATTGTTTTGGCACTGCTAAATTAACCAGCCGCCAATCTGGCACACCTGTCAGTTGGTCGCAATGACGAACCCCCCTCTGAATATGAGGAACCCTTTGTGAAACACACATGTACTCATAGTCCAAGCCAGTGTGACTAAGATATCTTATCAAAGTCGGTTAACACTGGCGACTGATAAGACGGCACAACAGCTTTTAAGGCGCAAGCGTTGTGCAGCTGGAGAACAGTCGTTAAACTCAGCCCGAACAGAGCGGAGCCAGCGAGCATATACCACCACGTTCCAGACCTAAATCAAGCAAGGAACACACACTCAAAAGCAACATGGGAGGTGAGAAAGTAGTTAGTGACTAAGATCATTCCTGCGAAAACTGGGTGCCATAATTGGCCGAGGTGTCATCGATACTCCGCTCACCTGACAGCCCAAATCCCTGGGAGCTTTGGAAGCTTTCCGCAGATCCGGCGATATCACACCCGGCTAGATAACAAAACAGACAGAGTGGGTCTGATTAATGGGGTACAGTTGGGCCTCCTAGTTGAGCTAACCCATCGACACATCTAACCTTGTTCCACTTACACCACTCACTTGCAGACTACACCTGGATTAGCTCGAACGTCTACGAAGGCCTGCCACCTGGCGCCATCCTAGCTGGCCACGATTCCGACCAGGATCCCATCTATGTGGGCCGCGCCTACCACAACGGCGAGATGCTGCCGGCCAAGATTGTGCCCGGCAAGCAGCAGGCCTACGTGCCCTGGGGCGGCGAGGAGATCAACAAGCACGACTTCGAGGTGCTCGTCGGCGACCACTACTCCTGGATCCCGGCCAGCGGCGGCTTCGTCCCGCCCCACGCCATCCGCGTGGGCCAGACCGGCGAGGGTGAGCCCCTGTACGTGGGTCGCGGCTACTTCCAGGGCAGCCTCACGCCCGGCAAGGTGCACCCCTCGCACCAGTGCCTGTACATCCCCTACGGCGGAAGGGAGGTGGGTCCAACTCATCGAACGCCACTTGTGGACGATCCCCAAAATGTAACGACTCCTTTGCTGTTTCAGGAACGCCTGGAGGCCTACGAAGTCCTTGTCCAGCCGGAGGTTTGGGTGGCCTCCTCCGGACGCGGCATTGTGCCCGGCACAGTCATTGGCGGTCACGACTCTGACGGTGATCAGATCTACGTGGGTCGCGCCTACCACGAAGGCGACTTGCTGCCAGCCAAGGTGAGTGGCTTGAAAAGACAGCGATTAAACCCCTTAAAATACATATGTATCCGCTTGTATCCACCAGGTGATTCCCAACAAGGGCTGTGCCTATGTGCCCTACGGAGGCGGTGAGGTGGTCAAGCACGACTACGAGCTGCTGGCCGGCTACGGATACGGCTGGGTGCACGACAGCCACGGCAATGTGCCCGGCAACGCCGTGCTCTGCGGCCGCACTTCCGACGGAGAGCCCCTGTTCATCGGCCGCGCCCACCACCACGGCAGCCTGACCCCCGGAAAGATCCACCAGTCGCACCACTGCCTCTACATCCCCTTCGGCGGCGAGGAGGTCCGTCTAGACCACTACGAGGTCCTGGTCAAGGGCTAAGCTGCCCCCGCGCCCGCTTCGTCTGCCCACTAATTTATAGCTCATCTTGTTTCATTAAATATTTCTTCCACTGAACCTGCCGACATGTTTCAAGGGGAAAATACGTTATGCTTATATTATATAAGCCCACCTTATCGTCCGTACTTTCAGAATTAGACAAGTTTATATCCGTATACAACAGAATTTGGGTCAGGGACATTTTATTCAATACTCTTATTGCTGGGCGGTAATCGAATAAAGTTTTTGCGTAACATTTTAAATCCTTCCCGGTAATCCGTTGAGTGCTCAGTGCCAAAAGTATCTCAGAGCTGTTGGAGCCCATTGCAGCTCTTGCCTTGGACGGCCAAAAGAATAGGGTTTTCCCGTGACATACCCAACAATTTAGATTGTCCCGCAGATGCATCCAGGTTTGTACAATCTATGAAGTTGTCTATAAAATTATAGAATATATAATTCAAGGAAATATAACAAAATTTACTAATATTTTACATTGATTAGCTGAACAGCTATTTAAGCTCAGTGTGTTGAGAAAGTCGGTAAATTGGGCTGTCTAGAACAAATTCCCCAGAAATAACTTCAATATATTTTATTGAAATTTTTGCTAGAGACCCAGGCTCAACAATAGCCATATGCTTAAAAAAATATAAATCCAGTTGATAAGCAAGTTAAAATTCAATAGGGTATTAATAATCAAGCGATGCACTTTAGTTTATCGTAAAACTGTTTACTATAATCGATTTAATTTAATTTATATGTATTTATCGTAGTACTGGTTAAGTCTAATAAAAACTGTCATTAACGAATTAACTTGTAATATTCAGATGGAAGCGACAAAAGCAGGATTCAAACTCTGAGTTCCGATTTCTTATCCTGAGGTTAGAATAAAACTTGGAAACACGGAATATCTAAATTTGCTAGTGACACGCAGTAGTTCTTAAATCAAGAAATATAAATTCTTAAAATTTTCAATTGTGGTTTGGGTCCAGGCTTGTTCAGAGCTTTCTTTCTCTACAGGGGGTGTAGATGCCAAGTAAATAAAATGGAAATTACATAGAGCTTACTTTGCAGCGCAGCATGTTGCGCAACATTCCTTTGTATTTGTCAGCAACATTTTCGTTTTTGTTGGTATCTGTTCGTTGTTTTCCAAGTGGCACATTGTCGCCTTCTCTCGCTCTCGCGCATGCTTTCCCTCTTACTCGCGTTCGCATTCGCTGCTCGCCTGCCATTGGTCGGAATAGAGCGGCTGTTTTTATTGGCTAACTGGAAGTAAAGCCCTCCCCATACGTGCAACACAATTGGCCTGGCCTTCCGCGGCGTGGCAAGTTCCTCGGCTTGTGGACGTGGCCAACTGGATGTGGCAAGATACCAAGAAGAGGCGGTACCTTCTTTATAAAACGTATTATTTTGCATTACTTGATAAACGTTACTTAACATCATTGACAAAATAAGTAAGTTAGTAGAAAGTTAAAAACTCAGTTTTGCTGTTTTTTTTACTTCATAAAACCTTTTACAAAATGTTCGCGTTGCAAACAGGTTCTTAGGCCGCTTACCTGGGCCATGAAAATGCCGTCGCTTCTTCCGCTTCCACCTAAACAGGTTATAACTACATGGAAAACATTTCAAGACGAGATTGTATAAGCAGTTTGAACTTTAAAAACTTGTAAGCAGGCGGTAGCTGACTTTCACAAAAACAAGTCGAAGTTCTGGAAAGAAAATGATTGCTTCATTTAATATACCCGACAGACCTGCATAATATAATAGATTTTTTTCTTTATGTATAAAAGTGGAATCCATTGTTTTACAATTAACAGCTTAAAATGTTTTAAATTGTTATATTTCCTGTTTTTATTTCCTTTTTTAATATATTAATATAATTTTCATTGTCAAATTGATCAATTTAGATAGTTACATATGTAAATACTAAGTGCTGTATGTATTTGTTTTGGGTTTTCAAATACTTAAGCCACTATTAAAATATTAATGTTTATGTCATCGGTGTGTTTGGTTTCGGTACTAGTAAGTAGTTAAAGGGGAGCTTGCTTTAGAAGCTTCAAACATTTTTTTCGGTAAGGAAGGAAATATTCGATTGAAATGAAACTTTTTGGTTTTGTTGTTATATACTTCAACAGTCCTCTCAAATTTATTTCAATTAAATATATGTCATACTATGCCTGGTAGAAGTATTTCGCCAAAGCGCATGAAGTGTGCATACATACATATATCGTGAGGCGGGACCAAAACCAAAAATATTATATTTTCAATAGTGTAGCTTCTAGTAAAAGCCTAATAAGATTGAACAAAAAGTGAGAAATTAAAAAAAAAAAACATATATCAAATTAAAAAAGCTATTTTTTTTAAATGTTTTTAGGTTGTTTAATCATAACTCTCTAAAATTTTTTTGGGTTCAACTCGAAGAGAATTTTATCCCGAATAAAATACATTTTGTCTCGTTTCGATATGAAGTTTACTTTCTACCAGCGTTTAAAGCAGGCAACCATCTTTATTAACTACCAAAAATAAATAGTACATTACGTTAATTTTACAATAGTATTGTTGTCACAACATAAAATTCTAAATGGGCTGTAGCATCCTGTCCATCAAGGTCATTGCTTAAAGCATAGGTAAGTATCTTCTGCAAGTTCCTTAAGATACAACCAAACTTTCTGGAAGATAAGCGCAAGCTATTTGTATATTATAAACATATAAAATACTAAATACGTCATTATTAAATGAATCCATTTTCAAATTACCTTTACAAAACCTCGGTTGTAAGAGTAAAAATTGGTCTTAAACTACGGTCACTAAGTTGGGCCCATTCTTTTGGTGCAAAACTCTTTTGTATAGAGACCATTACGTTAAGAGTAACTTTTTCGTGGATCAAATCGTTGATGAAAATGCCCATTTAACCATTAAATTGTTCAATTTTACCAAATAGGTATATAACGTCTATAGACCGAAAATATTATTGAGGTAAGATCCAACTTACAGTAAGGCTTTGGTAAACAGAAATGAAAGGGAAAATGCATCTCAAATAAAACGCAGGTTAAGATTAAATAAACCAATTTAATAAATTTACCTGGCTGTGGATGCAGCCTTTCCTGTTCAACTCGTTCAATTTGAACAACCGACACGACACCCCAAGTACACGCACCAGCTCTTCCATTCCCTGTCAATTTCAGACTTCGCAACGACAGTCATAATTTTAAAGCCATATATGTGGGGTTTGGGATGCACGGAGCTACCCACCCTCGCCACATGCCGCTCGGCCAATATAAATTCTTGTAATTTAATTTTGCTATTGCAAGGGAAGCGCACTCACATGCCCGTAATCCGGCCATCCACGTGGAGTCCCACTGAAGTCCCAGTGAAGTCCCAGTGAAGACCCAGTGGAGAGATATTAAAAGGCAACTCCGATGCTATCGGAGACCCCATTGAAGCCCAGCTTCCTTCGCTTTTGGCTGCTTTTTTGCCGCCAACCCTCGGAATAACTGGGAAAATGCTCGGCATTCCGGGGCCCAGGCAACAATAACAACGGGGACGGGACGACTATCAGTTTCTGCAGACGCGAGGAATGACAAAATTTCGCCTCTGGGCTGTCACAGTATCTGAACCTCTGCGCCAGAGCCAGATAAACGCATCCGTATCTCGGCATCTCGCTATCTGTATCTATTTGCCGGGCCCAGCGGTTAGCTGGCAACGAATGAAGCCGTTTCGGGGACGGGGTCTTCCAGCATGTACGCTTTTCATATGCCCACGAGTATATAGGGGAAAACGGCTATGTACCACAAAAGGCGATACAATTAGTTGAAAAGCCCAAGTGCGATTCGATGTCGGTCTGCCTCTGCTGCCGCGCGAAGGGAAGGGTTCGCTCCGCCGACGCTGCGACGGCACTAGGACGTGGTCCTATGGGTTTTTTCCCTTCGGAGAGGGGTGCGGGGTCTTCATCCTGCCTTGTTGGCGAACGACGGGGCAAAGCGAACGACTGAAAACGTACATAAAATGGAAATGAGAGGCTTTTGTTAAACGCCCGGCGATGGGCGTTTCGGTATATAAATCGACACCGAAACCGAAAACCTTTCTCGAATTTAAAACCCCGCCGCTCGCCGCCTACGTCGATCCGGGCAGCGACGCCGGCGCAGGCAGCGAGTGAGGCTGTACACGCGAACAAATTGCGGCGTTCTCCGAAGAGCTATTATAAAAACCCTTTTCTAACAAGGTGATTCCTAAAATATGGGTTTAGGGAGTGTTCTAACAGATATAAATATTATTTATTATACGAATAATTATTTTTGCCGTGTAATTGATTGATCCAACCACAAAAATAATATGTTAAATTTCAGGCCTTAAAATAACTATATTTTTTACAGTGTAGCTAGCTACCCAGGCAATCTTTAAGGCAATACCATAGTAATTTAAAAAATGATGGTATATGTATGATCGAGATTTTACTAACTTGGAAAAACTGATATCAAATCAAATATCTTTGTTCTAACTGCTTCCATTATAATCCCGCACTATGTGCTCCAATTTCTGCCAGTGCAGCCGCCGAGCGAAGATTTCGACTGCGCTTCTTCTAATTAGTTTTCGGAGTCCAAAAATAGGTTTGGAAGTACTGGAACTTCGGGGCAGCGGGCGCGAATGAGGGTTAGAGTGATGTAGTACATACTTCTCATCTGCCGCGTGATAATTCAATTAGAAATGTGTGAATCAGCAGCAACAACAAGCGGCGCTGCAGCGGCGTTGCAGCGGAAGCGCAGGCGGAAGAGGAGGGGGCAAAAGAGAAAGGGAGGGAGCGAGGGAGAGAGTGTCTTTGCTCAATAGAAAGGCCGGAGCAAAGAGGAATAGGCGGAGAGAGAGAGCGAAGGAGGGGAGCAGAGGAAAGGAAAACCATCCATGTCCATGTCCATTCCATGTTGCATGCAACCCTGTTCGCTTTTTTTTCTGTCCAACGTGGATGTGGCAGGAACAGAAAGTTGTTGTTGCCTCCGCTGCTGCTGCTGCTGCTGCCGCCTTTGCCACGGCAACAATTTATGTGCATGTATTTGTGCTGGTACATAAAAATAGCGGTCGAGGCAGCCACGACGCCGGCAGAGCGAGGGCAGAGGCAGAGGCAGAAGCAGAGGCGGAGAGCCAGAAGCAAATACTCTACGGAGAGGGGTGGGAGGGGTGCTGCAGAGTGGAACGCAGAGCGAGAGGAGGTGGAGGAGAAGGAGGGGGATGGGGACGGGGTCGAGGGCTCTATGTGCGCAGCTTGTGCGCCTCGAAAATACATATTTCAGCATGAAGCATGGGCATGGGACATTGAGTGCTGGCAGGGGCGCAGGCAGGAGGGGTCAAATTAAGAGGGGTTGCTCTAGAACCTTCTTTAGGTGCAAAGAAAAGAATATATTAATTATAACTGGATTGAGTTTTACAAAAATATGTTTTTATTATAATTATTTATTTTTAAATAAAAAAATGTAAAATTAAAAATATTTGTGAATCTGTTTCGCTTTATTTTTTGTTAAGTTAAGCTGTTTTTTTAATTTGATATATTTTTAAAAGCCAAACTACTTCTTTGGAATTTTTTTTAAATTTTAAATTAACAATAAAAAGATTTTTTAGAAATAAATTTTAATTCAGAGTGATCACTGATCAGAGTTCAATACCCACCCCTTATTTCGAAGGTGACATTCCACCCCCTTAGCCTCGAACCCCCGGACACTCCGCCCCTGGTCGAGTATCTTGTATCTTGCAGTTTGCTGTGCACACACAGGCACATGCGACTTTGTATGTACAAAGTGCCATGTACAGCATTCGGCGTAGGTACGCTTGTGCATATGTAGCTGCATGTACGCTTGTAGGTATGTGCTCAAGTGTGCGATAGTGTCGAGGACGTTAACGTTGAAAGGCAGCAACAGCAGCAGCAGCAGCAGCAGCAGCGGCACCAACAACCAGAGCGACCAAGAGTTCGGCAACGGTCGCATTACCAATTTAAATTCCCATCCAATGTCCGCACGTAACGTAACGAAATCGGCGGCCGAAAGAGTATTTAATGAGCGTTGCCAGCCCAACGCAGCCCTTTGTTGCTGCCCTCAGATACATAAGTATCTGCACATGGGCTAAGAAGTCTGTGTGCGCTGCGCTACCAAATTAGGTTCATTTGCTGCCTTTGGCAGTACCGCTGCCGCTGCCGCCTGCTTCCTTTCCCTTCCACAAGCTTCATACACTTTCTGCCGCTCCAGTGGCCAAAAGCACCCTTCTTGCAGCTCCTTGGGCTCGGATTCCCGGTTCCAACTCCATGCCCCTGCCCCCAGCCCGTTTTGTTGTTCTTGGACGTCAAGTGGGCGGGCGAGTGTGTAGATTGTACATTGTATATTTGTATCTTTGTGTGCGCTTGCGAGCGTGCTTATCGCCTATGTAAGCCGCACGGCTCACTGGCTGCGCGCTGCCTTCGTCACTGCCTTCGTCACTGCGGTTTCAGGCTTTTTTGTACATACGCAGTACATAGTCAGGCTTCGCCTGAGTGGTTCACATAGTCGCCGCAGAAGCCCCAGCCCCTCACCGCACCCCGCAAAAACAGCCCTTCAAAACGCTGCGGCATGCTGATAATTCAATAAGCAGGGCCCACAAAAAAATATTTGAGCCCAAGTTGATGAGTCGCTCCTGCGTAAGCACAGTCCTACGTCCATGGATGGCCTTAAAATACAGACCTCTTTTATTTTTTATTTAAAAATATTATTTTCTTAAAAAAAAGGGTTTTAAAAGGGAGACCCTTACTACTGTCGTTTTTTTATGAAATAAAAAAATGTGTATCGTAAGTGGCAAAACGTGTCCTTTAAATCTTTTCTAATTAAAAAATATAAATAAAGAAAAAAAATCATCTGGGGACAAAGGTTTATTTATTTATTTTTGTAGCCCTTATCGAGAATTTAATTCTAGTTGTATATAGTTTGAGTCCTAACATATAGTAAATCAAATTAATGAAACATAATTATTTGTAATAAGCCATTTTCTTTAAAATCGCTTAAATTTGATTCAGAAAATGTTTTTTTTTGAGATTCAAAGAATATTTTCAGGTTTTTCAATAAATACACAAAATTTAAAGCTAAAAGTAATTTATTAACAAAATTTTCTCGAGTAAAAATAATAATGAAATTTTAAAGAATATTATATCGTTACCTTACTGAAAAATAAAAAAAAAATAAACAAGAAAGTTATGTTCTTTTAAAAAAGTTATTTCTAAAAAAAAAAATTTATAAAAATGTTTTAAAAGATTAATGTTTGAAGATGTTGACAGTTTGAGCTGGGAAAACGGACACCATACTTTCCTCTTCTTTTTTGCAAATTACAGAACATTTGACCTGGTAAAGTTCGGGTTATAGAGGCTGTAAGGTACATAAAACCGCAAGAAAAAGCACAAGTACTTTGTGTACTCTGCCGTATTCCTTGCGCTTGTGTGGACTCTCGACCAAACACTCGACATCATTATGGCCAGGGGAACGGGAAAAACTCACTCGTTCAGTCGGCTGAGCAGCGTGCAAATAGCAATGTCATGCAGCTGTCTCAGCATCAGCTTTTTGCACCACACCACACGGAATGGCAAGCCACCCAAAGCAACCCACCCAGCACCCTTTGGCCCCCTCGAGCCCCTGGAAGCGCCACCCAGGCGACGGTTGCAACTTCATTTGCAATGCAAACAGAAAAACCTCTCGGCGAGTGGAGCTTCGCTTCAGTTGTGTAATCAACTAATTACAACAGCCACCAAAGCTGGCGCCATTAGGCAACATCCCAACATCCCAGCACCCCAGCACCCCAACCGCCCATCACCCCACTCATTTGTCTTGCCAAAGTGACTTTTAAGCATTTGCCAGCGTTTTGCCCAACGAAAATGAAAGCTAAGTCTCCGCCAGTTTGAGACAATTGAGCAGCCCTGCCCCACTCAAATCAATCAATTCTCCGCAGTCCTCAGATCCACTCAATGGTAAGCCCCGACCAAGAATAATACTTATTGCTCCCGCAGTTCCCCGAATCGAAGCACTGCGGGAAAGTGGTCCTGAAAAGCTCAAAAACAAAAGAAAGGAAAAAGTTCCCAATGGTCAAGACTTACCCAGTACCATTTTATTTTAAAATGCATGGAAGATTTAATAATGAAATAATGTGAAATAATAATGAAAAAATAAGAAACTTTTGTTCTTTTGGTTGATTAAAGATCCTAATATCAAAGAAAAGATTTTCTTTAAAAGAAAAACCTGGACTAGTAAAGGTTTTAAATGATTATTATAAAGGTTTCTGTCAAAACTCAAAAAAAACAAGGAAAGATATCAAATCTTTTGAATGATTATTGTAAAGGTTTCTGAAATGAATGAAAAGAGTGAAAATATCTATCTATATCTATTTATCTATCTAAATACTCACAAGTCTTGGTTCTTAACCTTAAGAACTTTTAAAAATGTAAAACAAATCATAACCTAATGATAGGTTGTCATCTGAATCCCTGTAAAGAAAGGATTGAACTAAAGTTCTTAAATCTAAGTTAACGTAAAAATATAAATGGTTCATCATTGTAAAGACGTTCTTATATGGAGAGAACTCCTTTAATGCAACGCTTCAGTTTGGGCTACCCTTATTCCCACAGTGCACTCTCGCAGTTATTATTCCTGTTTCCGGTTCAGGATTTTCGTTGATTTCGCCTTGTCTTGAGTCCATCGAAGAACTCCGGCGTCTCCTTGACGCAACGTTCCTTCTGCCCGCCACCACCGCTGGTAAATTGATACTTTTTTTCGGTCTTTGGGATTCGCATTTTTTGTCAGGCACGCAAAAAATAAGGCAACAGGGAGCGGGACAACTTGAGACTCGGGCTGCGGACGACGCGGCCATCCATATTCATAATGGAGCACTAATTGGATCTTAATTCTGGCATTTTATTTGATTACACGACCGAATCATGGACTGATGAATTGAATTAGCGAGTGACGGCAGGCAGATCGAGAAAAGTGTTACCGACACTGACACTTACTAAGCAAATTTGCGAAATTACGCAATTAAAATGCAAAAACGGGGGGTGTTTGGTTTGTCATCTGGTAACTGATATCTTTTCCTCTAATAAGCAGGAAGCGGCCAACCATCGGGTAAATTAATATCAATCTAAACCAGCGATCCTCCCAGTTTTCTAGTTTTCTCGGCGCAGTTGCTTTGATCAGATGCATATTCTCCGCCAGTTCCGCTGGCCAACTGTTTGTGATTAATGAATTCAGATGGAATTACACGGACAACCTGTGCTGAGCGGCTTGCCCCCGTTTGCCTCCTTGCAACACACATGGAAACGAGCCGAGGGGAAAAGTTGCCAAGAACTGGCTTTAATTGATTTGGAAACAAAAGTTTCGGCTGGGAAAAAGTTTAGCCCTCCGCTCCAGAAACTCAGCACGTTCTGCGTCCAATGGCAATTTGTTTTCGCTGCTCTTAAACAGCAGTTTATGTGCTTAGCATTTGTTACATAATGGCGATAAATTGGGCCGACGACAACGACAAGTTCAAGTGCTCGGCAGATGAAATTTAATTAGCAATCACACGGCTGTCCGTCGATGGCGAACTCTACAAGTGACTGATGGATGATCGATGTGCCACTTGACTTGTTGATTGAGTTCCTAAAGTCTAGATTCTAGTAGGGCAAAAGCATAATCTTGGGCATGCTTAATTAGTTGGGTACACCAGGGGTCATCTTAGAAAGGAATAACCATCACAACCATATTCCAGTCCTTATAACTATAACTCAAAACTAAGTTTTTAATACCAAACTATTGCTTATATTATTTTAAAAGGTCGCTGATCCTTATTGAAAATTTTGACATTTACAAGTGTAGGTTTTCAAATAATTCGCTATTGTAGTTCCCTTCTAAAACATACCATAATAAAGTGCGAGGGAGATGGAAATATGCATGCAGCAAATCAGCTGTTTCAGAGGTTTCACTTATTATTTGCTTATAACTTTTTAGTACATGCTCCGATTTGAAATATTTTTCGGGTATAGATATTAAAATAGTTGAGTCTAACGATAATGAGTGATTGCGCTGCATCAGAACCACTAGAATCCCACGTATATCCAAACTTTGTAGAACCAAGCATCTGTTTGGTAGGCAAAACACTATACTATTTTCAATTTCTTCTTTAAAGTAAACCCAATTCTTGTAAGGAAAATACGTACTAATCTCTTTAGTGAGCGCAAAAATCTGTGCACCACAGTAATATAATATTTTCATGAAGCGCATAATCAATATTCTACCACCACTAAAAGCTCCCTTATGCCATTAATCTAGCCAAGAGTGAATTTAATTATGCCCTTGGGCCAGGAAAAACATTCAGGAACCACAAAGTAAGGCGGGCTGTCAATGAACTGCGCCAGTTTTCCAATGTCAACGACAAATTGCCGGTGAGGCACTTCAGATCCAGCCGACTGAACTGGATTAATTCATTCAAACGCAGCAGTAAGAGATTTAAGTTAGCATCAACAAGTTGAAGGCACCGGAATGTTGTGAAGTGAGAGCCTCAAAGTGTCCGCTAGATTTATTGGCTCCGCTTTTATTGATGGCAAACAGTCCAGTTTTTTCTATTACTAATTGATTGAAAAACTATTGGCGACAGCTTTCGAGAACCGAAATGATTATAGAATTAAATCGGAATTTCTAAACTCTTTTTTTCTTAAGCTGACAAAGCGGGAATTCCGATGTGCAGAATGTACTTGGTGTAGAAAAATGAGTAATATCGGAAGTTCATTCATTCGTCATGCTTTTGGGACATTTGAATTTGTTTTATAATTTTATTGTTAAAGCCTATAGAGATTGATCTCTCTGGAGAATTCATAGATAAGCATTATGTTTTTTAGCTATTACTAATTCTTAGATAAGAGCTGTTGACATATTCTGTGATCACGAAGAGGTTGCGCGCTTAAGGATGTCAAAAATTGGCAAAGTTGGACAGCCCTTAAGGACATGATCTTTATGAAAACTCGAAAAACGGGTAATTATAATCAGTTTTTTTTTCATAAGTAAAATGGTTTTTAACACAAAAATATGGGACTACCGCTGATAACCATTTAAATGCCTTTATAAGAACTGATAGAAATTATTCTGGGATTTTTAGAACCAGTTGAGAATTATAAACCCAAAATTTCTTTTGTTACCATATTTAGAAATATGTCACTTACTTTGGAGTTACCATTGACTTATGATAAATGTAACTGGGTTATTCAAGAATTAAAAATATGGTGAAAAATCATTTTAAATCAAACAGTATTGGGAAAGGTTAAAATGATGTTCATTCAATCAAGATGTTTTGTTTCGAATAGGGTTCACTATTACCATGATAGGGAAAATTTGCTCTAAAAAATTCCTTTTATATTTTGGCTTTTGGGCCATAGAGCGTAGAAAACTTCGACCGCTTAACTACCGAAGTAAACAATGCGAAGAGCTGAATAATTTATTGCCAAATGATGTGTTAAGCATTTGTTGCTGCTGCTTCCGATTAATCATACATTGGGGAACCATCTGCGAGCATTAGTAGATACTTTGTGGCCCTACACTCAGGTCCGTTCTACGCATGTGTTCCACCACTCGAGGATGAAGTTATGACTTGTGCGTGGCCTTTGAAATGTAATATTCATTATTATTATACCGAAAAGCATATGGGAAGTGTCCCACGTGTGAGGACCACGGGCTACCTGAGGGAAGTGCTGCATTTGTAATTGCCACTGCGTTGCCCGCTTTCGCATCTTCAGAGCGCGCACTCGTACTTCCCCAAGTGATTTATAAATGCCCATTTAATGCGCTAAAAGCCGCTCGTATTAAGCTGGTTTTCGCATGGGCCCTGCCCACTTGGGGCGTTTTGCACCGGGCTGTGGAAAAGTGGAGGTGGAGGTGGAAATTGGGGGCTCGCTCGTGTGGTTTCTCCTTTTTCGCCGGGCGAGAGAAGGTAAACTTTGCGCCAGAGCTTTAATTATTGTAATTGGAGTTTTCGGCTTAAACCGCACAATCGTATAAATTATGGAGGCCAGATGATGATCCCCAAGATAACTTTCCTTCTGGGGCATCATACGTTAATTGTTTTCGGAGCAAAGTGGAGCCCGCCCTCGCAAGTTGCCGCATACCGCCCACCGCATACCGCATGTGCAGCATAAATCTCTCGGGGCGAAGAGCAATTTTCACCTAATCTCAACCCCTCTCGACATACGTTTCTTTCATCCCTTCTCCGAGTGCCTCTATCTTATCACATTCATTATACGAATTAGATTCGAGACGTCGGATTGGTTTTCTTTTGGGACACATTCGTGAAAATTGCCCAGTTTTGAAATCGGAAACTTTGCAAAAACCGGCAGAAAAGAAGCAGAAAAGGAGAGGAAAAGGTAAAAGGGCGAGCCAACAACAAAGGCCACAGAATTTCCAATCGTTTTTATTGAATTTTTCGAACGGACATCGTGAAAATCCAGCCATCCCGTCCGTTTTCTCGGCTCCGTGGCTCGCATCCGTGCAGGCGAGAAACCCAATATAATCTTTATTCCCTTTGTCTCCGACGGTTCGAACGGTCGGATGTTCAAAATGTTCGGACATTTTTCATTTTAAAGACATTTTGACATTTACTTTTTTTGCCGCCAGACAGTCAGAGGGAATTGGCAGATTAGAAACGCTCGAAACGCTTGAAACGCAGCGGTCGGTCTGCGGGGAAGGTCGCCCTCTGACCTTGGCCAGTTGATTAGCATTGGGATTGGGCCATTCCATTGTCCGAGCCCGTATCTGTGTGTGCGCGGAGCCCAGCCAAAGTCACGGAGAACCAGGAAGTGGCAGTAAAAGACGTCGACTTTTTGGCATAAATTAGATTTCTATTTTTCCGCTTGATTTTGCTTAGTACAGATTATACAAAATGGTATCTTACAGCTGGTATTTACACTTAGGCTTAGCTTAGCTTACGGAAATGAATAAATATAATTCGTATATCTGCATTTATTTCGATTCTGAATCGCTGTCTTATCCTCCGTTTCTTATACTTCTTGTTAATACAATTCAACATCAGTGCTTAGTCTAGATCTAATCTGCTTGGTTTAATGTATATATTTACAGAGCACTGGCGCACTACCAGGGGCAGCTTACGCTCGGCTGGATGCGTAACATTTTTTGGGTGAGCAGAATCCACCCCCAGGTGCAGGGGTTGGATTTCGTGCCACCGTAATTAGGGCGAGGAATTGGTTCTGGTCGTGGGCCCTGATAAGGCCCAAACGAACGAACGGGTAACGCAAATGAATAACTAAAACAAGGTCTTTAAAAATTAATTAGAGCTACGTGGGGGGTTGCAGCAGTGGCAGCGACTCCGCTCCTTCACTTGCTCTTGGTGGCCGGTGGCAAGGAGGCGGCAGAGGCTGTTGCCCCGCTGGTGCCAGTGGCCGCCGTCTGTGGCCGTGCACTCGCTCCACTGCTGCTGCTGTTCCCCTTGGTTTGGGGCGCCGTCGCCGCTGCCGCAAGTTTTCCTACCGGCAGAGGCGATGTTTTGGGGCTGGCTGCCGGCGGAGTGGCACCCGGACTGGGCAACGTCACCGTGGGTAGCATCGGTTTTAGTTCTGCTTCGGCCGGTCCTCCGGCGCCTGTACCCCCGGTGGCGGCGGCGCTCTGCAGCTTCTGCAGGTAATCGTTGAACACCTCGTTTCCGGCGCGCTGCATCCGCGACAACTGCTCCATGAGATACGCCTGCTGGTAGCCGTACATCGCCGGGGACATGTGACCCATTTGGGCAAAGTTGTACATCATATTAGACTGGTTAGCAGCGGCCGCCGCCTGGGCAGCCTGCGCCGCTTGCACCCTCATCAGGTTCTCCTTGATGAAGTTGGTCAGGTCCAGTTTTCCGGAGGCGACTGCCGCAGCACTGGCACTGGAGGCAATGCTGAGCGGGGCATTCTGGCCGTGCATGACGGGGTGGGGCAACATTTTGCCCATTCCCGGCAGGGATGGAGGCGGTGGCGTCGGATTCTTCGCCACCTTTTTACCCTGCTGTAGGTTCTTCTGTGGCGGACTGGGTTTCTGGGGCGCCTGCTGCTGGGGTCCTCCGTTAGCTAGCTTCTGCTGACCAGGCTGCTGGTGGCCAGTGGCTGCAGCATTCGGTGACTTCTTGCTAGGTGGCACCTTCTTGGCGGTGGCCGGATTTTGTGGTGGGTTGAATCCAAACGGAGGAGCCAGCGTTGGCAGCTTGGGTGCCAGCTCAGGCATGGCATTCTGGCGGGGCAGGATAGGGCGGAACTTCTTGGCCGCAGGATCTCCATTCTGGCTGGCCGCTCCCGCATTTGCTCCTCCTGCTGCTCCTCCCTTGGGCGACTTGTTTTCACTGGCCGTTGGTGAATGACTACCCATTTGGGCGGCAGTCCGCTTCTCCGGGCTGGGTGTCTTCTTGTCACCCTGCGTGGGCGTAAGCACTGCCTTCAAGGGCGTTCCCTTGGCGACATTGGCAGGAGGTGATGTTTTCGGTGGAGAGATCACACGAGGAGCACTTGGCGGCGGAGGGGTGGTCACCTGGGGCAACTGGGGCGGCGTCATGCGCGATATTAGGTGCTGCGGCGAGGGAATAGCCTTTGATGGCGGCGGAGGTGGCAGTTTTGCGGGCAGGGGTCCGGGAGCTACAACAGGTGGCGACTGTCGCTTCTGAGCCTCCTTGGCGGCTTGAGCCTGATCCTGTGGCTGATCGGGTAGCTTAACGATCTCAATGTAGTTATTAACCGGGCTCTTGTGCTTGGGATGCTGGCCATTGCTGGGCGACGAGGGATCTCCATTGTCCCGGGAGATGGTGATCGAGAGCGAAGAGGGTATGTTGATGTTGCATGAGTTGAGCAGCGACTTGACCTTGACCTGCTGCTTCTCGGGTGCATCTTCGTTGGGCAGGTAGAGATTGCCATTCGAATTGCCGTTGCCTCCCGCAGATGGGCCTCCTTGAGCTGGATTGGTATTCTGATCGGATTTGGTGGGCGGTGAGGGGAACAGTCCACCGAGAGATCCTCCACTGCCGCCACCCAGCATATTCTGCAGGTAGCTGGCGGCACCGCCGCTTCCAGTTCCGGCATTTGCCGTTGGCTTTGGCGTGTACTTGTAGGTGGGCATCGTTGGGATATTGTAGCTGGGCACATACTGCGGCGAGCTGGGCGAGTAGATGGGCGAGTTGGGCGTGTACATGGGAGTGCGGCAGCCAGGAGGCGCCTCCTTGCCCTTGGACTTGCTGGAATTGAACAGCGCCAGGTTCAGATAGTTGTTGGCACTGTTGCTCTTGTTGGGGCCCGACATCGGCGAGTTGCTTCCCTGCTTTCCCAGGCTCCTGTTACCCTGAAGGGCAGCGGTTCCATTGGCGGAGATTGCTGGCGGAGGCGGTGGTCCCATCTTTGTATCGCTCTTGGGCCCATACACATGCGACTTCTGTGTAGTATTCTCTCCGGATCCTCCACCAATCGACTTTATTTCGGTTCCGGCATCCTTGAGCAAGCGATTGACATCATTTGGAATATTGGCGAACGGATTTGGACGCGAAGCCTTCGGCAGAATGGGCTGATAACGCTTGGCAATGGGCGTCCGATTACCAGGAGCTGACATCTGCACTCCGCCATGATGATGCATGGGCGAGGGAGGCGTGGCAAACTGGGAGGAGGTGGACATCTTGCGGGGAGCCAGCATTGGTGGCTTGGGCGGCGGCGGCATCAAAGGTTTTTCTATCTTGGGAGTCGCCGATGCGGGAGGATTGCCATTGGTGGCAGGCAGGCGTATCTTAAAGTCCACCGTCGGGAGTGGGGGCGATAGCTTCGGTTTCTTGGACACCGCCTTCACTGGGTCCTTGCTCTTCCTCTTCGAGGAAGCAATCGATTTTGGCGGCATACAGCTGGGCGGCTTCATTAGCATGCTATCGTCCAAGTTACCCTTGGATTTGGGTGACGGTAATTGCTGCGAGGCACCCGAAGGCGGGGTAATGGCCCTGCTGTTGATCATCCTCTCCGGGGATTCCACCTTTACCTTGATGGGCTTCAGAGCGAAGGATTTCAGGAACTCAGACTTGGGATCCTCGGAGAAAGCTCCACTGGTGACCCTTGGACTCAGGGTGCTCACGCCATTGGGACTCATGATGCGCTCCGTGCGAATGGTCAGCGGAGGAACCGTCAGGGGGCTGGGACTTTTGCGCTTGCGCTCTGCACTCGAAGCGGAACTCGAGCTGCTCGACGACTTCGGACTACCGTCCTTGTCCTTTTTCTTGGACCTCGACTCCTTCTCGGGTTTCAGCGGCTTCACAATCTCCCTGCGCTCAGGATCAGACATATTGATAATGGTCACGCTGTTCTGCTTCGACAGATCGATCTTCAGCTTGATGTTGGGCTCTGAGGGTGAGGAAACGGGCGTAGGGGGGGAATTCTTCGAGGACAACTTCGAGCTCGTCTGCGGCGAGTGACTCTTATCGCGCTTCTCCAGCATATTTCGATTGATCACCAGCTTGAGTGGCTCCGTCGTGGGTGATGGTGGTGCAGTCGTCGCCTCTTTGACCACCTCTTTCACTATTTCCTTGATGGCCTCCTGCTGCTCCACTTTAATCGAAGCCTGAACCTCGGGCAGAGGAGCAAGTTCCGCCTTCTGAGGAGCGGCTGCTTCCACTGCCAGCTGCTGTTGTTCCTGATTCTCCTTGTCCTCCTTCTCCAGCTTCAGTGGCAGCACTCGGCGAGGAGCGGGCTTCACCAGCGGCTGCGGCGACTCATAAACTCGGTAGTAAAACCGCATGGGTGCATCCCGCTTCCACGTGTAGATGTACGCAATGTCCATCAGAGTGTAGTAGTCCAGCAGCACGATTGTCTTGACCTTGTACATAATGTCGATGCTGAAGCGCTGGGCATCGATCTCGAACTTGTCGTACACGAACTTCTTCAGGTGGCTCACTCGGCACATGGCCGGACACTGAAGGTACCGCGGACGCAGTGTGTCCACCAACTCGGACTCGGAATCCGCTTTCAGTTCGCTGAGGAAGAGAATAGGGGGGATGATATTCATAGATTAGTAAATCTGTCATAACAGAACGGTCTATCCTCTTGGCATATATCACTTTTTAGAAACCTAAACTAGCTAAACCATTAAGATACATACCCTAGTTCTGCGTACTCCAGCGAGAGCGACATGTCGTCCGAGGGACTGAAGATCAGATGCTCCGTGTCATCGCCCCGCTGCTCGGGCGTGGCCAAAGCCGCCTCCTGTGGCCGATCCTTGTAGAAGGCCCTTTTGCGCATCAGCTCCCGTTCGTAGAGGCCCGGCACGAGCTTGTAGACAATCGCCTGGAGCGTGGTGTCCGATCTGCAGGAGAAGAAGATGACGAAACGGATTAGGAATGGCAAGTCTTAAGGGTTTTCAGGGGGAAGAAGATGCATCGGGCCCAGTGAAATGGAACGCAGACAAAGGAAAGGCCGGGAAATGGAATAAGTCACCGTACCCAGAAGCCAAGGAGTCGGGGCGACCAGGACTGGCGACTTCCTTGGCGCGGAAATGAGGCTTTGTTTGCCCCGGGAGCAAAAGAGAGAGGCACACACCAGCCTGTACAAATTAGGCGGCAGATGCAATTTTCTATTGCTTCAATGGCACGCAACAAACACAAAAAGCGTACAAAAAATAAGGGAGGGGACGGACGACTAGGTATTCCTTGGCATGCGCTGGTGACGATGCTATAGTGGTGATAGTGCTTCCCGGTGGTGGTGATGGTGTGGTGGTGGTTTCCCCCAGATACTCACACACGGTCACCATCTGAGACGGGAACCGAGCAACGCTGGCCCTAAGACGCCTTTGAATACATCTACGGCCCCGGGCAGCCAGGCGCTCACTTCAATCATTTCAACCAAAATAACGAAAGACGAGGACCGAAAAAGGTCTTGAATAGAACAGAGCGGGGCGATGGCAGGAGGAGGAGGTCGGGGAATTAGGTAAGGGTAGGGCCGAGTCATCGGAGACTCGGGATCTCGGGATCTGGGAATGAAATGGCTCTCATTTACATAGCCCCGGGCCGTAAATTTATCGATCGCTGCCGGGAGGCTATCTCCAATCGATCTATTTGGGAGCATCCTCTCACAGTCGTATTAATTAACTACGAAATTGGAGATGAGTGATAAAGAGGAGTTTGATCTAATTAAGGTAATGGCGGGATGCCAAAACACTAACTAGATAATAGGACCTTAAACAGTGTGTTTTATCTGCGTTTTCTTTATGGGTACAATAATGAAATATAAAAAAGCCTTGTAAATGTGACAATGTAACTATGTTAAGGTCTACCTTAAGGTTTACCTTTTATTCAATTTTACCATGGAACACCCTAATCTATAATAAATATTTTATGGGGTATTAGATCATATGTTTTAGCACCGTTTAACCTATTACAAATAAAGTCAGCTTTGATAGCTCATGATTAGTTTAATGTCTCAATTAACGTTAAAACTTGGTGAGTTTTAACCCGTTTTGCTGCCCATTTTTTTATAACTCGATCAAACTTGGGCCAGAGCAACTTGTATTCCCCTCAACTGCCACTTTCAGATGCCAGTTGCAAGGATGAAGGAAACATTATGGAAAAAAGACATCCTACAGAAGCCAGACGTTCCTTCTCCCTCGCGCGCCTGTCACCCAGCCCAGTTGCTATTATGGTACATAGTGCGGTATGGAGTGGCACGGAGTGGTAGTATGGCATGGTAGTTCCCTTGGCCAGCTCGCACTCGTGCTTGTTGTTGTCAGCTGCTGCCAGTCGTCGTTGCTTCTGGCCGACGGCAAACTCGGGCCGGCGCAAGACCCGCCCGTTAATTATCTCAGCCGCACTTGGATTTGTTTTCGGTTTTCCTGGAAATGCGTGTCGTTGCAGTTTCTTTATACTTCTGGTTTTTTGCTCTTTCCTCTCTGGCCTCTTCGCAGTTTATATCAGATGATTTTGGGGGCTGTAAAGCAATAAGAACATGGCCGGCCCCTGACACACATACAAAAGAGCTCGAGCTGTAGCTGTTGAAACTTTCAAGCTCTGGGTTTAGTTCATTTCATTTATTTTTTCTTCATCTTTTCTCTCAGCGCTGTTGTTTTGTGTTTACCTTTGTAAAGACAAACTGAGCGAGTTTTCTTTTGTGTTCCCGCCGCGCCTTTCTCCGCCTTTCCTGCTCCTGCCTCTCCGCCTTTCGGTGGGCCAAACAATAAACTTTTGCAATAAATTTAATTGGAGACCCGGGACTACCACTACAGTACCACTAAAAATTCATGGAAAACATGGCCAGCGGCATACAAAGGGCACTTGTTTGTAGAACCCACCGAAATCCCCGCTATATCTTCGGCTCTATATCTACACGGCGAGAAACGAGGATCCCAACTATGACCAGCAAGCTAACTTAATCAAACATTTCAGATCTTTATGATTCTCGGAAATCCATTGTTCATCTTACGCTATTGAAACAGATCCATAAGAGGAATTTTTAGCCCCAGAACTGAAAATGTTTGCTTTGCCAGCATCATAAATATTGAGAAACCAAATATTTCAGTTAGATAAACTGAAAAAGAATGGTCAGAGGTGGTTTTTTGGACAATCTAAACAGACTAGGTGCTTTAAATTGAAATAACTTCTCAAATCTGAAGGATGCTGTCCGTATTTTACATAACCAAAGGCTATTATTGTTAGAAAACTTGATTACATACACTAATAACAGTGCAAAATACACAGAATTTCAGCTTTTCAAGATAAAACTATGCAAGTCAAAGGTTGTAATTCCATTTTCTATAGACCAGTGCAAGTTGGTACGCGGACTTGATGCGTAGCTCGTCATTTTATCTCCGTGTAACCGGCTCCAATCCATAGGGCACCACTTCACACCATTTGGTCGGCAGCCCGAAAAGGTTCATTCATTCACCTGCTCACCTGGTCTTCATTTGCTCAGCCCTGTGCCAACGATATCGCCGCTCTTTGAATTTGTATTCATTATCTCTTTGTGTGTGGCAGCGATTACAACGTGCCACTTGTTACGGGAGGAGGAAGGGGGCTGGGAGGGGTGCCAGCGGGTGGTTTTCTCTATATACAGACTCCCATTAAAGCTGCTCGGGGGCCCAAGGCTTAAATAGATATATTCGCTGGTTCAGCTCTCGGAACGTGAAACGTGTTTTTCATTACGCCCAGCGAAATGGAATGGAATGAATTGAAACGTGCCTCAGACGAGACAGTTAGACATTCCCGAAAATGCCTGGGCTCCGTCAAATAAAGTTAACCACAGGCGAAAACTTTGCTCGCAGCGGTGGAAAATGAGACCAGGAGCAGGCTCTTTCTGGGGCCCACACCAAGGGCCAAAGGTTTTTGATCAACTTTCGTTTACCTCCAACTTTGGCGGCACCACCGCCGCCACTCATCCACCAGAGATACCAAAAGTTGTGTGGTCCAAGTGGAGAAACATTTAGGAAGAAACTACTCGGGTTCAGGAGTGCCTTCCTTTCCCCCTGGGGAAAATCAATCTAAGACAAAATTGCTATAAGCTACAGCGAGTCGCCACGGTCCGTGACGTCTGTGGTTGGGAAAGAGGCGGGAAAATGAAAGGAAAGCTAATCTTGTACTGATTTTCTGATTATATTAGTCGGCAGACACATCATATAATAGGAAGAAAGCTTCCAGGAAAACGTCATTCACAATTGGCCCTTTGACTCTGGACAAAACTGGGATTAAGTATTCCATTTGAGGGTGTTTTAATTCCGCTTTTATCGAGCTTTAATAAGTGTTGATACCAGAAAAGATTATGTTCTGCAGCTTCCCCTCAATCAATATGTTCTCCCCCCGACTGGTTATGAAAAACAGATCATAAAGAGCAGCCAAATTGATTAATGAAAGCCGTGAAAAGCCTGTGATTCGTTCTTTGAATGCTCGGCACATCAAATATTGAGTGGGACCATTTCGCCAAGAACTTGAATAATTTACTTGGCTCCCTTTTATCAGCCGTCGCAGCAGCAGCTTTCCCCATTAAAGCCCCATTTGGGCCTGTCAGAAAGGTTTGGCACTGCTTTTTCCACTTACTTTCAGACAGACAATCTCGAGCACCTGGGGGAAGCCCCGGCAGCCCACGACCTTGCATTATGTATCTATCATCTAATCGCTCGTTGTCAAAGGCAGACGATTGCTACTGCTGCTACACAGATACACAGCTACAGCTACAGCTTCAGATACTTGGAAAAGGGCTCTTGCATACTCACTTGATGTTCGGCTTGGCGTTGTTGATGACCATCTCGCAGCGCGGGCAGAAGCGCTCCTTCCGCAGGTGATTAATGAGGCAACTGTGGCAGACTGAAGTAAAAAGAAGAGAAAAACGAGTATAAATTAGAGGGCTTTGGCAGCGAAATAGGCAAATTACGATGCACACGGCGGCATTCGAAATAAATAAACTCAACAGATTTCGATGATTCGATTCCGCCACCCCACAAAGTGGCAAGGAAACGCAATCAAACCACCCACCCACGTACCCAAAAAAGGAGGCAAAAGAACGTTGCAAGGGAAAACATTAAACAGAAACAGGGAAACACAGCCTTCAGGGCGGAGTGAGTGCCGTGCCGTGCTGCAAAAAAGTTGTTTTGACTTTAATGTCAATGCCAGTGTCTCCGTCTGCGTAGCCGCCCCCCAACCCCTGGCCTCTTCCACTTTTCCCCAGTTTTCCCCTGGATATCCTGCCCGCTACAACTGTCACCCAACTGCAGACCAAGCAGGGGCTTGGGGCTTGGGGGGTTGTATATACAAGGCAGGAGCGAGGGACAGACTTCCAGGGGGTCGCACAGTCAGTCAGTCCAAGCTGGCCCGCCGCCTGTTACGCTTGTCCGTCAGTTTTGCTCCAATGCCGAAATAATAATAATAAAAAAACAGCACACACACACAGGGAGAGCGAAATAAAAGGAAAAATTCGCACTGATGAGGAAAACCGGGGGGGTTAGTTGGCAGTTTTCGGGCGCGTGGGGTGGTGGCGTGTGCAAGCCAGCAAAAAAATTGTTGTTACTGCCCGCCAAATGGCCTCGGACGGGAAGAGCAGCGGCCAGCATTCTGCAGGAGTTGCAGCGGCATCAGAACACTGGGGAAAAATCCCAACTCAACTAACTTCTTGTCTTTATACACTGTTCTAATTATCAGATTTATTTAGTTCATCTTTTTTAATTTAGTCGTTGTTAATGAAGTCCCATATTAAGTAAAAAAGATAACTTATTTATGTTGTTTTATATCCCGCACTAAATCTTTCACATAATCGTACAACTACTTCAATATCGACACACTTCTACACTCTCCTAAATACAATAGCTTACTATATTATGCCAAAGTTTTTGTGCTTTTAATTTATATCTATCAATAAAACGAGTATAGCATTTAAATACCATTTTTAAATACTTCAAAAACCACTTTCAAAATAATTAAAATATAAATTACTAAGCCTTAGATACATCTGAAGAACATAGACCACCATTACAAATTCTTTTCTCAATATCAGAAAGTGAAAGGCTTCCATTAAAAGGCCATAGCCAATAGTTCTGCCTGTTCTCTACCGCCACACATACAGTGTACATACTAGTCGCGCAAAGGAAGCATGCAGTAATCGGTTTATAAGTTTTTTAATACATGAATTAGCTATTATCACTGCTTTTTTTATATATTGTATATTCTATCATATTATGTATCAATTTAAAACCCTCTAGGCACCCTAAATTTCTCGCAGTGAGCCCTGCGAAGGCAGCTGTTGCTGCCACAGTCCGGTTTTCGCTTTGGTTTGCTCTGCCGTTGCCTTTGCTTTTGGTTTTGGTTTTGGTTGGCCTGGGTCTGGGTGCCCAGTTTCGGTCCTAGGTCCCTCCGTCCGGTCACCAGTAAGCAGTCCGCTGTCCACAGTCCACCGTCCATCGTCCACCGTCCTCTGTCCGCAGTCCCCACTCCTGTTCGGTTCGGTTCGTTTGACAGTTAGATGGGACTCCCGGGTGCTCTACATACGTAAGCATGTATCTCTGTGTCTGGGCCCCCGGTTCGTTTTGTCCCTGCCGGCCAACAGATTTAAATGAGCCTGACCAAATGTATCCAGTGTCCATTATCAACACATTGGTTGCCAGATTTACGAACGGCAAAAAAAAAATCGGGGAACAAGGAGCGCTTGAATGGAAAATTAACCTTACGCCGCAAAAGGGGGAACTTTTAATGTCTCCGGTGATGTATGGCCGCATTCGCTAGTTTTATGGCAGTTAGTCCCCGCCTGAATGCTAATGTTGTGTTAATATCTGTGTCGCTGATAAAGCATCCGGGGTTTTTTCAGCCGGGGGAGGGGGTCGCTTCGAAGAGATCATCTCTCGCCCTGCGCCGCCTCAACAGTTTCTCAATCAATCGCGCTAAGTACTCCGCGGCCGGGACCATTAATGTGCCCACAAACTTATCGCCCGGCAACATCTGCGTGTCGTCTGTGGCACTGCCTGCCCCGCCCACTCCTCCACCTCCCCCTAGGAAAGCCTCCCCTCGCGAACTCCCCCGCCCCCCGAAGCGAACATAACTCATCGCGTCTAGGCAATTTTGCAGAGCATCTAGACAGGCGGAGGCTGGGACTTGGATGGGCATTCGGTGTTTGGTATTTGCCATTGGCTGAGGGGTGAGGGGCTGGCGGGGTGCCCAAGTCGGCAGTTGGCATTCTAATTAAGGCAAAGCGATTAGGCGCTGCAACTTGGCATCGTCTAATCCCTGGCCATTGCACGGAATTTACAAGCCGCAGATTAAGTCCAAGTATCTCAATCTCTGATCTACGGCATAAATTTAAAGGATAATGTAGGATGGTAACTGAATTTCGAATGACTGAATGGAATTTACATATCATTGTATATAATAATATCATATATATGTTATATATCATATATCATCATATCCTATCATGGTACTATATATCATATCATATTATATCGTACCATCATATCCTATCATAGTAATATATATTATATTATATTATATCATATCATATCATTTTATATTAAATCTTATCATATTATGGGCATCATTATATTTATAAGTTCTTAAAAGGTTGTTGTAGGTTGTGAAGACCTTTTTAAGTAAATCCAGTGCCAAAGAAAATCTTATATATCTTTCAGAGTCAAAGATGCATGGGTTTATATGTTTAACCCCCTATACCAATCGGTTGTCCCATGGAAACTTAAACTTATTTTTCAATTTAAAGCCCTTCATTAAAGACTAAGATCCAGCACCAGTTAATCTCTTCAAGTTCTTCTTTTACATCAGTTGATGTGAAGGGAATTGGGCGCTAAGGACAACGTTTTCATTCCTCTAATAGGGTAGTTTCGAATTAGAGCCCTTGCGAGGTGGGAGTAGAGCAGAAAGAATTGTAAGGACTTGGCAACTTTCGGCTGCTTAAAGGTCACTGACCTGGCGAGCTGGGTTAGTTAGGACAGGGAGATGTACTTACAGGAGTGCAGGCACTCGACGATGGTGGTGGCATTGATCAGATATCCCTGGCACAGGTGACAGATGATGTGCGGATTGACGGCCGTCAGGAGCACGGGGCGTGGCCTTGAAGTTGTGGCCAAATCGGAAGTCGTTGTCGCCGTCGAAGACGCCGCCGCCTGTTGGTCCTCCTCCGTCTTCTCCTCGTCGGCGGAGGCGCCCCCATTGCTGCTGGCATCCTCGGACGGAGCTCTCCTGGTCGTGGACCAGGAACATGATGAGGAGGAGGTGGAGGAGGAGGAGGATGATGAAGAGGAGGAGGCGGCGGCGTTCTCAAGGGACTCCGCTCCCGGAGGCGTCGATTCCTTCTTGATGCTGTTTTCTAATATTGTTTTTGCTGCTTTGCCGGTGGCAAGTGTTGTTGCAGCCGCTGTAGTAGTTGCTAATGTGTTTTCACTTTTTACTTTAATGCTGCAGGCGGCAAAAAGTTGCTGCTTTAGCTGCTGTTGCTTTTGCATTTTATCATTAGTTGTTGCTGCCGCAGTTGTCGCTGCCGCTGTTGCTGTTGCTGTTGCTGTGGCTGCTTTCTGAGACAAAGCCAGCTTTTTGCCGGAACTGTTGCCATTGCTATTTGCATTGCTGACAACGCTCTTGGCCACCTTAGTGGTCGTTGTTGCTGCCGCCTCTGTTGTTGTTGCCTTTGCCAACGTTGACAACTGCGACTTCTGCTGTGTTTGAGCCATGGTTGTTGTCGCTGCCGCCGCTGCCTCTGCTGCTTTTGTTGTTTTCGCTGCTGCTGGCGATATTGCCTTCGACTCGGGCGTCATCATAGTAGATACAATACTCGCTCGCTGCTAAAATTCGCTTTTGTTTTTCGCACAAGCGTCAATCTGCAAAATAGATAATGGAACAAGTTGAAATTAAATGCGAGTAAAGCGCATGGAAAATGGGAAATGGAAAATGAAAAGCGACTTCGGGCGGAGAGTGTGCTGGAGATTATAAATAAATCAGCGGCTGAGCGCGGAAAGCAATAAGCTGAAGTGGGGAAAAGCTTAAAGCTTCGCTCCCCGCGGTCTTAAAATTGTACAAAAGAATAATGGGGGCAGGGGAAATGTTCGCTTTCTGGGAAAACTTGTCGAGTTAATGAACTCGCTGGGATCGTACTTTTGTGTAGCGCAATCTTTTCTTTTGCATGTCGTTTTGCGAATTAGTTTTCATGTAGTAGGTCGTTTGATAATACTATGTTTTCTTTATCTAACAAGATAGATCGTTTCGGAATTTACTGTTTTTACGACTAAATTAAACTGAAATTAAGAAATTATTCTTAATTTTTATGCCGAGAAATGTCTATCGTAGGAATGCATTTCTAACATTTCTTGTTAGTTTAGTTGATGATCGAACCCAAAGATATCACCAAACACATTAAAAGCAGACTTGGCATCCGGAATTAAAGCTTCTGGGACCTGAGCAGCAGACTGAAAGGAGTCGCCGGGCATAAAGCAATCTGCCAGCTATTATTTGCAATCATCCGATGGATGCGGGGCCTTCGATAATGGATGCTGTAGTTGCCATGGGAATGCCTACGTCGAATACGAATATATTGAAATGCACAGCACTCGGGGGAGCGAACAGGGGAGGGCGGGAAGGAGTTGCAGGGGGTGTTTTGTTTTATTACGGAGCCGAGTGGAGTTTTAACCAGATGCCAAGTACGTGCAAGGAGGGGGCGTAAAAATGTGTATTTCAAACAATTTCAAGTTGTTTTTGCATCAACGCGCCAGTAAAAAGCCAAGGTACGTACGGCGAACTTTTCCGAAAAAGTTTTTCCAACTCTGCGGATTATATGTGTGGAGAAGATGAAAATGAAAATGAATATGAATTTGAATGGAATATGAATGAGTGAGTATGCGAGAGGGCGAAAAAGAGCCGCCAGCAGGCTCTTTAAATCCCCTTTTACACCACTCTTAAGTGTTATGCAAGAGGAGAGAACCCTTACCCTTTTTTTCGAACCCATTCCCATGCTTTAAGATCTCAGGGATTCTGGCGCGCAAAAAAGATGTGAGTGAGTACCAACATGAAAAGGATAACACCAACAAAAAAAAAACGCAAGCAGCGGAATTTCTCATTTGAGTGCGGTGTGCGTGTGTGTGTGTGGGTTGGAGAGGGAATGGGAGAAGGGATGCGAAGGGAAGTAGAAAGAAGGGAAACGCGAGACTGTGACAATGAACAACAACAACAACGGCGAAAATTCGGAGAATGCAGACCCGAGACTGCGGCTTTATCTCCTCTTTCGCAAACACACGCCTGCACATAACTTTCATTCAAAGCAAACGAGTACATAACGTAAACATAAAACGAAAACGTTGCAAAATGAAATAGCTGTAAAAATCAGTCGCACACACTCCGCTCCCTCCTCCTGCTCCCCTTTCAGGCGACTGTCGTGTGTCCAATCGAAATTCTCACTTGTTGGGGCCAACAAAGAGAGGGGGAGAGACAGCGGAGAGAGAGGAGCGCGCAACAGCTGCCGGTCGCGGGCAGTGTTGGTAAACGCCAGTCATTTACCTCGGAATCCAATTTTTAATCCACTAATAATCCAGCCAGTTAATTGGCATCGCGGTGGTCGCCTTGCGTACATATATAATCCAATGGCAGGCTAATAATCCGAGTAAATAATCCACAGAGTTTTGAGTCAGCGTTTTTCGCCCCTCTTTCCCCCTCTCTTCGCACTGTACTTCACTTTATTTCTTATTTTATTTTTACTTCTTCACTGCTCAAGCCCAAACTGCAGGCAGCTAACCACACAAACACGCGCTGGCACTTTCGGCTGCTCTGCTTTCGTGGGCACCTTTATTGTGTATTATGCTTTGCTCTATGTTTTCTGCGCGCACTCACACACACACTCGCGCGCGTCGTACATAGGGCAGCCGACGTTGTTGTGCTTGTTGTTGTTACTGCTGCTTTGGCATTTGCTCGCACAAAGGAAATTTACTTTCAAATTTCCCGTTTTATTTGTAGTATTATTTGCCAGCCTAAGCTTTGAGCTTGCGGTTGCAATGTGAACACATGTTTTATGCTCGGTTATTTTTAGTGGTCGCTTCACTTTGGTTGATTTGCGATAAAAGTAAGAGTGTCGACCAACCGACCGCACACGTCCGTTCGCTTTGGGTATTTTTTTCCGACTGACGACCACGCTGCTTTTCGTCTATGTACTCTGCCCGCGTCGGCCGCTATTTACGCTCTCGCACTCGCACACACGCTTATGTGCTGGCTAGGCAGGTAGCCAACTGCTCTGGGCGAGTGTCTTTGTTTTCTTTTTCGTTCGCACACCGATCGGCCGTCTCGCTCTCGCCGGCCTCTCACTGGACAGTTCGTGGGCTGTCTCGCTCGCACGCACTCGGCTCTTTTGTTGCTCTCGTTGCGGGGCGTCGCTCTCGCTCGCGTTATCTCTCGCTTGCTCGCTCTGTTTCTTCCGCACAGCGTCGGCGAACCCCTCTCGTTGAAGGCAAATTTTGAACTGAAGCACACGCTCTGGCCGGGCTCTGTTTTCGGTCGCCACTTCGTCGGGCGCTGCCCGCGTTGGCGTCGCCGTCGGCGGCGGCGTTGGCGTTTGGCTCTTTTCTTTTTTCTGCTTTGCCAGCCGTTTCTTTGTTCGTGGCTGTATGTACAAACGCATTGAAAGAGGGGAAGAGGCGAAGAGGGAGAAGGAGAAAGAGGAAAAAGGGCTGTACATAAATGGCAGAGGTTTTATGACTCTTTCGGCCTCTTATCCATATACAAACAGTTTGAAGCACATAAGACCATGTGCAAACAAGGTAGAATAGCGCCCGTGCAATCGCAACTTGCAATTTCCGTCAGCAATCGCATATTTGCACGTAGGCGTACGGCTGTACCGGCACCCCTCTCGCTCTCTCGCACTTTACGCCTCCAAATTGGATCTGTTCTTCCTTCGGCTCTTCCTTTTTGCCCCCCACAAACAGCTGCGAAGCAACAAAAACAATGAGAGCGCAAGAGAGCTCTCCAATCAGTGGCGGCCAACAACAATAAAAACAGCAACTTCGTTTCCGTCTTGGCGAATTAACCGTTAGACGCTGGGGCTTACGTAACGTAACAATGCAGATCTAACGGATAAATTGCGAGAGAAAACGAACCGTGACTTTCCATGCAAAGTAGCGGCATAATGAGTTTGTCCGTGGGAGTATCGTGTATCTTTTGCTAAAAGATTCTTCCATGTTTATCTAGAAATTTGCAAGGGAACTCTTTATAAACAGTCAACAATCACTGTCTCCCAAAGCTACAAATGTATACAAAAGTACCTATTTTTTAGCATTTAATGACTCGAATTTCGTTGCAACTCCAAGAACCGTTTTCTCATCCGCTTGTTAAACTAAAGTAGGCTTTAAAGTAAAAATATGAACGTTTTTGAAAACAAAGTTTATGGAGTACTTTTACTTTAAAACACATGTATATAAGATCCTGATGATACTTACCCTTCCAAATATAATTGTTTGCTGGGCTTAGAAGACTCGATCCATAATCTGTAGATAAAATCGTTAAAAATTATGGTTTTAAACACTACAAAACATAAGCCGTTTTAGGATTTGGTTGTGAAGGGGACATACAAAAAATGTGTTTAGTACAAGATAATTAAAATTTCGAACAAAATACATATTTAATTGTATCCTCCATATCCCCCATCTAGAACAACACTGAGGACGTGGGTGTTGATTCAGAAGAGAAGTTAAGAACGTTCTTATGAATATGCTTAAGAATTCGTATACTAATATTGTTGTCCTTCTTCCTTTATTGTTAAACGATAAAGATTGTTTATATCCCCAAGACATTTCTGATATACTTTCTTGTTTTTGGAACTAGTTCTTAATACAGAAATATAAAATATCAAAGAGGACTAATTTTTATCAAGACATTTTGACATCTAACCAACTAAAGAAGTCACTGTCTATCATGGGAGACTTAAACAAAAATTGCGAATGCCTCTATTTTAGTAAAAAAGGCAAATTTTTATGGATGAATCGCCCCATTAAAGGAAGGGTGCCATATGTAGAAAAAATGGGTTTGTTTTCTTGTTTGTGTTGTTTTTAGGAAATTATATATGTTGGAAGCGATGTAAAGTTTTTGGTATTTTTGCTGAAAGGCATAAATCATTTAATAATTTAAAGCGTTATTATCTCAAGTTGTTTTTCTTAGATTTGTCAATCTTATGTTAATATGCACATTCGAGGCAATAGTTTCTTTCAAAAACATCAAAAATTACAAAAAATAAGACACTTTCTAAATTCAAAAATGCAACGAATAAAAACAAAGAGCTTGCTAACTCCAAAAATTGTTCCGAAAAATCCAACAAAATCATAATTAAGCCACCGTTACAGATCATACTTATTAAGAATTTTTTAACAAGCATTTTTGCAAAAAAAACAAATATGGTTGCGAATGAATCTGATAACGATCCACTTTTCAGGAGTTTTGAATCGAATTTCATGACTCATTCAAGTAATCCAATGCGATAAGTTCGCAAGCTCATGAATCAGAAACAAAATGTGATAATGAAATTGAATGAGTAATACTTTTAAGAGGATTGAATTTGTCTACTTAAAATGTGATTTATGCTGCATGATTAAATGAACTGTATGGTTTATTGGGAATTTTCAAAGGGTTACTTTATAACTTATCATTAGATTATGACAAAAACAGGATACTTTTTTAGAATGACAGGGAAAATAAATCTGTTTGAAAAACAATAAACGCTTATGATTTGTTCTGTCCAAATCCAAAGCGCAAAATTACTTTTTTAATGGAAAAAAATAATTTAAAAGTATTTCTATAGAATTTTTTCTTTATACCTTTTGCGCGCAAGTTTCATGCAACGGCTTCATTTTCTCTGTAAACTTACGAAACATATTATATTTCTCTGATTTGAGGAAACCTTAATCAAAATATCATAAGTTGGATTCTAGGATTAAGATTAAAATTAAGTCATACTTTGAATGTTAAACTTAAGGAAAGCACAAAATTTTCATTACTAATAACTTTTGTTGCTTATATTAAAAACGAGTCAGATCCCTTCAGAAAACGTGAAGTTTTTTGACGGATTTTTGTAACTCAATTCCAGGAGATAGATCAAAATATTGTAGTTGGAAAGTAAAAAGAAGTTTTGTGAAAGTACATGGTTCAGGGATTACAAAAACATGACAAAAGTTCGAGGGTGTGTTATTCGATGTGTTTTTTTAATGCTTTCTACTCTCGCAAATATTCAAAAAATTGATTATATCCATATTAGGATGGGAAATATATCCTTAAAGGTCACTTTTTCTTCCAATAGTGGACATTAAATCCAATTAGCCGATCTTTCTGTACCTCCCCTTTAGTTTTTCCCTGGCAGGATGAAGAATTCGGACTCCCCGCTGGTTTTTATTACGTGTATTGAATGTCCCGCGATTTTGCCCAAGTTTCCCCGGTACCAGCTACACCAGGAGTATCAGTTCCATTCGCCATCAGCTATCCGTCTCTCTGGGCAATTAGAACCACTCGAACTGACGCTAATCCCCGAGCGGAATCATCAAGCGCGCGCTCGTCATCAGGCGAATGTGTAGATACATGTACATATGTGGAAGTGGATTGTATCCGGATTCTGGATAGCCGGAGCAGGTTGGCCTCTCGGGCGGTCGCCATCTTAAGTCCGCCGTCATCGGCGGCTGATTGAGCTCATCCTGTCCAGCGGACGACACTGGTCTTTGCCACTCCGCCAGCCGAGCCGTAAATTATTGATTGGCTTTAATGCCCGGCAATAGATTGCCCCAACTGGTTTTAACAGCTTAATTGAGACCCCATGAAGCAATAAATGCGATAAAGCGACGGACTTGCACTCGGATTCGGACTTGGAGTCGAAGTCGTGGAAACTGGGGAAAGATAAACTACAGTCTGACCAGCCAGGGGCAAACTAATCGCAATTTGAAATGAAACAGCGGGGCGGAAGGGTAACTTTGACTTTGTTTCTGATTTCTTTTAACATACTTTACTCTATAAGAGTACCTTATAAGGGCTTCGATGTCAGGCCTTAAAAATAGGTTCAAGTTGTAGAGCAATATTAAAGTATAACTTTTTAAAAACAGTTTATTTTTGAGCAAACTTCCAGGAATTACTCTTTAGATACTTCATAAGTACAAGATCGTACAAAAAATATTTTAAAATAAATCAATACATTTGTGGTTAAAAATTGTTAGTTTTACATAAGTTTATTTTCCCAAGTTCCTTGGAAAACAGTATCAAATAATTTTTAAATAAAAAATAAAATATCAAATAACCTAAATGTTCTATTCACTTGAAGACTTGCATTTAAAGTATACATTTTCTGTGTACACAAAATACTGTAAACTTTAATATTATTTAGTTTTTGCATTTTGTGGTATTTCAGAGTTACTGAAGATTGCAAAAGGGAAACCCAATGTTTTGACTTTATAGTGTAAATATTACGCAATAAAAGTTGTGACGGCTTTTGAACATCAATGAAAAGCAAGACAGATTTGTTATAGTTCTCTGCATATCCCATGTGAGATCTATCCGTCCATGCTACTGAAGCTCCACTGTCGTCTTGAGCCGCTGAGTGAAAAGACGGTGGAACCGAGAGCAAGCCAAGCCAAAGTCGTGTCCACAGCGGCAGCAACAACAACTAAATCGGGCGACTGCAAGGGGAGCAGCAACAACAGCAACAACAAGAGCAAGCAGTAGGATTGGGGCAACAACAGCAACTCCGGTAGCAGCATCCCAAGTGAATGGGGGGCATTTAAGTTTAATTTGTGTGCCGCCGTCGTCGCCACTCGTTCGTTTCCCTCTCTCTCGCTCTCCCCTCGTTCCTCACCCTCCGTCGCCTCCTCCTTCTGCGTAAAACGAATCCCCACAAGCGTTGAGACCGTACTCGTATTCGTTGTTGTTGTCGTGCATTCAGGGCGCATGCCGAAAGCAATAGCAACAACTCGCAGCCACGTACATACACGTATGTATCGATGTACATACGCAGCTATCTCTCTGCCAGTTGAGTTTTCCCAATACGCAGTGCTCTGACGTCACGAGCATCAACAGCAGCATCGGCATAATCATCGTGTTCATCATCGCATCGCAATTGCCACAAAAGCAAAAGCAACGCAACAGCAGATGTTAATGTGCCATCGGTGAAGAGAGAGAGAAGGAGAGGAGTGAGTGTGTGTGCGGTAGAGAGTATGTATGTGCAAAGGTGCATCTGTATGTGCTAGCAAACGGCAAATAGTGCGAGCAGGGTTGTCGACTCACTTGTACTTTTTAGGCAAATGCGGGCTATGCATTTGCTATATATATATATAAAATTAAATACATAAATAAATTTAAACGGAATAACTTATTTGGTAGTATAAAATATTTTAGTACAATTTTTTTTTCATATGAATAAATATGTTATTTTTAAAACTTTTAATTCATATATCAACCTTAAAAATGTACCTCACACCCCCATCTAATCGCGCCACTCGACAACCCTGCCATTTGTTATTGCCTTGCTTTGCTTTTATCTACGCGCACACAGGCCAACAGTCGAGTCAGAATTTCTGCTGCTTTCGTCGCAGCGAGCATAATAATGAGTTTTCTCGCCTCCGCTTCGCCACCACTTTCCTCGCACCACGAGTTTTCCCGGTCGGAAAACGGGGGATGGGATAGAAGGGAATAGGCAGAAGGGAAGCAGGAATAGGGACAGCGTAATGCGAAATAATGTTGGAATTATAAAGTGAGGTTGCCAGAGATGCCAGTTAGATATACAAACGGCCAAACGGAACGGGCCACATGCAGTACATACATACATACATGTACGTACAATAGCAAACTGGTTGCCAGCGAGGGCACGAAGATGTGTGGAATGGAGAAGGGCAAAATAACGCCGGCAGAGCGAAGCCATATGCGAGCGAGAGAGCGGTGAAGAGAGGCAGAGAAGCAAGCGAGCATAAGGCGAAAGGCAAGCAAAGCCAAACTCCGAAATGTATTTATGTATGAGGGTCTCTGGCGCCTGCGAAGAGTGGAGGAGGGAGAGCGCGCAAGAGAGCAGCAACGAATGCGGGCAGCAAGGCGGAAACGAGCGCAAAGCGGAGGGTCCGATAAATAAGACCGAAATATTCGAGACTGGGAGGCCAAAAGGTTGGGTAACGCCAGCGCCAGCAGCGACGTCGGCTGCGACGCCGGCGGCGGCAGCGACGCTTTCATGCTGAGCGCTGTGTGAAAACAAAAGGTAGCCGCCGCTGTTCTTGTTGTTGCCCGCCCTGCCGGACCCCGGCCCTCAATTAATCAAAAATATTTAGGTTCATATTTAATTATTTGATTAACTGCCGCCGAGTTCCATTCATTCCAGCTGTCCTGTTACCTTTTCTCTCCGTTTTACAGAAGCCAAAGCAACTAGTTTACAGTTTTGAAGGTGCAATTTTAATATTTACTTGTTTCAAAATAATAACTTTAGGATTGATTTCAGATGAAGGAGAAATTCATACTTTAGATAAAAAGTTCATACCTTTTCCTTCAGGTTTACAGAAGTCAAACATACATTTTGCACTAATAAAAGGTGCAATTTCAATACTTACTTTGTTTAAAATAATAAAGTAAATAGATACGTAGTCGAAAAATTAATTTGTTCAGATAAAAATTATTTAGTAATACAAAAACCAAAACAAACATTTTGGAATATTAGATGGTGTAAAAATACGATCCGATACGATACGATTACCTTAAACTAATTATTATGTCTAAATCTATTCATGGAACATAATCGAAGCTTAATGTTTGAGCCCATCATTCTAGAAACCTTAAATCTGAGCACCAAATAATCTCAACAACCAAAAATATGCAAAATATTCGTATCTTGCTGTGTGGACTAATTCGAATTTAACTTTTTTTAAGAATGGAGTTCGAAAAATATTTCAAAGTATGTGTAAAAAGAGAGGTTCCTTTAAGTACTTATTTTTAACAATATTTATTAAAATTGTACTCTATATATGTTTATAAAACGTGTTTTCTTGGTGTCTTACATTTTAACCGAAAATTTACCTTGCTTCCAAGAATATTGTCATTACAATTTAGTATTACAATTCTGACTACCTTTTCAAATCTGTGACAATGCCTATAAATTAAAATAGCGATAGAATAATAATAAAAATTGAAGTAAGCAAGCTTGTATCTTTGATTAATTTTGAGAGGGAACGGAATAAGCAGAGGGAAGAACGAATATTGACAGCAAAGATTTAGGGTTTATGGAACAAAATCTATTTTCCCAGGCTATTGAAATTTTCAAATGATCTTTCAATATTTGTTCGAGGTGGACTTCAAGAACCTCGACTGTATTTACCTTGCTCGCCGTCCATGTGCTCTTACCCATACCCAACACTCAAACTTATATACAAGTCGCCAAAGTTGAACAGAAAAAGTTACCTAAAAACTTGAACGAGCCGAGCCAAAGTTCACTCCAAGTCGTGCAACTTTTTATGTTCACGCCGATTTTATGCGATGTCTTTGCCAGAAAGAGGAAACGGCTTGGGTTGAGCGGGGAAAACCTGGGGCTTTTGGGGATACGAGGCAACGCGTAAAGGAAATCCGGCAGCGGATCAATGAGAACGGTTCGGAACTTTGAGATGGCAGGCGGACGGAGGCCGTAAGGCGAGGCAGCCAGCCCATTTCACAGTTGAAAGCGGATTGGAACGCACTTAAAGATGCAAAATCAATTTGCCGGATTTGACAGCGGCGGCATGTTAACCTTCGCGGGAACTAAGAGCACGGCGATGAACTTCCCGGCAAAGGGCTTATTGAATTACTCGCAACTTCCTTGCGATTGACTCACGTGTTCATGTGCGCAGCAACATCAAAGCGGGAGTATCGCAATAAACAAATCAATGCTCCAGCTTATTTCAGACAAACTTGGGAAACACTGCTGCGCTAGCCCTCGAGAGATATCAGGTTTTTAAACTAACATCATTTGTCATTTGTTTCGGTCGCATGATTTCGACATATTCATAAGTTTTGTTTGCCATCCATTAACGCTTTCTGTTTGTCAGTTTGGCAAAATGTTATTTACTTAAAGGTTTCAAGTTGCCCAAAACCGCTTAAGTATTTATTCAATTAATATTTGTTAGAATATATACATATTTCTCCATAATTCCCGTAAAGCAAAGGGTTATTTGCTTGAACTAAAACTTAGATGTAACAACAAGAATGCTAGTTCCTAGGACACCTTTATGATACAGTCGTCCGATTCTTTCATACAAAAATCGATATTCGTAACAAAATGTTACACTCTAAAATAAAATAAATAAAATAATTCTGTACCCCAGGGTAAATAAAATAATGATCAGAAACAACAAAATTAAACATATTCTGACCACTTTTGGAAAAGTTATATTCCCATAGCTTTTAATCTGAGGGACAAGTTTGCGTCAATACGGACGGACAGACGGACGGACAGATTGGCATGATCGACTCTTCGTGAGGCTGATCAATATGATCTAATTTCGATTTCCATTATAGTCAAGACGATAATTCATAAGCCACTAATTCAAATCCATATCGTATTCTTAAAATTTTCCCTAAATTAAAATCAAAACAATACTTTAAAACTAAACTTGATGTTTACATCCGTTTTCTTTTTGTTTAAAATACTTTTAATGCACCACGGGACCGAGAAGGTAAAAACAATAAATAAGACCCCTCATGTAACGATGAAGGGCAATCAAACTCTCCGACAACTGCAGATTTCCTTTTTCAACCAAAATCAAGAGACATTGAAAGTAAGAGGATTATTTCAATTACATGGTTTGAATAGGCGTCCTAAGGGTTAAACAGAAAAAATCAGGCGGAATTTACAGAGAGGGTGGTTTGGGTTTCGTTTAAATAAGAGCTAATTTTCTTCATTTTTGTCTAACAACGAACTTTTCAAAATGAACTATAGATGGTAAAATGTATAAATAAGTTCAATCCAAATTCAATGTCAAAATTCGACTGCCCAATTATCAATACTCGTTATTATTTTCTTATTCCGTTGAACACTTTAAAATAAAGTTCCTTTGCAACGGATGGTAAGGATACTACTGACTTAACTTGGTTATTAATAACATTAAATAACTAGCATGTAGGAAGCTATCTATGAAACAAAATGCTTTAGAACTTTTAAAATCTGTATGCTTTAAGAAGTATTTTTATATGGTTGCAGACTGACATGGGTGTACAGACTCTGTTAGAGACCCTATTACAAACAAATAACCCTATAGAGTCGGAAACACTTCTTCCCACCTGTTACATGCTACACGTCAACAATATAAAGTTATACTCTACAAGTAAAGGGCCTAAAAACTATCTGTACATCATCATATCGTATATCGATAGCTTTTACTCTAAAAAAATCGAGTTTTTTAAACTTTTAAACTAGTCTTGCCAGTGTCTAAATGAACTCCTCTTTCATGCTAAATAATGTACAAATACTTTATAGAAACAGAAATCTACTAAAGTCTTTTACGAACATAATTTTACTCTCTGTAAGGATAAAACAACTAACTATTCGAAGCATTTTTAATAAGAATATTTATCTGAAAAATTGCAACAAGAATTTAATATCTTGATATCACCGGAACCGACGATTTATCGATTTATTCAACCAACAAATCGGATCAAATTTAATCCGAAGCCCATTTTTTGAGAAGAAAGTTTTTTGAGGTGTTGTTACAGGAAAGTATTAGTGGTTGTGATTAATTTATGAAGTAGTTTTTAAAATAGGTATACTTTACTTTTACTTATGAATTAAATTACTTATAAATAAAATTAGACGAAGAGACTATGCTTTTTAAGAAGGGTACCCATTACCACAAGTACCACTACCAAATATTAAGAAAATTAAATAATTTTAAGCTCTGTTAGGGCTACATTTTCATCCAAATGAAGGATTTATTCATGAGGCATGTTTTTATGAGCGCCATTATTCGAAAACAAGTCCGTGAGCCGCACCCACTCCTCTTGACTTATCATTAGCCGGGCCAAGAGCCACGCGGGCCGAGTCTGAATGCTGATCAAGGCGGAATCGAGTCACTGGGCATTTTATATTGAAAGTTTGGCCCATAATTATGCAAATTTTCGGCGACGCGCATTCGCAAAAAGCCCGACGAAGGCCTGTTTGCTGTGCGAGCAATTTAAATCCACTTTAATTGGAATTTTAAAGTTAACAGCGTCAGAGATTAAGCTGCAGCAACAAACAACAATTTGAGCTCTTAAATTGCAAATTTCGCAATATCCCCGGGGAAGGAAAGGCCGACGACCAGAAGCTGGGGGGAAAAGTCGCTCTCATTTTCACCCCCATCATCCTGGCATATTTCAATTTCCACCCACCGAAACCCTCTTTAAAATGCTTCGGAACATCGCTGGCGTAAACTAATTAGTGACATAATTTCAAAAAGTCGCGACTGGTTTTCCAGCGACCGGTCGCCCAAGTTGAGGGGTGTGACAAATCCCGCAGGTTGTCAAAGGCGAACCAAATTATATTACACAATAATTATGAAAAATTGCTTTGTCGTTACACGGATCCTCAGGTTCCCTTCGATAATGGCTGCAAACAGGCCCGTTGGCAGGGAGTAATTGCTTTGTTTAAGGTACAACAAATCAGTGCTTTAAGTAACTCATTTATTTCCCACTAAGTATTCGGGCTTTTACGGTCTTTCTATTCAATTTTAGGACGCCTCGAAAAAAGGTTTAGAACCGTCGTTTAACTGAAACACGCTTGGCAAATTAGGATTGGCAGATGTCGGACGTCGGAGGAAATTAAATATACGTTTTCGACTGCTCGTTGGTCAACTGTTGAAGCTTTCAGCTTGAGTAGTTGGACATCTGGCATTCAAACAAGAAGAAACTGATGCGATATTATTAAGGTGGCCAGCCTGTAAAAGCCTAAAAACAAATTTATTGCTTATAAGGTTTTTCTAAAAGTTAAACAAAGGTATCATAGCAAAAAAGTAACCATGTCTATTAACGGTCTTAATCTCTCTCGATATAATTCCATTTCTCGTTGCCACAGGAAACCGATGATTTATCTAAATAAACCAAAGGTTTTGAAAAAACTTTTCCTAAGATCAGACCCTTAGACCTACGTCGGCAAGTGCTTCAAAATACCTTTGTAGTGCCCCAGATAAACAATTTTAAAGGAAACAAGCTTTTAAGAAGTGTGCTACTATAAGTTAGCTTTGATTATTCACTCACTTCTAAATCGTAGATACATTTATTGTACTGCTGAGATTAAAATAGCCCAATTTCGAAACAAAAAACCTTTCAAAACTTGAAGGACTTTATCACTTAAATAAAAAAGCAGAAGATAAGGAGTCGACGATCAGCTTACTCAGCCAAGGCGAGTGTGATGGAGAAAGAGATACAAGGAGGAAAGAGACAGAAACCAAGATTGCACAGTTTATTTGCTTATAACTTTTTATTGAATAGGCAGAATTTAGCAATTTTTGACATGAAGATGGCCATTGATATTTAGAACAAAATCTCATTTAAAAATTTAAAAAAAATTAAAAAATGTGGTTGTAAAGCTGGTTTAGTGGCTATAATGATATATATACCTTTTAAGCTTAGGTTTTGGGTTTATTTAATAGATACTTTAAGACTACGGTAGTAATTTAAATTCATTTATAGCCTTTTAAGGCAAACATCAAGGAGTAAACCCGTAATAACCCGATAAAAAGCGATTGCAAAGCCATTAAAATGGCAGACAGAGATCGTAAGTGCCCAAATATTTCTCTGCCAAGCCAAAACCGAAAGTGTTGCGTAAGCTGCATCTGCCCCAAGGCGGCTTATCCGCTGGGAAAATATTTGGAATAGCTCAATTCGGCGTAACAAATAGATGGCCGATTGTCATAAGATTATCGCGTTTCGGTTCTCGGCGGCAATTAATCATTCGCCAGGCACCGTTTGTTGTTGCTGCAGTGCTGCCTTGTCTCAATAAAACGCCGTGTGATAAATCGAAACAAATTATAATTGGACAAAGCGGATAGCGCGCACACACACACACGCGCGCGGGGCGAATCGAAGCGAACGGGGAGAAAAAGAGGAGCAAGAAAAACAACGACAAGAGCTGAATGCTAAACTACACCCACGTACACACCAGTGCAGCCGTAAAGTGAGCCTCAGCAGTTTCCCAATCAAAATGTAAATATTCCCCGGCAGTCCCTCGCTCGCCGGGGGGAGCGGTGCGGTGGGGTGGGCTGGTGCTGGGCGAGGGGGTTGGCCGGCCTGCAAGCCAAAAGTAAATATTTTCCGTGTGTGTGTGGCAGCGCACTTTTGGCGCAGCAATGCAGAAGGCAGCAGAAGCAGAAGCAGAAACAGGCACAGCAAAAGCAAAAGCAACGCCATGTTTGCGCACGACGCGACGCCGCTGCCGCCGTCGGCAGAGAATATGCCAATACCAAAGCCCATGCCCCCGCCCCCTGGCCCAACAGCAACTACCACCCTACTCCTCCCCTCCCCCAGCCGACACGTCACGCAAAGCGAATTGAGAAAAACATAGGACCCAGTTGGAAATGGCAGTAAAGTTGTAATAAATTGTGGATTTCTATTGTAAATTTCTGTATAATCTTAAATAAATATCTTAAATATTTTATAGAAAAAAGAAAATAATTAAAATTTTATTTGTAATCACAACGAATTTGTTATATTTTTATTTTAAATGTATTTTATTTAAATGTATTTTTGTTGATAGATTAAAAATATATATATTTATATATATATATTTCTTTAAAAATACGTCTCTTACATACAAACATTTGATGATTATATCTTTGCTTTAATGAATACCAGTTTATTATTTTATAAAATGAAAAATTCAAATATTCGCCAGTTTGTTAAAAAGTGCATACTTTTTGGGGACCTATGACACAAAAGCCATACTGTGCCTTAGAATCGAATCTACTTCAAATCACAAAAATGTTCTTATACAAGCTTAAGTCGTTCTTGATATTAAGTGGGGTTTTCCCACTGACTTGATGTTGATGAGGAGAACAGATTTTTTCGCTTTGCTGTAGCTTTTCAGATTACAATAACAGTGGGCTTTAAGAACTTTTGTCCTACCAAAATCGCAATTGTCTAAGCATAACCAAAATTTCAGAATTCGCAGGTTGTAACACTGAAATATAATTAATAGATAATACAATTCAATAGATACTTAAAAGTGCAATGCATGTCAAGTAATAATTATAAGAAAACAAGTATAATTTATCTGCTCAATTTTTTACTCAAAAACAATCACAAAAAGTCAATACTGAGAAGCATACTAAACCGGATTGGGAGTTTCTCGAACATCACCACCGAATTGGACACGGGGCACGCTGTTTTCGTGCTTGTGCTATGCTGTGCCCGTGCTGAGCTGTGCTGTGCTGTGGATGGCATGCTGGCGCTGTAAATGGAACGATGAACGAGTGGCAAGAGCCAGGGCAACAACAAAAAGGCAGCCAACACAGGCGAATATACGGTGAGCACAACATGGGAGTGCGAGTGTGTGCGTGTGTATCTGTGTGAGCGACGGCTGTTGTTTTGCCTTTCGGTATCTTGCACTCGAGCGCCGAGACTCGACTCGGATTCGAAATCGGAATAAGCACAGGCACTATACCCCGCATTATCGTGTACCGCAAGTGCTCATTACGAATTCACGGCGAGAAAAAAGGAAAATCCGAGACCGAAGAGAAAAGTTTTGCGGATTTTTCGGGGGGTTAGTGGGAAAAGTACATGTTTTCAGTGCGGCAATGCAAATCTTTCATCTTTCAAACCCCTAACAAAATCCCCTTTTGCGACTCCAGTTCCGCTTCTCTCCCTCTCTCGCTCGCACACATGAGCGGCCAAATAAATTATGCTCCCTTCTTTTTTCATAAATGTCACTTTGAGCCTGCATTTGCCGACTAATTGCGGCAGGGTGGGTTGCCAAGTGGGCGGGCAGAAAGTAATTGCCATAAAGCCGCGTAATAAGTGCACCTGTCAAAATTATTCCTATTGGGACGAGGGTTTCTTGGGTAAGTCTGGTTAAGTATTAAAAAGTATGGTCTTTCGACCTTTGAAATAATAACCTTTTGTGTTTGTAGACTCCCAAATCATTCAATCTTAAAAGTAGTTCTTAAATAAAACATAAAATTTAAAATTTTTAAAAATTAAAATACTACATTTGTTACAAATATGTGATACCAATAACTTTAGTAATTCAGTTTTATATGAAAAGATGAAATCATTAGGTTTTTTTAAGAATCTAATTCTGTTTCATGCTAAAAAGTAATGTGCAGGAAGCATTCTTTCGGAATAGACATGTTCCCATCCATATTTGGATACCTTCTTTCCATCAGCACTGAACTGTATATGGACTCAATTGAAACCCATTTGGTATTTCTTTCCGATGGTAAATAATGTCTTTTATATGAGAAAAAAGGAACATTATCTTTTTTTTAAGAACCTGTTTCCTTAAACTGTGCATTTCACGTAAAAAGTAATGCGTAGGAAGCGTTCTTTCGAAATAGACATGTTCCCATCCATATTTGGGTTTTTTTTGGTGACACCTTCTATTATTTTTGTGGTAAACTCCATCAGCACTGAACTGTATATGGACTCAATTGAAACCCATTTGGTATTTGTTTCCGATGGTAAATTACTTTCTAAGCTCCCGCAAGGTCAATGAATCACCCAAAGCCCCCTTTTTAAAGCCCGTGCAACCGTAAATGCAATTAGTATCGGGCCACCCGATTTCCACCCACCCAACCGCCGGGTATTTGCGTTTGTACTTGGTAACCGCACGTACAAAACCACAGAGCAGTTGCAACATTAATTATTCATTTTGCCACAGGATTCTAAAGGATTCGCCCGCAGCCGCAACGTGTGTCTGCCGTTCCGCGTGGGTAGGTGTAGGTGCCACTGCAGCTCGCTTTTTGGGACAGCATTTGTAATCGCTTTGCCGAGGCGTACTGAGATGGGTTTATTAAAATTATGACACAGCAGAGGGGTCAAGCAGTGCCAAGCGGACGCAAAAAGGTCGGAAATGCTTAATTTATTTCAGGGGAATACACATGTATATCTTTACTGCTGCTATTATGCGCCCTTTTAAGTGTTGTTTTTGGTAATCATATCATTTATTTTCGCTTCTTTAAACCATTCTGATCAATACAAAATTTTATTTTTTGTCTCTTTAAAAATGCCTACCTACACATTACAGTGGAACTTCTTTAATGATCTAAGCTTACATAATAAATGCAACATGTGCTGGCACTCTTTATAACCAATACAATTAGGGATGTTCTGTTGTAGTAATCACAATCAAAATTTAGTAAATCAGCGTTCCAATCAGTATATTTCTGATGATCAGCCGGTAGCTCCGAGCCAAAAAGTATTACATGCATCAGTTACCAGAGATTCATCGATTTGCGATGTTGACTGGAATGGAAAATATTTTATTTGGCTGCCAATTAGTTGTAGAGATACAGGGTTCCTACGATTATGACTATTCAAAAACATAACGACATGCTCTATTTTAAAGGTACATACTTGAATCGAGCTCAAGAATATCAAGTGCGAGGCTGTGGAAAAGGACTTCTGCAATTTTGAGTATTGTCGTCTAGAATCGCTAAACAGGACCTACAGGTACTATTCTTTTAAAGTAAATCTCTACAAAACTCGGATACCCTATGTTAAAGTATCAAGATATATATTACTCTATATATTACTCTTTTCACAATATTAAACCCTTTTTAGCACAATCCAGGTGGTCTTGGCGCCTTATAAGCTTGGCAATGGCTTTTTCAAGAACCTGGTTATAGTTATAGTTCTTGATGAATCTAAAATCCAACTCAGTAACTATACACTTTTATAATTTATTTAAACAGTTCTCCAATATGAACCATCACAACGTAAGTAAATTTCTTCAAGAAACATATACTTTACTAATTTCTAAATCACCGCTTTAGCATAACCTTGTGGTGGATAAGGCTTCCACAGAGATGATAAACCACCTACCTTTTCCGGAAGGCAAATACATGCTCAAAATGAACTGGATGACCTATGTTATTATCCGAGCTGTGTTTCAATTATATATTTTTTACTTTTCAAAAAGTAATTGTAAGCAAGAGGAATCACTATAGTCGATGTTTCTACTAACAGATACCCACTACTCTGTTTTAAAAGAAAATTCAAAAGCATTTCCTTTAGCGTGCACACACTATAGATGCCAGCTTAACGGCACCTAACGAATGCTAGCGGTACTATAGATAGATAGCACTAAAAAAAATCTATTAAAAATCAATATTTAATAGTGAAAATTGCCCAACGTTTATAAAAATCATTAATGCAAACATTTGTAATCAAATTAGTGCGCAACTATAAAAATAATCTAAGAAATCTTACGAAAATGTAAAAATTTGTTTGTTAATTATATATTAATATACCCGGTTTGATTATTTGTTAGAAGATACAGTTTTGTACCCTATTATGTTCATATATTTATGTTCTTGATCAGCATCACTAGGCGAATCGATATAGCCGTGTCATCAGTCTGCCTGCCTCTCCGAATGAACGCTGAGGTCTTGGAAAATCTAACTTTGAGTTAGACATGCAAATTCTAGGGATTCCTGCGTAGCACAATTTTAACAATGTTTCTAACGCTTATTCTGTATGTCTGGTGTTCTTTTTTTTGGTTCATATTATGAAAACATATTTCAATGGAAAAAAAGTGGTTTAATCTGACTATTTATTTCAAAGGATTTAGCAAATAAAGGAATCGTGCTAGGGTCGGAGGTGTGTGGAACTAATTATAAATCATCTACAGTTATATTATAGAGAAAGGGCTTATAACCATTCCATCGTTGATACAGGCCAATGTCAGCTAAACAGCATTTAAAAAGTTAAAATAAAGTATTGAAAGGCTTATAAGTAAAAGGTTAAAAATGCCTTTATCCTGGATATGGCAACTTTGAAGAGGTCAACTTTTACCTTTATGTATTTGAAGGTCCGGTCCGCAGATTTGAGTCTACTGACTCACACTTCATGTTTGTAAACTCAATTAGTGAGTGAACCTGCAAAATAGAGAATTAAAGAATATTTTCCAATGATTATTCTAATTATTTTCTACTTCTTTGGTTAACCAAATATTCACAAGAAAGACAACGAAAAAATTAAGTTTTATATTTATCTTTCAGGTTTGAATCAACCACGAGAACTAGTTTCGTTTTCAAACTAGGTACTGAAGCTCGTAGCTATTTAAAAGCTTCTAACAAACTAAGTGACCTGAAATATAGCACTTAAATCTAAATACATCAATTAGTTTATAACACCCAAATACAGATTATACATTTATATATACAAACTAACTAAGCAAAAAACCTCTTGACGAGGTACGCAAATAAGCACTCTTTGCTACGTTAAAGTACAAATTACCATTAAAACCCATCGATTGCAGTTAAAAAACTATTCTATAAATATCTTAGAATTCTTAGAAAGGTAAAACAACACAAAGTCTCAACTGTCTAGCTTTTATCGGTTCCACGTTAAGAGCGTTTAATCGAACGGGGGAACATGGCTAAAGGGTATGTTACATACTAGCTGGCAAATTTAACATGCTATTTTAATATATAAGTAACCAGTAAAACTCCTCGAAAACTACCAGATTGGACATCAATATTAGTGGGTTGGTTATTTATGTTTAAGTTGGTGTTATCATCTAATTGCAAACGCGTGTATAAAAGCTTTATTTAGGCATCAAAACTGGATTGCCTTAATTTAAAATCAAAATTATTTTTCGTGTATGTATGTATACCTCCAACCTAAAGGCTGAAAAAAACACCACTTGTACCCCATTGCCGCTTCATAGCGCCGCTCATGACAACCGAGAGACCCACAGTTTTCTAAAGCCTAGTAAAGATAAATAAACCTACAGGACCCACAGGAAGCACCACCATCCAGCCGAGAGTGGCCACGCAAAGAAAGCATGATTCGCCCTGTATTATTCTTGCTTCCTCTGGTTCAAGTCCCACCATAAGGGGCAATTTCGATTTTAACTTCTTTCTCTTCAATGACCTCCTGAAGGCGCTATGGAATTTTCTTTCCATTTCTAATTTTTTGTTTCAACACCTTTTCCGAACGAACACAGGGCCGCGGCAAACGGCGACAATCAAAATGTACTAAATCTGGTATTTTTCTGGTATTTTCTTAACTCATCTGAGTACCGCGCTGAACAACAGACCCCACGAAATGCTTCGCCTCTTGCTCCCTCTTATAGTTAGCTTGTTGTTTTCGTTGATGAGAACAATAGGCTTTTGTTATAAATAATATATACATTTTTTAAGTGTTCTTATCAGTCTGATACGAATTCATATGAACACTTGCAATTGATTTGATATTGTGTTATATTGATACGAATTTGTATCGTTTTGATATAAAGATTGTGTTATGTAAAAATGGAAGAGATTATATCAAACGGGTATTGTTACGTTATTTCCTCTGTATATTTATGTATTTTGTCTGACTTCGTTACTGTGCTACAGTGACGTTTCTAAGAGACCCTTCACGCATAAGTACAATTACACTCGAGTAAATATTTGTAGCATATCGTATAAACATGTATAAACTAACCTTATTAATTCAATTAAATTATATCGGCAGAGTATCAAGCAGGTATGTAGTATCTATGAATTGAATGAAAAGTATCGATCTTATATTTTTACTATACAGGAGAGAACGCTGTAGTCGACGACCTCGACTATCAGATACCGAGGGATATGGTGATATGCAAGCAGCAAAGAGAGCGTTCGAATATTAAACACCCCGAAACAACGACACCTAGCGTGTATTTTAATGGATTAACCGATTTAAAAAAATATTGTTATGAATAAAGATATTGATTATGAAAACACGATTCTTCCAATTTTACAAAATCAAACAAAACTGTGGTCGCCGGACAGGTTATTGTCTTAGAACCTCTAGAATCTGCAATCTTAATACCAACTTTGCAGCTTAAATAGTTTCCGAGATCTCTGCGTTCATACGGACGGACAGAGAAAATGCCAAACGGACATGGCTATAGTTCGACTTGATTTGTACATACTTTATAGGGTCTATTAACTGTAATAGGACAATTTAACTAAAATTGTTATAAAAAATGATATGTGTGCAGATACATGTATTCACCTTTGCCGAAATGTTGCCAATGGGGCGTCACATCACGGACTTGCTGTCATCATTTGTCTTCGTCACTCGATCCAACGTGATACTCGGCCATAATTTGCCCCTTTTTGTTTTCACGTACAGGCGAGCATGAAACATTTTGTGAGAGACGTGCTGCAAATTATTCAAGGACAATGGCAAAGTCCTTTGAAATGCAAATTTTGCGTGGCCGCTTTTTGCTTTTCCTGCCTTTTGGCATTTTTCCCCTTTTCTTGGGCGGAAAACCGAGTGGCGGCGGCAAATGAGGCGAGCGAACGCACTTTGCATATGGCCAAAAACAGGTTCTCCGCGGACTCCAACAAAATGAAATGCCAGCGCAGGCCGAAACGGGAAAAAATCTGAAATCGGCGAAAACGGGCATTTTTGCGCTAATTATAACCGCCAAGGCCAATACACGGCCACACTACATACATACATCCATACATACGAATATGTGCGTTAATCCCGCTCATTTGACAGTTGGATTCAATTAGGAACGCCGCCACCCACACAGTCGCACCGTGGGCCCAGTTCAAGGGAGTGCGAGGGAGACATCCTGCTGTTGCCGAGCGCCCTCGCGCCATCCCGCTCGCGCAGCGCTGCGGTAGGCCAGCGGCTGATTATTCTCTCGGCTCTGTTCGTGCGCCTCTCTCGTGTCCGCCTCGTGTCGCTCTCTCGCTCTCGCGCTCATGCGTAGAAGAGAGCGAGCAGCGCGTTTTGGGCAGCGACAGCGCCAGCAGGTCTAATCAGAATCAGTCTGTGGAAACTTTTCGTGACGAACGCTTTGTGAAACGGAGAATCAACATTTTTCGCGGCGCGAGCTCAAAACCGTGAGAGAGGGAGAGGGCGCGAGAGTGTGCGACAGAGAGGCAGCGCAAATCTGTGCGTGTACGAGAAATCGATAACAGCAGCTGAAGTGGCGGAAGAAGAAGAAGAAGAGGAAAAGCAGCGGAGTAATCGAAAGCGCGTGTGTGTGGGTGTCGGCAAATGGATTAAGCTTAATGGAAAATCCAGGAGGAAAATGCCATAGAGGAAAAATCTTCGAGTAACAACGCAATTGCTTTGAGTACGTATGCGGGAAAATTAAAAAAAAAAAACAAGAAAATTTCCCTCTGTGTGTGTGTATGGGTGAAAATTTTGTAAACACAAATGCCCTGGTGTGCGTGCGTGTTATTCTCGCCGCGTATTGGAATTTTCGTCGTGAGGCGAAAACGACGACTAGCGGCGAAATTGCGCCCGCGCAAAAGTAGAAAGTTTGTTTGTCGTCGTCGTCGCCGACTTCGTCTCTCTCGCCGCGGCGAATAGATACAAATTTGTGTGTGTCGTGCGCTCTCGCTGCGACGGCGAATTGAGCGCAAGTGGCGGTTTGGATTTTTCGAATTGGATTTCAGTTGAACTCTGGACGCGGCCGCGGAAAAATCGTTCCCCAGTGCTGTTACGATATTTTCGTGCATTTTCTTCCATGTTTTCGTCTTTTTTTGTGAGTCTCTTCTTCGCGTCAGCTTGTTGCGTGTGTGTGTTCGTGGGGGAGACGCAGCGAGAGAGAGAGAGAGAGAGAGTGGGAGAGAAAGTGTACATGTGTGTGTAACCACCCTGCGGGCGCTCGTGCCGGCCTAACTGTAATTGTTGTTATTGCCGACACTTTCAAGCTGTGACCATGTGTGCGAGTGTGTGTGTGTGCTTAAGTGCGCGCCTTTTACGAAATTGCGGCGTATAAACAGAAAGCGGGCTAAAGAAAATCAAGAAAAGCGCTCGCCAGCGACGTCATCAATTTCAGAGCGTCATCAAATGTTGGACTGTCATTTTCCAGCTGAGTGGGCGTCGGCACACCCACCACCCAAGCCACCCAAGCCACCCAAGCCACCCATGCCACCCACTTTTCAGTCCGAGCCGCTCGGCCTTTTGTTTTTGTTTTGTTTGCTTTTTTGTTTTGCTAGCACAGCCTCCGCTCTCCCCCTTCTACCTCCCTCCCCCAGCTCCCCATTCCTCGCGCTCTCCGCTTTGCGTGCCAATTTCGCGTGAGCGGCAGGCGAAAAGCATCAAAAGGCACCGGAGACAAAAAATGGGCGAGCGATGCGACTTTTGGTTGCGCTATGCAAGTGGGCGGCTTTTCGGGGTGGCTCTGGGATTAATAGGTGGTTCTGTTTGCAAAACACTCTGTTGAGTAATGAAAAATGCACGCTGTAATGCATAATAATGTCGCAATTTGACATATCAAATTTCTTGACTGAGTTTGGGAATACATAATAGGGTGGAATATTTTTACAATATTAAATTGTATTATATACAATACAGAAGAATATAGAATACAGAGCTATATACATCATAGAAATGATTAGAATACCCATCATATATAATTTACAAGCATTCCTATCATGTCCGTATAAAATTTGAAGTCCTTGGAGTTTATACGGACAAAGGTAGTTTCGGGAAAATTGAGGACATTATCAAACAGAAACAATAAGTTAAAGCCATTTTTTCTCGTACTTCATAAAAGGCAATCTTAAGATTTTCATATTTCATCTAAACCATTCATAGAATTATTATGAATATCATTAGCTTAAAATGTTAATTTCTCATGCATCAATACACATTTCATTTAGCTCTAACAAATTTAGTTGGGAAAACAATAATATTACTTTAAGATACCTAAAAATCTAAAAAGGGAACTGAGCTAGACAAAAATATGATAAGTTTTGGAACTCGCTACGGAAGTACACCTAAAATTTGGATAAAGTTTCCAATCTCAGACTATTCCTGCTTCTCCAGCGAGCTCTCCGAACAACCTGCTGATCCACAATGCCCTGAACTTTGCCCTGAACTCTCGGCTGCCATCAACTCGTAATCATCGTCAGGGCATCGCCATAATGATGGAAATTCAGTTTCCACTGGTGTGCAGGGCACAAAAGCGTAATTTTCGTAGTTTTACGGGGGAAAAGTGGGCAGGGGTCGGAAGATCCGAGCAGCCGAAGAGCCGAGGAGAAGGGGCGCCAAGCTAAAACTAGCTTCAAGTACGCCGTCGAGTGCACATCGCACCGCTTTCTGGGCTCTTCTCTCGGCCCGCCTCGGCTTCTCTCGGCTAGGTGCCCCCTGTGGCACGAAGGGCGTCCGAAAGACCAAAGACCCCACCTCCCAGAGCCCCCCACCCCCCAGGCGAGTTGCTACATTTGTGTTCTTTTTCATATTTTTGTAAGCTCGCAGCACATTGTTCCGATTCATGGATATGGATGGCTGCCTTACTAGTCTAAAGTTTTCTGTGTTGTGCGAGTGTGCTGACGTTGCCATATCTTTTGGGACAAGATACAGATACACGGTTGATGTATCTGCCTCTGTGGCTTTTTGTTGACGAGCCACAACCACAAATGTCGACAGCGATGATGATGATGACAATGATGACGATGTGACGATGGCTAGGCGATGGGATTGTTGGTTCTCACAGTGCCGTGTCTTTTCCCTACTTTTTGTTTCGCCATTGTGCCCGCTCTCTGCCCGCCTTTGTCGTCGCTGCGAGGAGACCCCAACAGTTGATTAGCCATCATCAGTTGTCACCCGTCACTTGTTGAGCACATGCCATACATGGAAACGCCGCCCCCTAACCCCAGTCTTGGTCTCCCCTTGCAGGACCCCAGGAAAGAGGCTACTACGAGTAAGGATTGAGGGATAGGCACAAATATGCACCTAAAAATCACGCACAAAACGGCGGAACCGCGGGCGCAGCACTCGGAGATGGGTTCCACATCGCCAGCATGCCGGGATGTGCGGCAGTTCCACGATCTGATAACCTGCCGGCTTTGTCGCGGTTACATGATCGATCCAACCACAGTGGACCATTGCTACCACACCTGTAAGTTGTTCTGACCTTTATAACCAATCTAAAAAGTATATTCTTACTGCTTTAAAGCAAGTTTTTAACTGAATATTCTGCATGAATGGTTCAATACTTATCTTAATTGTATGAATAAGCAACAGATTTGATCATGGAAAGCTTAATTTATAAATCCCTGATCACTTCTATTATATCGTAACATTAAAATTCATCATTTTTGTTTTTATTTTATAAATTTAATGGAAATATTCAAAATTTTATAATTTTGCTTTGAATATATAACTTCTGTTTAAAGTTGGTTCCTTTTGAGATACAATATCCTGAAGTATGTATCTTTTAACCTTAGCGGACAGTTGTACTTCTCTAGAACGTAATATCTTAAGTCAAGGATACTTTATCTTTGTAATAAAAGGTTGCCATACCTATATTCCTATCTCATTCAGAACCCTATTTATATCCTCTTCCGTTCGTTCAACAGATTGCCGCAGTTGCATACTGAAACATCTGCTGCGAACGGTCTATTGTCCGGACTGCAAGGCCAGCGGAGGCAAGGAAATCAGCGAACTAAACCTGAAGTCGGACGATACGTTGCGATCGCTGATCTATAAGCTGGTGCCGGGTCTTTATCAAAGGGAGTGCAAGGAGCTGGCCGACTTCGAGGAGCAGCACGAGGATTTGGTGGACGAGCAGGCGACACATGAGCAGGAGTTCTTCACCACCTCGGAACTCGTCAGGTAAGTTTCCATCGCGTGGGGGATTGTGAAGCGTTGATGGGCTGAGCTAAGCCACACTTGTGCTTTCTTCTCCACCTTCTCCATCGAACAGCTTGTCCCTGGAATACCATCCTGCCATGCTGCACCAGTGCGGTCCTGGCGAGGTGCCACCCACCATTTACCTGCAGTGCGCCGCCGGTTTGCGGGTGGAGTTGCTGAAACGCTTCCTCTGCTCCAAGTATAACATAGAGCCGGAGAACAAGCTGGTCGAGGTGGAGGTGACGTACGAGGACGAGGTGCTGCCCTCCAACTTCACGCTGATGGACGTGGGATACTGCTACAACTGGAGTAGGGTAAGTGATGTTTTTTAATCATACTTATCCCCTGCACAGAGCGAAAAAGTGGAAATATATCTATCGGATAATCAGTCAGTTTTGTTTAGGAAGATAAAAATATATTTTTTTAATGGGCTTATAGCGATAAGAAGTATTGTAGAGATGTATCCCAGTTGAAACCAGACTTGGTTCTTACTAATTTTTGAAGTATAAGAGATATGAACCCATATAAATGCTTATAGAATCGACTAGTACAAACACCATTAAAAAAATGAATGTGTAAAATTATTGCCAATCTTAAACTCGTTGCATTTCGAAGGGAACTGGGGTTAAAAAGAACCTGATTTGCGGTGTTCCAGCAGCTGCCAGAGCAGACCGTAAAAACCGATCCATCTTTGGTCAGTATTAAGTGTAGAATACGCCCTTTTTCCCCCTGTGTGGGTCGGTCCATTGTCCCTTTTTGTGGTTTATCTCAATTACCCGATAGATTTTGGCAGGGGAAACCCAATCCAATTGTGCCGGCAGTTTAGCGTTCAATGTCCACTTTCAATTTTCCACCCTTGTCAACCTGCCCTTTTTTTCCCATCTTTTTCTCCCCCTGCGAATCCGTTTAGCAATCGCCCATGGCCTTCTGCTACCGCATTCTGCTCTACGAGAACGAGCGAGCAAAAAACGATGAGAACAACCTATCCAGGATTAACCAGGACATTGAACCGGAGCACTCGGTGCGTCGCTCCAAGTCGGCCAAATCGGTGACCTTTGCCGAGGACCTGGAATCCGAAATGGACGCCGCTTCCCCGCGCGCCTCCAAGGCGCGTAGCAAGACGTCGCCCAAGGTTTCGCCCTCGTCGAAGAACAAGCGTGTGGCCACCAGTAAACGGGAGCCAGAACCCGAGTCTCCCGTGAGCACCTTCAAGAGTCTCCGGAGCAACGACATGCGGTACAGCGACTATGCCGTATCGAAGGTTAAAAGTGAGCCGGAACAGGAGCCGGATCTCCTGCCGAGGGAGCGGGAGCCACAGCCTCTGGAGGCCAACATGAACATTGTGGTCAGCATTCCCCCCTCGCAACTGGGCAAATCCTACGTCGATGCTGAGGATTTCGAGTTGAAGACGGCCAACCGGAAGGGCGTCGGAGCGGGCCATCTGCCCAAGCTGAAGATCGAGCTGAACAGCATGAAGAGCAAGCTGAGCATGCCCATGTCGGCGGGTCCGCGACTGGAGGATACCTCTGCGTCGTCTACCTCGGTCCAACAACTCGACCTGGAGACCTATGCCAAGAACATCGGCCTGAAGCCCATTGAGCAGCCCCTGGTTCAAAGTGTGGCCGCCAATCCCGATAGCAAATACAGTCCCAATGCCTCGCCCATGTCCTCGTGCTCGAGCTCTACCAATGGATCCACCTGCAGCTTGGGCACTGCCGACGCCAGTACTTCGACCACAGCCACATCCAGTTCCCATCGGAAGCGCAAGAAGAAGCACTCCAAGGAGCCCAAGGACGCGAATGGTAAGCGCAAGAAGTTGCACGCGGAGATCTCCTCGCAGACGGATGGCAAGATGAAGGTGAAGATCACGGCCAAGCCCAATCACAAGTTGGAATTAAAGAGGTCCCATTCGCTGGCCAGCGGGGAGCTGGCTCTCCAGCAGCTGAAATTGGACGGTACCAGCACTTCGGAGGCTCTGAATCGCACGTTGGGCGAGGAGGCGAGGAGCATTAGCAGCCTGGTGGTGGGTGGAGCACCCACGCCACCGCCCACGCCCACAACGGAACCAGAGCAGCAGCAACAGCAGCCGCAACAGCAGGTGGTAGTGCCAAAAACCAAGGAATTGACCTTGCCCACATCACCACCTCTGCCGCCCAGTTTGTTCAAGGCCTATACCCCCAGCACAGCGCCAACTGCTCCGCAAACGGTGGCAGGAAAGCCCAAACAGCAGCAGCCACAGCAACATCAGCCTGTGGCACAGCCGACCCTGGCTAAGACGAACTCCGTCAAGCCGCCGCTGAGCAGCAACAACAATCGCAAGCCCAACAGCGGCCACTTTGCGGTGCCCGAAGTGCCGGCCAACCGGAATCTGTACCACATGCAACGCTACCTGTCCACACCCAGCTCCATCGCCAGTGCGGCCAACAAGCAGCCGAAGCGTTCCCTGTCCCTGGACGAATCGCATCCAGCGGCCAAGCAGGCCAGGATGAGCCATGCCCAGGCGATGGCCAGCTACGCGGCCAGAATGCAGATGCACAAAACGCCGGCGGCCGCCTTCTTGCCCAATCCTCAGATACGCTCCTATGGCCCCGAAATGGGCAGCAAGCCCACGTTGCCCCCAACATGCCCCGCCAACCTAAGCCTAAGCCTGGCCAGCTCCGCTCAAGTGACGATTACGTCTAGGCCCAGAGCCACGCCGTCGGTCTATGCCTTCCCCGAGCCAACTGGCCATGTGCCTGCCCTGGAAATAGTGCGACTGCCGCCAGGTAAGCAAGGTGCGGGCGGTAAGAGTCTAACGATGCCGCCCCTGAGCCCGCCGGCGACGTCCGGTGGCCGTCTGATGGGACCACCGGCGGCTCTGCCCAAGCCACCGGGACACAGTGCGGCCAAGAGGACCAGCCAGTCGCCACCGATGCCGATGCCCATGCCGATGACCACGTTTCCAGCGATTGTCAAGTCGCCGCCGCTGTCAGTTGCGCTTAGCAGCCAAAGGAACAAGAGCAACGCCGGCTCCATCTCCAACGCTAGCTCCAACTCAAACGCTTATCGCACATCACCGCCTGCATTAATAAATCTGCGCAACAACACGGCCGCAGCTCCACACTCGTTTCCATCAAAGTCGAGCCCAAAGGCAGAGGCCAATTCAAAGAAATCCCCGCCAGCTGGATGCCAGGGCAAAACCAATGGCACTGCCGCATTGGACAAGTCGAAAACGAGTTTGCGCGAGTTTCGGCCGGCAGTTCAGGCCGTTGTAACCGCAACATCAACGGCGGGAGCAGCAGGAGCAGCCGGGGCAGCCAAGGATGCCGATATACTTGATTTATCAGCTAACCCGGGCAGGAACACCGCCGCCAAATTGGCGCCCACATCACCGCCCGCGGCTAACAACAACAACAACAACAACAACAGCACGAGCAACAGCCTGGAGGCAGCCCTGAACAAAATCAAGCAGAACATATCCGCCAACAGCAATGGTGGACCATCGACCACCACATCGGGTGGTGGCTCGAACTCAAACGGCAATGGCAATGGCAACGGCAACGGCAACGGCTGCGATGATCTGCAGAATCTGCATATGCTCTCGGATTCAGCCACGTCCAGGGAGAAGATCTCCATAAAGACGGCGAGCAGCGGTGGAAACAACAACGGTGGTGGTAGTAGCACCGTCACCACCACCACCGCCTCCACCGCGAAACCCAAGAGTGCCAATGCCTTGGTGAGACCACAGAATGCCTCGGTTAGGAGCATACCCAATCCCTCGGCTTTGGCTTTTCGCAACCAGCCGGTGGCTTCCAGTGCAGCAGCGGCCACCACCATCAGCAAACCACTGACTGTGCGGGCCGAGGAAAAGCCCAAGACATCGGGGGGCCCAAGCAATCCGGGATTGCTCAGTCCCACCAGCAGCACTGGCAGCAATAGCAGCAACTCTGGATGCAGTGCAGCCACCTCGCCGCGGGCCATGACCAAGAAGGCCACGACCATTGACCAGGTGGCGGCCAATTTGAATATTCGCGCCGAGGCCAAGGCCGCCGCCCTCGCCGAGGAGGCGCCCCCGGTGCTCAGCAGCAATGCGGCCAAGTCGCCGGAACTGGCCAAAACCACGACCACGGCGGGAGGAGCGGCTTCGCGGGCGGAAGCCAAGGAGACGGCCATCACCGTTTCGGCGGCCAGCACCCTGCTGCCCATGCCCTCCGGCGTCCCCGAGTCGCTGGCCAAGATTGCCAATGCCCCGGTGGCGAGTTCCGCTTAGTCACAAGGTGAGTGTCACTTTTGGCTATATCTAGGCTAAGCACTTGGGAAATTTATGTTCAATTTTCACTCTTGGATTATTACCAGAGCTTTTTTACTTTGGAAAATGTTTTTAAAATATGTTTTGAAATTTTACATGAATTTTTTCTTGATTCTTTTTTGGTCTTGTCATTCTAAATGATTTACTTAAAAACTTAATGTTAATTTGAAAAATATGTTCAAAATATATTTTAAAATCTAACACATTTTGGCTTGAATTATTTTTATGGTTTTGTCATTCTAAATGGTCAATTTAAATCATATAAAAAACCCTTAAATTGAGAATAATTTATTAAACTATCAAGTTTGTAAAACTTAACTTTGCTTTGATTAATTCGATTATTATTCTTATTAAACTTAGCTTTCATTAACTCGATTATTATTCTTATTAATAAAATAATGTTTTAAAGAAGTGAGGCATTTCTGGATTTCCCTAATATAGATACTTGACTTCTCTTTAGTTCTTTAACACTAGATCCCAACTTCAAGTAATATTTATCTTTTTACCGAAATACCCCATTTCTCTTTGTTATAACGTTTGGTTTTTGGATCTTTACCAACATAAGTTTATGCTTTCATCATTTGCTAATTGCTCTATTTTCACATATAAACCTCTTTGCTATCGTCTGAATAAGCTCGACCGATCCTAAGTTTTTTCTCCTCTTTTAATTGTTTTTCCTTTTAACGATCTACTGTGACCTTTCAAGCTCTACGCTACATTAGCAAAGCAAACTCTTTTGTTAGAGCCAGCTTTCTTGAACCCGGCAACTGGGCCCGTTCTTCTTGGCTTCCCCCACTCTTTCTTACCACTTCCTTTATGAGTTGGCCATATAATTTTTCTTTTTGGCGCATTTCCCACACTTGATGGAATTGAGACTCAAATTATACAAATTACATTTCGTGTTTTGCGTTTTCCTTGCCTCGATTTTCTTGCCATCGTTGTTGTGTGTGTCTCTGTTTATTTTCTGTTTTGGCTTTTCTCAAGTAGTCATTATACACAAATAATGTATCTTCTGCTACGTACCAGCACTCTCTCTGCCCCTCTCGCTCCCTCACCGTCCAGCTATCTCGCTCTGTTTGTCGCTCGTCACTCGGCAGCGGTCGTGGTCGGTCATTCATACGACTCTTTGGCTCTGCTTTTATTTTAGACGTTACTACACTGAGGTTTGACTCTTGTATACCCGCTAATCGAATGAACGGGTATATTGAACACGTTTCTATGTTTGTTACAGGCCAAAAAGTTGCATGACGATCAGACATAGGCTATTTAAACTCGTCCGTTTGAAGAAATGGAACTATTAGGCCCATAGAACTTGAAAATCTTAATCTTATTTTCAATCATCACAATCCAACAAATACCATCTAACATTTTATTGTACATTGTAAACTATAGGTTTATCTACAAACCATACAAAACCCCAACGTATTTCGAATATTTGATCAATATGATATGATAACAAGAAAATGTTTTGATGATATAGGAATTTATTTTGGCGGAACATGTTTTTAGTACCCCTATCTACCCATATGCCAAAAATAATGTTAATCAAATGTTTTTAAGAAAGTTATTTAGTAAAACAAATAACATTTAAGTAGTGGGTATCTTATAGTCGTGACAATTTCGTATACCAAAACTAATGTTAATCGAATTACTGTTAAGAAAGGTATAGTAGCATAACAAATGACATTTAAGATCCTGGGTATCTTATAGTCGTGCCATTCGACTTTCAGATACTTTCTTGTTTTAATTTCCATTTTGTTTTTTGTAGTATTTCGGCTTTTGGTTTAGCGCATTCCCTCGTGTTGTGTTTTTCTTTTCTCCGTTTTGGTTGGCCTTTTAATGAACATCGGCCGGGCAGAGTCATTACATCATTTTGTATTTTCACCCATAGAAAGGCGAATAACATTTTCATTCATTCTCTGCTTTTTTCGTCTCTTTTGCAGCGTTTCTTTGGCTGTGCGGAACGCAAATGTATCTTGTGGCGCCGCTGGAGAATCTGCAGAATGCCGACAGCAACCGAGGCGATGAAGAATAACTACAAAAGCGTAGGAACAGAGATGAGTAAATCCAACACCTGCAGCACAAGTTCCCCAACCTCGCTCCCGAAGAAGAAGTGCAATTTAATTAATCAGTAGCATGGATCGTAAGCCTTAGAACTAATCCGAAATACACTCAACGCCAAGCAATATCTACACATAGGGAGGCCGCATCATTTGCATACGTATGAGCAAACATTTGCAATCGAATTAGTACGCGACTAAATAAATAATCCAAGCAAATTTCAAAAATGCCAGCAACAAAACTCATTAATAAATAATCCAATAGCGCGACAGCGAGCGAGCGAAGCGAGGAGGAGAATAATAATCAAAAGCGCTGGCGTTTGCTGGCATTTTCGAAAGCAGGCAAGGCAAAAACAAAATTAATTATAAAATATCAACAGCAAATATGTGTTAAACCGCGATAAGGTCACACACAAACAAACACATGCCTTTCATAGATAGATCTTCGGTTGGCTTTTTGCTTTTGGGGAAAGTCCGAACGAAACCAAACAAAACATAATAAATAGCAAATTATTTTGAAACGGGCGATAGTAAAACGGTTTTCGAAGATGCAAGTACCAAGAAAAAACAAGAGGAAAACCACAAACTGATAGGAGAACGGAAATCGCATCAGGAATATTTGATTACACACACACCACACGAAAGTGTGCTGGCCCACACCCTTCGGGAAAACTGCCACGAAGTGTGAAAATTCGGTGGTGGTGGCTGGGCCAGCTAGCTAGATTGTTCGTATGTGGCAGAAGATACAGCCCGATGCCCGATGCCCGATACCCGATACACACTCACGTTCCTCATCGGGGCGATAAAATTTTAACGATTTTGCGCCGCTTTGAGCGAGCGTGTCAGGCATAAAGATACAAAACAATACTGGGGCTTATATAAACAAAGGCAAACAGAACGGAATAATGGAAATAACAAACTCGCACTGGCACACATGCGTATATTTATATACATATACCCAAATAAATATATACATATATATATATATCTTGTAGATACTTTTTCGTATTAGTTGTTTAAGCGAGTTGCGCTTAATTGAAGCACGAATTTTGTACATAAATTTGAAAATCGAAGCCAGGCAAAAACAAGAAAAACAAAAAACGAAAAACGAAAAACAAAAAACAAACCAGCACCCCAGCACTTGGAAATGAATTTTAATTTTTAGAGCTTCGACCAAATGAAATACTATATATACACGAGAACACACGCATTATACAAATATTGATATACTCCTCTTATATTAACGATATTCGTACCCTCGAAAAGGCTTTAGGTTTTCGTACGTTTATTCTCTTCTTGCTCTTAGCTGATATTTTTTGTTTTGTTATTTATGCATATATATCGTCTGTACATATTTTAAGCGAAGAAAGAATTATAAAGTTTACGAGGGAGGAAGGGAAACACTAAATTGTATGAGTTTCTTATAGGAATAGCTGGCCTGTAGCTTATAGTATGGTGGCAGATCCACCCCACGATGCATCCGTATCTCTTTGCAACCCCCAGCTCGCTGGCAGCATCCCTCGTGATCGGCGCGAAATTAACATAATTTCCAGGCAATCAAACAAATTGAAAGGCCTCGCTCGCGGGATCGACCTCCAGCTATTCCAATAACTTTGGCTCGACTCCTGATTGTTGTATATTTATTTATATTCCTATTATCGAGGTATATACACGAGATGTATATCCAGTTGTATCTAAGCGGATATTGTACTGTTCGGACACCTTAACTAAATAAACCTATGAATACTTAAATATAAAGCATATATGTTTAGAAATCTGATTGTATGCACAATGTCTTGTATGTAATATTGTTAGAAACCCTCGAAATGTAATCCAAAAAATGAAACCCAACCACACACACCACACCCCTCACACACTAAGTTAAATTAGCTGATTTTCGAAAACAATAAAAACATGAAAATGGAACACAGTGTATAGCAAATGCGAGTGTGGCTTTATATTTTTATGGGCTGCGGATAAATCAGGGCGCCCGGCGTCGACAGAAGGTGTCGCCTCGGCCGAAGGAAGTCGGCTCAAGTTACCCATCGTTCTGTCGTTCCATCGTTCCCCCTCAGTCCTCGGAGTCCACAAATCACCGATGTCTTGCCACCCCGCTTGGCCCGGAGTTACTTGCTGGCATTGCGGATTTCAACGCTTTTCATGCCTCATAAAGGAGTGGGTGGCGGTGGGCGAGCACTTGCCGGAAACATATGGCAGCACGCTAAAACCAAAGCCCTTTGTCGCGGCTCCTGTCGACTGCACTGCAAAAAATGGGTGCAGATAAAGGTTGAAGTAGGGAAATGGATTTTGGGGGTTTTCCCCAAATGTATTTTTTTGATTTAAACGTAAGTATCTTCTAAACTATGTTACAATACTTTTACGCAATGTTTTTTAAGAGTGAGTGAGTGATAATCGCTATAACTAGTTGGGAATTATAGCGACACCAGTGCGGAAAACTTTGGAAAGCTTAGTGTTTTTCAATACTTATATGATTACAACATTTTCTAGTTATTTTAGTTCTGATTATCTCTTAAGAGGAAGACGTTTTGATTGATACTCTTAATAAAATATATATCTTTACGATCAATTGCATAAAACTAGTTCCAAAATTGTTCTTATATCAGATTCCTTCCGCTAAGTGGTGGCTGAATCGTATTCATTTACCTGAGTTGTAAAGAAAATGATAGTATATATTTCCTTGAGTGTGGTCACTGTTTTTCCCCGCAAAGCCGCAGATCCTTGCCACAGTCGCTTCCACATAACAGGACACGTGCCAGCGCGCCACATAGCCACCCAGCCACCCCTTCACCCATCAGTTCCAGCCCAGTGGCGTAACCTTCTGCAAGGGCGATTGCCACCGAAGCCAAGGATTCACGAGGACGTGCACAAGGACGAAGGACGAAGGCGAGCCGAAGGAAGGCTGCCTCACTAAGCAGCAGTTTTTGAGGTTCCTTTCGGGCATGTGAGCTCGGCACCAGCCAACGGTATCAGCGTGCTTTAGTCAGCGATGGGAGCTTGGGCATGTTATATATATAATATTGTTAAGGAAATAAAAGTCATTAAGATATTTTAAACCCCTTAAAATACATTACAAAATTATCTTTATTTAAATATATTATCCTATTCTATCAGATATTATCCTGTCTTTAAAATTGAATTTATTATGATATTTTAAATGTTAATGTTTTAAAATGTTTCTGTCCTATTAATTTAAGTTAGAAAGATATTTTAAACCTTTTCAAGATACATTAAAAATGTAGATTTTAATTATATATTTACCTATCCTATCCGTCATTATCTTGTCTTAGTCCTATAAAGCAAAAAGTATTTTTATTTAGTTGTTGCAAGTAACTCGCAAGGGACAGCTGGTCAATAAACATACATATGTAGGGGTATACTGTGCGTTTGGCGGCGAAAAATAAGCAGAACGGAAAAAAATTAAAGAGAAGGGTTTTTAAAAATAAAACTATAAGTAAAACTTTAAAGGAGAGATTTTTGCAAGGGTAACATATAGCTGAACAGGAAAAGAGTATACTGTGTGTGTATCGGCCGAAAATGGGCCGGACCATCTTTAAAGTACAATATAAATATGTGGTTTTAACGATATATTAACCTTATCATATAAGCAGGAATATTTGTATATTGAATGAACTTATGTAAGGGGTATACCATTCGTGTGACGGCAGAAAACGTGGAGCGTGGAACGATGAAAATGTATCTAATGGCTTAAAAATCGTTCCACTGATGATATTCGCATTCGTGTCACGCTGCCATCGCCTTTCGAGGCAACTTGTTGTTTTATTTGCTTGTCGTACTTTTATTAAAAACGAACGCTACTTAATCAGCAGCAAAATGTCGCACTTTACTGCGCACCCCCGGAAGCAGAGAGAGAGGGGAAAAAGAAAGCCGAGGGGGCTGCAGACGCCGTTTGACTTTTTGCTGTCGTTGCGAAAACAGACTTATCAGCTTCGCATTGTAGTTGTTGCGTTGCCTGGCTGAAAGCTTTCCAAATCGCCTTGTCCCGCTCCATCCGGCCACCCGTTTGGCATGTGCCGCCCCCTCGCCACCCCCAGCACCCCCTGCCAGCACACCCCCCGAAGCCCACCACCCCCTCCTGATAAATGGCATTTAGGTATTAGTTGTTGCGACTGTTTCAGCGGGAACGTGCCCGGCTTTGCGATTCGCGATTGGTAAATTGGGTAATTGAAAACACTTAGCGGCTATGATTTATTATCTGTTTGTTTTGCCCACTCGCTGCTGATGTAACTGATCCGCGGAAACATTGTTGTATGTCCGATCGCTTGGCTGGCCAACCTAATTAATGGCTACCCAACTGTAGATACTGCTGATATTACATTCTAATTTTAAGGAAAGGAATTTGTAATACTACACCTAAAGATCATTAAAAAACTTTGATTTAAGTTGAAATCTATCTTTTAGATCTCTATAGAATCGTTTCCTAAGAATAATATGATATATTGTAGTATTTAATAAATATAGTATATTAATATATTATGGTATTTAAGACGGTTATAGTATTTGAGGTATGTTCGTAAATGTAGTTTTATATTTTATATAGTATTTGAAAGATGTTTATTTATGGTAGTTTTGATAGGTCGAACGATTTTAAGATCTTTTGCAAAAAGGTGAATTGTACATTATTAATGTTTTGTTTTTTAGTATTTAAGGCGGCGATAGTGTAAAAGAGATGTTTACTTATTGTAGTTTTATTTTTAAATTTTGTTTTATAGTGTTTTAGAGATTCTTGTCAATTTTAGTTGTGATAAGTAGTAAGATTTTAAGCTCGATGTCTAAAAAATTTAATTCTTCATTATTGTTATTTTATATTACTGTTTTAAATATTGTATTGTATAAGATATCTTCTTTAATTGTAGTTGTAATAGGTTGTAGAGTGATTTTCTATAGGCGTTTGTTAAAACTAAAATTGTGTTGTTTTTAGTTCAAAGCAAAACTGATTGGTTAATATCTTAAAAAAATTAAGTTATCAGGAGAAAAATATAAGTATGCCTTGACAAATCAAGAATTCTATCTTCGTAGTACGAAACTTAGAAAAAGTTCTTATATATAAACCTTTTTTCTGTACCTTAAAAACCAGTTCACCCATATATCTTATTGCAAAGCCAGGTCCCCCAGGGAATTTATTTAAGTGTATTGGCATTAAAAACCAATTAATCAAATGTCTGTCGCCAATGACAAACCCACTCCCCGATAAGTAACTCAAAATGTAAATACACCCGAAGGTGCTGACGAATTCGGCGGTAAACAGCTAATGCCCAAAACTATTCTTTTGTTTTGTCAACGGACACTGTTGACTTAAGGCGGTGGAAATAAACAGTTTTTGCAGCTCTGGAAATAAACGTGTGGCTCAACTTTTACACTCTTACAATATCGAAAATATTCGCTGCGTTGTCACTAATATAAATATGCTAATTAATCACGTGTTTGATACCTTACTTAGCTTACGTAATTGATATTATCGGTGTGTAGTGGAGCTATTTCGCTGGCATTTTTGCAGCCCGTGCCGCCGATTTGTCGCGCACAGCTATTAATGCTAATGGATTGCACTCATTATATGCATAGCAAATTAGTAGCGAGTGGGTAGGGCCCCTAAACGATCAGCATAGTCTAATAACTTGTTGCTGGAGTGAATACTTTGAATATATCCCTATAGAAATTTACATGTGTGTAAGTATAAATGGAAACTTCTATGTTTCTTGAGGAAAATAGTTATCAAAGGTGATTAAGTTTAATAGAACTTTTAGTTATATCCTTATAAGTAGGTTCTAGGAAGTTGATAGAAGTTAGATTTTTTTTATTATTCTCTTCGGTATTATCTATATTATTACTAAACCTATTTATATTATAGATTATAGATTCATATTTATAGATTAAAGTTAAGATTTCTTATCCAGTTTTCCTTAACACAGTGGCAATTTAGTCTTATCATCAAGTACAATAAATATAAATGAATAATACCTTTTGTTGAACTAAACAAGAAAATTTGTCGGTTCCCAAAATGCCCCTCGCTGTCATCCTTATATAGGTAATGCTCCAGGTCCCGAAACTAATATTACCTCTGAAGTTCACAACGAAGGATTACTACAACTAACTAACTAACTAAAGTACTACTCTTAAAATATTCCATGATAGCCTTTTTTATGAGCTTTCGATGGGTTGTAAACACTTTTGCCGGCATTATGCCAATCTCGTTGGCCGTAAATCACTCCCAATTAAGAACGTATTAGTTTTAGGGTGCCCGTAAAACCGGAATTGCGCGAATCTAATCAGCCCTGGCAATTTTCGACTCTCGAACGAGATCGGTGGCGGGCGATAAGTGCCGAAAATAAAAGAAGTAAGCCTCAACTTTGATCCCCGATCCGAAGAAGGTATTACGCGTCGTGTATGACCATTAAAATTAATGAAGGGGGCCGGCAGATGCAGGGCCCCCGAGAAACAGAGACGGCGATACGCAAACATATATGGCAAGGGAACAACAAAATGAGCGTTAACCAAGCGAATCCTCGGCACGTTTTGGAATTTACACGAGGCCAGGAGTTGCGGGGACCCGGCACTGGGGGGTTTAGGGGTATTATTTCGACCAAGGTGTGTCTGGCAGGCGACGGGGCGGGGGCTAAGAGGGGGACTCACAGACGTTATGCGAAACACGCAAAACGAATTTGATTTCGCTGCATCGGTTCAGTTTGCTGCGAAACTAACCAACCAACCGACCAACCCCTCCTGCCCAGCCGACCCCTCCCGCCCATGGACTGCATGGCTAGCATGGCAATTTGCCATTTTGAACACAACGAAGCGAAGCGCCGGGGGTTGGGAAGGGGTCTTCGAGGCTCGCCGAGGGTTAGGCGTGCGGCGGGGTGCCGATGGGAACACAGGGTACAAAGCCGAGCGAGGAGGCCGAACCGCAGTTTTGCGGCTTCATTGGATGCCAAAGGCGGCGACTCTGGTGCGTGGGAGGGGGTCGACGGGGTTGGAACGTGGCCTTTCGGCTCTCCAAATTTCACAGAGTTTCGCCGAGTTTTGAACTTTGAACCATCAAAGGGAGTTCCATGTTCTTGTCTGATTACTAATTTTGTAGAAATAATATGGTAACTAACAAGGAACCTGAGTTAAAATATTACCAGTTAATTTAGGATTTTGCTAAAGTAAAGTATAAATCGCTGATAACTTAACTTAGTTCCAATATTCGTCTTTTTTCGCAAATTAGGTGGCAAACTTTACCAATCCTTTAAGACTTTCTTTAAGTTTACAATGTGTTAAAATGAGTAATCTCTATAAAATGTCTGTAGTATGGAAACGCGGATTCTAACACATTTATATGCTGATTGTTCCGGAATCCGTGTTTCCCTACTGCTTATATTATAGTATAAACCTGAAAATGCAGTTTTTGAAAGCAATCGTTTACACAACAGGTGCAAACTGTAGTAAAATCTATATAACACATGTAAGGATCTAATATCGTTTAATGAAGTAAACCTGACATCTTGGCAACTCCAGGAAAAGTCTTAATTGGTAGATGTTGTGGGTAGTTAGATGCATATTATTAAGACCAGTTTCATAATGCCCTTAAGCCCTATGACGAAAAAAAGCTTATTCCTCAGAAGATTATTAAAAGTTCTTCTATAATCCTTCGAACTTACTTATATCCTTATGTGAAAATATGTTTTGCGGTAATATTGATATCAAATGTATTCCATAACTGTAGTTTAGTGGTCCTAATTGTTTCTTTGGTGCTAATGAAGCACGTTTGGCGGTATATCAAATGAGTTAAGAGTTACCGATGAAAATTACAGATAGCAAAATTCGTTTACTTAGGACAAAATGCATGGTTAGTCCTAAACAGACCTCGATTTTTAAAACCTTTTATTCATCTTTTCGGTGTTCCGCGTTCTAGAGTATACCCACTCTGTTTTCATTTCCCAAACACAATCTTTTTTGCAATCCCTCTCATTTCTCGCATCTCCAGGGGTGACGACGGCTGACGAGATGAGGTAAACGGAAGGTGTTTCAATCAGGGCTCGTTGTTTATGGACCTGTATGTGTATTCGCCATCTGAGGGCTGTGTGTGGGAGCTCGCACCTGTCTTTCAGCGATTCTGTTCCTCTTTAGCCATGTTCGCTGAACTTTGCCTTCCGCTGGAACTTCGGAACTTCGTTTTTCGGGTTTTGGCCGTCGGTTGTTGGCTCCGGTTTTTGGCCTGTGTGGCAGTTGCCTTGTTCTGTTGATAGGATGCCCTGACTTTGGGCGTAGCTCGTATAAAGTTTATATTGCCGCTGCAGGGGGATTCGAGTTAATCGAATAATAGGCGCACACACACGCACTGCGGCCCCACGGAGGTCGGAGTCATGACCAATTGGCGTGTTTTTCAGAAAGCGGGAATGGAAGATGATACGAGCTGCTCCGTTCCTCTGCTTTATTACCTCTTCTGCTCCTCGGCCTCGTTCAAAAATGATGTGCACTCATTTGTGAAGTGCGCGGCGTTTCTCTGATTCTCCAATTTTCCGTTTCTCGGGAGCTTCTCGGTGCGTGAGAAAAGATCCACTGGCTTTTGAGATACTTATGTATCCGTATCTGCAGCGATCTAGTGGCGGTGCTACTTGAAAGCAGCGCGGCGAGTTCCTCAAATTCACTTCTAATTGATTCAAAATTGCTTTCAATTGCAGCAAGCTCCCTTCGATCGAACGTCAATTTCATTTCAATTTATGTCGGACAGAAGTCTGTGCATTAATTGCATTCAAATTCCCAAGTTGGATTGTGGCAATACATTGTTATTCCCCCTCAGCTATGAAGTCAATCTGTTGATTGAGACATCAAGTTGGAATGAAATGGGTGCTTACAAGACTGGCTTTTGATTTATGCAAAATGCAAAATACTCGGGCAACTCCGGTGTAATACTGCCAGATGAAAAGCTGTCAATTAGGTAAATGTATGCCCAAAAGGTGCATAAATGTTTAATCCGCCTCGGCTAGACACTGATTAAAACTTAACATGTGCATCAAATGAAGGTTGAAGATTATCAGGTTCTTTAATTTACTAGAATATTAATGATTCTAGGGTTGGTTTCTTTAGCCCCTGAAAGCTATCTGTCCGAAAAAGTTAAAGATCTGATAAACTTCTCAACTCTGTTTTCTCGACTCCTTTAATTTAAGAAACAATGTCCTGTTAACCACAAAATTGATTATTGCATAATCTGTTTAAGGTTTCTTTATGTTTGAGATTATAAAATTAAATCATAATAGGTTTGTAAAATCAAATGTCATTGTGTCGAGCGGAAAAATACATAGCAGAGAGTTGGAGTTCCTGTTATAATTAATAACGAAACCGAAATTTCTTAAGATATACATGTTTCTCGAGAGATACTTTATCTGCTCGAGATATATTAGCCTGAACTCGATAAATTGGCCTAATAGGTTATCTTTAAATCTTCATATCAGTACAGTAATATTTCAAATGTTATTTATGAGACATGTTACTTTTAAGTAAACTTGCATTTCAGATTATGAGATGATGTGCTTCTAAAACTACAATTAGGCACTATACTATAGTGAAAATTGGAAAGAATTTTTTCTCGTTACGATATAAATTAAGGTTGTAAGCCTAGTCCATACTAGATTTGGAGATTAAAAATAAAACGTTTGAAAACTTTGAGATATAAATAACAAAATGATTGTTTTCTATCACCTCATTTTTAATCTCAAGTGGTGTCTTAAGTTTTTATAGTGAAGACAACCCTACTACATTACAATACATTATTGTAATGGCAACCCTATGCTGTTTTAGAGGCAACTGTACCAGCTGTCAATAACTTTGCAATGTATTTATTTTCTAAAGATGGTAGTGCAAATAAAGCGATGATTGGATTGCTGTGGATTTCATTAAAAATGTGGTTTATGATTCAGTGTGGAAGCGAACGGGTCGCGCCCTCCATTTTGCATATTCCCATCCCCCTTTCGGCGAGGTCGCAACCCTCCGTCGATGAACTATAGATTAAATTTCGAAATATTTATCGCCGCAGTGCGGATTTTGATTTTCTGTATTTTCCTAGTGTGAGCTTTGTTGTTGCTATCAGTTTTTGCGCGTCGAGAACATTTATTTTGCACTTTGGCCACAAAGCACAGCACGAAAAGTTTCGGTTTCGGTCGAAATTCCAGAGCGTCTCGGACAAGCGATAAATTCGTATGAACAAATTGAAAGCGATGTGCTGTTGTATGGCATTGTATTGTTTTTTGTTGTAGTTGTTTTTTGTGCAGTTTTTAGTGCTCTTTTTGTGGCTCGTTGCTGGCGTATTTCATTTCATGACTGACTGGCTGACAGCAATTTTAAATTGCAGTGCGCGCCAAAAATGGAGCAGCGTCGCGCTTGTTGTTGCTGCCGCTGCCCCCCGTTTATGCTTCTGCTCTTTTTTCGTATTATTTTTATTTGAGTTTTCACAGCTCAAGGTTTTTGCGTTTGGCCAAAAACAGTTGCTAACTCACTCACACCCGCGTACTGTTCCGCAGCCCCGCAGTCGACGTCGCAGTCTGCGCCATTTGTCATGTGTCGCCTTTGTTGCTTTTCCCGGCGATGTTGTAGTTGTTGTGGCTGCTAATGCCGCCCACCCACTCCGCCCCTTGGCCACCGCCCCCAAGACTCTCGGCTCCCATTCATCAGCCGCTGCCCCGCTATTTCTTTGCCATTCTCAGCAGTTGCTCAGTCCTTTGCCCAGAAAAGTTAGTTTACACGACGACTTTAGCGTTTATGGTGCGAACTCACAAACAAATGTTTAGGTAGAATTAACCAATCCATCGAAGTAGTTACTCTCCCAACAACAAAATACACTTAACTTTCTTTTTTATAGTAATTTTACATTTTTTTTTACTATTGAATAGTAAGTAATCCTAGCGAAGCTAATCTAATTCTTAATCTAATTCTTAAAAATCCAAAATCTTTAATTTTTTTTTAAATTTTTTTTCAATAAAACCAATAATATTTCACCTAATGAGTCGTGACTACAGAATCAGCTTAGAAAAGCATAAAAAATACTAATTTGTAGGTGTTGGCTGCCTCTCCAATGATATACTCGGATGTTTGCTGGCTTGAAGTCAGTTTTTTAAATATCATACCATATACCTATACCATACCCATACCTATCATATACCTTTTACAAAGAGAGCATGAACAACTATTTTTATTTTACATAAATAATACCATATGAACACATAAGCCACTGAGAAACTCATTGATGATTAACGTGTAAAATCAGTTTTAATTGACGTAATCAGTTACTTTATCGTGATTACTGAAATCAAACTGCGCTTTATTTTAGAACGCATAAACGTGGCAATTGCAAGCAGTAAAACTTTACTCGCTCTCTCCCCCTGCTGCCACACCGCCCACCTCCCCCTTTGGCCCCCTTCTTGGCCCCACTGCTCTCTTTCTTTGACTGCCGCTCTCCCCACTCTCGCTCTTCCCACTCTCCCTCCTGAGAGACCGCTCTTCTTGGCAATTTTCTAGCGCTTTTTCAGCTCTCGTCAGTTCGTTGGCTGTTTGAGTTGTTGTTGGGTGGGTAGGTGGTGGGCGGCAAGGGGTGGGAAAGGGGGGGGGCAGAGCAACCCGAATGCTTGGCGTGTGTTTGTGTGCCGTGTGCCCGTGCGCTGGTGTGTGTAATCAGCCAACGGCTTCGCTTTATTTGGCATTTCATTTATTTTTTCATCCGCCTCTCCTGCCCTCTCCTCGCCGCCCCTTGCTTTTATTATTGTTGGCAACTTTTTGCGCAGCGAATTTCATTTTAAATTTCATGGAAAATCGTTTTAATTATATTCGTAAAGTTTCCTTTTCCAGCCCCTCCCCGCCACTTGATGGATAAACTTTGCCGCGAGCTTTTCATTATTCAGCATTTGAAGAGCATTTCATAAATTCAAATTAACCGCAAGTGTTAATGTAATTAGTGTCTGGGCTGCGGGTTTAATTACCCGCTTCTCGATGGCCCTTTGCTAACGTGGCCCAAACGACTTGTTCAGCCAGTCGAGCAAGAAAAAGTTTATTTGGCAAACATATGTTACCTAGAAAGTCACTCTCAATAACAGAGAGATTATCACTATTACTAACACTTTTATATAAAAATATTTACATATTTATTTATCTGACTACATTTAAAATAAAATAGAAAAGGATTTTTTGTCTACACAATTACTGTTCAATACATAAGCCTTATTCTAAAATTTGTATTTATTATTTGTTGGGAAGCATGTAAAAAACATTTTTCCTAACCTAATATCCAAACAAAAATTTGTATGATTAATTTTGAATACATTTTACACTTAAAAATATACAAATTTGATTACACACTTATTTAAAGACGGTTGCATGCAAGATTATTCATACATATTTCAAAGATATTATTTGTATCACACTTTCCGAGCCTCAAAACAAAATGAATCAAAGTGTCCCTAAAATGTGACTACAGGTTTTTGTGAATCATTTTTTATAAGTCATAAGTTTTATGTGACACTCTTTATACATAAACTTCAGAATCTATGGAATGATTTAAGTATTTACGGCCTAATCGAGAAAATTGTTTAAATCAAAAAAAATATATTTACTCTAGAGTACTCTAGTACTCTAGCACAAATATAATTTGACCGTATTTTGAGAACAAATAACACGTAATTTTGTTCTACCCATATAAACAAAAAGAAGAGTCTCAAACAACTATAGAAAACAGTCTCTGATTTACGACATTGGTTTCCTGGTTTCTTAAACTTTGTTTTATTAAAAAAAATTTAAGAGCTGACTTAGACACAATATTTAGATTTATTCTATCAGCCTTAAGTCTTTTATACTTGGAGCTTTTATAGACAAGGAGTGATTTTATCTCAAAAGTTCCTCCGCCTTATTTGACGACGATGAGACTCAAACTGAAATTGATGTGATTACAATTGCCACGGAGTTGAGTTGAGTTCGAGACCAGTCTGTCCCAGACTAATATGAAAATGGCGTCACATCCCGCATCCGCTCGACTTGGCGGCCCCCCTTAAAAGCCACTTGACGACGCCCCGTGCACGTAGGATCCGGAACCCGACCCACTTCATAACCCCCCGGAGCGACGTGCGCCAATTTGATTGGCATTCAAAGGAGCCTCGGACATCAGGTGCAGCAGTCAGGTGCCGTCGTTCCCAGCTGCAGACATTGCTGCCTCTGAACTGCCATCCGCCAGAACGCAGGGTGCAGAATGCAGAATGCGGAGCCCAGCATCCAGGAAGTTCAATTATGCATGCGATTTGCTCGCCCTCCGCTCGGCTGAAATTGATTTTTGAAATCTCCGAAAGTATTTTATGAGCTGTGTTTCTGTTTCCCCCTCTGAACAGCTTATTAAGTGCAGCCAACTGTGATGTATGCCCGTGCTGTATGTGGCAAGTTTGCAAACTTTAAGCTTAGGAAAAGTTTTCGGATTGAAGTGTAGCATATTTGCGGTGCAGACAGCTTGGAGGAATGCGAATCAGGAAGCGGGGCTTCTTAAAGGCTTACTTATACGGGCTTTGGTCAGGCGGAAACTTTTTTGACAAGGGCATCAAATTTGCATATTTATGTGTCCATATCATACATCAAAAAGAATATCAATGAGCTAAGAACACAGGGAATATATTTTTGAGCTGAGTATCTTTGAAGTCTTCTAAAGTGATTGCTTTAATAATGCAGAGAACTTAAATGTTTAAGAAAGTACGCTAGTGCTATGAATTTAGTTATTAACTTGGGCTTAAACTACTCCTAGTTTAGTTCTGTCTTTATTTTGAATAATTTAAATACTCTTCTAAAATGTTATTAAGAGTATTTTGTTTTTTTAAGAAGCTTGACTTCATGATGTCTTCATAACAGTGGCAATATAATCAAAGATTGTGCACCCTTTAAAAAGGAAATCGGGTGATATCATCTCTGTATCTCTCCTATTTCAGTACCATCTTTCCATATTAAGTGGGGCCCGCAATTTCCTTAATGACGACCCGCGATATCGGGCCTTATAAGTGGGACGCATATGAAACCAGCTGCGGCCATTTTGAGACGTTTTTTATTGGTCATAACTCTTGGGTTATGACAAATATAGAAACCGAAAGCACTGAATTTGACGACAGCCAGAATACCCATAAAACCAACTTCAGGCGGCGAATTGATATTCAGCTCGACGAGATGCACGGAAAGAGGCCTCGAAATTGCCGGGTTGCCTTATAAGCGCAGATGAATAAAGCAGGCACCGCTTTTGATTGAGTGAGTGCTTTGCTCATTACATTCATTAACTTTAATGAATTGATATTCAGGCGAACTCGAAGGCCATCAGAGGCCTGCGACTTGTCTGGAAATTGGCCGAGCATGGCAGCGATTATGGAAACGATTTTCTAGGCGAGGCATTTACTTTACTATTCGAACTTAAATTTAATTGAAAAGTGATATCTTTTCACTGCTGTTTGCTCATTTGGCTTGCTTACTTTCACTGGCAACCCATAAATATCTTGAAATGGGGAACCCACAAGGTAATAATGTTATCGCGTGGTAATTCTGAATATTTTATCACTATTGTTATGGCTTATTTCACACAAGCGATTTTCACACGTTTCATTAGACTCTCTATATCAATTCCCCAGAAGCGCCTCAGTCGAAGATTCGGGAGAACCGTCGCCACGGACGGTCGAGCAGAACCATAAAACCCATAAAAGTGACACTTTGCATAATAATTCCTCGGCTAATGTGAATTCAATGCTCGTTCGAGCACAGTTCACAATTTGCTGGCCCCCAGAGCGACGAGTGTAATTCCCCAGCACCTTTTTGCCGACAATTGCCATAATTTGCTTAGATATGCATGGGACCCATTTTCACCCGTAAAGCTCTCGTAATCGGCACGTTTTACCGCCCACACACAGCCAAGAACTGTGTATCCGAAAGATATCATCGAATTTCAATCGAGCAAGTTCGCCCTTCGACCTTTGCCGCATAAAATGGCGTCGGCAAATGACGTGGCTCATCTCGGGGCTCGGCTGCCTAACCAAAATCCACACTTTCCGAGGCCCTAGAACAAAGGAGGTATATCCCCTGTTGTTGCGGCTGCTGTGCTAATGCTTTTGAGAGATAAAATGCCATAAAAACGCCACCGCCCGCCGTTTATTTTGTTTGGAGTGAAGTGTGGTGGAGTGAAATGGACCCGCAGGTAGGGCCGCACACACATATCTGTATCTATATACAGAGGCGATTCCGAAACCCCGACAAGTCATCATCAGACGCAAAATAGAGCGAATGCAGGCGGCGAGAAGAGGCGCGTTGCGAGCAGTCGCTCTCCCTCGCCCATTCATTCACTTATGTATTCATTTCGACGATGACGACAGGTAAAATCGGACGGACACACACTTGTGGGTGGGCTCAATGTGCGAGGAAAACATAAAAAAGACGGGGAAAAAACACGGCAGATAAAAAGAAGCAAATTAAAACCCCCACAAAAAGCATACAAAAGGTCTGAAAAAGGTGGGAAGGATGGGCCTCGGGGAATGGAGCTTGGAATACCCTTGCAGTGGGGCCCTGAGGAACTCAAAATTAAACGGACATTTTTAGATTCCATTGGTTTATATCACATTTTGCTTGAATTGACATATTATGATGCGTGCTCCGGTTTTCACTTTCCTTTTGTCTTTTCAGAAAAGCATTTCTTTTTAAACCTACTCTCGCAATTAAAATGTTTTATTATTAGTGTTTCGTTATAGAAATCTTTAATTTGCTAACAGTTTCATCTTACTTAGACAGTAGGCCTTGACAAATCGAAAGCTGTTGCTTAGGAATATAGGTATTTAGGGGTAAAATGTAAGGCAGGGTCAGAAAATATGTAATTATAAACGAAATATTACATTCGCTTGGTCTGAGAATTCAATCTTTTTTTTGTATAGAGTCGAGCTGATTCTTCTAAAAACATTAGGAGGAATAAGAGTTTTAAGCATTTAATTTTTGAGCCTCTTCATGATTATGATATGTCAACATATCTACAAAGCTTATTGATCTTTTGATCCCAGTTCAATTTCAAATAGAAGTCATAAAATTCAGTCAAAAACCAACCGTTCCTACTTGCTTAACTAATATTTACCTTTGTTTTATAAGGCCCTAAAATAGTTTTTAATATTCTTTAAGCTTCTTTAAAACTGCAATACCCTCAGGAAGGGCATTGGTTGCAGAGAGGCTCCACCTTGAAAATACAGATTCCCTGCGACATGTTGCTAGTTAGCGACTTAACGCTCAGTTCCCCTCTTCTTCCTACGCCAACGTCAGCTTTTGCGACTTTTCGGCAGGGCACTGAAGATAAGGAACTTTTGCGTGGCTGCTGTTTTTCGTAGTATTCGCACTGTTCTGCCTGGTTTTTATTTAGACCTAAAGCAATGTCGTGCAATAAAAAAAGCCGTAGAAAAACTTATTTACTCTCGCAAAACATTGTGCGCGCGACGTCTGATATTCGCCCACACAATCGCGGTCAATATAATAGCAATATCTAGGGAAGGCTCATTTATTATACAGATAATAGGCGTCCCGTAACCAACGAGGTGTGAAAATGTTATCTAATCTCCGTTTAAAATAGAGTTCAAACTAAAGATAGCATGGTATTATTTTATCTTATAGTTTGTTTAAAAATACTTTAACGTTTATTGCCTCAATAAAAATCAAGTAAGATTTGAAGATTTAATTACAATGTGTTATTAGTATTAGTAGTTATTAGTTTTTAATAAATTGTAATTTAAAATTGGTGGCATAGTTTAGGAATATAACATTTTAGCAATATTGTTATCTATAACAATCATATTCATTTTAATGTTTATCCCACAAATAAAAGTTTTTTATAAATGATGAATAATTTATCAACAATATGTTGAATAAGAAAACTTAGATAGCTGCAATAGCTATACGGTTTAAAGAGACTCTCAATAGATGACTTATTGTTTGTCCAACAGAATAAATTATTCACTTTATTATTATCACACCAGACCACCGCACTTTATTTGCTTGGACCCTTTCGCAATAATGCTGACCGCAACTGTGGGTACTTATTTACATAGCCATGTACTCACCCAGATGCTCATTTGTATGCTTTTAGTTTTAGTGGCTGCCTTAGTTTCGTTTTGAGTTCGCTTTTGTATTTGTATTTTGGCGTTTTCATTGTTCTGCCACTTCTGCTGGCCCCCTGAGCCCCTCGCCTAACGTGGCCTATCTGGGCGATGTTATTTAGCAGCTTTTTCTCGGGAGAAGTCTCGGTTCTTTGGTCTGGGGTCTCGAGGTTTTTGCGGCCTGTCCGGAGTAGAAAATTTCAGCTTTGTTCGGAGCGCGTTAAATGCCATGAGATGGCACAAATTTTCCAAAGCAGTTTCTGCGCGCGTCTGCAATCTGAAGAATCTGCCACAACTACGTAGAAATATGTGTATTTAATCACATATCAAAGGCTGGTCTTTGAGCAGGTTGAAGTGGAAAGTCGTTGGCTGAGACCTGGAATCCCCAGCTTTATTATCATTTATCCCGCATTTCTAGCTGATTCGTTCTTAAATAGGCAAATATGTGCGCAAATGTTTGCCAACTCTCCAGCGCATTTAGCACGGAACCAAAAAACCATTTGCATTTGCCCAAAAAGACTGAAAACCAAATCACTTTGGACTCATTAAGCTCGTTTCGGTGGGGCAAGAGCAGACTGGAGTTGACTTTACTAAAAATAAACTATGTTTGTCTGAAATCCGAGCCCAAACAAACTCTATTTGGGTGGCCTCAGCTCTGAGTGCTTTTGCTGTTCTCAGTAAATGGTTTCCAATTTCGGGCAAAAGTTGGCCTGGACTAAAGCCACATTACTTGCCGCCAAAATTTAAGATCGGTTTCGCAAAATAATTACCAAACTGAACAGGAAACATGCTCTTAGTCGAGATAATTTAGCAAGACTTTAGGAGTGTAAAGATTTTTAGATACTGCTTTTTACGATGGTATTTTAAATTTTAAAGGAACAAGACAGAGGAGTGACATTATTTTTAGGACTAGGGATGAAAGATGACTTAGAAAGGCTTTTCAAAATATGAAAGATACTGTTTTTTTCGATGGTATTTTAAATTCCTTAATATTCCACTAACAAATATCAGAAACTAATAAATGTGAAATGTCTAAGGCAAAGCTACTTGTTAAGTAAGGAAGTGTTTAGGACTAGGGACGAAAGATGGTTTATAATGGCATACTATTAGAAGTTTATTTGTTTTATATATCCTAACCATAGTCATAAAATATTTCAAATCTAAAGATAACAAATATACGAAGAGGAGAAGCTCTCGAATGATTATATTTTTCCTTTCCCCATAGAAAAGTAACCATAATTAGTAGTAAACCATTTCAAAGGTTTTCCTGTGCACCTCACATCCTCAATTAGCTCCTCATTTACATTGATCAAGTGTACGATTTCGTTGCCCGAATAAAAAGCAAGTGAAGTGGATGCATGCTGCTGATATCCGGAGCTGAACAACAATGGCGACTCTTGGAGACAAGACTTGGGACTCAAGCTCTGCTATCTTAAATCTGTTTCTTCGAATTCAATTTGCTTTGTCCTCTTCCGGGGAAATGTCCTCAGCTCGGTGGGTTTTTTGTGTGCGATTGTTGTTCGAAGTTTCGGGGGTTGTTCGATTGCGAGGGCATGGTATTTAGAGGGTTTGTTTGGGGTTGCTAAACGGCGGCTAACGATGTGCCAATCTAATCCACTGAGATATGACCGTAAGCGGACTTGTGTCGGGCCATTTGCGTAATGCTCGTTTGGCTGTGCCTTTTTGGGATCTAGGTAGTTAAAATGGTTCATTACCAGAATATCTCATAATACTTTATTTAAAAAATGTATTAGATCCCGTTTTCTTATCTTCAAGATGCCTTAAACGTATTTTAACTTAAAGGGTTTATGTGTCTATTGATGGTTTGAGGATATTGGCAAATTATATTTCAAAAGTTGAACAAGGACCTAAAAATGCTACAGTACTTATATATATTTTATCTACATCCATTAACTTCATTAAAGTCAGTACTTAAGAATAGAGAGTTTTAAGAAACATATATTAAATGTATGTTATACAATTATATCTACTTTGTTTATATGGCTCCTCTAAGTGGAAGAACCCCTTAAATTATTCCGTGCAGAACCTTTTCCACTTAGAAGTGCAGTAAATCCGAATCCTCTTATTTTCCCTTTGCTTCTGCTCGAGAGCCGTGATTTTTTGCCAGCCGAAAAGCCAAGGAAATGAAATAAATGGCAAATAAATTCAGCCTGTTGGCTGGCGTTTTTTATGCATGAGGCTCCCTGCCGATGGCCGCGAGTGTGTGAGTGCCGAGTATCTGTGTGCGCATTAGAGATCCAGTAGCTGAGATACATAAATCAAGGCCATAAATGGCAACAGCGCCAGCAGCCGGTTGATTGGAGGCAGAGACATCAGCATCGGCCTCGGCGTCGGTGCATTGTGTTGTCCGGCCGAAAGAAATCCCAGGGAGCGGGCTTCATTTGCAATAACTCTGGACTTACCCAGGTTTTTTTCTTAAATTTTTATTTTGAGTTTTTGCTGCTTCTGGCCGACTCCCCACCGGCAGGCCGCAATGTGTGTAAATCAATCTTTATTAAGTGCAAGCCTGCCGGCAGCAAGAAGCCAACGGAAACCAGTTTAAAGTGCAACTTTGAGGCAAGTTTTTCTGCCGTGCTGTGCTGTGCTGCGGCCGCAATTGTCGCTCATACGCCGCGTGTGCCGTCGCAATTGGCGACTGGCTTTCGGCCCCGAATCTCGAATCTTGTGGCTCTCGGCGCTCGCCGTTATCGCGATTGAAATCGCAATTAAGTTTTATTTTGTGGCGAGCATTTTTTAATTAGCAGCGACGCGACGCTACGCGACGCGACGACTGGCCCATTTGCAACGGCTGCCTACGCGAAAAGTCTGGCCAGAAGCGGCCAGAAGTGGCCAGAAGTCGGGGATACTTCCACTTCGGCAATTGCTAATGACGCTGATTGCGCCCTCTCTGTCTGCTGCACTCGCCCCGTCTCTTTTTCAGCCAGAATCCCCCGATCCAGCCCGGCCCAGACGACGACACATATCGCCGCATGTATCTGCGTATCTTGTGTATCTGTATCTGCGCTAAGTGGGCGCTACAACTGCAGGGAATTCACTGCACGAGTGCCACGCTCGGCTGTATCTGTATCTGTGAGCACGGAAATTTATTCGCTTCTCGATTTTTAACACCCATGGGGGCACAGGCCCCATCGGGCGGAAAGTAAAAATAAATAAATAAGTAAGGCAGAGCTGCACAACTGCAGCTCATTGAAATTCCTGTGTCGCAGAAAACGGCGCCAATGCTCCCAAATCGATCGTTTCGGCCAGGCTTCACTGCGGTTTCCAGGCCCTGTGCCCTGGGTTTTGGCTTCTGGCTTCGGCGGGGCTGGTCCAAAGCCCCAGCACGTGAGGTTAAGGAGGTTTGCCCAAGAGCCAACTAAATTGAATTGCGGTTAGCCGTCGAATGCCACCCGTAATGGGCACGTTTGATTGGAAGTTGCGACTGCACGGGGACCAGGTTGCTCGGAAATGGCAGGGAAATGTCCTGAAACTCGAAATCAGTTAATGGTCAGTCATTCTGACTTGGTTTTTCAATCTTAATGCTCCCATTGAATTTTCAAATTTGTGTTACAAGTCGAATTCCATTTGCTTGAAAGGGAAATAAGAGGAAAATAAAAGAATTCAAGCAACTGTTTTCCATTTTTTTTATTTATTTATATTTTAACTATCCTGTTGCTTCAAAATCTTGTCAGAATATAAAATAATACTTACTTTTAAATTTGATCTTCTATATAATCTTATTTGTATAAATAAACATAAATTGATCTTAGATTTTATCTTCAAATATTTTTATTTGGAAATGCATTTATGTCCATGTTCCAAATATCTGTTACTAAGTCTGAAAATTAAAAAAATAATTTAAAAAAGCATACCAAATTAAACTTTGTAAATAGCAAATTATATTTTCTGACCAACAAATCTATCATTTTTAGTTATTTAAATGAAGAAAGGAGGAAAAATGCCTGCCCTTCAGGGGAATCAAGTTTTACAAAGAGGTTGTAAATATTTAAGGGGCGTTTTTACAATTCCTTCTTAATGTGCTACAGCTTGTTTAGAAAAGTGGATTGTTTTTACATAACACATTTCATTATTCACTTGACATCCTCTATTTGTAAGCAAAGACGTTTACAATCGAAAATGCTTCAAGCTGGTGAATAATTAATTTAAAAAATGTAAGCAAGGGGCTTGAATAAATACGATTATTTATCATTGTGGTGCATGTACTTTTTAAAAATATGAAGTAAATACTGAAAAAAGAAGGCAATAAAAATGACTCTATACTAGTTACAAATGAATGATCATAAAAAGTTTATTGAGATTAACTTGACTGATAATACCTTCTGATTTTCTTTTGCTATGAAAATTGATTGCATGAATGGAAATGGTCAATAAAAGCTGTTTTCCAATTTCTGCAAATGTTTATACAAATATCAGTGTTTTTCCTGTTTCGTCAGAGTCGTGTTAGGAATTTTCGCAACCATTACGTTTTAATCACATCCCATTTCAGCGAGTTTTCCGCAAATGTTCCGCGTCTCTCGTCACCCGAGGGATTTGATTTTCCTTCTGGCTGCCGCTTTTCTCGCTGTTTTCATTTCGGCTGCATTCGAAACATGAAACAAATTTGCATTTGACTTTTATTGACATATTCGCATTTTTATTGATCGTTTTAATTTGCATTTCGATTTCAATTTCGCAGTTGTTGCGGCTGTTGTACTTGCAAATAAAGCGAAGGCCTTTTGCATTTATTTGCGCCGCCTTGTGGCCGCCGTGTTCTGTGCACTCGGGTTCTGTGTTCGTGTATCTTTTTTGTAGTTATTTTTTGCATTTATTTTAGCCCCGCCATAAACTGGTTGCTGCCGTTCGGCGCTGCCACCTCACGCTGGGCGCAACAAAAACACACATTGGCAATATTTATAAAATTTTATTGCATTAATTATTTAATTTATGACTTTCTTTTCGCTTTACGACTTTTGCATTTTGCATTCAGTTTCAGTTTTATGGGGCGTTCGGCCCGCTCCGCTCCATTAATGCATTTCGCATTATTGCGTATTATTGATTGCCCCGGCCGCCTGATAATTTCCACAAACAAACACAATCGCCAGTCTGTTGACACTCTGATTAGGTAATGTTTGCCATACTCAAACACTCGATTCCATTTCGCATTTATATTGATTCGCTTTGGTGGCAAGGCCGCAAAATGTTTATTTCCTCGGCAACTGAAAACTTGGCAAGCGACGTCGATTAGATACATAAATAGAGATACTTTGCCAGAATGGTGCCGGCGAAATCGTTTTTGAATTGGCCGGCTTCCGCTGCAGCAGTGAAATTGCAATTTAATTGTATGAAAGGGAAATTTTCTCTGCTCGGAAAGTGCTTCCTGGGAATTCTTGCAATGCTGCCATTTGGTTGTATTTACGATTTAAGCAATCAACCATGAAATAATTCTTAGTGTTTAAAGAATTTTTAATAGATTTTTTGTAGAATTTATAAGTTTTGAGTTAAGTCGTAAAAAGCCTGAGCACTATCTACCCTCTATCTCCTAGGCCCTTTTTCTCAATATGGCGTTTGGCGTTTAGTGGGTTTTGAAATTAGAAATCGTGTGAAATCAAACAAAAAGGTTTATACTCTTGATCAGGATCACCAGCTCAGTCGATTTAGCCAATACTGTCTGTTCCTTTGTCTGTCCTTTCGAGTATAAAAGTTAAAATGCTGGGGTTAGGCATGCATGTCCGTCTAGTGACCACCTTTTTTAATTTTTGAAAAATTCAAATGGGACTTTATTTTGATTACCAATACCCATTTCTACTTGTTAAAATGGTTCAAATAAAATCTAAAAAGTTATAAACAATTAAGAAAAAAGCTACGCGACTTCTGATTTGCAGCATGCATATCTTCATATCGCTGAATTACTAGTATCTTGGTGTTTTCCTACTTTACTTACATCTTTTCACTTAGGTAAAATTAATGATATCTCAGTTTTTCTAGCTCAATACATCTGTATAACCTTTTATTAATAAATTATACCTGTTGTTGACTTTCAGACATGAAAACCTTTCATTTGTTGAAACTGAACAGTTTTATATTTCCTTTCAATGTTTTTCCGACAATATTGTTGTTACAAACTTATAAAATAATCTTATTTCGCAAATGCTCTCCAAAAATATTTGCCAATTATTTTTAATAGATGATAATTCATACAGTGGGTTGTTTATTTCCCAAAGTATGGCAGAGGCAGGGATAACAAAGGACGAAGTCACTGCCGTTGGGGCACATTTCCCCACTTGACAAATAAACTGTATTTCCTCTTTGCGGCACAAGCAATCTTGTTGGAAAAACACAGAAAAACGGCCAAGTTACCCGGGAACCAAGAGGAAAAGTACAAAATAAAAAAATAATTATCATGTCGGGCGATAAGAGAGGTTGAATGCCAGCGGAAGGACAATAGCAATCAATCCGCCGGCAGGGCACTTTCCGGACGAAAGTTAATAACTCTGCCATTAAAGTTGTGCCGGGGCCGAAGCCTATTATTATTTCATGACTTAAAGCAATGTGGCCAAGTTCGTTGGATAACCACGCTAACCCAACATTTCTTGGGCAGTGTCCGCTCAAGCGAATAGGAAGCACATTCGGCGGAGCGAGTGCAAGCGAGAAGGCCGAAGAGCCAGCGAGTGACAAAAGGAAACCTTTTGTGGTTAATTGCACCACCAACAACACCACTAACAAAAAAAAACGAATGAGAAATGGGTAGCAGAGGGTCAAAAGGCAACGCCAAATGTCAACTGCCAGGGTGCCCTGTCCATTGTCCCTGGCAACCTGCTGTGTCGATACAAAAACAGCGCGACGGTGGCGCAACCCATTCACGGGTTTCCGGATTAGACGGAATGCGGAAAATGAATCGGACTAAGCCCGGCATAATGCAACGCCCTTGCTGTATCTATAGAAATAATCTTTGAATCTTGTACAATTGCAAATCTTGGATTAGTGGAATTTAAGCTTAGGGTTGTCTAAAAAATATATTTTCCCAACTATCGGAAAATTATACATTGTTACTCAAATATACAACCATGTTAAAGATCTTTACTTGATCCTTGAATATAAAAAACAAGGAAGAACGATATAGTCGAGTGCGTCGTCTAGCAGATACCCATTACTCCGCTTAAGGGAGCACAGGGGAATAACAATAACTCTAAAACTGACTCTGCGACCCTACGCAGAAAAAGCCTGTTTCAAAAGTTTTTCAAGCCCGATCTAACGACTAACAATTGCATAAATCTGTAACGCCTGTTAAAGAATTTTTTTATATTTGATACAAAAATATATCTTGATCAGAGAGTTAATCTATCATTGTCCGACTGTCCGTGCTGACACTGAGATCTCAGAAACTGTAAAACCTCGAAATTTGGGTAAGCAACACATATTCCACGAGTTTCTTATCCTGATGTGGCACGTCCACCTAAACACCATTTACGTTAAAATCTGTATGCCACAAGTATGTCCAAAGATTTTTTAATAAAAAAAATTAGATTTATGATGATTCCAAAAATGAATCATATCGGTCAATAAAGTAAGGTGTATATTAATATTAGTCACTCTTAGGGTAAAGGGTATACTAAATTCGACGGAAATTATGTAACAGGTGGAAGAAAGCGTTTCCGACCCCTGAAGTATTCATATTCTTGATCAGCTATGTCCGTCCGTCCGTCCGTATAAACGCTGAGATCTCGGAAACTATAGAAGCTAGAACAGTCGGATTTGGGATCCAGATTCGTGGGCAGCGCAAGTTTGTTTCAGAAGGGTGCAACGCCCGCAAACAACCCACATAACATATACTGAAAAGAGGATAGGTGTCGCCTTACAATATCGCTTTTCCGCCATTATATTTCTAATTTCCTTTTGCTCCCTTAAGCTAAGTAACGGGTATCTGATAGTCGAGGCACTCGACTCTTAAAATGCCATTATCTGTTTGAGTGCGACTTACTTTTAATTGATGGACACCCAGTTATCCGCATAATTATATTTTTTCACAGCTTCTGTTGGACCGTTTTTAATAAAACAGCCTGAACGGAAGCGAAAAACTAATCTCATTTCGGAGCTTTGGTATTTATCGCCGAACAGCGGGCGACAATATTTTTCCCCCTCGTCAATTAGGCAGCTCGCCAGCTAATTAGGATCTGTGTGTGAAACGTTTTTAATATTTTCCTCAGCACTTTGTTGGGAATTTCGCTTAGGGACAGGGGAATGCGGGCATAAATAAATGATTTCCATTTAAAGGGGACGACAAGCGAACGGGGCGAGATTTAAAATAAATTATATCTGGCGAATTCCCAGGGGCGCTTTACGGCTCACGAGTGACGTGTTTTCCATGTGGGCAGCCCGTTCCGATTTTCATGCCGCGCTGAGTGTTTTATGTCTGTGTGTGTGCTCAGCCCACTTTTGGAGCACCCACCCACACAAAACGACCTCGTCACACTCGACACGCCAATTCCATATGTTGCATACACAGTCCTTGTCAGCCGCGCACCCCGCACCCCGCACCCCGTAGTCCCTTCAGTCCCCGACAGCCCGACTATCTATCCACCCATCCAACCATTTATCCATCCATCCATCCACCCGCCACAAATTCCAGATGAAGGGGTGTGGAGAACGAGGACGACCGCATTGCATGAATTTAGCTTAACCCCGAAGCACTTGGACTATCCAGGACTCGCTCTCTGTTACTCTCCATGGTCCTCTGTATGTGTATATCGGGGTAGTAGCAGCGGCAATTCAGATAATTGAACATGTTTCCGCCGTTCGTCGCGGCTTCGGCCTCGTCCTTCGATTCTCGTCCTCGGTCCCCTTTTAGAATTTTTCGAAAGTGCCCTTTCCAGCCTTCCCCTTACCCACCTCAAAGTCGTCCCTCGGTTTCGCCTTTATTTTTGGTGTAGGTAGAGGTGCAGGTATAGGAATACGAAAGCGAGTGAGCTGAACGGCATGAATATGAATGCCAGGCAAGCCCTTCGGTAGCCTCGAACACGCTCACAAATACAAGACATCAGCACGTACCGAGGCAGGGCAACTCCATTTTGTAAGCGCCGGCTTAGGGTGACCAGAGTTGGCAAAGTGTTGGAAAACTTTTTCGAAAAAGGGTTGGTTTGGGTAATCTAATGAATATGTAAATCAAGTTTTGAGTAATTTGAATAAATGTTAAGTTATTGCAATGAGGAATATATTAAAAAAGGTTAAAGATAAAGTTTTTTTTACGACCCAGAATTTTTCTTCTTCTGTACATATTGCTTTAATTGGTCAGGTAAGATAGAGGTACTGTAATATCGCTAATGGCACCTCCTTAAACTGAAAGATAAAGAGATTTAATGTTCTTTCCTTGATTTTATATACATTTCATTAACCTGGTCACACTGCCATGCGCAGCCCTTAATAAATGGGCTGTACTTGTCTTGCCTGTCAATGAAAAGGGGCAGGACACACGTAAAGCTCGAGCAACTCGCAAGTCATGCATTTTACGGCGGAACCTATTCAGGGTCTTTACTTATTTAGGACTAGGGCTAATAGAGAGAGACATTCCTCTGAACCCAACAAACTCCCCCTTCAGCTGGGTCCAGTTGATCCCTGAGCTAAGCTTTCGGGATATCCTCGGCAGTGTCATAAAGTTTACATTTTATGTGCGTTGGCCGTTTATCCTTTAATATTTTTAAAGCCCAGGGAGCCTTTTTGGCCCACACACACAGGCACACAGGACAAGGAGGGCAGAGAGCACGAAGGCTTTATAAAAATTAAATATTTGCTCAGGAGGAAAGCTAGCGGGGGAGAGTGGGAGGGCTGTGGGCTGGAAATGTAGCAACAACAACAGCAAGTGCGGCAGAAAGTTAGAGCGGCGAAAAGTTTTCCTTCTCTTTGATGCGCTGTCCTCGCATTTGTCCTTGTTCCTGTTCCTGGCCCTTTCTCTGCGGCTATGTATGTGTGCCTGCTGTTTTTCCGAGGCTGGGCACACGAAACTTTTCGACGCGTGCTTTGTACCCGTTTGCTCGCCCTCGCCTCAGGCATTCTTTTGCTCTCATTCACCCATCCACCCACCCAACCATGCACCCATCGCACACCACCCACATCCCCCGACCTCCCACACAAACAGCTCTCGTTTGGTTTTGACTTTTTGTGTTAAGGACATTATTGCATGGCCTGCTGGATGCACTTCGGGGGTGGTTCTGCCACCCTCCTTGACTCGGTCCGTTTTCAATTTCCTTTGCTTTCATTTCCATTTTATATGTTCGACATTTGATTATATTACGATTGATATTTTCGGATAGCCTGCCCCGCCACTGACCGCCAGAGGGGCGAATCCCCTGAGCTGCAATTAGGCGAGTTAATGATTGTCTCGGAAAATAAACTTTTCCGCCGGTCGATCAATTTTCCAATGGCCTAGTGGGCATTTCGAAATAAAATTATGGTCTTTCGGGACAGAAACATTCGAAGGTTCTGCATTAAGTTCATTAACGGCTTTTATTTGGACATATATTTTTAGAGTACAGCTAACTTGTTAAAAATGTTAGCATTTTATATATTGTAAGGAAACAACTTGGCATACACAAAGACTATTCTTAACGTAAAGTAATTTTTGATGTTGAACATTTCTTTTATTAGGATTTAATCAAATTGAATCAAGCTTACATATTTCAACTAAGCTATGGGTCCAGTAATAAGTGTATACCTTTTACACCTACATACAAGTTGTTAAATAAACTTAATTTAACTTTTCTCTTCTCCCCATTTAGTTATATTGAGAACATTAATACCAAATTTTACTAACACGGTTTTTAAGAATGAATTTTCTCAATTTAAGAAAGGTGTTCTTCAATATTCTGCTCTGCGTACTTTTGCCAATTATATTAAAAAGAATTGATTTTTATTTTAAAATTTCTAGTAAAGATTTTAAAAGAGAGCATCATTTTAATTATACTCATTAGAAAGTATTTTACAGGAAGCGTTTACGATCCCATAAATTTTATATAACTAAAGTGTACATAACTCTTTAATTTGTAATGTAATACACAAGCGGTATATTATCTTAATCATGATCACTAGTCGAGTCGATCTAGCCTTGTCCGTCCGTCTGTCCGTAGGAACGCTGAGATCTCCGAAACTATAAAAGCTGTGGCGGCCACAGACATCTGAAATGCATTTATAATAATAAAAACGATATATTAAAAAAGTTGACACTCTAACGCTCACAAATGGCAAAAACAAAAACGCCGTCAATAAAATATCGCTTTGCTACTAATATATTTCCAACTCCCTTTAGCTCCCTTAAGATGAGTAACGGGTATCTGATAGTCGAGGCGTTCTTTCATGTTTTCTAAACACAATGATGATCACCTTTACAGAATACGATAACATTGTGTCTTCTAGTTGTGTGAGAAACATTTAATTTGTATTTTAAAAGGTACCGTAACTATGTATTTGGGACGACTGGAGTTGTACACTGTCCGTGTCTTGTCAGAGGCTAAGCAGATTGTGTTTTCAACTGTAAATTTCTTTTCAATTTAAACTTAAAACTCGTTTAGTTCGCTAAGAGTACGGAAACATATATTAGCAATTAAAAAGTTCCCATTTATTTTTCTATCCCTAGAAATAATAATATGAAATTATATTTCAGTCATTGTCGCAACCCGCAAACAAACTATTTTCTCTTGGTTCCTAAAACCAACAGGGTATCCCTTGTAGGGTATTCTCTAGCGAAATCATCTCCGAAACAACGAAGGTAAATTAGATGTTTGCATTGTCAGTGGTCGATGATCAATTGAATTTTCCGAGTGGTCCTCTCCCCTTCCTCCACTCCCATCCTAAACATCCTGGCTGTGGTGCTCGACCTCCGTTCCCTTCGGCTGCAACCGGCTGTTGATTTATTGTCATGTTCTGGACTCCGGACACCTTGGTATCGTGCGTGTTGCCTGATTTTCCCCACTTTTCCTTCCCCGTTGCGGTTTTTGCCGGGTAAGTTGTTGTTTTTTGCCGGTGAGTCCCGTTTGGCCGTTTGTCGAGACTTAACATATTAATCAAAGGCATGAAATCTTTATCAAGTTGTCAAGCGGCACTGCGGAGTCTTTGCAACATAGTCTGTGGAAACCCGTTTGATCCTTAACACGCATCCCATTCCATACCATCGCATCCCATTGAATATCCCATTTGGCATTTCACGTTCTCATTTGCGATTTGCACAATCGAAAAAAGCTGAAATTGCGCACGAAAATGCAAAGGTACAGAGGAGCAGGAGGACCGAGTGGCGGAAGACAGTCTACAGATTTTGTCGCCAGAACTTGGTAGTGCGATCCCAATCGGCGGCATTAATATTCACATGTCGTTTTTGCACAGTAAAAAACCATAAAACCAGGAGTTATTTATTCCCAGATATTTCTTTAACGAATTTATATGGTTATTGTCAGGCTGTGTTTGGTTTTCGCTTTTGCCGTGAAGTTTGATTTATTTTTTATAAGGGTCTTTAAGGTTTCTTTTTATAACGGAACATTGAAATTACCTTAACGAAATTCAATGATTGAATCTGTTTAAAGTCGCAACAAATTTATGAGTTCTTCGAAGTAGTTGGTTTTACAATAAAAGGTATTTAATTTGATGATGCATCATATAGATTTTACATTCAGTGGCTCATAGCCAAAATGAAAAAAATAGTGTTGAACAACACAAATGGTTGGAAAAATGTACAACCACTACTTTTACTCTCAAAAGTAAGTATAAACCGCCACTTCTTGAAAAAAATAATATACAACTATTTTGTTGAAGAGGTAACTATCGAAAGTAACTATAAATCGAAACATTTCAAAAATAGTCTGTTGTACAATTAATTATATTGACAGTATGTATATATAATAGATTAAACACTTAGCTGCGCATAACCAAATCGAATAAACAGTGTTGAATAACACTGTAAAGTAATTCGAAACCGTGACTGTAAGGATAAAATTCATGTAGATATTTTCAGAATGGATCGTTAATTTTAATATCTATATCTAAAATTTGTCTTAAGCAATTCGAGTGTTAAGAACCTTTTCGGAAGTTCTTACAAAACTGTTCCTAGGAGGTCATAGTTTCGGTATCCAGCTGTTTTGCTGTCAAAATCCCGATTCGTAGTTGGGTTTCGGTGTTGAATTTCTCTCCGTGTGCTTCGTCGGCTTAAAGGCCTCAAACGAAGTCGCTGGAATTGGTTTGAAATTCAGGCACTCGGGTCCGAAGTTGGATGTCTAAACAGAGGCCGCCGTCCGTCTGTCTCTGTCGCTGCCTCCCCAATTCTCCACAATTCTTCCCCCGCCCAACTACCTCGACGCCGCAGTCTCTTCTCAACTGGCCGCATAAATTTACTCAAAAGCTGACGCTAACTAAAGTCTCGACTTTAGCTGGGCTCCTCGGCCTCAAAACTGGTTCCATTTATGCAAGCTATTATTATTGTATTTGTTGTAGTTGTTGCTTTGGCTGTTTTTGTATCTTAGTTGTTGTTGTGGGCTACGCTTTTGGTATTGTGCCTAGTTGTTGTTGCTGCTTTCGCATTGAATTTTGCGCCTCGATTTTAGCTTTGGCCGCAGATACATTTTACTTATCGGCATCTAAATTCAGACTCGCTGTTCGCAATTTCAAACCAGGTCCGAACAGCCAGGTCTCGCGGGTATCTTAAGGTTTTCAAGTGTTTGTACGAGTTTGTTTGTCCCCTCTCCTTGGCAAAAAGTATCGAATTTCGTTGGCAGTACGAGTGGGAGATCAAACAAAATGAACAAATAGCACGAAAAATGGTTGAAAGCGCGATTGAGATACAAAGTTCATGCGGTATTATATAAGATTATGTTGGAAGATCTTTGAATAATGTAATCGCATTGACAGAAACCCAGAGAGGGAGTCGAATTCCGAAAGAGATCAACAGATTGACGTAGGCATTTACAATTTGTTTGTTTTAATGTTTTCGTTTCCATTCAACTTAATGAATTCCACTGATTAAATGCTTCCTCTCCTCCAATCTCGCGACTCTCACAATATCTCGCCATATCTCTGCGTAAACATTCGCTCGCCTTGAAATTGGGTTTGAAAAGATTCCTTTGTTTATCGTTACTTCAGTGCGAGTACGTCCAACTGCTTGGCCTGAAATAATTACGAATATGAACCAATATAAATGTATATAAATGCTTGCCCCTTATTTGTTTGTAAATAATGCTGGCGAATGAAGGCCTTTGAAGATACTCGTGCTTGGGCTATCAAGATCGATCGCACCGCTGATCAACTTTTTATGGCCGAACATGGTCCAAATTAATGAACTTTCGCGGCGCACAGATTTGTTTGTTTGTGGAGGAAAGTTGGCACGGGCCAAGGCCGAGAATTGATGGATCTATCAAGCGCTTTATGGCTACAGATAATGATCATCGCCATAAATAATAGACGTCCCGGGAGCCGATGCCCATAGCGATGCGAAATGAAAATGCTTTCTTATTTCCGCGTGCTTGATTAACGATCGATGTGAAATATACATGTTTTTCCACCATTTTGAAAAGTGGTCGGGAGATTCAATACGTTTTGATTGTTTTAGATGAAGGTTTGGAAATAGCACAAAGGGATTTATTGAACAAAAGACCAGTGAATAGCTAGTATGGAAAAAACTGTTTTATAGCTAGGATTGATTTAAGTATAACTGCAAAAAAATTAATTAATAAACTATAAAAATGTAGCATACGATTTGATTATAACTGCAAAATGAAATTTTTCTTTACGCTAGCAGGTCGTTATCGTGGGAGCATTGTATGTAAAGAGTTTTTTTAGTAAACTAAAAACTATTTACTGATAATATCGAGACAATTATTATAATAATAATTTTACCAAAAGTTAAAGATACTTCAACATTAAGGTTATAGATTTTTAACATTTTTTTTAAATATTTGTTTTATAATTATATATATAGAGATTCGACCAGGTTTGCCCGGCTTCATGCAACAGATATCGGACTTTTGAAAAGTTTCTTCTCGATAGCTTTAAAATTTAGAGATTATTAGAAACGGACATACGGACAAACGGACACTGCTAGTAATCTTACTCCTGGTGCTTTAAAGAGTCGTCTCCTTTACTGCGTTGCAAACATCTGATTCAAATCATTATAACCTTTGCGTATGAGTATAGTTATTTTCACTTTTATGCATTACGAAGCTAAAACGCTGGGCATTAATGGCCAATAAATCCCATATTTTGAAGCCCCGCAGTTTTGGGCAACAAAATGGAGAACGGCAGGCAACGGCAACCCACTCATTCAGTGGTTGAGGATCCCACATATCACTCCGTCTGGCGCACAAATGACCCTCTCTCTCTTGCCGCATAAACAGCACCGCAGCACCATTCCCAGGCAACTTGCACCACGATGTGGCAGCGATAAATTTGCTTTGAAAGTTTCTACCGAAAGTTTGCCGGAAAGTTAATTGATTTATATTTTGACATTTTGCGCAAAAACGAAAAAGGAAAACTGAAAATGTGGAAAGCTAAAGAGCGGCATGGGATGTTGGCAACCTTTCGTGACAAATGTCGGGAAGTTAATTCTGTGTGGGCGGGATCACGGAGGAAAAATATAGTCAACCATATTTACTCACGATTTTATTCGATAAAAACTCGTTGTTGTAATGTATGTAAAAACTAGGAATATGTTAACTGACTTCTTGGAAACCTATTTTATACATTTTAGGGTGGCAGAACAGTTGAAATGTCAATGAATTCGGTAAGAGATTTTTTCGGAAAGTAGGGTTAGGTAAATTTAAAATTTTTACAGGGTACAGCAGGATTGGTATATGTACATTGTACAATGATGAGAGTTATAGAGTACTACTTAAATAACTTCACACAGTTTAAATTTAGTTCGGAATGATATTTCTCTGAGCTCCGATTACGTATTTATTTACCAAATTTCCAAGATTTTGAATCTATGTGGTAAAGTATATTAACAAAATTAATATCGTTTGAGTGCTTTTGCTGGTTGGAATTAAAAGTGCAACCGCTGTTTCGATTACAATTTCTAAAATTACTCATTGAAACTCCAGTTCTCCTAGCTTTATATTTAAATGTGACAAACTGATGTTTTCGGCGCATTTATAGAAAAAGATTCGAAGCAATGGTTTTTTAAATAAAGCTAGGTTTTTTAAATAAAACCACCATATTCACGGATTTAATAGATATCGTCGACGGTTTTGGAAAAAACAACCAACCAAAAGCGTCCGAATCATCGAATATATAGTTTTGCAGTAAATTTGGTCATATCAAGGAACTCTTTAGTTGGTTTAAAATGGTTCTAATGGTTTCTGTGATACCGACATATACTTTCCGGGAGAAATTAGGTCTAAAGATATTACTGAGACACCAAAGGTGGTATTGCTTCTACTTTATTAAATATATTTTTTACTATACTATAGTTATTTCTTCAATAATAACATTTGTTCGAAAGCGTAAGATTGAAAAGAATGGTTAGATTTAAAAAGACTTAAACATTTCTCCACCGATTGGGGCCACAGTCTCGGACTTTTTCTTCCTGTTTATGTGAGTGCCAGGCCAGACGCTCTTGGAACTTTAGTGTTGCCTCCGAAAGTTACTTTATCATGTGTTCCAATTAGTGCGACGGACAGTGGGGCGGGCTGGAGGTCGGGGGGCTGGAAGGGTGGCGTGTGCATGGGTGTGCTGCAGAAATTGCTTTCATGCCAGCGTCGGAAAATAAAAATGGAGTGTCACGGCAAACGTTCGCTTTGTGGGAGAGGGGGTGGAGGGGAGACGGGCGAAGGGGAGGGGAGGCGGAGGGCCCTCGGACAAAGTCTGCCCATTGTGCCACGACGAGTTGCTTCCGTTGCATTGTGCTTTGTGCGCGTCCTCTCCGCCAGCCCATGCACTGAAAAATAAGTTCATTCGAATTGTACGTGTTAAAAAGATATTTAAACTTGTTATATACAAATTAAGATTTGTTTATTTAAAGCAGGTGTATGCTGCAAGTTGGGACTAAAAACCCCTTATTAATCTCTACAAAGTAATATACGAACTTATTTTGTTTCTAACCTTAAAGTCAATATCATAGTTTAACAACTTTTAATAAATGATGCGTAAAGCCATCAATCTCGTATGTTTTCTTTCTGTGTAGCTGCTCCGTTGCCCACGCTCTCGCGCTCTTGCCTCTCCGCTGCTCTCCCACTCTCCCTCTCTCTCTCGTGGCTTCGTTCGCCACTCGGCTCTTGCTCGTCGCTTCGTTCGGCTTCTTTCATCAGCATATTTCTGAGTGATGAAAATTATGTTGATGACGTTTGCACAGCGCCCGTCCCGCCACCCAAACCCCGCCCTCCCCCTCTCGCTCTCGCCACCCGTTTTTTAGGCCCCAGCGGCGACAACTAGCGAAAGTTGCGCTGAATTGGAACATCAGCGTTTTGCCGCTGCTTCTGTTTATTTCTTTGCGCTGCTCCACTCTTTCTCTCTGGCCGCCGTCTCCGCTTCGGCAAGTGGCAGCCGCAAAGCGGAATTCGAAAAATTCATTTACATGAACGCAAAATTTATGTGCGTATTTTGCGGCTACTCTTTTTGTGATTTGATTTGTGCTCAGTTTATGTGCATATCTCGTTTTGCCGCTCGACGCCTGTCGCCATCTCCGTCGCATTAAAAAACCTACTTACAAATGTTTCTTTCCGCATCATTACGTATTTATAAATGCCCCTGACTTACGAAAGAATTCGTAAATTGTTTTTCCTAAAAAATCCGTTCGATACAATATCATCCCATGCCTTTCATTACGTTTTGTAACACTGGAAAATACAGTTTTCCTTAAAATACCAAAATGAGCCACCGTAAAAATATCTATCACCGAAAATAGGTCCTAAATCCCTTAAAAAATTGATAATCTTAGCGAAATATCACTTTTGCTCGTTCGTGACAATCGGGTCAGACATAGAGGCAGAAATGCAAATTATTCGGAAAATTAATCAAACGATTTTGAGGCCGAAACTAACAATTGATGTAAAAATGTAAACTGTTTCGTGGAAAGCGTCCTCCGCATGTGGCGGGAAATGTCCTTAATGTGACTGGCAAAAACGGCGTAAAGAGTAGAAATAATTTTTAACCATAAGAAAAAAAGCTTGAGAAAAGGATCTTCAAAATAAAGGTTTTTGCGAAAAGTGAATAAAAAGAATAGACCAGAATTCTCACCAATTGACTTGATAATGCTACGAATTGAAAAGGCTATATCGACCTGAAATCAGTTCAGCATGCGCAACCTTCTACAGTGTTGGGTAATACGTTATGGAACCTTTTATAGTACCCTTAGTGCAGAATCTACTTTTAGAATCAATGAGTTATTCCATAGATAATGAAAAGGTTGTGTTTGATTATTATAATGTGTAAATGAGCTTATAAGAAACAGCCGAATTGCAGTTCATTGAAATTGTGCCTTAAGCTCAGACACTGCAAAGCATCTTAAGCTCATATTTCATTTTCAGTTCCAAATCCAACTTAATCCAACTCCAAGATCAAGTTAACGCCTCCTAAGCCGACAATGACAGCCCACAAAAGATCGACCTGAGTGGGCTGTGACGATTCCTATATCCACGACCCTGTAGAAACCTCAAAGGCCTCTGGCGAAATCTGCAGTGCAAAACTCTGGATGGTGAGTCGGAACCACAACCAAAGGTAAAGTATCATAATTATCTCGATGCTAAGGAACACTTGTTTTATTTATTAAACTGTTTGCTACATCTGCAAGTTCTTGCTGAAGAAGACCCATTAGGACCCGTAGCCAAAATGTAGACTCGACTGCATTAAAAATAAAGACTTAATTTAATGCTAGTGATATTAGAGCGATGTCTGAATAGGGCGACTCGGGAGAATGCAAGTGAATAGCAGAAACTGTTGAGGTGAAGAAACGTCTGTGTCATCGATCAATCAAAATCAATGTAATTCATCTCTACCTGGCATCGAACAAATGTGTAAATTGTAAGTAACTTTGCATTAGGGATTATTACAAATTACTTATATAATTATTTAACATTCAGTACTTTTAAGACATTGAATCTCAGCAAAAAGGTCATCCCCGGGCGCTTTTGTATGAAAAATGGTGATACATTTTCACTAAATAAGCCTACAAAAACTTGTCCACGAAGATTCCATCTTCATCTTTGGCGAACCTGTACAAATCATAGCCAACCTTCGAATTAAAAAAAAAACATTTCAAAAAACGTTTAATGTGTTTTAAAAACAACAATTTTAATGTTTGCAAACATCGATCTTTTTCCATCTCTTAACTACTGGCTCCAGCGTAGTATGAACAATGTTTTTACCGAAATGTTCAGGCAAGAACTGATCAAAAAATAACAAAAGAATATATTTTTAAAATATAGACCTAACTCAAAACTAGTATAACCCTCATTCCAGACTTGTACGATTCTTTGATGCCGAGCCTGGAAGATTTTACATTATAACATTTTCGTTTCCTTACGCACCATAACTTTGCAGTTCATAGCCCTAGATATTATTTTCGTCAAAGGCACAAAGGAAAACTTTGAAGTGTGTGCTGTTCAAGTCTATGATGACCGTATTTCCACGGCTCTTGGCACTGGGATTGCAAAAGTTTCGCGATGAATTTCCCGTTTCTATTCATGCTAATTCGGAGAAAGTGGGAAGTGGGGCAAAGTTTTGTCAGTGCCAAAGGCCTTCTTGCTTTCTTCGCGAGCGGGCCTCACGGTGCCGCAGTCCCCCGCAATTTGGCCAATTTGTTAGACAAAGCTCGTGTTGCCAACTTTGCAGACACAAGCGGGAAAAACAATGGACTCTTGGCCACCGAGGCGGCAAGCGAGCTGAAAGCACTGCGCCCCAGCGGATTTTCAGATTTTCAGCAAAAAGATCGCAGCGAAATATAATTAGCAGGGTCGTGATGGAAGAGGAGAAGAGGAAAAAACACATTTGGAGGCCTGTTTTTGCGTCGTTTCGAAGCGAAACGTTCAATTAACATTGGCGGAGCGCCGAAAAACACGGAATTCTCGCTTCAGGTTTTTTCTCGCCTTTTTTCGGTTTGCTGGGGGGCTGAAAATGGGATTTGCTGGGCGGCGTTGCCGGTCTTCACTTCGGCACGACCAAAAACGAAAAGTGGCGCGCGGCGAGGCGAGGAAGAAGAAGCAGCTTGTGAAATTTTCCGCGCTTTTCGAACAGACAGCTCTCTTTCCCACTCTCTCGCTCTTTCTATTTCGAAATCTCACACACACGAGAGCCGGCTTAAAACGCGGCGAATTCGCTGCGGTGCGAGGCGGAGAGAGAAAGAGAGGAAACTCTTATTGGGATTTCGAATAAAATATTGAGTTCGAATATCTTGTCAGTCGTAGCGCGCACACACACACACACACCTACGCACTTACTACAATTCGTTTTTGATAAAGCGCTGTTGCCGGTTTTCAGCTATTACGTAGCATGGCGAAAACGAACAAGCCAAAAAAGGGGCGTTGGGCGTTGGGCGGCCGGGCGGGGGAGTGGCATGGCCCGAAGGGGTGGCTGCAGGGTACAAGGCTGGAAACACACACGTTGGCGCCATTTGTGACGATTATTAAGTTAACGTGCTGGCAGATTTTAATTCGATTTCCATTTGGTGTCCTTCGGCACTGCGCCCTCTGATTTTCCCTCCGCTTTTCCCGCCAGGTGAAAGTCGCAGCGATAATTCGATTTGCTCGCCCGTTTGCGCTGCTTACAGCGCTTATTTATAAATACTTTCATCGCACTCGGCCCTGGGTCATTTTTAAATATAGAACTTTTTGCGTGACGCTTTGGCATTTCGATTGCGCGTTTTTGTTTTCAATTAAAGCGAAAATATTCGCTCCCCGATTAAATTTCATTTTCGAGATTACAGTTGCTTGCCAAGCGGTGTGGCCGCGGGTGTGGGTGTGTGTGCGAGTGCGCCCTGCCTGTGTGTGGGTGCCCTGTCTGGCGGTGTGTGACGTCAATCGATGCCAAAGGCACCGACACCCCTGACCCCGGCTTCTGACGCCATTTTATGCGGTCGGGTCGCGTTTCTGTTTTGGCCAGCGGTAATTGCCGTCAGTTCGCGAAATGAGACCCGCACTGCCTTACTACTCTCGCCATTCGGTTGGCATTTTGGATATGGACACAACAGCATCAAATTAGTTAGATTAGTTAGAACAAAAGGCTGTTATAATTAAAATCAAAATTACCACAATGATAGTAAAATGTGTCCAACCCATCAAACTGTCTATTACCAATAACCATTTTTGAGTGGATTTACTTTGAAATAGTAACCCAGTGAACAACAATACACACATCACTGCTTTGAATGGTCGTTTTTATTTTTGTGTGAACTTCTAGTTGTATTCCCCTGAAATAAAATCTGAAAATATCCTTGATCCTTGGAAGATAATGGAAAGCGACTGACTGAAAGCACAAAAGATCTGCGCTTTACCAGCACTGGAGGTACGCGTTCGATAGGGGTTCTAGGGGTTTTTTTCTTTTGGTTATTCGCCTCTTTCCTAAACGGACATAGGCAGTAAAGATAATTTACTCCCAAGTTGTTAAAAGTATCTGGCTGAAAGCTCAAAAGATTTACAATTTTCCAACACTGGAATTACACGTCCGATTAATATTAATTTTTTTAAGAAACGGTTATGTTCAGTGTAAATAACTTACTCCTAAGTTTTACTTCCTTCCTAAAATCTTAAAATATCTGCGATCTTAGGAAGATACTAATAGTATCAAAAGATTTGCATTTTCCAACACTGGAAGAACGCGTTCATTAATGGCTCTCGGAAAACTTTGGATTATTCGGTTTTTCCTAAAACGGTCGTTCGTTTCCAAGTTGTATTACCCTAAATTAAAATCTGCAAACATCCTCGATCTTTAATAAATACTCAAAAGTTAAAAAAAAAAGTGAAAATTATATACATATATGGAAAGTCTAGTTCAGTATTTCTTTTGGTTACAGTTTGTTTCGGGCAGTGCGTCAATTTCATCACACGGTCATTGGAAAAATGTGTGTCTGACCCCTGCTCCTTCGTTGCCAGTTTTGCACAGCGTGATTTGAGTATAAATTGGTTTTTTAGTTCAATAGCCTACTTCCCAAAATCAATTTTAAAGATAATACAAATGTTTAAAGAATAAGTAAAGAAGATTAAGAGTAATTAATATTTCCAAATGTTACCCGTATCCCTTAAAATACAAATAGCGTCATCAATAATACATCAAAAACACTTGGAGAATTGAAGGCAGGATCGCATCTTCAGTAGCGAAAACCTGAAGCCGGTACAGTAGTAACGCACTGCCTAAGTTACCGCTTTTTAACAGCTGCACTACCGGATTTTTCCCATCCGGGGGCCTCTGTAAATCCAGGCTTTCGACAGGCAATTCCCTGAAAATGCTAATTTGCGGCGGACCTGCTGGCCGAGCAGCAAAGCGGCTGTAACTGCCATCGCTGACGTGAGTAGGGATCAGCGGGGGCGCAGAAGCCATTTTATGGCCTGTCAGTCGGGGCAGAACATGACTTCAGAGGCTGGCTCACAAAAAGCGACTCCGGAATCCTAAAATCCAGAGTGACGGCCGCCGAGCATAAACCAAAAATGGAGACCCAGGAGGGAAGCGAGTGACGCCAGACGTCGGCAGACTGATGGCAATGGCTCTGAAAGCTGTCAAAACCACTCGCATGCAACTCTGGGTGGGTGAAAGTAGTGGGGATCAGGAGGATACCCTAAGGTGATAGGACAGGGGCAGAAGAGAGATTTCTGAGAGGTAGCACGGTTGATTCACCAGGTGGTGCCTGGATATCATAACTCTGTGATGGAGGTTCTTTGTAAAACTTACTTTTCAGATACAAATTAAAGAGCTCGGCAGTTATCTGAAATGGATCTACCACAAAAAAAAAACATTTGTAAAATTACTAATATAATATTAATAGATTACTATTTAACCATAATGACAATAGATAATTAATGGTGGGATGAACTCACTACTGCTTAGAATAAATAGTATCTGTGTTCTTTAAAAAAAAGTATATATATACATTTTGATCTTTGAAAACTGGAACACCCTTGCAATGGTTGGGTACACCAACTGTTCCTGATTGAAAATTTTAATTAACAATTTCTTTGGTCTCTTTTTCCTACGAAATCATACTAACTCTGAGAAAGAAATCATTTGTTTAAAAAAATATAATTTTTGCGGTTCTTCAGTAAAAGACCTTTCTCTCGCGGAAAATTCAGCATCGTTTTTTTCCGAACATTTTTTTAAATGTTGACTTGTCTTCTGTGCAATTACAGAAAAGTTTAATTAAAAAAAAAAAAATTCAATTAAATTGGAGGTTGGAGGCTGTAAAATTAACAGCTAAAAATTTAATATATATATTTTTTAATATCCATTCCATTTAGCGAAACTTATTTTTCCCAAATCACAGAAATTATTTCCATTGCCGTTGGAACAGCGGCAGGTTCAAAATGGAAGTCGGTCCAGAAAGTACAGGCAGCACACTTTTCGACCTGAGGAAAATGAAGGAGAGAAGGCAAGGGCCGAAGCAGAGGAGAGAAAGAGAGCCATCCAAAACAACCACCGAAAGCAGAAGGCAGCGAAAACCGGTTCCGATGACGAGCCGAAGAGAACAGACGTGCGGCGAAATCGAAGAGGCGAGACGTGGCCATTGGTCGGCTTTTGAGACGCAAAGCACTGCCATTGGTCGGGTTTGAAGAAGCCGAAGAGCCGCCGCGATTCCATAGGCCGCCGATTGCGGCACGACTCATCGATTGGCCGATAGACTTCGATTCTATCCAGTGCTACTCGTTTTGGGCGTTTTCCGAGTTTGGGTGGTGGGTGGATGTTTTTCCGTTTTCTGGGGGCGACTTTTCGGGCCAGCATAAATGGAATATTGATTGATGGGCTAACCGGGTGGTTGAGGCGAATACGCAGGAAATTGCCAAGCAATATGTTAGCGCCAGGAGTCGGTTAAATGGTTAAATGATGAGGAACCTGCGTTTTAGCGCCCACTTTCGGTTCAGGTACAGTTGTGCTCGATAAACCTGGGCTATTGTTAAAGCCCAGCTTGAAGGCCCGGACTTTCAGTCGTTCAAGGGCACGGCAGAAACCGACACGTCTTGCTTTCATTATTCATTTGCGAACATGACGTCGAGGAAAACCAAACCGCTTCCATTCAGAGCCAGCCATATGGAAAGATATCTTTTCAAACAAAGTGAGCAAAGAGCCGTCAAAACAAAGGGAAGCGCGGCCCGTCGCTGCGTGTGTATGTATAACACAAACTCCTGGCATTTTCGGGGTTGTTCGCCGACAAGTGAAAGAAGCATTGTACTGCGACAAACAGTACGGGTCACAGAATCTCCGGAGCGGCATCTTCAGTAAAGTTTGTAGAGTAGTCAATCAAAGAGAGGCTGAAGTTATATTTTAATAATACATATTTATAATTTGTAAATAAAAACTTGTAGGAATTTGAATTTTCAACTTAAGAAAACTACTGAAGGCTACCAAATTAATGATAAGTACATGTTTATTGTGTTATCCGATAACAGCTGGTGCTCATCACAACATAAAGGAATGACGGTTCAAGCTCGGCAAAAGTCAGTCTAAACTTTTAAAGTATTTCTCACACAGATTCCATTTTTTTTTTTTAGTAATTTTGGTGCCTTTTTCGGCCATAGGGGATATGAACATTATGGCGAACATTTAAACATTATGGTGATACGGGATATTATTTCATGTCAATTTGCATATTTATTTTGTTTACATATGAATATAATTAAAACACAATAAATTATTTTTTTTTTGAAAATATTTAGGGGACTTAGCGACACATGGAAAGTCAATTTGTCCTCGAACCACTCAAGTAACTTTCCACCAGCGCCACCAGAATTTCTACAAGCTAGAGCATCTGGAAAGGGGTCTTTCAGTACTATATTTAAACTCGTAAAACACTCCTCGTAATCGGATCTTTAAATGTGTATATACATTTTATGAGCAACTACTTTGCCCAAAGTTTTGCTTAAGTTTGGTCATAAGATAAGAATAATTGCTAAGTTCCTTGGTACTGCACCAATTATTTTAAACCAGCTATGTATCTTGGGCCATTTCAGTAGATATGTATCTTCATTTCAAAACATAAAGAAACGCCATGTTCTAAAATTACCTAAAATCTTATAAAGTCTGAAAAAAAACATTTAACAAATGGAATTGCTAAATTGGTTTCATTTCTTTTTTATCGTTTTTATTGTATATTTTATGGAAGATAATTTCTCTAAAGCCGAATTTGGTAGATGGAGCGCAAAACCCCTGTGTAAGAGAAAAAAGTTAAAGGTTTGTTATGAATCCTGCTGAGGTGATTCGAAATAATGCAGAGTACTGCAGTATAAAATCAAAAAGTATTTAATCAAAATTAATTAACTAATTAAGCGATAAAAAAAAATGGTTAACCTGGTATAAAATCAGTAGACCTCAAATCCCGAGAGGAAAGTTCTGCTGCAAGTAGTGACTTCTCGGGGAGATTCTATTTTAAGGAAATTCTCGTAGCCCCACTGTTGGTACTTGCTTGCCTTTATGGTATTTGATAAATAACTAATTTTGTTACTCACATTGATTTAGTCCTCTTGGTCTTACCATTACGTAAGATAAAGGAATATCTATTGCCCTCTATATGCTTGGGTCTTCCTCGGAATATATAAGTAATGGAAGATTATTTAGCGCATTAAGCAGTCAAACTAAGACATTCGATGCTTTTTGTAAATGTTGATCACCCTCTATTTGTTTTGTGACATTGAGTATCCCTGGCTAACACTGCTAGAAATATTGTAGCATAACTAGGGAAACACTGCAAGTACGATTAACTGGCAACCTGATCATGCGGTTAGCAAAGTCGGCAACCGCACCTAAAGCTTAGACCCTATGCTTAGTAAGCACAAGAACCCACCATGTAATGTAATGTAGACATTGGGTAAAGTGTAAAACGCATGTAGAATGTAAGGTGTATGTACGAAACTATTGGGTAGCTAACCTGTTGAGGCTTTTTTCCGGGCTTATTGCCAGGCTCTTTGAAACGCTTGTTCGTTGCCTCAGTTCTAAGCTTATTGACAGTCTTTTAACCGAGATCTTTGACAGGCTGCTGCCAGCCTTATAGCTAAGTTTATTAGTAAACCTAATATCAGGCTTATTATTATTTTTTCATTGGATTTGCCAATATCTATAAATTCAATTGGTTTGCTGAGTAACGGTGATACGACAACCCAAAAACTAACTAAGGGCGACTAAACATGCGAAGAGATGTTAACTGATTAAATAAAATGATTAATTTATACAAGGGAATACTCGTTGTTTATGCTCAAATGAGAAGTATAAAATTCAAAATGCATAGCAATGTACCTACCTTTGAACTTACTCAATAACACTGATTGAATTATGAAGTTAAATGATTTATTTATAAAAGATAGTAATGGTTATTTATTCTCAAATGAGAAGCTGTAAAGTTGTTGAAAATTATGTTACTGGCTCTGCAAAAACTGGTTTTATAAAAAACAAATATTTTACACATGCTCAATTTGTATTTATTAATATAAAGCTAAGGTAATAATTTGTTCGATTAATTTTGTTCGCGTTCAGCTTTTAAATTCTTCAACATTCTTAGAGATAGGCATCCGCCTGCTCCTCGATCCAGGCGGTGTGGGAGTTCACGCTGGTGTACACGCCAGGGAATCCTTCCCTGCCGCATCCCACGCCCCAGGACACGATGCCCACGAGCACTCCGTCGACGGCCAGAGGGCCACCGGAATCGCCGTTGCAGGTGTCCTTGCCACCCTCTAGATAGCCGGCGCAGAGCATCTCATCGGTGACTGTGTAGTCCTTGGTCAGATACTGGGCGCCACAGGTGTTCCTCTCCACGATCTCTAGCTCAACGGCGCGCAGCATGGCGGGCAGAGCCTCGTCCTCCTCGGTCCGCTTGCCCCAGCCACTCACAACGGCATGGGCTCCCGACGGAGGCGCCTCCAGGGCCACGGCAATGGGTTGCACCAGGGGCGAGTACTCCAACGGCTCCCGAGTGATGATCAGACCGATATCGTTCACATACGTCTTCTTATTGTAGCCGGCATGCGGGATCAGCTTGCTGACCTTCACGCCCTGCTCCTCCAGATCGGCAATCGAGTTCTGACCAGCCACGATCCGGATGTACGAGGCATAGCGTCCCTTGATGCAGTGGGCGGCGGTGATCACAACGCGGGGGGCGTAGATACTTCCGCCGCAGATGTGGAGCAGCATGTAGGTCTCCAGGCGAACGGAAACCTGGTAGGGAAAGTCCGCGATGTCCGCCTGATCGCCACCCACGATGTGGGCGCTAATGGAGGCGCATTCCGATGGGATAGCCAGGCCAAGTAGCCCCAAAAGACACAGTCCCAAGCGCAGCGACATTTCCCGAAAAACTTAGAAAGTGCTTCGACCGGGACTCTTTATATAGGCCTGAAGCTACCCGCTTATCACTTATCACAAAAGGCGACGAGTTTGGCGATCATCCCCGATCCCCGATAGGTAATTTGGATTTTCATAAAATTCTGCACCGATATCGTAAAGTTTATGGGACTCACAGACCAATACGTTTTTATATCCATTATAAACTGGGCGGTGGGCTTCTAAAGACCTAACGACCGCAAAGCCACGAGAAAGCCAATTGACCAGCTGAGGGGAACCCAATGTGGATTATCAGAAAGTGGTTCCGTTGAGTCACTACTCGGTCCTATTTCATTCTCCACTGAACTTTACTCGTCAAGACTGACGAAGAAGTCTGGCCCAAGCCGTAATCTTAGTCGCGAACTCAGTGGAATTGTGTCTCCAGATAAGTGGCGTCGGAAAGGTAGGCAGAGATTTATTTACCGGATAGTATGGTGGGTGCTGGTGCGATGGTACTTATAAGCACGGTACAAGAAGCGATAGTCTAATCAGATTGATGGTCATAATAATAATAGGTCTGCTAATAAAGATTATTTAAGACAGGCCAATTATCGTTTCGATAGGGTGGTCCGAGAAAGGGATTATTAAAAGATTTCCTTCCTCAAACCAAAAATCATTAGACAACTTTAGGGAACAATTATTATTAAAAGGTCAGTTTATAAAGATTGGCAGTAATCGTGACCCCCGAAAAGGGGGTTGCTGAAAGATTTGCTATCTAAGTTCGCAACAGAAATTTGAAGGAATAGGTAAGTTCATAAAGATTATTAAAAACATGGCAACTATCTCTTATTAGGGTAGTCTGAAAAGGGGAATTTTGAAAGATCCTATCTAAAAACACAATGCCCGATAGCAAGTTAATTCATTTTAATGAATGAATAACAAAGTTTAGTGGTCCAATATTCGGAAATAACCCAGTATTGGCATAAGAAGCTTGCCCAAAAAGAAGTGATATTCCATTGCTCTGCTGTTAAAGAGTCCTTAAAACAAAAGCCATTACCTACTTAGTAGGGTGGTCCAATATTTGATATGTAAAAAATGTAAAAGATCAGCTATTTTGGTATAAGATTGTGTGACTTTTAGATCCACAACCAAAAGTAATTTTATTAACCTACTGAAGAGGGGGATATACAAAAATATTAAATAAAAATACTTTTACATATTGATCATTTTTTGGGTGTATGTATCAAAAGATTATTTAACTGAGTACGATAAACGACCCAAATCCAGGAGAATTGTGAATGAATGAATAAGAAAGCATATATATTCGAGTTCCGTAAACAACATAATATTGGCACAAGAAGCTATCACAAACAGAAATTTCGCGGAAATGATTCCCGAATATACTTTTTAGAATTTATTGTGACGTTAAAAGCCCGCTTGTGGGACTGCGCAAATTCTGACGACTAAGCCGGTAAACATCCCCGCTTGATGTAACCAATATCTCGAAGAGGCCCGTCTGACGGGCTGCCTGTCTGAGCAAAGTTCTGTCCCCCTGGCACGCGTCTGGCGGAGATCTCCCACTCAAATCGTTGAGGCTGAAGTGCCACTGGAGGAGTCGTGTAGGATCTATGCCCTTTGCGAGGGAGCTGGGTGTGTACATCAATCAAGCGTTTCTACGGACTCGGAGAGGGCGCAAAACGGATAATTAACTGCCCAGCCACTTGGCCGGGGCATCCAGCTTCACCTCCACTTCCAGCTACTTAGCACTTCGAGTGCCGACTAGTTGGCAATTACTACTTATACTCGATACTCTCGGGTATCTCGCGGATGCGGATACGGGGCGGAGGCGCGGACGTAGACCCGGCTCACGTACGCTCTTTTTGGGCGGGCTGAAGCCGAGCTTGAGCGGCCCGAAGCGGTTATAAATAGACGCCGCCCGGCGGAGGTCCCGCATTTGCAGCTCATCAGTCGGCGAAAGTGACTCTGGATACCAATACCCAAAACGGATATACCCATCACACGACTTGGCCGTCCAGGTGCGGCTCAAAGCCAAGTGCTTGTGGCAAGGACTTGTTGTGAAAGAAGGCTTAAGCCGAATATTCGAATAAAGTGACTCAAAATGTTTGTGGAAAAAGTGGTGAGTGAGAGAAGTTGAAGGCATTCTTAAAGGAAAATACAATTTTAAAATACCTTTAATGATAAAAGAAGAATGAACCAAATTCGGCAACAAAGTTTTAAAACATTCGCCAAGGATATAACAAAGTTTAAATATTAAATGTGGATAGTAACCTCATGAATGGACCGTTTAAATAACGTTTTATAAGCAAATAAATCAGTCTAAAACCAGGACCTTTATCAGTGAATTTGGTACAAAATAATCAGCTTTTGTAAATAAAATTGCAAATATCAATCCATTAATTTCAAAAAATTCATTTATTATTTATTCTTTTAAATATCTCACCTGTCTTCAATAAAACATTCCCAAACGGAGATATATTTTTTCAAGAAATAAATTACGAAAGAGAGATATTTAAGTCAAGTGAAAAAATAACTCATCTATTATCTTACCCGCCTCAGATTCCTAATTAGATACAAAACATTCTGAACCAGAGGTTTATTTATTCAAGAAATAATGTACCCCAAAGACAGATGTCTGGGAAAACTAAAATCCTAATGAATCCATTAATTTAAATTCGGCTTTTCCATCGAATTATCTCACCTGCCTCGGCATCCGATTCCGGTTAAAAATGTTTCATCTACTGACTGGATGAAACATTTTTAACCGGAATCGCTCTGGCGCGTTAGATCTCAGCAGGCCTTCTCGGCAAGTGGCTTCTCGTTTCGGAAGACCATTATGATAATTTATGGAATTAGTGGTAAATAATCATGATGTATATTTATTAGTGGGCAGGTGCCAATTGGCGAGCAAACACGCGGGTTCTGCACACCTCGCAGCCTGGACACGCCGTGCCCAAAAAGCCCGAGAAAAGTATAAAAAGAAGTAGAAGAGCGGAAGCCTTCTGGACGCTTCGCCGGTTTTCGGTTAAATATTGGGCTGATTAAACAAAGCTTTGTCGGGGGGTTGTTGGACCTTGTGTTCGAGATCCCCTTGAGAGTTCCTAATTTGCAAACTATGTTTTCGGGCCGGCAGCAGCAGGCGAGGGCGTTATGGATCAGTTCAAACCCTAGTTTCACTTGCCAGTATCTATCCGGGATACGTGCCCCCTAGACCTGGTCGAAAGCATCGGAACAAATTCGTGAGACTGCCGAGATTCATGCCGAGACTCGACATCCGGCAGATGGGCACCATGCCCGCGAACACCGCTGGCCTGTGGAAGCGGGTGACCTTTCTGCTGGCCCTGCCGGCCATCGTCCTGTGCGCCGTGAACGCCTTCTCCGGCCACAAGCACGTGGAGCGGGAGCCGTTCGCCAAGTACGAGTACCTGCGGCGCAGGACCAAGCGCTTCCCCTGGGGCGATGGCAACCGCAGCCTCTTCCACAACGCCGAGGTCAACGCCCTGCCCGAGGGCTACGAGGACGAGGTGGCCGAGGAGGACTAGTCGCTAGTCCCTCACACCCACATCCTTCTTCTGCCCACCACTTTCCCCCGGTAAGATCCATCCATTCGGCCGCCTGACCCTGCAAACTAATCGCCTTCCTCCAGAACGCTCTTTGGTATTTTGACTTTTGGACTTGTAATTATTATTACATCAGCTGTGTGGGCCTCGTTTGCAGATTCTTTGCAAGTAATAAATTAATCATTGAGATCTGAGTCAGTCTGTGGTTTCACTCGGCCCTGAGACCTGTCGCACCTGGTTCGCTAATGGAGCGGGCTTCGGGCTCTTACTCTCGCCCAGAACCAAACAATGAGTTGAGGGAGGGGCGTCGTGGGCTGTGTGGGAACTGGCCAAAACAAAAGATTGTCCCTGGAATTTTGGCCGGCCATCATCATTTGTCATGTTTTGTGCTCATCGCAACCTGTTGCACCACTGACACAAATGGGCCAACAACACGTACATCCACACTCTGTGGGCGAGGTGGAGGTGCTTTAATCGATCTGTGGGCACACGTACTCGCACATATCTGCTCCGAAGTCAAAGATCGCATCGCTTGGATCGCATCGCCCATACGCCGTGTTGGCCCAAGCAATTCACACCGCACTTAGATACATAACTTATACTTTCGTTGCGATTACGACTGCGATGGCGTGTGTTTGCCGAAAACTTGCGACACGCGCGGCAAGGGCAAGTACAAGTGCTCCAAGCTGCCAAGTACACACACCCAAGTGCTCCGAGATCCCCAGTTAATTAGACTCCAAATGCGCGGAATAGTGCGTGGCTGATGAAGTGCGTTCGAGGGCCTCGGTTCTCGACAGCAAGCTAAATATTGACCCGTGTTCGAATGCAATTACCCACATGACTTACTGACCCAGTGCTTCTCTATCACTCTTTGCAGCTGGAACGCGCTACCAAGTGGGAGCTGTGCTCGATCCTGATCCTCGTGGCCATCAGTCTGAGCATCTACACCTTCTACGCCACTCTGAGCTCGTATCTGAGATCGGTGATCCTGTCGCTGAGGCTCACGGGTCCGCCTTCGCTGCCGCTCTTGGGCAACTGCATGCTGGTCACGGATAAGGACGGTAAGAACCTTTGGATAAAAACACCATCAACAGTCCTCAAAGAAAATATCTATACTTTTAGTCAAATTTAAAACGAAATTCTTTAAAAGTTCCCTAAAAAACCAACCAGAAACTAATGATCCTTTAATGTAAAACTCATCTTTTAACTCTATCTCGTCTGCATGTTAAAGTAATAGCAAGTAAAAACAAGTTAACATTTCATTAGAGTTAAAAAACTACTTTTAGTTACTATGCATATGAGAAAGCGCTCTCTAAGATACCTAAGTTTACCATCAAATTCATCTACAAATATGCAGAGTATCTAAAACTAGACCAATTTCATCTTGTAAACCCCTTCCCGCAGTGATGCGAAAATGCGCTGGCAAAGCCTTCGACCTGTACGGATCTCTGGTGCGGATCTGGGTGCTCCTCTTCCCCTTCTTCGCCGTGCTGGAGCCGGAGGACCTGCAGGTCATACTCTCCTCCAAGAAGCACACTAACAAGGTGTTCTTCTACCGGCTGATGCACAACTTCCTGGGTGACGGGCTGATCACCAGCAGTGGCTCCAAGTGGAGCAACCACCGCCGGCTCATCCAGCCAGCCTTCCATCACAACCTGCTGGAGAAGTTCATAGACACCTTTGTGGACGCCTCGCAGTCTCTGTACGAGAACCTGGATGCCTCCGCCGGGGGCACAGAGATTAATATCGCCAAATATGTGAACGGCTGCGTGCTGGACATACTAAATGGTGAGTCGCCAGGGGATTTCCTAAAGGGTAGTAAGCTACATCATTTAAACCCTTCGCAGAGGCCGTTCTGGGGGTGCCCATAAAGAAGAGGGGCCAGGATGCGGTCAGCATGGAGGATTCGCCCTTCCGCCAGGGAAAGCTCATGATGCCCACGCGGTTCACCCATCCCTGGCTGCTGCTGGACGGGATCTACCACTGGACCAAGATGGCCAACGACGAGCTCAACCAGAAGAAGCGCCTGAACGACTTCACTCGCCAGATGATCCAGCGGCGTCGCCAGATCCAGAACAATAACAATGGCAATGGCGAGCGGAAGTGCCTGCTGGACCACATGATCGAGATCTCCGAGAGCAATCCGGACTTCACCGAGGAGGACATCGTCAACGAGGCCTGCACCTTCATGCTGGCTGGCCAGGATTCGGTGGGCGCCGCCGTGGCCTTCACTCTCTTCCTGCTCACGCAGAACCCCGAGTGCCAGGAGCGCTGCCTCCAGGAGCTGGAGACCATCTTCGGGGGCAGTAACAGGGCTCCCTCGATGACCGACCTGCTCGAGATGCGCTACATGGAGATGTGCATCAAGGAGGCACTGCGTCTGTACCCCAGTGTGCCGCTGATTGCCCGCAAGCTGGGCGAGGAGGTGCGCCTGGCGAATCACACCCTGCCCGCCGGCAGCAACGTCTTCATCTGCCCCTATGCCACCCATCGTCTTGCCCACATCTACCCCGATCCGGAGAGGTTCCTGCCGGAGCGGTTCTCGCCGGAGAACTCGGAGAACCGCCACCCGTACGCCTTCATTCCGTTCAGCGCCGGCCCGAGGTACTGCATCGGCAACCGGTTCGCTATCATGGAGATCAAGACCATTGTGTCGCGGCTGCTGCGCAGCTTCCAGCTGCTCCCGGTCCCCGGCAAGACCACCATTGCGGCCACCTTCCGGATCACGCTGAGGGCCTCCGGCGGCCTGTGGGTGCGCCTCAAGCCCCGCGACCACCCGGTGACCGACCACTGACTTCAGCTCCCCTTTCGTTACATTAACTTTAATTAGTATGGTAGATATGTATATAAATCGATACAATAATTTAAACGCTTAGCTGCCTCTAGCCTAAGTACAGTCCCTCCGACGGGAGGGAGTGCATCCGCCCTGGGATGCCGGTGTATAGCCTACTGTGAGTGCGGGGATGGGGTGTGCATCCTGGGTTTGGGGGTGCGTTCTGATCCGCAGTCGCTGCGCATTCGCATTCGCATTCGCATTCGCTTCATATTCGAGTGTTCGTAGAGTTTCTCTGGGGTTTCTTGCTTAACAATGCTATATCTGCTAAATCTGTAATAAAGTTATGTTGGCCGGCATTAACCGACTTAATCTAGGACGTGATATGCTGCGTTTCGTTGTTGAATCGGTTGATGAGACGTCGAGCGCGTGATTCGCGACCCGTCTCCGTGCTCGCCGTGCTCGCCGTGTTCCCATTGCCATTGCTGGAGGCATTGGCAGTGCCATTACCTTTGGCATTACCGAACTGCCGCTGGGCACTGGCCACCGTGTGCTGTTGGGCCAGTCGCTCGGCGGCCTCGCGGACCCGCTGGCTCATCAGCCGCGTCGGCGTGGCGGAGCGCTGGGGCAGCGGAGAGCTGGGCATGGAGCGTGCCTGCGGAGGTCTGCCTTTGGTGGCTCCGCTGGGCAGGCTGGCGCCGGTGCCTCGTCCCGTCTTCCCCGACTCCTCTGCTGCAAAACAGAAATACAGGGGTTAGTAGGGAGGTGGGTTTCAAAGACGAGCCTCAAACGGATCAAGATCATATAGGGGTCAGTGGGTCCTTACTGATCGAACGTTCTTAGAATTTCTTTGATTATGTTGTTTACAACTTGTGCTTGCTATCACTGGCTAATAGTTTTCTCCATAAAATGCTTATATTTTTAAAACGATAAGGTTACGGTTTGGCCCATTTGTCATTGTGAGCAAATAAAATGGTTATTATCTTACAGCACACTTAGGAAAGTAAGCAAACTGATAGAAAAATGAAAAAATAAACATAAATATCTTCAAATGTATTACAAATGTTGTATAAATATCTGCAAATGTATTAAATATGTCGAATAAAATTAAAAAAAAATCAAAAAAATGATAATAAAGGCAGAATATATTAGTTGTAAAAATATTTACTTTAAGCTTTTTATGATCTAAAAATCTAATTATTAAATTTATTAGAAGCATACATAAAATAAGTAAGGCAATGAATAAAAATCCAAGCGGAAAATATTAAAATTAATTATGTGACAGTTAGATTTGTTGAAACTTGTTGACTTCAATTACGTTGTTAAATTATTTAAGATAGCAATTTCATAGCCCAAACATTAAAGTTTAGATTAGTTCCCTGTTCATTATTAACTTTCTCAAAACTTCAGACAATACGCTCAAGATCCGCTCGGGGTCAAGGGGCAAAGTTACTTCTACTGATGCGTCCCACACTCGCCACCTTGGCTATCTTGTAGGGCTCAAAGGCAAGCGGAGGTTTGTTAGCAGCGGATGCGGATGCAGAAGCAGGAGCGGGGGACGCCTGGAACCTGTCCTTCAGCTGGGACACCTTCAGCTTGGACTCACACAGAGGCTTGACCTGGGGCTTGGACTTGGGCTTCTCCCGGGCGGCACTGTCCTCCAGCGACTTCTTCCGCATCTTGATGGTGTTGGTGAAGTCGGAGCGCATGATGGCCTCGCCGCCCTTGGCGGGCAGTTCCAGGCTGACAGGGTGGAGCTCCGTGTCCTGGACAACGCTGAGCGAGGAGGAGCTCGCCTTGGCAATCGCCTCCAGCTTTGACTTGGCCAGCGACAGGAGCAGCGTCTCCTGGGCGCCACTGCAGTTGGAGCACTCGCTGTAGCCGGAGTCACTGCGCTCACTGCACTGAGATTTGTCCCGCAGCTTGAGCACAGTGCGCTTCTCCACTGGCGGCATCTCCGCGCTGAAGTCGTCCTCCTCCTCGTGCAGGGAGCTCATCTGGGTGCTCATCCCCATCCCCATGCCAATGGCACTGGCCGTCAGCATGCTCAATCCCGAAATCGAGGGCCTCGGACTACTCAGTGCGCCCATGGCAATCGCAGAGTTCCTGCGCGACACCGACAAGTTGGCCATGCGACCAAGAGCTCGGATGGCATTGCCCGTTTTCTGGGGGATTAGGAATAGCAGGAGCAGTAGCAGCAGCAGCAGCAGCAGGAGCAGCAAGGCAGGCGGGGTTAAAAAGGCAGCAGCACTGGGTTAGGATCTTGGGGAGCAGCTGGCTCAAGGCATTTACTAACCTGCCACTTGCGCCGAATGATGAACTTCTTCAGCTTGTCCGTGCAGATCTTGTTGTTGCTGAGGTGCTCATCGTGGCGCTGGCACAGCCACTTGGACTCCAGGCACTGCTGGGCGGTCAGGCGGTCCTCCTTGCGGTGAACCAACAACTGTGAGATGAAGTCCTTGGCCTCCTGGGAGCTATAAAAAGAAGGTACACATAAGTAAGGGTTATGGATGAAGTAGGTATCGCGAATTCTTCAGATCCAGAAAGATAAAATATTTATTAGTTTAAGACAAGGTCTTATTATGGTCATTTATAACCAGACTGACACACTATATTTGATAGATGTCATTATTTAGAGCAGTATTAACATAAGTCCGCGAATTCTTTAGAATGTTACGTATTTCGAGGATGCTACAATACTGTTCATGAGATTCCTCCCACTCAACAATACTTCATGACTATATATATATCTTAAATCTAAATAAAAATCGAAACTTACACGCAGTCGAAGGCCTCGTCATCGTAGTCGTAGTCCGCTCTAGTAATGTTCGAGAAGGTTTCCACATCGGTGTCGCCCATGAAGGGGGAGAGACCCGACAGCCTGGAAAAGACGCGAGTTACAGAGCAACCTAACCAGTGAACCAGATCCTCCACTCACAGCACGTAGCAGATGACTCCCACGCTCCACATGTCGGACTTAAAGCCAATGGGCTCGTAGCTTATGATCTCCGGTGGTATAAACTCGGGCGTTCCGAAGAGGACGCGGACAGGGGCATTCGTGTCCAGCCGTTGGGCCAGGCCAAAGTCGATGATCTTGATCTGGTGGCTGGTGCGGGTATGGCACATAATGTTCTCGGGCTTCAGGTCCAGGTGCACCACACTCTGGCCGTGCATGTAGGCCACGCCATCGCACACCTGTCGCAGGAACAGGATGCAGTCCATCTCGGTCAGGGTGAAGTCGTCGGCCACAACGCGCTCAAACAGCTCCCCGCCAGTAATGCTGGGGAATCATTGGGGATTAGTGGGTATCCTTTTATAAGGGCAATCCTTTGTACTCACTACTCCATGACCATGACAATCTCCCGGGGACTCTCGAAGGAGGCGGCCAGCTGCAGCAGTTTCGGGTGCTGCAGCGAACGCATGATGGAGATCTCCTCGAGCACCTTCTGCCGATCGTGCGCCTTGATGCACTTGATCACCTTGGCGGCCAGCAGCTGCTCCGGCTGGCCGCGCTCCTGCACCTTGTAAACGATGCCAAAGCGTCCCTTGCCCAGCTCCTCGATGATCTCGAATCGCGACTTGAAGTCGCCGCCGGACTGGACGCTCACCGACTGGCCGAAGAGATCGCTGGCATCCGCTGTGGACCGCTGTGGCTTGCCGGTGATCTGCACCAGTTCGCTGGCCTGACCGGGTTCACTGCGTCCGTGAATGTTCTCAGCACGAATCCTGAAGCGGTACTGCCTCTGCGGCTGAAGGTTCTTGACGGTATAGGCCAGGGTGTCCACCACGCGGGTCACTTGCTGCCAGTTGTCCGCATCACAGTCCTCGCCAAGGGTCTGCATCTCAATGCTGGGTGTGTACAGAGAATGAGGATGTTTAATCTTTAAGGGTTTTATTTTAGGTTACTCACATAAAGCCCGTGATCATACAGCCACCGTCGTAGGGGGGACCGCACCAGGCAACCGCCACGCGGTCTGGTCCCAGGGAGACGCTGGGTTGGCCACTGGGCGGCTCCGGAGGACCCTCCACTGCCACCGAGGCAGCCGAGGCCTCCACGCCGTAGTCGTTCATCACCTCCACCGTGTACTTGCCACTGTCGTCCGCCGAGATGTCCGTGATGTAGAGCGTCGACTGTTGGCCCGAAGTCCGGATGGTCACATTGGAGCTCTCGACAATGGGATGGCACTGTGGGGAAAGGAGAGATTTGCGGAGAAATTGAGAAACGCACAGGGAAAAAGAAGATTTAAGAAAGTGACTAGGGGTTAAATGTATTATTTTTATTTTCATTTTTTAGGAGATTAACATGTTAAGTCTCTGTATAACATAAAACACTGCACAGATAAATTCATGTACTGAATATTAATTTAATTTTAATTAAGTGATAAATTTAGGAAAACGAAAAACTGGCAATGCATTAACTGGCTCCCGATATTTATCTCTGTACACTTAAGGCCCCTTCCTCTCCAAATAAATTGTTTACACCAACTTATGTGTGAAAACTAGATAAATTTGGTGGCTCTTCGAGGTAAAAGAGTGACGAATTACTCGATTTCGGGGCGATATGTTTGGCAGTGTACCTCGAGCGCTGGCAGCCAACCTTCGCCGGTGCGACTCGCCCAGCATTTGCGGTTTGCAACCATTACGTAGCCCGTCTAGGCAACCCAAGCGATCCCACCAGCCCAGCTAGCCCAGCGAACAACACCGCAATCTGATCGTGACACAGTCACAACGACCGGAGACCTAGGCTACATGCCCAAAGCGAGACAGTGAGCTATCGCGATGGGTGCAGAGTGGGCTTAGGGCAGATAAAGAATGGGAAATGCGGAATATGTGGATCCATAATCCCCAGGCTGGCCCGCTGTGGCCAAATTAGGTCAAGACTGCGCAACACCTCGCTGCGCCGCCAAACCGGACCCATTACCATAAGCCTACTGCCCCACGATGACATGGGTGTTTCTGTATTCATGTACCCCTTTTGAGGACTTACCGCCTTGTACCAGACGACTTTGGTGCCCGGGAATGGCTCGAAGCGCACGCTCAGCCGCACGTGGCCACCGATCAGGGCGGTGCAGTCCTCGGGGCGTCTCAAGATGCAGCTTCTGGCCGCCAGCGAGGAGCCGGAGCTGTTGCCCCTGATGGCGGGCAGTACCAGGAGGGTGGTGTAGGTGCGGGCGGCGGGAATGCGCCGGCTCTCCGCCTGGGGGTGCTTCACCTGCAGGCAGATCTCTCCGCTCCTCGAGGTGGAGACGTCGCGCATGCGCAGAAGCCGAATGCCGTCTGGATATGACTCCAACTGGGGAATAGGGAAGAGAAAATGTGGAGGATTACACTGGGGAAAAAGCTATGAAATTCTAATTGAAGAATAATATCTTTTTTAAGTGAGGGATATTGCTGAGAATTTTCAGAGCTTTATTAATGGCAATTTTATTGAGCCATAAGTGAGAGCACAAGCTATATTTTTTATAGATACTTTCAAAGAAATGGTTTGGTTTTGTATCTTGCATTGAAAGGCGAACGTTAATTTCTTGTGAAAAGTGAAATTGGTTCCATCAAATATTTACTTATGTGTTAATTGAATTCAAAGTGTGACAAGCGAGGCGGAAGGGGTCTTTACAAATGTTTTTGAAAAAACGTGTTCAATGTTTTAATTTACAAAATTAGAAATCATAAATAAAGAACATTTTGAAATACTATTTTACTTTGTTTTCTTGTCTGTTTTGTGAAATCTTTTATAACATTAATTTATAAATGTTAAACGATTTGTAACAAATATTAAAAATGGCTTAGGAAATTTTAATGTTTAGAAATATGTCTCTAAATATATTTTTTAAAACCACTCGATAATATTTTTTGGTTTTGCAATGAGTACAGTTTAATGGTAAAGAAAGTCGTATATATATTTTTTTAAAGCACTTTAAACAATTTTATGCCTCAACAATAAAATGTAGTCCAGTGGTAATGGAAATCCGATACAGGGAAACATGCAATGTTTTATGAAAAAACTTTAGAATATTTGTGGAAGCAATGAAGTACAGTGGTTCAATAATACCACTTCTGTTAACTTTTTTATAACTTTTTTCTCGGTGTAGCCCGTTCACATGGGTAAACAATTATATACTGTATGCACAAGTGTCTGGAGAGGAGAGGGAGCGACCCAACGGATCCGATCCGAGTCCCAAGTAGCCTATGGTGACGCGCCGCCGACTGAGGTTGCTATAGAACTGAGTGGCCTCTCCGTGGCACGCACCAATTAAGCGAGAATCGAGAACCGGGAACGGGTCCCCGAGCGGACCTCGCCAAGCGGAATTCCATGAGCGGCGACCGGGCGATCGTGACAATGACACTTTCGCGACGCTCTCATTTTCATTGGAGCACAGACCTTATCGAAGGGGATAGTTGCACAGGGCTTAGACCGAGCGGCCGAATGCCAGCGACATTGATACACTCGCACTCGGATGCCAGTGCAAGCGCAGTGCTTCGCCTACCTGTGACATCTTGTCACGCCCTTGGTTTCGCTTGAGATTCCGCCTGAGATTGGGCTTCGGCCTGGCCGAGCATCTGGTCCGGGGGTGTATCTATATCTGACTGACGGAATTTTCGGGATCCAAAAGCGGGGACCGCGATGCGAGCCGCTTGAGCGCCGACGAACGAATGCCTGCCCAGCAAAGGCGACATCGTTGGCATGCAGCTCGCATGCCGGCGTATTTCAATCTTTCGCTTTGGGCCTCCAATTTGTGTGGCTTATGCAAATGAGCATGCTCTCGCACACTCCGACTCCGGCTCTGGCCAGATACCCAGTGCACACACAGTTATTATTATTGTTTTCTCCGCCAAAAGTGCGAACAAGCCTGCGGCAGGGCAAGAGTTGAAAGTGAAGAGCTCTGTTTTGCATTTTGGGGCCAATCTCGCTCTGTTTGGGTTTTTATTACGCTTATTACGCATACGCACCGTCATGTTAAGTGAGTCATCCGAGGGGGCCAGCAGTTGCCCGTTGAGGTACCATTCGGCTTCCGCCTGGCAGGGGAAAACACGGGCGTAGAACAGGGCCTCCTCGCCGGTGCCGCAGACCACCGGGAGCGGCGACTTCAGCAGCTGGACGCACTCCTCGTTCTGCCGGCGCAGATCCCGCTCCAGCACGCACAGCTCGCCGCTGGTGCTGCAGTCCATGGACAGGGCATCGGAGTGGCAGGTGGAGCTCCAGCTCCAGGGGGAGGCGGAGTCGGTGAACACCTGGCAGCTGTAGGTGCCCGAGTCAATGTCGAAGGCGTCGTTGATCCGCAGGCACAGGCGTCCGTTGCCGTGATCAATGTAACTGCAAGGGGTATTAATGCAAGTGCGATCAGTAGTTGTCACTGCGTGTGGCGAACACAAAGGGCGAGAGCGACGCTGTTATTCAATCGAGGCTAATCGTTCGAAAATGGGTGCTTATGAAACACCCAGTTGCGGTCAGCACACTCACATTGTTCTCACAAATTAATTGAAGTGAATAAAATTGCTTTATGTTGGGTTTAAATGGCTCGCTTAATGGCGAAAATTGCCTCTTCATAATTAAAATGATACAGTTGTTGTATTGAAATATTTCATATAGAAATAGCTGAGTTGAGATATTCTAGATGAGCTGTATCACAACAGAGTTACTCTATAATATCTTAATGAATTAAATAAAAAATGTTCTACAAAGATTCCAATATTAAATTAAAATAATAAATATTATAAATAATTACTATTATATAATAATAATCTTTAAACGTATTTTGTATCTAATCTTCGTCATTTTAAAAATATTTGATATCCTTATAAACCTAAATCTCATTGTTTAAAAATAAATTGATGGCACATATTTGATAAGAATTATTTTATAAATATTTGTAAACATCATTTGCAATCAAAAATATTTTATATGCTTAATATGAACTAAAATAAACTATGAAATGCAAAGATGGTCTGTATTTACCAACAAATACATACGTTATGCACATAATTGTTGATCAATTTCAGGTGTGCTAGAGATACTCACTTGAACTCATCACTGTCCGGTAGAATTTCGCCATTCCGCAGCCACACGTAGCTGTAGGGCTCGTCGCAATCGATGGCGCAGCACAGATCGATCACCTCGCCCTCCAGCGATTTAGTAATCTCAGGCAGTGGTTCCGTGATGACGGCGCGACGTCTCGGAATCTCCGCATTGGGCTCGTGGAAGGTGACTGCGGTGGAGCTGATCAGGGGATCGTGGTCGCCGCTAATGATGCAGGTGTACAGGCCCTCGTCCTCGCGCGCCACATTGTCCACGATCAGCAGGGCCACCGATTGCTCCTCCTGCAGCAGAATGTGCACTCGCTCCGACTCCTCCAGCTCCACGTTGTTGTGGTAGAACCTCACCGAGGGCACCGAGGAGCCCCGATAGCCACTTGCCAGAGCCATGCGTCCGCCAATAGCTGTGGGATAGAAGTAGGTATGAGATGCAGATTGGCATTTCTATGAATCTAAAAGGAAAGAATAGTTTAGTCTTAAGTGTGTCTTAATCTGGTTTGAGTTAACTATAAGTTAGAAGTCGAATTCTGAAACTCCTTTACTATTAAACAAATTACAAATGAAGTTCAATCTTCCACTGAACCATCACTTTATTTTCCACCCACCTGTGGATGGACCCATGATGCGCCTGTACAAGTGGGCGTTTCGGCGGGAGGAGGAGGCGCGCACGCTGCGCACGGAGGGCGACTTGGAGTAGCGGGAGCTGCGGATGACGTCCAAGCGGGCGGTGGCCTCGATCCGCCCGAAGTCGTTCTCTAGCGTGACGCGGTACAGGCCGGCGTCGTCGAAGGACACCTCGTCGATCTCGATGATGCGCAGGTCGTCGATCTCCTTGACGGCGATGCGCGGCGTGGGCGTGACGATGAGGCCGTCCTTGTCCCAGGTGGCCCACGGCGTGGGGTGTCCGGAGATGGCGCACTGGAAGCGCACGCTGTCGCCCTCCTCGACCACGCGGTTGTAGGGAATGGCCAGGAACTTGGGCGCCGTGATGGCGTTGCGGGCGTCACTTCGCCGGCGCTCCGAGATTCCGGACAGATCGATGCTGCTGGTGCGGTAGGATAGGCGCAGCGGAGAGAAGCTCCTGGCGGGCGTGGATCTTGGCGTGGAACGGGGCGTGGAGTGGGCGGACAGCAGGCCGCTGGGACGCGTTAGCTGGCGACTCAGCATGTTCTCCTTCTCCTCGGGCACGTCCACGATGATGCAGGCGGAGGAGAGGCTGCGGCCCACCGAGTTCTTCGCCACGCAGGTGTACTCGCCCTCGTCCTCGGGATACACGCGAGGAATGCTCAGCGTGGCCTTCGTGCCGTCGAAGGACATCACGTAGTCCCGGTCGCTGGGCACCACGTGCCCGTCCTTCTCCCAGATGATGAACGGCTCCGGATCGGCCTCGACGTGGCACTCCAGCGATATCGCATCCCCATCGCAACAGCGCAGGTTTCGCAGGTTGCGAACGAATCGGGGAAGCGTCTCGATGTTGCTGTGGATTGTTTGTGTTATTATTGTTAATATTATTTCTTTCTATTTTTTTTCTTCTGGTAATTTGTAAGCTAGTCACAATTATTACTAAGAACAAGAGTGAATCATAGAATTTTTTATAAAATTCATTTATAAACGAATCAAGATAAACTCACCCATGTCTCGTGTGCACTTTATCCATGCGGCTTTTGTTGAGTATATCTGGGGATAAATAAAATGTGATATATAATTTATATAATAAACGTAAACAAAGATAAGGGGAAATTTCAAAATTGGCGCCAACAGAAACTGCTTGTTAAAAGACAAGCAGTTCACACGGTTGCTGTCTTCGCTGTGCCTCGATATCCCATCAGCCGATAACAATTATCGACCTTATCCCAGCTCTAACATCCAATGTTTATTTTTAGCAAAGTGTTCTGCATTTTTTGCTGCTGATTTTTGGTAATAGAAAATGAGGGGCTTGATTATAGTGCCCATGGACCTGGAGCCCGGCTTCCGCAAGGCCGACATACACAATATACCCACTCTGAACAGCGGAATGGTGTTCAATTTCTGCCTATCCGCCGCCTCTGAGAATCCAAAACAAATGTGAGTTCCGTCCCTTTCGCACTTGTGTGGCATATACTAAATGTATTCCATTTCTCCCCTTAGTTCCACGGATAAAAATGATCTTTTAACAGATTACGTCCAGATGCGGAGGCACGGCGAAACCTGCGAACTGAAGGGACTCGTGTTCCCCGCCTCCGACTTTGCCAACACAGAATCGCACGCCAATGTGGCGCTCAAAGTCTTGGAAAGTGCCCGCATCATCACGGATGGCCAGTGCAGCCTGTGCCCCACTTCTGGTTAGGATTACCCTTTGCCCTGCTGTCACTAGCTTCTAATACATAAACCCATTCAGCTACCTGCGCCCACATTGTGGCCTTCACCTTCTGGCTGCTGAACAAAAGCACCGACCGAAGTCCATCCGCTGTGGTGAAGTTTTGGGGCCACGAACTGGAAAACCTGGTGCAGCCAGAGCCCACAACGGCCACTCGCATATGTGATATGGTACCCAAGGACGAGGTGCGACTGGAGAGCGAACTAAACTCCCAGGAGCTGAGCGCCAGCGAGGGACAGGCTTTCCTGGAGACCGTTCTAGAGGAACTGGCCACCTGCGGCAGGGATTCGGCTCTTTATCGGCAATGTGTGGACACCACCGATGAGTTCGAGCCCCTGTTCGTTCACCATGCGCTGCTCAGGGCAGCAGAGTACAACATCGTCGATCCGCCCACCTACGTGCAGCACATGGAGCAACTGGCTCAGACCGGAATCATCGAGAGCCTCTACGTGGTGACACGGGATCAGTACAAGTCCCGACTGTGGGTGGAGGTGCAGTACATGCGCATCCGTTGCTCCATGATGCACCTGATCATAAACCGCAAAAGTGCCGAGGATGACGATCAGATCTTCAACATGATGTTCTGCAAGGGCCGGGACAAGAACAACGAGGATCGCGTGCAGATGAAGCAGCACAAGCGATTCATATTGAAGCAGACGGAGAAGCTGGAGAACAAGAAGTATGTCGAGTGCGGACTGATCCTGCACGAGAGCTTCCCCTTTCTGTGCGCTGCCCCCGATGGCATCACGGACGATCACATCGTCGAAATCAAATCGCCAAAGACTGAGGAGGACTTCGAGAAGTACCTTGAGGCCCGCGAGTCCATAGCCCCCAAGTACATGGCCCAGATACAGATCCAGATGTTTGCGGCCAATGTGAAGAAGGCGCTCTACTGTGTGCTGAGTCCAACGTTCGAGGTCAACGGAGCTCTGCACTACGTTTGGGTGCAGGCAGACCCGGAATTCGTGTCCAGTCTGCTGGCCATGGCCGAGGAGTTCTGGCGCGACGTAGTCTTTCCCCGCCTTGTGAATATCTACCCGCAGTTCGGTTAATAAATGAAAGGTTTACCACTTACCTTTGGCGAATATTTGCAGCGATATTACAGCCTTGGCCTCGCCATGGCAATTGCTGGCTATCACGGAGTAGGTGCCGGTGAAGTCCAACTTGGCGCTGGGTATCTCCAGTCTGTACTCGGGTCCCTCGCCAATGCGCCGGAAGTGGGGCGCGTCCTTGTAGTACTCCGGCTGCGGGCGAAAGAAAACGTTGCGATGAGTGGTCTGGCACCTCAAGGTCACGTCGCCATGAGCGTCGTCTATAAGGACTTGTGCGGCTGTCGCAGATCATGAATCACGACTGTCTTTATACAAATATCGGTGCCGTTGACGCGGACGGCTCTGCTGTCTCGTTGTTATTATTGTGTTAAGCTTATGGCCATATAAGCGCAAAATTCAGTTTCGAGACTGTCGAATAGGAAAACTGGTAATGGGTATACGCTGCCCACCCTGACCTCCTACTCCTCCGGCTCCTCCTGCCTGCCTGCCTGCCTGCCTGCGCGCCTGCTCGCTTCCTTGGTCGACAGTGCGCACGACAGTGGCTAATAATATTTTTTATTTTTGCGCGGTTTTTTTCCTTTTTGGCTCGCGTAATTGTTTGTTGCGAACAAGCCTGTTATTTGATATGGGTTGAACTTGAATTAGCGTTTGACAGCGATTCGGATTTGTAAGATCTGTGGTCTTGTATAACGCGCACCGCTTCAGTGTGACGCACTTGCCCGTAATCCGAGCTAGCTGCCCCTGCGCTCTATTCTTCACGTGCTTTTGTAGCCACTTTGTTGCCGTATCGGGTTCCGCTGGGCTGGTTACCTCTGGGCGGGATGCTCCGCTTGTTTGGACACTTTGTACGCGCACTCGCGGATCAATTGAAAAAAATTCTATCCGCGCTAGCACTGTGGCAACTCAAAAATCGGTCTACTAAAGTGTCTGGCCCACTGGGAGTTGCCTTTTTATAGTGAACTTGGCGGAAATTGTGATGTATATTTCAACTTCCTGAAGCCAGTAGGGCCCACGTGGCTGCTGTTCACCTGAACTTGAGCCTCCGATAAGGCAACGGGTTTGGAAGCGCGAGGAGGTGGTGATTGGACGACCCACATCTGCTGACGCCGCGAGTGCAACTGACTGACCGACCGCCGGAGCACTGCGCATGCGCAACAAGCTGACTCTCGCGAAAAACGTCACATACTCACATTCAGAAAATCGCGCAGCCAAACGACTTCGGGCTTGGGATCGCCGACCACCTCGCAGAATATGATGACGTTGTCGCCCTCGTAGGCCTCGCTGGAGCGCGGCTTGACCACAAACAGGGGCTCCTTGGAATAACTTCGGGGAAATGTGTCATTAGTTGGGGCTATCTGCAAGGTCGCTCCGGTTTTCAAAAACTTAACCATTAATCAATTCTACCCTTAATTTAAGTATGTCGTTATAGGAAATGCTTTCAATATTAACTAGTAGTTAATAACTACTGCTATTAATATTGTATCTCTATAAAATAAAAAAATCTATAAAAACCATATTAACTAAATAACAATTTTTTGCATTTGAAAACCGGAACGAGATAATATCTTATTCAATACTCACGGCAGATCATCAGTCTTGATGCTGGGAATTTCCAGCTGACGTGGCTGAGCCATCGCCTTGTCCTCCTCCTCCTCAATTGCCACCCGGCAGATGGTCTCCACTTTGCCCACCACGTTGGATGCAACGCACACATAAATGCCGGCATCCCGAACCGTGGCCTCGGCAATGATCAGCTCCACAAATCCATTGGAGTCCAAGGTGGCGGTCAGTCGTCGACTGGGACGCAGACGCATTCCGTTGCGATGCCAGGTGACACCAACGGATGGATATGCCTCCACCTTCGTGGACAGGCGGATTTCGGAGCCCTCGCGGAAAATGTAGAAGGGATCCAAGGGCACGTAGAAGTCGGGTGAGATGTAGGCCCGGATGCCCTTGTCCACCACCAGCGTACAGTGGCAGGACACGGACCCTAGTTCGTTCTTGGCCAGGCAGGTGTAGGTACCGCTGTCGTCCAGCGTGGTGGCGGCAATTTCCAACGTGAAGAACTGTCCCTCGGCACTGATGAGATGCTTCCTACCGGTATGGATGGGCAGATCGTCCTTGTACCACAGGATCTCCGGCACGGGATAGCCGACAATCTGGCAGGTGAGCCGCACTGGGTAGGTGACCTGGACGCGACGATCCCTCAGGCGCATCGTGAAGATGGGCAGTGAGTCACCGACATCGGCCACATTGCGGCCATGGGCAATCTCCTTCAGTCGCGAGTCGGCCTCATAGATCCGCGAGTCGGAGACCACCTGGAGGCGGGCAAAGGTGGAGACTCTGCCCTTCGAGTTGGTGGCCTCGCAGGTGTAGCGGCCGGAGTCCAGTTCGCTGACCGTGGCGATGGTGAGGGCACAGGTGGAACCGATCTGCCGGATCTTGACGCGCTCCGAACTGCTGCTCAGCTGAATGCCATCCTTGAACCAGTTGACCTGCGGCCTCGGCGCTCCACGCATGTTGCACTGCAGGGTGAAGGAGGAGCCGAGCAGGGCCTTGGCCTGGCCCGGCAGGATCTTGACGAACTCGGGCAGGCACTCGACGCCACCCACTTGGAGTGGACTGCTGGTCTGGACGGTGGGTCCCCAGCCATACCGGTTCTTCGGCGTCACCCGGAAGTGGTACTCCACGTTGGCCTTCAGGTTAAATGCGTCGAAGGAGTTGATGGGCGTCAGGCCCAGCTCCCGCCAGTAGGCTCCGCCCTCGTGACCCACAACCCAGGCCTCAACCTTGTAGGCCATCACCGGTGCCGAGTTGGCGCTGACCGGCTTGCCCCATGACAACGAGATGTGGGTGGGTCCGGAGTCAACGACCAGGGGTTCGGTGGAAATGCAACCCGGTGGATCTGAGGGATGGTACACGAAAAAAAGAATCGTAAATGAATGAGGCTTAAATGGACTCGATGCTGCATCTTGGGATGACCTCAATTAAAACTCTTTACGCCCCGGAGAAATATTTTTTATTTTCTTGTTTCCACTACGTAAATGTATAAGCTGGATTGCTGTGCTTTATATAATACATTATTTATATATGTGATACGATAATAAAAGTAATTAAGTCAATCGTTCAGAAATACTAACAAAAGATAAATACAGGAATAGTTTTTGTGTGCTGGGTTGGGTTTCTACGATCTCACAGGAAATTTCTTTTGTCGTTTGATAGTTTGGTTTGTTGGGGCGATTAAACCGATCTGCAAGAGAGGCAAATAAGGCTATGTCTTATGGTGGAGATACAGAAGACAGATACGCCAACGGACCAGACGGAACACAACGGACTTTCACAAGGACTATCACAGGACCCTTACAACCACATGACCATATAACACCATGAAGAACTCACCTCTGAAGTACGAAGTGTCGCTGTAACTGTCCAGGGGAAGGCCCCAGCGTGGTTGCGTTGGAGTGGCAGAGCGAGCGCGCGGGTTTACCTATAAGTTTTGTAGTCAGAACGATATATTATATGGCTTTTGATTGAACACATAGAGTCAGGTCAGGAAAGTAGACTGAGAGCTAAGTATGAATAATTGTAATTGTATTTGGTGCTTGCTGAGGGAGGCGTTCGAAACTTGCAAAATAAATTGTATTAATAAGCTTTATTCGGATTCTTTCTTTTTGGGTATTTTAATCTGGAATAAGAGAAGAGAAGCAGAGAAGAGAGAAGAGAGAAGAGAATTGCAGCGGTTAGTAAGCGAAAGCGATAGAGGGACAGCCACAAGCAACAGAAAGAGAGCTACAAAGATCTTATAGGATCGGCAGATCTACAGATCCCTATCCCATAAGGACACAGATATGGATGTATATGTACCGTCACAGTGACGAATATCCTGTCAGTGCCAAAGTTGTTGCGGGCCACCACGAAGTAGGTGCCAGAGTCGGAGATCTGGGCTTGCTGCACAGAGAATCTTGTGTAGTCGTCGGACACCTCTTTGCTGACCCGGTCCGACTGGGTAATGTCCTTCGTGCCCTTCATGAAGGTGACTGCAAGACACAGAATCCATATAAGATATCACTCCAGATAAGGGTATGGTAATCCCGCTTACGCTTCGGTTTCGGATCGCCGGCAATGCGGAAGGACAGCGAGAAGGGATCACCCACGGCGATCTTCATCTCGGTGTCGGGTCGCGACAGGAACAACGGTGGACGCTCATCCTTCTCAGCTCCCACGGCCACGTCCACGTTGACATTGGACTCGATGCGACCGAAGGCGTTGGAGGCGCGGCAGGTGTAGGTGCCCTCAACCTCGGGACCGGCATTCATGATGGTCAGCGTGTAGACGCCCTTGTCGGCCAGGGCCTTCACATTGGGTCCATCCACCACGCGGCGGTCGCGCAGCCACTTCACCTCGATGGGTGTGCTGGTCTGCATGAACTCGGCCGAGATGGCCACGGTGCCGCCGTTGCAGACCGTCTGGTTGCCCAGGGGCAGCAGGAAGTGTGGCTTATTGGGGTCGCGGTGGAAGAATCCGTGCGTCTTCTGCAGCGAGTAGTTCTGGCGACCCTTGAAGTCTACCTGGTGGGAGATCTTGTTCTCGGCTCCCTCGTTCCTGGCCACGCACCAATAGATGCCCGAATCCTTTTCCGTGGGATTCACAATGGTCAGCTTCGCATAGCCATCGGCCTGGTCGCTCAGCTTGTACTTCTCGCTGGCCTCGATGGGTTCGGTGCCCTTGACCCACTGGATCTCGGGACGCGGCTGGCCACGTACGCGGCAATCCAGAACCAACTCATTCTCGTTGAGAGAATATGTGTCTGCAAGGGGAAGATAACTATTAGTTGGTTTTTGTACTTTCTATAAAAAAGGTGGTTAAACAAAAGCGGTTAGAACATCAAAGATCTAGAGAGGCGAAGATGAAGTCCGGAGCTCTTTCCAGACGGGTAATACCTCGGATGGGCTGCGTAAAAGTACTTGGCAACGTGGCCTCCTTGAAATTCTTGTAAACCCGGAGCTGGGCATGGGTTAAACTTTCGCCAAAGTCATTGGTGGCACAGCAGGTGTAGTTGCCACTGTCATCCGCCACCGCAGCAAAGATCTCCAGTGAAGCCTCTCCATTCAGGTAGAGCGTCTGATAGCGATTGTCTCCCCTGGGCAGAGGCTTGTGATTCTTCAGCCACTCGATGTGGGTGTTCTCGTCTCCCGACACGGCGCACACCAGTCGGAGATTGGCCCCCTCGGAAACAGTACGGTCGTGCAGTAGGGTGTTGAACAGCGGCTTTGCCTTGCCCACGCTGCGCAGGACACGATCTCCGGCTCGATGGAGCTCTCCATTGCCGTTCACCTGGGTGCCGGCACTCAAGTGCGACTGACTACGTGACCAGTGAGAGCTATCATAATCGCTTATACTGGTAATCTCCTCCTGGCTAACGTTAATCAGGCGCTTCAGATCTGCCGCCTTAATGGTGGTGCTGGTCGAGTCAATCCGATCCTCGTGCTCGGCATAGCAGGCGAAGATACCGCAGTCGGAGGATATGGGATTGCGAATAATCAGTTTCCTTACACCGCCGGGCTCTTCGATTGCCCTGTACCGGTTATTGCATATGGAGTGGTCATCGCGCATCCAACTGACATTGGGCCTTCCGTTGACCTGGCAACTAAGCACAATCTCATTTCGCTGGGCATCGTAGGATTCTGAAAGGAAAGCCCAGTCAGCTGATAAAGCTAAAAAGATCTAGATCTAGATAGTTACCTGTTATGCCACTGGAGAAGCTCTGCGGCAGACTTCCAGTGGATTGATCTAGGACACTTAGTTGGCCAGCACTCTCGACAGTTTGCCGGCTGTTCTTCACCACGCATCTGTAGTGGCCACTGTCCTCCACTCGGGCATCGTAGATCTCTAGACTGATGGCTCCGTTAATGTTATAGATCTTGTGGCGAGCATCCTTGGTCACACGCTCCTCGTTCCTCAGCCAGTGGACGTCCTCGCTGATGCCAGTCACATAGCAGATGAGCTGTGCCTTGTTGCCACTGCCAATGGTCATGGCCTTTAAACTGGTCTCTAAATTCAGTCGCAACTTGGCCTCCCGAGCCTTAGCCTTGGCGGCAGCATTGTCGCTCGCCGAGGCAGGTGCGGACTCCTCCCGTTTGATCTCCTGGATGACCTTGTCAATTGGCTTCTTTTCAGTTGTTCGCTCTCTAACGTAGTCGGAGGCCTGGACAAACTTGCTGATCTTCATCTGCCCGTTCTCGCTCTCCGCATAGCAGGTGTACAGGCCGGAATCGTTGCTGCCGAAGTTGTTGATGGTAAGGAGCTTCACTCCGTCGCTTTGCTCAGCATACTGGTACTTGGAGCCCTCAATGGGCAGTAGGGTGTTATCCCTTTGCCAGTAAATGTGGGGCTTGGGGCTGCCTGACACCTTGCACTCCAAAGTGAGCTGATTTCCCTGGGAATGATATGCGTCTGAAACATGGACGTAGATAAAGAGACAAGACCCAAGACAAATAAGACAAAGTACTATAAAATGGATAGGATGGGGTGCAATTGGTTGTTAGTTTGCTTAAAGACTAGCTAGGGCTACAAATATAGATACACATACTCAAAGATACAAAGACTTTCACCTGGACGCACTCAGTTGGGGGAAACCCACCATTACGCAGAGCGTCCTACCTTTGATACCCACTACAAAGGTGGGCGAAATAACCTCCGGTTTGCCCGTGCTGTACACAAACAAATTGCAGGTGCTCACGATTTCGTTTTCACTTCCCCTGACCCGCAAAGTGTACTCTCCGGCATCCTCTTCCGTGACCCCCACGAGGTTCAACCATGCGATGCCGTCCTGCATGGACATCTTGCTCCTCGGTCCAAAGGCTATCGGTTGGTCACCGAAGAACCACTTGGCCGTTGGCTCTGGTCCATCGATATTTACCATCCACTTCACATTGCTGCCCGATTTCACCGTTCGGTTGGAGAGGAAGTTCCTGAAGTAGAGGCGCTTCCTTAGGTCCGGCGGTGGTGGCACCTCACGTCTAGAGCTGGCCTGCTCCTCCTCATCCGGCTTGGGCTTCCTGCGGCGCTTCTCGCCACCCTCGGCGGCCCCGCCACCTTCGGCGCCTTCTTCTCCAGCCGGAGGTGCCTCCTCATCGCCGGCCGGACGTGGAGGTCTACCCTCCCGTGGTGGCGAGATGCGTGGTGCCCTCACTCGTGGCTCCACAGTGATCATGTGGACAATCTCCGTCTTGCCCTCGCGATTCTCCGCCTGGCACACATACTTGCCGCTGTCCGACGCCTTGGGATGGCTGATGAACAGCTCACAAGTGCCGTCGTCGTGGTCCACCTGCTGGTACTTGTCGCTGTTCTCAATCTTGACGCCATCCTTCACCCACGTGACCGAGGGAGTGGGCAGTCCGCGCACATGTACGTCCAGCTGCAGTTCGTTGATCTTGCCGTGCATCGTGTCCTTGATGTTGCGCGTGAAGGTGGGTGGCACGTCACCTGTGCCCGGATCCTCGAAGACCTCCAATCGGCACGAGGTGGACGCCTCACCGGTCTCGTCACGACCCCAGCACTTGTACTCGCCGTTGTCCTCGGCGGTAGCGCTTGCGATCTCCAGAAGGCACAAGCCCTCGCTGTATCTGCCCCTGATCTTGGGCGAGTTCTGGATCTGCTCGCCGTCCTTGAACCACTTGACTTGCGGCTCCTTGGCCTCCAGGAAGCAGGAAATCTTAACCTTGGATCCCTCGGCCACCACGCGATCTCGCATCGAAGTGCTGAAGTGGATTGCGATGTTCTTTTCGCGACGCTTGCTCGACAAGCTGGCGGTATCGGAGGCGTAGTCGGTGGCATAGGCCGAGGAGTCATCCTCCTCCTTGCGTCCTCGCTTCTTGGCCTTGCCGTCCTCTGCCTCTAACTCCGCCTCGGCGGCAGGCTTTTTCTCCACCGGCTTCTCCACCTCCTTGGGACGAAGCAGGCTCTTGTCTGCATGGAACACGCCGTGGATGTTGTCCGAGATGTGATGGGCCTGACCCTCGAAGAGCACATAGTGCGAGATTTCCATCTTGCCGGCGCGACTCTCCGCCTTGAGCACATACTTGCCGGAGTCCTTGTTGTCCGGCCGATCAATGATGAGTTCACGGGTGCCGTCCTGGTGCTCGATGAGCTGGTAGCGACCGCCGCTCTGGATCTCGATGCTGTCCTTGAACCACTGGACCTCCGGCGTGGGCTGGCCCCTCACAGCCGTCTCTAGGATCAGCTCGTTGGTGTTCAGGTGATAGGTCTCTACGAGAGAGAGAAACACCGAGATGGGTTACATAACAGAGCACATCCCGAAAAAAAGCCATTGCATAAGGGCGGCGATCAATGGCATTGCACAATCATACACATCTCGATTGCTAAATATAAGCGGTTCGATCCGATCGATCGGACACACTCATCCATCGATACCCAATACCTTACCTTTAAGAGAGCGAATGAAGACGGGCTGCACATCCGTGTTGACCTTCGCCTGGTAGACATGTAACATGGCGGAGGTGGTGATCTTGCAATGCTCATTTTGGGCAATAATCGTATAGGTGCCCGAGTCCTCCACCTGGGCATTGGTAAATTCCAGCACTGCCAGGCTGTCGCGGTTCATATTGCGAATGTTGGGTCCATAGGTGACATTTTGGTCATCCTTCTGCCACTTGATCATCGGCTCTGGTCCGCCAATGACGGCCTGCAACTTTACCTTGGAGCCCTCGGCCACGTACCGATTGGACAGGTTGACCGTGAAGTACAGCATCTGCTTCGGCGAAGGATCCGGCATCCGGCTGCGGCGCTCGTAGCCACCATCTCCTCCAGCCTCCGGTTCGTCGTCCTTCTTCTTCTTCTTGCCCTTGGCCTTGGGGCCCTCGGCTGACTCGCCTCCTTCCTGCATGGCAATGGCGGACAGGATGCTCGAACGACGCGACGTGTGGGTGGTGTCGACGACAACCGTGTGGGTGGTCGACTGAGTGCCCAGTTTGCTCTTGGCGGTGCACACGTAGATGCCGTTGTCATTGATCGTCGGCTTGTTGATAATCAGCTCGCAAATGCCGTCCAAGTGCTCGATCTGCACCACCCGATCGTCGAGCACCACGGGTATCTGGTCCTTGGTCCACGAGATCTCTGGTCGGGGGTTGCCCCGCACCTTCGTATCGAGAATCAGATCGTTTTGCGAGGCATGGTACACATCTGAGAACAAAGTCAATCAATCAATTTGGCTATTTTCGTACGCGATCGACCTCAATTGAGGCACCAGAACATCGACACACGACGGACACACATGGACATGAGATCGTGTAACCGACAACACTTGGACACCGAGCACACCACAGCACACACAGAACGGGGGGATTAGGATACCTCGCAGCGGAAGGGCGAAAATGGGCTCCGACTCGTCACCATCTGCCTGTGCCGCGTACACCTTGAAGTAGCAAGAGGTCTCGATCTCACTGAGATCGTTTTTGGCCACACACTTGTAGACACCGGAATCGGCGCCGGTCACGTTGCTGATCTCGATGATGGCCTTGCCCTCCTCGGACAGGTTCTTGATGTTGCCGCCCACCACCACCCACTTATCGTCCTTCATCCAGCGGGTATTGGGAGAGGGTCCAATCACCGTGGCCACGAACTTAACCGTGGAACCCTCGAGCGCCATGCGATCGCGCAGCTGGGTGGCAAATGCCAACTTCTGCTTGGCAGGCACCAGCTTTTCTGGGGTGGCCCTCGCCGGATGCAGGCGCTGCTGCTCCTCCTCCGCCTCCGCCCTCCTTTGGTCAGAGTCAGCCTTCGACTTGAGAGCCTCATCCATGGCCTTCTTGGCCTGCTTCAAGCTGTCTAGCTGGATCTTGTCACGGGCATGGAAGATGCCGGGCACATGGTAGTGCAGGTTGCGGGCCACCTCGACCGTGTGGTTGATCTGCACCTCTCCGCTGGAGTTGAAGGCCTTCATGGTGTAGATACCGCCATCCTTGTTGCCCGGCTTGTAGATCAGCAGCTTGCACACGCCGTGTGCTTCCTCTAGCATGGTGAATTTGTAGCTAGGCTTCACTTGGAAGGCGCCGCGCCACCAGGTGATCACCGGTCGCGGGTAGCCGTGAACGTGGCACTCGATGGTCAGCTCATCGTCGCGCAGATGGTAGTACTCTGAAATGGGCAATTAGAAGATCTTAGCAGGGCCACGTAATCCCAAGGGCCGACAAATACCTTTGATGTACTGAATGGAAGGGGGTTTGGGTTCGTCCTTGAAAATTTCATAGACGGTCACAATGCAAGACGAAGACGTCTCGTCGTTCTGGTTCGAGATCACGCACGAGTACTCCCCGGAGTCCAGGATGGTGGTGTTGAGAACCTCCAGCACTAGGATGTTATTGTTATTGATGATGCGGTGGCATCCGTCGCGCTCCAGCTGCTTGCGGTTGTGGAACCACTTGGCAGACAGCTCGGGACCGTCAACGGCGCAGGCCAGGCGCACACTTTGGCCGGCCTCGACGGCTCGATCGGACAGGAAGTTGATGAACTTGGGATTCCTGGCCTGTTCCCGACGGCGCTGCCAGTCGGCGTCGCGTTCCTTCTCGCTGATCCGCTTGGCCTGGCTGTATTTGCGCATCTGCTGCATGAATTCCTCGCCTTCGACGGCGGCGATGCGCTGCCAGCGCTCCTCCTCGTGGGGATCGGGGCGGACAAAGTCGTCGGAGGAGTCGCTGCCGCGCCGCTTCTCCTTCTTCTTCTTTGGATCGACCTCCTCCTCCTCCTCCTCTTCGGGCTCGTGTTCTTCGACGTCTTCCTCGGGATACTCTTGGTCCTGGTCCTCGTCGCCGTATCCAGCCTCAGTGCCCTCATCACCCTCCTCGCCCAAGGCGGATGGTTCCTCCTCCTCTTCCTCAGCCTCAGCCTCCTCCTGAGCCCGCTGTTCGGCCTCCAGACGCTCCTGCTCCTCCTTTTCGGCTTGAAGGCGCTTCTGGCGCTCCTCGAAGGTCTCGCCCTTGGGCTTGGCCCTCGCAGCCGCCTCCTCGGCGGCCTTGGCTGCTGCCTTCGCCTGCTCTTCCATCTGGAGCACCATCTTGCTCTTCTTCGGCGGCGGCTTGGCCTGCTGCTGTTGCTGCTCGAACATCTTCTTGCTGGCCTTTTGGCCGCCGCCGATCTCCAGTTTCAAGGTCAACTTCGGACTAGGAGACTTCTCCTTCTTTTCCTTCTTCTTGGGCGGAGCCTTCTTCTTGCCCTTTTTGACGGGCTCATCGTCATCGAAGTCGACACTGTCTTCCCTATCGTCAGCGCCTAAGTCGCTCAGATCCTCGCCATCCTCGGCGCCGGAAGGACTCATGTCCTTGTCGATGGACTTGCGCTGGACGCGCGGCTTTCTGGCCTTCTTCTCCTTCTTCTTCGGCTTGACCTCCTCAATGATCTCCTCCTCCTCGACCTCCTCATACTCCTCCACAACGTAGATAACCTCAACGTTGGACACATCCATTACGGCAGCGCGATCGATCACCGACAAATCGGACGTTATGTAACGCACGGGCTTTTGCACGTCCAACGGCTCGGAAATATCCATTACGAGGGCGCGATCGAACACGGCGATGTTGCAGGTGGTCTGGCTTTTGATGTCCCTGCCCAGTTCGAAGGGCGTTTTCTCCTTCTCCTCACGCTTCAGGAATGGAGTTATGCTGCGCCATGTCGACGGTGTGGCACTGCGTCGCGTCATGTAGAGGGTGAACGGGGTCTGACTCCTGCCATGGATGGGCGTGGCACTGCGTCCACGCAGGCTGCCAGGAGTCGGAGACTTAAGCTTGCGCTTCTTTTGCGTCGGCACCTGCAGGGTATCCTGGGCAGATGCCCCCTCCGGTTCGGCCGAGGCCCGTGGCTCGATATCTCCGTTCTCCGTTTCGCCCATTTCGGATCGTTTTCGTACGGCCTCTTTCGGTTTTTGGATAAGGATAAAACTCGTAAATGAAAACCGAAAAAATTGATATCCGTCCGAGTCGTATATGTATGACTTTCTAAATCAATATATATAGCCCGCAACGGTTCGATCGATATTATTGGGACGTAAGACGTCCGTTCGATGCAAAAGAAGATTCACGACTGTCACCGAACGTGGTGAAAATTTCGAAAACACATTCCTTCTCGAATCGATCGGATGGGATCGGATCAGATCGATCTTAGTCCCCAATTGATTGTTATGCTAAGAACAATTTTACGAATTCTGTTTTGTTCGCTGCCGACGTTGCACAAACACACGCATGCATATTGATTGCCAAAATGCGATTCTATTTAAATACCAGGCACTTTTTTGTATTGAACTCAGGCAGTAAACGAAATTATATAAATGAGAGCACGGCTGCCATTCGAATTAAATGAGCTATTTAAAGGGAAGTCTATTTAAATGCGATGATAAAGTGCCGCATTTACCTTAATCTCTGAGCACTTGCCATATTTGCGAACCGAAAGTGCGAAACGATTTGTTAGTCAAGAAGTAAATGCGACCGACATATCATAAAGTTCGCGATTTATTCTAGCCTTACGAACTAGCTTCCTATATACTAAGTCTATGGTACATACAAATACGTACAAGCGAATGCAAGGTGCACAGTGCGAAATAAAATAAATATCTGCATTCGCCATTAAGCACTAATTAAGTTTAAAATTCGGGCATTGGATCACTGGGTAGAGGCACTTACCTCGAATGTTGCGTGTAAATATTGGCGGAGTGCCAAATTTACTTGAAGGTGCTTCGTATATAGTCACAAGACAGCTAGTTTCGACTTCTCCATTTTGATTGGACGCTATGCAGCGGTAAATGCCAGAGTCACTAAGTTCGACAGATTTAATTTCAAGGCACGACAGTCCGTCGTTCAATGTCCTCTTGTACTTGGCACCATTCTCGATGGGGCAGTTCTCCTTGAACCACTGCACGCTCATGTCGTGACCCGATAGCCCACAAGTCAACTTGAGGTCGCTGCCTGACGCCGTGTTACGGTTGGTCAGTTGGATGTCCACAGTTGGCTTCCGCTTGGCACTTCGGGACTCCTTTCTGTCCTTGTATTCTGATCCCATAGACTTGTAAGCTTGGAAGCTAACAGAGTCGGCAGTTTCTTCAGCATCGTACAGCTTTCGTTTCGGAATAACTGATTCCTCATCCAGGACTGTCGTCCTTTCAACTTTACCGTCATTGACGTCGTCTATTTTGTTTACCTTATTTTTCTCGTCTGCAGCGATCTCAGTCTGTTTTTGGTTCTTGTCTTCCAATTTTTCTTCTTCGATCGGTTTCTTCTCCGAAGCCTTCGCTTTCTTAGACTTAGCATCAGAGTCCTTAACCTCGCCCTTCTGGCTTTCTTGCATCTTTTCTTCGGATATCTTTTCTGCAACCACCTCGGAAGCTTCTGCCTTTTGAGTTTTCTTGTCAGCAGCAACTTCAACCTGTTTTTGGTTCTTGTCATCCAATTTTTCCTCTTCGATCGGTTTCTTTTCCGAAGCCTTTACTTTCTTAGACTTAGCATCAGAGTCCTTAACTTCGGTCTTCTGGCTTTTTTCCACCTTTTCTTCGGATATCTTTTCTGCGACCACCTCGGAAACTTCTGCCTTTTGAGTTTTTTTGCCAGCAGCAACTTCAACCTGTTTTTGGTTTTTGTCTTCCAATTGTTCTTCTTCGATCAGTTTCTTCTCCGAAGCCTTCGCTTTCTTAGACTTTGCTTCAGAGTCCTTAACTTCGGTCTTTTGTCTTTCTTCCACCTTTTCTTCGGATATCTTTTCTGCAACCACTTCGGAAACTTCTGCCTTTTGAGCTTCCTTGTCAGCAGCAACTTCAGCCTGTTTTTGGTTCTTGTCTTCCAGTTTTTCTTCTTCGATCGGTTTCTTCTCCGAAGCCTTTGCTTTCTTAGACTTAATTTCAGAGTCCTTAATTTCGGCCTTCTGGCTTTCTTCCACCCTTTTTTCGGATATCTTTTCTGCAACAACCTCGGAAGCTTCTGCCTTTTGAGCTTTCTTGTCAGCAGCAACTTCAGCCTGTTTTTGGTTCTTGTCTTCCAGTTTTTCTTCTTCGATCGGTTTCTTCTCCGAAGCCTTCGCTTTCTTAGACTTTGCTTCAGAGTCCTTAACTTCGGTCTGTTGTCTTTCTTTCACATTTTCTTCGGATATCTTTTCTGCAACCACCTCGGAAGCTTCTGCCTTTTGAGCTTTCTTGTCAGCAGCAACTTCAGCCTGTTTTTGGTTCTTGTCTTCCAGTTTATCTTCTTCGATCGGTTTCTTCTCCGAAGCCTTTGCTTTCTTAGACTTAGTTTCAGAGTCCTTAATTTCGGTCTTCTGGCTTTCTTCCACCCTTTCTTCGGATAACATTTCTGCAACCACCTCGGAGACTTCTGCCTTTTGAGTTTTCTTGTCAGCAGCAACTTCAACCTGTTTTTGGTTTTTGTCTTCCAGTTTTTCTTCTTCGATCGGTTTCTTCTCTGAAGCCTTCGCTTTCTTAGACTTAATTTCAGAGTCCTTAACTTCGGTCTTCTGGCTTTCTTCTACCTTTTCTTCGGATATATTTTCTGCAACCACATCGGAAACTTCTGCCTTTTGAGTTTTCTTGTCAGCAGCAACTTCAGCCTGTTTTTGGTTTTTGTCTTCCAATTTTTCTTCTTCGATCGGTTCCTTCTCCAAAGCCTTCGCTTTCTTAGACTTTGCTTCAGAGTCCTTAACTTTGGTCTTCTGGCTTTCTTCCACCATTTCATCGGATATCTTTTCTGCAACCACCTCGAGAACTTCTGCCTTTTGAGCTTTCTTGTCAGCAGCAACTTCAGCCTGTTTTTGGTTCCTGCCTTCCAGTTTTTCTTCTTCGATCGGTTTCTTCTCCAAGGCCTTTGCTTTCTTAGACTTAGCTTCTGAGTCCTTAATTTCGGGCTGCTGGATTTCTTCCACATTATCTTCGGATATCTTTTCTGCAACCACCTCGGAAACGTCTGCCTTTTGAGCTTTCTTGTCAGCAGAAACTTCAGCCTGTTTATGGTTCTTGTCTTCCAGTTTTTCTTCTTCGATCGATTTCTTCTCCGAAGCCTTTGCTTTCTTAGACTTTGCTTCAGAGTCCTTAATTTCGGCCTTCTGACTTTCTTCTACCTTTTCTTCGGATATATTTTCTGCAACCACCTCGGAAACTTCTGCCTTTTGAGTTTTCTTGTCAGCAGCAACTTCAGCCTGTTTTTGGTTCTTGCCTTCCAGTTTTTCTTCTTCAATCGGTTTCTTCTCCGAAGCCTTTGCTTTCTTAGACTTAGTTTTAGAGTCCTTAATTTCGGTCTTCTGGCTTTCTTCTACCTTTTCTTCGGATATCTTTTCTGCCTTTCGGCTTTCTTCGAAGATTTCCTTTGAAATCTGATCAGTAGCAGCGATTTCTTTTTGGCTCACTTTACCCAATTCTAGCTCTTTGATTGACTCTTGACATTGTTCGCCTGTCAGTTGTTTTAAGTCTTCAATAATATTCAGAATGTTTTGCGTTACAACTTTAATTTTTCCATTGATTACGGCAGTATGTAGTTGACCTTCTTTTTTCTCAATATAGTCATATTCGGTAAGTAATAAGGTTTTAATTTGTTCTATTCTTGGTTTCAGTATTTCTGTCTTTTCGTCTAACAAGTCATCAAGGATAACGAAAATATCCATTAAACTCTGTTGCAAGCTAATCATTTTTTCCGATGATTTATCAACATGTGTTTCTGATTGAATTTTATTGGAAACTCTCTCCAGATTTACAAGCTTAGGGATTAATAGCGATGGCTTGGTGAACATATTACAGTCGTCGATAAGCTGAATAGCGGCTTTTGTTAAAATCACGTTAGTTCTAATTTCTTTGAGATAGTTGAGCATAACTTGCTCAGTTGCTTCGGGGCAGGCATCGCACAGTGATTCAATGAATAATTCAAAAAGTTTTTTATTTTTTTGATCTGAGGCTTTTGTTCCAGTGAAAGTGTAAGCTATGTGGTCTCTTATTTTTAACATTAGTTTGGCTACTGCGTCAATATCTTCAAGGTTATTTATAGTATATTGACTTTCTGCCAAAATGGCATTGTTACTAGGAATAACTTCCTGTGATAGTTTCATAAATATGACATTCAAATTCGTTAGTCTTTCTTTTTGGGATTTCGCTTTCTTTTCTTCCAGGACTTGCTTCTCTACACTCTTTGCCTTCTCTATTTTAGATTCTGAACCCTTTGTTTCACACTTTTTGGAATCTTCAACCTTTTCTTCATATATTTTCTCAGCAACGACTTCAGTTACTTCTGTTTTTTGAGATTTTTGTTCGAGAGCTGTTTCAGCTTGCGTTTGACCCTCAACTTCGATTTGCTTTTCTGCCAGGACTAGTTTCTCTACAGCCCTTGCCATCTCAGGTTTCTTTGGTTTATCTTGCAATGTCTTCTCCACAACGATCTCAGATACTTCTCGTTGTTGGGAGTTCTGTCTCACATCCTTGTCAACGTGCCTTTGAGCCTCAACTTCCATTTGCTTTTCCTCTAGTATTTGCTTCTCCAAAGCTTCAGCCTTCTGTGATTTGGTTTCCACTTCCTTTATTTCAGGCTTTATAGATTTTTCGATATTTTCTACTGATGTTTTCTCCGCAACGACCTCAGTTACTTCTGGTTTCTGGGATTTCTGATCAACATCTTTGTTAGCTTGTTTTTGAGCTTCAACTTCCATTTGCTTTTCTTCCAGGATTTGCTTCTCCAAAGCTTCAGCCTTCTGTGATTTGGTTTCCGTTTCCTTTATTTCAGGCTTTATAGATTCTTCGATATTTTCTTCTGATATTTTCTCAGCAACGACCTCAGTTACTTCTGGTTTCTGGGATTTCTGATCAACATCTTTGTTAGCTTGTTTTTGAGCTTCAACTTCCATTTGCTTTTCTTCCAGGATTTGCTTCTTCAAAGCTTCAGCCTTCTGTGATTTGGTTTCAGTTTCCTTTATTTCAGGCTTCATCGATTCTTCGATATTTTCTTCTGATATTTTCTCAGCAACGACCTCAGTTACTTCTGGTTTCTGGGATTTCTGATCAACATCTTTGTGAGCTTGTTTTTGAGCTTCAAGTTCCATTTGCTTTTCTTCCAGGATTTGCTTCTCCAAAGCTTCAGCCTTTTGTGATTTGGTTTCCGTTTCTTTTATTTCAGGCTTTATCGATTCATTGATATTTTCTTCTGATATTTTCTCAGCAACGACATCAGTTACTTCTGGTTTCTGGGATTTCTGATCAACATCTTTGTCAGCTTGTTTTTGAGCTTCAACTTCCATTTGCTTTTCTTCTAGGATTTGCTTCTCCAAAGCTTCAGCCTTCTGTGATTTGGTTTCCGTTTCTCTTATTACTGGCTTTATAGATTCTTCGATATTTTCTTCTGATATTTTCTGGGCAACGACATCAGTTTCTTCTGATTTCTGGGATTTCTGATCAACATCTTTGTCAGCTTGTTTTTGAGCTTCCACTTCCATTTCCTTTTCTTCCAGGATTTGCTTCTCCAAAGCTTCAGCCTTCTGTGATTTGGTTTCCATTTCCTTTATTTCAGGCTTTATAGATTTTTCGATATTTTCGTCTGATATTTTCTCCGTAACGACCTCAGTTTCTTCTGGTTTCTGGGATTTCTGATCAACATCTTTGTCAGCTTGTTTTTGAGCTTCAACTTCCATTTGCTTTTCTTCCAGGATTTGCTTCTCCAAAGCTTCAGCCTTTTGTGATTTGGTTTCAGTTTCCTTTATTTCAGGCTTTATAGATTTTTCGATATTTTCGTCTGATATTTTCTCCGTAACGACCTCAGTTTCTTCTGGTTTCTGGGATTTCTGATCAACATCTTTGTTAGCTTGTTTTTGAGCTTCAACTTCCATTTGCTTTTCTTCCAGGATTTGCTTCTCCAAAGCTTCAGCCTTTTGTGATTTGGTTTCCGTTTCTTTTATTTCAGGCTTTATCGATTCATTGATATTTTCTTCTGATATTTTCTCAGCAACGACCTCAGTTTCTTCTGGTTTCTGGGATTTCTGATCAACATCTTTGTCAGCTTGTTTTTGAGCTTCAACTTCCATTTGCTTTTCTTCCAGGATTTGCTTCTCCAAAGCTTCAGCCTTCTGTGATTTAGTTTCAGTTTCCTTTATTTCAGGCTTAATAGATTTTTCGATATTTTCGTCTGATATTTTCTCCGTAACGACCTCAGTTTCTTCTGGTTTCTGGGATTTCTGATCAACATCTTTGTCAGCTTGTTTTTGAGCTTCAACTTCCATTTGCTTTTCTTCCAGGATTTGCTTCTCCAAAGCTTCAGCCTTCTGTGATTTGGTTTCAGTTTCCTTTATTTCAGGATTTATAGATTTTTCGATATTTTCGTCTGATATTTTCTCCGTAACGACCTCAGTTTGTTCTGGTTTCTGGGATTTCTGATCAAGACCTTGGTCAGCTTGTTTTTGAGCGTTAGTTTCCATTTGCTTTTTTTCCAGGATTTGCTTCTCCAAAGCTTCAGCCTTTTGTGATTTGGTTTTCGTTTCTTTTATTTCGGGCTTTATAGATTCTTCGATATTTTCTTCTGATATTTTCTCCGCAACGACTTCAGTTACTTCTGGTTTCTGGGATTTCTGATCAACATCTTTGTCAGCTTGTTTTTGAGCTTCAACTTCCATTTGCTTTTCTTTCAGGATTTGCTTCTCCAAAGCTTCAGCCTTCTGTGATTTGGTTTCCGTTTCCTTTAGTTTTGGCTTAATAGATTCTTCGATATTTTCTTCAGATATTTTCTCAGCAACGACCTCAGTTACTTTTGGTTTTTGGGATTTCTGATTAACATCTTTGTCAGCTTGTTTTTGAGCTTCAACTTCAATTTGCTTTTCTTCCAGGATTTGCTTCTCCAAAGCTTCGGCCTTCTGTGATTTGGTTTCCGTTTCTTTTATTTCCGGCTTTATCGATTCTTCGATATTTTCTTCTGATATTTTCTCAGCAACGACCTCAGTTACTTCTGGTTTTTGGGATTTCTGATCAACATCTTTGTCAGCTTGTTTTTGAGCTTCAACTTCCATTTGCTTTTCTTCCAGGATTTGCTTCTCCAAAGCTTCAGCCTTTTGTGATTTGGTTTCCGTTTCTTTTATTTCAGGCTTTATCGATTCATTGATATTTTCTTCTGATATTTTCTCAGCAACGACCTCAGTTTCTTCTGGTTTCTGGGATTTCTGATCAACATCTTTGTCAGCTTGTTTTTGAGCTTCAACTTCCATTTGCTTTTCTTCCAGGATTTGCTTCTCCAAAGCTTCAGCCTTCTGTGATTTAGTTTCAGTTTCCTTTATTTCAGGCTTAATAGATTTTTCGATATTTTCGTCTGATATTTTCTCCGTAACGACCTCAGTTTCTTCTGGTTTCTGGGATTTCTGATCAACATCTTTGTCAGCTTGTTTTTGAGCTTCAACTTCCATTTGCTTTTCTTCCAGGATTTGCTTCTCCAAAGCTTCAGCCTTCTGTGATTTGGTTTCAGTTTCCTTTATTTCAGGATTTATAGATTTTTCGATATTTTCGTCTGATATTTTCTCCGTAACGACCTCAGTTTGTTCTGGTTTCTGGGATTTCTGATCAAGACCTTGGTCAGCTTGTTTTTGAGCGTTAGTTTCCATTTGCTTTTTTTCCAGGATTTGCTTCTCCAAAGCTTCAGCCTTTTGTGATTTGGTTTTCGTTTCTTTTATTTCGGGCTTTATAGATTCTTCGATATTTTCTTCTGATATTTTCTCCGCAACGACTTCAGTTACTTCTGGTTTCTGGGATTTCTGATCAACATCTTTGTCAGCTTGTTTTTGAGCTTCAACTTCCATTTGCTTTTCTTTCAGGATTTGCTTCTCCAAAGCTTCAGCCTTCTGTGATTTGGTTTCCGTTTCCTTTAGTTTTGGCTTAATAGATTCTTCGATATTTTCTTCAGATATTTTCTCAGCAACGACCTCAGTTACTTTTGGTTTTTGGGATTTCTGATTAACATCTTTGTCAGCTTGTTTTTGAGCTTCAACTTCAATTTGCTTTTCTTCCAGGATTTGCTTCTCCAAAGCTTCGGCCTTCTGTGATTTGGTTTCCGTTTCTTTTATTTCCGGCTTTATCGATTCTTCGATATTTTCTTCTGATATTTTCTCAGCAACGACCTCAGTTACTTCTGGTTTTTGGGATTTCTGATCAACATCTTTGTCAGCTTGTTTTTGAGCTTCAACTTTTATTTCCTTTTCTTCCAGAATTTGCTTCTCCAAGGCTTTAGCATTCTTTAACTTGGTTTCAGTTTCCTTTATTTCAGGTTTTATAGATTCTTCGATGTTTTCTTCTGATATTTTGTTAGCAGCGACCACGGTTTCTTTTGTTTTCTGGGACTCCTGTTTGAAATCTTTGTCAGCTTGCTTTTGGGTCTCAATTTTCAATTGCTTTTCATCAGTTGCGCCAATCTCAGACTTCTGTCCTTCTATTAAGTGGTCTACCACGTCTTCTGCCTTCTCTTCTGCTTCTTTGATTCCAAGTGCTTCATTATTTTGGTTTTGTTTTTCTATAAAATCTTTAAAATCTTCACAAATGGTAAGAATTTTTTGCGTTATAATTTCTATTTTTCCATGAACTACAGCAGTATTAAGTTGACCTTGTTTCTTCTCTATATAGTCATATTCGGAAAGCAATAATTTCTTTATATCTTCTATCTTAGGATTTATTGTTTCCGTCTTTTTATCTACAAGATCATCTAGTATTATAAAAATGTCCATTAAATTCTGCTGTAGACAAATCATTTTTTCGGATGACTTATCAATATTTAGTTCCATTTGAGTCTTTTCTGAAATTCTTTCCAAGTTAACCAATTTAGGCACTAATAGAGATGGCTTTGTGAACATGTTGCTATCGTCTATTAGTTGAATAGCGGCCTTTGTTAAAATAACGTTGGTTTTAATTTCTTTAATACAGTTTTGAATAACTTGCTTAGTAGCATCTGGGCAAGCAGCGAAGAGAGATTCAATAATTTCTTCAGCAAGTTCTTTGTCTGCCTGTTCCTCTGGGGGCTTACCATCATAAGTGTGAACTATATGCTCCCTTAGTTTAAATATCAATTTTGAAACTTTGTCGATATCATTAATATTATCGAGAATATCTTGGCTATCTGCAATAATAGACTTTATTTCTTCATTATTTTCTATATTATTAAGAGATTGGGATAATTTCTTTGCTAAAGCTTCTAGAATAACCTCCTTGTCATCATTTTCCTTTTCAAATGTCGATTTAACGTCTTGCTGGATTTCTGGATCAACAGTCTTCTCCGGGTGAGGTTTTAAACCATCCTCTTCCTTTTGGTCAACAACTGATTTCCCTTGCAACGCTTTCTCTTCATAAGACTGTTTTTCCTTTTGAACTTCTGATTCCTTTTCCTTTGCTTTCTTGCTATCTTGCGTAGTTTCTAAATGCTCTCCTTGAGTAAAAACTGAAGTGTCAGAAACTTGTTGTTGATTGATTTCTAAAAGTTTGGCTCGTTTTGCTTCTGGCTCAATGTCTTCCTGGCTTCCTGACCCTTCTTTGTTATCTAAGTTAGTATCCAAAGCCGATTCAGGCGAGGAGACATCCGATTGACTTTGAAGTTCAGAGAGAAATACATTCAGCTTTTTCAACTTTTCCTGTAGATTTCTTATCTGAAGCTGCAGCGTGTCTATAAGAGTAAACTGTTTAGCAGTAATCTGAGTGAGTTGCGGCTGAGATAGGATTTCCTTCTCAATTTGAATGAGTGTTGCCTCTAGTTGAGCGATATCTTCAGTGTTTTCATCGAGCAAAAGAACACATTGAGGACTGTTAGCTTGAAGTCCCTCCTCGATTTCGGTGAGGAAAGCTTTACCAGACAAAACGTTTTCAATAATTACGCTAATGTCGATTGGCACCGTAGGCTCAACAGGAATTTCACATAATGCCTTCAGTTCCGCTGTAATGGAATCTATTTCCTGCAAAAGTTCTATAACTCGTATAATGCTGTCATTGTTCTCAATAAAATCAAATACAGTAACTAAGCTACTTTGGGTTTTTAGAAGACCTCCCAGCACATCGTTACCGACCTGCTCGCTCACTTCATTAAGACTCCGAAAAGCTGCCATCAAACTTGTCTGAAGCTGAACCACGACTGCTGAGGATTTGTCGACATCGACGGTGGGTTGAGTGGCCACAGCTCCAATTGAACGAACAAGATTTTCAATGGGCTTCTTGAGAGATTTTAGTTGCTGGTGATCTACAGCTGCTAATCGGTCACAATGGGCAACAAAGTTGCCGAAAGCTTTCTCGATTTTGACAAACATTTCCTCTGCTAACTGAGTCTCTAGTATTGGTAGCGAAAGCAATATGTCTTCAAAGGCACTCTCCACGTTTTCCAACGAATCCACCAGGCCAGATTCATACGTGTGCACCAAAGATTCCTTCAGTCTGAACATGGTGCGGGCAATTTCCGCTTGAGCCAGTACAGTTTCCTGCTGCGCTGTATCCGCGACCAGAGCCGTCTGAATATTTTCTAGATCTGACTTCAGTTGCTCCATTATTTGGCCAACTTGCTGGAGCTCTTTGTTAGCATCTGTTTGGGTGACTTCAAGACAAGCCTCTAGCTGCTTTATGCCACTAGCGACCCCTTGTTGTATGTCGAATACCTCCACTATCGGCTCTTCTTCTATGACAGCTACTTCCTGGACATGATCTGAAACGGTTTGCTGATGACCACTGCTCTTCAACTCGGATATATCCCCCTGCGTAGATATATCAGTGACATTTTCCAGGAGCTGCACATCAATCTGCTCGCAGTACTGCCTAACATCACGTAATGGAGTGGCCAAGGTCTTGAGTTTGGAAAGTTCAAGATCAGTAAGACTCTCAACGCCACTGTGGGCCAAGCACTCCTCCACCTGGAGAACACATCGCTCCAAACTGCAGAGTGCTTCGGCAAACGTGCCCTGTTGACTAGCCTCAGACAAGGGATGAGCTGCTTCCACCACGTTAGTCTCCTGCACCAATGCCAAACTGTTTTGTAGTTCTTGCATCTTCACAAGGGCTTCCTGAACTTGCTGTGCCCCTGTGCCTGTCAAGGAGACCACGTCAGGGTCTTCACAGTGGGAAAGAACCGAAGTAATTCCCTGGTTCAAGTCGGAGAGTAAGACAGCAACAGGCGAAGGTTTCTCGGCGCTTAGGGGTTCCGCCTCCGGTTCAGTGTGTAAAGACTCTGCGGCTGACTTAAGCACTGACACATCATCCAAGGTGGATAAATCCTCCATAGAAGCTTTTGGGGGCTTCAGATTCTCGAGCACATGAATCAGGCTGGAGAGAGGACTGGCAATGGAAAGCTTCTCATCCATCGATTGCTTTTGCTGGCCAACAATATCACCAAACTGATTCAGGGCATTTAGAAATTCAATCTCGGTCAAAGATTCGGGACTGTCCAGAGCTTTAGCCAAGTCATCAAAACTTTTGCCACACTCGAAGAGAATTCTGGTTGTGTTGGCCTCGTTGACATCGAGGGTTGTCTCTGCTTCGCTGAACGTAGCTAATCCCTTGGCAATCTGCAGTATACGAAGTAGGTACACTTGAGCTTCATTGGAAGATGTCTTCACTCTCTCCGACGCCTTGGGGCTTTCACTTATTTTGTTCAGCGCCTCCTGCAGCGTTTCAATGTTGCCCACTGCCTCCTCCAGGGACACCTTTGTTTCTAGAACCTTTCGCAAGGCACTGAAAGACTTGTCCTGTTGCTGCGAGGCCTGCTCCTCATCCTGCTGAATCTCCTGCTGCAGAATCTTGAATTCGTGCTCTTCTATGTCTATGACCACGTTGCGAATGATGCTGCGTATGTTGTCCAGGGTCTGGAGAGCTTGCTGATCGGGTTCCCGAGCTGTGAGCAAACGCCCATGACCCTTTTGGGTGTTTTCCTGCAACATGCTCAGGGGCTCAATCAGGTCGGCCAGGGAACCGGTCATATTCTTGACCTCTGTCTGCCGGATGCAGTAGTTCAGCTCGTCGACGGGTCGCTTCAATCTGTCCAGCAGTTCTATATGATGTCCGGTTATGTTTTTTTCTAGAATAGTGCTTATCAAAGCCGAAAGTTCATCCTTAAGGTTGAGCAAGCGAATCTTCACGTTGGACGAGAGTCGTGGAGAGATCCTCTCGATGTTCGTCTCAAAATGCAAAACAGCCTGGGCGAATGATTGCAAAAGTTTTTGGGTGTCAGCCACATCCAGTGCCGGCTCAGATCGATGCTCCTCCTGAGGCACGTTGGCCTGACCACTTTCCAGATCTTGTCCCAGTTGCGCCAAGCCGTTTTGTATCTCCTGCAGGGGTGGAACCATAGACTCCACAGTGCTAACAGTCAGCATTCCCCCCTCCACACTATCAGATTTCTCGTTCAGGATTACCTCCAGGCCCTTGTTGAGCTCAAAGAGAGGCGGAGTGACAATATCCAGAATGGCCATGTTGATTTTCTGCTCCATGGACTCGGACCCGACCAGGGATTCTGTCTTATCCTCGATTGCCTGCAGCGTGCTTTGCAGCTGCTTAATGGGCTCCACAATGCTCTCGAGCACCTTCTGATGCACTTTCTTGTATATCTGCTCCTCCGACTCCTCCAACGAGAGCTCCATTTCGACGCGTTCCAGGGCTTCCTGAATCTTTGCCACTGGTTGACAAATCTCCTTCAAAGCGCTTGCTTCGCTAGGAAGATTGGCCTCCGAAATGGTGGCAAAGGAAATAGAATCGGGAACTTCCTGCATTTTCTCCACAGCTTCTGAGAAGTGCTTGGCTGCCTCCAGTTCCTGTGCCTCCTGCAAAAGGGCCTGCGACTTAATAGTGCCCTGCGTGATCTCCAATCCCTGTTGGATATCATCGGCGGTGAGCTCGATTTGGGATCGTAGGCACTCCGACTCGAATTTCCTGCTTACGATCTTGAGCTCTTCCAGGGCACGTTTCATTTGGTCGGCTACGCTGTCAATAATGCAGACACTGGTGCGCTGGATGAGCGTGGCTCCGGTCTCGTCGATCTCCACACACTTCTCGATGACCTGCAGGCCCATATGCAGCCGGCGAATATCCTCGTCCATGGATTGTATGAGGGCGTCGATTTGAGTCTCGCCTGAATAGACACGCAGTTTGGATTCGATTTGCTTGATGGGATCTATGATGTTGCGAATAATGGCTATGCTCTGATCTGCAGCCGACGGGGTCATCATCATCGTGGACTGCTCCATCACTTCGTTTTCGACAGCTGTCAAATGATTCTCAATTACCCTGAGCAATTTCGCCAGCGGAACGAGGGCAATCAAATTCTTATTGATCTCATTCTCGTCGGTAACGGCCTTGGCATGGGAGGAAGGTCTGACCAGGAGTCCATCTCCCACGGCACCCGAAATGTCCTGCAAACGAGCTTCATCCTCAGTGGTCTTGGAGGAATCACTGTCCGTGGGTTTCTTGGACTTCTTTCGTTTAGGCGGTGCCACTGAATCTTTATCTTTCTCCGGACTGTTTTGAGCTGCAGAAGCGCCCTTTTGCGATGCGGACATCTGGGCACTGGCAAAGGTCTGCAAATCGGATGTCTCCTCCTCGCCCTGGCTGCCTGATGCCGAGGCTTTGGAAAGGCTGAAGAACTCATCTGTCTCTGTTGGCTTGGACTTCTTCCGCTTTCGAATCGGAGCGGAGAGCGATAGCTCCTCCTCCATTTTGTCAAAGGACTGCTGGACATATTGTTCCGTCTCTTTGTCGACCTTGTCTTCCCTTCCCGAAGATCCGTGCACCGTGATCTCGTTTATGGAAATGTCATCCATATCGGCTTCAGTTCGCATATCATCCTCGACGGTGAAATACTCGGGTGAAATGTCTATGACCACGGCTTCCATCAGAAGTTTTCCCGACTGTGAGGTCTCCTTGACGAAACGCAGTGGTGGCAGTTCCACGATATTGTGCTCCGTCACATGCTCCGAGATTTGATCGGCATACATTTCCACAATCTTGAGTGCCTCCTCTTCGGTAAGGTCGGGAGTCTCATACAGTGAAACCGAGACCTCCTTGCCGTCGAAGGAGAAGGACACGTCGCCCTTATCATCGATGGTTATGTCACCCACAGGCGTCTCATACAGCTGGGAGGTGCGCTCCTCCTGGATGGTGGACAAGGAGTAGTTCCTCTGCAGCTCGTTCTCGTGCAGCTGCTCGCTCTTCTGCTGCTGACCCTTTTGGGCATCCTCGAAGCCCAACAGCGATGCCGAGCTGGCCACGACACCCATGCAGTTCCGTGCTTCGCAGGTGTAGGTGCCCAGGCAGCAGGTGCCATCCTGTCCAGAAATAATGCGATGGATGTCGCCCGGCTTCAGCTCCACGCCATCCTTGTACCACTTGAGTGCGGGCTGGGGCACTCCGATGACCTTGCACTCCAGATTCACGGCTCCCTCCTCGGTCAGCACCGCTCGGAGGCACTCCAGGAATCGGGGCTTCTTATAGTGCCTCGGAATCTGCAGCTTGAGGAAACAGGAGGTAATGCTGGTGCCGAAATCATTGACGGCCACGCATTTCCACTCCGCCTGATCGACAAACTCCACTGCCCGGATGTCCAACAGCCATTCCTCGTTTTCGCCCCGGTAGTGATTATATCGTTCGTTCGGATCAATGGGCAGCTCGTCCCGGAACCAGGAAAGTATGGGATCGGGTGTGGCCTTCACCACCACCTTAAACTGGAAGGGTTCGTTGATCTTGGCATCGGTGCTCTTAAGTCCGGTGAGGAACTTAGGCGCTTGATTCTGGCTTTGCTGGGAGAAGACGAGACGCTCCTCCTCGGTGAGTTGGTTCTGGATGTCCTCGACGGTGAGGACGGCAGTGCTGCTGGTCTCTCCCATGCAGTTGCGGGCAATGCAGCAGTAGGTGCCCAAAGAGTTGGTGCCCGTCAGCTGGTAGACGTCGCCCGGCTTCAGTTCGTGGCCATCCTTGAACCACTTGAGCACGGGCGTGGGAAAGCCCACCACCTTGCATTCGAAGGAGACCAGACCCTCCTCGGTGAGAACGGCGCGCAGACTCTCCATGAACCTGGGCTTGCGGTAGTTCCTGGGGACTGCAATTAAAACTTTGATTAGTACTGCTCTGCTTTAAAGGATTCCCACTTTTGTCCACTTACTGTCCATGGCAACGGTGCAGGATGTGATGCCCACACTGCCATCGAAGCTGGTCACCACGCACTTCCACTCGCCACCATCGCAGGACTCCGAGGGCTTCACCTCGATCATGTACACGCCCAGTCCGTCCTCGATCAGTTTGTAGCGCTCGCCGGTCTCCACCCGTCCGTTCGCATTGTACCAGCAGACGCTTTTGGGCCAGGGCGGCACCACCACTGCGGGATTGGGGGAGGAGAGGGAGATGAAAGATCGGTGAGATTGGGTAAACAACAAACGTGCTCTTCGCATTAGTGTCTGCTCGTCTCTCCGGCGGCCAATTAGCGGTTTTGTTTTGCTCGCCACTTGCCGCAGATGTTGATGACCCACCTCAACATTCGCGGCATTCCGGCCGTGCGATCGAGTTCAAGTTTCTAGAGCACGATCTAAAAACAACAAGCGCCGGCGAGAATTGGTGCGAATTTGCCAGCGCGTCCGAGTGACCGAGACAAGATAAACAAAATACGTTGGCCCGGTGCCAGCGGGAGATCTTCTCTGGTTCTGAGATACCAGAGCTACATGCTACACTCCGAGCACTCACCTTGACAGCCGAGAATGATGGTTTCCCCGATGAGGAGGCTCAGGTCCCGCAGTTCGTTCGTGAATATCGGAGGCGGCGCATTGCTCGCCACGCTGCGGAAAGACAAAAACATCCGTAAGATACATGTATTACAATATTTTTGTTTAACATTTTAAAAGATACTTCTATAATTCCTTGAAGAAATCTTAGTCGACCTTAACGATTTTCGTTAACAATATATATATATATGTTATTAGCTTATTTACTTAATTAATAACATAATTTAATACTGAAATAAAATTTAAAAGAGTGAAAAAGTTAAAAGAAAAAAAAATAAAACCTAAATGGTTCAAACCCAGTACTTTCAACAGTAAAAAATACTATCTTTCCTCACCTGTCCGCCGGCTTGAGGGATCCCTCGCGACTTCCCCGTCCCACCACATGCACCTTGGAGCTGGAGTAGGTGACGCCCATACAGTTGCGTGCCTCGCAGGTGTAGGTGCCCAGTGAGGTGGGGTCATCCGCGTTGGCGGTCAGCGCAAATATGTCGCCCGCCTTGATCTCCTTGGAGTCCTTGAACCAGCGCAAATGTGGCGTGGGCACGCCCACCACCTTACACTCCAGCGAGACGGTTCCCTGCTCCGTCAGCACGGCACGCAGCTCCTCCACGAACTCTGGGGCTTTGTAGGCCTTCGGCACCAGGACGTTCAGTGTTCCCAGGCAGGAGTTGCGTCCGCCAAAGTTCTCCGCCATGAGCATCCACTGACCACCGTCGTCCAGCGTCACGGGACTGATCTCCAGGTAGTGGAAGGTGCCCTCATTGACCTCCGTGATGCGGTCATTTGCACACACCCTGCGGTCGTTTCTGTACCATGTTAGCTATGTAGTTTAAGAAGTATATTTCATTTTATTAAAAGGGTGGCAAATAAAACAATAAAAAATAAAATGAGATTATGAATTCAACTATTGTAATATCCAAAAGTTATGTACTTATGACCAGTGAGCATTTGAGCCACTCCTTGATCTTTGGCCTACCTTAAGATCTGTGGAGCTGCGAATTTCGGTTAGGAGGCGTGTCCGTGTGCCCACTTTTACGGAGAGGTCGAGCAGGCGGCGCAGGAACACGGGCGGATCGTCGCCCGTGGATCTGTCCTCCACGATGAGCTCCACGTGCCTGCGCACCACATCCTGGCTCTTCGTCCGGGCGAACAGCGTGTAATGGCCGGCGTCCTCTCGCTGCACATGCTCCACGGCCAACTGGACGGCATTGCTGGTGGCCGTGATGCGGAAGCGGTCGGAGTTCTCGATGGGAATATCGCCTCGAGTCCTGAAAATCACAAGATAATTAGGGGTCAGCTTTAAGAAAGCACCTAAAACAGCCTTAGCTTCGACGAAATCCTTGAAACTACACTGGTTAATAGATCACCTTTTCCTGTAGACCGACGAGGCCGAGGAGAGAGTGCCGTTGATCTGTTTGTGCTCATTGCACTGGCAGCACTTGGAGCATCCGTTGCCCATGGCGTTTGACTTGGTTAAAAACCAAAACTGCGATCGGTTGTTAACTTAAAACTGATTAAACCTTACTTTCCAATTTATGTCCCACGGAATGTCAAACTGTTTTCATTTTTAAATTCTCCAGTTTTGATTAATGTCTAATAGTTTTTGCCTAGACAAGCTATGTATGGTTTAAATGGATTAATAAGGAAAATAAGAATTACGTTTTGATTTTTTAGTTTTTAATTAAATCATCGCGAAAATGTGCACCTTTTCCCTTTTTTCGTATTCGACGGGCACACTGCAGCTTCCAAAAGGATTTATTAACACTGACAATTGGACATAATTGGTCCAAGAAAACCTTGAGTAGTGTTTCTTACAATTCCCAAGAGTTTATTCGCGATGAATGCTTATAAAAAGAAATTAAATTAGACCACCTTCAGCGGTCCATGGGAAATTAAGCGGACTCGAAATTGGCCATTTCTCTATTCAAAGTCAAATATTTCCACTTCACGGCTGATAAAGGGGGTAAAATAATCTAGTAAATCATAGCTTACAATCTTCAAACTGTGAATTTAGAAAAGAATTCACGTTCTCCCAATTCGATCTGTTTTAGAGGATATATTGGCAATGAGAATTTTCCTCGAAGCGCTATGCTGAAAATGCATGAATTAATAGAGAGCTTAAGAAACAAAAACCTACGAATTATAGGGAAATACCTCTCAAAAATACATATCTGATTGATAGAAATTGAGAGGAACAAATTTCCATATAAATCAGGGAAAATTTAAAAGAGATTTGACTTTGATAATTGGTAGAATTGCACCATATCCAACAGAAGACTGCGGTGTTTCTTTTTTAACTAAGCCGATAAGTAATCCTGATCAAGAATATAAAACAGTGGTCGCCAGCTTCACTTTAAGACGATGGAGAAGAGCTTTTCCCGGTCTCTGCCGCCACACAAACAACGCACACATCGAGAGACCATATGCCAGTGACATCTAACCATTCCCTTACTATGCCAGAAAATATTTATTTACTGTATCCCATAGGCCAAAAACATTGGTTTTTGCTCGCTTCAACTTTATTACTCATATTGCACGTGCAAACACTTATTTATGGGGCACAATTATTGCCCAATAAATGGCAACAAACAAACACCGCAAACACCACCGCACGAGAAGAATAATAACAATTTTGTGAAAGAGAAAATCGGTGAAAACATTTCTGAATCGAACTCGGGGCAGGAATGTTTATAAATAAATGCTTGAACTTGCTTCGCTATTAATTGTATTTCGCATTCGGCTAGAGCCGCGCGGTGCAATAATTTAAACGCTAGCTAGACAGCAACGCGCTTGCCAATTTATTTTCGGGCTGCGTGATTTTTTGATGTTGAGCGCTGCTAATAACTTGTTGTTTCGCTGTCGTTTTCCCTGAGTTCGAGAAAGAATTTTCAAATTGTTTCTTGTTTCGATTGTGTGTCTGTTGTTTGGGGGCCCATCGGCGGGCTGTATTTATTTATCTTTCACTCTCGCGGATATTGCCAAACACCGAACGCACTCTCCACCTATGTGTTCCTCTGTGCTTCTCCGCCAGGCGCATTATGTAATTTTCGATTTCGTTTGAGAAAAACTATTTTCAACACTTTTAGGGCACTATATGGAAATGCTTTTGACGCACACCGTCCAAATTCCTTGCGCCGTTTCCCAAGACAATCCCAAAAAAGTATCCAAGGCAGACGAAAGTTTCGCGGCGATTTGTTAATGTGGCTATATTTAGACGTTCGTTACAGATCTCGGCCAGCGCTCCCGCCACCCTCGTCCGCCAGGTTCCCTGCTTTTAGTTCCGAACCGCGTCCCGCTGGAATTCACGCGCGATTTGATTGATTTCGGTGTGCAGATGATTTATTGAGTATCCGCCGTGTGGACACCCCCGAATTCCACGAACCAGCACGTATACGCAGTGGTGGGTATATATAGAACTCTCGTATAGCACTGAATGTCCGCCCGCTGGGCAACGGATATGTTAATGCGCCGATCGTCGAAGTGGAACTGGCCGCTCAAGAGTTTCCGCGGCCCATGGTGAAAACTCTGAGAAAATCGGGGAGGAAGCCTCAAGATGTACCCGGTGCTCTTTGCCGGCGGATCCGCTGTGCTCTCGGTCCGCTCAATTGAGCAGATCCGTCGCCGTGAAGGAGAAATCATATGTTAATGCGCAAATTTTGGCATTTGGCATCAGGCACAGCAGACCGGGCGGAGCAAGGACGGGTGATTCACCCGCCGGGTGCACAGGTAAGCGGGGGAAAATAGACTTTACGCGACAGATTTATGACTTACCACTCGAATTTGAAGGGCAGCAGTTCCGCCTCGTCCTCCTCGGCGCAGTCGATCTTCACGAAGAACGTGGCTCGTTCGTTGGGGATACAGCGGATCAGGGAGCTGGAGTTATCGCTGAACGTGATGCGAGGTGGTCGGCGCTGGCCCGTCTCGAAGCCTCCGTCCTCGCCAGGAGGCTCTGCAAAGCGGAATTGGGTACATAGTGCGTTAATTATAATCGTGACTAATCGCTTTATAGGTTTCGGTGGCGGAGGAAGTCGTCCGCCGAACAAATTATCATAAATATTTTCGAAATGTCAAGAATTGCCTCAGGCGTACATAATCACACATAGTTATGCCGGCAACAAAGGAGGCGAGCCGCCAATTCAAAGTTTATTCGATGTTTGAATACCCTAATCATTATAACTAAAAACCTAAAAAAAGGTAATGGGTAAAATTATCAATACGAATATTTAGAAAAGGTTTGCAACTATTAAAAATAGTGACCTTTATTTATTCGGTTACTACTTAATGGTAAATCTAACATGAAAAGTATGTTGCTTGTATTATTTTGTGTGAGAGTAACTTTTTCTTTCGTCATATGGACAAGTCAATGAATTGTATATAACATTTAACACAGTAATTTTTTGTGTGCATTAAACGATATCAAACACCTTTCGTTCTTCCTGGTGACTAGTGACTAGTGTTGTAATATCACAAAGCTTTATTATAAAATGGTTTATCTTTAAGTGTATTAGGATTATATTTACAGAATATTATGTATATATTGTAATAGAGTTTATCATACTTGTTTAGCTAAGATGTAAAAAAAAAATATTAAAACAGTCTCTAGATTTTATAGAAGGGTTTGAAAATGTAGTACTGCAATTATACCTATAAATTTAAGGCCCTACAATATATTTACCTGATGCTAAGAAATGTCATTTAAAAATAGTATCTTTAAGTGTTTTTAAAGTATGTTTAATATATTCTTTTCAGAGATTACTATAGTGGTTCAGCTACTTATTAAAAAAATGTTTCTAGTTGGTTTAGACTAGTTTTTAAATTTATGAATGCAAGCCCGATAAGTATTAGATTATACCCTGTACATTTTAGTATATTAAGAAATTCTCTTTAAACAAGATATCGTAATTATTTTTTCCAAATCCAAAATCAATAAACATTCTAGTTCTTGGACTAACCATGTTTGTGTTTACACTAAAAAGTTCGTTTGTCCCGTGCTCAGCCGCACACCCGGCACAAACATCGAGTATTCGGAATATTCACTAAAAATAGTTCCAAATATTATTCATACGCGTCAACAGCACTATTTGCGAGCATGTCGAATCTTTCTGCATGGGGAGCCGTAATCAAATGTGATTCGTAAATAGTATTTCGGCAGTTGGGAACTCGCAGCCCGGTACTCGATACTCGGGCCGCGATCCCCGGTCCTCGCCGGGATGCGGACACAATAATGACACTCGACCAGCGCATATTCCAACGTACAATTATGAAAATTTCTCATACTCAATTCACAATTACGTAACCGCACTGTGGGCCGCACAATGGCGGTGAGGAGGAAAACGGAGACGGAGCCCGTGGCAGGCCATAAAAATACATGGCGCAGCCACACAAATAGCCATGAAGTACTCTACTCGGGTCCGGGATCGGGAGCGGGCGCTAGGTTTCCCGAAAAAAGGAGAAACTCTCAGTTTCCCGGCGCCGGGGCACTTGGACGATGATGCTTACCCGCGGCATTGGCTGCTGGCGATCTTTCCATGCTCAGGTCTCACTATATAATTAGCCGAAACAGGGCCACTTTGGCATGGGAATTTCAGGACTCGCTGTGTAGGATTAGGGCGCAGTATGGTCGGTTGGGTATTTTCAACGCGGCATTAACCGAAAGCGATTTCTTTCTTATTTATATTTAGAACGGGCCGCACACAAACGACGGTAAAAATTTGAATTTTTCCGTTTCCGATTCACTGAAATGAAATTTTCCGCACAATGGATGGGTAAATGTGTAATTAGGACATATTCACATTTTCGGCCTGTGGCATTATTTGAAAACTGTGTGCTGGTGCAGCGGATATACACGTATTCCTCTTCCAATTCCAATTTGAAATCCACCAGACACTGGCACACACACTCACACTCGCACTCACGTTTGGGAACACAGAGATGTTCTATCTTTCTATATATAAACAATATGTACAACACAGCATCGGCGTTCGAATGGCGCACACCACGTCCAGCAGACACCTCCTGGATCTCCGATCGTTTTTCTCAGACTGAACCGAGCTGCGCTGAGCAGACAGATCACCAGCAGCAGCAGCAGCAGCCGTGTCCATGTCGGATAATTTTGGCTGCCCGAGAAGCAGAGAGCTCTCCTCGAAATAATCAGAGATGCCGCGCATGACTTCTGTTACGGGGACTGCTCTCACCCATCTCACCTAATGGCAAAAACAAGGCATTTAGTAGGGCTCTCAGGTAAGTACACATCTCCACCTGGCCAAGGCAATGAACGTTTAATCAATCCCCTTGCTTAGGCCTAAACACACACATACGATTTATAGTAAATATAGTTGACAATTGATCGAAAAATAGCAGTTGCAAGATACAACATTGCACTCAGCGGCGCAACAAGTGGCGACGACTTGTTGCCTTGTACGTTAGTTGGTTAGTTAGTATTGTTCGATTAAGCTAATCCGTGTTCTCCCTCAGACCGAGTAGAAGTGAGAGTTGAACCTTGTGCGGCACGAGGGTTCCGTGAACGGAGAGAACCAGGCCAGCGAGAAGCGTCCGAACACCGACTGGATGCTCTTGAGGCGCGACTTCTTGGCCCAGCGGGCCTCCTCCTTCTTCAACTGCTCGATGCCCTGTTGTCAGTGGAAGAGAGTGAGAGAAATGGGAGAACTTTAGCCGGATAATCCCGTGCCGAGAGTCAGCCAAGCACCCACCGTCTGATCGTTTAGGATGGCCGTCAGCTGAGTGGCCAACATGATGATGGTGAATATGCCGAACATAAGGCCCTCGAAGGTGAGAAAGAGCAGCAGGAAAATAGTGGCCGGCGGAGAGTACGGCGAGCAGGTGCGCCAGTCGTTTTTCACGCACTCCGCGAACTGGGTGAGTACAAGGAAGAGCGTGTGCACGGAGATCGAAGCTATGTAGAACTGCGGATGGGAAGCGAAAGAAATTAAGTGGGGGAGGGCGAAAACGAGCGTTGCACTTACGGTGAAGAGCACAAAGTACTTCTGGTTGTTCTCGCCCACGCAATTATTGACCCACGGACAGTGGTGGTCCATCTTGCGGATGCAACGCTGGCAAACGGAGCAGTGATGGGCCCGCTCCGGTTTGATGCTGCAGCACTTGGGACACTTGTAGAACATCTGGCCCTCGCGGTAGCCCATCTGCTCGATCATCTCCTTGGTGGCGTTTCCGCGGGGTACAGCGCCCTGAAAAGAAATTAAATCAAGATTAAATGTATTTCGTCTTTAATCACTTTGAGCCAGACCGTAAGCTCATAGATACAGGATCGAGTGTCGGATAAAACCAAAGGGAACTGGCACTCTACTATATTAAAAATATTACACTTAAGAACTTTATGTCTGAACTACATTTGTAGAATTAAACATTTTTAAACATTATATTTGAATTGAATTTAGTTGTTAAGCCAAGATAGCCTTATAAATAGGTACGCACCTAGATTTAGGGAAGACTAAGCCGAAAGCTGAAAGCCCTAATTTTATTTACCTCATTAGGCTACTCTTTGTTTTGCAGAATCATCTATATTTTCCGATAATCATGCCCATCAGGTACTTGTGCCACCCACATAGATAAGGGAAGTGGAGTACGAACCCCACAATGACATGGCCATAACCCACTCACCGGATCCGAGAGCATTGTGCGTATGTGCGAGGCGAAGGCGAGGAAGGCGAGTGCCTGGAACACGATCATGTTGACGGTGCTGAAGACCGTGTAGTTGCTGGGCAGGAGGATGAGCCGCATGACCACGAACTCGGCGAACAGGATGAGCAGCCAGGTCATGACCACGCAGACAATGCCGCAGATGTCCTTGACGCACCAGGCCTTGTTGCCGCAGCAGCGGTTGTGCTGGTCGACGCCGCCGAATCCTCCGCCGCCGCCGGGCGAGAGAGCTGAGTAGGAGTAGTTCATGGTGTCCGGATCGGCCCCACGCACAGGTGACGCATCGGCCTCGTCAATTCCCTGATAACGCCACCGGACTGCGGACCATTGGCCAAAATGCGTCTGATAAAGGGGCAAACACGGAACAGAAAACCCAAACGTACCAATCTGCCATTCACGGCGGGGGCGGTGTCGTCAGCTGTTTGCCATTCGCCACGGGCGGTTACACGGGCCGGATAAGCGAGGTGGTTTCGTAAAATCGTTCGTTTATCTTTTAACTTAATCCGAGCACAAATACAAATACAACAATTAAAATAGATACAAAGAATTATGGGGGGCCTAATCTACAAGGTTTCCATTATCAGGTATTATGCAGGCGTTAGCTTGGCCTTGGGCTCCAGCAGGGCCCAGAGTCCGGCCAGCGATGATATCGCCCCCAGGAGTCCAATCGTCCGGGGCGTGAGACTCGTGTATCCCAAAGCGGTCAGCGGGATGAAGAAGTCGCACACATTCTTCACCGTGTCCACCACAATGTCCTTGTGTCCCTGCACGAGCACATAGGACTGCAGGGCCAGGCGCTTGAAGTCCTCTGGCGAGTTGATGCTCGTGGGGAGGCGGCAGCGCGAGATTCCGCCCTTGCAGCCGGATTTGTGCAGGTCCAGAACCCTCAGAATCTCGTAGAAATCGCGGCACAGGTTCATGATGATCGAGAAGAGCCAGTACTTGTTGGCGATGTTGGACCAGCGCTTGGCGTTCACCGCAGTCAATCCCGTCCTGGCCAGCCAAAGGAAGTGGTCGGCGAAAAGGAACAGCGACTGGGACAGCTTGCTCAGGGTGAGCGTCACCCGGATGGTGAGGTCCGGATGATGGAGTGTCTTCAGGGTGCCGTAGAACACATCCACGCACTTGCCGAAGCGGAGCACTGCAATCAGGAGGGATTAGATGATCCATCGGTCGTGGTCGAGGGATACCTACACTTCCGGAAGGTGCTGAGGATGTATTCGATCGTCTTGAAGTTGTCCACCAGCGCTGGGCTGGAGTTGGCGGACTCCAGCGAATCCCACATGGCTCGCGACGCATACTGGACGAGCCGGGCGATCTTGTCCCGACCGCCAGCCTGGTTGTTCAGCTGCACCAGTCGATCCATATTCATGTTGTGACCGCACACGGCTAGTTGTGCAGCGAATTTAAATTTTAGATAGATCCAAAATCCAAAGGTCGAATGTTTGGTCGAAGGGGGTAATCTGCTGTTCCTGCGTTTCGCAGTGAATGGCTAGGCTTTCGATTTGAAAAAGGCGCGAGGCATGGGCGTATGTGAAACTAATAATGGGGTTAACTTGTAATTAGTTCAGTTTTTTTTATACTTTTATATATACTATAGTTGGTTTTTAAATTAGGATAGTCTTAAGTTAATCGTAACCTAAAAAAAATGTTGTAAATATATTTATTTAAAAGCTTTAAGATACCCCCTTATCTATGCCTCTGATAACAAAAACAGAAAATCATATTTTTCAACACTGCTCTCCCATCACACACAGTGTTGAAAAACACTCGCATTGTTGTAAATTCGTCTTCGCCACGTAAAAAGTGGTCCATTCGCGTGCTGACTGTTGCATGCAACGGAGGTGTTTGAGCAGTGTGTGATACCGATTTTTACTTATTCTGTTTTTTTCAAAACAAAAATATAACGTAATATATACGTTTAATACCTTTTATAAATATTTGTCTGTTGTTATTGGTTAAATAAACAATCAATTACGGGTAAAGTTACTCCAAGAAAAATGGCCTCCTCCGAGGCCAAGGGTAAAAACCCTTATTCGGAGCTGAGCAACGTTAAAAGGCCGAAATTATCGCCCTTAAATAAAAAGAAAAAACCTACGGATAACAATTTAGTAGAATCGGAAACCGAAGAAGTTGAGATGAAAGAAGTCATTGACCCTGTAAGTCATCCGAGTCCAACCAGCCAAGTAAGTGGTAAAGCTATAACGGATCCTGCTAGCAAAGAAGAGAAGAGAGAAAGTGGAAATTTGGAAAACAACGGATACTCGTACAGCAGCGCTCACAAGGGACCCTTTGTGGTCTACATAGACAAAATTGGTGAAACCAATGGCGAAAACCGACCTAGAAGAGTTCCTATAAATCCTCTTGAACTAAATGCTGTCCTGCTAAAATTAAATATTAAAGATATAATTTCAGTAAATAAGATTGGTTATGGGCGCTGCAAGGCTGAGTGCAAGTCAGCAACGGCAGCTAATAGCATCCTGTCCTCAAATCTTAAAAGTAATGGTTACGAACCTAAAATTCTTAAGCATTTCATTTTTAAAATGGGTATTATTTTTAATATTCCGACAAAATTTTCCGACTCTGAACTTAAGGAGTACATTTCTTCTCCAGTACCTATTCAAGAAATAATTCGTGTGAAGACTAAGGACCGAGACAATAAAGATATTTTTATTAACACTCCTAGGGTTAAGATTCTTTTTAAAGGTACTCAAATTCCCAACGAGATTGTCTTCCTGTACACCAAAATTAATGTTAGTCCATATGTTCCTTTTAGTCAATGTTTTCGTTGTTTTAGATTTAATCACTTTGCTCAGCATTGTAAACAAACTGAACAAAAATGCAGTAAATGTTCTATTTCGCATTCAAGAGAACAACAATGTAATCAACTCGTTTGTGCCAACTGCAAACAAAATCACCCAGCCACCTCTCTTGAGTGCCCTGCTCGTAAGAGAGCGTACGCTATCCAGAAATGTATGACTATTGAGAATTTATCACGAAATGAAACGAAGATTAGGTACCCCTCTCTCTTCCAAATTTTAGATGAAGTCGACACCAACGACTTAACCCACTTCCCCCAGCCAACATGGCAAAGAAAATCTGCCAATCCAGTGTTACAAAATAATACCAAAATAGCTACCCAACAAATATTTGCACAAAACCCTTTTAATAAGGTTGTTAAGAACTCTCTTAACAAGAAAAACGAAGATAAAAATTCACGCGACACTATGATCAGCTGGAAAGCTGCTCTTCATGAACATGAGTACACTCCAAACGAAAAGTTTTCTCTCATTCATTCTAATCCACCTAGTTCCTCACCCTCTAGTCAACCTTTTTTAGACAATCCAGCTCTTGAAGCTGCGGAGAATAGCTTAAATCAATTAGCTTCTGAAATATCCTCATTTCTAGTCAACGAAACAACCAATTTAGTACCTGAATCAAGAAACTTTTTAGAGAATTTAAGAAACAGAATAGCACTTACAAACTCAAAAATTGATTTGTTCAAAATTAATCAACTTGTTTAATTTTGAATAATAACTTTTTTATTTATTTATTTATCTATTTACTTATTTTTTCTGATTTTTTTTTTTTTGTTTTTTTTTTTTTCTTTTTTCTGTTAAATTAATTGTTTTTTATTTATTCGTTTTTCTTTTCTCTTTCATTTGTCTATCTGTTTTCATTTGAAAATAAAACATAAAGTTATATTATTTAAATGACAATAAAAATCCTACAGTATAATATTCAGAGCTTAACTGCTAATAATAACAAACAATTACTAGAATTATTCTTAGTAAACAACAACATAGACATAGCAATTTTATCAGAGATATGGGTTTCCAATAATTCCATGTGTAGCTTGGCAAATTATAATTTTGTATGTAAGCCGCGTAACGATGGTTATGGAGGCGTTGGAATTTACTTAAAAAAACACATACGCTTTAAACAAATCAACTGTGATATTAGCTTAGAAGTCATTGGTATCCGTACAATTAACCTAAGAAATAATATTAATATTTTCAGTGTCTATGCTGCTCCCAGCACAGACATTAATTCTTTTCAACAAGGTTGCGATGATCTATTTACTATTGCTGCTCAATCGAGTGGTCTAACTGTCATAGGTGGTGACTTCAATGCCAAATCCAGCATTTGGGGTAATAATACTCAAGATGTCAGAGGCGGTATTTTAGAAAATTCCCTCTTACACTCCGGTTTCTTTTGCCTTAACAACGGCTCTCCAACTTACTCCCATAACCCATCCTATAGTTCAACACTCGATCTCACTTTCATTAATAGTAGCAATCTTTGTTCTAACTGGTCCTCAATAAATTCTAAAATATCAAATAGCAATCATTTCCCAATCTTAATTGAAATAGACCAAATTTCTGCTTCGACTAATATTATTAAATTTAACCATAATAAAATAATCAAAGACTTTTCCAAAATTCAAATTACAACGTTAGATAGCATTTCCAACTTATCCCAAACAATACACTGTAATAATTCAATTAAAATAAATACAAACAATAGATATGTTCCAAAAAAGTATTGGGACGAGGTATTTGAAAAATTGTTTAGATTAAGAAACGCGTGCAGACAAAAATATTTTAAATCCAAACTACAATCTGATGCTATTGCCTATATTAACAGTAATAAAAAACTTAACAACTATTATTATAAAATGAGAAAAGAAAACCTCAATAAGCTAGCAGAAGACATTTCTAACCCCTCTTCTCTGAAAGATATGTGGAACAAAATCAAAAATCTTAAACTTTTTAAACAAATTAAACCGTCAAACAGTGCAATATCTGACTCAGAACATAGAGATTTTCTCAATCAAATAGCCACAGCTCCCAACACTGCGATGTGTCCTGACGTATCTTTTTCTCCTGATCTGCTTTATAGATATACCAACTCTAATTTCTCAGCGCGTGAACTTCTTGACTTCCTTAACTCTCGTAACCCAGACTCGGCTAAGGGTCTTGACAACATTTCATACAGAATGCTTCTATCTCTACCCTTAAGTCAAATAGAAAAACTGGTATCCCTGCTAAACATTACTTTAGACAATGGGTTTATTCCAGATCAGTGGCGGAAAATAAGGGTTATACCTGTTCCCAAAAAAAATCTAGACTCTTCAATTATTACCAACAACAGACCTATCTGCCTTCTAAGTGTGACTTTTAAGTGCTTAGAAGGTTTGATTAAATTGCGGATGGAAGAGCACATTAATAAAAATAAAATTCTGCCACCAAGATCCTATGCGTTCAGAAAAAACCATTCTACTGCCCAATGCATCAACGATGTAATAAATAACATAGCCAACCTAAAAGCTCGTGGTTTCCACGTTACCGCAGCGGTTTTAGACTTAAGTAAAGCCTTTGATGCCGTCAATATCCCTATTCTGGGTAGCAAATTAGTTAGTTTGGGTTTCGACCACAATCATATTTATTTCATTATAAACTTCCTTAGTAAAAGAGTTCTCACTATGGGTACTGCAGAGATAACTGTAAACAAAGGAGTTAGTCAAGGTAGTTGTCTGAGTCCAATCCTCTTTAATTTATATACAGCTGAGCTTCACAGCTTAAGTAATGACCATGACAGTATTCTGTTCCAGTACGCTGACGACTTCTTTCTAGTCTGTTATGACAAAGTCTTTTCGATGGCTGAAGAGAAATTAGAACAAAAAGTAAATAGATTTATGGAACTGTGCAATATTAATAATCTTACTTTTAATCCAGACAAATCAGCCACCATTCATTTTAATCTAAGGAAAAAACCTTTAAGTATCTTGTGCAATAATATTATTTTAAAAAATGTAAATAGTATAAATTATCTAGGTAGAGTCATAAGTTCAAACAACTCGTCTGTTCAGCATGTAAATAAAACGATCTCTAAATCGAATCAAACGAATATGTTTATTCAAATGCTCAGTGGTTGCCGCTTCGGAGTACATCCAAGCAAGTCACTACTCTTTTATAAAGCATTTATTAGAACTAGATATGAATACGCCTGCTCCTCTTTTTCAAACATATCAAAATCAGTACAAAACAATATAAATAAGCATGCTAATTTCCACCTTAGAAAGGCCTTGGGACTTATTAAATCGACTCCAATTAATATTATTTATAATCTTGCAGCTGAACTTCCTCCAGCTTATAGGATTAAATTCGCTACAGCGAAGGAGTTGGCCAAAACGTTCGCTTATGGACTACCATCTGCGTCGCTTTTGTCAAACTCCTTTGTAGCCAAAAATACTAGTTACAGTAGAATTTATGCTGAATTTAAAAATATCCTGGATAGTATTGCTCCTATTTGTCCTTACTCTCTGTCCACACGCAAGATTTCAGTTGACACAAATTTCTTTAAAGGTACTTGTACGAATAAAAAAATGGCAAACGAGACTATAATTCTCTCTTTATTTAAAGAAAAAATAAGAGGTTTAACCTCAAAAAATATGGAAATCATCTTCACGGATGGTTCTGTGTCGGAAAATTTTACAGGCAGTGCCTTTGTTCACTTAAATTCCAATTCGATAAAAAGTTTCTACACCGACAAAAAACTATCGTCGCTGACTGCTGAACTCACAGCCCTAGAAAAAGCCATTGACTTCGGTATTTCAAAAAAGTTCTCCAAAATAGCAATTTTAACTGACAGTCTTGGTGCCATCCAGACAATAAAGAACACGAACTCCAAAAACTGCATCTCTCAATGCATTCTGAAAAAAGTCATAAACAACCCAACCCTGCTATCCATAGAATTTCACCACATTCCAAGCCATTCCAATATTTGGGAAAACGATCTCGCAGATACAGCGGCTAAAAATGCTAAAATTAACGGCTCTTTCGCACCCGTCAGATGGACCCTTAAGGACGCAATCAATCATATGTTCGCGCAAATAAAACAATACTGGGAGCGTGAATACAGTCTGTTCTCATTAGAGCGTAACAAGGGTTACTCTCTCCTCTCACCATATACCACTTCCAAGCCTTGGTTTAAAAACAAAGAACACCTATTCAACCGTATAGAAACGAAGACTCTAAACAGAATCTTAAGCGGACATGCTTTTGACAAATACACACTTTCCAAAATGAAAGTCTACGATAACGCCCTATGCGATTCGTGCAACGTTAATGAAGACATTTCGCATATTTTGTTAAATTGCTCAAAATATACACCAACAAGACAAAATTATCCAACACTACTTAAATATAACGATATCTATCGTTTACTTGGAAATGAACCAATTGAAAATTGGACATCGATTACCAGTTTCATTCGAGCTGCTAATATTAATATCTAATACAACACACTCCACACTGCTCATTTAACACACTATAACACCATCCACGCTTATACCAACTCACAAAATCTTAAAATTAAAATTTCTCACACACATTGATAACATTTTCATCGCTTATCGTTCATCGTCATCGCTCATCGTTCATTGTCATCATAACATCACCAGAAACTACTGCACGATATTTACATTTACATCCATTAAATTTTGTTTTTCTTGAAATTTAATTTCATACATTGGCAGTGGCGTTAACCCGTTCCAACGGGGCGGCCAAATAATTCTTCCCTCTTCACGGAAGGAAGTAACTTAATATTTAAAAAAAAAAAATAAAAAGTGGTCCGATTTTGGTTTTCGAAATACCTGACACACAACTCGCAATCCCACCATGGCTGTAAGTGCTACCAGCCCTAGGACAAAGCTCTCGAGGATTAACCAAAATCGTTTGTCTACTTGCAGCCGCAGCAGAAGGGCAAACAGGGCACGAAGGGCGCCAAGCAAATCGTCGAGGAGAACAAGACGACTCTGGCTTTCTACAGAAACATGGCTATTGGATGCGCTGCACCCGCCCTGCTCCTCAGCTTCCTCGTCTTCGAAGTCACCAAGACCTCGGTGGTAAGACGGCCTATGTGCATCCTGACATAGTTAATCATCATAATCAACTTCCCCTCAGTTCATGCACATCCTGGCATTGCTGATCCTCGCCAGCTCCTATCAGTTCATGGTCTTCATGTCGAAGGCAAAATACTCTGAGAGCGGGGCCCTTGTGGACTCGGGCAACGACTTGAACATGGAAGGCGGTGTGGCGGAGTAAGTGCACCCAAAGGGCTATCTATCCGCTTGACTTACACAAGACCTTCCCTGCAGAAACGTCAAGGACCTGATCATCCTCACCTCCGGCACACTGCTGCTGGCCCTCATCTCCAACTACTTCTGGCTGGTGCTCCTCCTGGCGCCCGTCCGTGCCGGCTGGATGCTCTGGGGCACCGTCATTCAGCCCTGGCTGTCGCAGCGAAACGCCCAGGACGATAATCCCGAGGTAGACGAGAAAAAGCAAAGGAAGATGGAGCGCAAGATGCGGCGCATGAGATAGGAGACACCTCCCTGCCGAGGTGCTTTAGTGGTTAAGGGGTTCCTGTTTTCCATGAGATTCTAAGCTTAGTTGTGTGTGCGTTTCCAAATTGTTAAATGGTCAGAAAATTAAACTGCTCGAGACAAAAGACAGTTCACAGTTTTTGTTAGTCAAAGCATTTGTGCGATTTAATTGCGGTGAGTTTTCCAAGACGACGACAGGCTCCGCGAGGGAAATTGCATTTCCTGTGCATTGTAAATATATATTCGTGTAATTGTTTATAAATAAATGTGCTTCAGTGCAGCAGGAACTAGTGCAGTGTCCGTTTCTCTTCGAGATGTTGGCAAAGGGAGCGTGGGACTCAAATCATAAGCAATAAAAGGGCGATAAAAATAAAATTAAGCTTTTGCAACAATTTATTCTCTTGTTGTCTAGACAATTGTGAGCATCCAAACTAAAGTATAAAAGTATCAAATAGTGTTATGCTGGGGTACTGTTTTGTAGTGCGGCGCGGAGCACTAAATTTTACTAGGTCTAGATTCCAAAACCCCTACGGGCTCCAAGGCTCGCACAGCTTACAAGAACAACGAGGGTAAGATGGTAACTTAAGAACTTTAAATGCAGGTTAAGTGAGAGGGGAGGGGAATTTGGGGAGAGGCACATGCGCGGATAGACCGAGGTGGATCCTTCCAGCCTGGGAAAGCGGGTTACCTCCCTGCCTAACATCATACATCTGTGCTTAACTACAACAACTTCCGAATAATATGTATATGTTTGTATATACGTAAATATATAACATCGATGCGGCCCCAGATGCCCGCTTAGTTGTACTGCTCGGGAATGACGTATGAGATGTCGTCCCACGGGTGGCGGTACAGGCCCTGTTTGAGACGCTTCTGATCCATGTAGTGGCCGATAAATCCTATGCTACGGCCCAGGACGAACAGCGAGTTGATTGCGCCCACATTGATGTACTCCTGTGCCTCCTCACTAAAAATTAAAAAAGAAAAGAAAGTTTGTTTAGTTTTTTTGAACCTTTTTTGAACCAGCTTAAACCGCTCACCTGGTAAATGAGCCGCTGTTGCGCAGCATGTCCACGAATGCGGTAGCTATCACGCCGTCCACATTGAGGATAAGATTCGGTTTCTTGTTGGTCGTGATCTTCTCCACCTCCAGGGCGTATTTAAGAAGAGGGCACGCAGGGAAGTTCTCCAGCACGAATTCCTTGATGATCTTTACGCGCACATCAGGGTTGTTGATAGACTTCACTCGGTGGCCAATGCCCAGGATAAGCTTGCCCTCCTTGCGCATCTTGTTCACGAACTCCATGGGATGCAGGTTGGTGTCGTACGCCTCTGAGAACTGACGGGCAGATCCATCCAGAGCACCACCGAAGCGATCACCCTGTAAGAGAAAACAAAAGATGCATTAGGATAAGATGAAAGGTTAAAATAATCCTTTTTTATGAACTTACAATGGTCAGCAGACCACTGACGACTGAGGAGACCAGATCCTTGCCAGCACGGGCGCACACAATGGTGTTGTGAGCTCCCGAAACGGCGGGTCCGTGATCCGCAGTGACCATCAGGCACATCTCAAAGAACTTGCATACGTAGGAAGGCAGGCAACGCTGGAACCACAGCAGAGAGATGACACCGCCGATGCCTACGTCTTTGCTGAGCACCTCGCTGATTGGCATTCCTGCGTAGATCAGCTCCTGCCCACGCTCGTCGCAGATGGACGTCATGAAGGAAGCGGGCTTGCGGATAAGACCCAGCTCACGAGCCCACGAGTAATCCATGGGGACTGTTGGTGGCGGCACCTCCTCCTTGGGCACCACGCGACCAGTCTTCACCAGTTCACCGTACACGTGGTGAATGAGCTCTCCCAGCGTGTCGAACGAATCTGGAACGTAGGCGCCAGCTTCCCGCAGGCTCTTGTTCTTAGCTGTGGCCGTCTCTCGATCGGAATTCGCGCAGGATCCGGCGTGGCCAAACTGGACTTCGGAAGTAAACATGCTGGCGCAAGTTCCAATGCACCAGGCCACCAGAGGCTTGGTAATGCGTCCGTCCTTCAGAGCGGCGCACACGTCGTACTCCTCGGTGCCACCAACTTCTCCCAGCAGGACGATCAGCTTGGTCTCTGGATCGGCTTGATAGCGCAGAATGTGGTCCATGAAGGTGGAGCCTGGGTAGCGATCACCTCCAATGGCAATGCCCTCGATCACGCCGTCGGTGGCCTTCGAGATGATGTTGTTCAGCTCGTTGGACATGCCTCCGGAGCGGGAGACATACGCCACACTGCCTGGACGGTAGAGTTTCGAGTGCAGGATGTTGTCCAGCATACCGCCGGTGTTGCCAATCTTGAAGCAACCGGGCTTAACACCGCCCACGGTGGCGGGTCCAATGATGGCGACTCCCTTCTTGTCCGCCTCAATGATCAGCTTGCGGGTCATGTTCTCCGGAATGCCCTCGGCGATAATGGCCACCGTCCGGATCTGGGGGAAGTCGAGCACTTCGAGCGTGGACTCGTAAGCACTGCGCATGGAAGCGAAGTTGACCATAACGTCGACATCCTTGTGCTTGTGGATGGCATCGGACATTTTCTTGTACACGGGAATGAGGATTTCCTTGTGACCCCAGTAGTACTTCTGCTTGTGGTCCCCGGTGAAGGGATACACCATTGCCACCACAGAAGGCTCATCGCGTCTGCAAGTAGATGAAAATGTAAGTGTTTCAGTTTGACATCAATAGCAACCGACCCGAACTTACCTGCAGATAAAGTCAAAGTCGAGCATCGACTGCACCGCCCGCTGCTGCATGCCCCACACAATCGCCTTGGTGGTGTTGGAGAAGAACTTTCGGTTCAGACTCGATCCGTTGCGCTGAGCACCGGCGACGCTAGTGCTGTCGCCCTCATCTGCTGAGATAGGTGGTAGTTTAATCGGTTTAGCTGCGGTCGGGCTCAGAGCTATCCCAAATGGAACGTGTCGAGAGACGAGAGTCGAGATCGATGTCAGGGATCGATTGGATGATGATGGAGGAGCAGAGAGCGAGATCAGGACGTGTAGAAGATTGACAAACCAATACGATACACAAACAAACACATTACACGAACACGGGGTTATGAGGGATCAGATTGGGTGGAATCGGATCAGACCAGGTGCAGATCGGTGGGCCAAACGAGCATTTCAAATCGGTTTTGTTAATAATTTGGTGTGATTATGTGGATAATTTTTTAGATTTTTTTTGTGAGTGTGGCGACAAGATTCGTTGTCGTTGTAGTCGAGGGCGAGCAATGCAAACATACAAAATACAGAGAGAGAAAAAGAGAGAGAGATCAGATAAGTGAGGACGATCGATGCGTTGCACTCTGTAGCGGGGATACAAACAGTTCATTGAATTACAGCTAAAATGGATTAGTGAGATCCCGAGTTAGCCGCACACAAAGTCTTAAAGCAACCAGCTACATCACAGTTCATGCATTTCTACTTACCGGAACCGGAGCCCAATGCCTCGGTAGCATCGCTGGCAGCCTTGAGCTCTGCTTGGGCTTGCTGTCCACCGGGCAGCAGGAAGTTGGCCGTGGAGAACTCAACGCTGGAGACCTGGGGAATGGGTCGCTTGCCCAGCGCCATTCCGCAAATGGCGGTCATGTGGGTCTCGGGTCCGAAGACGTGCAGTGGGATGCCCAAGGTGCTGCCAAAGTCCCGCATCTTCCGGAGACCCTCCTGGTAGTTGGGTCCGGCGCGTCGCACAAAGATCGAAACATTGTGTTCGGCCAGCTTGGGCTGGAACTCGCGCAGGGCGGTGATGATACCTGCACAGAGAATCGCATTTAGATTGATGGCTGATTAGATAGGCAATCTATATCTCTCACCTTGGAAGGTCGCCGCCACATTGGTAAAGTTGGCAATGCCACCTCCAGTAATCAGCACCTTGCCATCGGGATGCTTTGGCGAGGAGGTCATCAGGTTGAGTATCGTCTTGGCGTACTCGTAGGTCTGCTGCTCCGAAGGAGCTCCACTGTACTCTCCATAGTTGGCCAGCTCGGAGGCTCCACCCAGATCACAGATAGTGTCCGAGTAGATGACACTGGCGCCACCGCCGGCCACCATCGTCCAGATGCGACCGTTACGATTTAGTATCGTCAGCTTGAGCGAAGCACCGCTCTTGGCGTCCAGGTCGGCGATGTACGCCTCCTCGGGATAGGCGTCCCGGCCGAATGGAGGTGGGTAGTCGATCTCGCCCCACTTGGGACGGCAGATGAAGTCAGCAGTCGAGTCCAGCTTGGCCGCCAAATCCAGAATGTACAGATTATCGGCTGTCACCACGAGGGGGTTGATCTCCAGGTATGTGAAGTACAGGTCCACGTAGGTGGTGTACAAAGCGCTTATGAACTTGGCGATGCGCTCCTTGGTGCCAGCATCCTTAACCTCCTTCAAAAGCTTGCTCTTAACGTCGGCCAACGACAGAGTGGAGTTCACCGGGACATCCAACTTCACGGCCTTGGCATCTACATCGCCAATATCCACGCCACCCTGGTGGTAGAACAGGATGGTGTCGGCCGCGCGGTGCGAGTAGATGCACACGTACATCTCCTCGGCCTAGAAGAGATGTTGTAAACATAAATATACACTCCATGGATACAAAATATAGGTTACTCACATCCGTGTGCGGCACAAAAGGCTCGATAATGAAGTTGCGCAGCTTGCCGACAGCATTTCCGATCTTCTGGTCTTTGTTGAGGCGCTCACCAATCCACTGCTTCACCTGCTCGAAGGTCTTCTTGACGCCAATCAATCCCAGCTTTCCACGACGCTTGATCAGTTGATCGGGCTTGACCACCAGCGGCTGCAACAAAGGAAAGGACGGTGTTAATTAAAGTGTACTAAATATAAAGTGAAATAAGCGACAAATCGTTGAACTTGAGCCTCCTGAGCTCGGCGTCAGCAGAAAGCCGGTTCCAACGACCAGCATCTGTCGGCAAGATCAGCCGATAGCGCCAGGGGTCGTTCCCGCGTCATTGGCAATGACAATGCGAGTGCTCGTTCCCCTACCCAAGCTTGTACTTGTGCCCAGACAAAAACACATCTCATATGCTTATTAGAAGATCGTACGAGTGTAAATTGAGCAAACAGCTCGAGTACAAAAAGTCATCAGAGTCGTCAGGCGATCAACTTTATAGTGTAATTATAGCCCGAAGAACTCTAAAACTCGTTGGTTTCTTGGACCTTCTTTGCAAGAATTTAAAATTACGGACTTAAAGCTGCCACATTCTTTTTAAAAATCAGTTTTTGCTCTTTAACTATAAGCACCTAAAGGAAGGTGGGATAATAAAATCAAGTTCCGAGAAGAAATTTTAAAGTTTTTGTGTTTAACAGACCACTGTGCTTAGTTTGTTATTGTGCTAGTTGTATTGTGTGTTAGGATTTGAGGTTGTTGTTTACGCATCGCACTTGGAGGGGGTAAACATCTTTATCAATGGGGATTCTTCAGCAAATACAGTCACTAAGTTACTTCCCACGACGTGGTAACAATGTGATATGCCCCACCAGTTAATTCACAAAGATAAACTTTTAAATAGACTACTTTCTTCATTGATGAAGTGGAAACCCGCGGTTTAGGATAAGATTATTCTTTAAAAAAATACGCCCCTCTTCGAAAGGGATTTTCACGATTTACACCTTTTGGGTTACCACCTTGCAAATTCCCCTTTAAGATTAGACTAAGAACCGGGGCGCTCCCTCTAAAATCAACAAACAACTTAAAGATAAGATTAAAATTCAGAAAAAAACCATTCGCAACAGATACAAATCCAGCTTTTCTGAGTAACCCACTCAACTATTTCACAGTTTACCTCTTGAACTTAAGCCCATGATAGATAGGACCAACGAAACGCTCCCTGTAAAATCAATAAGTAACTTGAAGATAAGATGTTGACTACTTGGATTTCGGTGATAGAGGCTTTTCTGCAAAATCAACACACATTAGTTCCACCGAATCGCCCAGCCAATCTAAATAATAAAGCGACACCCTCAAGATAAGTACTGGGCTACAGCCAAATTTTCCACTATCGATCGGAAGGTCAATCAGAGATAGGTGCGTGATCGAGAATCCCCACCAGCAATCTCCTCCACGCACGCTTATCGTGTTCGCAAATGAGGTGAGCCTGATCCGCCGGCGGATAACCAATGGGGCCAAGACCACGCCATGCTACGCCAAGCCACGCGACCTCCGACTGGGAGCCCGGCGAGCCATCTGATAAAAACTGGAGTGCGCCATCGGGTGAGCCGTGCGCCCGTCCGTCTACCCCGCAGATTCCGGCAAACCTCTCACCCGACTGGCGCCCAATTCGCTCTTATCAGGAGCCGCGCGCTTAGTCATCCGTCCACGGCGTGGTAGAGCCACCACCACCACGAGGTCAAGTTCAATGACAATCCAACAATCCCGCCGAGCGTTTGTTGTCGCTGGCCCAATTGTTGTTCCTGCACATCGGCTGATTCGCAATCCGCGAGTTCCGCGGCTATTTTTAACTGGCACTCACCGTGGTCAGCAGCCAGGGCTGGTCTACGGCGAGCTTGGACCAATCTGTGCTGGAGTTCACTGTAGCGAAACGGCAGGTGGCCACGCCGGCGCCGTGGGCGTTGAGGTGGCGGTTCAGGATGTCCTTGCCGGTGGCCTCCGTGATTGCTTTCGCCGACATGATGAAGCTGTAATGGAACAAGATCGACGGTTTAGTTCATATTATAGCATTTTTCAAAGACGAATAGAGGAGGTCTCGTGTTCGCGCGTACCGTTTGACTTTGCCTGTACTTTCAAACTTTGATTTATTTACTTAGAATCGATTAGAGCGCGACTGTGTGCAGGTGCAATAGGTTTCGAGTTCTCTTCTAAGTGTGCGTGCTGGGCCTAGCTGGGTTTGGTTGGGGTTCGGATTTGAGTTTGAGTTTGGGAACCAGGCAATTAGTCAACCTGCACGTCGTCGCGTCTGGGAGTAAACTGAAATCGAATATGCGACAGCACCAGCCATGAAAATGAGCCAGCAACAGGCGTATTCTGATTTCGATTTCGTAGCGCCGCCTCGGCTCTGGCTTCGGCTTTGGGTCGGGTCTTCAGAATTTCGGGTGCTACACTCGCTCTCTCTCCGGGAGATTAGGGCTGCTCTACAACGGCATCTGGGCCCTGGACCATTGAGTGAGTGGGGGGACTTTTTCGGAACCGGTTGCCATCATATCATTGCAACGAAACGAGCCCAGCTAGTCAGCGGGTCACCTGTTCAGAGGGCTGAACTTTCTCCGAAATACCTCAGGAGCCGGAGGTCGGTGATATGACACTGCTCGCAAATCGATTCCCCCTTTGCCTGGAATCTAATTCAGAAAGAGAGCTCTTTCCAAAGGGGGCTGATGACTTTGCAAGTACACCCGATCTAATTTACATCTGGAAACGAAGTTCACGCCTCGCCGATGCGTATGGAAATGTCGAGCGCCTGGTGAAACTACAAGTCGGAAACTAAAAGCGAATGTTGTAAGCGGTGAAAGTGGGCAAAATCAATAAGGCAGTTGCATCACCAAGCAGCGGGTCGAGCTGGCCGTAGTCGTGGCCACTATTTGTTGCCGAATATTTTGCACATTTTCGCATTAATATTTCTGCAAGATTGTGCGAATCGCGTGCGTGTGTATGTGTGTTTTCGAGTAGCAGGCGCAGCGATCTGTGCGAAAACTCTTCTGGCCATGTTTTCCCGCCCTCCGATCGTTTTCGATCAGTTCGGTGGGTGGCAGGCGGCGGCAAGGCCGTTGACATCCTGGACACTCACTTTAATTATCTCAGCGTCACGACCTGCGATTATTATTAACACGTAAACTAAACTGCAACTTTCTTTTGGTTGTCGTTTCTTTTAAACCTAGCGATGGCAAAGCCGCGACGGGCGGGAATCGATAACTCTTTCACCGTTTTCTCTGGGATACAAGTCGATACATTTGGGTAAAGCAAGATTTCGGAGCATACTGTTCGGCGCGACTGAAAAAATACCTTATGACATGCAATTACTTTAAATGAAATCGAATTATAACTATAATACTTTCATAATAGTAAATTAAATTTAATCAAACTGTAACGCTTATATAAACAACGGTATTTGAGGTTTGAGATTAACCTTATACCAAAAATAAGAATATTATGGTATATTTTTTTATGGTATTTTTACCATCGTCTCCTCCTGATATCGAAGAAGAAGAGTCTCCGATAGGTTGGATAAATAACACCTGAAATCGAATACTTCTGGCCAGCGATATTGGATAATATAAATAAAACGCAGCGCCAAGGAAACCCCGATCGAGATTAACAGCTGGACAGGAAGTCGGCCAACCGGAGCAGCGCAACCGCCGCCCAAAACACACACACACACACAGAGGGACACGGGAGGACAGACGCCATGCCCACACAAATTCCGCTGAGGCCGATCCCACGGCTATTCTTACTCATCCTTATCTTCCTGCTCACACTGGGCGCCAGCGGCGAGAAGGTGCTGCAGGAGAACTTCCTGGGGCTCCAGGAGCCGCCGGTCCAGGACCTGGGCGAACTGCTGCGCGACCTTCGGCTCGTGCCGTCCCGCCTAGACTTTGGAACGTGGTCCGTCGGCCAGGCGCGCTCTCAGACGGTGACGCTATTCAACCAGCACTCCAATAGAACGCTCCAGCTGAACGCGGTGGCCGGCCCAAGTCCGGCCTTCTACAGCAGCTTCCTGGGCTCGAGGGAGGTGCCGCCCCAGGGCAATACCTCTTTCAACGTGGTATTCCTGCCGCGGCAACTGGGCGCCATTGCCGCCGATCTGCTGATCCACACCTCCTTCGGCCAGGCCGAGCTGGCGGTGCGGGGCGAGGGCAGCGAGTGCCCGTATCGCCTGAAGCCGCTGGTGGGAATCAAAGCGCCCATGAATGCGACGCTCACGCCAGAGATCCACATGTACAATCCGCACGAGCGGCCGCTGCAAATACTCGAGGTAGGTCATTTTAAAACCGTGTAGATCCAGGAATCAGTACAAGTTCTCCTCAGATATACAGCAGCGGCGGAGAATTCCAGTTGGAGCTGCCCAGTGGCGGATCGGAGGGTCCACAGAATCTGTGGGAGATACCGCCGCACACTTTAAAGCCGGTCATTAGGATCTCTTTCCATGGCCGCACTGCTGGTAACCACAGCGCCTACATACGCATCAAGATTGCAGAGCCAGAGCTCGATATTGGCCAGGAGAACGTCCTGGTTATTCCCGTCGAGTTCGAGATCCTGCCTAAGCATTCTCCGTACGCCCGCAATCCGCTGGCGGACTTCGGCCGCGTGGCCACCTTAAATGCTCCGGAGCCCCTGCAGCTCAAGCTGGATGTTCGGAATGACGATAGCAGCCTGCTCGTCGGCAGCTATCTGCGCAAGATTCCGGGTCTCTCGTTCGACGCCAACAGCACGAGCATCGTGTTGGATGCCAGGCTGTTCGAGGGCAGCGAGACCATTAACGATCTGCTGGTGATCAAAAGTAACCAATCCAGTTCCATTCCCGAGACGGATCAGGCGTTCACAGTGGTGGTCCGCGCAGAGATCTTCCATGGAGGTCTCTCCTTCGACGGAAATGTCACAAAGTTTGTGACCACTTCGTCGGAAGGCGGAGAGAGTGCACCGCTGGAGAGGAAGCGATCGCTGGTGGTGCGGAACAACTTCGCCATGCCCCTTATTCTATTCAACGTGAGTCTCACCGACCCCGTCGACGAATCCATTTTGGAAGTAACCCCAGTGGGCGAACCCAGGATAGTTCTTCAGCCAGGGGAGTCCGTGGAGCTCCTGCGCCTAAACCTGCTGAATGAGCAGGTGGCGTTTAAGTCCTTCCTGAGGATCGAGACGAACGTCACGGTCTTTAATATTCCTTTGGTCTCATGCAGTGGACGCCTACGTGTGTCCACGCAGCCATTTGTGCTTAAACTTTTCCAAAACGCGCTGGAAGAGGAGCCACACAGCCTGGAGCTAGATCTGGGCACTGTGCCATTCGCTGAGATGTCACGCGACGGATTCGTGATTCTCCGCAACGAAAATCCGGTGCCGGTGAAAATCACCAACTGGTTCTTCAAACACCCAAAAACCGTCTACTCGCAGTGCACCTTCCTGGGCTGCCGTTCCACGAAAGACCAAGATCTAGTGAGTGCCGAAAACGAGACAAAGGGCTGGCATTTGTGCACAGAACTTCGCGCCGGCGAAATTGCCGTATTCAAGGTGGCCATCCAGACGTACGAAGCGGATGCCACGTTTGGAACCCTTAAGGTGTGGACGCCATACGAGCTGATTCGCGTTCGCGTGAAGTTCGAGGCCTCCGTAGGCCACTTGGAGATTGAGCAGGAGCAGCTCAACTTCAAGAACTGCTTTCCCGGCAAAATGTGCACCGCCGTGCTGAGCATCCGCTCCAGCTTCACGCACCCGGTGCACGTAAAAGGCGTATCCTTTGCCCTTCCGGCGGGCCTGCGTTTTAAGGACTTCAACGCCAAGGGCACTACGATTGCACCGCAAACGCTGACCAAAGTTGGGCGCATCTACTTCGAGCCGGCGGCCCTGTGCCGGAATCAGTGCTACATTAGGGAGTCCACAAATGATCTAGCCATCTTCCCCAGCGTTCCAGGAGGAGGCGATAAACACAGTGGCGCTATCAACAATAATCTCCTCTATGACGGAGTGGAGTTGCGGCAGCGCACGGAACTCTTCAGGCAGTTGAGACGCCAGCTATCATCCATGTCCCTGACGTTACATAGCGAGGAGCTGCCACCCTTGGAGCTGGACTTTTCCATACCCATTGAGTGGCCAAAGCTGGTGCAGTTTCAACCAATCCCCCCTACGCCAGCTATAGAGGTTGGCCAGGTGCAGCGCCAGTGGATCACACTGACAAACCCCTCGCAGAACCCGCTCCTGCTCGATTACTTCCTTTCGGATCCGGCTTTTGCACGCCGTACCCAGCTATCCCTACCGCACGAGGTGATCGACGTGAGCTCAACCAGTTGCTATCTGACAGATAAGGAGGTTTTTGCCTTGCCCGACGCCGGAGATCCCATCCTGCTACCAGGAGGTGCCAGTCTGAACATCCCCATCACCTTCAGCGCCCAGCAGCCGGAGAAGTACTGCACCCTGCTCCATGTAAGAAGCAATCTGACACTGTATGAGGCCGTTTGGCTGCAGGCCCGTGCCGTGCAGTCGCAGTTCCGTTTCGGGAACCGTCGGCCGGGATCCTCATCACCGTTGCTCTTCGAGATGGCCATTGACCAATTTCAGGGCTGTCAATCCGGTAACGGAGCTGTGGTAGCCACCCGTAGCTTCACTGCCCGCAACTCGGGCGTAATTCCCATGAGGATCGAAGGCTTTCTCATTGGCTCTCTGCCGTGTGAGGATTACGGCTTCAAGGTGATGGACTGCGAGGGATTTGATCTCGGCGAGAACGAGACCAGGAAGGTGGAAATTGCGTTCAGCGCGGACTTTACTTCCTCGAGGGTCAAACGCTCCCTTACGCTGCTAACGAACCTCACCTACGACATTAGCTATCATCTCCTGGCCCAAATGCCTGCGGAAAGCGTGGAGCTGTGCGCCTCCCTTTTGGTGAGACCCGGATGGGAGACCTCCCTGAAGAATGCCGCACTTGTGGTGCTCCTGGCTAGCTTTGGACTGGTTCTGGTGGCGGCTGTTTTTGACGCGAAAGCCATAATGGTCCAGCAAAGTGCCTACGACGCGGCCAGGAACAAAGGACCCTTGCAGCCAACTTTTAATCTAAGAAATATAGTAAAGCTGCAGGCGGAGGAGGCAGCAGCTAAAGCGGAGGCTGTGCAACAGCAGAAGGCCAGAAATGGCCAAGTTAAAGAACTACGCAAGCGAAGTGTAGTGAACGCGACATCTAAGTCAAAGTCCAAGTCGTCCTCCTGGTCACCATGGAGCATGGACATGAATGCTCTGAGTAAGCATCTGCAAAAAGCTAAACCAAAGACGGTGGTGAGCACCCCAGTTACTCCTCCTACTGCTGCTGTGGTTGCTTCTGCTGCTACTGCACCCCCACCGGAAATAAAGCCGGTTAAAAAGTCATCGACGCCGTCGCCCCAGGCTGTTCCCCTCTTAAATCAAGTTCGGCCCCAAAAGAAGGTAAAACCGACTTCAGTTGTGGCCCCTGTGGCACCCAAACCCAAGCCGGAACCTTTAACACCGGTCGTCGATCAACAAGAGAAGCCGTTGGCCAAACCAAGTCCCCCGCAACAGGAAAACATATCGCCAAAGCCCAACAAGGCACCAGAGCCGCGAGTGCTTAAGGAACAGAACGGATCGGCAAAGAAAATGGGTAAGACACCGGGAAGAGAACGGGAAAGGGAGCGCCGCAAGGAGCAAAAGCTGACGAATGGCTCAGGAAGTGCTGGAGTGGGATTCAGAAAGCCGGAGCGGAAGCAGCGCCACAAGCTGAACTTTGGGCAGACCACGAACAGCGCGACGCCGCCATCCTCGCCGGATGCTCTCAAGTGCATCAGCAATCCTTGGGAGATGAACAGTCACGCCTCCTTCCGGGATGTGGTGAGGTCGCCGCACATCGCGCCCACTGACAACGGTTTGGGTTGGAGTCACGGGGCGTCTTCAAGTGGTCTAGGACCGATCGGGGACAGCCGCAAGAACTTCACGCCACCGACGGTGACATCGCAGTGGGAACCTCTTTCAGCTACGGCCAGCAATTCGCTGTTTGCCAACACAGAGGTGGATTACCCAACTCCAGATGGTAAGTAGCTCAGGGACTACCAGTTTATAAGTTGCTAATGTATACCACGTACTTATCGAACAGTTACCTACGAGCAACGGGAGCGGGAGGAGCGCAGCGACTTGGTCATACGGCACCAGCTTGTCCTATCGCAGGCCCCGGAACTGGAGTTTCAGCAGAGGCAGCAGGAGAACCCTTCGTTGCTAGCGAATTTGGAGCCGAGCAACTGGGCCACCAACTGGTCGCCGCTGGTGTACACACCCTGGCCCGTTGCCACGCCCAGCATGGGTGTTATTCGTCCTCCGCCAGGTCTGGAGCAGAACGCACCCCAGACGCACAACCTAGCACAAGCCATGGGCCTGGTGGGAGCGGCAACTGGAACTGCAGTGCCCGGCGAGAGCCTTCCCACGCAGTACGATCCTTTCACCTCGCCCAGCTCAATCTGGTCCGACACATGGCGCCAGTCCTCGCAGCGCAACAACCATAATCACATGAACTAAGGGAATGACGAGGAGCAAGCTCACTGATCAAACCGAATCAACCAAATGAAATTCTTACCACATAGGATACCTAGGATACGCGACGATGGAGGAACGCAGAATGATCTTTTCCAATTTGACTTTTGACTAATAAACGCAAAGATAAATGACTTTCATATCAAACTTTGTTCATTGTTTTGTTGCCAGTTTCCAGTTATTTCATCTATGCTTTAGTCAACTACTTTTCCTTGTACGTGATGATGCCCTTCTCGATGAGGTCCGGAATCTCCACGGCCAGCCAGGGAGCAAGCTGTGAAAGAGGAATAATTACCGAACTATAAATAGCAAGTGGATATGGGACACTTACACCCAGTGCCATGGCATGGGCGATGCCGAACTTGGGCACGTTGCGGGCCCACAGGGGCTTGAAGTGATCCGTCAGGCAGATCTTGCCGCCGCGGTACATCTTCGCCGTCTTGCCATCGAGCTCCGGAAGGGCGATCTCCGGCGCGGTGGTTGGGTACGTCACTGGAATGTCGAACTCCACGTCGAACTCGTACTTCAAGAGGTTGTGCATGTACCAGCACTTTCCGAACCACTTGGTGCCCTCCTTGTTGGACTCCAGCCGGAACCAGTCGCTCCCAGACTGTTTGTTGTTCTCCACGTACTGTGAGAGGGAAAAGTTAACTGGGCACTCCAGTTGAACCTACTTTATCAGGATCTGGAATACCTTGATCAGCGCCTGGTACTCCTCCTTCAGTCGCTGCACCCACACGTCCTTCTCGCGGGGCCCGGCGCGGATCTGCAGCAGGGGAATGTTGCTCAGCGTTTTCCGGGTACTGTCATCCACCATCTCGTCCGGATTATGGCCAAAATTAAGGAAAACTCGAGGGAAAACAAAAGCGTTGAGTTGACACGTTCACGTTTGGGCGAGCGAAAGAGATAGCTGCAACAGCTGGGCAAGGTGGATGCAGGCACGGGCGTAGCCAAAAGTGCTTAAAAGGGGGTTGGATAGCGGTTAAAATTCCGTTTCAGGGGAAACTAAAGCATTTGCAGGGTAGGAAATCATGCGAATTAAAAAAAATAGTTTCTAGCAACCTTTAAACCCATTCTACTATCTGGAGGGTATTTTTTTATTAAATCTTTTTTTCTTTCCAAGTATAGGAAAGTCACACATTAACTTATATATATACAGCTAAAAATTAGGGGCCTTAAATTAAAATTTATACATATTTTTAAATACAAAAATAAGTTACATTGGAAGCCCATTTCTTAGCAATCGATAGTCATCGATTTCTTGGCGGCAAAAAGAGTGTCGTTTTGAATTCCTCAGTATGAACATTAATAGACTCGTTAAGTATTGTTTTAAATAAGGTTTTATTGATTAATGACAGCGTAAAGCATTAAAATCCAGATTGACAGTATAATTTTAAAATAAATCCATACAAATTTTAATATGTTGGCACCAGTGAGCGTTTTACATGGAATAATTTCCGATTTGTATCTTTATACCCTTGCAGAGGGTATAATAATTTCAGTCAGAAATTTGCAACGCAGTGAAGGAGAGTTTCCGACCCCATACTTTATATATATTCTTGATCAGCATCACTAGACGAATCGATCTAGTCATCACCGTCTGGTCGTCTGCCCGTCCGATTTTAAAAATTTGAAAAAAAAATAATATCTTCGCTGTTTTTTAACATATAACCTCCTACGCTTTGAAATAACATTTTGTAATTGGTTTTGAATTTCGAATTACCTTTTATCAAAATCGGACGACTATATCATATAGTCATAGGACACAAACATAGGACGCAAACTTCGGTTAACTTCGTTAACTCCCTTTCTTGTTTTTCTTATTAAATAGATTCATAATAATAAAATACACCCTATCTTTACTTTTTTATTTGTGCGTTGCATTAATGCGTGAGGTACCACCTCCAAGATTACAATTATTAGCTATCCATAACAATAAGCCAAAAAATAATTTAATTCTCAAAATCAATAAAACCAGTGAATCCCGTAACCAGGCTCAGCATGTTGACCGTACAAATTGTGCACCCCCTTAGTCCTCTGATCATAACAACAGCCGTACAACGTCTCATTTGGTTTTTAGTGGGTCCAAGGGTCACCTAGTGCTAGCACTCTGCTCCAGGGCTGTTGGGTGTTGCTATCGCCTCTCCGCATCCTGCTCTCAAATCCTGTCTGGCTTCAGTGGTCTTGCGTACACTCACAGCAATGATTGTGTCCGATTTTCGAGGTCGACTCAACCGCTGGTGACGGCTCTCCTCCCACTCCTTGCGGTGCGCCTTCTTCCGGTGGGCATGCATGTTGGCATTGGAATTGAAGGTCTGCGGACAATGGGGGCAAGTGTATAGAACCTCTCCCGTGTGGGTGGTCATGTGTTCCTGCGAAGACAGTTTATTAATAGATGACCAAAAGCGGTTCCCAAAATTACCTTCAGTTCGTTTGGCCGCTTAAAGGCCTTCTCGCACATAGGACATTGATGGCTACGTGCCGTGTTGTGCGTGTACTTAATGTGGTGCTGGTGCGCCTGCAAGCTGGGCGAGATCTTGAGGCAGAATTCGCACTGCATCGGCTGCAGGTTTTCGGCGGTGTGCATCATTTTTATGTGACGCGCCAGACCGTATTTGGTGGTTAGCGTAGAGTCGCACAAGTGGCACTTGATCGCTGTCTGTGGCGCGCCGGTGTGCTCCTTCATGTGCCTGGCCAAGGCTTCGCGACCTCTGATCGATTTCCCACAGACATCGCAGATCTTGGCATATAAATTCAAATGGACCAGCTTGACATGCTGCTGCATTGTATACTGGGTGGGAAAACTGTAGAGTAAAGCTTTGAAAATATGAGGAAGCTTGAAAATATTGGTCACTCACGTCTTCTCACAGTTGGTGCACTTCACCTGCCACTGATCCCGTGGAATATGCGTCAGCTTGTGGCGCTCGCACACAACGGAACTGTAAAAGCTCTTGGAGCAGTTATCGCAATGGTAGAGGCGACCGCGCGTCTTGATATCGTGCATGCGCATATGGAGCTCCAGACTGCGGCGGTGACCCATCACACGTGCGCAGATGGAGCACTTGAACAGCTCAGGGTCCTGGTGGCGGCGCAGGTGGTCCACAAGGTAGCCCCGCTTAAAAAACTTGCGGTTGCAACACATCGAGTAGCCGCGCTGCTTGTGCTCGCGTCGGACATGTAGCAGCATCTCAGTGAAGCCTTCCATAGGGGAGCTGCAGATATGACACTGGACTTTGTAGTGCTCGCGGATGAAGTCGTTGAACTCCTGCGACTTCTTGGTGTTGGGCAGACCGTCTTTCTTGGGGCGCTCCGCTAGTCGCACACGTCCACGCGGCCGTCCGCGTGCCTTTCGTTTAACCTGCGGTTGGGGTTCCTCTTGCTCCTCATAATCCTCCTCTTTTTCGATCCCGCTGCTACAGTCGTCGGCGAGGAAATCATGCTCCTCCTGATCGTCCAGCACATCGGCAATTGTTAAATCTGCCTCGGGGCATTCGATTTTGATTTCGTTAAGGTTGATTTGCTCTAGAACGCTCTTCAGTTCCTCGCTGGCATCCCTTGGAGGCTCCTTACGAGGGCGCCCTCGTCGGCGCTTCACGGTAGCGGCCACACTCTCTGCTAGCTCGCTCTTGACCAAGGGGTCCTTGGGAGCACCATCTTCTGGTGGAGATGTCTCCTCCGGAATCGTTTGCTGCAGCGCCTGGTGGGCCTGCTCCACACTTAGGTAGAAGTTGTGGAAGAGCAGCAGCTGCTCCCAGCAGGCGCCGCACACATAGCCGCTTCCCGAGTCAGGAATCTGAAAGTGGGGAGTGCCCTTTGATACTATGCCAAGAAGAAAAGGTGTCCAGTGTTTTGTTTACCTGTAGCCAAAAGTGTTTCTCTATGATGCATCGCAGGCCCAATGAATCGGCCTCTTCCGATGCGATTTCTATGTTGCCGACAGCTTCATCGACAATCTGTGTGCATAGGAAGCAAGGCATTTGAATCGAAAATGCGCCGGTAAACGCAGAAACTGCTGAAAATGTGTTTAATGTTACAAATAAGAACAGACCAATGCACAGCTGATTGGTCCCATCACTATATGTTATCGATAACAAGCCGCGAGTAGTAGGACCCTGCTTTTCTTGTTCAAAAATCACATACTTCGCTATTGCATTCTGTTATATTAATACGCAATTAAAAAGTTTTTAAACATTCTTAATAATATTAGCACATGTTATAATAAGTTAGACTAAAGTTATTCATAAAACACTTTGAATTTCCTGCAGTTTTGTCATCGGAACAAAATGGTATTCAAGTTAGGAATAGCGTAGAAAAGTGTAAGTCCTGATTGGAAGTACGCATTGGAAGTGCACTTTTCCTAGCAGTGCAGTTTAGATAGAACACTGCTTTATTTGAAAATAACAGTGTATTTGGTATTTTATGCTGCCATCTCTAATTAAGCACAGTGCAGTTGAAATGAAATGAATCGTTATCCGGGCATTGTGAAATAAATCTGGAATAACGCGGTGAGGCAGCGCTTGTTTACTGCTCAGCGACAGTATTTGCACACAAAGACATGGAGACCGAAAACAAGGAGGGTACCGCCGCCGAAGGCGCAGCCTCTGCAAATGACTCATCATCATCATCGCCTTCGTTGAACGTTCTGTGTGCAATTTGCAACGAGTTTTTCCGAGCAAACGACATTATCTTCTCCACCGCCAGCTGCGGTCATGTTTTCCACAAGGAGTGCCTCACCCGATGGCTAAACACGTCCAGAACCTGCCCGCAGTGCAGGGGCGCCTGCAACCGGAACCGCGTCCATCGGCTGTATCTAAACTTTGCAGAGGCCACGGAGTACGATGATACGGAGCCGCCCAAGATGCCCATAGAATGGGTGCCCATGGATCTGGACAGGAACAGCTTTCCGGACGCCCACCTGCCGCCCGAGGGAGCGGTGCAGTGCGGCACGAACGAGGACGGATTGCCCACTTATGTGGCCAGAGGCTATTACCAGGATGATCTCCTGCCCTCCGTTTACGTGCCAGAAAAGAAGGCTGCCTTCGGATCGCATGCCTGTCGGGCCCACCTTCTGACGGACGATGTGGAGCTGCTGGTGCTGAACGAATGTGACTACAAGTGGGTGGCCGGCCAGCACGGAACCTATCCGCGGGATGCCCTTAAAACGGGCTACTCCGAGTTGGGTGAGGTCACCTACACCGGTCGCGGGTTCTACGAGGGCGTTCTGCGACTGGGTAAAGTGCATCCCTCTCACAAGGTCATGTACATCCCCCACCGCGGTCAGGAGGTCAACGTCAACACCTACGAAGTCCTGGTAGTCACCCCACGTGACCAGGCCGAACGATAATGCATCCGCAACCTAAAATATCACCTTATTCCTGTATCAATCTGTGTTATGTATATGTACTTCGGTACATTTTTGAGTGATCCTCACTACCCGAATTTTCTCCCCAAAGTTTTTGCCTCAAGCCTTATTAGTAATGTGAATCTATGACATTGTCGAAATTTTATTGTACAGTTGCTTTTGCTTGTAATGGGATCATTGATCCGCATGATAACTAGCAAATAATAAAGAAATATAAACCACAATAGACGAAACAAAGAATATTTGTACTTATTAAATATAGAACGCATATATGCCGAAATTCTTTCCATGTTCACTTATCAGCTTTCTCACTAGATATGGCACTTGTAAGTATGCAACATTTGGAAAAGACCTTAGTTTCCAGTCTAAAATATCTATATTTGCAGATTAGGGAAAATGTATTTCGTATAATGTTTTTTCTAATCGAGTTTCTAATCCCTAGCTTTCTTTCCCAAATTGTAAATCTTTAAATGAGCAGTTTAAGTATCTTATCTTAGACGGTGATGCACAGTGTACACCAAAGATAACCATCTCTCTAAGCCGGCCTCCTTGATAAGAACGGAAATCTCTAAGTAGGTAAAATATAAGAGTGCTAGGTTTCTCGCAACATGTCGCCTGTGTTCATTTACTGCTGACCCTGCCAAGTGCCTAGTTCGATAACTTTTCCTTTTATAAAAACTACATTTGAAGTCCAATGGAAGCCAAAGCCCGGGATAGGCCGTCGTCGTCTTTTGGAGTTATGTGTGCTATTTGCACCGAGTTTTACACACCCCGCGATGTGATATTTTCATCTGCCAAATGTGGGCATATTTTCCACAAAGCCTGCCTCACGCGTTGGCTCAACTTAATCCTGACTTGCCCGCAATGCCGAGGGAGCTGTCACAGGGATAGCGCACGCCGGATATATTTAAACTTCTCAGGTCAACGTGATGATGAAGATGAGGAGCCAACTGCACTGCCTGCTCAATGGGTTCCTTTGGATATTAGTTTAAAAAAGCTGCCGAAGGGAGTGTTCAAAAGTGGCTTCGATGACAGAGGTAACACCTCATACGTCGCTCGCGTCTACCTGAACGATGATTTGTTGCCAGCGAGCTATGTGGCAAAGACCAAAACAGCACTATGTTCCTGGGACTGCCGGGCCTATGAGTTCACCGAACTGGAACTTCGTATTCTGACCGACTGCCATTACAAATGGGTGGCGGGCACGAAGGGAAGTTATCCACCGGGTGCCCTTCAAGCCGGACACTCGGAGGATGGGGAAGTGACCTACACGGGACGCGGCCAATATAGGGGAATCACTCGACTAGGAAAAGTGCATCCATCGCATGGCGTTATGTACTTGCCGCATCGGGGTCTGGAGGTAAATATTCCCGACTACGAGGTACTGGTAGTAGTCCCTTGATATTACGAAATGGACACGTTTTTCTGCTTAATTTATCTTCATGATGTATTACTTTTATTTAAAATGTGTTAGACGCTATGTAATTTCTGATTAGTGTTTTGAACCTACGCATGTTGTGAACATAAGTATTTATATAAGACTATTCGTATATCTCTACAATTCATATTTCTCTCTGCACTCCGGCTTGGCTTTGTTGTTTCAACAGAGGGCCTCACAAAATTTGCTTTAAAAATACGTTTAGCTTGTATAATTCGTTTAATAAATCTGCCCAATCTGCACTGTAACATGACATTTAATATATATGTATATATTTAGCTAAAATACAAATTTATATGCTCAACATGCTTTTAACATTTAACCAACAGGCTTTTTACCCTTCAATAGAAATAGGATTTTTGTTGTTGTTTCATTGACTTTGTACTTAGTTTCTAAACAGTTTGTATATTATAAATATAAAAATGAGTGTGTGACCGTGTTTTGTGTGGGAGTGTTCATGTGGTGTGTGACTACATAAGTCATGTATATATTATATATAATTATTGGTATTTACAAATTGATCTGATCTTTTGTATAATGCATGCATGTGTTGTATTTCGTTTGCTAATTGAGCCTGAATTTGAGTTGGATCTCATTTGTGATTGGGCTGAATTGGTTAAACATTTGAGCTCAGTTGAAGACAAAAAACAGTCTACGTGGATTTATACCTCCATTATGATACATTTAGGGGACAACGAAAAACTTCTAAACAGACTGGAAAACAGTTTTAGTATATGCGGAAGTGGCTGGGGGATGACTCTCTATAAACTATATTAACTAGTTTACATATGTTGTTCTGCCCTGACGCGACCCATTAGTCCGTCTCATTTTTGGGCCGACAGATAGTTCATGTACTTGGTGGTCTGTTGGGCGTTCCGCACCAGCTCGCTCTCCTCCTTTCCAGAGGGCTGCTGCTCTTGGCCCTGACCACCCTGAGCCTGCCAGTTGTCCTCGCCCTGCGGCTGATGGACGTCCGGCTGGGAGCGGCGCGTGAAATGGCGATGCCGCTGGTGTTGATGCTGCTGCTGCTGATGTTGCGGCGAAGTCTGCTGGCGGCGATCAAACGAGCTGGACGCTTCGCTGGCCAAACTGCTCTGGCTGCTGTAGCGCGGGAATCGCGGACCACCGCCGCCGCCTCCATGTGTGGGACTCTGGTTATACCTGTAGCCCCCCTTGTCCATTTGGGACTTCGGCGGTCTTGGCAGAGTGCGTGCCCTCGAAGAGCTGCGACTATTTGACTCCGGTCCGTTGGAGTTATACGCACAGTTCTCATCCTGATAGCCAACGTTTATGGCATTGTTTGAGCGCCGCCAGGTATCGCTGTGTATTTTTTGGTGGCCTCCCTGATGTTGCTGCTGCATCTGCTGCTGCTGTTGTTGCTTCTGAAATCGCGGCGGCTTGTCGTAGGTGTTGCGGTTGTTGAACCGTCCACCCCGCTTGTAGTTGTTACCACGCTCGTAGTTGCTAATGTATGAGCGCTCGCTGCGATCGTCGCGATCCCGCTGATCCCAATTCGAGTTGACGATGCTGTTGTAGTTGCCGCCGCCAGACATGTTGCGCTCGATCCGCTCCTGCGAGTGTTTCCTCCGGTCGTGGATGCTGTACAGTCGCAGGTTGCCGCCTCCTTCGCTGCGCACGCTGTGGTGGTCATCGTCGCAGCTTACGCTGAACCGCCGCTGTTGGTCGCGCGACCTTCCGTTGGTCTGGTCGCCGTCGTGATTGCGGTTGAAGCGTGTCTTTCGCCAGCTAGGGAGCGGCTTGCTCTCGTCCCGATCCTCGCTGCTGGCCATGGATGGATACTGGTCGGAGTTGGCGCTGTCAATGATGTACACGGTTAGATCGGTTGAATAAATTAGAAAAATCAAAATAAATTTAAATGAAAGCTTTAAAATTGAATTCAAATAATTGGTAATGTTTTCGCTATCGAACTGTGAATTTTAAGTCCTCAATAGAATTCAAGAACTAAACATATTAACATATTAAGCTATAATAAAAACAAATATTTCATATTGTTTAAAAAAAATGTAAACCATCTAATGGTAATTCTTTAATAAGAAACAGAGAAAATTGAAATCAAGAAAAAGTAATGCTGTAATTTAAAATTATTTCGAAAACAAATGTATATAGACGGGCATTTTCCTGGACTTACTTAATGGACTTGACTCAATCTTGGAAATATCCCTATAAAAAAATCACATTTGAATTTTATTAATAAATCTTTTTTTTTTAATACCGTTCAGATCATCAAGAGGTTCTTATCAGTCTGTACTGATATATATTTTTTGATTGATTATATCGTTTGTATACGCGGTCTGAGTATAGTTAAATCTTATGTTTCTTCAACATTAACAGTGTGATACATACTCTATGCTGGGTGGTTGATTGTGCTGCTGGTGATGTGGCTGTTGTGTCTTCAGTGGCCGCGGTACTTGGCGCGGTTGAAATCCGCGACGTCTATGGCCGAGTGCAGCAGAGTTGTTGGCAGGATATGAGTGACTCCCGGCTTCCGAGTACCTGTCGTCGCCTTGGTCCGTCTCACCGTAGCCGATGTCGCAGAAGGAGTCCTCGCAGACCTGCTCGCTCCACTTCTTCGTCGTCGACGGGGGATCGAAGTCCTGGTCCTGGACAGAGGTGTTGGCACTGCTGCCGTTCTCCGACTGCTGGTGCTGGAGCTGCTGCTGCTGGGGGCGGCCGTCTTCAGAGGGATGGCTGGCGCCGTTATTGTTGACCCCATCGTCCTCGCCATCCTCCACAACCAGGAAGTTCGTGTACATGGCCTCCAAGTCGTGTCCGATGTGCTTGAAGTGGCTGTAGAAGAGGTCCAGCACCATCAGCAGCATGGCCTTCACCTTGGCGGTCAGCGCTGGCTGCATGATCAAATGGCGGCGAACGTGGAATAGCAGCAGGTCGATCTCCGCCTTGTGACGTTTGCGCATGATCTCGCCGTTCAGCGTGATCTGCGACAGCACCAGACGGGCGATCCGAGTCCCCAGCACCACCGACGTGTCGTTCAGCTCGCGGGTGAGCAGGTCCAGAAGGGATTCACCCAGAATGGTGATCGGGGCATTGTCCGCCAGCCGCACCCTGTGGTAGTACTCGCCCAGCAGCGTGATCGAGTTGTACAGACGGTTCTTGTCGTGCAATCGGTATGTATCCGCATTGAGGAAGTTCGTCTCCAGGATCTTGAGCATGGCGCTTCGCACCTTCGTCTCCTTCATCGCCAGGGCGTCGAAGTTTCGCGACGAGAAGAGCAGGGCGAACTTCAGCGCAGTGTCACCGTCGCCGAGCGCCTTGTCATTGAGGTACTCCATGGACTCGCTGCGTATGGGAGTCGAATAGAAGGTTAATAATGGTATAATAAATATATTAATGAATAATCTCTACGACTAACAGTGTTGTTTAGAAAGACCTGCATCAGTTTGCCTATTTTTAGAGCTACCTTCTGCTATCTGCGTAATTCCTTATATTAGAATATGCATTTGCATGCCCCTTTCCACTTTATACTACTATGTATTGTTATGGTTTTCGCCACAACTGGCGCATCGCCCCCATTATTTTACCCTCAGCTGTTTGTATGTTTTTGTGCACATTTTATACGAGCGGCTCACAGGCACAGCAGCATTAACTGATAAGCCCAAGCCGCGAACTATTTGATCAGCAATTAACTCGAGCATGAGCCCGAGAGAATAGGAGGGAGAAGTGTTCACTTTGAATCGAATCGATGGCGCCGGTGTCTTTCTAGCCGTGATTATTTGTATGAAAAGCTGTAAATTTTTAAGACACGCTGACGTTCGAGCAACCTGGTCACAAACAAAAACTCGTGCGCACATATTTACAGCTACAGTGCAGTTCGAAAATATAGGTCGATTTGGAAAATACGCCAAACATAAACTATTATATTTATTTATGACAAAAAAGGTGGCTATTTAAAGTGAAATAAACAATTTTATATAAAACAAGTGGCTTTATATGAATTTTAGGGTCGAATACAAAGCAAAATAAATTAACTCCTGAACTTTGATTGGTGGTTCGGTTTTCGGGCGTCGAAATACATAAAATTCCAATGAAAAACGTGTTCAATTCGACCACATCAGTTGAAGTAAGTGCTATGGAAAGTTCTAAGCAACGGAGGAATGGCATAAGCTCCTCAAGTAAGCCAATTAGTCATGCCAGCTTTCATAGGAAGTCATAAATAAGGCTTGGCTGATCGTTTATCGAAATGGGGAAACGTGCAACAAGTTGCGTTATCGGCGGTGGCGTTTATCGGATACAAAGGATGCCATTTCCAACAGTGGCCCTATGCTAATGCAACGCACTGTATCCCCCACCGGGTATTTATACGCGAAAAGTGGTGGCGAGCATACACACTACTTATGATATTATTAATCATCAATGGACGAACGCTGGGAACGGAACGGATCGCTTCGGTGTAGATGGAAACACATACCACAGCATCGACTCGTCGCGCACAATGTTGCAGTAGTCCGTCTCGATGGTCTTGATCTTGGAGTTCAGCACGATGCCGTCGTCCTGCAGGTCGAGGTTCCGCATCAGGGCGATGATGTGGTCGTAGGCACAGCCACCTGTTGGGATTTGGTAGGCGGTGGTGGCGCCTGCGTTGAGGATGGTGCAGACGTCCCGCAGCCGGGCCCCCGCTCCCGGCGCCTCGACGACGCCACTGACCCCGCCACCCTGCGAGCTGTGCCCACTGTCCGCCGTGCTGTTGGTGTAGCTGTTGCCGTAGGTGGTGTTGTTGCCGCTGCTCCCGCTGCTGTTGTTGCCGACCATGTTGTTGGCCATTTCCATTTCTCGCCGCGATCACCGCCGATTGTTGTTGTTATCGCACCGTTGTTTGTCTGCCCCTTCCACACACACTTCCGTATGCCTGCGTATGTCTGTGTGTGCACTGGTCGTCGGTCCACCAAATAAGAATCAGCGTTGACAAAGGTGTCGAAATGCGCACGCCAAGTTGAAAACACCTTTTCGCCCAGCCTCCGCTTCGGGTGCAAGTGCAGCTAGCTCACTGGGACGCGCGGTCGATGGGAACGCAGCTATCGAACGGAATTAAATGCACAAGTCTATCACTATTCCTATTTATTATTGCTATTCGACGACTTTTATAGTTGTGTATTAGTGGTGGCACCGATGGCACTGTCGCACTATCGAAAGCGCGCGGTGTGCTTTCGCAAACGGCGCGACAGTGCTGGCACAGGTATCGATTGGCCCGCTGTGGCGGCACGCAATGGCGGGAAAAGGCTAGACTTTATTTGGTGCCGCGGTGAATTTCGATCTTGCCGATGTGGTGAAACCGCTGGCAGTCAGCTTTGTTTTTTTGTTTCTTTATTGTTTTTATGTAGTTTGTTTCGCCAACATGTTGAGCTTAAAGTGCGTGATATGCACCGATTCCCTTGGAGAGACCGACAAGGTGTTTACCACCCCTTGTGGACACATGTTCCACCACAGGTGCCTCAAACAATGGCTCGACCGGTGAGAAAACCGCTGAAGGATAGGAGCAATATCTCGATGATATATTTTCACAGATACCCTTTGCAGATCGAATACCTGTCCCCAGTGCCGTAGTAACTGCTCAAACCGCAGTATATTTAGGGTCTACTTCCACGAGGCCAACTCGGATGTGAGTCGCATAGACCTGAGTTCCCTGCAGAGGCAGCTGGATAACGTCAAGGTGTCCATGACCATGATAGACAAGAAGCGCAGCGAGGACGAGCGGCAGCTGTGGAGTCTGAAGGAGGTGCAAAAGAAGCACCTGTCAGTCCTCTTCTAGAACCCGCCTCCGTTCCCTGGCTAATCCTTCCCATTTGCTTTCAGCAAAACCATAGCTGGTCTGGAGCAGAAGGTGCAGGAGAAAGTGTTCCTTGTCAACAAATATGCCGAGCAGATCAGCATCCTCAAGAGCGACGCGCGTGTAATAGATGACTTGCGCAAGGAGAACTCGACCCTGAAGGCTCTTGTGCAGACCTTAATAAACGAGAATATGAAACTTAAAAACTTGGGCAAATGGGTGCAAAAAGATTTGCGAAATGAGGTCGAGCTTAAGCGGTCTGTCCAGTATATTGACAAAGTAGTGGCCGTTATTAATCGTTGCCCTTCCATTGCAGCAAGTTACAGGAGCGTGTTTCCCACCTGGAGAACGATCTTTACCAGGCACAAAAGAAGGTCCGAGTGATTCGCTTTTCTACTCCGCTCTTCATTAATGCGCAACATTTTATTTCAGCTTCAGTCTCCAGGGACCGATTCCGTTTCTTTAAACTCTCCCAATGCCTATGACGATCTAAATGATAATAGTCTGGACCCTAAGCAGGCGATAAACCGAACCAACATACATTTTGCACAATTATTTTTCCTGTAAAACTTAAAAAAAATAATAAAGTATTTTCGTCTTGTACCACGTAAAATAGATACATTTGTTTTTTTTTTTGTATTGAAAGTTAAAAAAGAACTTAGTTAAAGTTTGGCTGAAATTAAAAATGTAAAAACATTCAATAAGTTGTTTAATCTTAAAAAAAAATATTTTGCTGAAAAAAAAACCTATTATTTTCCCATTATTTTCTATAAGTAGCCAAAAATAATCGTCTAACCCGCAAAACCATTTTCGGGGAAAGCCCCTTTTCGAGAAAATCGCGTTTGAAGTCCGAAGCTTGCTGCTCAGGCTGTTAGCTATAAACTTCAATATCCTCGGATTTAACGGCCCGCTCTGTTAGATTTTTTTGAAGTTTTTTTAAACAACAAACTCAAAAAAAATTCATGATTTTAGCGCGAAATAACCTTTTAAAATATGAACCCGTGAGAATAGCGTAAACTAGCCAAAAGTTCGGCTAAATGCCAGATCTGTCGATTCACCGCATCTGTGCAAGTGGTGAGTTTCGCCTTTGTGAAGGTGGTGAAGTCGCCGGCAGTCAGCTGGTTTCGTTGGGCGCGCAAACCGTGCGGCGTGCATTTTTTGTTGTTGTTTTGTAATAACTGTTTTTATGTAGTTAATTGTGCCAAAATGTTGAACTTAAACTGCGTAATTTGCGCCGAGTTGTTTGGACAGGCCGACGAGGTGTTTGCCACTGTTTGTGGGCACATGTTCCACCACAGTTGCCTCAACCAATGGCTCGATCGGTGGGCAAGCCGCAAAAGGATGTGTGTAATCTCCGATGATGTACTCCTGTATCCCTTGCAGATCGAAGACCTGCCCCCAGTGCCGCAATAAGTGCACAACTCGCAACATATTTAGGGTCTACTTCAACTTGGCCAACTTGGATGTGAGTCGCATCGACGTGGGCTCCCTGCAGGAGCAGCTGGACAACGCCAAGTTGTCCATGAAGATGATCGAAAAGGAGCGCAGCAAGGATGAGCAGCAGATGCGGAATCTCAAAGAGACGCAAAAGAAGTGCCTGTGAGTCCTCGCCTGGCAGTGCCCTCCAGTTCCTGGCTTATTCTCCCAATTTCCTACAGGAAAACCATAGCTGGTCTGGAGCAGAAGGTGCAGAAGAAGGAGTTCCTCATCAGCAGCTATGCCGAGCAGATCAGCATCCTCAAGAGCGATGCGCAAGTGGTGGATGGCTTGCGCAAGGAGAACAAGTCCCTGAAGTCACAGATCCAGGCCATGGAGGGCGTGTCGGCCATTCTGGCGGCTGGCTCGGCGGATGCCGAGCGCCTGCTCAAGAACGAGGCCGATCCCCACGTCCTGGCCAACTGGGTGTCCACACTTAAGCGGGAGCTGCGCCAATGCGAGAGCAAGAAGACGGAACTCAGGAACGTGGTCAAACTGGTGCAAAATGATCTGCGCAAGGAGATCGAACTAAAGCGGTCTGTCCACCATATCAAAAGGTGGTTATCTTCTTTAATCGTTGCCCTTCCTTTTGCAGCAAGTTGGAGGAGCGTGTTTCCCACCTGGAGAGCGATCTTTACCAGGCACAGGAGAAGGTCCGTGGGTTTTCTTTCATAAACCACTTTTTACTTACGTTACGTTTAATTTTAAGCTTCAATCTCTGGAGAGCAAGACCATTTGCCTGGACTCTCCCAATGCTTCTTGTGGCCTTAATAGCAACATTCTGGCCCTAAAGCGGGAGCAGAGGCGTAGCACCATATCTCCCACTGTTGTGAGTAGTTCAATTTATGAGAGAACTCCAGGCATTATTGTTTTGCTACTCTGCAGAAGGAGAATATCAAGCGGATCGAAGAGTCCACCTCCCCGTATCTCAACATCAAATCTAGCAGCGTGGGCTTGGCCCATCTCCTGAATACCAAGGGTAACATCGGGCTGGCCAAGTCCAAAATTTCTCCCATTAAGGGAGTGGGCGGTGTGAGTATGACCAGCGGGACCATACGGAAAACCACCAGTGATCTCAGCGAAAAGGTAGGCGCAAGAAGTTAAGCAAAGCCATTCGTATAATATTTGAAATCCCCCCAGTACTCAATTTTCAAGAAGCCGCGTCTGCTGCTGGGCAGCTCGAGCAGCACTGGCTTGGCGGCCACCACAGGGTCCAACTTTGTCTACAACGGAATGGGCGGCTCCGAGAAGATCGATCCCTTCGCGCAGCGCGCCGAGGAAGAGGGTCCGTCCAGTGGCAGACCCTCAGCCGTTCTCTCCCGGAATGTCAACCAGCGCCTTAAGGCCGGCTCCCTGCGGAACTTCAACCTGGGCAAATAAGTCCACAGCCATGTGATTATATGAGACTGCCCCAGTTGGGTATTAGCGTGCGATTGCTATTGAGGATTGCCGATTTTGTTAGCCAATGCATGAGTTAGGCACTAGTAATAAGTTAGCGGTTAATATATAAAAAATACAAAAGGCAAGTGTGCGATCAGGCAGCAATCTTCTTTTCCGCCGTTCCCGTCCACTCCTCCCGCAGGTGGACACTGCAGCCGAGGTCTCGCAACGCCGCCTTGATGTCCTGCTCCACGCTAGGGTGCTCCTTCATCGCCGCGTTCAGTAGATCCTCGACGCCGAAGGAAATCCAGGTTTCGCACTGGTTTCGCGACCGCGACACCATGTTGCGAATGGCCCAGGCTCCGTTGCGCTGTACGATTTTGTGCTTGGGATGGGCGCGAATCGCCTCCACGATCACCTCGGCAATGCCGGTGTCGAAGAAGGCGGCACTGTGTTCCCGCACGCGGAGTGTCAGCGTAGTAACGCAGGCCAAAGCGGCGGCTACGATGTTTTCGTTGCTCTGGTGCGTCTCCAGCAATTGCTTTATAATAGGAGCCACCCCTTGCTGGACAATGTGTGCTTTCACGGAGTCGTGACCAGCCAGGGCCCGCAGCAACTTCAGGGCCTCCCTGTTCAGACGCACTTCGTCCAGATTAACGCTCATGATCTGGAAGACGTACTTTAGGCCGCCAGCCTCATCGATGGCGGTACAGAGTTCCTGGCGCACAGCCAGTGTTCCAATGGTGAGCAGCAAATCGGCCAGCACATTGGGATCCTGGTAGGCCGGCAAGAGTTCCACCAGGGGCAGCAGCACCTCGCTGGCTATTTGGCGGGCGTGCTCGTGGGCGCAACCGAACTCCACGCGGATGTCGTCGTCCAGCACCAGAAAGCGGAAAACTGCGGTCAGTTCGCTGACCAAACGATCCTTTCCCTTGGACAGGAGGGGCTTCATCAGCCTGAGGGCGGGGGTGTTCATGATGTTCTGGCGGTTCATTTCGTGCATGATGCAGGCCTTTTGCAGCCACTGAAGAGTCAGCAGGGTGATGTCCTGGTCCACCACTTGGAGGGCTAGCAACTTGAGGACCACAGCCATGGCCTCGGCATCGAACAGATCCGGCTGCTTGTGCGTCAGACTGTTGACGGCTTCCAGGGACTTCTTGATCAGCGATTCGTTGGGCGTTTCCGCGGAGAGGGTTTCCTCCAGCAGGGTGATCAGGGCATCGTGAGCTCCGTTTTTGCCGGCCAGAACCCGATGGGCCAAGGACTTCTGGCACTCGGCATTCAAGGTGGCCAGCTGTTCCAGCAGCTGGGTGGCGTCCTCGGTTTTTTGGCCAATGTGCTCCTTGATCTTGTCCACAGTTTCGTTGATGACGGGCTGCCCGGTCTGTGGGTTGACGGACAGGTCCTTGATGATGTTGGCCAGGTTGATGCCCTGCAAGGAGTCCATTGGAGTGAATCAGCTGGACAAATTAGCTCGTCGGACCCACTTACCTGCGCCTCGAACTGCTTGATGGTCTCCTCCTTGGCCTCCGATGGCGTCATGGAGAACTCCACCACGTTCTCCTTCACCACATCGTCGAAGGTGTCCTGCGATATAACCTTGGCCATGGCAGTGAATCGTCCGCTTTTGTCTTTCTCCCCAGCAGCTGCAGCTTTAATTTTGCTTTTCAAATTTTACTTTGTTCTCTATGTCTGCAACTTCCCACACACACCTGCGCTCGCACACACCGACACAGTTCAAACTTACTCCCTGCGGTCACTCTATCGCACTTTGCGCTGCGGTCATACTTCCAGCTGACCAGTTATCGATAGGTATCGATTCGAGAAGCTTGCGAAAGTACCGTTGCACTGAACTCACCACCAAACACTGAAACAAATATTGGAAAATAATTCTGTACTAAATCAAAGTCTTAAAAAATTAATGAATTTAAATAAATCATTTAAAGTTTTGTTTTTTAAATTTTGTACTTATGAAATTAAACTCTCCCAAGTAATAAATGTAATTGAAAAAACTTTTGGTAGTCGTTTTTAAATTATGTAAGTTTGCATTTTAGATTTATCTTGCTCGTTTTTACACTGCAGTTACATAGAGACGGTTAACCGTCAAAGCATCTAAGTTCAGAAAGAGAAACACACCGAGATACATAGATAGAGGGGACACATGTACATCTAGCAAAGAGCCATTGAAAGCATCAATGAATTACGTCTATATTTTAAAGTTCTTGTTTTTAATTTGTCCTAGCTCGAAATTTGACAGAGCCTCATTTCCGCTTGGGCAGCTTGTAGTCGGTTGGCGGATGCAGCTTCAGGTGGTCCAGGAACACGGGCTGCATGTCCGCCCGCCACGAGATCTCCTCGCGAGCCCTCACCGGTCCGTCCTTGCAGGTCAGCCAGTAGGTGCTCATCAGGCCCTTGCCCTAAAAATTAAATATTTAAATCAGTTTAGCAGCATCTAGGAAAATTACTTTACATTAAGAGGAGTCCCAAAGATTGTGTATAAATTTTACTTAAAAAGTTGAGTGTAAAGCAAATAAAATCGGAAATGAAAATCTTAAAACGCGCCAAGTCGTACATTAAATTTGGAAAACAAACTTTAAAACTAAAATGCTATCTAAAAATTAAAGTTCGTACGAAAAATAATCACATTTTTTTATAGTTGTAAGATGTTTTAATTTTTCTTAGTGGTAAAAAAAAATAAAATTATGATTTTAATTAAGATTCAAACTAAGGTAAAATATGAAACTTTTCCTGGTTTTTAATATCTTCCCGAACATATTACCTTGACATCGAGCAGGCCGCGATGCTCGGTCCGGAAGCCGCCCACCTGTTGCAGCGAGTTGTGCATCTCCTCGGTGATATGTATCTTCTGGGCCTCGCCGGTGCTCTCCATGCGCGAGGCCGTGTTCACCGTGTCGCCGAAGAGGCAGTAGCGCGGCATCTTGGTGCCCACGATGCCGGCGACCACCGGGCCCGTGTGGACGCCGCACCGGATCTGGACGAACTCGTCTCCGGCCCGGGGTATCCGGAAGAGCGAGGAGGCGTCCAGCAAATCAAGCGCCATTGTTGCTATCTCGCTGATGTGCTTGTTCCCTGCAGAGGCAGCGGTTTGGAAAGTTCCATGGCATAAATTACGCGCATGGCCACAAACGAAATTTAAATTAGCGCAAATCTTTTTGGGGCACTCAAACAGCGGGGGCGGTGCGGGGGGCGGGGCTAAATGACTGACTGACTGACAGCTGAATTTGCATAAATTACCGTTCTTCACCGGCAGACCAGAAGCCACCATATATGAGTCTCCGATTGTCTCGACCTTATAGACGTCGTAGCACTCGGGTTGGAAATAGGTGCAGATTTGTAAAATATGAAAAGAGTTTTCAAGTATTATTTATTGCTATACCCAAATTATTTTTTTAAAGACACTACTCGAAGCTACCACTGAAAATCACTTTAAATCCTTTGAAAATTAAATTTATGGAAAATTTACCTCGATACGCTCGTCGAACACCCGGTATATTGAGTTCAGGAATGTTACCACCTTAAGGATACATATAAGAAGTGTATTAAATTTCAAAATAGGGGGTGCTATTAAAGTAATTTCTAGTAATAAACCATTTAAATATTATTGGAAAGTATTTCAAAATACATAATATATTTAAAAAACAAATCGGGGCCGAAGGACATTAGCTTCCAGCTTCCCTTCTTTGTTTGAATATTAATCATAGTATTATATACTAGCATAAATTTGGTAAAATAAAATAAAAATAAAATAAAAATAAATAAAAAGCAAATAACATTAAGACAAAGCAAGCCTACGGAATACTTACCTCCAGTGGAGTACAATCCGCGGCTATTTCAGTGAAACCCACGATGTCGCTGAAGTAAATGGTAACTGCCTCGTAGAGCTCGGCGGGCACCTGTCAGGAAGTCAATTAGACCTGCCTAATTTCCACCCACAGCGGGGCACTCACCTGCTGGGTCTGTTTCAACTGCATGGCGACACTCGGTGGCAGCATTTGGAAGAGCAGCGAGTCGCTTTTGCGCTTCTCCCGCTTCAGCTCCTTGGCCTTCTGGGAAAGATTCAGGGCGTAATGCTGTGGAAAGGGGAGGGAGATGAGTCGAGAAATGGTCAGGTAATGTGGCTGGAGCAGAACCTGTATCGTTGCAGCGGCATTCTTTACCAGCACGATGATGACCGGCGACACCAGGAGCACCACCACCAGAATGGCAATGCCAATGGCCTCTTTTCGGTCAGCCTCCACCAGGGTCTTGTCCACATACTCCCTTGATCAAAATAAATACGGGTCCTTGCAAAGCTGTTTTCCAAGTGAAATATATAATCTTCTTACTTGATTAGACGCCGCAGTGCCTTTTGGAGAATTCTGAGGTCATCGGTGTAGTTGTTCATCAGCTCGTAGTACTCAATGGCACTGCGCTCGTTCGACACATTCGGATTGTTCTTAATCAGGGTGGAGCCCCTGTAAAGGAGTCCCCATCTCAGACAATATACTTAGAAAATAACTCCTTCGTACATACATTTGTTTGGCCCGATGAAACCTTTTGGTGCTGGTGATATTGGTGTACATGTTCTTCAGCATGGGCGCGTAGTTAAGAGTGGAGTTTATCATTTCCCGGGCCATGAATTCGTATCGAATGTAGGATACAAAATTCTCAGCCGTCAAGGACCCTCGTCCATAGTACCTTATGCCAAAGGAAGTGGCGATGTTCTGGCACTCAATGCTCTTGAGGAGGTTCTTGAATCCCACCAGATAGCTATCATGTTTATGAGAAATACGTTTTTTAAAAAGAAATACCCTATTAGGAACTCTTTACTGACCGCCAAACGCCGCTGTTGTCCGTTTCTTTGATCTGCTCGTTGAGGTGATGGAGCAATCCCCGGTTGATGGATGTGTACCAGTTCATCACCTCAGTGATCGAGCTCTCCTCGGGCTCCAAACGCACCCGATCCCTGAACTCGTTCAGTCGGCTCTGGAACTCGTACCGGTTCAGCATCATCTCCCGATCGTCCTCATCCTCGTCCGGGGCTGTGGGCACACTGATCTCGCTCCAGGTGGTCATGTTGTTCAGGGCATGGTCCGTATTGGCAAATCTCCAAGTAAGATTGGCCCTGTTCCGAAGGTATATGTACGAGTATAAGGCTGTGAGGCCTACAAAGTCAAAAAGGGGGAGTACTAACCGCTGTTTGCTGCCGTTTGTAAAGATGTAGAAGGCTACTTCGGAGCGTTCCAGCTGTAGCCTAGTAACTACTTTTCCTAAGTCAGTGGCAATAGTCACCTAGAAAAATATAAAATAATTTGCAGAGAAATAATGAATAAATGTAATTTTCAAATATTTGTATAATCCCAATGGCTTAGGTTTAAAATTAAATAATAACCAATTTTATTACAAATAAATTGCTACACTCATTGACATTTCTCTAATAAACGACCCTCAAAGCAAATATAAATATAAATATTTATATAGTTTGTTTTTTACAAGTCCAAGTGAAACCGTTAGTTTGTTTAAATTCCTTAATACTACTGTTCTACGTACAAATATAAGTACTTCTACTTATGCCAGCTTAGGTCATTACAAAGTAGGCAAACAACTCTTTGAAGAAAGAGATTTAATAACCTTAAATGATAAGTTATCGTTGCTTTTCTTTTCGTTTGTTGCTAAAAATTATCTAAGAAATTGCGCAAACGCGGAGTGGAACTGGTCGGCAGATAAATAGATCCCAATACTTTAGTAGTTGGGATTCAGATCAATTTAGGAAGAACGAGCTAGTACAATGAGTCAGGCCCCTCAGTTGTAAATAGTCTGTTTTTTGGGGAATCCCTAAGCATAGTATAGGGGGATTCTCATAATTAATCTGCTGCGTCCTTGTAGTCAGGCGATTTTTGAGAGTTTTTGATAAGCGCCTCTAGTACCAAATGTGATAACAAAAAGATAACCTGAACCAGTCGTATACTCAATATTCTACGAATTCTTATCAGAAGGCTTACTTATCGCTGCCCCCAGCTGCTTAGCCATATAAAAGAGTCCGGCGGGCCAACTGTGGGTCAGTTGCTCAAGATGTTGTGGCCCAAGTTAGTTTGTTTCGCACTGGTCGCCCTCGCCTTTGGCCACCTCTACCAGGTGGCCAGCGAGGAAACCATCGCCGTCTGCCCCACCAACTTCAGCCAGGTGGCGGACAAGTGCCTCCTGGTGGACACCAAGTGGAGGAACTTTTACGAGTCGGATCGCCACTGTCGATCCCTCAACGCCGGACTCCTGAGCCTGAAGAACTCCATTGAGCTGAATGCCATCAACGAGTGGCTGCCGGTCATTGCACCCTACCAACCGGAGTTCTGGACAGCCGGCAACAAGCTGGGTGAGAGAGGAGTAGACTACTACTGGCAGAGCACCGGCGAAAAGGCCGTATACCTTCCCTGGAGAGCGGGACAGCCCACTCCCGCCAGCGGAGACTGCCTCACCTTGCTGGCCAACGTCACCATGACCGCGGAATCAACCATTCTGAGTCCCCACCGACTGGCCGTGAGGAACTGCACCCAATGGGCACCCCTCATCTGCCAGGCTCCGCTGCAATATTTCAAAACCCAGCTATGTCTCAACACTTCTGCTTTCTTTGAGGCCAAGATACCCGCTTAGGTCAAGGGCCATAATTCTTAGCTGTTGTTTAAGGTGCTGCTTACAATAAATATATATAGATCACTTCCAAAAATTATAACATACATATATGAGAGAAAATTATTACTAAAATTTCTAGACGACTCATTATTTTCCATTACATAATTCGAAAAAATAGATCTTGAATTTGTGGAAAATATTTTTCAATAAGTAATCTAATCACTTTTGACTAAATTACTTTAATGAAACTCGAACAGATAGTTTGGTTGAACCTTTTTATAGCTTCTAAAAAAATGTGTCTATGAGTAATCTTATCAGTGTGATTTAATAACATTAATAGTAATGGTATTACATTTCGCACGGTGCTTTTTTACTGCTCTTACTTCATTAAGGTATGCAATTTTTGGTTTTCTTAAGTACAAAATCCAAAGCCACCCCATTATGTGATCATTGGAAAGTTCTCTCATCGATGACTTCTTTCTCGTCCCTTGATTTGTTTATAGTGAGCTTTGCATTCTAAGTACGTGTCCCTATTCAAGGACCATCCCCTGCCAACCTCGTTTCGCCGGCCACCCACATTTCACTCCCCATTTCCCGCTTCCCAAGCGCTTCCCTCCTCCCACCTTTCACTGGCGACTGTCGCTGCATATTTCGCATTGCGTCCTTATCAATTCACTCTGGTCTCCGCCCCAAACTCCCCTCATATAGGTACGCTCAATATTTTCCATTCCTTCTTTCATATTTTCTTGCGAAGACCCAGCATTTGCATTATGGATGGATGAAGTGGGCGGTTAGGGGATGTGGGCCGGAGAGCCCAGTTGAGTGCCTGGCCACGAGCTCGTGCTCCGGAACGCTTCACGGGGGCTTGGACAGCACTTACCTGAGCAAACAGACATCGCCAAGGTTTCTCGTGGTGGTCAAGTGAACGCTGACCAACGGGGAGAGAGGCTGCCCCTCGCATCTACTTGGCGTTTGATTGAATCGCTGTAATAAATTTTAATTACGCCTCAAAGACACAATTTCCGGGTCGCCCTCGCTTTGTTTGCTACTTTGCACCGACGCATCCAGTCACTCAAAGCAACCACCCACTTTCTCGCCCCCTGACCCACCCGCTGACCCACCCAGTGACCCTTCCAACTGCTCACCTGCGTCTCGATGTCGGCCACGGCGGAGCGGTACTCCAGGATCTCTTGCAGTGTCACCGATGTTTGCACAATCAACGCCAATATTGGTATAAATGGTAGTATTATCATCTGGAAATGGATTCGCATGTCAATGAGTAAATTGTCACTTACAGTGGGCGCGGTATTTGTCTATGTATGTTTTCTTAAGTTTGGTTAAATTAAACTAATTAGCTTTCCCCCAACAAAAGCTATAATTTAACTAATTAGCTTTTATAATTAACTTTTTTAATTTAACTTTTAAGTCTTAACTCTTCTTAGTTATTATTTTTGCTACCAGTTAAGCCGAAACTATTATAATTGCTTTCTCAATGTCACGTTAAGGTGTGATTTCTGTAAGTAAAACGTTTAATCGTTCGGAAAGACAAAGTCGTTTTCTCAATGTGAAGTTAACTTAACAGGGTCTTCGCAGGATTCAGTGGTAAATTCTTCTTTGTTGTCAGTTTTTAAATTTAATCAGAACACTTAACTTTTTCGAAACTTCAATTTAACTCAATGACGAAAGTTAACATGATATTAAGGAACCGATCCTTATGGGGTTTCACTGGAAAATGGCGTTGAGGAACTTAATTTGTTCTTAACAGCAATTTAACTTTATAGCAAAAGGTAAAATGATATTGAGAAATTAATCCTTGTTGGTTAAAAAAAACTAGTTAATAGTAAACGATACTTCTTCACTGTAAAGTTAAAGTTTATTTCCATTTAAATGTTACTCCCCATAAAGCTTTAAGTAATTTTCGCTCGCCCTTGACCCACTGTGCCATATATTCTCATTTGCCATCAATATGTGCTCTGTGGAGGAAGAGCCCGCACCAATCTCGGCGTTATCTGCGGCTGATTGCAAAGGAGGTGCAGGTGTCCAAGGCGGCAAGGGCGGCAAAGGGGCGTGATTAGTCTTTATCGTGGCCCGCTAATCGCGACATTCATTAGACGCCCTCCGCGGATGCCGCGGCACGTGACTCTGACCAGTCGACCTAATTAAGACGCATGCCCCGCCGCTAATTTATGCTGCTCCGGGTAAGTTGGTTTTTCGCACCTGTAGAGCGGGTTCGCTCGATTCCCGTGGAAGGACTCACCTGCATGAGCTGCAGGCGCCGACCCGTTTTTATGGCCGGGTTACGGGCGGCGGCATTGCAACACCTTCCGGTGCCGCCACTCGATATATCCTCGGAACTAATCGAGCGCACGGAAATTTTATCGAGCTGCAGATTGTGATGTGTCGGCACCAGCAGCAGGCCCCCCTCGCCGGAGGGGCTGCCCTGCCCGGGGGCCACCCGCGACTCCATCGGAGGGTTCGATTGGCAAGTGCTAATGTCGATCTTAACGCTGGGGGTCGGCTTTCTGCCGCTCACAGCCCCGCTGCCGCCCGCTGGGCAGGGGCAAGGGCAGGGGTCAGGGCTCTCTCCGGACTTGTGCGCTTTTCCATTTAGCATATTGCCGATTGTCCAGGCGAGGATGTGGAGAGCCAGTGCCTCATAAACAGGATGGCTGCACGGAGAGAAACTGGCTGGCGAAGGGGCTTAAGTCCGGCAGGGTTACTAAATTTCCTTTGAGTTTTACAGTAAGTTGGCACAAAATAAAAATTATCAGATCAAATTCGCATGAAAGCCTCAATTTAATACTCGTGTGTTAGGATTAAACTGAAAGTAGCTTATAGTTTTCTATTCAAAATAGTGCCGCAAACCTTTTTTGTACCTATGATACATATGAAACTACAATAAAAGGGTACGCTATGTGCATTTCATTCTGTGAAAATATCTGTTTTGTTGGTCAAATTGACAATTGGGTTGTTAAAAACGTTTAACTATTCTATTAGTCACTTTTACCTAAAAGTTTTTGTGTGAAAAATGGTAAAGATATGTTCAAAAACTTGAACGTCACTGTGGTACAAAAGAGGCTAAAATGCATAGATATATATATTTTTTTTGTAAAATAAGAACAAATCCTGAGGCGTATTTTCTTCATATTAGAAGTAATAAGAGTAAACAAAGGAGAGGTATTGGTATTGTTTTCTTCTCAGTGCAATGGAAGTGCGAATTTCACTGTGACTGCGGACTGTACATAATTGTTGCGTGTTCAATTTGTATCTGATAGTTTCACTCCGGCGACACTTGTTGAGTTTCAATGGGGCCATAATGAGGAGGGCGCGTAGAATAATTGCGAGAAATAGCAGATAAGCACATATGGGTGGCCGGGCCACGCCCCCCACTCCGGTGGCCGCCCATTCGCTGGCCGCCAAACAAATGTCAGGACGTCAGGACGTCAGGACGACGGAGGACGACAAATTTGATGGATGAGCAGCCAGGCAACCAAGCGTTGCCGTCAGGAGGAGGGTGGGTGTTTAGGAAAGGGGTTGGGGGTTGAGTTTAATTGAAAGCACATTTGATTGCTGCTCCCCAGGCGGAACCCCGCGTTTCGCCCAGTGTAGCGCCAAAGTAAACAATTTGCGCAATGGCCTGCGTTCATGTATCTATGTGGACACATATCCTTTATCCTCTGTTGTTTCTATTGTCGTAACGTCCGCTGGTTGGTTTACTTTTCACACTTATCATGGGCACATTTATTGATTAAAGTTTTAATTGCCTACACTTGAAAATAATGGCATAACTGTCAGGATATTTCTATTAATTTCTATATTTCACAGCTGTAACTTATGGGAATTTATATTTGCGGCGCGTTTCCAATCAATCGCCCAGCACGCACATAAAAAGTTTCTTTAATTCGCATTGCACAAAGCCACGCATTAAATTCCCACACAACAATGGCAAAAAATTCAATTATCTATTAGCGACAAGAGCGAGGAATGTGTCGTTAGGCCCTCACGATGTGAGTTTTCCGTACGTGGGAGTTTTCCCTGCGCTCGCCGTACTTTTCCCTTCGGTTTCCGCGGTTGAATGCTAGCAGCGACCAGAGCCAACTGAGCTTAAACCTGTTGAGTTTCGTCTGTTTATAGCGAAGGTCCTGTGGGACCCAGTCCCGCCCACTCGCCCCCCTCCAAGGACTGCGCACACGGCACTCTGTTATCCCGATGTAAACTTTTACAAGCAGCAATCTGTTTCCACAGAATGGTGGGTCTTTACGAGTTTGTTGCATGATTTGGTTATTTTTCGTGGGTGCCACAGGAGTCTTTAATGGCCTATAGCACAAATAAAAGTTCCAGATATACTCGTCAATATATTGTCATCAGCTTTATCGGTATTTTTAATTTTGTTTGATTTTTAATTGGCATTTGAGGGAGCGATCATAGTAATGGCTTTTTCGTTACCATTAAGTCTGTTTTATGCTGTAAGCGAATCTAATGGGTGTTTTTACAAAACCGGTGGTTTTATTTACGTTTTAACTCTTGAAAACTACTGTAGTGTTCTTTAGAAAATATTTGTAAGCTCGGTTTGTTGTATTTTAAAATTTCAAGGAAAAGCATTTATTTACATTTATACATGTTACTTACATCTATGGTGTAGTTAACATGTTGTTAGCCATGACGCGAACCTTCTGTAGAGCAATTGTCGGGACCATGTAAAATGACAACTTTGGAACTTAAACTACTTATTTTAAATAAAAAATAATTATAGATAATTTTTTAACGTTATTCAATAGGGAACAAATCAAGGCAAATATCAACAATGCAAATAATATTACAAAATAGATTTCAATTATCGGTGAAACTTCGATTTTTGGGACTTTTATTTTTAAAATATTTTATTTTTGACGTAAAGTTCTAATAACAAGATTAAGTTATAAATTTATGAACAATGTCATAAGAATCAAACAGATTTAATTTAATAATTTATTATGTGGATATAAATAAAAATGAGTATGTCACTAAACACTCATTTTAGTAAGTCAAAGAGACTTGTTTTTAATCTGAAATTTTGAGTTATATAAGTTTTTCCATTTTACTTACTTGATTAAAAACAATCATTACGTTTGATATACGCAATTTATAATAAGATACAATTTTTTCGATCGATACTTGGCCAATATTTTGAAAATGAACCTACATTTCATTCATTTCCTCACATTTCCCTGGCTAGTCGTTAGTAGGCCGGAGCACCCCAGATCGGGAAGACTTTACTTAGATACCGGGCAGCATAAATCGTACTTTGGCAACTCTGAGCGCTCCCATTGTCCCGCCTCTTCGGGCCGCGGCCATGAGATCATCCAGCCGAATCGGCATTATGCCCGCCTCGGGCCAGCGACTTTCCAAACGAAAAGAAACAGCCGGGCATTTGTATAACTAGCTGTAAAATTGTTGGAAATTAACAGCGCGAGCGGCGAGCGATTGGCTGGATCCGAGGGTTCGAATCGGAATCCGCAAAGGCCGGCGATCCGGCGATCCGCCGGGGAGAGCAGAAGAAACCTGTTCTAGGCGCTGGAGAACAAGAACAAAACCGAAAATGAGGAGGCACTGCTGTTGGTCCCACCAATGGACCACCTTGATGGCCCCGTCGCGTCCCCATCCGGCCCATCTGCTCGTCTCCGCAGCTCGCAGTTCCATTACCATCGCCATATCTATATCTCCTCCCGGAGAACACAATTGGATCGGGTAACTTTGAACTGGTCGTGGCCGGGTGTCGTCCGCTATGGTGTCCAAATTGATGTTTCAATAAAGCCAATAAATTTATGACTAACGAACCAAGTAAACACTCTCCCATGCCGATTGCCCGTTTCCATTCCGGTTGGCGGAGCCGCCGAGGAGGGGGCAGGGCGCAGGAGTGGGGCGTCGGGCTCTGGAGATGGAGATGGTCGAGGTGTAACGGTGACAACGAGTAGGTGTCGCCATTGGTGCCACTATGAATTAATTTGGACAATTTATGGGCCAATCCCGCCGGCCGACAACTGGCTAGGAATGTGTTTAGCGGCCACCACGGTGGTCGCTTGTCTTTTCGTAAATTGAATTATAATTTGATACCCGACTCGGGGACGCTGGGGCTCCCCAGCCATCACCTTCTGGGGGTTCCGATCGCCCCGGCATATATTACCGATTGATCGGGCCACATAAATCTGACACTAGCGACACAATTAGCACGGCCCCTCCGACCCCGCCCTTCGGAGTCGCCTCCGCCTTCGCCACCGTGACTGTGAGTGTGACTGCGCCTGCGACTGCGCCTGAGACTGTGACCGCGGAGGCAGCCACCCAAAAGTGACAGCCGCCACGGCAAAATGTACATAAATAGTTCGCATTGCTCTTGGCCCAGCTGCGAGATAATGCGCTGAGTGGAGGAAGGATATGGGATGTTCCAGTCGCTCGGGAAATACTCTACTCCTACTTGTTAAATGATATAAAATATATCTATCTACAATATGTTCCCAAAGGTTTGTGAAAGGTATCCCTTGTCTTATAAGTACTTCACAATTTTTATTATCATTTACTCCTTACGTCCTTTAAAATAATTTGTATTTTTGATCATAAACCCATTAAAATAAGAAAATTAAATTAACTCATTTTTACTTAAGAAATAAATAAATCGTATAAGAAATATAGCAATAAAATTAGGGTTATTACTTTATAAGTATATTAAACAAATTTAGTTAATCTTGAACAAGCACTTAAATGCTTAAAACCTAAAAAAAAGGACCTTAACATTTTGTATGCTCTGCTCGAATTTGGGATACCCTCTGGGAGTGCATCAAGTGGGAGCCTAAAAGCCGTGGCAAGAATTGGAGCTGTTCACATGCCGCCGCCTGGCCATGGACTCTCAAAATGTCTCATTTAAATAACTTGCATGCATTTAGTCATACTTCTGCCCCAGCCCGGCTCTGCTCCCTCGATCCTCTAGCCCCCTCTCGTCCCCATCAGCCACCCCCCTTGCAGCGGACAGGCATGCGCCTCTGGGCAGGCAGCGAGAGTCAAGGGACTCAAGCAGCGCATCGCGACGTCAACTTAAGTGGCCAACGGAGGCAGGACAACAATAACAACTTCGAACACAGCCTGGCGATCAGTGCTGCCGCTTTGGCTATTGGTCTTCATAATGCACATATTATCCAGGTGGCTCATGGAATCCCAGACTCTAGAGACCACTTCGGGGAGCGGGTTTCGAGTCTTCTTAAGGATATCGAAGCAAAATCAAAGATGGGGTTAATGACTATGAAAACAGGTTGCTACAAGGGTTTTTTGCAGGGAGGGAATCCCTTTAAAGGGGATGAAATTAATGTATACAAATAAAGATCTTTACTTTTTGCCCAAAATTCAAGTTTGACTTATTAGAAGATAACATTACTTCCTCATTAAATTGGATTATATATATGTACCATGATAATATTACTTCCTATATTATTATATAATTTTCTTTTTTAATATTTTCTAAAATAATAATAGCAAATCCATTTCTGCCGACGGAGGCTTGGCACCACTGCCAGCGATCCTCTGCCGCTTCCCCAGCTCCTTGGGTGTCGAGTATGTAAATCTCCCGATCCACTGCCATTCCTTGGTTGCCATTGCACCCTGCACTCCAGCGAAGAGCTTTTGTTCTTTTCATTTCTGTTTATTTGCTGCCGTTGTCGCTGATCGATTTTGTTCACGTCACTTGTGGTTTGCAGTTGGCTTTCGGTGAACTTTCAATTGCTCTGAGATCGATAAAGTGCTACATGTGTAGGGCCAGACACCCAGTATATGCTCGAACAAAAGTCTGCGCCTTGTTTAGTTGACAAATTCTCGTTGAGCTCTTGCGGACTCGTGTCTGCGTCGAGGGTTTTAATTAATTCAAATGCAACTCGAGCTTCACGACGAGTGCTGTTGGGCTGATTGAAGCTGAAGGCCAGCACGTGAGTGGAGCACTGTTACTTTTTACCCACCTCCCCACTTTTTCAGGCAGATGCTCAGGCACACTGGAAAAAACTTTTTTCTTTTGATATTATTATAGCAAAGAAAAAATCTTCTAGCCGAAGTGAAAAGATTATGATGATCGCTTATTCTACATCCAAAAGTTCTGATATAAACTTTTGTTCCAAAAATGTAATTTACGATCATTACCATTATCTATTTTTATATTGCAGAGTGCCAAAATATATATATTTTGATGATTCAATAATTTTTCGGTTTAATGATTCGAGGATTTAATAGTTCGGTGATTTTATGATTAGATAAATCGTTGATTTGGTGAATGTATGATTTAGGAGGATTGATGTTGCGATTATGATTCAATGATGATTCGATGATTTTTTAGGTCTGATTTTTTGTGTATTCCATATATATATTTTTATTTCATTAAAATATAAAATCAGCTTTAAAAACTTAGCATACTTTCTTAGTCTATAAATTTGATTTTCGAAGTAATTGTGTCATTGCTTGTGTAGAAGTTGCTTTCTTCAGTTAAAAACTATGAATATTTTATAAAATGCCTTTGAATATCCCAAATCAAACAACATTTTTCCCAGTGCACTTCACACAGACACTAAGATAAGCCTGCCGACGGACGTTCATTCAGTAAACGTAAACGTTTGTGATTTGTAACGATTGTGCAGTACATAAATCAGTCATGGATTTATTGCGAGAAATGAAATTCGCCGGCTGCTCCTCACCAGCTTCGCCTTGGTCCTCTTCGATCTTCGGTACTCAGTCTTCGGAGTCGATTCTTCAGTCTTCAGTCTTCAGTCCCCGGTCTTCGGATTGGTGAACGTTTGCAGCGGTCGTGAGTGGCGCTGCGTGTGGGTCGCATAAATTTCACGCTTTGCGCAGGCGCTGCCACAAATCGATGTTCTCTTTTGTTGTGCCCCTTACCGCCCCTCCCCCCTCGACCGCCACACCCCTCCCCCACCGAGCTGCCTGAGCGCGGTTTTATGAGTCACGCTGCTGTCTAGGCGATTGTTGTTGTTGAGCCTGTGTTTTTATTAGTGGTGCCAATTTATTGCTGTCCAAAACAATCTCGTACATTAAAAAGGCTAAAAATAGCATGGTAATAGGTTTGCAAAAAAAGAGGGAAAACAAACATTAAAATCGCTGAACCCAACATAAAAAACCACGTCTGCAGCCTTTGTGTAAATGTGTAAAACAAAATATATCTATGCAGTTCATGCATATTTTAAATTATAAATAATTGCCTGTTTACCTATGAAAGTTATTATTTTTTTTAGTACTTAAAACATTTATTTATGTGTTTATATATAGAATTTAAGCATATTTATAAGCAAGACTAAGGGAATCACTTTATAAGTTTGTACCAATAGTAACTAACTAGCAATTCTTATTAAAATTTACTTCTTGAAATTAAAAAAATCAATCCTTAAGAATATGCAGATTCAGACAACATTGCGCATGAGTGATATACGATTTTCTTAACATATATTAGTCTAAATATTTTTTAAAAATGAACTTTATTGAGTACTGTACAAAGGACTATACTATATGTTTCCAATGAGGTACTTACTTTCTATCGAAGATGATATAATTAGAAAACTCCTTAAAAATGTGGCCTAAACCGCTGCAAATTAGCCAAGTTAGCAGCACTGCACTAGCCGGGATCCCTGTTGCAACCAGGAAGTGGGGTGGACCAGCAGCGGGCCAAGCTGGGACCGAGCTGATTGGCCGGGCCCTAACTGCGGCTGCCCTGCAGCGACTGACCATTAGGACGTGGCTTACTCACGAGTCTCGGGTTTTTAGGAGCTGCGCCACCCGCCACCCCCTGCGAGCGCCGGACACGCAATGCAGCTAATTGTCTACTAAATGCCAGGCCAGAGTGAAACACTCAAATGCCGAGTCCCGAGCCGGGCTCCAATCCCAATCCCAGGCTGAAGCCGAAACTAAAACCGAAACCGAGGACAGTCCCAGCGAATTTATGTGCACTTCGCATTTGCAATCATATCAGATTGCATGACAGTTCTCAATTACTTTTTGCCGAACAAAACGCTTTCCATTGCGAAATCGACGAATTATAAAATAGTTTCGATGCCTGTCATGGAAATATTTGCCGGGAAATTATGTAAATGGGACTATGAGTTTGTACTAGATGCTGAACACACCAAATTTGTTGATATATTCCCCATTTAAGCCAAGTAAACTAAATAATCCTCAGGGGATGCCTACCATAATAAGTTTAGTCTTAAAATAATAGCTTTTTTGCAGCCTTCTTATACTTTCTAAGAGGAGACAACACTCTGACTGATCTTGCAAAAAGTTCGTTCATAAAATATGTAAATTTTAGTCAACTCAATAGTCAATCTCTACACAAAAACAGATGTGTAAGTTCTTCGCCTGTTACTCAGGCGATATAAATCAATCGAGTTAATTTACATTCAAGGCTGATTCCGTGATTAATGGGTCCCTTTGTGCGTATGCATATGGCTCTGTTTGGCGATAAGCTCGGCGTTCCAGCCTAAGCATTCAATTAAAAGGCTATACTTTAGCGCTCAAGGAACTCCGCCTCCGAAAACCTGCAGATTCTGGGCCAGGCTAATCCTTAAGCGGGTTCGATGCACTTTCGATTTCCCTTTTTTTGGCCCGTCTAACCGTTTGGCGGGCCGGGTCCCGTTAGCTTTTGGCCCGAATCGAAAATACAATGTATAATTTATGGCCTGCAGACTTGGCCTAAACCCTGGCCTAATCGTCTCTGCGCCGGCTTCTCCCTGCCCACACGAACGATAGGGTCCACTCACCTCTCCCGGGCCGACATTTTACTTTCTTGGCCCGGCTTTTGGCGCTTATTTTGCTTTCGATTTACCTCGCTTTGTTTCGTTTCATTTTCTGCCTTCATAATTTATTATCGCCTCAAAAGCATCTCAATTATGGCTCCTGGCCAGACATGAAACCACCGCGTCCCCGGCCCGGCTCGTATCAGTGGGGAACACTACGAGATGGCCGCTATCTGCATTCGTTTTGTTAATCTGCCGGGGCAATTACAAAACTCTTACAAAACTTTATTCAATTAAATTCGCATGATGCTGTCGCGAGCGAATGGATGCGAATGTGCGCTGCCCGCTGACCAAGTTCGAGATTTGGCAACAGTTTATCTGAGTGAGGAGCCGGGCGAGATAAAGACAGTACGGTCTGCACGGAAAGAAAAAGTATCTAGTGGTATGTTTTGCACCTACTATTGACAAATCAATATTTTCACTTGCAGAAGTTTGATTTAGATTTAAATTTAAGGATTTAAAAACTTTGTGTTTGTATATTTTGCTCAAAAACGAAGTGTTATTCGTTTATGCCTGTCAAGGGCTCCAAGAAGGTGATGATGTTAGTTCCCGGTAGAGTTGATAATCACAAAGGAAAAGTTTTTGAGAACGAATTCTTTTCCTCAAATAATTGTAGTATTTATACTCATTGTTATTTACTAATTTATTGTTATTTTTATTTAATTTAACTAATAGAAATATATTAATAAGCCAAAGGAACCTTTAAGTTTTAGATTGTTTTGAGATAAGACCAACGATTTTGAAATACTTCGACCCTAAAAATATATACAAATTATTTTCGTGTGTAGCAATTGAGCAGGCGGAGGGGGCGGGGCCGGGAGCTTACACACAGAGGCGGCTTCAATTTCATCCTCGCAATCGTGATGTGCTTTTGATTGCCCCAAGCCAGGCAGCCATGATCGTCCCCGCCCCAAAAACGAAAAGCCAAACCAAAACCGCTGCCATTGTTGTCAGCTCTTCTGGAGTTCTTTCCGCCTTTCGAAGGGAGTGCATTAGGCATGCACACTTTTACTTTCGGGGTCTGCCCTCGGGGGCTTCTCTCCCTATCCGCAACTGCAGCCGGAACTATAAATTCGAGTGGTGCGTCATTAGTGTCCCTCCATCGGGATTATCGTAGACAAATTGTCGTCATGTCTGGGCGACGGGGTATGCATTTCAATTCGAATTTCGGCTATCGCAGGTGGGGCCTCCGAGGAGTGGGTGAGTGAGTGGCCTGTGGCAGGTGCCGCATATTTTGAATTGTTTCCCCTCGCCGCCAGCTGATTTATGCATTTTTCTCTTCAATATTCAAAATTGAAAACTCAACAATTCATTAGCTGTCAGTGGGTTGAATGAACAACAAGTGGGAATTTTGGTTTGGCCAGCTAGATACCTCTTACACGACTCTTATGTCATAATAGATAGTGGTCCTTATTCGAAGAGATTGTAATAGTACTATAAGTTTCCCTGAATACCTAAATCAATCAAATAACGAAGTCCTTGGTATCTGTCCTTTAAGAATGGTTCTTTGTATGAATATTATAATACTTTACAATATTTATTCAAACCGATTTTTTAAGTCTAGAAAATTTTTCGATTGTTCCCTGAAGTTGATCAAATTGTATGCGTCCTTATAGACAGTGTTCCTAATCCTTAGAAAATATAAATTTACCACAATACTCGTATAGCCCTGAAGTTTATCAACTATTTACCAATATATTCAACCCTTCCCAATTGTCTTGAATACCCTTTCGATTCCTTAAGAGGTATCTCCAATGGGAACTACTCTTCAAAGTGAAGTCAAAACGTGCCCATTATGGCATTAGCTATTCCAGGCAGAGACCCTTTGCCTAGTCTGCGACATTTATAGTTGTTTTCCTGTCGGGGAACTGGCCAACAAAGACATGCCTGCACATAACTCATTCGCGATTGCAGGCGATGACAAACGGCTTCCATTTCCTCATTATCGATTGATGATATCTCGATGCTCCCGACTGCCCAAATTCGCCGAGGGACAGTGTTTTATTTTGTTTTTTTTCGCTCTTGGGGGAGGAGAACCAGTTGTGTATACAAGTATATCTGACAAAGTATGCCAAAACCGTAAGATTCGTGTATTTCGTTTCATTTTCGGTAAAAGTTCGACTGGGCAAAACGGCCAAAAGGGGCGATATGGGGGATTTAGGGACCGAAATGCGCTAATTACACGCACTCGGCCATCGTTAATTGAAGTTGTCAAGCGGGGCATGCCGCCAAAAATGCGGCGATCAGATTCGCGGGAAATCAAAAGCGCAGGAGCCCAAGGAAATGGGAACATGGGTTAGCGGGAGCAGGAACCTGCAGCCTGGAACTGAAAACAGGAACCTGGAAGCTGGGACACGGCTACAATGTTGCCGCCCCAATTATCCGCGAATTGAGCTAAGACCAACGAAAATGCTGCCGAGCAGCGAATGGCGCCATTAATTATCGCAAAAGGGATGCATTTCTTCATAATTAAGCGGGTGAATGACACACCGAAGGCGGCAGTGGATCCAGGGGATCCCGCGGCTCGGCAGTGCCCAGTGCACCCAGAGCTCCTCCATTAGCCGGAGTGATGCGGCGGCTAATAGAGGAACATTACTCATGCCCAGCAGGACATCGTCGAGTTCGCAGCGTGTCTAGTCGGGGCTCTGGGCTGGAGCCAGGGACTCGGAGCTCGGCATCTGCGGGGGTAAACATGCAATTGAGAAATTTATTAAAAATCATTTTCATTAATTTGGTTATTTATGCCCAGGATCAAACATTCAATTAGGCTGATGTTATAAATCTCGTATTCATTTTTCACATGCTGCAACCACGCACGGTCTCTATAAATCACCAGCAAGTGCACTGGCACGGATGTTCCGCACTGTACCCAGTGCATCCAGCAGCCGACTGCCCACGGCTCACGCACTGCTGCAAATGCTGTTGCATTTCCACTGTGCTGGCACTCGGAACGAGGGAGCAAATTAAAGGCTATTTAAAATACCTACAAGTACGCGGTATCCAAAAGTGCCCCCACCCACGGCTTGGCCTTGTTTTTTGCATTTGCCCGGCTTGCGGAAAAGTCAAGCGAAAGGTTAAAAGTGAAATATCTCCCGCTGACTTGTAACAATGTCAAAATGCTTTATGATTCGATATTTTGTCTCTGACTTTTTTATTGGTTTCGGTTGGGGCAAGCGCTTTTTCGTTGTTTATTTTCATGGATATTGTTTTTACTGTCATGTTGCTGGGCACGAAAAACGAGAGTAGCGAGATGCACAAAAGACGATAAGTGCAATAAAAAAGGTTAAATCAAAGCTGTTGGGTTTTCAAACGATACCTAGATGCTCTGGGAACCATGAAGGGATATCTCGAGAAATAAAGTTCATTATAATAAGAGGTCTCCGTAATGAATTTACATTTTACACATTTTGAAACACTGTTATATAACTAGTTTTAATACGTTTTAAAGGCAAGATTGCACTAAATATTCAGTATACTCGATGAATATTTTATTTTTAATTACCTATCAGATCCTTGCAATAGTTGCTTAGCTAACAGTACCGTGAAATTCCCCAGTGAACCCACGTACTTGGCCGCCGTAGCCCCAGAAAATAATCGAAGACAAAATAAAATATATTGACAACGGCAGATCAGTTAACGAATTGCAAGCGCAACAACGGGCCAAACAAATTTGGGACATTTGCTGAACCTCCGTGTTGACCCGCTTGGCTAAAAGCCGCGGCCAGACCAGAAGGAGCCCAAATTAAATCAGAGCCTCAGCTGCAGGAAGCCGGCTGGAAAGCGGAAAACTGACGCCCGACCAGGGCTTATCTCAGGTGGAATCGAAGTCGGGTGGGCAGACCAGATCGGTGGGATCTCTGGCGGAGGGGGCCCGCAAGACGGAGGGGCTGCGCACATGGCTAGATCACTGAAAACGAAGCCGGCTGCCTCGGCCGGGCCTACATCATCAAAAGCTCAAAGGCAACCCGAAGTGGGGCGTGGCACAGCCTTGTCAGCACGATCAGGCCTCCAATCGGTGGCTTGTGCAATAAGCTCTATATAAATGTTATTTTCCAAGTAATAAATTGCTAGAAAACATAAATTTCATTTATAACGCCCCGCCGCAGCGCGGAGTTGGCAATTAAGACGTCACCTAATGGGCGCGAGCGAGAGGGACAGCTCTGACAACATGGCGTTCGATAATCGCAGCCCCACTCCCCGGCGAAACAATTAATGGCGCCCGAACAGGGCGCTTTTCGCACTCTCACATTTGTCAAGTGCGGGCCCTTGGCCCTGTGGCTCTTCATCAGGACAATGCACTGGAAAGCAATAGTTGGGGGTTCTTAAAATTATCCTTTTGTTCAGGATGCACTTATCTACCATTATCAACCTTGTAACACGTGGAATCGTATGGGGTAGCGCTGGCAATACGATCTTAAGTTCGAAATGTCTTAATTTGTACAACGTCTAGAGCGTAATTAGTAACTAAGTTACCCGTAGTTTTATGGGTTAGAAGTTTAGGAGCTAATTCTTGAGTTTAATCCTTTTTTAATCCAGATATGCCCTATACAAAAAAGTTGTATTATATTTAATATCTTTCCTTTAAACCTCCACTTTCGTTTATATAAAAAATTACTGAATTATATGTAGATCTTCCAAGCTCTAAAAGATCATTAAATCTGTAGGGAAATCTTTTGAGATGCATATATAGAAACACCTTGTGATAGTTAATAAAAGTGACACACGACCTTTTAAACTGTCAAAAGTAGGCTGCTTTGATAGTAACTCCTACGAATCGATGCCTGATTTCTCCCAGTGCCGGCTGCCATGCTTTGTTTGGTTAGCAGACCTTTCCTTCAAAACCAAAGCGTTCTGCGCATGCGCGCACTCATATTCCCTGTACTGGTGTTTGTTTTCGTGTATTTGCGTTTGGGCTCGTATTTGTATTTGTCCTCGAAGCAAACTGTGAATGCGCACGCTCCGCGTTGATTGATGGCATTCATTTGCCACTCGGACAGGGCTACATTAATATCAACAGCGGCAGTCCCATCCCATCTCCAGGCCCGGCCTCGTCCTTCCCCGCCCACTGGACACTCATCATCCCGAGGGGCGTTACAGTTGCCCAAAGGGTGTGCGTGGGGGTGGGGTCGGTCTTTTTGGCTTGGGGAAGGCCTTTCAAGGCCTTGTGTGACTTTGACTATTCGCTGGCGAGAGTGTTTGCATAGCTATCCACGATCCCGGATCAGGCGCAAGTCCACTCTTCAAACGATGGAGTAACCAATTGCTTGAGTTCCTGGAATGCAATCTGTGTTTATTTATATCATTTGATTTGCTTTGGGAACACTTATTGTTTAACATGCGTACTTTACTTGGGTTTTGACTTGAAATTAGTTTAAAATATTAATAAAGTTCGTTAAATAGATTAAAGTCTGTCTATAGAAAAAGGAGTAATTCTTCTCTCATGCCTATTAAGTAAAATATTACATATATGATGAGGATTTTCTAAGCAAGGAAAGTATTTTAACTCCATAAACATATATTTTATTATTGGTATTCAATGAATTATTATTAGTTTAAATTTTAATACGTTAATTAAACAGATTCAAGTCTGCCTATAGGAAGAGGAATGATTCGTCTCTGATATCTTCGTATGGAATATTATATGATGACGATTTTCTAAGCATAGAAAGTATTTTAATTACTTAAATGTATTGAGGGAAATGATATCTATCCGTTCATTAAATATATAACAGATATAATCCAATAAGATTTACCATACCATTTCTGCAAATTATTAAATTCAACGATTGGTAAATTCTTCGTGCATTACTTGCTGCCACATCGTCGTCCTCATATGAGCACATCTCCCTCGGTCCACATCGCTCCGGCCTCCATCTTCATCTCCGTCGCCGGCGCAGGCCACAATCATTACTCACTCGCGCTAATCCTAGGGACTCCATTCCATTCCGCTGCGACCAAGAAAAATCACATGAGCGGCATTTAAAGATTTGGGGCGAGTGGCTGCGATGGGGCAGATGGAAAGCTGCAACTGCGACTGCGACTCTGTGGCAGAGAGTGCAGCTCCAGAATTTGCAGCCACACAACGGCAACTGGCGATAAGCAGCTCGGGAAAACTGAGGAGCTGAGGATCGGAGGAGCTGGGAAGCCGAAACCACGAGGCCAATTGAGTTGTTCGCCAGCTGTGCCATCTGGCCGCGACTTGACTGTGGCTCAAAGGAGCAACTGCTGATGATGTTGCTGCTCCTTGCTGCTCCTAAGCATGTGCTGCTCGTAATGGCGATGCATTTATTAAAGGCTTTGTGCGTGCGGGCCGGGCCCCTCTCCCCAGCCCCCCGACTACGCCCCTGGAACACCCCCCGCTGGTCGGTCCGCTCACTGGCTTAATCCATAAATGGAAATTAATGGCTGGCATAAGTGTGTGTGTAGATCCGCTGAGCCCCTCAACTTGGCTAATGGCGCTGGCTAACGGTACTGCCTGAGTGCCACTGCATTTGCATTTGGGCTGCAAAAATATTAAGACATAAATGTCATCAACAATGATACCGAAACAGGGGCGTAAGGGTCGGGCTTTTGGGGGTAGGATGCAGGGTGCTTAGCTGAGGGCGAAGGCTGCGTGGGAGTTAGGCACAGTGGACTTTGGAGCGAGGTGCTCGGATTAATGTATTTTCCTTTGCAAAACAAACAATTATTAGTAATTTGTTAGTAATAAGTTTCTGTACAACTATTTACTGTAAATGCAACATGTATTATCTTTTGAAATGATTAAGTTGTTGTGTAGCATTAGGTTACCGAATTCATACCCTTCAATACCAGTTATTAGTATGTCATCAGAAGTTTATCAAAAAAACTTTTATGATCAAATTAAATGGTCATAACTGTCATGCATGACAAATTCATCAACTTTTAATCGATATATCATCGAAAAAATCGAGATTTGGTATCAACATTTTATCAACTTGTTATCGAACTTTAATTAACTATTGAAAAAAGGCCCTGTTGTCGAATGAAAGCCTACAAATATTTTTTATTTTATTTATTTTTATTTTGTCAATCGTAAATTGTTGTCAAAATCCAATTAAAATAAAGGCTTAGAGTCTGATGCTCAATTGTTTAGTTATTTTTTAAGCTGTTTTTTTGAGTTTCTATTTGACTAGAGAGCGATCCTAGAAAGTCATCACTCGACCCAAAAAACCTTTAGGTTATTGATTGACCTAAGATTAACTCAAAGCCTTTATCTGCAGAATATATTGATTTCCAAATGGGATAAAATTATAGAATGCGAGCCTCTAAGTGGGGGAAAACTGAATAATGAAATCAAAGAGTGGCAAACAGATAAACGCCCACCGGGTATCAGAGCCGAAAAGGGATCCCCTTTCTTGGGTCATTTGGCTGGCCGGTCCGGAGAGCGTATAAAAAATGATACCACAATTTATGGGCGACATCTAATGGCGTACAGATGCAACTTAGTTGGCGGATTTGCAGCATCTGCTGCATGCAACGCAATGCAACAGTGACTGCCACAGCCCGGGCATCGGCAGCGAGTCTCATAAAACATAATCAAGTTCACATTCAGAGAGTCTCAGACGACCGAGTGAAACCGGGCGACAATGGCAGTCCACATCCTGCCTAGACGTTCCTGCCGTCCTACGATCCTACGCCCTCTCTCCCGGCGGACCGACGACTGGAGACCGGGGGCTTTGGATCTCCGTCTCCGGCTCTATGCAAGATTAATTTCCAGCCATATTGTCATATTCTGGCCGTTGCAGCTGCCGCAGTCGGCAGGGCATATGAGTTTTATAAGCGTTTTGACTCCATTAACTCGCTGCGGCAGGCTAATTTCCATAACTCCTGCGCCGCATTGGGGACACCCAATTTATCAAGTCGCTAAGTGCAGCGAGGTGTGCATTAATTGTCAGCCATTTGGCATTTGGCCAATCGATGAGGCAGGGCGGCTGCACGTGGGCGAGGGCGTGGCAGTGTCGCGTGGGAAGAGTGCGGAGTGCTCCATTTGGAATGGACGATCTTAATGGAGGTCTAATTGAAAACTCTCTCTACGGATCATTAATTGAGGCTTCGGCTCCATTGAATGGAGGTTAAGAGAATTGCTCATAAAAGCCATTGGCCCCGAACCGGTTCACCCTGCTGGCCAAATTGATTTGAGGGCAATTTATGTAAATTTCCGTCTTGTTGTGTTGCCTTGTAACATTTCCATAAGTATTTCGTTTGTTTGCTCGAAAAACACTTTTCTCGGGTCGCCTCGGCCCCAAGTTCGTTGCCTAAGTCTTTGGTTTGCAGGCCCGTCGCGGGGACCACACACGCGCATCGCAGGCATTGATTTCACTCACTTACCAGGCCCTTAAAATGAAACAAGCCCGTTAACAATTTGCACAAAACATTTGCGGATCCGGGGGGACTACACGTGAGGAAAAGCCCAGGAGAAGGGACTCCGAGTCGAGGAGGGTGGGGGCCTGTTCGCATTCAATAAATAAAATGTCAAAACAATAATGAAATGAGTTATGGCCGCGCATCAGGCCGAAGTTGGAGGGGCTGCATCCTGGGGACGGGGAGGGCGGCGGCGTGGGCCTCCATTCGCTGGCGGTTGGAGCCTGGGTCCCCCGAAGACCGGGCAATTTCTGGCCGCTCTTTTATTTATTGATTTCGTGCGTATGCACAATCAGAGGCTCGTTTGGCCCGGCCCTCCGGCGGTCTGCACTCCGAGCTCGTAATGAAACGGAGTGGATTATCCACGGCCTGCTAACGCCAGCGGAACGCAATCAAAACTTTCGCTGCCAATGCCAAAGTCGGAGTCAAAAACAGCCAGTCGAACTGCTCGCACAGCCAACAAACAAAAAATGCAATTATTTCGATAAAAATGACCGTTTACTGTCGTTTTGTGGATATTGGGAGCCAATTTATGTGCCCCTCCGCTCAGGTGGGAGGGAAGTTCGGGGCAGGCAAACATGGGGCATCATTTTGTGGAGTATGTACGATTCGGCCGGGTCTTTCATTGCTTTTCGCCATTTAAACTGGGTCAAGGAAGCAAAGAAATGTACAGGAAACTTATTTTTGGGTAAATGCTTGCATGTTTTGTAATACAACAAGGAAACACATTCGGCTTACAAAAGATTTCATTGTTTATTTTATAAAATAAATTATAACTTACATTGTTTTCCTTTTATTTACTGAGCACAAGAAATTCATATTATTGGTACTCAATGAATTTTTATGAATCTAAAATTCTTTTTAAATTTATTATTTTAAATGTAAATTTCTCTGATTTCTGGCCAACTAATCATATGTGTACAATTACTATAAGGTTTCTCATTTTAATTATTACTTAAAAACACAAAAGGAGAAGTCTTCGATTGATTAGGTTGACAGAAATTTGATTTTTTGATTTGTAATTTATGTTTTATTGCGGTCTATTGTTCAAGTTTCCCGTTTTTGGCTGGCTTTCCGGTCAATAAAGCCCATCTTTGTAATCGTTTCGTAATAAGAAATCGACCAACTGACTTATGGTTATGAGACGCAGCTTTATGGCTTAGCTTGCGGACCTAACAGCTGCGGATCATCGGGGATATCCTCTTTATTGATAGTTATCGCGTAATCAATGGAACGCCTGGAATAATAATCAGACCCAAATTGATATTCCCGAAAGTTAACGAGGGCCAATAAAACACCCAGGTTCATAACTATGGCCGTAAAGAGTTGATTTGATTTTTGTGTCAATTCAGAGCCATGCCCAAGACATTGGGGTCGATAGTAATCGCCGACTCGTGTTTCGGACATCCATTTAACCGATTATTATGTGGATTTTGGGGATGATTTATGCGTTCCGATTTTTATGGTGCACTTAAGTGTCGGCCACTTAGCCGTTTTCATCGTTTTTTGTGGGCGAGGGGCGTCACCGGAGCGACAAATAAGGCAAAGCATTTGAAACGCCCCAGAGCAGAGCGATCTTTTTTTGGGGAAATATGCTCATAATTTCGATACATTTTGCATATGGCCGGGACTCATTTGTTGCTCGGCGAATTCGCCATTAAAAGACCCAGCTACGATCGGCCGAAAAAAAATATGTATCGCCGCTGACCACGCATGCATACATTAACGACGGCGCGGTATTCCGCGTGGTATCGATGAAGCCTTACTGGTTTCTGTGGCCCTAGGGTCCCGGCATCAGCAGCGGCACCGGGCTGCGGCGTTCTGATCGTGTAAGGCTTATTTGGATCAAGATAAAAATTATGTATGATCAGAAATCAGTTTGACAACAAAATGCTTTATGTGCGCAATTCTTAACGCTGCAATTTAACAAAACGGCACATTAAGCCAGAGGGGCAGGCGCAGAATGGGGGCTAACCCACTTTCCTCCGCGGGCCGGCAACGTCCGCGGCATGCTAATAAGGGCGGCGCATACTTTTCACCCGGGCGAAAGTACACAAAGCTGAACGGCTCCTGCCGCCCCCGATCCCACACCCCCTAACAGCCCCTGCCCACTCCCAAAATCGTTCATCATAAGCGCTGGGACCGATCGGCATCCGCAGCATCAGCAGCATCTCCACATCACGGAGTTGTCTCGCTGTCCCAATACACTTAGAGAATTATAAAAAATTTAATATATCTTTCCGTATATTTTATAGTCAGTATCTTATCTATTTATCATCATCCTCAATGTAGTAAACTACAACTTTTTATATTTCTGCTAGGTCTAAAATCTTAGTTTTTATACCACTATAACAACAATAAAAATATAAAAATACCACAAAAACTAAAACAAAATCGTTTAAAAGTAAATTTAAAAATAAACGGTTTCAAATACATATGATGTCCCCGTCCTAAAAATATAATATACATAATATAGTGTTTAAAAAATAGAATATAATTTTAAATTTTTAAAATTATACAACAATTAGTAAAGGCTTTTATAAATTATTATCAGTTTTGCTGTTTTGAGGTTGCAGAAAATATATATTTTACTGGATTATGTTAGGTTAGTTTTTTATTACAGAACTCTAGAACTTGAATGCAATCCCACAGATCAAGACAGATTAACTTGAATAGAACGAAATACTTAATTGAGATAGCTATGTAGGTTTCTCTTAAGATCATTAACCGTTTGTACAATGTTTGTATGCCTAATTACTTATTTTTTCACTTTATATCTATCTGATCAAGTTGTTACAAATTGCTTGTCAACATATGCATCTATCACCAACCACATGCCGATATATGAGTTCAATGCCTACTCAGTCAAGGTGAGCGAGGTGGGCAAGAACTACTTTCTCTTCAGATAGCCAAACTCATTGGGTTTTTCTCTCAGTGAAAGACCTTGTCCTGACTTCGACTCTGGCCTCCGCCTGTCCATATCTGCAGCGTCGATCAATGCAAATTTCTGAGCTGATCAAACTGGGCAAGAGCAGCGGCAGCCTACGCAGCGGCGGCGGCAGCGGCAGCGGCTCAAGAATTATTATTAAATTCGATATAAATAATATTCGCAACCGCCGGGCCCCCCGCCCGATCCCCTCCGCCGGACAGTCTGCTGATTAATAAAAGACGGCTGCCGTGGCAGAAGTTCCGAGATGGCCCGCGGTGCTTAAAAATTCTGAGGCATCTGTCAAGTCGAGCGAAGGTGAAGGTTTCGCGCAGGCGCAGCAGGACCTGGTCTGCAGATCTCGAGATCTGTGGATGTGGGTATACGGGGGCTCTGGGGCTCTGGGGACCTGGGGACCGCGAACCCGAACCCACAAACGTTTCGGGGGAACGCTTTGCATACGTGCGTGTATGTGACAGTCGCATAATAACGCTTCAATTAAGCCCAAGCGATTCCCTGACACGATTTTCCTTTGTGCGCTGGCCAAAAACTCCACTGCCAGATGCATATCAATAAGATCTGACGTCAATTTTGATAAGCGAACGCATATTATTATTGTTATTATTAGCCATATATACGCCCCCTGAGCCCCCTGAGCCCCCTGAGCCCCCGTCGTAATAATCAGTGGCGCAGCAGCCGAGGGGGGCTGGGGCTGGAAATCCCTTGGAGCATTTTGTCGGGTAGCTGACCGAGCGGAGCGAGGCGACGGATATCTGGCATATCGACATTCGCCAGCGAGAGATGAAATTCCTGGGAGCAGCCGCACACCAACTCCTGGCCAACGAGAATAAAATAAGAATTATGCTTAAATTATGCAAGGCCCAACAATTTACAAAGTGATCGACCCCGGCCCTTCGTTGGCCCCCTCCGCGGACGCCCATGCCCCGGAACGGATCCTCTTTACATGGTCAATGGCAGCGGAGCAGGAAGACCAGGGCAGCGAGCCTGGGAAGAATGGGTATCTTGATTGTAATCATGAACATTTTTACTTTTAAGCATGCTTTTTGTAGAATCTCCATTCACATCATTCATTTAATAATCTCTGCCTCTGAATGTTGGTAATTGCTTTTAACTTTTGAAGTAATATTTTAACTATTTCTAATACTCGTATATGTATGTTTTTAGTCAACTGAAATCTAGTTACCTTTTACTGAGTTACTCTAATTAAATCTTCAAAAAGTTTTTCCCAGAGATCGAAAATCCAAAAACCATTTCCTTTTAATAGTAGAAAAAACATTTTTAACAAGCCAGATAGCCTTTTCAAACCATCAATTATTCAATTAAACATTTTTATTATTATTATTTATTATTTCTGAGAAATAATAATTTATTTGGTGCTTTTCCATAATTTTATAGATTTAATTTTCTTTGATCATTTTAATGCAGCCCTATCCTACTTTTCGCGCTGTGTACGATCGATTTGTGGAATAGATAAAACGTTGACGTTTTGATCGATATTTATGATTCCTTCGCATGAAGAGCTGCTCGCTGGGGCTGGGGAGCCCAGAAGAGGCCCTGTGTGTCCTGCAGCCAGTCCTCCCAGATGGCGGACAGAAGCTTTGGCACCGCGCAGGAGGGGGAGCAGCAGGAGTGCGGTGTGATTTAGGATTTCATTTGTTAGTTGGAGGCCAAAACAATTTGTTGCCGTTGTGGGTTGCCAAGCTGTTTTCATCCGCTCCTCCTGCCTCACCCTCACCCCATCCAGCACTCGCCCTGTCTCGCTTTTAAGGGCCCGGATCGGATTTTTCGTGGCGCATCCTGATCCGCTGCACTCTCCGAATACATTTGTAGTAATCACGTGTTATCGCCGCATTTGGACATTTTAAAAGGTCATAACTTAAAACCTTATCGGACGGACGGAGGGGCGAACGGCGAGGGGGGAGGGGGACGCACAGCGAGTTCGAGCTCGAGTTTTGAGTTCGAGTGCGACATGCGACATGCAATGCAATCCAAAAACGAGAAAAAAATGGACCAACTCGCCGAGAGACATCCAAAAGTAGCCGAAATTGAGCTGAAGGATAACACGAAATGCCAGCGGAGACAGCGGCGTTCCAGCACGCAAGCTGCGGGCCAGGTGAGCGGGCCGAGGATGGGGCCAAGTCAAGTGGTGGCCCAGGGGCGGGGCCTCCATTACATTCCATTGAGCGCACTCCGATAATGAGCCCCCAACATGCACTCGGGAAAATTGGGGAAACAGTTTGCAAGTATGCGAAATTTGAAAAAAAAGATTGATATAGTCGACGACCCCTTGCTCAGCTAAAACTAGCGCGAGGGAGATGGAGATATGCATGCAGCAATGCAGCTGTCTGCAAGATGCCACACTTTCCTTGCTAATAACTTTTTAGTGAATGGTCCAATTTAAAAAATTAGTTAGTCTACAAGTTAGGGGTATAATAATGTTCAATATTTTATTTTTTTCATTTTTATTTCCATTTATTAAACGCCATTTCAATGCTCCAATTATTATAACAGCTTAAATGGTTATAAAACATAGGGCACGGCAAGAATAAAATATTATATTATATTATAAACGATAAATAACCATTTCAAATCTTGGAGCAATCAAATTTTTTTGAAGAAGAAGCTTTCTTCAGGCCTTCTTAGTATCTAAAACTTTGAGGTTTATTATTTTAATGTTATTAAGTTGGTTTAATACAAAAAAAAAACTGTTTATTTTCTTCAGTGCACTTACGCACACTCCGCCATCGTCGCAGGACACACTTTCTGGGGACTTGTGCTGCGCTAAAAGCGAAATGATAAGCTGACAGCTCCGGAGTAAGTAGGCGACCGACCTTAGCCTCCTCCTCCTCCGCCGCCCTCCTCCCGCTGGCCACGGATCCTCTTCCTTTGGCGTCGCCGGCATTTTATGATAGCTGCAGGGGGGCAGCCCATGCAACTGAATGGCCAATGAATCTCTGACTCCGAAATTGCGACCGCAGATGACTCACAAACACAGGCGCGCGATGGGATTTGCATTAGAGAGTAATTCCCAAAACGGACTCGAGGGGCCGACAAGGGATTCTCCTGCCTTCCAAGATGGCCCATAAACGTATTCAGAGTTAAACTTCGTATTGATTTTGATTTCTTGAAAATTTTGGTATAAATCGCAGGCTATTAAAGCATTTATATCCCCTAAAAAAATATTTATAAGTTAAAATAAACAAGCGGATTAATCATGATTTTTATATTCATTGTTTTATTATTTTTTGATTAACATTTTCTTGGAAAGAGAAACACAGCTTTTGAAAATTTAATTTAAGTAGAGACAGGTAGCATTTAACAGGCAGGTCGCCGTTTAAATGGTTCGTCTACAAAAATGTTTAAAAAAATGTTTAAGATCTTAGAAAATGTTGAAGTCTTATACATTTAGACAGGAATCCTTCCCCTGTTGAGTGAGTTTTAATTTTAAAACAATCTAAAAACTATATTTCTCTTCAAATGCCAGGCACTCAAAGTAAAACCCTTTGAGTTCTGGCAGGCCGCATGTTATCTCTGCCCCTAGACATCTGCTCCGTGCCGATACTGATCCGAATCGGACGCCATATCCCGACTTTCGCCAGCGGCACAAGTCCTTTCCCTCGGATCGATGAGCCGTGTAAATGGGATTCTCCATTTCAGAGCGATAGGTCGGCAATGCCCTCCAGCTCGGATATCAAAGTAATTACGTTCCCAACGACGGAGCTGCGCCCGGGGAAAAATAAATAGTTGGTTCTTCATTGTTACCAATTTTTATGGAGAAATGAGATACCCAGAGGTACGATCCGATTATCATCTAGTTCTCCCCCAACTGCCGCACTTTGTGTGTTGACGTTCCCCGCTTTCCCATTTCTTGTGACAATTTCTACGAAAACTCAATACAAACACAAACATATCGTCCCTAGATGATGCCTAAACACTCCCATTCAATGACAAACGCTAAATTTACGACAATGCCCTTCGAGCAGGTAAGGAACTCAGGTGAATGGGCCGTGGAGTGGGAATGGGGTGCCTTCGCTCAGGGGTCGGGGCGGGGCAGATGGCTATCGGAGTCGGACCGCAGTCGAAGTCGGCACAGATGACTCATCAAATTAGCGTCCAGGGCGCGGGCGATAAGCGACCCAGCGAAGGATTAGGAGAGAGGATGAAAGGAAAGTTCGATTGTAGGAAACTGTTCCCGAAATGTGCTCGTATCATTTTACAAACAGTCGAAACCACTCGAGACTGCCTTGGTATTGTGCAGTCCGTGTGCTGGGAAACTCCCGGGTCTTCTTGGACCACCCTCACTGGCCGGGCGACATTGTCGGGCGATTATTAATTGCCAGAGATTTATACTTAGTTAATTGGAATCGTTTGTGGGTAGAAGCGGGCACACTAATTACACAACCATTTGATAGCATGATATTTAAAGAATGGCATTTTCATTTAATTTAGTGTGTTCAAATTATATCTGTTTGGAACTTATAAATAAATATATTATATTATATTGAATAAAGATTATAATTTTAGATTTTAAGATTAATAAATAAATAGGTGTAACAATAGCTGCATGCTCTAGATGAAGTTTTCAAATATTTAAAAAGATATAGGCCTAACAATGAAAAGCTATAATACAATTAAACGCAAATATTGCTTGTTTCTTTATAATGATACATGTCTCTGTTTTTTGACGTATTTTTTTCGAGTTAGCATAGGAGATACAATTAATTAATAATTACTCAAAAATCGAACATGAAAACGGGGTCTCTCGTAACCCGTCACACTCTACCAGGAACTGCCATCATCCTCATTGTCCCATTTTCAAAACATTATTTTGTGGGCTAATGCTATCAAAACAGTGCTATATTTGTCATAAATTTGTAACCCTCCTCCTTCGGTTGCTTTTAGGGCACACTGTATGAACTGCACACAATTTTTGGATACGTTTTCAAAGGTAATTTGGTATTCAATATATCATATATGAACTCTTTGTGTCTCAAACTAAATCCCTAGTCTTGATTTGGGACCGACCGCGCCCCTTTCTCCTCCGCGGACCTGCTGTGTTTACAGTTATGGCTCGCAATTATCCGTTCAATTTGCACAGGAAGCTTTTGTCGCACAGTCGCGTTCCCGATAATCCGACAGCAAAATATGCGAACGTTAATTACGCTTTTGGCGAACCTCTTACGCACTCGATGCTGCGATGCTCCGATGCTGCGATGCTCCGATGCCGAGATGCGCAGATGCCTCGATGCAGATGCAGATGCTCCTGCCCCCGGAGCCGGCCACTCGCCAGCACTTGGTAGCAGCGGCTGACAACGATGCCTGACGGCAGATAATGCTGATCGCATGAATGATGGAAGGAATCGAGCGGGAATACGAGTTCTGTGATCGATTAGGGAGCCAATCCAGAATGCAGCACCCGAGCCGGGTTGATTGAAAGCTTGCAAATTGTTTGAAGCATCTGGGATCCGTGCGCAGTGCGGCCAAATGGATGCACTTACGGGCGGTGTCATTGGCCCGGCCAATCACACTCGGACGCAGCCACCCAGGTGGATGGATAGTTCGGAACGGATCGCACCGTGGTCGCAGTTGCCCCTCACTGCGCAGGCGTCCATTTGTCTTGACCCCAAAGTGCTGCATGCGGCGTTACTTTCGTTTCTGATTAATTTGGGCTAATTTGTTAAGTAATAACCGCGGACCCGGGCCCTCGGCCCGGCTGCAAACGAAGTTGTAAAAATAATATAAAAACAGTTTGAAACAAAAATCCCCGTGATCTTCATTGGGTCCCCAGCGATTTATTAACACTTAACCGCGCTCCGCTTCGATCAGATCGGAGGCCCTTTGCGTAGGAGCGGGGTCCCAAAGTAGGGCGCCAAATTGTGCACGTCCCCATCTGCGGGTAGCTCCCCCATCCCTGTCCCATCTTGTATATAGGATGCACCTCTTCGGGTTCGGAACAAAGTGAAGAGGAGTGCAGTTAAGCGGGTTTAGTATTTCGATTATTGACTGCAACGAGCAGCGGGAGGTGGATCATGTTGGTCGTCTTTAGGTGGAAATAAAGATGGAAATGGACTCGGTCCCAGGGTCCCTGCTTAATTGACAGCACCCAAGCAGGTCAGTGCGAACAGAGATGTGAGAGCCCAACAGGAGAAATCTTTCTCTGGTGGATAATCCCCTTCGATGGCAGTGTGTACTTGGAGTGGTTCCTCTTCTGCAAGCGTGTTTTATGAAGATTAGGTTTTTTAAGCCACCTAACCTCTCTGACTTTTTCTTTCAAGATTTATGTGCGACTCTAAAGAATACGCTCGTGTTTTATGTCTTAGGTTTAGTTGGGTTCTTAAGCCAGCTTGGAATTATTTAAAGAATTTTTGGTAGACTGAAGAATGCCTAAAAAGGAGATCTTGAGATGTTTTATATGGTTTTAAATGTTTTTAATAAGCTTTCTTTCAACTTCTAAACATGACTGTCTCACCTATTCATTTTTAGGATAGCTCTATTATTTCTTTGTAAGATATAACCAGAATTTATCTACTTGTTCTTATTTTTCGTTTTATACCACAACTGTCCCTTTTAGTGGCAGATCTTATTCTGACGGTGGTATAATAAATGGGAGCTGAGGTCAATCCATTTAAATGAAAGCCGAGCTGAGATCACATCCGATATCTAGCGCCATATTAGTGTCAATTAATTTATGAGGAGAACAAGATAAGTGGATGGGAAGAGGGCACCTTTCAGCGGACCTGCAGGCCCTCCAGCCCTCCAGTCCTCCTGCCCAATGTGCCATGTCCGATTCCTAATTCACATGTCACGTTCATGTTCGCGTTCACGTTTACGTTCACGTTCCGCAGCGTTGGGCCATTGGAGTTGCAGTTTTTCGGTTGCGGTTGCCGCGGCTGAAGATTTGCGATAAACGGCGAGAACATGGTTACAAGACTCGACTCCCGGCCGGAGTTGGACTCGCGACTCTCAGTCCGACTGGCAGACTCGAAGATGGAGTTGCAGATGGTAAACAAAGACGAGTAGCGCTGACTGATCGGCCGACACTCGGACCGACGGAGCGGTTTACACTCATAAAATTAAATCAACAGCAATTTTATAATTTGGCGCATTAAATCAACTGTGGGCCGGGCCCAATAACCATCTCCATCTAGGCTGCCAACTGCGGTCGAGACCTGGGAAGCCGGGGAACCGACCGGGCCACGTAGCACATAATCGGGCGCGTGCAATCTTAATGGATAAATTATTGGGAGACGAAGAGAGGTCCAAACGGCGATCTCCGGACCCCGGACTACCAGTTAGCATCTCGGTTTCAGTGGGCCTCCTTTTCTTCCGCCTAACAACAATTGGCGGTGTATGTGCCCTCGTTATGACATAATCGCTTTTTAACTTAACGGGGCTGCGTAACATAATAATCATTTATTAATTTGCCAAGTAGCAGGTGCTACTTGTCGAGACGGCTCGAGTAGGTGCCGCACATCATTAGCCAGAAAGGAGTTCATGGATGACGGATGTTACAAGTCTATAATGTGCTAATGCATTTATTATAATAGTTTAATGAGCTTTTTTGAGTATCCTTTTTTATATTTTAATTTAAAGTAATTACAATATAATAACAGTAAAATCCTTATCTAAATATCACTTTTTTATGACCCCTGACCACCAGTGCTTTATTTCTAATGAAGTCAAGAGAAAACGCTCTTGAAGATGGCCTCGACTGTCATATACCCTTTAATGCCGCTGCCGTTATGGCGCCTAAATTAAACTTGCGCTGCGTAAGAACCTCTAGAATCTGCTTTCCTAATCCGAACTTTTTACCTTTAATCAAACTTTCCAACGAACCTTATACACCCCTTTGCTCTACGAGTGAGGGGTATACAAATTGCTGGATGCTAGAGTTGCCCATCCTCGAAAGCATTTCACATGGACCCATGCAGCTGCTCCATGGCCTGTCAATTGACTGTGCCATCGGAATCCGGCTTCTGGCCGAGGAGTCCGCGCCCAGCAATTAACACCCGCGAATCTGTGCGGCTTCCAGCACGCCCTCGACTTTTATTTGCCCAAATGGATAACCTCTAATTTGGCGAGGCTTTTTATTGCCGTATCCCCATCTTCGAGACCAGGCACTGCCCGCGGATCCCCCTCCCCGTTCGAGACCCTTCGCATGTTCCACTTAATGACACAGAGAACTCAGCATTTCGGTTTCGTTTGTCGGTTTGCTCTGTGATTTCGTTTGCCGGCATCGGCTTTTTGCGGATCTCGGCCGGTTATTGGGCCATTTAACGCCTTTAACGCTGGGCAGTCCGAAAATTGCCATTTCCATTTCATCCAAATGAGGTGTTTCAAATGATTCGTTTGCATTGCCCGGGTCTTCAATTAGCCGCACGCAATCGCAGAGTCAGGTGTCAGATGGCCGCCCCTCGAATGAGAACAAAAAATCACTCTCGGCAGGAGTTTCATTGAGCAATCATAACTGAGAGATGTGAGATTAAAGAGTGAAAGCTATTGGGTAATAAATTGACCTTTTGGCTCGGAATAGCAAGCCACAAAGATTATTTGATTTACTTCACAGAGTAATCTATAAAGTATTTATTACATGATTAAATTTTTTGCTTTTAATAACTTTTACGTTATTATGAATATATGAATGATAAATAAAATCATAAATCAAACGAAATTTTAAATTATTTTAGAAGAGTAGAAATCATAGATGAATGAGTTATTTTTTATCGAAGTCTTCTCCTATTGTTTCACAGATCTTAAAGCATATGCTCCATATCCCTGACTATTACTAGGTATCATATTCAATGACCACTAAACGGATTAAGGCGCCGCCTTTCCCCACCCCAGTTTCGCCACCACCCCCAAGAGCCGGCTTGGAGCTTAATTAATTACCTCAACTTATTTGACAGCCCTGAGCCGAGGCAACTATAAATAATGAAACATTTTTAATAAATCATTTGGCGCACTGCAAGCGAGGACATGGACATGGTCTTCGACATGGACGATCGAGTGCACTCGAAGCCCTTCTGCCCCTCGGTCCTGATCCTTGGACCGGTGCCTTGCATGCGTTTGATAAGCGGACATGGGCTGCAAGGAAAATAGCTTAATACGCGCCACCAGCTGGCCGCGAATCCAGGAGATATATGGGGACATCCAGGTAACAGGAGGCAGATGCCGGAGCTGCTGGTCTGGTATTTATAGTCGAAAAAATGGCCCAAAGGCCGAAATACTCGTACGCAAAATAAATATCGAAGGATGCCCCGCGCCCATCTCCATTGGTACCCTTTCTCACTCGACCAATCGAAACTTCATCTACGTCGAGGCACGCACGATCCCTACACTGAGAATAATATGCTATATTTAATGTGTATCTCAGTGTTAAAAAAGAAACCCCTATACTATCCTAGAACTCTTTATTCAATCAAATATATAGAAAAATGTACCTATATCTTAAGATTGATGATTAGCTTTCTTTAAATGATAAAGATCTTAAGGATATAACTGCTGTCAATATATCTTGTTAAGGCAGCAAAAGTTTACCGCTTTGGTGACACTAAAATTCCCAACCAATTATAGACTTCTTGACCTCAAGTATTCTTAAACTTCTAATTTAATCTATTTTTGTTTATGGGGGAACGTGCTTCCTAACCATTTTCGTTACTTTCAAAGTCCAAACGCGGTCTTTACTAATAATAAAAACCAAAGCGTCACTAACGTCTTATTTTTCTCAGTGTAAAGCTCATAGGGGCCCTAGACACAGCTCGTAATTACGAACCTGAACGCGGCTATATTGGAAAATTCGCTTAACAAGCCAATAGACTGAGTTATGACGGAGCTGCCCGTCTCCGGCTTCTTGGTCTTCCTGCCCGTGGACCATGGAGCATACCCATTTACCCCCGCCCTGGTTTTCCCCGGCTTTCCACGGCCTGCCAGTTGGGGCAGCTGTGGCAACCTCCAACGGCAGCAATTTGTTCTTGTTGTCGACTTTGCATGTCGCTGCCTGGTTGGCTGTCTGTCAGTTTGCTTGTTTTGCATGCCATCCCCAGTGAGTCCCTCCTGCTCCGCCAGCTCCTCCGGTCCCGGAAACCCACTCCGGCGGCTGCTTTGGCCTCTCCCGACCAAAGTCGAGGTCCATGTTCGGTTCCATGTAAGTCGGCTGACAAAAACAATGTCAAGAGCCCAGACGCCGCCCTCTCGCCACTTCCGCTTGGCTTTCCTGCATTTCTGGGCCCGGTCGAGTGGGGCTCGCATTCGCACCACTGGCTAACCAGATAGATTATCTCGCAAATGCCGCGTTTGCTGTTCCATCGAGTAATTACACATTTCCCTAATTGAGCTGAAATTACCGCGGGAACCCGGCGATTGCGAGAAGTTGACTGTTTCGAGTGGCCAAAGGGCCTCCAGCAAGGGGAACTTCAGCTGAGCCAATGAAAACAAAGATAGGGGCTTAAAATATGTAAATAAGTGCAAATTCCTTTGTGAAAATTTAAAGGAAAACAAGGCAATAAAATAAGAACATTTCTTAAAAGAAGTAAAGTAATTAAAAGTAATTAAGTATGAATAAAATATAATATTTAAATTATTACATTTATCGTGTAACATCGAGATTAAACTGTTCAGGTTTGATTTAAATATAATTTTAAATTATGAAAATGATTATAATCATTTTATTTTTGGGATTATTTGCCATTTTTAACTGAGTAAAATGCACAAAACTGATTGAAAAGCTTCCCACAAAACCCAAGCAAAAGCCTCCAATTTAGCCAGCAAAAGTACGGTCTTAAAACGGCCTTCGCAGATTGTCCCCATAGATCCGAAATTGAATATTTTTACAATTAACCCCTGCAAAATTCGTGAATTTGGTTAACAGCTTGGCATTGTTCGGATCTCCGATAGCCGCCCATTCAGAGGGAGCCGGTCGAGGGAGTCGCGCCAAGGCGAACATTTGCAAATGTCATAATTACATGAGGTTTGATTAAATTTTTGTCGCGCCGGCAAAAAGTGAATGTCATTTGCAAATCAAACAGTTTTGCTTTTATTTCGGTTTTTATATTTCGTGCCTGGCATTTTTGGCGACACCGAATCGCATTTACATTCACCTGACGACGACAAAAATCGACACAAATGAGTCGGGCTCGCTGCGCCAACCTGCTGCCACCTGTTCTGCGAATGTGTGTGCAACACGCGGCGCATGATTAATGTGCCAAATTGCAAATTGCAGTGCGGCGTTTAACTGTCAATCAAAGCAGCTCCAAAGCCCGCATTTGATGTCGATACAAGACCTCGGCAACCGTGCGTCATTTCATTGAAGTCGCACATGCGGTGCTGTAAGGATATGTCGTATAGACTAGACGATAATATTATCTCATTCTTAGATGGTGCCTTTAGGGGAATGTTTCACATGTGCGATACAAGAAAAATTTAAACGAAAGTTTGAAAGCCAGTAGAAATGTGGAAAAATTAGATATGGAAATGGCCTAAAGTTTTGACCCTCTCTAAAAGAAAAATTTTATTGCAGAATATTAGAGATTTCAAACAACGAAGTCAAAGAGGCATCACATTTTAAAATTGGGACCTGAAAACTCATGTTATGGGTTTCTATTTTGGTGGATATCAATAAGTTAAAAACATTTTTTTGAAAATCGAAGAAACGTTGTTTTATAACTTGTCATGGCACATGAGATTCCATGATACCATGATGTGAGGTACTAAAAATAAGAGCAGTAGTTTTAACCTTAGTCTTGATTTTAGGATGAAATTGGAAAGTCTAGAAGTGACGCGTTCGATCCCCATAGAACTTTCCTAGACAATAGTTCATTGAGTGCCACGCAACTGATTGAGCTTTGGCTGGCAACCAGTGGATACCTTTCGCCTGGCAGGAGCAGCCTCTGTGAGAGGTGGAGGCGCGGCACTTGGCCCCATCTCACATCTCATATTTCCAGATCGCTCGGATAGGCCGTCATCCTGTGGCAGCCACCGCAACAGTGGCTTTGGGGGGGCCAGTGCCACACCTTTCGGCTCACCTCGAACGGCAGACAATTGGATTTGCTTGCCTGGCAGCGGCAATCAAACGAAATGAATTTTTGAATTTCATTAACCAAACGCAAAGGCGGAAAGATGGCGACAAAACGCGACCACATTCGGGATTATCTCTGCGGTTGTCTGGGATCTGAGCGCTGCGGCAGAGGATCTCTGGAGGTGGAAGCGTTTACATCCAATTGCGGTTTGCCGGTCGGCGGCTTACTATTCATATTCCGCTCGAACGGGCCAGAGCTTTGAGCCCCGGCTGACGGGCCTGCTGACAGTTGCATTTGAATGCCGGGCTGCAGCTACTGGAAGTTACAATCCACAATTAATTGAGCTACATTATCAATCAGCGTAAGCCGATCAGCGGGGAATGTCCGAGGGATTCCTAGCTGATCCCCTGAGTGGAAGTCGAAAGCCTCAGCCAAACCCAAAACAATCAAAGCGCAGCTGTCACACCTCCGTCAAGAGCGATTTCTGTGCGAGGGCGGCGGGGGATTGGTACCTCGTACTCCGATTGGGGATCACGATGATCAGCTTTCCGCTGGATGGGGGTGACTCATCATACCCGATTCCTGTGGGATTGTCAACCCGGTGCCTCATTAATTTGCTTCAATGATTCTGCATTGATCGACGGCCGGATAACTCTCACCTCAAGTGAGATTTCTCAAGAAGTTCGTCTCGAATCAATTAACCGCCCGGCTCGCCAAGGAGGGCAACTGCGGGCTGCCGGGGGAGAGGCACTCGGCAGACACACCCCAACATGCTCCAAAAAAGTTCTTTAACCTGTAAAAACATTGGGCCGGCGATCGGCGATCGGCGATCACTAGATCGCTTAATAAGCAGCCTAGCTGTCTGCTCTTCGGGACCCCGAAGATCCCTTCTGCACCATCCTGTTCCGTGCCGAGGCCCCAGCTCCTTTGTGGCAGCTCCGACAGTACACCGCGAAAATAATGTAGTATATTTTATTAGCCTCCAGAAAATATAATAACAGAAAAATATAACTAACTCGATAAAATAGGTAATAAAGTAGGTAAAATTCAGATTAGATTATAAAGGGAACTTGTATTTCAAGCTGCCAGGGCTATTGACTCTACGCAAATTCCTTACATATCAATTGGTATTCAAGCACAATAAACTTGTGCCATTTATTTTCGAACTTTTTCTTAGTATATATAGTTTATTATTACCAATTTTTCCCCGTGCAGCTGCGGCACAGGAATCTGCGCCGTTTTGAGCACAAATCGCCGCAGGGCATGCGCCCGATATGCGTTCAACTCACTGAACTTGCCACGACTCCTGTCCCTGCCCAATCCTCCTGTTCCTGCTCCCGGTCGCAGCCCCGCTGCCGCTTCCTTGGCTGGAGCTGAGTCTGCTCCACCTACTTCAACTCCGACATCTCTCGGCTGTTACAGTTTCGCGTTGCGGGCTGCAAGCTGCGAGTTGCCCGCCGACTGGCAAACATATATATTATTTAAATTTTTAAACGATTGATCGTCCTCCGCCTTGAGTGTGTGCCTGCCTCGCCCGCCTCCTTCTTCCCTCTCCCGACCCCTCTGCCCCTGCTGCTCCTGGCATCCTCCACCTCGAACCCAAGCCCGAACCGATCTCCTGTGGCATCGTGATAGTTTGAGTTATTTAGAGCTGGCTGCTTTATTGCTCGGGAGGAGTCGCTGCATCCCCTCGCCAGCTCTCCAGCTCTCCAGGCTGAGGGCGTGTTCGGTTCTGGACGACTCCGCAGTGCGTTCTCCGTGGCTTATAACAAAATGATTATGTTTTGCATATTGAGTGAAATTTGCATAAATGAGGAGGCCAGCAAGGTTGCAGCGCGGCCAAAACCAACTGAAACCGCTCGTTGCGAGGAGGAATAAGGAAAGCTGAATCAAAATTATATTCCTCTCTCGCTGATAAAAAAAGAAACCGAAATAGTGGATGGACTTAACTGCACCCAAATTATGGTCGATATCGCAGGGGGAGTGGGAGCCCCGATTGAATAAGTAATCCCTTTTGGGAAAAGGAAAGTGAGGCAATAAAGCGGATGGGCCCAGTTTAAGCAATCAATGGGGTTCTCGGGGCAGTCTATAAAGGTCGCAGGGCAGGGCTGTGAAACATAATTGAGATTCATTTAGGATGTTCTTAAGCTATTTTTATTTTTACCTTATAATATCTCTACCTTTTAGTTCAATATATCTCGAAGTTCCATTTCACTGAAGAGGGCGTTACCCTCCTCTTAAAAAAGATAAAACTTTACAACCCCCCGTTATTATGTGTGAGTATTGTATCCATGAGGCCAAATCGGTAAAGACTAGTTCGAGCTGAACATGCAGCGTTAAATTATGCCAAACCTTTGCGATCTTTTAACACATTCTTCCGCAGTTTGCTGTCAGGGAGTTAATGGAAAAAACGGGCATACATAATTTGTTGCATGTGTCAATTCTGGAAAAGGTTGCTTCCACTTACTTTCCCGTCGGGGGCCGCTGCTTCTTATTTACCCACGCTCATTTAGCGCTTAGAATAACAATAATTAACATAAGAACAGAGTCACTTCCTTGGAACGTTAGCGTTTCGGCTGCTCGCCCCTCAGCGCCTCTACTTCTCCCCCTTCGCGGCCTTTCACGTGGTTCGTGTATGCTGAACGATGAGCGCTAAAGAAATTAAAATTGAAAATTCCTTTATTTCAATATTTTGACAGTGACTTGGCAGCGCCTCGTTAAGAAAAAACAAAATAAACTCCGGCTCGAGATGGGGGCTCGAGAATCGAGTCGAGCGACCGGCCCCGTTCTGAACTCCGATCCCCGGGTCTGCGGAATCGCTTTGGCCCGGTCAAAAAAATGTGCCAAGTGCCAAGTGACCGGGCTGAGTGGCTGAACTTGTTACAGTTTCTTTCACCAGCTCGTTCGCTCTAGACTTTCTTTGTTGCGCAACTCGATTCTGTCCGCTGGCCTGTGCTTTCGCTTCGCTGCTGAGATACGAGTGGCATTCTCGGTGGAGGGAAGGCGACAATTGCCATGCGCCAATGCAAATCGCCGATAAGTGCACTTGACTCTCATATAAATTAATATTAATTATGCCACTGATTAGCCAAGCTCACATTCCAGGCGGACAAATAAGCCCACTAACGATATATGTGCCCGGCTACTGAAACTCAATCCAGTTCCATCGATCCATCGAGCTGCGCTGAGCTGAGCTGCAATGCGAATATATTTCGGTGTAAATCATTTGAATGCTTTCAGGGCGCCAATTGAATTTACTTGTTGAATAAAGCTAATGGGGCTTGAAGTTAGACTGTGGAAATTTAAATACACTCTCTTTGTTTGAATTCCAAATGCATTGCATTTTCCACAGTGACAAATCAAAAGACTTAGGACACAAACTTGAAAATTACTTAAGATTTTGAAGTGTATGTATTTCTTTGAACGTTAAAAATAAAATCTAAAAAAAAATTGGCTTTGAATTTGCTAAGGAATTTAAAATATTAAAAATAATATTATTTCAAATCAAAAGACTTAGGACACAAACTTGGAAGTTACTAGATATTTCGGGATGTATCTAATTAAGAGTAAATTTAAATATGTCGATTATTAATAAAACATAAATTAAGAATTGGCTTTGAATTTGATAACCTTTTTTAAATATTTTATTACAAATAATATTACTACAAATAACACAATGGCTTTTAATTCTTTTTGGGGTAAATTAAAATACTTAAAATACACGAACTTCCAAGTTATCAGGATATTGAGATGTGCCTGATCAAAAGGTTTTGAAAATAAAAATTTGAATGTTAAAAATATAATATTTCTTATTTGACTATGCGTTAATTTACCTAGTGTAAACCTTGAATACTTGTATATCATTGCCATCTAATTTCCTTTTAAAATAGTACGAAATTCTCGTGAAGACTGGCAGGAGTTAGACCCGACAATTCCCTGCCACCGGTTGAGATAAACCCAAGTGAGCTCTCCACCCCGATTTCCCAGACTGCGAATTCGCTTGTAAGTTCGCTTGTCCGACTAAATGCCTCGGTCGCCGGTGCCCGCCAGCTGGCCGGGCTGCATCTGAAGCTCTGTCCGTCTATGGATGCAGTTCGCATTCATTCAATTGCGTTTGACAGGCGTTTGGCCATAAAAATTATGCCACAACAGCTCGGGCTGCGAATTTGCATTTAAGTTTGCGGCGAATGGACATTGGCTCAAATTTATGACAACTTATCGCCCTGGCATTGGAGTCGGCTGGGAGCCAGCAGCAGATATACTCACTTGTACAGCTGCTGATCCGAAAGGCAGACGCTGGTGGGCGACGCTGGCGACATTTCGCTTTCATTTGCAATTAGAATATGGAAATGGGAAATGCGCTGAGTGTAAAAATAGATCGCCGACTCGGTCCGACTGGCGCCGCTTTCCGAGATCTGTCTATGACTTTGACCCGTCTACACGACTGCACGAGTTCGGTTTCGTTTACCCCGATGAAACGCTGAAGCGGAAAAGCCAAAAAACAATGGAAAAGTTTCCCTTCGGCCAGACGAAATTTGTCAAAGTCGATTTCAAAGAAGTTTGTCAAAAGCGGATGCAAGTGAAATCGATACCAGCGCGTCTTTGTCAGGGCCGAAAAAATAAAAATGAAATATTACAATAGGAAGAACAGGCGGCGGAGCCGGAGGAAGGTGTGAAAAGGTCGTCGTGCCATTTAGAGACCGCAATCTTCGAAAGATCTGCGCGGGAGACCCACTCGGATGCACAAGCCCCGAGGATGAGGTGGCGGGGCTGCAGTTCGGACGGTTGCCCGACTTTTCAGTTATCCGATGCCAGCTGAATTTTAACAGCTCGTTAAACCGAGCCTCTTGTTAGAAGGCATTTCTACGATCGCGAAACCACAGAGCACTAAAAACTTGGCGTACAAGGGGCCTACAAGTTTTATTATATACGATTTTATGTGGCTTTTTACTGGGCTAAGTTTTGTTTTTTAATTAATTTCTGTAATGTTTTACAAATCTTTAGCAATAGGAATTAATATTTGTGGTTTTAACGATGAAATAGGAGTTTTAATAACTATATTACGCAATGGGTTTCCATCTGCATTTCTTGGTTTGAAATGGCATTGCTTTAAGAGGGAATATAATTGGGTTTTTACTGTTCCAATTTGTACAAAGCTATAATATGGATGGTATGAATTATTAAAAAGTATGTATGTGGAGGAATGATATTTTTTAAAGCTCTAATGCTATGTTATATTTAAAATATATCGTATTTTCTTAAACAAATTGAATTTATACATTTCTGTTCAATTGCGTTTTATGTTTTCTCTTCCCTGAACTTCAAGATCCAGCTTCCATCTTACCTTACCGAGTGGAAAGTGGTCTCTTTTCCCCGGCTTCGGCTGCATTCCCAGACAATCTCCTGCCGGGGAACTGTCGCCCGGGCACTCCCCACTGCCCGATCGCCATTCCCGGGAGCCGCTCATCTAATCTGTTTGGTGTTAAGCCCAGGCGAGCATGTGTAATTCGATTGTTTACATGCGAGTGGCTTCAAAACGCTTGGCAAATGACGGCAAAAAGGTGAGTCGCGCAGGGGAGCCGGCGCATTGAATATATTAAACGAAAGCCAAAGTGGCATGTGCTCGGGTGAAATTTTCTCGAGTGGGAGGGGTGTTCCTGGGGCCGCCCGTCAATCTATCATTTCATTAAATACGACCCAGCCCCATGGACGTTCTGGTTTGTCAGTCAGTCAGCCAGTCAGTCTCCTGAGAATTGTGTCGCGGCCCTGACGATGACGACGACGACGACGATGGAGGCGTCGTCTGGGTTGTCCTGGAAGATGCGTTTCACTCATATCCGGTTAAAAATTCACACCTCAGAGCCCGACCGACCAGCCGAGGTGAGGTGAAGACCACGAGGCGAAGTCGCTCGGGGGTACCGGGGTTCCTGGGATCGGGATTCGCACTGGTACTGGTGCTGGGCTTGGGACTGCACTCTCTTTCTCACCCTCGCTCCTTATCCACGCCGCTGCTGTTGCTGGTGGCGTATTAAATTTCAAGAACTGGGGGGCAGGAAAGGGGCAACGGGGCGGGGCGTAAGTAAATGCCAGAAATCTTGCAGATTCGTGGCGTAAAATTATGAAAATTATGTCTGACACATCCTGCTGTCTGCTTAAGGTCTTTGTTTATCCTGGCTGAGCGGCAAAAAAGGAAGCGCCTCCAACACTCCAAACATGCCACAGACAGGTAATGGCGACAGCGGCAGCAACAACAACATCGCCACCACTGGAACCGGTGTTATTTGCATAAGTTGCTCGTGTCTCCGATTCCTTTATGCGACAAAGTTCGTTGCCTAAGTCTTTCGTTTTCTGGCTCTGGTGGGATTTGGCAACAAGGAGTTGCACGGAGGGCCGTGTTGGACAATTGAAAGTGAGAAGTGAACTTAGCAGGGATAAATACTTGTTCTCGGGCCCCGATACGAATCAATTAAAATAGTATTCATTATGCAAACAAATAAAAATAGTAATATTCTAAATATATTCCAACCATTCCAATTAAAAGTATTTCTTTTGTATTATATATTTAAAAGGTTAGCCTATTACCTTCAATAGTAAATGCTTTTATATTTATTTTTAAAAGCTTCAAGGTTGATCCTAGTTTAACCTCTAAACCAGCTACTTTAAAAGTGTTGTCTTTTTGGCAATACCTTGGGTAACATTCCGTTCAGAGTAATAAATATGTTTGCAATCTAAATTTGGCACACAATTCGAGCTCGTCATTAAAACTGCGAAGTTTTAAGTTTCGTTCCTCTTTTTTCGATCGTTTCACGGTCGCGTAATCTATCAAATGACCGATCCCCAGCCATCATCAATTCATTGACTGCGCCCAGTTTGCTGTGGCGGCCTCGCTTGGGTCACCGCAGCTAATTGAGTCATAGTCAGATCCACATCCACATCCAGACCGAGACCAAGACCAATGGGGCCGAGTCAGCGGGAGGAACAACAAACACAAATTAACCACAATAAAAATATTCGCAGGGGCCAGGGACACTCGGGTCCACCCAGGTCCACTCAGACGAGCACCAAAACGAGCAAAATTAAAGATCAGTGTGAGAGCGGGCCACAAATAAAATCCATTAGGTGGCAGGTACCACAGAATACATATACAGTATGCTACGATGTCGTGCGAGGATAGCCTGCCCCATCATGGTCTGGGAATCTGGCGGAGTTTCGGCTCAGATTTGTCATTGTTAGACGGGTTTTCGGAGCTGGGATATTCAAAGTTTTTGCCTGGGTTGGGTCTTTGCCGGCGGTGTGTGTGGGTGCTTCATGGCCCAAGTGTCGCTAATTCCTGGAATCGCGACTCAAGGTTAGGCCCATTCATAAGCGGCGGTTGGAGCTGGTTTCGGTACCTCGAATCTCGGATGTGGATCACACATTTATGGCCATCAAACAGGCCGCCCAACCAGCGGACCACCCACTGGCGCGGTGGCCTCTCCTGATCCGGCTGAGCCGCAGTTGCAGATGCAGTGGCGTTGCAGTTGCAGTCGGCATCAGAAGTGTTGCAATGAGGCATTTACAATAGCAAACGAGTTAATTACCACTGCGAGCGACTCGAGCGGATCCAACAGCTCCGACACATGGCCCGACCTTATAGAGGAGGCCCGGCCTGACAGCTCCGCCTGGCACTGGTGCCCCAAGTGGGGATTGGAAATGGAACTGGGATCGGTCTCGGGATCGGGATCGGAGTGGAAGTGGAGTGCCGCTTTGCCAATCTGCCGCATTGATCGAGCAGCCGATCTGCGATTGCGTTCGGGCCTCTCCTGCCGCTCCTCGCTTCAGCCTTACTTTATTCCCCTTATTTTACTTTATTTGCTGTTGTTTTCTTGCGCCTGCGCGTGTTCAAATTGTCCAAAGCGTAACAATTTAATATCGCTGTGCCGCAGCCAGTGCCAACTGCGCCAAGGAGTAACCAGCGGTCGGCATCCGCATCTGCATAGTGGGGCTCAAGCTGCCAGACAAAGAATCACTGAGAAAAATGGGGGTTTGTTGCAGGGGATACATTAATAATAATAAGATAAAATTATCAGAAGTGTTCTGATTGTTACTCTCAAGAAATAGTGTCAATATTGTAATATAGTATCATTCGAGCTGTAGTAGATTACACTAGATTATTTATTAAATACAAGATTACTTTTTAAGTATATTATGAGGTCATGATAAAATTAGATAGCATATTTAGGGGAATTCTGGCCTTTACTCTCGAGAAATATTGTCATTATCATTATATCATTTGAGCCATTGTATAAATATGTTTATTTAGTAAATATTTTAGGATTTCAGAGTGTAAGCTTTTGAAATATATTCTATTTAGTTTTAGATGGTATATAAATTGTATTTCTTTAGGCGGTGTTAATTAATAATAAAACTAAGTATTCAAGGTGTATTCCAACACTATGTATATATAATATTTTTAGTAATATTGGTTTACCAAAAGGAAGGTCAACCTAATGTTAGGGCCATCAGCATTTCTCAGTGTAGTCGCACATTAACTGGCGGCTGCAACTTGTTGCTGCCACTGCTGCCACTTGCTCGGTTCGCTGCTCCGCGGCAGCATGTTTAACGTATCCGTATACGTATTTCGTATTTTATTTAATTGATTTTTCTGCACCGCACATGCATTGGCCATTAATTCATTTATTTATTTAGCGCTCGCCTTCGACACTGAGCGAGGACGGTATGGGAATGGGATTGGGATGGCAGTGGGATTGGGATGGTACGGGCTGGTGGTGCGGTCTCGAGGTGGATTGTCGATGAATTAATCGTGCTTAACACCATTCCTGGCATTTTGTGGCAGTGCCACAGCTCCTAGAAGAGATAGCAGTGGTAGCTGGGCAGGGGAGGGAAAGGGGGCTGGATCGGAAGCACTTAGCATTTGTGTATTATGGGACCCGGTCTGGTATGCATGCGTCATTATCGCGCCTTGCATCATTAATAAGGCCAAAAGCAGGCAGCCAGCCAGAAACAAAGCAAAGCACAAAAACGAACCGAAACCGCACACATAAATGTTGATTCTCGGTTTCGTCGGATGGCGAAAATGCTTTTGCGATCACCCCCGCTCCTGGGGACCCAGAGTTCCCAGCCAGATTTTGGGTTCGTCGCGAAATCTTCCGTCAAGGTCAAGGCTGCCTGCGATACCGATACGGCCGCCGATGCCGGGTCTCAAAGCGAATCCGATGCCGCGCCAGCGAAGGTGATAAATGAAGTGTCTCCGCGCGAAATGCCCACAAATCACACCAGAGTCACAGTCACAGTGCCCGTTCGCCGAAGTTCAAGTTCGCCTTGAATGCAGAAAGCAGGCAAAATATTGAATATCAGCTAAAAGCATTTCGCAGTCCCGCGCCGGCAGGAATTTGCATGGGCCAGCGATTGGGGCCCCCAAAACAAATAATGAAATAAAAATTAATGTTTTGATGGAACCGAATGACCGAAGCAATTTGTGAACAATCGCATTAACAGCACTACCAAATTACAACGCTTATGGCTTTTGAACTTATGGTATTGAGTTGGTTACTCAATTAGCTTAGGAAAAGGAAAAAAACAATGATTCGCATAAATACTTATCCATTTCATTCAAACTTTTTTCATAGGTTTAATATTTTTTAACGAATAGCTCTGTAATATAATAAGCATAATAGCATTACAAATTATAAAACTGAACATATAATAATAGATTTTTGCAATCACAATTTTCAGAGGAGTTTAATTATTATTTTATATATTGCAAAAATATTTTGTATGACTTTTAGCTAATATATTTATTTATACATCATTTTTTTATAGTGCTGGTATACAAATTTAAAACATATATCTTCGCTGCCCTGGCTGGTTTTCGTTAATTAGCAATCCTGCAGCCTATGTATCGCTCCTTGTTCCGCGTACATAATATGTATACTATATAAAAAATTATATAAATTTAAGAGGGAGCAGGGCAGCGACAGACAGTCACAAAAAACAAAAGGAGAGAGGGAGACAGAGCGAAGGAGAGACGAAAAAATTCCTACTTAAGTGCTTTTAATTATCCCAAAGAATTCCCTGGTATTCTGAGTTTGGTATCCTTGTTTGTCATCATCGTCATACTTGGCCTGTCTTGGGCCGGGGTCTTCAGTTGGGTTTTTGGTTTTCGGCCTGGGTTCGTTCTGGGCTCTCCATTCCCCGGTCTTGGGCCTTAAAATTACAGGCGCGTTTGTATGTCGGCTATTCGGGGTTTTTGCGTCTGCGGCGGCGATCCAGGTTCAGGTTCGGCTCGAGATCCTCATCCGAGTCCAGGGCTCCTCGTCCACTTCCAGGCATCCATAAAAGGGGAAAAGCGAAGCGATATCTTCGGTGGCAGCGGCGGGGGATGACAGTGGATCGATGATGCGTGCCCCCATGGACGATACTATACCGCGTACATATGTGGCGGCAAATTCATAATGCTGGTGAAAGGGAAAGTCGTGGCAGTTCTGGCCCCTCTTTCCACACTCCCACATCCCGAGAAAACCCGTCTGAGTCATCTGCCAGGAGGAGCAGCCACGATGCGTTTGGGGAATTCGCTGATTTGGTGGCGACATCAACGGGCGGCATCAGTGCGTATGTACTTCCTGGAAACCTATCTCCGCCAGGTTCGGCTCCCACAATTATGAGCCGCCGTTAGAGCCGGGTCTGCCCCTGGCCCCTGCTCCCTGCCCCCGCCAGCAGATGTCAATGAAGCATGCAACTGCCACCGCCACCGCCGCCGCCGTGGCCGCTTATCGCCGGTCTGTGATTCGCGCTTGAAGCCAGGGGCTTTCTCAAGAGAAATGCCAGTGGAAGAGGCTCGAGGATCGCCGGTGTGCTGGAGATCAAGTTGATTGAAGTGCCTTTCGAAGCGGAATACAAACAAGCGGAGTAGAACGCAAGGCTCTGCCGTAGGAAGTGCAAACACACTGTGAAGGGATGCTACGAAAATATTGTCTTTGGCCTCCCAAAAGGGTCCTTCCATCGCCCTAAAACTGAGAAAATGAGCAACGTGGCCGGCACTTCATTGGCCAAAAACACAGGCCAGGTCCAGGTCCAGGGCCAAAACCAAAACCAACACACCACCAAGTGCCCGACGGTGCTCGACACGAGGATGCAGCTTGGATGTGGAAGATCTGGAGGACTGCAGCCAGAGGACGAGGATCGAGAATGGATGGTGGATGGCGGATGGATGGGCCCCCAGACCAGATGTGCCAAGTCAGCGTGATCTGCGCAAAGTGACGAGTTTTTAATGAATTCGTTTAACTCAGGTCAGGCCGAGGCACCTAGTACTAAAGCCACAGACCCTGCGTCTGGCTACGAATCTGATTCTGACCCGAGACGGTGGTTTTCAGGGGGTTAAAGATATCCCACTTTATGTTCGATAATGTATAAAAATTCAATAAATTTGAGAACTTTAAAAAAACATGAAAATGTGGGTAAATTAAAAAAAATGAAAAGCAGTAACTAGTGAAAAAAATACGATTAGTTTAAAATTTGATAAAACTATTTTTTCTTTGTTGTCTTTTATCTACTTTGTCTTTCCATTGATTTCTTTTTTTATCTTTTTAAAACACTGGGAAGTATATCATTTCTAGCGCCCAAAACATGGAACCACTGTGCCCTGCTGTCTGCGCAGATGCTTGAACAGACCCATCCAAGTTGATGGCGCGACAGTCGAGGTCGCAGGCACAGGCCGTGGCAAGTGGCGGTGATGGGGATGTGGATATGGACGTGACTGCGACTGTGACTATGACGCTGGATGATGCGGTTGATGCCGGGCTCAAGTGCGGCTGGGACTAGGACCTGTGGGGCTGGAGGCGCTGACGGCCCGTGACGATGTCCCAGGGCGAGGTGCCAGGAGGCACTGGCGATACTGGCGGTTCTGGGTGCAGTGAGTGAGTTCCTGCCTCTTGAGGTCGTCCAAGTCGTCATCGTCAGCGGCGACGCCAGCGTCTGGGTCTAGGATGAGTGGTCTGGAATCTAGCAGAGCAAACAAAGGCAGCCAACACTCGAGGTCCATCCAGTTTCCGACTGCCCGGCCCAAAAGGGGCTGCCGGGGGAGGGGGCGGGGCACCGGCCCGTGTCTCATGTCCTTCACAGTTCACTTTCGTTGGCCACAAGGCGATGTCCGAGGCCTTTTTACTTCATTTTTCCGCTGGCTGCTCTCTGTTTGCTCCTCTTGTGTTCAACAAAATGTTCCAAATTGTTGCGCACTGCAAACATCCCTGGAATTTGCGCTTAACAAACTTCGAGAAATGCTTTCCGTTTCTGTACCTGCACTGGGAAAAACATTTTCAGCTTGAGTTTTATTTGATTTGGTGTTGATCAAACGCCAGAAAGGATCTGTCTCTTCTGATGACAAGCTCTAAGCATTTACGAATCGATATATTATAAATATAAGACGGCTTACAATGTTGTTAAACATCAGAGGAAAATATTTAAAAATATACCTATAAACAAATTCAAATCTGCCCAGTAACATCGTCAATTCAACAAGATATTTTCACTCTCTGCTGGCCCTTGGCCGATTCATTTTTCATCCACAACCCGTAACCTTTGGCTCAAATTGATTTTGCTTTCAGTGTGTTTCCCCGTTTCTTTGCTTCACTTTTTGGAGGTTCTTTGCCCGTTCGTTTTGCCTGAAATTTATACGCAGCCCGCAAATAATTAAAACGAGAGCTGAGCCGCCGCAAAGTGTCTCTTGCGCTCGCCTGTGTGTGTTTCCCACAACGAAAGACTTAGGCAACGAACTCGGCCGGGGCAGCCATCAACAGGCAATCAGAGAAGACAGGGCACAGTTACACGGCCGGCCCGCAATAGATCATTTTTCAAAGAGTTCAGCCCTCTGTCAGGTATTTGTTTAATTCGATTAACCCCTGGGCCCGGCGCTGGCCAGGGCTTAACTATAACGCGCTGCCCCCCAACTCCTCGGCTCCCCGAGCGACCACCAGCGGTCGTTATTGGCAAGAGTCAGTCAGTGAAATCTATAAAACAAAGCTCCAACGAGCTCCAATTTATCATCAAAACAGACATTAATTTTACACACATCCAGGGAAAAGAGCTGAGCTCAGCTGAGCTCAGCCACCCGGTTGATTTCATGCCTCGAAACGAGCCACAAAAATTAATGTTAATTAATTTGACTTAAACTGACGATTTCAACAGACACATTACTGCGGGGCATATGGCAAATAAGACAGAAAAAGACACAAAAATAGCGACAAATCAAAATGGAAGCCGAGGCGACTTTTAGTGGCGAAATTCCCAATTGATGGCGCTCGACTGATAATGCCCGATCCCCAATCCAAATCCCACTTAAAAGCTTTTTCAGAAGACATCAAATTCGACTGGCGCATAATTAACTTGTGCATTGTGGGTTCTCGAATGGGAATTTCGCCCATTGGTTTTATGCTTTGTTTGCCGGCGAATAAGAGCGCCGATTTCGGGTTCGATCGGTGCGCCAGCACTGCAAATTCAATTAGGCCCGGGCATGCTCTCACTTTATTAAATTAAACTGCACCCGAAAAATCGTGAGCCCAATATTCTGAGTCAAGACCCGCTCGGATCTCGCGCTGGCTCACTCTCTCTCACGCAGACTCTGAAGAATGCAGGGGCCCCAAGTTGTTTGTTGTTGTGTCTTCGCCTCGTCTTCCCGATTCTCCAGCCGAGTCTTCGGAGCGCAGTCTTCTCAGATCGCGACTCTGTCCTCGGGCCCGAGTAGAAATTCTCTAAACACGCTGTCAAGTTATGTCTACATTCCTTGATCATATTTTTTCCAACTGTCTTCCTACCCTGTATCCCTGGCAGCCCAGGGCATATGGCTTTCAAAATCCAAAATTGATTTGAATACTTATTTAGCATATCAATACAGAGCGTTTCAGGGGCTTTTCAACATTATAATATTCGTGCCCTTCAGATAGTCAATAATTATACTTTTCATTCCTCTCTAAAAGCGTTTCCTATCTGTTTAATGGCCCAGAGTTAGAAGTAATGGGCTTTTAGCTGTAAAATTATAAGTTCCAGCTCATAAACGTTAAAGAGCCGATCGCTAAAAGTGTCAAGTTAATCAGAGGAAGTGGAATTGATGTGGGTACTGTAAGTATTGGAATTTGTAAGAGAAACTCGATATCGGCTTGAGTTGAATCCATTTTTGCTCAACCTACATGCCTAAAGGACTATAGAATAATAGGGGATACCAAAATGTCGGTTCCTAACTATCGCATTCCTTCTTGAGTTCTTCTCTCCTTCTGATTTCTTTCTTAAGCTTTGCTTCTTAGGTATTTCGTTCGTTCCTGAAAGGCTCTTCCTTCTTCGTTCTGTTTCCCTAGAATGATATGATGATGATAATCCTGAAGAGGGAGGCTCTGCTCTTCCCTATTTCCCACAGAACATATTTAAGGGATCCCTAAAATATTTTACATCGAAAAAGTTCAGTTACTTAAATTTGAACCCATTAATACAAGCAAAAAGAAGCCTTTAAAGATAACATTTAGACTTACCTGTATGGTAGTATTTATTTTTTTAATTATTTATTTATTTATTAATTTATGTATTTATTTATTTTTTAAAGATGATAGTAATGTTTTTATAACTGAAGCTAACATACGGGAGTTGTAGTATACGGTTGTAATTTCTTGTCAGGAGAGTGACTTTAAGTTGTTAAATATTTTAATATCCGACTATTGTTCAAATACTCAAAATTCTCATCCACTTAGGTAACTTTATTTATTTATTAAAGCTATGAAATTCCATACTTTTCTGACAAAAAACAAACACTAGGGCAGTATTTCTGATGAGGGATCCCCCTTTTCCGGGAGGAAGTGCCTGGATATTCTCGTGAGCGGCTTCCCCACAACCTAATCTTAATGGTAACCCCCTCATGCCGCCCCGCACCGCTGTCTTCGAGGCGAATTCTAGTTTCTTAATGTGGCGCGGCAAATGTGCCGCGTTGAGCATAAAAATCAACAGGGGCAACACAAGACGCACTCTGAAAGCCTCCCACAGAATGTGCTCTCTTTCTCCTGACCCCTCTCCATCTGCCTCTCTCAGCGACCTCTCCAAAGGTGGGTTTCTCTCCCAGGTGAACTGAGTGAAAACAGAGATCGCTTCTCTGGAGAGTGATTTTACATGAGTTTCTACATGGACGTGTCAAAACTCAAGCACGTGTAGTTCAATTGAAAGTTAAGCGGTTCGGCTGAAATCGTTTTGATAATTTCGGCTGCAATCTGATAGACTGTTCAATTGACCCAGTTAAGTGTTCCACGGCAAATACTATATGGAATAATACAGCCGATCTACACTTCAGTTCGCAAAATGTATCGAAGCTGCTACCTCTTTGGAGCCTGGGCGCTTTTCCTCTGGGTTTCACCCGCCGACGGGGGCTTGAAAAAGGTTTTCTAATATTAAATACAATAAAACAATTTTAAAAGTTTTTAATTTTATTGAGTGTTTATTAAACAACATTATTTAATGATAGATAGATAGTGATATTCCTTTTTTACAATTCCCTGCTCAGCAAGTGGTATTCGACAGCATGGAATGTACTCTAAGGAACAATGTGTTTTCAAAGATCGAGTGTCAACTTTATTCGCGGATGGCTTTAAACGTTATTTTTACCATTGGTGAGAGAAAGGCAGCTGACAAACTGTTGGGAGTTTGCGATGTCAAGCTTTTTAACAAAGGCCAGAGTAAGGTCACGCGTATAAAGAACCTCAGACTGGAGTTCTGTGAGCTGAAAAAGCACACAGAAACACGATCATTACTGGGACAATACTACCAGGCGATTCGAAAGGCCGTTGCAAATTTTCCCGACAAGTGTCCTTTTCAAAAAGTAAGTGCTGCCCTACATTTAGTTACAAAGTATGTTTTAATATTATTTTTATCTTGTTTAGAACACCACATATTTTATAAACCGTTTGAATTTCATCTGGCAAACCTTACCGCAGTACCTACCCGAGGCTAATTACTCTTTTAATGCGAAGATTTATGCAAACAACAAGCTGGGACTGGAGATCAAACTCAAGGGCGGCTTTTACGAAATTGGCAATATATCGGAATACATAATTCCCTTGATATAAATAAAGAATGTTACACACAATTTCAGAATAAAGCCAAATCTCTAAGGTGCATACATAAACTAATTTCAAGAAATAACCCATTGAGAAAGATATTTGCAAGCTAGAAGACTTACTTTAAAATACTGAACAATGGCATTTAATGCTTATAAATGCTGCATTTTTTTTCAGAGCCCCTTATAGTAATAGAACCCTAAATTAGGCTCTATTAGCAACGCGATGGAGTTGTGCTCCCGGATTTCCTCTCCAATTAACAATATTATGGTCTTGGCACTTTTCCTAAACACACCCAAAGGCGTGCTCAATAATTAAAAGTCTTATTAAAAATGATTTCCCTTGTTTTGCGATTAGTTAAGTTTAATGTAACCAAGAATTTTAGAACAAAGCCAAATCTCTAAGGTGCGTACACAAATTCCTTTTAAATAATTTAAAGAAATAACCCTTTGAGACAGCCCTTTTCTAAGCCACATTAAAACGCGGAAGAATAGTATTCAATGGTTTAAAATGCTGCATTATTTTTTCAGAACCATTTATATAATGGAACCCTTTCAGCCACACTAAATTAAGCTCTATTAGCAACACGATAGAGATATGCTCCCAGATTTCCTCTTCAATTAACCATATTATGGTCTGGGCACTTTGACACACCCAAAGGCGTACTCATTAATTAAAAGTCTTATTAAAAATAGTTTGTCTTGTTTTGGGATTAGTTGTGTTTTATTTTTTTTGCTGGAACGAGAGAATGTAGAGAGAGAGCCATACTAGCTTGCCTTGGGAGAGCGCAGTGGTTTCACTCGACTCAAAACCGGCAAGAAGCCCAGGATCCGGGCCAAAACCCAGAGAGGGAGCGGATTGAGAGGGCCCAATCGACTCAGCCGCGTGTCTTTAACTAAGCCCGGCGAGAGCCGCTCCAGAGCCAGTCTGTCAGCGAATCTCGAAGCGAGCGGTACGCAGGCGCGCAGTCGCACACCCGTCAGATACTCAGATACCCAGCTACTCAGAGGAAGATACAGCACCCGTTCAGTGCCGATTCAGATACAGTGCGACAATCTAAACACGCGTTCGAACGCCACAAATCGAAACGCGGCAACCAGGAGTGAAAAGCCATAGACAGCGAAACACATAAAGCGGAGGCATAAAAATTCCTCACATCGTTCGGTGCGCAGCGACGACGATCGAACGCGGACAAAAAGCCTAAAATAAAGTCGAGTAGAATAAAATAAAATAAAATAAAACAAAGCAAGGCGAAGGTGCCCCGAGTGTTGGAGTGGCCGAGGTGCGAGGCAAGAAATTAAATTGATAAAGCCTAAAAAGCGGAGCCTAGGACTTTGTCTGCTCCCCGGGCCCAAACTCACACAAACTTGTCGCGTTCTTGAGCTGCGCGGGCAATTATCGGGGCGAATCGGGAGACCAGGAAGGCTGGGAATCTGGGAATTCGAGTGCAAGCCCCCTGCCAGAGGGCCAGAGTGTGTGTGTCCCGTGTACATAGCGCATATAGTGTGTATATAGCCGGTGTGGCAAATAGCTCAGAGCCACGAAATTGCTTTTATCGGCGCACCGAAATCGCCAGGCTGCACAAATCCAGAAATTAAAAACAAAAAGAGAAACTGCTCGGCTGAAGGGCAGCCGGCCAGCCCAGCCAGCCCGCAAAATATTAACCCGCCGGGCTTACAACGCCAGCAAACAAACAAACAAACGGCCAGCGAAAATGTATAATAAAAAATTACAGCAAGTGATCGTGCAGAAAATAGATCGATAAACCCAAACCCAAACCCCAAACCGAACTCAAACCCGAAAAAGCGAAAAAAGCGAAAAAAGCGACGCGGTCCAGCGGAGAGTATAAAAATAAATAAACGAGCGACGATCAGCGAGCGATCAAGGAGCCCGAGCAGGAGGAGCACGTCTCTGGGTTTTTGTTTCAATTTCAATTGTGGAAATCGTAGAGGAAAAATTCGAACCGGTCTCCGACGAGGAGCCAGTCAGCCAGCCCCCGAGAACCACCGATATTTATTAAACAAAGACAGAAATTAATTTCACGATTTTGTAAGGCCCCCTGACATCCCCCCCAATTGGAAATCGCCCGCCCTCCATGAGCGGCTTGAACTTTGAGCCTGAGGTCTGGGCTGCAACAGGGAACTAGGGATCGGGATCTTCGGCTCGCCGGCAAAATGTACGACATCAAGCGCCTGGAAGCGGGACAACAGAAACTTCAGCAAGCACAGCAAATAGTGGGCCTTGACCTGAGCGGCGGCCATCCCCAGCAGCCGCAACTCACCTGCAGCGTGATCGCAGCGCCCGCGAACCGGGCTAATCCCAACGCCGTCCCCAACGCCAGTCCTAATCCCAGCGAGGCCACCCACATGACTTTGCTGACGCTGCGCCGGCGCCGTTCGCTGCAGCGACGCGCCTGCCTCCTGAGCATCCTGGCCGCCTTCGTCTTCGGCATGGCGCTGGGCGTGGTCGTGCCCATGTTCGGCCTGCCCCGCCACCTGGACTCCCACTCCGACGCCGACGCCGACTCCCCGCCAGAGCTGATGCAGATGGTCGCCGTGGAGCCGCTGAGCAGCTACCGCGTGGAGTTCATCAAGGAGGCGAACGCCGAGCTGAGTGCCGAGCAGGTGTTCCGCAACGCCTTCCATCTGGAGCAGGACAAGGATGCCCCGGACTCGATGGTGGTGAAGAAGCTGGACACCGACGACGGCACCATTAAGGAGTTTCATGTCCAGCGCACGGCCAGCGGAAGGTACCGCAAGGGTCCGGAGAGGCGGCTGTCCAAGAAGGTCGCAGAGAGATTGGTTACCTCACAGGAGACAGTGTCGCCGTCTCCAAGTGCCGCCAGCCAGCACCAGGCGGGCCTCATCGAAGACGACGTCTTCTGGGGACCCACTGTGGAGCGCGCTCTGCCCAAGGGATTCGCCTCGCAGGACCAGCTCGCCTGGGAGCGCTTCGTGGGCGAGCAGGGTCGAGTGGTGCGCCTGGAGCAGGGCTGCGGCCGGATGCAGAACCGCCTGGTGGTCTTTGCGGACGGAACCAGGGCCTGTGCCCGCTACCGCCAGAACACGGATCAGATCCAGGGCGAGATCTTCAGCTACTACCTGGGCCAACTGCTGAACATAACCAACCTGGCGCCCAGTGCCGCCACCGTGGTGGACACCAGCACACCCAGTTGGGCCGCCGCCCTGGGCGACATCACGCAGGCCCAGTGGAAGGAGCGCCGACCGGTGGTGCTGACCCGCTGGCTGGCCGACCTGGAGCCGGCCGGGATTCCGCAGCCCTTCCAGCCCCTGGAGCGGCACCTCAACAAGCACGACGTCTGGAACCTGACGCGGCACATGCAACCCGAAGGGCAGGCTCAGGCGCAGGCGCAGACGCAGGGATTACTCAAGCGGTTGGGGGCTGCCAGCTCGCCCGGCTCCGCTCATCAATCAAACGCGATTGAGGAGACAGGAACAGGAACGGCAACGGCCACGGCAACAGGAACGGCGATGGCCAGCGGAGCGCTGGTGCAGCGACTAATTGAATTGGCACAATGGTCCGATTTAATCGTCTTCGATTACCTGATCGCGAACCTCGATCGCGTGGTTAATAACCTGTACAACTTCCAATGGAACGCCGACATCATGGCCGCGCCGGCGCACAACCTCGCCCGCCAGTCCGCCTCGCAGCTGCTCGTCTTCCTGGACAACGAGAGCGGCCTGCTGCACGGCTACCGGCTGCTGAAGAAGTACGAGGCGTACCACAGCCTGCTGCTGGACAATCTGTGCGTCTTCCGGCGGCCCACGATCGAGGCACTGCGTCGCCTGCGGGCGGCGGGAGCGGGTCGGCGGCTGCGCGACCTCTTCGAGCGGACGACGAGCGCCGGGGTGCGGGACGTGCTGCCGTCGCTGCCGGACAAGTCGGTGAAGATCCTGGAGGAGCGCATCGACCGGGTGCTGGGTCAGGTGCAGAAGTGCCAGGGCAGCTAGTGAATCTAGCCATCCTGCCCCTCCCAACTCGACTGATAAGCTGTAAATACCGGAGCAGCAGTGGGTGCATCCTCATCTGGATCGGGATGGCAGTAGTCAAGGGGTCAGTGGCCTAGGCGGACCTTTATCAAGGGAACGGGGGGTCTTAGAACAATGTTATCTTACAATCTCTGTAACCCACTAAATTAGAGTCTTTGAACACGTATTCTTAAGGAGCTGTCTGCCCCAGCCACTGGCCCAAAGGAGATCCGAGTATTAAGGGGTGATCCACCAAAATACCTAACTTGTAAATGCCAGACTCTATCCACGAGTATTAAGCTTACCTATCCGTAAATGTATCTGTATAAACTAAGCCTAGCTAGCGTTAACAATGTGTGTGATATTTGTCTAAGGAACCAGCCTAAGTAGATTTCATTTACCTTTACAACCAATAAACCACAAATATATACCGAACAAAATCCGCCAGTCGAATGTCACTTTAAAATATGGAAAAGCATCCAACAGATGCAGATGCAGATGCAGATACACGAGTATCTGGCCATCTGAGCACGCCTGCGCCTGTGAGAACTTACATAGTCATGACAATAAATTGTCATTGATCTTTTTTTGCAGGTGAGATGGAGATGGAGATGGAGACGGAGATGGAGATGGAACTTGCCACATAATGCAGGCCCCACTTCCAGATACACACACATACAGAGGCAGCAAATGGAGTCGGGGTCTGAATCTTGTGCTGCTTTTCATAATATCTTCATAAGCATTTGAGAGCTGCCTCTCTCTCGGGTTCTCTGGGCTCCACCGATCCCCAGATTCTCGAGTGCAGAAAGATGAAGCCCCGCCAGAGCCAGTTCCAGATACTTTCCACACAGACACACACACACACTGGCACTCGGGGCCTGAGATGCACGCTCTTGTGGATACAACGTCTCCATCGAAGAACCCCCTCCTTGCTCCCCACCGCCGCCCCTGTCTGACTGTAAGATTTAAGATCGCTGCTCATTAAGTGCGTCCGCGTGTCTCAGCGACAAGATGCTGGGAATCTCTTGCCTCCCTGTCGCACGTTTTGCATCTGATTTCGCTGCGTATATTTTATTGGACACCAGAGTAGTTCACGTAAATAAAAACGAAATGAACCAAGTGGGGCTGCGCCAAGGAGCTGGAGCTGGAGGAGCTGGTCATGGTCATGGCTATGGCTATGGCTTTGGATAGTTATCCCCGTGTGCTAACTACCAAAAAATGTGGCTTAACCGAGAGTTAATCAACTCACGCCTCAGCTGAGCACAGATATTTTGATAACCCGTTTCGGACGCGGCAGATAAAGTATCTCCAGCAGAGAGAAAGAGCGCAGCGTTCGGCTAGTTTAATAAATATATCAAATAACCTAAAGACGTGTTAGGGAACTTGTGACTTTAACACGTTCTCCACCCCAGGCCCGGCCACAGAACTCATTTTCGAATATCGTCTTACCTTTTCGGTTCCACCAACAGCTCCGGGCCGTACAATGTAGCTTGCAGTGGCTTGGGGGCCCGCAACTCTCGGCATCTCTCCAGAATGAAACCATAATAAAACAATATAATTGAGATGGTCTGGGGAACGTAGGAGCCGAGCTAGGGCAACCCGAGACCAGAACGCACAGTCTCGCAGATCTGGGCGCCCACCAACCGAGTCTTTGCTTACGTTTTACAGTTTACACGGTTTATGGCCCAAAAACTGCAAACACCAAACAAATGTGGCAACATCCACGGGCCGGCTTTATGAACTTATTAATGCTGGCGAATGGAACCAAAACGCTTTACGATCGGCTCGTAGAGCGCCCGAGGGCCCCGTAAAATGTAATGCCACTAATGCTAATCCCCCACTTCTAATTGCCTCCGTGACGGAGTGACAGAGGTTGGAATTCTTTCAAAGCCCATCGATCTGATTGATATATAACTCATATGAGCAATAAAATAGGTGTTATGGAGGTTCTATGATGAAAAAAATCAACATCTTTGATGTAGATCACGGGCTTACACATCCTAAAAGTTAATTGTGTTCATAACTAACTGGGAAGAATAAAGAGTCGGGCCTATAAGCTGGATTGTCTATCAATATTTTAAGCAGGCCGAGGAGGAATATGGAGCACGATTTAAAATCAAATCAATTATATCAATTATATATTACAAATTCACACCCTTGGAACCTACCATCAATGTTCTTTTTAGCCTGTGGATCATTTCATGTTTTAACGAACTATATAGGCTATTTTAATTGGAAACTATCTTTTATAAGTTATTATTATAACTCTTCCTGTGTCAAATGTCTTAATGTTGTACAGATACACGTGAGTCATTCAGATATTTCTTTTATTTTCGTGGATGTTCTTTATTTATGTCTAAGAAATTTGCGCACTTAAAAGTTAAGCACTTCCAAAACAGATAATGTGGTTGTAGTACACAGAAGAAATAATAGTAAGTAAGAAATGAAATACCAGTAAAATGCCGGTAAATGCTTGCCTTCCTGGCCAAATCGCAGAATGTTTGTAGGGCATAAAAATGATTAGCATATTAGATACTCCCAAACTACGTGTACGCTCACTCCTCCGAACTAATTTCCGACCATAAAAATTTCAAGTTCAGGCCCATATATTTCAGCCGTATGTTGACTCGGGCACTGCCAATACATCCTGGCTAGTTGCTCGGCGATCAAGTCGTTGCCTCAGTTTTCTTGACTGCCTGGCAGGGCAAACAAATCTGCCAGATCCTCCTTGTTGTTGTGGTTGCTGTCCGCCGGTTGTTGGCTGTTGGCTGTTGGCGTGGTCGCTGTGTGCACAATAATTTGCATATTTGTATGCTCACAAGCACTGGCGGCCGAGCTCCATGCTATATGGTTTAGTTCGGTATGGTATGGTATGGTATATGAGGCCGGGGCCGCGCGTTGTTGCATGCAATATTTTCTCGTGTTGTGTGTTTACTCTTTTCGCTTTTATTTAATGTCCGCAGTGCCTCTCAGCAACTTGTAGCAGTTGCTGGTGCGTTTACAGCGAAAATTCTAAACAAATTGCTTCCGCACCTGCAGCTACGTAAGCAGCATATATATAAAAAATCAATGCGGCAGAGGCACTCCGGCACTCCGGCAGCCGAACAGTCAACCCCTTTGTGGCGAGCATAATGAGAGACATTGTGCCGATGAGCTGCAATACAAAACAAAACATTTCCCACTCGTGCAAAGAAAGCCCTGAGCCGGCGAATCGAATCGAATCGAACTGAATCACATCATGCCATCATAGTCCTGACAATGGCCATCGCGCGAAGAAAGGGAGAGTTCTCAGTCGAATCGCCTTTCTTCTGCGGTAAGTGCAACCCCCGGGGCTCGGGGAAAATTATATGGAAAAAGGTTGGCGGCCGAAAATTTATGGTCGGCACTTTTGGGATCTGATGAAAAACCTTCTTTCATTTTACACCTGAAAAACACCGAGTGCTGGGGCTGCGCGGAGCGATGCTTAACAGCCTTTTCCTGGGACTCTCCTCTTGTTAACACTGCTCGGCAGAAGAAAGAGATGCGAGGTCGATAGTAGGATATTCTGATAGGCAAACGAGGGGGTCAGGGCGATAAGCCCCGAGTGAACACTTCCAGCTAAAACATAACTTTTGATTTTAGTCACTGCGACTTTGAGACCATTAAACCGAGACCATTCGCTGATTAATTCAACAAAACTGGTCAATGATTGCGTCGTTTTGACATTGACGAAGTGCCGAAATTTGTCTGGGTTTGTTCTGATCTATCTGACATGGCATTGGCCCCTCTCGATAGCCGGGCCGGGCCCTATCTATCTGCATCTCCGGCAACCTGTTTTCGTCTGTCTGAGGTCTGAGGTCTGAGATCTGAAAACTGAAAACTCAAATCGGGAGACTGAAGACTGGAGTCTTTTTGTTGGGCTGCTCTCTCGCTTCTCCGGCCGAATCAGGTGAAGTGAGTTGATTGATTGCGCTAATTTATAACGACAATGGGTCAGATCGCACATGGGACCTTTGAGCTTCATCCCAGCAGAGGTGTATACACCGAAAAACCAACCCAAACGCGAGCCCAAGACGGACGGGCTGTTGGAATCCATTAAACATAGCCTGGGCCCAGCTTCTGCCTGCCCGCCTGCCTGACTGCCTGCCTACCTTGATGATGATGATGCGAGCAGCCCGCTGATGAATGAATCTTTTCAATTTGGAAATTTTCAAACAAATTTGTCAAAAACGCACAAGAAAGGGAGGCTGAGGGAGGCGTTGAGAGGGGTGGAGCGGTTATGCAAAGTAATGAATTTTCAAGTTTGTTGCCTAAGTCTTTTGTTCTGCGGCTGGCTATGCGTGCATTTTCCCTGCATTTTCCTAGTTAATTGCTCGTGATTGAATTATAAATGCACGCAGCCCGGCCGGCGACCCTCCTCCGAGCCGATTCCGCTGCCCATCTAACCGAATCCGACATGCCTGGCCCCGAATCTAAGGCAATCTCTGCTGCTCCATGCAGCATTTCATAGAAACCATTCGAATATCATAAATTATAAGGCCTACGAGCTGAACTAGTCCAAGAAGGAAAGCGGTTCTCAAAAACCGAAAGAAAAAATTGGACAAAAAATGGAAACTCAAAACGCGCCGAGGCCCGCAGAGCGGAGACAAGCTTTAACACCTTGGTTCAAGTCAAGCATTTGTTGTTAAACAAAGACGAAGAGGGTCAACTACGGACGCAGACGAGTTTAAGGCAGTCCCAACGGGCGGTGGAGGGATTGGGCTTGGGACTTGGCATTTGGAGGCCTGGGGACGGGGGAGAAACAAATTAACAGACACCTGAAAATGGGCTCGAGACACCATCACAGCACAACGGAACGTTTAAGATATGCGGGCTCTCATCTCATCTGCGGCCTGGTCTGTTTTGGAAAACCATTTCTCGAATAATTAAAACCCGAAGCCATCAAATGAAGACAAAGAGTCGATTAGTGATCTGTGCAAATGCATATGACGGCGCAGAGGCGTGGCCAGGTCCATAAAACCGACCCGGGCATAGATGCAACCCATGCTTAGGTAATGGGGCGAATTCCCGTTCCCCCGGGTTCCGAACTCCGAGCCAACCCCAGCTCGATCGCAGAAGTGGGCTCTGCGGACCCCCCGCCACTTCGGACCGTTTGTTGCTCTTTCAATTACAATCGGTGATCATGGATCTGTTTAATTAGTTGTTTGGGTCGCACCCCAATCCATGTAATTGACCGCCGACCGGCTGACCTTCAGAACTACAAGCATTTGCCATCGCCCGATCTGCATAATGAAAATTTATAGATTGTTTATGATAGATTTTCAGCCACAGATAGGTACGTTCTGCTGTAATTACTCCCCCTCTTGCGCTCAACTCATTTTCGAGACTTTGCGACCGGTGGCGGCGACAAAAGCTCCGTAATTGCATTGGCCAATGGACGATGTTAGCTTTAATGTTCACTTAAACGTCTTTTATTGCCTGTTGCTGGGTCTCTAAAATAATTCACACAGCGGGTACAGTGAGGGCTGGCCAGTGAACGACAATCGATTGTTTAAGTGCTCTTAAAGCCACCATAAATGGGGAATAAAAACTTTTCCTAGCTACCTTTTTAATAATAATGGCTTAATAGTTTTTATCAACCTAACCAAGTAATTTTAGTCGTTAAAAAGCTATATAATTTTATCCTTTTTATGGATAGGATAATAGTTAAATTATATATACATTTCAATATATAAGGATACACCTTTTATTTATATATTGATTCGGTTCTTTGGTTTCTTTTGCCACTTTAATACTGCTTCCCCTATACTTTTCCATAACTGAAGCTCAACATTTCGCATTTATCTGCAGGACCGACCACTGTTAGGTGAAATATATCTGAACGATTCCGTTTTTAGCTCGGATTTTCTCACACAGACACATCTGTGCTGCTGGCGCCGTTTGGCCGGAGATTCTGAGTTGCAGTTGCAGTTCCAGTTTCGCATGGCTGCAAAGCCGCGTGGGCGAACGCTTTGTGCAGTCAGTGCCCCCGACCCACTGCCCCTGCCCCTGCACCCACCACCCCCTCCCAGCACCCCTGGCCAAGCCGCATATTCTAATTGAGTCGCACAACAAATGCAAATGCAAATATCGCATGCAAAGTGACTGCGAGTAACCTTCAAACAGTGCCCCAATCGATTTATCACATCGCCCAGATCCCGAATCTAATAACAACAAACCATTCGGAGATAGTCCCATACAAACTCAAACTCCCCATCGGTATCTGTGGATCTCGCTATATAAATACCTCTTTGTGTGGATGTTTCTTTGTTATTTTGTATCTGTGGTTAGCTTTCATTAGCTTTCTAATGTTTGTCACTGGCAGAAGGCCCCGGCCTTTCATGCCGTACCCCTCCTTTTGTCATTTCATTTTACTGTCACTCAAATCTTTATAAGATTTTCCTCTTTCTTCGAGTTCTCCTTAGCGGTTCTTTGGGCTCTGCCTATTGTAAATATATTTTTCCATTATTTTCCATTAGTTTTCACTCGTTTGTTGCATTCCCTAGCCACATATCTTTTTCCCTGTTTGTGCCTGAGCCTGTTTGTCTTGGATTTGGTGGTGCACTGGGAAAAATTATTTTGATGTCTACAGGGTAAGTGTAAGGCAATGGTAAGGTGGTAATTTTATTCTAAAATTGCTGGATTGAAAATAGTTATTAGGTAAATTAAGAAGATTAAAGAATATCCTGAATTTCAGATAGAGTTCCTTAATGGCGAAGGTTCAAATCCAACCCTGATCATTTTTTTTACAACATCGTTTTTGAAAAAAAGTTTGAAATTTATTATTATTATATACCTTTCGATTTGTCACTTAAATAATGAAAATTAAAATATTTAAATGAATGTTTTTAATTTTTGCTTGGATACAACTTTTTTGTATTTAAGAAAATTTTGTAAAACTAAAAAGAATATTTTTCACTGTCTTTCAACATTAACATTGTATCTGTAGTATTTTAAAAATAAATTAACATGACCTTTATTTTATTGACCAATGGCACCTTTTTCTCCCGGTGCACTTCCTCAGTGTTTGGTGTTGGCGTGGTCGTTACACAGGTTGTTGGTGTTGCCGCCGCGTGGTTGTTGCTGTTGCATATTGGTTATTATCTTCGAAGCGCATCGCTGCGGTGCGTTTACCGCCGCTGTCGAAGTCGCAGGCGCAGGCGCAGTAGATGCCGTCTGCCAGGCAGCCGCTGGTGCGTATTTGGCCCGGAGTGGACCAAAACGCGGCTTGAGTGACGGAATGATGTTAACACAAAACCAGTTTCATTGACAATACATGGATGAGGCAGCCGATGACGATGCTGCAGCCCCTCTTGTGCGGCTCCCCTCCCCTTTTTTCGGTGCTCGGTGTTTTTCGCTGCCTTTTTTGATGGATGGTTGACAAAAGGCAGAGCGCAGATCGTCGGTTTATTTGTCTTGTTTGATTCGAGCACACAGACACACAGCACACATCATTGTCGCTGTCAAATCGCGTTAATATCACTGAGCTGTCAAATTACCGGGACCGCCGGGTCCAAATGTTTGACCAGCTTGGTAACTCAATTAAAGCGTTATTCATGAGCCGAAGGGAGGGCGCCACTCGCTCGCCAAAGATCGCCCCCTGATTGGTCTATTTGGCACAGAGGAAAACATCTGGTTTTGCTAATGACCCCATACCATTTTTTGGCCATCTTGCCCAGCTTTGCGTCCAATTCGATTGGCGCAGAGTGGAACTGTTCTAGACCTAATTACTTCATTACGACCGAAGGGCTGTGGCCAATGCATTCGGGCCGCCTCGCGAGCCGTTAATATCGGTAACCCTACACTTGGCTCGAAAGTTCAGCAGGTTCGTGGCCGGCAATTAAAATCGAGGGGAAATAAATAAAGGCAAAACCAATTCAGAACACACACAAAGCGCAAAGCTCACATTTCCTCGCAGCCGCGAAAAGGTGTCGAAAGTTCAAGCTGTTTTTGTTGCCTGGTTTTATAGGCCAGGCCAGAAAGCCAGGCCGCCAGAGGAACCCATCGCAGGCAGGAATGCCGAAGTGCAATAAATCTTTTAACGACAGTTGATCATCTCCTTTCTAGCACTTGACTTTGGCTCTTTCACTGGGTTCATCGGAGTTCGGAGGAGTTTTTGTAGCTCCGGGAACGGCTAATCTCGGCCAGTGGTGCATATCTCTTGGAGATACCCGAAAATGTTTGCCCCAGTTCCCTCGCACCGACCCTCATTTGTTTGTTTGTTCATAAAATTATGTAAATCAGCCCGGGATCATTTGGCTGGCTGTGATTAATTGCAGGTCTCCCAGTCCCCGGCTAAGGCGTCAGTCCCCGACCAGATAACGATTCGTTTTATTTACGATATTTATTTATTTATTTTCCCTCCGCCTTGTTAGCATTTTGTTTCGAAGCGGGCCCAGAGCATTAGCGCAAGGTGTGAGCGGAGGGCGATAAGCTAATTCTAATTCTAATTCCTTGCCGGCCTAATGCGTTTATAATTAACGCACAGCCCCCTGTCCCCCGTGGCCCACCCACCCGACCAACTGGCCACTGTGGGGCGTGCCAAGGCATCAAGCACACACGCCCGGCCACTTGCAACCTGCAACTGCAAAACGGCAACATGCAGCAGCCGCAGCAGCAATAGCAGCCACATGCAGCACTCGCCTAGGCGAAAACAGTAGCGCTCTGTACTAGCTGCTCGGTGTTTGATTACAGAGAGTTTGCGCAAAGCCTTCAAGTGGAGGAGGATCACTGCGAAAAAGGAAATACCCTCTACTTTATTTTGTATCCCGTATTTGAGATACCTAAGAGATCTCTAAAAGCTGGAGTTTTAGGCTTTGAGGACTTCTAACAACTTGTTCGTTAGTCTTGAAGACTTGACAGCCTGAACGATAAGTTTCCTAACATTTTTCAAAATAAACTAATTTAGCGTAAACTATTGGTCTTAGAACAGTTATGAAATAAAAAGTATGACGAACTCCTCTTATTTTTCATACCAAAGAAAGTTTTTTAAAATAATAACAATAATGTACTTAGCAAATTATCATTTTTTGAATGAAATGAAATATTTAAAAATGCTATAATCTATTTTGATTTTCTAGACTTACTCTTTAAGCTAGTTTATCATACACTCATTTTAAAAAGCCTATATATATTTTATGCTGATCAGGATTTATCAAGAACATTATTATGAGTATCTATGCTATGTATCAAACGAAATGCTTAATCAGAATCAAGAAAGATTTTTCAATACTTTTTAATAAGATATCTCTTAAACATTAACCAACCCCCTAGCCAAGCAACTGACTCCTCATTGAGGGTATTCCAAATTGGCCAACTATTTAGCTTGGCCAGCTCTCAGCCAAACTTTGCGCCTGAGATTGGGCTGAGTTCGGGTTCGAGCCTCAGTTTGAGAGATATGCTGCGCTGGTGTTCGTGGTTCTTATGGTCACGTCGTCTTGTCTTACTTGCGTGAACATGCCCCCGACACCGACACCAACCCCTGCCCCTGCCCCTGCCCCTGCCCCTGCCCCTGCCCCATCGCCGCCCCTGCCTTTTGCCCCCGAATGGAGCGCGTGTAAACGCAGTAGCCGATCGGCTTGTTGGGTGTTCGATTAACAATATTTGCGACGTGCACAGGTCGGCGGAATATTTACCAGATACGCTAGCGTATCTCTGCATCTCTGTGATTAACCGAAAACAGAAATTCGTCGCTGATGATACCGCATTTAGAAGGAAATCATTTGGGGCCAGATCGTATCGTAGCAGGGGTCATTAGCATGTTTGGGGATGAAATTAATTACAATTTAGCAAAGAGACCACGGCGAACTCTGGCCTTAAGCTTAATGATCAATTAAATTAAACATAAATATAATTTCGTGTGTCTCTTTCTCTGGCCGAAAGCACAACAAAAAACTTGTTGCTGTCCCCATAAATATGAAAAGTCACGAGTTGCCAGTCGAAGGAAAACAAAAGTAAGAAAAGGAGATACAATATATATAAAAATTTGACCCGTCGACCAAACCAGTTGCCACCGCTTATGCCAACGGGGGGCGGAGGGGATTGCCGAGATTGCCGGGCTTATTAAGCAATGAAATATAATGCATGGCACACAGATTTATCATACACATCCAACTGATCCCAGCTGCTGCAAAATGCAACTGCGACTGCCTTTTGTTTCTGCACGGCCCACGCAGTCGGAGATTGCAAATATTCGATTTGGCGCGCCGCAATGGTAATGGGGAAACCGCCGATCGATGGAGTTGTAAGCCTCTCCAGCCTTTTATTCAGTTTTACTTTTTCTCGGGCTCTGCGACTTTTCAGCCTTTCCAGGACGGTGGCAGCCAAAGAAAGCTTCCCCGCAGCGGTTGACATTTGTGGCAGCAGTCAGCCGGTCGCCGTAATTGAGCGAAGGTGAAACTGCGAATGCGAATGGGATCCCGGTGTCGATCCCCCAAGGCCCCAATCACAGATTTCCCTCCATTAACACCCAATCGGGTCTCCGTGGCGTAACTTATTTGACTGTCGCGCCGGGGTCTAAGGTTTTCCAGGGCAGCTATGCAAGCACATCGTGGGGAACAAGGTATTTTAATGTGGGTTTTGGCTTAATATAAAAATTATGTAATCATATTGAGATAGCCTTTACAAGTAAATCCAAATAAAGATAAAGGTATCAACTTTTATAAGCCGTAATTTGGATATAAGTTAAAAGAACTTTCAGAAAAAAAGTACTTTTAAAGTTCAAAATTTAAGATATCTTAAAATAGTATCTTGTTTTCTCTGCGTGCATTCTTTTCTATTCCCCCCACCACAGACCTAAGATCTAAGCTGGAATTATGAGCTTCGCCTAGACACAGACGGCAATTGCTGTTGCGATTGTTAACAAATGCGTAATGCATGTCCTCAGCAGCATGATTTGCATATGCAAAAAGGAGCCGGAGCCCCTCGAGCCCCAAGCCGTCCACGTGACTCACTCCGGTCTTTTGTTCGGGCCTGTCTGTGTGTCACTGTGACAGATCTCCGGGACACCCCTGTTCCCTCGTAGCCCGCGAGCGGGCTTACGCACTTCATAATTCAATCAAGCTCAAATGTTTCGCAATCCCACACAGAAGGAATTTATTGTACAACTCACAATTTTTCAATTGCATTTCGGGAGACAAGCAGAGAACCAGGCCCAATGGAACACTGGGAGAAAGTACACGAGCTTATAAAACTGTTCAAGATGGAATATGACTTTAGGGTTCAAAGTACACAAACGGATTTGATATGGTCGCGAACCCGCATTTCACAGCTACCTAGAGAAAATCACATATATTTATGAAACCTTACTTATGAAGGACTAGCTTAAAATACTTAACTACCTTATATAAGAACTAAATATATTTCCGCAGTGCATTTCAGGCCCAGTTCGAAACGATCCGGACTGACTGTCAGTGTGTCTGGGCCAGCTTGTCTGTCTCGGCCTTTTGTGCATTTCCTCACTGACGCAGCTGCATTGGATTGTGGATTGTGGATATGGATGTGGATGGGGCTGTAGATTTGGACTGTGCCAGGGCTCGCAGCTTGCCAATGTTTCTATTTCATGCACATTGACAGTTGTTCGAGTTGTTGTTGCTGCTGTCGTTGTCGTTGTAGTTGTCGTTGCTGTTGCCAGCATGAAATTGTTAACAACATTTGTTAGCTGCCCCGACCACACTGCGTGCAGTCGTCGAGTTTGTGTTTGAGTTTTAAGTTGGAGCCTGAGCCCGAGCCCGAGCCTGAGCCAAGCCGCCTGCCGCCTGACTTCACTTCATATTGACAATGAAAGCCTCGGCTACCTCAAATGCCGCATTTTGCGGCACTGCTCTGGTTGATAGTTGATAGTTGACCACACTGACAGGTTAGCAACAAAACGCCCGTACTCGAGATTTCGATTTGAAAATTCCAGCGCCAAGGCAATAAACATTTTTCGCTCGCTTTTCCTCTGTTCGCCATTTGCGACATTTTCTGTAATTGATTTTTGCCTCAAAATTTTTGTTCGATTTGATTTGGCCCGCGTGTGTGTTGGTTTTTAAGCTCTTTTATGACTTTTTATGGCTTCGGTTATGGCATTGATTTATTTATGTGCATTTTATAGAGCTCTCTCAGTTCCGCAAACTGGAGCAAAGTCAAAAAATTCATTTCATTTCGTCGCTCGCTTGATTACTGTTTGACATTCCCTTGAGCAAAGCTCTACTCTCGACCACTTGTTCGCCATTTGACTTGTCATCGCGGTGCCTGCTTCTGTGGGAATCGCTCAGCGCCGAGGACAACAGCTCCATCCACCTTCCATATACACATCCATATCCATCCATACCGGCCTTTCAATTGCCTCGGAAATGCCACGACTAGGCAAACATTTACCGAGCAATTTGTTACTGCGAATTGAGACTGCGTAGCTGTGGCCAAAACCAATTGCACTGCCACCAAAACCAAGCCAAAACCGAAGTGCCTATTCAAAAGGCTGTTAGCGTCGGCAACAAGATACGTAACAGTCCACGGATTTGCATTCAGATTTTGTTTTGGCCTTTTTGGGGGGTTTGTTTTCGCGGCAATCAATCAACACTGAAGCGGGAAAGTGGCTGCCGCAATCCGCAACCTGTTCGTGGCCCAAGCCAACATCATATATCAATGGGTAATTTAAGAAAAATGTCTTAAGTTTCTAGTCTAATCTCGACGGTGTTGTTTTCGAACATGAGTAAGGCACTGAGTTTTTAATATAAAAATTGGAGTAAAGGCAGACCTAAACAACTGCATTTCTCAGATTTAAAAAGTAATAGAAAGTAAATAAACTTAAGTTAATCGAAATATTGTTAATAGCATTTACACGAATGCATTTTAAAAAAGAAAAAATTAAGGGGTTGTTGTGTTTTTTTAACTTGTACTCAGTTTTCCTTTACTTTTATTTAAATTTCAGCAATAAATTTTAGAGACTCAAGGCCACAATTTCAAGTTGATTTGCTTGTCTGCCTTTGAAAAATACACTTCAAAATGAAATGTATAGACCATTGGCAAGAAATAGTTTACCCATTTAAAGTTATATAGTTAACTCCTTGCAGTCTCGTCTTTTCTTTCAACCAGAGGGAGTAGAGCAGAAATTCGAAAGGTAGTTGGTGCGATCTTTAATAGTTCAAGACTTTCATTTGACTTGGCAGTTTTCGGCCTCGAAACTGTGGCTTTAAGAGCCAGAATTGTCTCTGTATCTGCGCCAGATCCTTTTTATCGATTCTTCGGCCAGAGATCTGACCAGCTCTCCCTGCAGGCAGATGGAAATTCCGCTTATTGATGGCTTCCAGTGCAGTCGGTGCCTTCATTTGGGCTGCCATTGCTCATCGAGCCCCTGTCCCCGGGCGCTGACAATTTCGCTGGCCAAGTGGGTCGCCGACCATGTGAGTATTCATTACCATGGAAATTACGGAAAATGAAGAGGGAAAATCGCTGGCTAGACAGACGCGGGCCAAGTGAAATATTTTGGCATGGTCTTTGCTTTGCGAATTGTGGATTGTGCCAGTGCCTTGGTCATGCGCATGCGTGCGCTGGCGGCTTGGGAAAGTGGGTTAAACTGTCAGTTGGCAGTTGATGGCTAGCCCCCTGTTCCCCCTTCAACTCCTCTGACTACGCATGAAAATTTGGCCAAAAGGCCTTGACTTAGTTGCAATTCCAAAACGCCTTGGGGCGGCGGCTGGCCAAATTAAACCGAAAATGTCAGTAGATTAGATAAGCCAAACGCTGCGGGCTGTGGAACTCTGGGTCTGTGGAGAAAAGGGGGCTTGGGAAATGGAAAATGCAAAACGGTCGAGGGGAGCAGGGAGGCGCTACCACTGCTCCTCTGCCAGAGAGATATCGCCGACAGCTGCTTGACAGGGCCGGTTCTCGCGGCTCTGTCTCGGTGCGATTTTATTGCACTTTCCAGCTAACTCACCCATTCACTCAGCAGCCCCCCTTTTCTGCACCTCCATGGCCGTAACTTTGGGCACCTGGTGATTAGTGGCCAACACAAAAACGTCAATGCCGCGCCACACAAATTAGGTTAAGCCAATATTTTGCCAGACATATAAGTGGCCGCTGCCCTCTGCCCCCACCACCAGACCCCGCCCCCTTCCAGCGCCCTTCCACGGACACGCCCACGCAAACGCCTGGGAACGGGAGTTCGGCTTTCCAGCGACCGCCGACGAGTTCCAGTCCATCACGGCGAGAATCACGTATAAGTCTCAGCCAGTTCTTCATGCTCAGAAAAGAAATACCCACAGTCAGGATAGGCAAATGGAAAGGGAAAGGGATATCTGGATACCCTATAGTAAAACTATTGTTATACAAATATGGTAACTGTATGTACTCATATCTTTATTTTGTAAAGTTGTCATTGAGAATTTTTCGTGATTATTAAAACCTCTCTACACACCAACAATTTTTAAAATCGTACCATTCATTAAAAAGGTATAAGCAAATAAAGTGAGCAATCTCGGAAACAGCCTTTTTTCTGCATGCATATCTCCATCTCCCTCGCTTTCGAGGCCATCGACTGTGAACATATCAAAAATTTGTTAAAGAGATCATGGGAAAAAGAAAATACTTGTTATAAAATGGTTAAGAACAGTTTGATAATGAATTATAAGCTAAATAAAAATAAATCAATTAATCAATTTTGAAATAATTTAATTTTGTAAGAAATCTATTAATATATAATAATAAAACACCTCTCAAATTATACACATGTTTGCTTACTTGTAGGCCCTAGACCCCTTATACCCTCGTTTTCTGAGATTTAGAACGGGGTAGCGTCCGACTGGCAGAGAGTTCAAAATCATAAATTTCGAACGATATTAGGCCGCAGCCGCAGTGGCGCGTTGATGATGCACTCCAACCACTCCGCTCAGCTCCACTCGATGGTGGTGCACCCAAGAGCGGTGCAGTTGGAGTGGCTTTTGGCCATGCTGGTGCGTAGACTGAAACCCCTCTTCCCACTGCAAGCCCCCTCTGCTAGACCGGGCTGCACATTTTCTTTTGTTGTGCGAGTGCCGAGTGGATTTATTGATTTTGGTCAAAAGCCATGCTTAAGCGTAAATTATGTGCCGGCTTAAACGCTGCGCTCGGACTCTCGGCTCCCCAGTGCGGCAAGTGCGATGAAAGCCACTGATTTGTGTGCCAGTCCCGGGCACGGCCATAAATCCGTTCAATTTCATAACCAAACAGCAATTTATCAGCCGCACCCCCCAGCGCCCACCGCCCACTGCCCACCGGCCATCGGGCTAATTAAACGCAGCGACAAATTTGCGGCGCAAAGTGCGAAAATCCCAATGAAACCGAAAACGAAAATACTTTGGGGCCGAAAAGGCTGGGAAACGGTGTCAGAAAGCCGGCCGAGCGACAAGTAGCAGATATCGCATAAAGCAACGATTTAATTAGGCGCTGATAATTATTGTACAACTAGTTCTGGCCAGGTCCGCGCCGCAGTTGCTCCGAGTTCGAGTGCGAGACCGCGTTCGGGTTTCTGGCCGGCCTCTGAGCTCGAGGTAGGCGCAACCGACGATAGTCGCGGCCGGCTATCGCACATGTTAGATTTGGCTAATTTACGAAATTGGTAGTGCCCGATATCGCCGCGGCCCGGCTAATTCAATCACTCGCTGCCGGCGTCTGGCATTAGCGGATGATTTATGGTAGCGTTTCGAGGCAGGGGCTCTATTCTAAATAGCGGACCTAGACTCTGAAGCCGTGGTTAGAACAGTCGCTCATAAATAATATCAATCTTAGGCTTGCAGCCAGTAGTTAATCTTAAAAACTTTTCAATATATTTAAAGATATTGTAAATGTATAATGGTTTACTAAAGCGAATTAAACAAGATTGTTTCTATAACTAAGGACAAATCTTCATTCTTATAGAACTACTCATTCTAACTTTCTGCCTATGGTAACAACTCGCAGGCATCGATTCTAAAACACGTGCCAAGAAGCGGTTCTAAGAATCATTCCTCATAAATAATATCAACCTTATCCTTGAAGCGAGCACTGAATCTTAAAAAAGTTTAAAAATATATAAGATATGGTATTTGTAAAAACGTTTAATACAACAAAGCTTACTTAATTTGGAACCTTAGTAGGTAAGATTGTTTAGTTAAAATTTCGGAGATAAAGACTGCATTCTAAAATTCGTGCTAAGAAGCGGTTTCTCATAAGCCTTATGCACAAATTTAATACGACATTTTAAAAATATTTATGGTTTAAGATGATTTTAGTTGATCATTGGCTTAGTAAAAAAACAAAGTTTAAATATAACTTTACTTTGCTTACCTGGAATAAACCATATCGTTTAAAACAATTTCTCTTTAATTTTAAGTAACAATAAAATAATCATTTTTAAAATGATTCCACTTTATGCCGACATCTTAGAAATACTGGGAAGACATAAGATAAATGGAGTCTGTTGAACAAGTAAGTATAAAAGCAGTAAAACTGAAGTTTAGTACCGAACCTATAACTTAAGCATTATTTATGTTCTCCTACAAACTGCGCCTGTCGCTACGATTTTATTAGTGCTCCCAGCGAATTTGGCTGAAAAAACTTGGTACAAATTTGAATTGCTACCGACAATCCATCGATTCTCGATCAAAGCTTAACCCAATTGATCTTACAACGCGAATGGCATGTTGAACACCCTACACTCGTGTAATTTGTGTCCGAAATGAAATAAATTTATGAACATCGATTGCACAGTTGATTAGACGAAAGTCGCCGCCAACTCGGACATGGACGTGGTCATGGACCGGGATTTGGATATGGGTATGCTGTGGTTTGGCTTGGAGTGCTGTGGCGTGGCATTGTATGGGCTGGGGCCCCCGAAAAACCAGTTTCCCCTGCTTAGCGGACACTTGTAATATTTCTGTTGAACTTCTCTTAATTGCAATTTGATGTTTCAGTTTTCGCTCTCTTTGGAAATGAAGTTGTACATGGATTTTCTTTTCCGCGGGGGGTGGGGTTTTAGCGGCAGCATGTGAAAAGATGAGACCGTATCTCCCGGATTTTCTCTGGTCAGCGCCAAACAAATGTTTCCAAGTCGAGGTGCGAAGTGCCAGCGGAGGGGGCCAGACCACTCAAAAGATGCCGTCCATGTGCGTGTTCGTTAGAGGCGGCGTTTCCCAAACCCCAAGCAATCCCATCCCCCGCCCAGCTGCCCCCGTGCTAATTGATTGGTGTTAAGGTTGTACAAAAATTGGAACAGGCTCGACCTCAGCTCCGGCATCGCCTTGATTGCGATCGAGAATCGTTTAAATTAGTTTGTTGTATTTGCGCATTCATTAGCATGCGGAACCGCTTTGTTGTTTGATCTCCATCCCAGCCCGATCCCATTCGATCCAATCCGCCCCCTCACCCCCGGTGGCCAACCGCATGCCGCAAAAACCAAGAGGAGAATGAATCCCTGCATCGCAGCAAAGTGAAAACATTCAAGTTGGCAATCTCGCAGGCGGCAATCCATCCCCGTCCGTCGGGATGCTTTCCTTTCGTGCCCCCAAAGTCACGATATCCCGGCGAGCGCAAAAAGAGCATACAAAATAAAAGCAGCCAAAAAAAGTGATTGATGGAAATTGCTCAAACTGTCATGTTTATGAACGTCCGCAGGATATGAACAGTGCCGCACCGGCGGACCGAGATCGCAGCCGAGCAGAACGCTGTGGGTAGAATGCCAGGCACGCAATGCGACAGGCCATCTTGGCCAGCAGGAAGATCGCGTCGTGGCAGGGGCAGAGAAAGTATCTGCGCCATGCAAATGAAATTCGGAAACACCCTAACAGGTGGAAGATTAGCCCGCCTCAAAAGCGTTAAGCCTGGGCAAAGCGAAAGCCCACCAATAATAACAAAAAAAGAACCTCAAAAGCGGAGTATTATCGGACTATCTCTAGCTCGTCATTGTGTGTGGTCCGCCCTAGGAGATTTTGGGTACTGTTCGTGTGGCGGCAGAGAACGGGCAGAACTTCCGGCTGTGCGTGTGTTTGCTAAAAAACTCCTTCAACTTCCTAACTTTTACTAAAGGTGTGTAAGATACAATTAGTATGATCACTTTTGCCTTCCTTAATAAAAATATTTGTTAAAGTGGTTGCAGTTTTTCTACTTTTCAATTTCAAGCCAACTAAAAATTATAAAGACTTTTTTAATATGCTTTTAAAAATGTTACATTTTTTAATTTTGCCTTTTAAAATAAGTATTAATACTCCAGAAGCTTAAGATTATTAAATATATTTTAGCAGGGCGCTGTGAACATCACCTTAAAAATATATCTAAGCATTTCTCTTAAGTTAGGATTATTTTTCATTTTTTAAACAATATTTTTATAAACCAATCTCTGTTGCTACCACAAAACTTGCTTATGCCCTAAAAAGCAGAGTATTTCTCCGAAGAGAATGCTGAAAAATCTCATTCACCGCTTTATAAGGCTGGCAGCTTTTAGAGGTTTTCACTAATTTTCACTCACTTTGCTTACAAGTTGTCAAGCGGAGTTGCCGTTGTTGTTGCTGCTGCTCCTGCCAGTTGATTTTAGCCAATTGCTGTGGCTCTGAGCCACACACAGCGATTTTGGATGGGGCCAGATAGGGGCAGGTGGGAAAGAGATGGACTGTGGGCGACGGGGATCAGGAGCTTGGAGCTTCGAGCTCGTATCTCGAAGATTGCGTGTCCATGTCAAGGTGTTGCAACAGTTATCGAAATTGGCAACTGTGATATGCTGCTGGCGGCCTTTCTGCCTTTTCTCTTAGTTCGTCTAATTCCCGAAAAGTCATTGAACAATGCTGAGGCCGACACATGCCAATAGAAGGAGATGGTCGGCTCGGATCGGGTCGGATCGGAGCGAGAGGTGGTCGGGCCGCTCTGGATTGGGGAAAACGCTGGAATGCCGCCGAGCAAGTGCAATGATCTATGAGCTTGACCGCCACCGCCAGTGGCAACTTGGCCACTTGGATGCTTGGCTACTTGGCTACTTGGCCACTGCCAGCTTTGGCCAATCACGGCAGCCAATCGCCGCTCGAGTGTGCAAAATCGCGGCCATGCAAAACACGCTGGCGGAAGGCTTAATTATGCACTGGCAACTGGCAACGTGCAACCTGCAACCTGCTTCCCCCCCGAGAACTCTTTCTACAGCCAACCAAGCGTCTTTAATCCATTGCGCGGCCATTTTTTCCACTTTTTCCCAAGTTGCCATGTTGCCTCCCATAATTTTATGCTTCATCAATGACAGTGCGGCAAAAACATTGCAGACATCTGCCAGCTAGACACAGCAGCAACATGCAGCAGTGCAGCAACGCCTCTGCAAGTGCAACTGCAACCGCAGCCAACAGAAGCTGTCCCCCTCTCTTTCTGCCCGGGTATAGCCGTCTCTGTCGCCTCAACCACCGCCCGTTTCAATCCTTTCTGACGCATGCTTTCAACAGACTTTATGCTTTATCCTGGCAATCTGCCGCCGATGCCGATGCCGCTGCCAATGCCAATGGTGCAGCAGCAGCAGAAATTGTTTTCGTGGTAATTCGCACCCGGGGCCCTGGAAATTCCCAGCCGAACGTCTCTAGTCGATCATTGGGCCCCCCACCGCAGTCTCGGCCAGCCCTTTCCCATGCGCCCGGTGCATCGTTGCTGTTCATCATCATTATCGTCGTCGTCGTCAGCCATCGAGCTCATCTTTGGGCCTTTGACAGCTGTTGTTATGGCCGTCATCCGGATGTGAGGATCGGTCCCCGTCAAATGGCTTCCCCAAAAGCAGCAGCCTCATCAGGAGTTGCAGCAGCGACATGTACTTGGCTTGTACTCGCCATGCCTGATTATTGTTATTAACCAGTATAGATACTCCAGATACTCCAGATCTCGGGAACACGGCCACTAAGCCCCGGATGGCTGGCTTGTTTCGCTCGCAGCGCTTTGCTAATCTCCCATCAGAATCGGCCATTCCCTTCGCCGGGAAGGTGGGTCCTCCCGAGCACCTCTGCTCTCGGCCTGCCCATCGATCTTCACCTCAGAGGGCTTCAATAACTTTCGGCACCCCGAGAGCACAGCGAAATTAAGGCAAATTGGTCCATCCACTATGCAAATGCTTGTTCCCTAGTGAAAATCTATATGGCGGGGGCAATAATATGATAATTTGTATATTACTCGGAGAGCTACTCTTACGTAGGGAGTAGGAGTTTTGAGGAAGTAGGTAATACCCATGAACTATGCTTAATTTGTAGCTCCACTGAAAACCTTTAGCATTCAATGACTTTCAAAGACTATTTCGAAATAAATATTTTTATTTATTTTGGAGATATGTTCTTCACCTACGAAAAAATAGTAATCGTAAGTCCTTTCGTTACAAGTCCTCAAACAAACTTTCTTAAAAAATGTTTTACCACAGCCGAAAACGGTTTCAAGTAAGTTCATTTCTTCATTTAAATAAAGTAAATTTGAGATTATAAGCCATAAACCCCGGTAAGAAGACCAAAAGTAAGACTTCATTACAGGCTGTCAATTGTGTAGACCCTCAATTGGCCAGGAAGTGAAAAAGCCCAAGATAAGGTCAAATTTATTTGCAAATTAATAACAGAATCCGCAAACCCTGCACAGTTCTCGTTCCAGCTTGGGGCTGGCACACAAAGTTGGGGAATTCGAGTGGAGAATGTTTTTCCCATCGAGTTAATCGAGCAGTACAACGGCGCAAATGACCGAAGATTGATCTGGTCCTGCGACAGCTGCCCCTTGCACTTGATTGGTTACTCGCATCTGCGTTCGTGCCTCTCGGGGATGGCCAAAGTCCGGGCTGTACATATATATTTACACACATAACACTGCACACTATACGCGCTCGAGGAGCCTCGGAAGTCGCCGCCCCTTTCATGCACCGCTCAGAGTGCAATTTCGCTCATCATCTTAATTTTATTATCGACATAAATATCAAACGAAAATTGTGGCATATAAAATGTGATACAAATCTGTTACAAGCTGCCACTCCGCCGGCTCGGCTCTCGAGCATGCCCATATGCCCACATAGTTCATCGGTGCACCTGAGAGGCCGGGGCTTCCAGAGCTGCCCTGTGAAGGACATTATGGAAATGATGTCCTCGGGCGCCTGACGGCCATTACTCAGCCGCCGATGCTGCCGCTGAAGAGACCTTCTCTGCCGCCGCCGACGTCGCCTGTTGCACCGAGGGAACGCCCAATTGATCAAAGCTGGTAGATACTACGGCTGCAAGGAAGATGAGACCCACGGGACCGAGGCATTCCGACTGTCCATCGGTCTATCTGGCATTGGTAGGAAGTACGAGTGCGAGCGCGAGTATATCTCATGTATGACACGGGCGAAATTCAATTGCCCGCTGCTCCGAGAATCGGACTCCGGCAGCTCCAAATAGTTGGCATCGCCGTCTCACATGTGCCACGCCTATTTCTTACACTATCAGTCATAAAAATGCGAAATTTATGCAATTGTTGCAAATGCCATGGGTCCCGCACGCCCCACCGCATGGCGTGCAGCGATCGTGGACTAGAGACTGGAGACTTCGGACCAGAGACCAGACCACAGACCCCAGAGAATCTATCCGCACACCCACCGAGTGGGGTGAGCACTGCACTGATCTGCACTGCGCACACCTTTCTAGCGTGCACTGGAAATAATTTCAGTGGCTCAGCTAGTAACAGATTAAGGTCAAAGAAAGTTATATATAAAATATATAAGTATAAAATGTATAAAATTAATAATTATTCAGAAAAAAGACGGAAAAATATAACCAAATTCTGTTAGTGCGTTTTTAGTATAGCATCTTTAAGAGCCATCTAAGATAAAACAATGCTTATAATAGAAAGCATATCTATTCATAAAATAAAATGGCTTTTTTTTCATATTTTTAAACATACCTCATATTTTTTAGTAAGCAAGAATAATATTCAAAAACTTTTTATATCACACATATTTTAAATGATTTATAACAACGGTCTACAGCTTCCCTGTGGGCTGTAAGAAAAGCATTAGAAGAATCATTTTAGCATTCCCTAAGAATCAAAGAATCTTTTAAATTCTAATGGTAATTTTATAAATTATCTTCCTTTTCAAACAAGGTTAGTTAATATAATAAAATGCATATTATAAAGGAAAAAATCAAAGTCAAAAGAAAGGAGTCGAGTTTGCTTATTCCTTTTATTCTAATTTTATGTAATTTAACAACTGTGAAATACTGAAATTGAATGTTAAGCTTTTATAAAACTAAACAAAATATCGCATTTTTGTAAGTTTTATATTATTTTTATTTTAAAGTTCCAAAATATTTTTCAGTCTCGCTGTGCAGAGCAGCCTCCCCCGCTCGGTCCCGATGAGATGGGCGTTTGATATCTACGTCGCTGCGCATGCGTTTGCCGCGTAAATTGGTTCACGCCCCTCCCGCTGCTCCCTGCCACCGCCCCTGCCCACCGGGATCCCCATCCCCGATCCATCCCCTCCCGCGGGGCGCAATAAACATCCATTTAACAGCAAGTTTCGGGTTAGGTTCGTCCGAAAAACGTCCGCATACAAATTGATTTGGCTGTGTCGCCACCGCAGCCCCGTGCTATGCTATATGTTGGTCGTAGAGTGTCGTGTGTGGCAATCGTAGATCTGATTTCAGATGCAGTCCAGTCCCGACTGGTAAACGGTTATTTATGCGATAGTAATTGTTAGACCCGGCTGGCTTATCGGATGACACGAGTGTGCCTTGGAAATGCGTCCGGCGACGAATAAATAAAATTGTTAAGTCCCCCGACACGCAAATGGAGCCTGCGTCTCGGGATCACGGGATCTCGGGATCTCTGCAGCCCACATAGACAGGACTGGGGATGGCGAGGCGGGGCGGTGGCAAAAACAAACAGCAAATTGACATAACCAGATTGACAAGTTAAAGCCCGTCACTGGCATACCTCTGCCGATCCCAACTGCCCAGCTCCCCAGATCCTCGACTGCTCAGCTCCACCTCTTCGGCAGCATCGCGTCGTCGTCATCATCAGTCAACCAATTTGTTTCGATGAATGACTGAATGAATTTGTTCACCCCTTGGTCATCTTGATAGTTGGGACCAACCCAGCACCAGCGAGCAGCAGCAACAGGTTCTTCTGCTGCCAGAGGATCAGGGGGATGGGCATTGGTTGGGGGAGGAACTGGAGCAGGAGCAGGGGCAGGAGGCGCGGAGGAACAGGAGGAGCTGGACGAGCAAGAGGCGGAATGGCAGGCACTTTGCATAGAAGCGTTTGGCAGCCTTCGCGATTGCGATCAGCGTTCAATCGAGCCTTGTATGCAGTGAGATAAAGAAAGGTACCTTTTGGAAAAGAAAAAAAGTTTTCAAAAGTTTTACCTAAATGGAATATTTATAAAACTAATTTATATTATAGTTATTGTTATTAAAAAATTTAATTTATAAATACACGTAAACATTTTTTATAAAATGTTGAAAGAGAATATGGTCTCTAAAATGAGTTCAGAACATGGTATGTTAGTAAAAAAGCCAATTTGCTGCAGGTTTACCTCCGTCCCTTTCGCACTTCTTTTAGCTAAGTAAGGGGTAACTAAATCTCGAAGCCATCAACTGAAGTGTTTTCTTTTCTCTTAAATTTGACAAAAAGTTTAAAAAAAATGTTTAATTTTGAGTAAGTTTATGATGATCCCAAGTGCATAATTACTCCTCCTTTACACATAATTTCTTACAGTGCGTGTGTGAGCAATCGCTGGGAGCAACGCGGAGCACGAACACAGAGTAGGCTGGCCAAAGATGCAGCTGGAGCTGGAGTTGGAGCTGGAGAGGGAGCTGCACCAGTTGGGTCTCCAAGCGGTCGCGATAAGAGCCGCGGCGACATTGTCCCCGGCATCGATTTGCTCGTTAGCTGATGAGAAGCTCATGGCAGCGGCAGTGGCACCCTGCTCCGCTCCTCGCAGCGATCCGTCAGATGAAAGTTGTGCGTCACTGCCGCAAATACCGACGGCAAAACGGGCCCAGAAGTAGGAGAAGCAGAACGAGCTGGCCAAAACGCCATTTTGCCGGAGCCCCGCCTTGAAAACACAGATACAGACGCACACACCGGCACTCATTCGCATGTAATTGAAGTCGTTTATGAGGGGTTTCTTTCCAGGGGCAGGGGGGCCTTGGTGCCACATCTGCAGTGGCAGGGAAGCCTGGGGGCCAGGGGGGAGGCTAAGTGGCAGGAGGGGCCACCACTGCCACTGCCGGTCGGCCATCATCATCATCAAGGGGGAATACCACCAATAAAAAGCATGTGGCAACATCATTAACTTCTACTGCTTCTGCCGCTCGTTTTTTCCTCTTTTTGCCTTCTGTATCTGGAGACCCTCCGAAATTGCCACAGTGAAAGTAATTGCCACTTGCTGGGGGAACTCGAGAAAAAAGGCACAGAAAATGGCGCCAGGCAACCATTTTGCCAAGGGATCTGCCGGCCAGAGTGAGAGCCATTCAAGTCCGGTGCCATTATGACATATGACACTTTGTTTTAAATATGAATGCACTGCGACGGGGAGATATAGCATAGCCCCGATCCCCACACACTATGGCCCAAGCAGATCTCTCGAGGCGACAGCGCGTTCAATTCTTTTCGCATAAATTCACAGCAGGCGGCCGAAACCGAATTGAATTCCGTTGGCCTCTTCGGAAATTCAGTCATTTGTTGTGATGGGTGAAAAATTTCATACCTGAAACAGAATTCTCGCCGAGCAGCAGGTCGCCCTGATGGCTTAATCTGCGGCCATTAATAAGCTGATAAATAAACTGTATTAATTTATGCGCGTTTTTGGGAAAGTTTTCCCTCCCCTGCCCCATCCCCTCCCCGATTATGTTTATGGCTACATGGTTTAGATAAATGCAAATGAATCCCCCAGCTCCTCGACTCCCCAACTGCCCAGCTCCTCGCCGAGGCCTTTGAAACCCGATGATCGAGCGTGTAACCGAACACCGGGCAACCGAAAATAAGGAATACCAAGAATACCCAGGTCCTTTCCAGCACGGCATGTGGTTGTTGTGGCTTCTGAAGGAAGTGGGAGGGGGCGAGGTGTTGCCCCCGAAAAAGCGGTCCACCCCAAGGTGGATGCATTTGTCGCAACGCATCAGGCCGTGAATTAAGCGAAATTTAAACGCTTCTGACGCTTCACATTTGGACGCACTGCCAGTGGCGGAGTATCAACATGAATCGCATTTAATTAAAAACTGGAGGCCCCACTAACTCTCGATTAGCAACATAAATCGAGATAAAAACAGAAAGAAACGGTCAGTCGAGTGCCTCGACTATCAGATATCTCTTACTTTGTTGCGAATAAAATAACATTCAAGAGAATTTCAACGGTGCCAACGTTACTACACCTAGCGGACAGAAGCGGTACCACCTAGCTTTTTAACTTATTTAGTCATAACTTTTAAAAAACCTAAACGATTAGTACCATTCTCAGGATTTAGATAGGTATTTTTCAATACAAATATTTCTAATCTATGCTAACACAAAATCTTTAAAATGGTGGACGCTGGACACATTTTAACGTCATTCTTTGCGACAACCTTGCGTTATCAATATATATAGGGTAGGTACCGACCCTAGAAAATACCCTTTTGTCTTTAAATAACGTGTTAAAACGATATTCCAAATGACTTCGAAATCGGTTGACCTCCTAATGTTTCGTTATACAATTATAAGTAAATTTAATTAGAATCGATATTCGAATCCCAAGCTGCTAACATTTTGCCCTATCGACACTTCTGCCATCAGCACTCTCTATTCCTTTGTCACTCGGCACAATGGCGTTTAATTAAAGAAAACCAACATATTTACGAAATTCGCCGCATCATATTTCATGGTAAATCGAAAATTCGGGCATTTTTTGGGCCACTTCAGCTGCCACACACCTTGATTTCTCGTGGGCCTTGTCTATTTGTTCCACTTGTGGCAACAACGATCCCTGCCACTTGACAAATGCCGCAACTTGAAAAGCGTTAAATTGGAAATTTCAAATTTTCAATTTGATTTTTCTCAAGTGCAGCGCTGTTGTGGAAAGTGATTTCACCCGGCTCTCGGCGGACTGTCAACGGTAGCCGACGCGGCTGATAAGTCGTGAAATTTATATGGCTCCAGAGATGGCACCTCCGCCGAACCCCAATCAGGCCATAAAACGGGGCCAAGCTATGCGATCTGATCAACAGTTTATGACATTTATGGAGGCAACTTTTAATGGGCGAAAGAACCTTTTATGTCCACCGACCCTGTACAGCATGTGGCATATAGTCGGGTTACACGATTTTTCGACAACTTTTTTATGGGATTTTTATGACTTAATCCATGCCCAAAGGTCCGCAATCCGAACGTAAGGCAAACATTGTCCAAAGGCCGGGACTCTGGTCAGAAACGTCCCATAAACAATCATATTCGTAGAGTCATTCATATTTTTCGGGCCCGTAGCATTTTTTACATAACAAAGCTCAGGCCTCAGAGTATATGCTCGAGTGTGGATAAAAATCGTTTAAAATAAATAAACAATTTACATTTTTAATCAATTGTGGATTGTTGGCTGGTTACCTCTACCACCAATAAAAGAAGGCAAAAAGTCAAGATCTACGGACCAGATAAAGAGAAGAAAGACAGCTGCCTGAGGTTTGGTGGGGGGCAGTTCGAGGGGGAACCGCCACAAAAGCGGCTTGGGAGTGTCTGGCAAATCAATAAAATCACAAAAATCAAATAAAAATTAAATTATAAAGTAATTTTGCATAAGAATTTCACATTCATATTTGGTCGACTCATTGTTTGTCTTGGGCATTAGCGGGCGAGTCAAACCACGATCAAATGATTCAGCAGCGCCACCTGCCGAGGGTCTTTGAAAAGGGGTATACGCGATTTTTAATTGAAATTGGAGTCCGGGAATTCCAGGAAATATTAGATCTCGAATTAAAAGAAATATAAATATAAATCAGTATTGGAAATATATTTAACAACATTTTTAATATTCCAGTATCAAATCACGATCAAGATTCAGCGGCGCCACCTGCCGAGGGCCTTTGAAATGGTATAAGCAATTTTTAAATAAGATTGAAACCCCAAAATTCCAGGAAAACTACATTTTAAGAAAAAGATAACAAGATAAATATATTTAACAACATTTTCAATATTACAGTTTCAGCACCAAATCACGATCAAATGATTTATCAGCGCCCCCTGCCTAGTGACTTTAAAAATTTATATGCGATTTTTAATTGCGATTGAAATTCAGGAATTCCATGAAATATCATAATTATAATTCGTAGGATATATAAATATTTATACCGGTAGATAAAACTCTTTAGTGTTGCTGGAGTATCAAATCATAGAGTATCAATTCAACCCCTAGTGAAGCTCTCGTGGGTGGAGCGACCATCGGATCCCTGGGCTCCCCGGCATAAATCAACCGGGGTTTCTTCTCAGGGCTTTGTGAATGGCTCTTCTCGCCTTAATGACAGGCTTGTTGTGCGTATGCATGGCTTTTGACACTTTTGTCTTATCGTAACAAATTGCCAAGTGTTTGAGACCTGGCATCCCAGGGGGCCGTCTCTGTCCGAGCCTTGGTGAATAGCATTCCCCGGGTCTTTGTTTTACATACTGGATGGTATGTCGAGCCAGAAACCGGAGTGGAACTCTTATTGTGAGCAACTTCCGCCGTGATCTCAAACTTTAAGCTCCCTGCTCGCTTTCTGTATGGGCATTAATCGAATAAATAATTCAATTGTGTCACAAAAATCAAATCAATTGCGTGGGCCAGGCCGAAACAATAAACAACAATGCACAAGTCTGGAATTGGAAGTGGACCAGGAACTTGGGCGGGGTAGAAGGGGGGCTTAGATGAGGGGCGTACCAGGGGTTTTACATAATCCCACAGATGCCGGCGAGAGATACTATACGATCGCCTCCAACTGGGGACTCTGTGCGGAGGTCGGGTTATCGACCCAACTGCGAGCAGGAACAGTTATGTACATATGTATCTGCACTCAGAGAATAAAATATACTATTGTGGAAACTATATTTCATGGACATTTGATATTCTTGTTAGTTTAACTGCTCTTTGAGAAAGTATCTTGAAAACTAAAAACAACCATATAAGAGAGAACGGTTTTACTTATATATCTCGAATTCATCAATCAATTTTATATCTAATTTTGTATTTTCATGATCATATCATGATTTTCATGATATAAATATGTTCAAATAAAAGTGTAAACTTAACTTTCCTAAAATATTTCACTAATTATCAATAAGTCCTATATTTCGATATTATTTATTCGCTTGTGTAGAAAATGTCTGACACTCTATATCCAGATCAGCTAGGCTTTGTCCTGGTTCTGTGCGTTATCCCCGAGTTCGTTCTGCCGGTGATTGGCAATCCAGATCGAGGGCCTGGGCAAACAAATAAATGCCTGCCGTGGGTTAGCAAATGGCCGGCCATAAAACAGCGTCCCGACTAAACGGCCCGGCCGGATTGACAGTCAATTTATTGGGCCACAATGCTAATCAAAGGCAAATCACGTTGAACCTGCGGCCCCGCCGCCAAATGACTTCATTAGCCGGGCCAAATAAATTGCTGGGAGACCGGCCGGTTCGCTGCGAGGTTCTCGAGCTGGGGGAATTAAATATGAATTCATGTTTTCAATTGCGGCCAGACACCGCTCTGCTGCCATCCACTGCCTGCTCCTGACTCCGAGTAGAACATAATTAGCCCACGAGTTGTGAGAACCGAGAGCCTTTCATCTGTTCGCCTGTTGACATTAGCAATCAATCTGGGTCTCAGCTCGTACAACATTTACAGTTCGCAAGTGTCCGGGCCAAGTTTGGTCAGCGATTGTAGTCCAAGTCGGTGCTAGTTGGCCTGGCCTGGCTGGTGGCTCCATTTTGGTCCATCCTTTGATTTCCTGATCTTTAAGGTTTCTTCGCCATGGCTTCGAAGTACCCTTACAAATCAGCTATTGTGTCATGTTGAAAGACGTTTACTTACGATATAGTTTAATAATTATGTTTCAATTTACCATTTTTTTTATTTTAAATAAATATAATAGTTTTTAAATTTTGTATAAAGTATTAATAGTCTTTAGATTACCAAACACATATAGGGTAATTACTCTTAGATACATTTGATAATAAATTAGCAAGTTTCAGATCGATGTTTATTTGTAACTATTTTAATAAAGTGGGTTTGTTGTGCTTCTTTTTCTTATTCTTCTCGGGTATATTTATTACCTTTATAGTTTTTTGACACCATACTAAGGTTTAACTTTTATCTGTAACTTCTATGTATTGGAATAAATTATTTATATATTATATGACAAATTATGGATTATAGATACTCAAAACACCTTTTACAAATTCTAAAAATTTATATTAAAAGTACTCAAAATGTTGTTTACAACTTTATAAACTTAGTTTGTAGGAGTTGAATAACGTCAGTTCATAGCATTTTCACTTTTTCACAAAGAGTTTTAAAACTTTTGTTATACAATTTTGAAATAAATGAAAAATATTATTTCTTTAGCAAGTTGAACTGTCAAAATAATATCAAATAATATTTTCGCAGCTAATAACTAGGAAATTAATGATTTTCTAGTTATTTAAAAAAGTTTCAAAAGGAAGTAAATTTATTTTTTATTATAGATAGAACACAAATTACATCTTTCAAGGCCAAGAAGAGTAGGCCTTCTCAGCCGACACTTGACCACCTCATCCGCCGACACCTAATCTGCTGGATCTACACCATCCCCGGAGCTGTGAAGCCCTTCCATTCCACCTAGAGGAGCACTGCTGCTCCTATTGACAGCCCGCGATCATGATCAGTGCGTAATGAGTGTGCTTCGGTTTATCAACTGCGTCAGTCCCCCGACACTCGGCCAGCGTTTGGGCCATTTCAAGTGCCAAAAAGCTGGCAGACGGCTGTCACAACAGGCGCTAAAACAAACAGGCTGGGCAAAAACGCTAACCAGACATTCAGAGACTGGGACTGGGACTGGGACGGAGACGGAGGCCCTTTCTCATTTCTCCGGTGACTGGCAGGCGGCTGACAAGCGTGCATCATCGGAGCTGGGTTCTGGCTGCAGGGACTGTTGTTTTGGGTTTGGGACTAACTCTGGGCCGGGAACCCGGACGCTGGCCATGTCATGATGCCAAATTGCTGACTTTCGGGCCAGGACGCGCGGCCAGCGTACATAAATAATGCATTTCTTGCCCAGCCGACCACATAGGGAGTGGATGTGGTTGTGGATGTGGATATGGATGGTTGAATGGACGGATGGATGGATGGATGGATGGATGGGTTGAGCTGGACCTGGGGAGTCCGCATGGATTTGGGTCAGTGGTGCGGCCCGTCTGGTTGCGACTAACAAGTGGATGAACTGCCACTCTCCTCGGCCATGTGTTCTGCTCTGCTCCTGCCTGATATTTTATCGCTTCTCTGGGCCAGTTTCCATTCCCGTTCGGACTCTTTAATTGCCTTCGGGGGGCAGTTCATTAAAGAGCTTGTCCAAAGTGCCACAATCACCGCCGTCCCCCTCCCACGCCCATTTCCTTTCACCTCGACGCCAGTTTTGGCTCATCGCATGGAGGCGATAAGATTGTGACATTATTAAATAATAATATTCAATAAATTGCATTAGTTTTCATTAACAGTCGCCGGCGATCGACAATGTCTTCATCTGCATCTGCATCTTCGCTGGTATCTCCCCAGTTTTTTGCGCCAGGGGAACATTTAAAGCGCTTTGCTGGAAATTTATGTTAATCGCTTGTTTTACTTTTAATTTCGCACTTAAAATTGTCGCCATGCCGAGCCCTGACTTCGAGCCGAGGTCTGTGGACCTGTGGGGATCCGAGGACCTGCGATCTGGGAACCTGTTCCCGCCTCTAGTTCTCACTCGCGCCTTCCTAGGCAACCAGCAACTTTGACCAGCATCGATAAATTTTATCGATCCTCCGCCGAGCGGGCTCTGGGATTTTAAAGCACATCAAAAGACAATAAAATATATCCACGAAATACGCCGAGTACACAGCGCGCAGAAAGATTGTTTAGAGCGGCGATGGAACCTGATTCGCCTCCGGCTCCTCGGTCTGCAGTCCTCAGTCCCCGTGGAAGTAAACTGGGATTCTGATTCGGATTTCCTAGTCGCCTGCATTAGCATTACCGTTGCCGCGACTGTTGCTCTGTCGCCCGTTGTAATTTTAGCATTTTATGTGGCAACGCTTCTTGTACTGCGGCGATTTGAAATGTTTCAGCTAATTGGATAAGGTAATCCCCTACTCGCACCTATCCCCACTTCGCTCAATCTCCACATAATCCCAAGCTCCCTTTCTCGGCAGGGGAGGAGGACTTTTACGACCAAGCCCTCAAAAATTAAAACACAATTGAGAGTATTCGACACCTGCGAGGGCGGCTCCACCAGATAGAAAAAAGTATAGTTCCTTGATTGGAGTAATATATTTTTTATCTTACTCATTTATTTTATTAACATACCTTCAGAAAAAATGCGTTTTTCGACTGGTTGACTATTAGATATTCACTGTTTAGTTAAAGCCTGTGCGAGGGAGATGGGGATATGCATGCAGCAATTTGACTGTTTTTAAAATGGACCCCTCTATTTCCTTATAACTTTTTGATGAACTGTTAGATTTTGCCCGATTTTTTGCAAGAAAGTGGGTAATAAAAATGAGAACAAAGTCCCATTTGAACTTTTAGAATTTATTAAGAAGAATAAAAGTTTGGGAATACAAGTTGTATTGCAGGAGTTTCCTACTCTGCAAATCTTAAGCCAGACCGATAGACCAGATTTTGAACGCAAAGGGACTAGAATTAAAATAAATCACGTGGATAAACATACTCCAACCGACGCAGAACCCATGATGCCGCCCTCGTTCTCTAAGATCTGCATCAATGGGTCCGGAAAGCCCGGCCAAATAAATGTCAAGAGCGAAACAAACTTTATACATAAGCCGCATGACAATTTGGGGCTTAAATAACTATTCACATTGGGGAGTGCAGGGCCCAGGGGGAGCGGACAGTGTCAGTCATGAGCTTAGGCGTTGCCGTCTGTGCCCGAGTGTGTGTTAATCCGCCCACACAGTCGGCCAGACACACGGACCGCCGGACGGACGGACATAACCCCAACTCATTTTAATTGAAAATTGTCAACGGCTTCGGCTCCGAACTGCGAGTTCCCAGCTCCAAAGCCGCAGCAACAGGCCACAAACACTTCTAATCAAGATCGGGTCCGAGCGGAGCGTTGTTGCACTATATGTATGGTATATCTGCACTTTTGGTGGGCGGAACGCCCAAAAAAAAGGAAACCAACGGGAAAAACCCAATGGAAAACCAGCAACATTGCAGCTGCAGAAATGCGGAAATATGTGTTGCAAGCGGCACAACCTTGGAACCATTCTGGGGCCTCCCCCTCCTCCTCCCGATCCTCCTCCCGATCCTCCTGCCGATCCTCTGCAGTGGCCTGTGCACACGTAAATTAGCATAAATAGATTTCAATCACCTGGCAATAATTTCATTACGAGAAAGGCCGGATCGTCTGGATGGAAATAACACGCATGTGCCATCGCAGCTTGCGATCTTTTTATTGATTTTTCCCAACTCAAATATGGCTTTGAACTTGGACTTTTGCGCCAATGCTCGTAATACACTCCTCGCAGGGGGTAGGATTCTGGAGGGCAGTGGGCTGGGGGCTGGGGGCTGGAGATCGAGGCAGGGGGACGCAGGTCGGTCACACGACGGAGGCACTCGGATAACAAACAAACGAAATATGCAAAACTGCATCCAGGCATCCAGGCATCTGAGGCGGGAACGGCAAGTCCGCTAACAAGATGCCAAACGGCCAGCGGATTCGCATTCGACGTGGCTCCAAACTCATGAACTGGCAAAATATTAATCAGCCATGGGAGCTGGAGAGCCCGAGCAGCGATCGGGAGCTTCGAACTGGCGGACCCAGAGCCGGCGAGCTGGAGAGCCGGACAGCAAGTGAGTGGCCGCAGTCAGCATCGAAAACGATTAATTCGCAGCAGGAGACACCTCGCCAATGACCTGCGCACGGACCAGATGGAGATGGAATCGAGATGGAGATGGCGATGGCGATGCGGGAGGAGATGGGAACGCAGATGGAGATTGGGAGGTGGACGGTGAAGGGGGAGGCGGGACGACGGCCGGCTGGTGTGCTGTAGTTGCTGCCAGATCAGAGATGGCCAAAAGGGGAGCAGTGATCACAGCGCAGTTTGGCTACACCCAGAAAGCACCAGGATCTGGCACTACCAAAATGAGGAAAGTATTACGCACAAAGGAGTCTAGGGATCCTTTGAATTTTATGGTAATTTTTGTTTAGGTATAAATTTAATATACTTGAATATTATTTTAAGTCTACTCAGGCTAATATCAATAATAATAATAATAATATCAACAAGAAAGCAAACTATCTATATCTAAATAGATTTGATAATGAAATTTAGAAACATTAAATATATCTTATAAAGTTGTTTCATTATTAATTCTTACTTATTTTCATTTTTAATTATTTAGGTATTTTTATCGAAGTCCAACCTTAAAGATTTCTGTTTACCGCTAAAATGGATATAAATAATAAATAAGGCGATAGCCAAATTTTTTTTGCTTGGAAATAAATAATAAATTAATGAAAAGAAATAATACATTAAGCCGTAATCAAAAACAGTTTTGTTTTTGACTTTGATAATAGTTTTTAAAATAATTTAATTAATTAAGAATTATTATAAAAGTCAGTAATCCTGCCTGTTAAACTAAATGCGTTTAGCCGGAAAATCCTAAAAAATTTAAAACAGTTTTTTTGAAGCTTAGAACTTTGATAACCTCTACATATCTCATCTAAATTCTTACGTCATCTATTGACATTCAATTTCCAGATGTTCAGCACAAGCCTTGGATTGTAGATCAAGTTATAAGAAATCTCCAACAAGAAACACAAATTATTTTATTTTTTTTTTTTACATTCCACTATCTATACAGATGTGTCCAATAGCTCCCAAACCGACCATCACTATAGGTTGCTTACGAACTGGAATTTTCGCTCACCTCGTGGTACATCTTTCGCGGGGAGCCTGGCGAGTGTCCGCCTCGAGAATTGAATTCTTCGCCCAACTAATTGCCATCGAAAATGCTGATTGACTCAAATCCCTGCGGACGTTTTCACAATTTACGCAAATCCCTCAAAATTAGAGTTGCCGTATGCAAACATTTGCGATCCGTGGCTCGGCCAGGGGTACGGGTTAAGCTTTCCTACATTTCTTCCTGCGACGGCGACGGCGATGGCGATGGCGACTCCGACTGCCGCTGCTGGCTGCTCATCATGGCAAATGGTAAAGTCATTTCTCATGTTGCCAAGATTTATGGCTTCCACCTTCTGGAGTCGCATGTGGAAGCCGCCGCCGCCGCCTCACAAACGCCTCAGAATGTTGCTGCTGTACGGAGCAAAAGGAGCAGCAGCAGCAGCAGCAGCAACATCAGCGGCAGCAGCAACATCAGCAGCAGCAGCAGCAACACAAGAAGAAGACTCGCTGAAGAACAAACTGCCATTCGCACTAAAATTGAATTCTGCTCCGTTGCTCGCATCCCGCTATGATTGATCACTAAATTGCACAAGCTTAAGCCCGACGCGAGCCCACAGAACATGATGGAGATGGAGCCAGCAGGAGCTGGAGGACCAGGAGCAGGGAGTTGGGAATTGGGGCTCGGGTTCGGGGTTCGGGGCTCTGGAATGGGTATGGGTATTCGGCATTCGGGACTGGGGACTGGGGACTGGGGCTCCGGAGGGGCGTCTCGCATTTTTGTTGCATGCTTACAATCAGATCTGTCAGATCAGTTTCCTCTTCTCGCGGCGGAGGATTGCCTGTTTCGGTTGCCTTTTTGGCAGTTTTGTTTTGTTTCGCCGGTTCGGCGGCTCTCCCCCGGCATTTATTTAATCCGACCCATCAGAACCAGGCGATCCGGGAGAGCCGGCCGATCCGGGGGAACTGGCAAGTTGGAACTTGGGGCTGGTACTCCCCAGACACTTGGAGGGCGTGCCATGGGGCGTTTTATTGTTATATCGACACCAGTAGTTTGGTTGCCCAGTTCCCGTCATTTGCATTAAGGCAGCCGCCATTTCCCTGCCAGGTGATCCGGTGATCCGGTGATCGGGTGCTCGGGTGCTCGGGTGATCTGCTGAGGGACCACCACCAAAAGGCCCATTAAAATCGCTCATTGAAAATATTTTAAGTGTTTTTTTATATGTCATTTTATGGCCGCATATGGGGCGGGGGATGGGGCGCAGTCTGGGAATGGGTTTTATTTTCGGAGTGGCTCTGGAGCGGACCTCAGTTACACCGGCAGAATTTGTTTATCGTTAATGGGACCCCGGCACCCGTTTACGACGTGATTCTGTGATGAATATGCCTGAGCATTCACTCAGCCTCGGTTTCCTGCCTTATCTTGCGGCGCTTCCGTTGGCGGGATGCCGCTCATCGCGATCGATCCGATCGGTCCATAAAAATGCAAATGCATTAATAATAGTTATAATATCGAATGTGTTAAGCTGCTCCAAATAGGGGCCAGCATTTTCACACCTCGGCGAGAGGCAGGCGCTGGCCCAGTCCCCCCAGAGCCCCGGCGATCCGATGCGAAGATGCTGCTACTGCTTATGGACTCGATTTCGTTTATGGCCAATACAACAAACTTCCACCATAAAACGGTTAGAAAGCTCCACTCCACTTTGTAAGCCGCAGTGTGTGTGTGAAATTAACTTATTGCCTTTTATTGGCAGTATAAACAACTTGGCAAGCATTTTTCAGCCGGGCCATTTGTTATGGAGCTACTTGTCCAACCGGAAATGCGACTCGCTCGGCATCCCTCCTCGAGGCTCTCGCCCTTCAGCTGGGAATCATGGAAATGCAGTGGACCCAATGGAGGCTACGAGGTGGAAGCGCCAGAGAACTGCTGGCCAAAATTTGCATATGTAATGGGGATCTAAGCGCTCGCTGGGGAAAATCGCCGACTTAAATCAGGCATTAAGTCGCGGGATGAGGGGCTGAGGGGAGCTTCCTCCGTGCACACTACTTCCTTAAGCAATACAATTTCTTACTCGAATTACCATCTGTCAAAATAAGCAATCACATAGGGTCTATTAAAAAATCCTTTTAGCTTTTTGAAGGTAAATAAACGTAGTAATTACATCTTATTCAGGTAAGGATATTATAAGTTATATTCTTCTTTTGAGAAGTTTTCCTCCTGCAGGGATCTAGTTTTTGGTTTAAGGAAGTTGATAATGAAGACAAAAAAGATACAATTGAGTAGAGACTAGCTTTTTTTAAATGTGCTACATATTGTCATTCGGATTAATATCAGCTTTCTTACTATACAACATATTACTATCCTAAATAAATAATAATGATAAAAATAATTTAAAACTTATAAAATAAACAAAATAACAAAGAGGATAATTTATTTTAATTTAATGTTTCCCATTTTTAGGCAATAAAAATCAATTTCTTTCTAATTAAACACAATTTCGCCAAGTGTAGGCTAGGCTGCAGTTCCTCCCAAAAAAAGAGAAGCATTCAGGCATAGACTGGCTCCCTGCTCCAAACCGATTGAACCACGCTGCTCAGCTCCCATTTGCATGCCACACTGCCAATGGCCTAGAGTTGTTCGTGTTGCTGCCGTTGCTGTTGCAGTTGCTGCTGCTGCTGCTGCTGCTGCTGCCGTTGCTGACCTAACAACATGTTGCTGATGTTCCCGAAGGGGGCGGTGGATGGCTGGAGTGGGAGGAGCAGCTCTGGCCAGGCAGTATGTTGCGATGATATCTCTTTTAGTGGGGAGATGCAGCCGCAGCAGCAACAACTTGTGGGTCACTCGCAGAGCGGGATGTTGCTGCTGCAGCTGCTGCTTCCACTGCTGTTGCTGTTGCGCGCATTTTAATTGAATTAACATTTTTACTAGTGTAATGATTTCAATTAGTTTGCACCTCGCCATGTATTGTCAGGCTGCCTGGGTGCAGACAATGTTGCTGCTGCTGCTGCTGCTGCTGCAGTGGATGTTGCTGCTGCAGGAGAGCCGACATTCTGCCGTCTTGATCTCGATGTGCCCGGCCTGCCTCCTTCTCGATTTGGCTGCCGGCTGCTCTCCGCATTTGCATTAATTGCTTGTTGCTGTTGCAACTCCTGCGCTTGCTGTTGCTGCTGCTGCTGCTGCTGCAGCGGTGACTGTTGCTGCTGCACGTGTTTGTTTTCTGGCATTGTACTCGTGTTTGGCTTACTAATGGCTTAATAGTTTTATTGCCGCATCGATTTGCATTCGAGTTTGGTCAGAAGTCGCATGCCTGGCGGCTTTTGGTTTCACCCCTGCATCGGGTCCCTTGTATTGGACTCTTTTGACCCGAATGAGGAGACATTCCGCCCTGCTCCCTGCCCCCTGCCCCCTCGATTGTCAACTTGTCGCTCTGTGTCATTCGCCGACTTATCTGCCCGGCCGCATTCATTTTCGATTTTATTTCTGCCTGCCTTTTGACATCGGCGGCCTGATCTGGCCCAGCGGCCTGCGTCGGCGTTTGCTAAAAGTCCAGGCCCAGCGCTGATAACAACGGACAGTACACTGCGAGAAATGGGTTTCTGAAAAACGGAAGTCCCCTTAATATCTTATATGTTCTGGGAAGTTGTTTAGAAATATAGTTTCAAAGAATCAACCTACAGTTCTAATGCATTGTAGGTATACTAACAGCTTACAAAAGTATTGTTTAATATAAATAATACATCGTTATACATAAGTTTTTCTTTATTTATTTAAAAACAAAAAAATGTATTAGATGGTTCTTGGAATATTGGTTTCCAATTTTATGTTTCCTAAATATTTGAAAATTATAGTTTAATCTTACTCATTCTACTTTAACTTAAAATTTATCAAAATGTCTTAAAATTACTTAAATCTTTCTTTGTTTTTAATCCTTATTTATAGATTTTTATCCTTTTGGCAGGTTTTTTTTAACTTCTCGGATAGGCTTGGTCTTTGAAATTTCTCCGAGTGCAGCTGGGCCAACCACTGCATCGGCATCTTCGCTGCTTGGTCCTGGCGGGCATGCATTAACTTTAAGTGTAGGTTACTGATAAGCGTGGCTTGGCATTGGTGATGCATCGCCATGGTCATCGTCCGCCCGATTCGCGATTCCCGATCCCCGAGTCCCAATCCCCGTGCCCCTCGACCAGCCCCGCAGCCCCTCCTGTTTTGTGCCACTTTTCGGGGCCCTACATCCTGCGCGCCGCGTTGGCCAGCGAAACGAGTTTGTGCTCTGAGTCTTTTGTTTTATGCGCTGATCTTTTTTTTCGGACTGTGATTTTTGGGCCAAATCACTGCATATGCATAAATAAATGCGATAAGGCCCCCCTTTGCGGCGCGCCCCTCTTTTGCATATTTGTCGATTTGTCGTTGTCCCTCATTTCGTCGCTTCGCCTCCTGGCGGCCACCTCCGCGTCCGCATCCCCTCTCCGCCTGCCATGACATACGATGTGTTGGCGCTGCAATTCCCCCAGATGGGGAATACATTAAGAAGTCGGACTGCAACTGGTCCCATCGCTCCGCTAAATTGATATTCTGGTTTTGGGCTCGGCTCTGCCTTTCTGGCTTTCCGCTCTTTTCATTGCCGGAGCATAAAACTCGCACAAATCAGCGTTAAAAATTAATTGTCGGTTATTATCGTGGATTATTCATAATTTATTCTAAGCTCCGGCTGCAACACCGATTCGCGTCCGAAGTTATGCATTCGTTATAAATTAAGTTCAACTCGTAATTATGGTCATTTTGCAAGTGTTTACTTTGCGCTTAGACCGGGGCGTGACTTCCATTTGTCTTCATAACAAAAGGCGAGCGAAGGGAGCACTCATTTGCATAAGAGAGTGGAGCCACCGAGCTGGGGATCTGCCGTCCACCGGCCGCCAAAAATGTCAGAAACACATGTAATGCGCATAATTACGAGTCGGCCTGCACTCGAGCTGCCGAAAGTGGCTCGGATCGGGGCCAAAAACAGCCAGTCAGTTGGCAGGAGGCGGTCAGACGCGGCCAGGATGGGAGTGAAAGCCCCTTTGAAGGTCCCCAAAGTTATTTAATTTAAATACAAAAATTTTAAGAAGTCCAAAAGTGATTTTTAATTTGATTTTTTGTAATATGGAGAAATGATGTACATTTAATAGTCAAAAAAATGTCATATTTGTTTGTTAAAAAATGAACATTCAAATACAATTTAAGAATTATTTAAAAAATAATATATATATAATAAAATAATATATATATATTACAATAAATATATATTTTAGATTTGTAAAGCACAATAAAATTGTAAATTCAAAAACTATTTTAGTTTACCCTTAATTAATATAGATTTTAATTATACAAAAAATTATATTTCCACCATTCATTTATAAAAGTCATTTACAAACTAAAAAAAAGGAATTAAATGTTAATTTTTTAAATTAAGAATAATATTTTTCTTGAAATAGCTTTTATTAAAATGTATTTTTTAGCTTTTATACAAAATCAATCATAGAAAATACCTTGAAAATAAATTATTTCAATATTTTTTATTTACATCTCTTACACTTCTCCGTCATTTAATTTAATATTCGTCATTATAATATTATTCCAAAAACGACAACCAGCTTGAACCGCTCCTGACCAGCTTCTGCTGTCCCTGCCCAACGATCAATAAGAGCTGCCAGCCTGAGTCATCCTCGCCGCTCGCCGCCTGTCGTCCCGCTGGCTCGCCTACCGGCCGTCAAGGGGCTGGCAAATAAAGCAGAGCAAAGCCAAAAATGCAGAAATTTATATGGTAACAACTTCGAGGAATTTGTCAAGCCAGAAGATGGAGATGCCGGGGCAGTCGCCTGCGAGGCCTTGCATTGTCTTCCCCCGTTTCGTTTGGGATTCGTTTCGTTGCGCTTCGGTTTCTGCCTGGGTTTGGGGTTTGCCGGGTCCATTAAATGGCCAACAATTTGTTTTGGGCAACTGTCACACGAGTTGGCACAATTGCAGCTCAGCCCTGTCAGCTTTTGGCCCTTCACTCGCTCCGGCTTCCCCTTGTTTTCACTGCGAAAACTTAATTAACTCGTCGCTGTCTCATTTGGGTCGTCACATTTCGAGCGGCCTTTCTCTGCCCGAAGCCGCATGGCAGTGGATTTGAAGTGCGTTTTGTCGTCTGAAGTTTCAGCCGCTCGAATTACAGGCGCTTTTGATATGTGCAGTGGGTGGCTGAGTGGGTGGCTGGCAGTGGGAAGTGAAATGAATGAAAGTTGTGCAGCGCCGCCAAAGGGAAACCGCTGAAGCGCAAAACCAACTCACTGAGCTTTCTTGTCCGCCCGTTCGCTACTTTCGCATTGCGGTCTTCTTGAGTTTCCAAAGGGGTTCGCCTGAGCTCCATTGTTTGGCGCAGCACTTGGCACTCACTTTGGCTAAATTGCAAATTATTTGCAATTTCTCAATTTGCAAATTGCCTGAATTAGCCGGCACAGGGCAACGAGGACACCCACCACCCAGGAGGTGATGGCCATGCCATTGGTCGCAACATTTTGATGGCGCATGCGGCATTTATGCTGATTATGTTGCATATAAATTCCAGCCCCTTCCGCGCCGGCCAGCGCAGAATGTTTACATGCGAACGCATCGTTGTCCACATCCACAGCGGGGCACTGGGGATCGGGGTAGCTGAGTAGTGGGGTGCCCCCGCCCAAGACCCAGCTCCAGCTCCCCCCTCCATTTGGCCGCGGTTCATAAATTTAGCCGCTGCTCCGACTTTAACTCGTTCAACGCACTGCTGCCAGGGGACAGCCAACAACATGAGCCAAACAAAGGCAGGAGGAATACGCTGGACGCTCGTCGCACAGACCAAAGTCAGAATAGCCTTCGCCAAAGGATGCACTCGGAGAAATTAGCAGCGCGAAGTAGCATTCCACACTCGAGGCAAGGTAATTAAAATAAACCAATTATAATAAACCCATTATTAAATTCAATTGAAATCAAATTTTATTTGTTTATTTTTTTACAGAAAATAAACCCTACCCAAAAAGACAGATTGTTTAAAAAAACATTTGTATAAAGGACATAAGTTTTTTTTATATATTTATCCCTTTTAAATAATTTATCCCTTAAAATCTAATTTATTATTTCAGAGTTTGACTACCCTGTGTATACCTTGTAGAAGCATTAAAGTTTAAAAACGAAAGAAAGGTTGAGTTCAAAACCTACCTTATGTTAAGGTAAAAAAAGACTAAAGAATTTAATAAAATGGCAAAAATATAGCTCTTAATTAGATTAGATTAATTAGATTATATATAGATAAATATTTTTTTGTACTAAAACTTTAAAAATTCTTAAAAAGTTAGTTATTTCTGAAAAACTCAATTGAATCATTCTACTTTCTCTCAGTGTGAATACCCTTGGGGCGCTGATGGCCGGCGAGGGCAGCAGGAGCAGGTCGTCAGGTCCGCGGGGCGAGGAGCACTCTGACTCTGTTTGGACTCGAACTCGGACTCTCCTCCGTGGGTTAGGTTAGGCATGGCCAAAGGTATAGGTACGAGCCAGGGTGCGAGTGGGCAAACATAAAGTTGCATACAAATTGCTGCCTCATCGCTGGCCACTTGCTGGCGGTGGCGATGGAGTCGCAGATGGAGCTGCATCTTGGAGCTCGGGGCCGTTGATGGTGCCCCCAGCCTGCTGGCATCTCGCGTCTTCGGCAAACACATTTTAGCCTTTTGAGCGCGCCTTGACGACAGATTTAGACGTTAAGCAGCCGCGTTAAGTGTCCCCTGGGAAAACGCGGCTAAGCATGCTCCGTGTTGACAAAACGACTCTGCAGTTTTAGCCACAGTTTCAGTTGCTTTGCTCTCGGTGTTGCTGTTGCTGTTGCTGATGGTGTTGCTCATGTTGCTGCTGCTGCTACTGCCATGTTGCTCGAGTGCTGTCGCTGTGGCAATTTGTATAGCCATAGATGCAATCGCTGTGCCAAATTTTAACACCATTAACTGACCGGCGGCAAAATGTGTTTCTTATTTTTTCCGAGGCTTTTAGCAGCTCTCTGCTTGTTTGTCTCACTTTGCTGCATATTTTCGCGCCTAATTTGCGCCGAATCGGGATCGTGGGGCGGCACAGTGCGGCACTGCAGCCCAGCCCCACCCGAAAAGCCGGGCCAAAACGCAGCTGGCCGAGAATCGTGGGTGCCTGTCGCAACATCTAGATAGTGTGGGGTGGCCAAACTAAATGGTGCTCAGTGGGCAATCGCACATGGACCGCACAACCGCAGAGGGTTCGAGCGGAAAGATGATTGATTGCAGTCGAAAAGGTGGGTGAAAGGGGGCTGCTCTGCCTCAATCATCGCTTTGTGGTCAGCGAAATGTGAGCCAAGCATCAGTGGCAGTGGCACAACTGACAAAACAGCAACAAAACGTCATAATTGACAGCGACAGAGGGAGACCGGAGTCCCGGTCTTGGCTGGATTAAGCACAAATTGTGTTTATGTTCAGCGCATAGAAACGGTGACAAGTTAATATACGAGGAGCAACAAATCCGATTATAGGCATGACTTGATTTCATTTGCATCTTGCCGTGCGCTCCCCCTGCAGTGGCCCCCCGTTCCTGTTCCTCCTGATCTCCTCCAGCTGCCGTCCTAATTGCATCCCATGGACATAAAAATTAATTATAAATTCCATATTTGGCTGAGGGGAATGTCGCGAGTGTTGCTGATTTTATTGTTATGGTCAACCAGTTCTGGCTCTGCAGCTGGGCCAGTAGTTCCTGCGGCTCGGATCGAGAATAAAAAAGCGAGCCAAACAAAAGACTCAGGCAACGAACTCGGTTCAGTTTAATTTAAATGGGTTTATAATTTATTTGTTGCCGAAGACCACACACAAGCCTCGCCATATCGCATATACCACGAATTATCTAGCGGCCAATTTAAAATGTTTAATTTATCATAAAAACCAACCAGCGCAGGGAGAGTCTGCGGCACTGAAAATGGAAACCAAAACCAAATGAGTCCCCAAACGCGATAAATTTGTACAATAAAAAACAAAACTGATTTCCGTCTAATGCGATTGACACCTAAAACACCAAACAGAATGGAGGGAAAACCAACTCGTTGCCCGCTTTGTTTCGCTTCATTTCTGATTCCGATTCCAATTCCAATTCCTGTTAAATCAAACAAAACAATACACAAAACACACGAAAATAAACCGAAATACAAGATACATAAATAATGTTATTAACATAGGCTCACCGCACCACTGCGATCTGGCCGTAGCTGTGGGACTGGTCGGGTCAGGTTGATTAGCTCATCACTTTGGGCCACTAAAAAGACACTTCCAGCTGACACTGATTGGTCGCTGTGGTCCACAACTTGACAACGAGTAGTCAGCCCAAAAGACACTGCCGGTGAGAAAGAGATGGTCAGAGCAAGAGATGGTTAATAATTCCGGAAGATTTGATACCTTATAAGCGAAAAACTAATGTATTACCTCTGTTTTTAGCCAAAACACAAAGGATCTTAGTAAAAACGTACCCATATATTAATATTTTTTGGAACCCCAAGATCTATCAATCTCATAAATATCCTAACTTGTTAAAATTGTATTCTTTTTTCAAGAACATTGCATACTTTTTTGCACTTATACGAAGTGAACAGAAACCATCTAAAAAATTAATTCCACTTTTTGTTTAGTATCAAAACAATTTTTCTAATTCAACAAAGATTTGTTAAATATATTTGCATACACAATTTAGATATAAACATTTAAATTTAATGTTATAAAATTGCTTAAATGTTATTTTTATTGTTTTATTATTTGTAATAACCGCTGTTCCAATATGCCCAGTAACCTCCCGCATACCCTCTTAAAAGAATAAATAAATAAATGATTTCTTTTAGGCCTTATAGAGTGGGCAGACACTGACTGTCTGTTTAGAGACAAACTGTCATTATTTATGGAATTAAAATGTCCAAACTCCGCAGAGGCGATGTTCCGATGCTCAACTTTGATCTCGGGGCTTTGCATAAAAATGTCATCCCTTACGATTAATTATGTGAGGGAAAACATAATTCGATTAGGAATTCAAATGCCAGAACTTCGATTCCCTATGGGAACATGGCTTAGAGTGTGTGCTGATCCTGCCGAGCAGAGTTCACGCTCCCAGGCGCTGAGTCTGGAGACCGGTCAGGTTGCAACAATTAGCCGACTGATTTATCTATGTGGAGCACTGCCAACTGACATCGAGTGCCGGGCTCCGCTTACATTTGATTTGATTTGATGTGATGTGAGCGCCTACGAGCGAATGTGTTGCTGCGGTGCAGCAGCAACAGCAATAGCAGCCAGCAACTAGCAACTGGCAACTAGCAACCAGCAACCAGCGACCAGCAGCAGCAGCAGTTTCTGTTGTGGTGCAAACGCATAATCGTAAAATTTGCAGTGGAATGTTGCAATATTTTTCGCGAGTCGCAAGCAATTTGCGCGTGAATTATTCCAAACGTTGCATTACAAATGATTTCAGCGGCGACCACAACGACCAGAGTCTTTAATTGGCTCACAACGAGGAAGTCATTGGCCCAGCACATGGCCATTGGCCACCTCCTCCTCCTGCGGCTCTACCAGGCCCACTCCTCCTGGCCGGGAGAACGTGATGCAGACAAAAGTTTCGGCTTTGGCCATAAAATCATATTCCACTTGGCGTTTTCCATGAATGTCACACTTGAGCGGCACACCGAAGATGGGAAGCTGTTGGTCGCGGGTGTTGCTCTTGGCCGCCGATGTTGCTGCGGGGATTTCGGTGCTGGTGTTGCTGCTGCAGCTGGACGCTGATGTCGCTCTGGGTGCTACGACTCTATTAACGTGGCGAGTGCGTGAAACTTCTTGCAGGCTTCCATTTAATTTCCATGGCCGATGGCAGATGGCTTGTTGCATTTGCCTAAGCAGCCATTGTTGCTGGTGCTGTGCTGCGGCTGTTGCTGTTGCAGTTGCTTTGTTGCCCTGTTGCATGGGCTGCATTGTTGCTTTGTTGCTCTCCGGAGTTGTCGTCTGCATCGTTGCTGCCATGTAGGTAATTCCTGGAAGTTAATTTCATTAAGAGCAACTAGCAATGCGCGGCGTATTTATTAGCCACACGATATATTGTATGGGCCATGGCTTTGTTTTTCAAGGAATCTGCCGCCTGGCTGTTCCATGCATTTGTGGAATTCATCATCGGCGACGACAGGCGGCCGCCGCTGCAACATCCCAGCCCATCGCCGCAGGCATTTCCCCTGAGCAACTGTTGCTGTTGCAATTTTCATAACTTATTGCTGGCATGCAAGGCAGACCCGGATCCGGTCGCGCTAGTTGCCGCTAAATATGGCGCGAAATTTCCTTAGGAAAATGAAGAAATACGCGCAAGTGCGATTTCCAGTTAATAAAATTAAACAGCCCAACTCGGCGCAGGGATTTAAAGCTGACGCACATTCACCGCGGACTTGTAAAATTCTTATTAATTCTGATTGCCAGGCCTGGATTTCAGATCGCAGCAGGGCGGCAGGGAATACAGTGCAGCTGGGAGCAGGGGGACCTTGTTGTCATTGCGCCTCCATTTGGTCACAGTCATGCCGACAAGTGTTGTACACGCATTCCAGATACTTTTCCATCATTAGCCAGCCGATCGTCGTCGCTGCTTCTGTTGCTGTCGCCTCTTGATCCGATCTGGGCAAACACCTGCCGCAAGTGGAGTGCAGCGAATGCCGTTTGGAGAAAAACAGCAACCGAACAACTGGTCGTCTGAGGAGATTCCCTGCAAGTGGGCTTTATTGGAAAACGGATAACACGCAGCTTAAATGCTAGTAAATCTCAGACCCAAATTACATCGAAACAAGATTCATACAAAGACAGCAGCAGCGGTCCTGTTTACAAAACTAATCCAACATGGAATACAAACTAGTTTACAAATTCGAAATAAGACAGTGACGCAGGTCAGTAGAACATGCTGTAAATGCCGATTAACAATACGACCGCCAACAGAATGAACAGCTTCGACTTGATGTGGTACTTCTGCTCCAGGCTGTTCCACCAGCGGCCAAAGGCCGCAGACACGCTGCTCTCATCCGGACGAAGGGAGCGCCTGGGACGCGGCTCATAGCCCAGAGATCCGATGGCCGCACTGCCACTGGCCAGAGTGCGTCGGCTGTAGGGGCTGCTCCGGTCCCCAATCCGCTCGGCCCGCAAACGGGCCAGATTCTGGGCAAAGGTGCTCTCATACTTGGACTCCTCCTCCCCGTTGTCGTCGCTCAGCTCGTTGGCATAGGTGCGCTGATAGCTGGAGGAGTACGAGGTCAGCGGCGGAGCCTCGGCAGTCACATAGCCCTGGGCAGCAGTGCGCACAAAGCTGCTGTAGCGACCGGGTGCCGGGTTGCTTGGTTGGTAGTCGTAGGACCTGGTCGAGCTGGTGGCCACTGGCCTGACAGATGGCACAGATGGAGGCAGCACGGGAGCTGCTGTGGCCTCGTAGACCTTCTGGCGAGGAGGTTCCACCGGCTTGCTTCGGTACTCGTAAGTAGTTGTGCCGCTGCTGGCCAGCTTGGACGAAGCCTTTTCCCGGGCTGCGTGCTGCTTCTCCACGAGATTGGCAGCCTGGGCCAGCTGCTCGTCCTCCTCGTCGTCGGACTCCAGGACAATAAGTGAGTTAACCTTAAGGTAATTTTCCTCACGATCAGCGCGCTTGGAGGAAGCAGCAGGCTCCTCTGCAATGGTTGGTTGCCTCTTCAATGGCTCCACCGGATTATTTTGCGATCCAGTGGATGAGGTGGAGGTGCGTCGCGTTTGTATGGGTGCAGATGCAGCCGGTATCGGCTTCCTGGCGGCCAACGGCTCCTCGTTCCGGCGGCGATCGGCGGCCACCGACTCCTCAGGGCGACGGCGCTCGGCTTCCTTTGCCTCAGTGGCGGCAATGGTGCGACGAGCCTTGGTCGCAGGGGCCACCTTATTTCCGTCCAGCTTGTCGACCGGCGTGGAGGCAGCTGCTGGCGCAGAGGCAACTGGGGCCAGGGTTTCGCGTCTGTTGCTCTTCTTGGGACTTCCGGCCGGCGAAGCCTGGCCGCCGCCAATGGAGGCACGCAAACGCTTTACCAGCACCTTGCGGCTGCTGTCCGTCACCGGGATGTTGGGCAGCCCCTGGGCCAGCATCTTGGCGCGCAGCTCTGCGTTGGACAGCGAGTCAAAATCGTCCACGTCGGCCATTGTTACCTGGGTTTTAGCACAAATTTCGTTTCGTAAATCGTTGAAATTGAAATCGGCGTCGTTTTTACGCGGCGTGTGCTAAAATAGTGATGGGCGCGGTTCTAACTATCGATATCACTGTTTCGGTCGTTTTGCAACACTGAAAAGTCACGGGATAGCAAATCAATTATAAAAACCTATAAGAATTAAATAAACTTGCTTTAAAAGACAATTGATTAAATGATACTTTATTTTTGGTGTGTGATAAATTCAGCATTTTCACACCTCGCCTATCTTGATGTTAGAATATAGGTCCTATTGCTCACATAACCACAGTTTTTATAAACTAATAAATATAATCCATTCATTTAAGTTTTTAAAAATATTTGTAAAATTGCTTCCTAATGTTCCTCTTATTTTAACGTTTATTTTCAAATATCGCCAAAAACAGTGATCTGAAAGTCACAGCTCAGCTCAACCCTATTTCGATAACAGTCGAAAGTGAGTCTATCGGTTTCTGCAACTAAGAAAATCAACAAAACAAAAAATCGGGCATAAAACATAAACTATTAAAATCGTAAACCCTTTCGCGTGCTGACTGTTGCATGCAACGGAGGTGTTTGAGCAGTGTGTGATACCGATTTTTACTTATTCTGTTTTTTTTCAAAACAAAAATATAACGTAATATATACGTTTAATACCTTTTATAAATATTTGTCTGTTGTTATTGGTTAAATAAACAATCAATTACGGGTAAAGTTACTCCAAGAAAAATGGCCTCCTCCGAGGCCAAGGGTAAAAACCCTTATTCGGAGCTGAGCAACGTTAAAAGGCCGAAATTATCGCCCTTAAATAAAAAGAAAAAACCTACGGATAACAATTTAGTAGAATCGGAAAGCGAAGAAGTTGTGATGAAAGAAGTCATTGACCCTGTAAGTCATCCGAGTCCAACCAGCCAAGTAAGTGGTAAAGCTATAACGGATCCTGCTAGCAAAGAAGAGAAGAGAGAAAGTGGAAATTTGGAAAACAACGGATACTCGTACAGCAGCGCTCACAAGGGACCCTTTGTGGTCTACATAGACAAAATTGGTGAAACCAATGGCGAAAACCGACCTAGAAGAGTTCCTATAAATCCTCTTGAACTAAATGCTGTCCTGCTAAAATTAAATATTAAAGATATAATTTCAGTAAATAAGATTGGTTATGGGCGCTGCAAGGCTGAGTGCAAGTCAGCAACGGCAGCTAATAGCATCCTGTCCTCAAATCTTAAAAGTAATGGTTACGAACCTAAAATTCTTAAGCATTTCATTTTTAAAATGGGTATTATTTTTAATATTCCGACAAAATTTTCCGACTCTGAACTTAAGGAGTACATTTCTTCTCCAGTACCTATTCAAGAAATAATTCGTGTGAAGACTAAGGACCGAGACAATAAAGATATTTTTATTAACACTCCTAGGGTTAAGATTCTTTTTAAAGGTACTCAAATTCCCAACGAGATTGTCTTCCTGTACACCAAAATTAATGTTAGTCCATATGTTCCTTTTAGTCAATGTTTTCGTTGTTTTAGATTTAATCACTTTGCTCAGCATTGTAAACAAACTGAACAAAAATGCAGTAAATGTTCTCTTTCGCATTCAAGAGAACAACAATGTAATCAACTCGTTTGTGCCAACTGCAAACAAAATCACCCAGCCACCTCTCTTGAGTGCCCTGCTCGTAAGAGAGCGTACGCTATCCAGAAATGTATGACTATTGAGAATTTATCACGAAATGAAACGAAGATTAGGTACCCCTCTCTCTTCCAAATTTTAGATGAAGTCGACACCAACGACTTAACCCACTTCCCCCAGCCAACATGGCAAAGAAAATCTGCCAATCCAGTGTTACAAAATAATACCAAAATAGCTACCCAACAAATATTTGCACAAAACCCTTTTAATAAGGTTGTTAAGAACTCTCTTAACAAGAAAAACGAAGATAAAAATTCACGCGACACTATGATCAGCTGGAAAGCTGCTCTTTATGAACATGAGTACACTCCAAACGAAAAGTTTTCTCTCATTCATTCTAATCCACCTAGTTCCTCACCCTCTAGTCAACCTTTTTTAGACAATCCAGCTCTTGAAGCTGCGGAGAATAGCTTAAATCAATTAGCTTCTGAAATATCCTCATTTCTAGTCAACGAAACAACCAATTTAGTACCTGAATCAAGAAACTTTTTAGAGAATTTAAGAAACAGAATAGCACTTACAAACTCAAAAATTGATTTGTTCAAAATTAATCAACTTGTTTAATTTTGAATAATAACTTTTTTATTTATTTATTTATCTATTTACTTATTTTTCTGATTTTTTTTTTTTTTTTTTTTTTTTTTTTCTGTTAAATTAATTGTTTTTTATTTATTCGTTTTTCTTTTCTCTTTCATTTGTCTATCTGTTTTCATTTGAAAATAAAACATAAAGTTATATTATTTAAATGACAATAAAAATCCTACAGTATAATATTCAGAGCTTAACTGCTAATAATAACAAACAATTACTAGAATTATTCTTAGTAAACAATAACATAGACATAGCAATTTTATCAGAGATATGGATTTCCAATAATTCCATGTGTAGCTTGGCAAATTATAATTTTGTATGTAAGCCGCGTAACGATGGTTATGGAGGCGTTGGAATTTACTTAAAAAAACACATACGCTTTAAACAAATCAACTGTGATATTAGCTTAGAAGTCATTGGTATCCGTACAATTAACCTAAGAAATAATATTAATATTTTCAGTGTCTATGCTGCTCCCAGCACAGACATTAATTCTTTTCAACAAGGCTGCGATGATCTATTTACTATTGCTGCTCAATCGAGTGGTCTAACTGTCATAGGTGGTGACTTCAATGCCAAATCCAGCATTTGGGGTAATAATACTCAAGATGTCAGAGGCGGTATTTTAGAAAATTCCCTCTTACACTCCGGTTTCTTTTGCCTTAACAACGGCTCTCCAACTTACTCCCATAACCCATCCTATACTTCAACACTCGATCTCACTTTCATTAATAGTAGCAATCTTTGTTCTAACTGGTCCTCAATAAATTCTAAAATATCAAATAGCAATCATTTCCCAATCTTAATTGAAATAGACCAAATTTCTGCTTCGACTAATATTATTAAATTTAACCATAATAAAATAATCAAAGACTTTTCCAAAATTCAAATTACAACGTTAGATAGCATTTCCAACTTATCCCAAACAATACACTGTAATAATTCAATTAAAATAAATACAAACAATAGATATGTTCCAAAAAAGTATTGGGACGAGGTATGTGAAAAATTGTTTAGATTAAGAAACGCGTGCAGACAAAAATATTTTAAATCCAAACTACAATCTGATGCTATTGCCTATATTAACAGTAATAAAAAACTTAACAACTATTATTATAAAATGAGAAAAGAAAACCTCAATAAGCTAGCAGAAGACATTTCTAACCCCTCTTCTCTGAAAGATATGTGGAACAAAATCAAAAATCTTAAACTTTTTAAACAAATTAAACCGTCAAACAGTGCAATATCTGACTCAGAACATAGAGATTTTCTCAATCAAATAGCCACAGCTCCCAACACTGCGATGTGTCCTGACGTATCTTTTTCTCCTGATCTGCTTTATAGATATACCAACTCTAATTTCTCAGCGCGTGAACTTCTTGACTTCCTTAACTCTCGTAACCCAGACTCGGCTAAGGGTCTTGACAACATTTCATACAGAATGCTTCTATCTCTACCCTTAAGTCAAATAGAAAAACTGGTATCCCTGCTAAACATTACTTTAGACAATGGGTTTATTCCAGATCAGTGGCGGAAAATAAGGGTTATACCTGTTCCCAAAAAAAATCTAGACTCTTCAATTATTACCAACAACAGACCTATCTGCCTTCTAAGTGTGACTTTTAAGTGCTTAGAAGGTTTGATTAAATTGCGGATGGAAGAGTACATTAATAAAAATAAAATTCTGCCACCAAGATCCTATGCGTTCAGAAAAAACCATTCTACTGCCCAATGCATCAACGATGTAATAAATAACATAGCCAACCTAAAAGCTCGTGGTTTCCACGTTACCGCAGCGGTTTTAGACTTAAGTAAAGCCTTTGATGCCGTCAATATCCCTATTCTGGGTAGCAAATTAGTTAGTTTGGGTTTCGACCACAATCATATTTATTTCATTATAAACTTCCTTAGTAAAAGAGTTCTCACTATGGGTACTGCAGAGATAACTGTAAACAAAGGAGTTAGTCAAGGTAGTTGTCTGAGTCCAATCCTCTTTAATTTATATACAGCTGAGCTTCACAGCTTAAGTAATGACCATGACAGTATTCTGTTCCAGTACGCTGACGACTTCTTTCTAGTCTGTTATGACAAAGTCTTTTCGATGGCTGAAGAGAAATTAGAACAAAAAGTAAATAGGTTTATGGAACTGTGCAATATTAATAATCTTACTTTTAATCCAGACAAATCAGCCACCATTCATTTTAATCTAAGAAAAAAACCTTTAAGTATCTTGTGCAATAATATTATTTTAAAAAATGTAAATAGTATAAATTATTTAGGTAGAGTCATAAGTTCAAACAACTCGTCTGTTCAGCATGTAAATAAAACGATCTCTAAATCGAATCAAACGAATATGTTTATTCAAATGCTCAGTGGTTGCCGCTTCGGAGTACATCCAAGCAAGTCACTACTCTTTTATAAAGCATTTATTAGAACTAGATATGAATACGCCTGCTCCTCTTTTTCAAACATATCAAAATCAGTACAAAACAATATAAATAAGCATGCTAATTTCCACCTTAGAAAGGCCTTAGGACTTATTAAATCGACTCCAATTAATATTATTTATAATCTTGCAGCTGAACTTCCTCCAGCTTATAGGATTAAATTCGCTACAGCGAAGGAGTTGGCCAAAACGTTCGCTCATGGACTACCATCTGCGTCGCTTCTGTCAAACTCCTTTGTAGCCAAAAATACTAGTTACAGTAGAATTTATGCTGAATTTAAAAATATCCTGGATAGTATTGCTCCTATTTGTCCTTACTCTCTGTCCACACGCAAGATTTCAGTTGACACAAATTTCTTTAAAGGTACTTGTACAAATAAAAAAATGGCAAACGAGACTATAATTCTCTCTTTATTTAAAGAAAAAATAAGAAGTTTAACCTCAAAAAATATGGAAATCATCTTCACGGATGGTTCTGTGTCGGAAAATTTTACAGGAGGTGCCTTTGTCCACTTAAATTCCAATTCGATAAAAAGTTTCTACACCGACAAAAAACTATCGTCGCTGACTGCTGAACTCACAGCCCTAGAAAAAGCCATTGACTTCGGTATTTCAAAAAAGTTCTCCAAAATAGCAATTTTAACTGACAGTCTTGGTGCCATCCAGACAATAAAGAACACGAACTCCAAAAACTGCATCTCTCAATGCATTCTGAAAAAAGTCATAAACAACCCAACCCTGCTATCCATAGAATTTCACCACATTCCAAGCCATTCCAATATTTGGGAAAACGATCTCGCAGATACAGCGGCTAAAAATGCTAAAATTAACGGCTCTTTCGCACCCGTCAGATGGACCCTTAAGGACGCAATCAATCATATGTTCGCGCAAATAAAACAAGACTGGGAGCGTGAATACAGTCTGTTCTCATTAGAGCGTAACAAGGGTTACTCTCTCCTCTCACCATATACCACTTCCAAGCCTTGGTTTAAAAACAAAGAACACCTATTCAACCGTATAGAAACGAAGACTCTAAACAGAATCTTAAGCGGACATGCTTTTGACAAATACACACTTTCCAAAATGAAAGTCTACGATAACGCCCTATGCGATTCGTGTAACGTTAATGAAGACATTTCGCATATTTTGTTAAATTGCTCAAAATATACACCAACAAGACAAAATTATCCAACACTACTTAAATATAACGATATCTATCGTTTACTTGGAAATGAACCAATTGAAAATTGGACATCGATTACCAGTTTCATTCGAGCTGCTAATATTAATATCTAATACAACACACTCCACACTGCTCATTTAACACACTATAACACCATCCACGCTTATACCAACTCACAAAATCTCAAAATTAAAATTTCTCACACATATTGATAACATTTTCATCGCTTATCGTTCATCGTCATCGCTCATCGTTCATTGTCATCATAACATCACCAGAAACTACTGCACGATATTTACATAGCTGTCCATTAAATTTTGTTTTTCTTGAAATTTAATTTCATACATTGGCAGTGGCGTTAACCCGTTCCAACGGGGCGGCCAAATAATTCTTCCCTCTTCACGGAAGGAAGTAACTTAATATTTAAAAAAAAAAAAAAAAAATCGTAAACCATTATTAAGACACAAATGAAGGTTCTTCCTTAAAGACTTGCGGCGGAGTAAAATAAACACACCTCAGCAGTAAGGAAAACAAAGGAACGCCTTAAAAAAGATTAATCATGGACATCTCAAAGGCACCTAATCCAAGAAAACTGGATCTCTGTCGCAAATATTTCTTTGGTAAGCTTACTAAATGATAGCAATAGGGTTAATTCTAATCTGTTACTTATTTATCGAACCCCAGCTGGTTTCGCCTTCCTGCCTTTCGTGTGGGCCATCAACGTTTGCTGGTTTTTCCAGGAGGCCTTCCACAAGCCCCCCTACCCGGAACAGAGCCAGATAAAGAGATGTAAGACTAGCCGTAGTCGGGTCCATATGAAACCATCTAATATTGCACTTTTCCCACCTCCCCCAGTTGTAATATACTCCGCGGTGGGCACCTTGTTCTGGCTCATAGTACTGACTGCTTGGATAGTGATATTCCAGACGAATCGCACCGCCTGGGGCGCCACAGCCGACTACATGAGCTTCATCATACCCCTAGGTAGTGCTTAAGAAATAACCCTAGAAATAACTAACCTATGATATTAAAAAAGACTTAATCCCAAACATAAAACAGGTGTATCAATCCATTATGCCAAGTAAATGCGAGACAACCGATCGATTTAATTACATATTTTTTATTCACATCTAAAGCTGTTTTTGTTTTTTATAATTTTCTGTATACTTTAAATATGTGTACTATATTTTGTTGAAATTTCTTAGCCGCTAGTTTATGTGTTTTGTTCATATTCGTCCATATTTGTATGCTTGATTTAGCTTAGTTAGCCGTTTTGTGGATTACATTCTTTGCTTAGATACAATTTCATTGTTTCGAATTCAATTCAATGCGCTCTATCCGTCTCTAAAATACATATTTTGTATAAAACTCTGCTTGTACCATTACATAAGCCATGATGGTAATTTGTTAAACCCCATTTAATTGTTGTTTTGTGTGTTTGTATCCGTGAATCGAATGCCTGCTATGATTTGATTACAAGTTGCATTGAGAATGTCAAAAAACCTAGCGACTCTAAGTGGGCGTAAGGAGAACACACTCGCTCATCTACACATGAAGACATAATTCGAATTGCTATTATGCGGTAGTTCGCTTTCGTTTCGCTAGCGCGATGCAGCAACTGCTGCCTTACAATATGATGCATTTAATGTTTATAACACGAACTTGGGGGCCATGCACTGGGCAGGGCCACCAAATCAATCAGTGGAACTAATTTACAGTACAAAAGACTCGCTTTAAGGTATATTTACATTCAATACTTGTTTTTATTCATAAGTTCTAAAGAATAATTAATGTGTGAGGGGTTCTTGGGGCGGGGGATGTGGGAGTTGGGGCAGAGGATTCGTGTTGGTTTTTCGGGGGAGCTTAGGCTAGAGAACATTAAGTGCCATAAATCACGCGTGTAGAGTCTATGAAGCGGCTAGTGAACTACTACACACCCACATTCACATAGATAATCGTTTAATTACACATATATCTGCTCGCCTTCGTTACCATATCATATATGCATATGCGTATAAATATTTAAAGTACAAATTGATGCTTAGAAACGATTTAAATTAGTGTGCGGCTGCTGGCCGAAAAATTCATCGTAGTCATTCACGGATAACTTATAACATAGAAACTACGGTTACGAGTAGTACACACATAGATATAGCTTTAGATACACATAATATATATTCATATATATATTTATTTATAAGAATTGAATGGGCGGCGCGCCCCATTTGTCTTTTAGATGCAAATCCCGCGCAGCTCCATCCGCAACACAGATAGGGATAATTAATACACACGCTAAATGCTAAACTTGTACGTCCTACTTGCATAATTTAATCATTTAGAATCTTTTAGTTAAACAATATCCATACATTTTAGTTTCTTAATTTCGTTCCGCTCTCGTTTAATATTTATTTTTACAAAGAAATCAACACACACTACAGTATCGGGTTTGTTTCGTATCTGTTTGTTTGTTTGTGGTTTGTTGTTTGTTCATGTTCGGTTTACGCCTCTCTCGTATGATATAAATATAAATATAGATATCTATATGCAGATGCAAATACACTTAGGAAAAAGTCGCTATAGGTAGTTATGCTATATATATTTATATATGTATAGGTTGTATGTGGTAATAGTAGTGATACCTTATGCTAGTTATAGTTAACCACGTTGAACGAAACATCAAAAAATACTTATGCATATAAATAGTCGATTCTGCGTTCCTCTCGGTTCCTCGACCGCCGATGCATCAGCACCGAGGCGAATCCTCTAGAGGCAGCCGAGACAGCGACAGTTTTCGACGGGAAGAGGTTGGAATCCAACGGGGGTAGCAAAGCCTTATCCTTCCTCCCATGGCTGCATCGCTGTCCCTGGGGATTTCGGAATACAGCAAATGCACTCTGAGCGGGCACCATCGCATTCCGCATTCCACACTAGTTGTTCTTCACGTTATACGCCTTCTTCTCGTTGCTGCCGTTCAGCGGATCTCATTTCGACGGACCCGGCGGAAACGGGTTTATCACAGCTACAGCAGCCGCCTGCTGGCTAGCCAAAACAGCCGCTATGGGTGGGGAAAATAAAGGTCGATTAGTTTTGACTCGTTGCACCATAAGCTATTCAGAACTCACCTCCATAGGGCGCCGGGTACATGGGATAGCCGAGGCCGACGTGCGTGTGGTGGTGGGTGTGCACATGGCGCTGTGGCGGGGGACTGCGCGAGTCGGCGGCACCTGCACCGCCTCCTCCCGCCGCGCCATTGCCCGCAGCGCCTCCCACACCGCCTACGGCTCCATTGCCTGGTGGTCCATTTGGCGGCGGACCGCCGGGCATCGACTGCTTGTGGCCGTCCAGGGACGAACCGGGGGTTACACCGCCATGTCCTTTCGGGCCGGAGAGATCCGGCTTGCTGCCGGGCGCCGGGCCCATTCCTCCGGGTGGTGGCTGTAGGTTCAGCGGCACACCGCCCGCAGACCCAGGTGCCGAGCCGGGCTGCTGGTTGGGACCGCTGCCGGGGCCGAGGACACCGGAAACTGGTCCGGATCCTGGGCCGCTGCTCGTGGGTCCGCCCTGTTGGGGCGGCCCGATGCTGGGACTGCTGACGCTCACCTTGACGGGGCCGCTGCCGCTGGTGGGCGACTTGAGGGCCCGTTCGCTGAGCTCATGGATCTTGTGGGTGGTGTAGTACTGGCTGGCCGCGTGGTGCAGTGCATCCAGGGCCTTGGTGCCGGTGTTCCGCGAGAGGTCTTCGGGGGCATGGTAGCGCGGGATGGGCAGGTGATACGGTGCCGTATTGTACGGCCCGGCGGCTGACATCAACACGTTGCGGTACATCGGATGATTGGGATCGAAGCCGAAGGGCGTCGGCGAAATGTACGAGGGGTGGAGGAAGTACTGCGACGTGGGTGGTGGTGGTGGACCTTGCGTCTCCATAGTCGGCTTCTGGCCTTCTTGCTTCACCTTCAGCGGCTGATCGTCATCGCCGCCCTTTTGCTTGGGCGAATCCTTTGTCAGGTTGGTGGCCTTGTTGTTGGCCGCCGCACTTGCCGCCTGCGACTGCTTCAGCTTTTGCTGCTGCTGTTGTTGCTGCTGCTGTTGCTGCTGCTGCTGTTGTTGCTGCTGCTGTTGGTGTTGCTGCTGCTGCTGTTGGTGTTGCTGTTGCAGGTGCTGATGATGCTGCTGAATCGCCTGCTGTTGTTGCTGGGCCATTTGCATCTGTTGCTGTTGTTGCTGCTGCTGCTGTTGCTGCGCCGATCCCATGCCGGGTTCATCCTTGTGCATCATACCGGGATGAGGTTGCAGGCCGCCACTGGCGGCATTCTGGGCTGCCGCGGCAGCAGCTGCGGCCGCCTGATTCTGTCGCCCCGTGAACATGTAGTACCTGTCAGAAAAAGGGGATTTTATAAGTCTTGTAATGTAATTTATAGTATACAATCAATTACCGTCTCAGGTCCTCGTCGCGCGCCTGCTGCACTGCCGCCAGGCTCATAGAGTGGCGCTGGTAGATGGTGGGATAGGCGCCCAGTGCCTGCAGATCCTTGGGATGCAGGGCATGCGGCTGCTGCGGCTGCGGGGGTGGCAGCTGTTGCTGTTGGGGCTGCGGCGCCGGCTGCTGTTGCGGTGGCGGATGTTGCTGGCCAGGATTTGAGTTAGGTTCCTGCTTGATCTCCTGCTTGGTCATGGGCTCCTGCTTGATTAGCTTGTTGGCAATCATCTAAGGGGATCATATTTTATTAGTTTCGGAAGAAGGAGGGCTTCGTAATAGGGACTCACCTGCTGCTGTGGTGGCAAGTGCTTCGGCTGGTCGTGCGGACTGGGACTCTCTTTAAGGCGCTCCTCCTTGATACTGATCCCCGACAGCTGTTGCGCTTGCGAGCTGGGCGGCAGACCGGGGTGCCCGCCTAGTTTGGCGGCCTCCTCGGAAGCCACAATTGAAACTGACCCAAAGTTGGGGTCAACATTGTACGGATACGCAGGCGGAATAAAGCTGCAATTAATTGATTGGTTAGTACTGCATCATCAATAACAATGATCGAGCAGAAACTTACTTGAAGGGATAGAAGTGGGGCATGCCTTTGCCCGGTCCAGGACCACCTAGACCGGCTGCCCCTAGCGCCGAGAGCCCACCCAGACCAGGAGGCAGACCTCCTGGCGGCGGACCAGACACCGCACTGAGGTTCACCGGCGGCGGCTGAGATCCCGGCTGCGAGGTAGGAGGTCCAACTACCTCCTTGCCATTGTTCTCCGATCCTGGCTGTTGACCCTGCTGCTGCTGTTGCGGAGGCTGCTGACCCGGCTGTGGCTGTGGTTTGGTCATCAGATCCAATGGGGGATCCTTGTTCTTGCCACTATAGTCCGCCAGGTGGGCGGCCACCGACTGCTGGCCAGGAGGACCCAGCAAGTGACTCGGGGGCTGTGAGGTAGGCGGAGGGGGACCCTGCTGCATCTGCTGCTGTTGCTGAGCTTGTGTCAATGCAGGTGGCAATCCAGGTGGCTTGCCCGGTTCCGTCTGTACCATGTATTGCGGCTGTTGTTGCTGCTGTTGCGGTGGTGGTGGTGCCTGCTGCTGAGACGGGTAGAACTGGTACATGCCCGGCACATACATGTTGGGAGCCGGAGCTGGTGGGACACCGACAACTCCCACCTCCGGTGGCTTCTTGCCCATCAAATCGATGTGCTTGGCCGCCACCACCTGGCCAACTGACTTGTCCAGCAGCTCCTGCTCGGCCACTGGCGTGGAGTCGTCGGAGATATCACTGTAGGCCGGACTCTGCACATCCTCGCGTGAAACACGGCCCTCAAAGTCACTAGGTCCGGGTGACTTGCGGTTCTTCTTCTGTTTACTGCCAGTGGCATTCACGCCCACGGAGCCAAATCCAGGCGAAGTCTTTAATCCGGCCTGCTGGGCGTAGGCCGACGGCGTCTGCTGATCCTGGACATGACTCGGTGGCCTTGGAGGCGACTGTTGCGTCTGTGGATTAACCGGTGGCTGACCTGTCTGCTGCATGGGATTTCCGTCCGGAGGGCCAAAGCGCAGAACTCCCGCTTTAACTAAAGAGGAAATGAAAAGTTATACACGGCTAATGGAATGAAAACCCATCTAGAAAATTGACAGGATGTCAGGTACTTACGTGCTCCCTGCTGCAACAATGCCTGCTGCTGCTGATCGGACAGCATAGCCGGCAGACCTCCCATTAGCTGTTGCTGGTGCTGTGACAGAGCCTGTCCAGAGATTCCAGCGGTGATGCTGCCTCCGGCCACTGGTTGCTGCTGCTGTTGCAGGTTGCTTGGCGCCCCACTGCCTCCAGGGGCGAGCAATTGTTGTTGCTGCTGCTGTGTAGGAGGCTGCTGCTGCTGTGCTGAGGCATTCGGACCTGCTGTCAGTGGAAGATTGCCCAGCGGCAATACTGATGATGCAGATTGCTCTGCTCCAGGTGTAGCCACTGCGCAAATGGGAGCTGGAGCTGGTGGAGTGGCTGGTGGGGGTGCGGAAATTGTCGCTGTAGATTGCGTATCTACCACAGAGGGAGTGGCACTCGGGGTGGCATTGGATACCGATCCAGGAGCTGGTGTCGTGGGTGCAGCACTGCCATTGGTGACGGGGTTGCTGGAATTGGCGGTGGGCGTGTTCGGGGGTACTGCCACGGTGCCCTGACCCGCTGATGGCGCCGTCGCTGGGGGTGCTGTTGATGTGACAGTTGCTCCTGCTCCCGCTCCCGCTGCACCTCCTGGAGAGGGCGGCGTGGCCGGCTCCTCGGGCGCTTGCATCGAGTCCTCATCCATGGAGCTAGCACCACCGCCCGCTCCGTGGGCATGGGACTGGTGATAGCGCAGTCCATTGGCGTGCTTGTACTTCTTGCTGCAGTCCTGCTCGGGACACTCGAGCAGAACCGGGGAGATCGCGCAGGGCGAGGCAGTCTTACATTTCTTGGTGCTGATCTGCACATTGAGGCCGGTGACTGGGTTGAGCAGGCTCTGCGGCTGCGTGGCCAGGCCACCGCCGCTGGCCGAGATGGGGATGCCGCTGGCGTTCACCATGTTCACTCCACCAGCTCCGCCGATACCGCCAGACGCTCCGTCCGCCGCGTCGCCATTGAGCGGTGAAGGCGCCTCGTCCTTGGACTTGCGCTTCTCGGGACGCGGCGGCAAGAACGCTGTCGGTGATGTACTGGGCGTGGCCCCGCCTCCGTTGCCCGACGAGCTGCTGTTGCTGTTCGCTGCCGCATTGCCGGAGGCACTGCGCGTCGCCCCGCGTCCCTTGGTGGCCCCGTTGCGCAGCTTTGAATGCACCTGGGCGTGTGAGAAGTAAATCTGTGGGTGCATGGAAGTATAATTTAATAATCGTATACAAAAGGCTTTTATATCACATTTAAACAAAGTAATAAATAACTATAATTGTACATACCGAGCTTCTGGTCTCGGTGAAGTTGCTCAGGTCGGGCGTGAGACCTGCACTACGTCCGCGCTTGCCGCGTCCCTTTGGAGTTCGAGAATCTAATTCTTCAGTTGGTGAATCACAGAATCTGAAAGTCAGGAAAACAAATAAGTAATCAGCATTGCCAAAAGCTGGTGTTTTCAGTCCCCACAGATATCGAATTTCTATGGTCAAAGCAAACCACATGTGTGGGAATCTAGATTGGCACATTAAGCATTTAACTCATAAATAATCATTTTTTCATTCAAACAGAAAGTGATACCTACGACTTATTTGCACTTAAAATGTGTTTAGATTAACAATCACAAATGCTTGAGGAGCCAATAGATACAGTGCGCTTAGATTCAGTAACTATTTATTTATTTATCCATTATACGGATACTTTTCAAACTGATCCCCAAGCATGGGGTAGAAAAGATAAATCAAAATAAAAAAAATCAACTTGCAACATAATATTGAAAGGCATCTTTATTAGTTTATCTAATCTCTACAATAATTTTGGAAACAGTTTGAAAAGCATATCACCGTAGGACTCAACCCAATCCCCAGCCACACCAACTCACCTTGGAGGAGCCCAATCGTGTCGGGTGCAGTCGAGCAGGGTGCCCACGTAGGTCTTGCCCCGCCACGTGACGTTGACCACGAGAACGCCGCCCTCGGTCTCGTGCCACACGATTCCCTCGAGGGTTACGGAGGTGCCCGGTTCGCAAGGTCCCAGGCAGTCTGGTTCGGTGATGGTGCCCACCGAGGTGCCGATGCAGATGTCCACCATCTCCTTGCCGCCGCCTTGTCCGCTAGCTCCGGCCTCGTGCTTGGCCCTTTTGGCTGGTGGCGATTTGGTATCCTCGTCGCCTGCTCCTGCGCTGCCAGCCGGCACCGAGATCGTGTGGTGCATGGTGGCTGAGATCATGCCAGGTGCCATCAGCTTGGCCTGGGCCGCAGCACCGGCCTTGCCCTCCGATCCGCCGCTGCTGCCGGAAGTGCTGTTCTGGCCCTGATTCGAGTTGGCGACACTCCCGCTGTAGCTATTGGAAGCGGCAGCCGCTGCCAGTTGGGCGGCAATGTGTGAGGAGATTTTGATGCTGCCGGCGGATTCCTTCCCCGGCGGTCCCGGTGCATTGGCACTTCCTCCCGATCCTCCCACACTGCCGGCATTACTGCTGCCCAGTTGGGAGGCGTTGGAGGACGTGGCTCCGGTGGCCGCTAGTAGAGAGGCTGCCGCTGGCACCACGGTCGACGGTGAACCGCCCGAGGGTGAGCCCGCTGAAGGTGTGAACACACCCGGTGGTACTGCCGACAAGGAAGATGAACCACCGGTTTGGCCAGCTGGGCCACTCGAATTCGAGTTGCCACCGGAGTTGGACATGTGTGCGGCGCGCCGGATGCAGGCGTGGTTAGAGCACGGAGCTCCCACCTCTCCGTTGCACGAGCAAGTCGATCCACCAGCTCCCGAACCGGAACCCTTCTCTGGCGTATCCTTCTCTCCGGCCGCTGAGGCAGCCGCCGCCGACTTGTCCACGGACATGCGATTGGAATGTGCGTTCTTGTCCTTGGTCTTTTCTCGACGATGACCCGAGCTGCCACGCTTAGTGCCCTGCGGCGTGGACTGACTGCCGCCGGAGGAGCCTCCTCCGCTGGCATGGCCACCGACGTTGTTCTGGCTCCCTCCTCCGGACGAAGAGGAGCCACTCCCGGCACTCGTATTGTTCAGGTGCTTCTTGCTGCTGCCCGAAGAACTGCCGCTGCTGGAGGAGCTGCCACTACTGGCACTGCTCGACGAGTTGTTGCCTCCCAGGGAAGACGCGTTGGTGGAACTGGAACCGGAACTCCCGTCCTCGTTGGCCGAGTTATTGGATCCGGCGCCCAGGGCTCCGTTCTGCTGCTGGTCGGTGGCCTTCACAATCTCGTGCTTGGCCTCCGAGCTCTTGGTGCCCGGCTTGGTGCGCTTGATCTTCATTTTGAGTCCTTTGTCGAGCGTCGCCTGGTGGTCTATGGACATCTTTGCGCTCGATTTACCACTGGAGGAGCTGGAGCTGTTACCGCTACCGCTTCCGCTGTTGCCGCCTTGCGAACTCGGCGGCCCACCGGCGTTTGTGTTGTTGTTGCTCCCGCTACCGCTTCCGCTGTTCCCTGTGCTGCTGCCTGAGCCGCTGCCTCCGGTTCCGCTGCCGCTGTTGTTGCTGTTGCTTGTGTTGTTGCCGCCGCTGCCGCTGCCCGTTTGCGAGGACATGCCGCCAGCGGAGAATTTGGAGTTCTGTTGTCCACTGCCAGCCACTGTAGCTGCTGCTGCTCCCGCCGACGAGGACACTAGGCTGCCGCCCTTGGAGAACCCGGCAAATGTCGACGAGGACAATGTGCTGCCGGCTCCAGCTCCCGACGCTCCGTTTGCGTTCCCGCTTCCACTCCCCGATCCACTCAGGGACTTGGAGCTACTGTTCAGTGGACTCGGACTGTTCAGCTGAGCCACCAAAGCAGACTTGTAGCCCTTGGAACTGCTGCTGCTGCTGCTGCTCGAGTTCGAGTGATGGTGGTGATGGTGATGATGCTTCCCCGACGAAGAGGAGGATGTGGAGGACGAGGAAGAGGATGATCCCTTGGCCACCACGTTCGCACTGCCACCACTGGGCGCTGCAGCTGCTGACGAGGATGATGAGGAGGAGGAGTTAGCTCCGCCACTGGCCACCGGCTGGCGTGTGAACTTAATTGTGGTTGGCGAGGTGGCCGACAAATTGCTGTGCAATGTGGTCTTGTGCGATTTATGCGACGATGATGATGAGGATCCCGCCGCCGCCGCTGCTGCTGCTGCTGAGGATGACGTGGATGAAGATCCGCTCTTGGAGGATGATGAGGAGGATGTGGAGTTGCTGGTTGCCTGCTTGGCATTTAGCGCGGTAGCCTGGTTGCCACCACCCGAAGAATGCGCCGCCGACTTCTCGATGTCCGCGTCCAAGTCGTCCAGCAGCTCTGGTATGCCGCCAATGTTCCACTCGTCCTCGTACTCGAAGTTCGTGTCCTTCGACTCGCTCGAGTTGGAGCTGCTCGACGAGGAGAGCGACGAGGAGGAGGAGGAGTTGCAAGCGGGGCTCTTGCCAGGTAGTTCTGCGGAGGGAGAAAGGGGAGAGAGGGATTAGGTGAGAGTGGTCGCGTCGGTGCATGTGCAGGGGCAGCGGCGTATGAAGGGGGGTTTACTCAAGGGGGCAAATCACATATCTAATTAAGTTTCATCTATGTAAATTAGGGTAGTTCTTTGAGTTACTAACTATAACTTTAGCTATTCCAGAAGTATAATTTTAATTTATTATTTTTTTTAAAGTAGGTTTTTGCTTTGTTAATTCCTTTCAGCTGGCATCACGTTTACCTATCCCACCACCTTTAAAATATGTACCCTGCCCACATACGCCACTGTTGATATAACAACAACAAGAGAGAGCCAGCGAGAGATTTGCAGTTACTTACTCGTGTTTGTGTGCTTCTTGATCGCACTGGAGTTGTTGTTGTTGTTGTGGTTGCTCCTCTGATTATTCGCCGATGCTGCTGCCGCAGTTGTTGTTGCCTTCGTTTTGTTATTGAAATTCAGCGCTTGACTCGCCGTTGTCGCCGCCGATGTTGTTGTTGCTGTCGCTGCTATTCCTGTTGTTGCCGTTGCTGTAGCTGTAGCTGCTCCTGCCGCACTTAAATTAGCTAACAATTTATTATTCTTAATATTGCTTTCTGTTGCTACGTTGCTGCTATTCAGGGCCACCTGCGAATGCAGAAAGAAAGAAGAAATCCAACAAAATAAGTGACAGCCGCAAGGGTGTGAGTGCGTGTGTGCTAGCGCGTGTGCGTGTGTGTGAGGAGTAGGGCAAAAGGAAAACTCCAAAAAATCTCTCAAATAGAAATTGTTATTTCGTTCACCGAATCTGCTTTCGCTTTACCTTTGCCAACTTCTTTTCCATTCCATAACCATATTTAGACCAAAGTATTACTAATGTTTTAATTTACAGAAAAACAAAAAACGAAAACAATAAATAAATAAGCAACGTCGTGTCTTCCTCTCGATTATTTTGCGCGAGCCTTCTCCGCGGCGTCCTTTTTCGACTGAAAACGGAAAACCAACACAAAAAAAAGGGAGCCGAGCCGGAGAGGAGAGCAACCACCGAAAACGGCATGGGAGAGGAGAGGCAGAGAGAGAGAAGAGCGGCGGAGAGAAGCGGGCTAAACAAAGCGCCTTTAGTGTTGGAAAACGCGATTGGCCTGTAGTAACTGACATTTATAATTGTTCGATGATCTCGATTATGTTTCTCCACCCTTTCCGGCTAATAAATCACTAGACTACTGTCCTAATCACCCAATAACAGAGTAGAGAGTCTAGTTTGCTGGTCAGTTCGTTATCGCCTCCTTCGCTTATCGCACACTGCAAAAGTGTAGTGGCCACTTGAGAAAGCTGCCCGAAAAAAAGCGCCTCTCGAGTGGGCCAAAATGATGACAATAAAATAATTACGCTCTTATCGCCCCCACTAACTGTATAGAGTGGAAGTAGTGGGAGGGGGCAGGTGGATAAACAGTGTTGCCAACTATTAGACTACCCAAATGGGTTGTAAACACTTGCCGAGACTAAGTAGCTATACAACACTTTTATTGCTGTCTATAAACCTATAATCTCTCTTTAAACTATTGTGCTGTCAAAAAAAAAGAATTTTAAATTTCAAATGACGTCTTGGAATTTATTTTACTATGTGCTTATACCTATACCGTAAAAATGATATTGTTTCTTGGTAGATAATATAAAATTACATTTTTAAAAATAATAACAGTTTAGTAAAGGTTACCCAAGCTAAAAAATGAAAACCTCTGGCAAATCCGAACCACATTTAAATTAAATAAGTAATCTTATAATCCTCATTAAATTCTAACCGTTTTAATAGAGCTAATTAATAGCTGGACCAGATCAAGTAATTATTTTTACCGGCGACCAAAGCATTACTAGTAAGGTATATCTATCAGATTGGCTGGCAACACTGGGTGGAATGTGGTGCGGATAGTTCCCGCATAGGGGTCTCGAGCCCGAGGTGCGACCATTTGCTTACCTTATTCGGGTGGTGGCTAGTGTTCGCCTCGTTACGTCTCATTGACTCCATGCAGACGCAAACGATCGGGCGGCCGCACTGCGCGGGCGGCCCAAAGTACTTCCAGTAGTGCCAAGGAACGTGCAGCCGGCGGATGAGTTGCTCAGATGGCCTGGACGATGGCTGGCGCGGATGCGGATGACACTGCTCGTGGGTGGCGATGAGGTGGGACGCTGCCTCTCGTCACGAATTGTCGACTTGTTATCCGGGCAACAATGCAGGGAGACACAGGGCCTCGGCCCTCGGGCCAAATGGTTCATTTTCAAAACTGCAAGTAGAGACAGGCCAGAGTGGTATTTCCCGATTAGTACACTAGGCAATGTGGCAGATATACGGCTAACGCTAAAGTGAAAAGTACCGCCCCACTTGATCGAGTGCTCGACGAGATTAGAGCCCCGCCTTGTCGCTCTTTCGAGTGCTCAATTCAATTGCCCCCTTATCGGCGGCGATCGCCAATCAACGTGTTTGAGGTTAACTATAAAGCCTGGGCGACTGTGATTTACATGCACCGGACTGAAATGGAACTGGCACTGCGATCATAATGTGTATATATAGACGGCTTGGGGAGGGGGTACGGCGGGCCCCTTAACGACCTGGTAATTAAGGCACTTTTGCACAATTTACTGGCACTGATAACGCAACCGGCGGCCCCTCTGGCATACGAGTAATACTACTTCTACTCCCACCGATCTCAAGTGCCACCGAATATGGAGTATATGATTTAAACATGTGCGCGAGCCCAGTAGCTGTGGCCGTTCCGATTCGCGATTAGATAACGTCAGCGCCGACGTCTCTGGGAATTCTACGAGCGGTTCTACACGTCTTTGCCACCCCGAAGTCGTTGACGTCATCGTTCCCAACTCACGACTTAGCACTTTTTATTTCGATGCAAACGAACATTAATGCCAGAACAAATGTCAGGCTTTACGCTTTTATGAACCGAGTAAGCCTATGGTGACTATAGTCGAGAATAATACGCAAACAGTCTATATCATTTTATAGAGATCTAGATAATGGCTCTAGCTTGATAGGAAAATACATTTATTTACTGTTTATCTTAAGGTATACCAAATTTTTATATCTAGTTCTCATATAGTCTTATAGTTTTAGAACGAAATGAACTTATGGTGACCATATCCCAAAAAAATACGCAAACAGTCTATAACATCTAGAAAATGTTTCCAGCTTGATAGGAAAAGTATACCTTTTCATTGTTTACTTTAAAATATAACGAGGTTTTACCTGTGTTTGTCATTCAGTCGTTTTTTAACCGTATCTACCAAAAGGTGGATCGCAAATATTATCATACAATTTTTACCCTTTAGTCGACAGTTTTTGTGCCCTCCTTTGTCAATTAATTTGATTGATTGGTTTGCATGAATCTCTGTTGATTCATTCATTTTTTTTCCGCTTCGCACGAGTTTAAAGCAACAACTACAATTAAATTTGCATGTGCTTAACATTTTATGATAATTAAGTGGCACAGACAGCAAAACACGCTTTTTCTGTGTGGGCCGACGATGGATTCTTTTTTTTCTGTTGCCAACTTGTGTTTGTTTGTGTCACCAGAGTTATGTTCGCATTTTCATACTGAATACTGAATACAGAAACTTAATTAATTGAGTTGTTGACTGTGCCCGGCTCGACAATAAAAGCTGCCCACACATTGCGTATTTTTACTGCCGCGTTTAATCTCATCCAAATGCGAGTTTTAAGCCCGGACAAGAGCATTTCAGTTCCCATGGCAATCATCTTTTATTCGCCGCTGAGCCCCTTCACTCGGACACCATTTAATCCGCTATTACGCACTCCACACTATCTCGGCCATGTGGGTGGCAATGCGAGTGTGGCATGTGGCATTAACGTGCCAACAAGGGGTTAAACCCCGAAATAAAGAGCGAAAAATGGTACGAGAAAAATAAGAAAAAACACCCATCCATGGCGATGCTTTTCACAGACGCCGCCAACAAACACGAAGATTGAAACACACCATAATTTAGACAAATCAATAAATTACTAATGGCCCCCGCCACTTCGCTCCTTTGTGCGATCGACATTCCACCGAATTCGAGCGAGGCTCCGAGGTCCCAGCTCCCCAAGTTAGGGGCAGGGAAAAAGGTGGGCACCAGTTGGCCAGGTAGAAACTGCACGGCTGAAGGCACAAAGACAGCGCCGGCCATCGTTCAAGTCGTGTTTTAAATTGGGTTTGCGGCCAAGCTCCGATACCACAATACCCCCTCTTCGGGGCACAGGAAGGAAAGGATGGCAGAATGGCACAGGGGAACGGACGACCGTCTTCTTGTTATGGCCCAAGTCCCTGTCCGCACGTACTAAACATCAGGCAGTACCAACCCAACCCATGGGCAACCAGATAGAAGATAGTGCTGGTTCTGATGTTGACTCTGTAAGCAATAGCTATCTTTAAAGAACTTTGAATAATGGGCGTTCTTTAGTTCTTAGGGTTATAGAAAAATAATATTATCTTCATAGATTTTTTAGGTTTAGTAACTCTCTGTGAAACATTTCCTATAGCTACCTTAAAATGGTTCTACTCTTTGCAACTGAAAGCTAGATCGAATGGAAAATAGCTGAGCCTTCAACGCTGGCGGACTCCAAATCAGCGGGAGAACATGAAATCGCCAAGATGATGAAGAAGCCCAACAAACCGATGAAGAACATGGGCTGTAGAGCTAAAGATTTACGGCAACATCGTCGGAAACATCGGCCGCCGTTCAGATCGTTCGAAATCGCCTCGCTTCATCGCCGTCGTCGTCGTCGTCGTCATCATCTCGGTTTTTTCTGGTTGCACAAGATGGTTGTTGTTGTACAAGATTGATCCTCGGCGGTTGCTAAATGAACGCCTCCGGGGAGTTGCCAGTGCGCTTTTATTAGCGTTTTTGATCCAGAATGGATCGTAACCACAGCAGCCAAGAAGCGGAGTCGTGGAGAGCGGGCACAGGCCCCCATCAGACACACACGCAGCTACTATTGTGGTCAAGCAAATAGTGTTGGCACTCTAAATATTGTCATATTTATACAACAATGAGGGGTTTGATGGTTAATAATAACTAGGAAGTCCTAACTTTGAAACAACCACGTATGTATTTTATGGGGTTTTCCGGAACCGTATACGTTTATAGGTTTTCAGTTCATATGCATTGTTTTTAGACTTTTCGAAGATAGTCTATTATATATTCTTGTTATTTCAGTTTTGTTTGTAAAAGTTTGATTTTTTTATTTTTTTTTTTTTTTGCGAAATTTGTCAAAATTAGTTTTGAACACTATTATCTTGAACTCTTTTGTACTCCCGCCATATACAAAAAATACAGACAGAAACTGCGTTTCGCTAATAATTCTTGGGTCTTGTTTCTGTTTTGATTCGACTCGAATCGCGATAATTTGATTTTCCTCAAGCACAGCCCATGCGATTGCGTTGGTGGCGGCTGTTTAGTCTCAACACGCTCGAGGCGACGGCGGCGGCTCGGCGTTCAATTAAATTAAGTGCAGCGGGTTCCCCTTTCGTCTCTTTTTTATTTTCCCTGTGGCATGCCGCACCAGCACCGCAGAACGAGATGTTCTCAAGTGCAGGCCAACTCAAGTGGCGATCATGCCACTTAGGCAACGGACTGAAAACGAGCCTTGGATGGGAACTACTCAAGACGAAGGGCAAGGAGCAGGGGATCAGATCTCGAGATCTCGGGGGAAGTAGACACATTCAATTGCTTTTCCAATATATTGATCACTCGAGGGAAACGCGAGTGTGTGTGAGTGTGTTTGTTTGCGCCCCTTTTCCGTCCATTGATAGGGCGTAGGAATTTATGACTTCATTCCCCCAAACAGATCTTTTGTTCGTGTCACCAGCAATTTGCTGTCCTCAATTACGAGTGTTTTCCTTTGTGGTGTTTTCCTACGGATCTAATGAGTTGCCCAGAAGAACTAGGGATGCTGCAGACTCAGAAGGTCGGGTCTGTATACTTCCCCTATTGTCGTCGAGGGAATCAAGCGTTATCAACCCCTTGAGGGTTTAGTTTTAATTGAAATCCCCTGGGTAATGCGTATGGCAAGAATGTGGAATTCGGAACTTAAAAAATTAAACGAAGAAATTTAAGTAAACTTAAAACTCAAGGTTCTAAAATGTTGAACCTATTACAAGCTGTGACACAGGTATTGCGTGATTTCGCCGATCCCCGATAAGCCTTTTTATGTTTTGTTAAACAAAAAACAAGCTGAAAACATGCAAACTACTGTAATGGGACGCAGCTTAAGCTATATAACTCATGAAAAGCTAATTGAATTCAGTTACTTCTGGACAAGATGCTACCACGTACGTTGCTGCCGATTGTGGGAAGACTATGGCTAATAGTTTTACTAGCAAATCACTGCACTGGCGCGGTAAGAAATCGTTTTCTACCTGCAGGGAAGTATAACAATATTTTTTGAGTCAACAGCGTAAGTGGACCTACCAGCCATTGTCTATTGAAACCTACTCTACGGATGATAACCTGCTAAAGATTTCGGCCAAGGTTGATCGAATCGGTCGGGGAGACTATGGCATTTCGGCGGAAATCGAGTTTAAGTACGATGTGGACGAAACTACCATGGTAAGAATGGGGTTTCTTTTACTGTCATAACTATTAATCCTCGAAGTCTATAAAAACGTGCTTTAAAGAAACATTTTAAATACACGAACTCCATTTAGTTAGTCAAATATCATATTGTATACCTATATATATTACTTCCAGGTTGAGGCAGTGGCCTATCGCAGCAGCTCCGGAGAGGAAAACGACTATAAGATTATTCCCTTGAGCATCCCGAAACAGAACTATATCGAGTTTATGAACAGTAACTATAAGGACGTGGTGATTCCCAACCTGAGCGGCTGCTCCAATCTTATCACGTTCGAGGACAAATTCGAGCCACCGTTTCCCAAGGACACCTATAAACTGGACAAGTGCGTGGCCGACAGCGATGGCTTTCCGGACATAGTCCCCGAGGGCTATTACAAGGTCAACTTCACCATGTCGGGTCAGGTGGACTGGGGCTTCATTATCATCGTGAAGATCTCAAATAAACTTATGTGAACCTAATGGATTTAAGCGATCACGTATGATGATTTGCAATAAATATATATGATATGTTCATATTAAATCCAATATATATCTTTCTGAAGAATGTATAAATTTAATTAGATTTCGTTTGCAATAAAACCAGCTTCAAAGACAACCAATCTGAATTCTTGGTCAATTATAAGCACGAGGTTGTTAGTTTTGGAAAAATGGTTGTTGGACATCAGTCGGGATCGGTTTCGTAGTTAGAATTTCACAAATTTAATAGGAATCATGTTAATTGTCAAGCCAACATTCAAACATGATAAATCCGTGAGATAGGGCTTTTCCGAAAATAGGAGCCGGCTATATAAGCAGGCTAGTTTTTATGAAATGTATCAAATCTAATTCAAACAGAATGGAAACCTCTAATCTGTTTTTAACTACAATCGGTATTCTACTTCTGGGCATACATTTGGCAAGGGCAGCAGTACGATTGGTAATATATATATAGTTCACAGATTGTAAAAGTTCTGCCCTTAGCGAAAATGGGACTACGAACCTATATCGCTGACCGCGACCACTTCGGATGAAGATAAGTTAAAGATTAACCTGAAAATCGATCGTTTGGGGCGTGCAGATTGGGGAATGTCCGGCACCTTAGAGTGGAAATACGACATGAATGATGAATCTATGGTAGGTTAAATAAGAAAAATAATTTTCTCGCTATACCCCGGTTCTTTACTTCCCTCCAGGTTGAGGCCTTTGCGTATCGCAGCAATTCGGGCGATGAGAGTGACTACAAGCTGTTACCTTGGGCGATTCCCAAGCAGAAATTCTATGACTACCTCGATACCTACTACAAGGATGTGATCATCAAAAACCTGGGCCACTGCTCCAACCTTCCGAAGTTCGAGCCAAAATTTCAGCCCCCTTGGCCGCAGAATACCTATAAGTTCGACAAGTGTAAGATCGACGGTGACGGACTGCCGGATGTCGCACCTCCCGGATTTTACAAGATTGTATTTAGACAATTTGGTCCTGGCCAGCCCACATTTGGTTTTACGGCGATTTTTAAGTTGACAGCCAAAGTATTTTAGGGGGCCCATATTCAAAATCGAGAAGATCCAATAATTTTTTGTATTCGTTAATAAAATCAATGTTCAACAAAATTTCTTAATATTTGGCTTGAAAGTGTTCTTGCTTTAATTTGGGAAATCGGTGATTGCGTAATATGACTTTAAACTATTAAAAAGGGTAACAAAAAAATCATTGAAAACCATATATGTGGTTACTTAATACCAAAACCTTTAATCTTTGTGAGTATGATTTTCTACATTATTTTATATTTCCATGACGTTCAAGTGAACATGATATAACACAAATGTGAATCAAGTTTACATAGTCTGATAATCATTTCGTGCCACATTGAATTGCAGGTTATTTAAGAATATCTGGCTTTATAAAGCGAGACATGGCTTAGCCCAGTTTAATATGGTTTAAATGGCTTCCCACCGCTTTTCGTTCGTTTCAATTTTATTGGGTGTCCTGCTGATCGCTGAAAACAGAGCAGCGGTAAGTTCCTTATTTCCATACGGAATATTTTTTAATTACTTCTTGCAGCGGAAATGGGATTACGAACCTATATCGATCGACTGCAACACTTCGGATGACAGTTTAATAAATATAAATACCAAAATCGTTCGCATAAATCGCGGAGAATTTGGAATATCAGCCAAAGTCGAGTGGAATTACGATACGACAGACGAAACCATGGTAGGTACTAAGCATTGATTAAGTATATCCCTTATAAAAAACGTTTATCTCCAGGTCGAGGCCGTTGTCTACCGAAGCACTTCGGGAGATGAGAGTGACTACAAGGTGCTCCCGTTTTCCCTTCCAAAGCAAACCTTTTACGATTACCTCAATACCTACTATAAGGATGTGATAATTAAGAACTTTGGGGGCTGTTCCAATATTCCGCAGTTCGAGGACAAATTCGAACCGCCATGGCCCAAGAAGACTTATATTGCTGACAAGTGCGTTATTGATGGCGATGGGTTTCCAGAAATCTTACCTATCGGATTCTACAAGATTGTATTTAATTGCACCGGACCGAACCAGCCGTCATGGTCCTTCGTTGCTATCATCAAGCTAACAACCAAAATGTTTTAATATGTATCCACTGTTATAACCCTTAGTTGCACTATGACGAGGAATACATATGGGCCCTTTCTACTCATGGAAACAGCTCTTTTTTTATGCCTTCATATTTTAAAAATTTAAAACCTTTTAAATAAAATAATAGAAAATAAATTCTAGCTTTGCTGTGTTTGATCATATTATCTTCTACTCTGTGGTAGAGCACTATTTACTTGAAATTCGAATTCATTCTAATTACGTGACATGGTATAAGCTATTTTTATACCCTTGCAGAGGGTATAATAATTTCAGTCAGAAGTTTGCAACGCAATGAAGGAGACGTTTCCGACCCCATAAAGTATATATATTCTTGATCACCGTCCCAAGACGAGTCGATCTAGCCATGTCCGTCTGTCCGTCCGTTTCTACGCAAACTAGTCTCTCAGTTTTAAAGCTATCAGGCTGAAACTTTCCCAAAAGTCTTCTTTCTATTGCAGGTAGTATATAAGTCGGAACCAGCCGGATCGGACAACTATATCTTTTTAACATATACCTTTTAAAGCTTGGATATAACATCTTTAAATTAGTTCTGAATTTCGAATTGATACTTATTCGAAAATTAGTAGGAAAACATGAAATAAAAATTTTATCTTTGGTGTTTTTTAACATATAACCTTATAAGCTTGAAAATAATATATTTTAATTAGTTCTGAATTTCGAATTAAATTTTATTAAAATCGGACGACTATAACATAAAGCTGTCATAGGAACGATCGGATAATTGGTCGGAAATAATTTTAAACAAATTATAGCTTTGTGGCTTTTTGACATATTATCATATAAATATTGGGAATAAAAATTTTTATATTTTTAAGAATTTCGAATTCAATTTAATAAAATGATTGATTATTTTTAAAACTGCAAGGGTATACAAACTTCGGCTTGCCGAAGGTAACTTCCTTTCTTGTTTGAATTTGGAGATAGTACAAATGTAAATCAAGTTCGCCTAGCTGATAATAATGTCGTGCAAATATACAATAATTGGTTTATGTGGGCTTTATAAGGCGATGGATGATCGTGCTCTGTTTAATATGGTTCAAATGGTTTCCCTCCGCCACTTATTCGTTTCAATTTCGTTGGGTGTTCTGCTGGTAAATGAAATAAGAGCAGCGGTAAGTTCATTTTAATGTACATATATACCAAAATCATATTTTAAATATTGTATTTTTCAGCGGAAATGGGATTACGAACCCATATCGGTTGTTGGCATCTCTTCGAATGACAGTTTAGTGAGTTTCGATATCCAAATCATTCGCATAGGTCGCGGGGAATACGGAGTATCAGGCACAGCCGTGTGGAACTACGACACGACCGACGAAACCACGGTGGGTACTAAGTCATTAAGGATATCCTGTATTGAATCCAACAATCTTCTTTAGATGGAGGCCGTTGCCTACCGAAGCTCTACAGGAGCTGAGAGTGACTACAAGCTGCTCCCTTTTTCCGTTCCAAAGCAGTCCTTCAACGATTACATCAATAGCTACTATAAGGAAGTAATAATGAAGAATCTTGCCCACTGCTCCAATCTTCCGCAGTTCAAAGGCAAATTCCAACCGCCATGGCCAAAGAAGACTTATTGGGCTGAAAAATGTGTTTTTAAATGCGATGGGTTGCCGGATATCATACTACCCGGTCTCTATAAGGTTGTATTTAATTGCACCGGACCGAACCAGCCGTCATGGGACTTTATTGGTATTGTTAAACTAAGAAACAAAATGTTTTGAAATCAAAGTACATCTAATAAATAATTAATACGTTTGTCATTAATTTTTTTTAAATACACTACATTGTTTTTATCCATTTTAAAATGAAAAATAAAATAATTTACAAAATAAGTAAGTTGTTAATTATATAAAATAAATTCATTTTCGTCGTGTATAATTTTAGTTGCATGAAATAATTTCAGACGTTAGGGTATCTCAGCTTCGGTTAGCCAAAGTAAGCTTCCTTTAAAAATGATGGTTTTTGTATTAGTTCAAATTCGCATGAGCTTAAGAAGATCACAGCCTTGATATGAAAAAAATGAAGTTTACATTACATACAATGTCGTGCAACAATGCACTTTAATTATTAGTATAGGACGGTTATATAAAGCGACTCATGACCGTGCCCAGTTTAAAGTGGTCAAATGGTGGTCCTCCGCTACTCATTCGTTTTAATTTTGTTCGGTGTTCTGCTGATCAAGGGAATCAGGGCAGCGGTAAGTTTCTTGTTCACAAACACTCATAAAAATATTTATTAAAGTCGCTAGTAAAAAACAAAGGCCCTTGGTGTTAAATAGCATAAAGTGAAGAGAAAAAACAACATTTTTCACGATAAATTATTAGAAATTTATACCCCCGCACCATAAACCATAATGCTAGTCGATCTTCTTATATTTACATAATTATTTAAATGTTTATATATAAAAAAATTATTTTTTGCAGCGAAAATGGGATTACAATCCTATATCGATCGCAGGAGTCACGTCGAATAGCAGTTTAATAAGTTTCGATCTAAAAATCGTTCGCATATCTCGCGGAGAGTACGGAATATCAGGCACAGTCGAGTGGAACTACGATACGACAGACGAAACCATGGTACTATGCATTGATACAAAAATGTCCTGGATAAAAAACAAATTTTCTTCAGGTTGAGGCCATTGTCTACCGGAGCTATTCTGGAAGTGAGAGTGACTACAGTTTGCTTCCCTTTTCCATTCCCAAGCAAACCTTTTACGGTTACCTCAATACCTACTATAAGAACGTAATAATGAAGAACTTTGGACCTTGTATCAATGTTCCCCAGTTCGAGGACAAATTCATACCTCCATGGCCAAGGCGGACATATATCATTGACAAATGCGTGTTTAGTGGTGATGGATTACCAGAAATCGTATTGCCCGGATTTTACAAGATTGTTTTTAAATGCTTTGGACCGGAGCAGCCGTCGTGGGCATTTGTTGTTGTTCTTAAAATATGGAACAAATTTTTTTAAACTGAAAAATGTATTATGTTTTGGAAAATGAATAAATAACGGCCAGTTCTCAATATGAATTAATTAACCAACATAAAGCGTAGAAAAATATATTTAAAAATTACCAATATTTTTTTAATTATTATTGATAGCGAAATTTAGAACAGGCTTTCAACAGGCCTCTTCCTTATGCAGTTCCCCAGGAATCTCTTCATCCTTTAATGAACACCTATGTGTCGATGAAAAATGTTAAATGTAAAAATAAAACCAGAAAGTTCCGTTTCAATAAAACATTTCTTTCCTTCCCAAAAAAAAATCTACCAAAAAAATATTTTTTTATGTTTTTAAAGATAGGGGAATATTAATATGTTTTAATAAATGGGCATACATTTATTTGTTCTTTAAAATATACCTTAGAGAAAATCTAAGCAATTCGAGCTCAGGATCGACTAATTAGCAAACTTACAAAATATGATTACGACAAACCTATCAACTTCTACATACATGTTTCTGGCATGTGGCCTTGTTTAACTTGTTCGCCCAAAATCTAACATTGGCTTATAAATTATATATAATCCGCAGATGTAACAGTGCCATGCAAGCGGTTGGTTTTTGCTATATAAATTCGACCGCGGTTGAGGATCGTATTAGGTGTAATTTTGGCTAAATAATGTCGGGTGGCTCATTGCTGTTTCTTATCGGTGCGCTCCTGATGCATGGCTGTGTTGCAGCAGTATGTCGGGACTTCCAACTACATTTGCATCATCACCAGGCTTTCTAATTCCTCTCATCATATTACAGCGCAACTGGGATTACGAGCCCCTATCCTTCACATCCTATACCTCGGACGACAACCTTTTAAAGATTACCACCAAGGTTGATCGACTGGGACGCAGTGATTACGCGTTTTCAATGACGCTGAACTGGAACTATGATGTGGACGAGGACACCATGGTTAGTTACCAAGGCGGCACTTATTAATCCGGAGTAACCAATGCATTTTTACTCGACAGGTTGAAGCAGAAGTTTACCACTGCTCGTCAGGCGACGAAGAGGACTACAAAATAATGCCCTGGTCTTTGCCGCAACAGCCCTTCTTCGACTACCTCAACGGCTTCTACAAGGACGCGTTCATCAAGAATGTGGGACACTGCTCCAATATGGTCCAGTTCGAAGGTGATTTTGTACCTCCATGGCCCCGAAATGTCTATATACTGGACAAGTGCGTGGCCAATGGCGAGGGATTGCCAGATATCGCACCAGAGGGTTATTTCAAAATAGTTTATAAAATGTCAGGGCAGGTTGACTGGGGCTTTACTCTGATCGTTAAGGTGGAACACAAGGTTATTTAGTGTCCATACAAGTTCTTCCTAATATTTGTATATATTTTTTTATTAACTTTTACAACTAAAACTATCTAAAATAAAATTAGATTGATTTTTAAAACCTGATACTTTTTACATTTAATAAATGTTTATAGTTCATATATATATTATATTAATTTTAATATTCTCTTCTTTTAATTTAAAAACTTGTCTTGCTTATATTTCGATGATTATTAATATAACTACTACTTTTATTTTATAAATTTTTCTAGCTAATATTTTGATGATTATTAACATAAAATTAACATATAAATTTAAGATTTATCCTCTCGTTGTAATATAAACAAGACAAGAACAATTTATTGTAGTTTAGTTAATGAGAACAAGGAAAATCATGTTTGTAAGTGTGCTCTCTAAAATTGGTTGACGATCACATGTCGATCCGAAAATTCAGATAAGTTTGACAAGTTTAACCCTACTTTAAATTGCATTTATTGATGTGCGCAACAATGTTAAAAATGTAAACACCAAGATTTCGTGCCACAGATTTTTAATTTGTAATATAAATTTGATAGGAACGACTATATAAGCTAGACAGCTTTCATAAAATAAGCCAATTCTCCCAGAAATGTTTTCGATTAACGTTCCTTTGCTTTTGTGTGTGTATTTTTTTTGGACTCTCTACTATAAATGTGAAGGCAAAGTATGTTTTTAAAAAATTATTTTCTTAGTAAACTAAATATTAAGCCTTGCATCAGTTTTGAATATTGAACATAACATCTATTATGTTGTAAAAATTTGAATAGATTAAACTAGAGTTTATATTTGTCAGACCAATTGGGAGGCCACGCCCCTATCGATAGGAGGAACCACCACAAATCCGAGTGCCATGGACATGGATCTGCGACTTGAGCGCATTTCGAGGTCAGAGTTCGGCTTTTCGGGCACATTCTTTTGGAACATAGATATGGACGACAACGTGATGGTGAATAGTGAATTACCAAACTGATCTCTGCAAAATTGTGCAATTTATTTTGCAGGTCGAGATGCGCATTTTGAACAGCTACTCCGGTAACGAGGAGGACTACAAGCTGACGCCCTACTCCATTCAACCGCAGAAGTTCATCGACTACATCAACACCTTCTACAAGGACATGCTGCTGCCCAATCTGGGTAATTGCACCGATATGCCAAGGTACGACGATGGCTTCGTACCGCCCTGGCCCAAGGCGACCTTCAATTTCACCCGCTGCGGCCTCAACGGCAAGGGATTACCGGACATCCTGGCCGAGGGCTTCTACAGGGGCGAGGCCATCATCACCGCCCTGCCAACTGTTGCCGTAAACATCTCGGCCACTCTTCGGATCAAAACGAAAATGTTCTAAATTCCGAGCAATTAAATCGCACCATTCCTCCGCGTCTATTGCCAACTGTTTTTGCTTTTGGGCATTCCCAAGGTGTGAGCCGAATTCCGAATTCCAGCTGCGACGAGATCGTCATAAAGTCCGCCGGACTCACCGGCCAATAAATGAACCGGGCCAGGTAGAAATCGCTTTAAGCCAGCTGACGTCGCCCAGCCAGCCAGCCAGGCAGTTCGAGTGTGAAATTGGCAAGACATGTTTGGAAACTGTTGTGGCTGTGGAAAAAAGTGTTTGCGGTGGGGTGGTCGAGGGGGAACGCCAAGGCAAAATTGCACAAAGTGTCGCCTGCACAGAGAGAAATATATGCCATGTTTCACAAATTTAGTAAACGAATTGGATTGGAAAAGAAGTCACAGCAGCTTTACTTCATTCAACATTTACGAATGGGTTAGGTTAAGTGATGATCAAATACTAGAGCAATGTATTTAAAATCTCTTTAACCATCTTTAAAGCAAAAAAGTCTCTGTACATTTTTCTCGGTGCACTTTCCCCTCGTTGTGCCCCCTTGAAAATGCAATTCGAGTTGCATTTCAAGTGAAAACTCTGCACAGTTGCCTCGGCTAATTTATTGCAAATTGTTAAAAGCTACACGACGCTGCTGCTGGCTGTCAACTGATGACAGCAGCATGCGGCTCCTTCCCCCCTAAAAAAAACTCTCCTCTTTCTACCCTATGCTTGTGGCCGCTGCTGTGTTTTCCCCATTTTCTGGCTGCTCCCCTTGTTCGCGGCTTGGGGGAAAAATTCAGTTTAGAGTGAGCCACATTCGCATGGAAATCGTTGGCAATTTCACAGCAAAGCAATAAAGTCACAGATCTTTGAAGAGCTTAATTTAAAGTGTATGGCAGATTGAAGAGCTTTATCTATTTGGAGTTTATAAGCAAAAAAGTGCTTAATGGTCCCACTTTCCTTTTAAGGTTTTAGATACTTAGCATTTAATTGGGAGTTCGAATTTATTAGCTATACAAAAGTTTAACCTTTCCAATGCTAATTCAACCATTACTTTCATTAGCTAAGCCAATAAGCACCTATCTGCACATTAATAATGCGTTTTAATGCTTGACTTTTGTGTAAAGATTTTTATTTTGCATTACAAACGAGATGGCGATCTAACAACGTTTTAAAAGCCAATTAATATGCTGCAACGAATCGCGGCTCACCCCGATTAGCATACAGCAACGGCAACGGCAACCAATTTGCATTTAGCCACCATCCATCTAACTCACACACTCCCCATCGCCCCACAAACCCCTCAACCCCCCAAAAGTCCCATCAGTTCTCGGGGGTTTGAACATTTTGCGGCACTGACAATATCAAATTGTTATCTGGCATAAAATAATTACAACGCTTTAATGCAGACAAAATAGTTGTCGTCGACGGTTCGACGGTTGCAAGTTGCTGTGGCTTGCCGTTGATGTTGATGTTGTTGTTGATATCTTCGTGTTAGTTGGTTGTTGTTGGTTGTTGGTTGTTGCTGGTTGCCTGCTGCTTTGGCTGCCAAAGTTTAGCTGCCAATTTGAGTGCCAATAAAAGCGCGTGTGCGACAGCAAAGAGATTTCATTTTCAGCGGACAACGTTGCCATGGTTGGCTTTAGCTGCTGGTGCGCTAATTAACCAAAAACGCAGCCAATTAGTTGGACTAACACGGAAAAGTTTCAGTTCCATGGAAAACCCAAGGGGAGTGCCTGTTGCACAGAGAGAAAATGGGTCAATACCACTTTCTCTAGTTGGTACTATACATTTTTATTGTTAGATAAGCTGTCCGCTGAGGGAATTAATATCATATGAAAATTGTACGCTATAGGAACTAATTTGGAGAAGTCATGTGTTATAGTTGGTCATAAAATGGCATTGAAATATACAACTGATATAATAATAAAGGATCCTTATCCTAATGAAACTACGGTTATATTACTATCAATTGGTATACACAATGATTGAAATATTTTTTTCAAGTGTCATATACTCAATTGCTGGACTTGTTTTGGGATTTTGATTGCGCGATTTCACCAGATAATACTAGGGACACTAGTTCAGTGAGTCGACATTGTGAGCTAATTATTTCGATTGCCAGTGCGATTGTTTATAATTTAAATCGCTGTTGATTACTTGTAATGTTTTAAACAAGCTGGTGGTCTGTTCATACATATATAAATACCCTGAAATTACTCGCAAATATTCCCAAATAACCGGAATAATTATTTCAACCGTTTTTTTAATCATCTCTTTTATTATTATAGCTTTTCAACGAGCTCTCTTAAATAATAAAATCCAAAATGAAACACGTTTCGAATAATGAGTTGATTAAGATCTAATGCCTTTTATAAATGCTTTGATCTAATTCGGTTGGACTAGTCTATGTTTATGTGGAATTTTAAGCTGACTCCGATTATTACCATCATTTCCGTTGCCCTTCTCAAATCCTCCATCAATTTGCAATGCTCATTGATTGAAAATTTGCAAAATGAAATGCATTAGACTGCGGCAGGCAAAGGTTAAATTATGTCTGCATTCACAAAGATGCGGCTACAATAAACAAACAGAAAAGGGGCAAAAAGGGGGGATAGTCAGTCAGAATGCAAAGCTTGTTAAAATTCATGTAATGCATTAACAGAGAACAACAACCACAAATTACACACACACACAGGGGGCAGAGGGGGGCCAAAAGGGGGGCTGGATCTACTGAGTCAAAAGGCCGACGGGCTGCAATGAAAAGGCAATTAAAGCGCAGAGGCTGAGGAGGAGAGGTTCCCAGGGGGGTCGAAGCAGAGGAAGGGGATAATGCTGCTGCTGCTGTTGCCGTTGCAGCAATCAATTGCATGCTTCAATGGACAAATATACGAGCATAGACAAGTGGAGAGCCAGCTCAGATAGACATGGCCGATACGGACGCCAAAGCAAATGCGTTCGCTCAACTACAGTCGATCCTCCCTACTGAAAACTGCCAACAAATCTTACAATTTTTTTTAGAAAACAACAAGGAACCAAATATTAGAACTTTTTGAACAAATGTTGAAAAATTATTTTCGAACGTGAAAAAAAAAATTATTTTACATTTGTCCAGTAATTGAAAAATCTTTCTTTTCCTTAAAAAAAACCCCAAAAGTACCTTCCCAAATAAAAGTAACAAATAACTTTTCTCCTCGTTCTTTGATAAAATTGTTATATATAAGATTGTAATAGAGTAGGGTATTGAAGCTACTTAGGAAAACTCATAAAATGCACATAGGTTATGATGTAGTTATTGTAAGATGGGTCAAATATGCATTCCAAACACATTGTATTTTTATTTTATATATTTGGCACACGATTTTGTTAAAATTCCACTTTTTACATTAAGTGTTCATATCGATGCCCCACTGTATCTGCGTCTGTTCATCTGTGTGCTTGCAGCCACAACTGCTAGCGTGTGTATCTATGAGTTGTCCACGGCAGACACCCGTGGGACGGACGGAAAAGCGACTAGATGGACTCAACTAGATAAAAACCTTAGTTGGCTTGGTGCCCGGCCAAAATGAGGAATACAAGTGGGGCTGAAGAGTGGGGGCTCTGGGATGGGCTGGGTTGGGTTCGGCTGTTCGGTGTTCGAAGCTCGGAGCTCAGAGCTCCAACCGTCTGCATCTTCATTCGCCTCCTTCGACGGCGGCAGTCAAGTGGAACGGCACAAAAACTTGTTAACTTTTTTCGCTACAAAAGGTCCGGAGAGTGCCAAGTTGAGTCAATCAACTGGCAACCTGCTCCTGCTCCTGCTCCTGCCCCTTGCCACACCACTCTATCTGTGCTCACTTGCAGCAATTAATCAAATGGTGGACCCCGAACCGAACTCACAGCCTCTGGCTTTATTATTGCAATCAAGTCATTTACCTGCAAAACGCTTAATTATCACTTTTTGGGGCGGCAATTAGCAATTAGCAGACAAATTCTTCACATGCCACGCCCATCTCTACTCCTTTCGCTTCCTCAGGGGCTCTCGTCCAAAGCCATACTTCTCCCCATACAGAGGACTAATCCCGGCCAGCAGTTGGTGGGCCGACTCGTAGATGGTGTCGCAATTGGCCACCTCATCGGCCACATTATCGAAGTCATAGGCCACGATCCGATAGCCAGCCCGGCTGAGCTCCACACAATAGATGACCTGCTCCAGGGTGCGAATATTGATGTAGGCCACCCAGCGGCAGTGGGGCAGGAACTCGGCCACGATCAAGTGGTCCGCAAAGTCCTGGCACGAGTCCACCATCCTTTGGGCCTCGCGGAGGGCGTGGAAGTCGGTTTCGTCACTCTGGACGAGAGCCATTTTGGGTACTTTCTACATATATTGGAATTTGGAGCGTTAAACTAAGGATTTTGACAGACTAAGAAAAACAGTTTTTCGTATTTATAAATGTATATGCCTGAGTAATTGAAGTTATAAAACTGTTTTTATAGGATAATGAATTCTTAAAGCTCACAAGTCAACCAAATCCCTTTCCAAAACAAAACGCATACTCTGTACAACCTACTAAGCTGAAGGGTATTAAAAGTATCGAGTCCCCGATTTACCCTTCTCGTTTCCAAGACATATTCCGTATTCTGCATCCGCTTAAGTTCTCGTGCGGCTCCTCTGAAACGCTTCACCCCTTGCCGATCCCTTCCTACATATCTCCCTTGACTTCCTCTCCCCAGAAACCAGGCTCAAGTGCTCCGGGTCCTCGGGGTCTTAGTCTGCTGACGCTGCCTGCTGCCGTCGGAAGACAAAAAGGACAAAAGAAAAGAGTCTCTGGCCCAGACTCATGACAATCGAATAAGGAGCGAGGAGAGGGCACGGAAGACATATAGGGGATACGGGGTAGTAGCCTGACTTGGTGTGATTTGATCCACGCAAAAAAATGCATAGTTTGATATAGTTTTTCATATTTATTACATAGAGATACATCAAAAAACTAAGATGTTTAAGATTCTGAAGAAAGTTCTTTTAATCAGTTTCTTTTTTTAATTATTAGACTTAGAGTCACTACGATCAACTAGTTGTTTTTGATTCCAAAGTGACATCCCAGTATAATAAATGCGTTGTCTTGGCAAAACAAAAGTAGATAAGTTATGGATCCCTCAAATTGCAGCTTTATACTGATTTAAATTTTTACCAGTACACATCCACAATCCAAGGCAGCAGCATCATTCCCTTACTTTTTGCTGATGAAGTTGAACAATTTGAGATACGAGCTGGGAAGCAAGGTAAGCGAACAGAAAGAGACGATGGTCGCTGGGGCCAGGAGGGAAAAAAGAAAGAGACGGGTTCGCTGGCGGACGGAATGGACTTCAAGGGACGGACTGCGGACTGCGGATTGGGGACTGGGACTGAAAGACCGAGAGACCAAAGACTGTGGAACGTTCATTTAGTTGCCCATGGCCATGGCAGGCAAACCGTTTTCTGGCCCGGCTACCAGCCAAAGTTCCTGGGCTCCGCTCCATCTACTGCTTCCTCCTCACTTCTTCGACGTCCCCCCTCTCTCAAACAATCAAGATGCTAAAAATGAAAAACTTTTTGCGACACACACGCAAATTTTTCTTCAATTTTCCTTCTGTTACCGCCTAAATAGTTGATGAATTATGCGACAGCTGGGCGGGAAAAGTTGTCTTAAATTTCGTTTTCACACAGAGGAAAATAAATTGTTTAGTTTTTCGATTTCTGGGACAAAAGAAGAAGCTCTACAAATTTAAGAGCGAAAAAGCATTGGCTTTAAACAATTCGTGAAATAATAAAGGTAGGGGTTGCCGAGCTACATATATAGCTACATACATTTTAAAGAGGAAAACCAATGATATAGAATTCCCAAGGATTTTCGAGTATTATAAGGTTTTAAACAGAACTAGCATAAGAACTAATAATAAGAAGAGGTAGTTCTTATAAAGCACGTTCTTAAACAGAACATGATTAACCAGACATCTCAAAATATCGAATATTGGCGCATCTTGAAGTTAGGACCTTTTTTCCCTGTGTGCGCGAAAGTTCAGTTTCAATTTATTTTAATTGCGCTGACAGTTTACGATCTCCCCTCGGTTTCCAGCTCCCTCGCACGACTGCAATCAAAAGGAATAAATGAGTGAGCGGATGAGAAGGCGGCCGAGGACAATATAAGTGGATGCTTTGGAGGGGATGGCATGGCCATAATCCGACTTAACTCTTTCACCGATTCCCTGCCCTGCGGGGCCTTTCTGCCGCTCCCTGGCCCGCAACAATTGTCGGAGATTTATGAACGCCTCTTGCGCTTTAAATTGAATTCAATATTTTGCAAGCGAACTGCAACGGCAACGGCAACAACGGCAAATTGTAAACAACAAAGTTTTTTGTGTTCCGTTGACAGTTGCACTTTTTTTTATGGCGATTGCACATTTCATGGCTTTCTTTTTTCGCGCTGAAATGGAATTTTTCCTTTTACCTACACTATTTTCCTTCGCTTCGTTTTCAAGAGGTGTGAAAGGCGTGGAGTGGGTGTGCCGGCAATTGAGCTGTTTTCAGCTGTTTGCCGGGTTTCCTCAGTTACCCGATTTAAGTCAAAGGCACAGTGCTTACCTGCAAGGAGAAGGAAAAGGTGAATTCGGAATTAGAGGAAAATTAAAGAGACGGTTTAGGGTTGCTTAGAATACATTGGTTTACTGTTTTCAATAGACATAGCTTAGGATATTCAACAAATTAACAATATGATTTGTATGGAAAATCATTAGTATAGTTTCTCTGAATCCCTAGTGTCTGCCATCCCCTTTCTTGATGCTTCCAATTTGCGAATATCTGGGTAATTGTCGCTACTCCCTGCCCTATTATTACGAAAGCAGGTTGAGTTGCTGGCAGGTACGGCAAAAAATCCCTCGACTTAAGTCGAAAGGGTGTCGGTAAAGTTGGCTGACAAGATAAATTTGCTCTTTTTGCACCTTCACAGGAACTTTACATCGTTTGCTTCTACGTGAGTTACTTTTTAACTGCGTTTCTATTCGATTTATTCCTTTAGCCATGTGGTAAGTGACTTTTAGTTTTCTCTAGCGAAGCAGCCATATTATATAGGGCAAAATTAAAGACGGAACATCAAGGACTACAAAGTAACTTGGCAAAAGCAATACTGAGAATTGGAAATTTTAAAGTTTTGTTAAAGTATGTGAACTCAAAGTTTAAAGTGTACTTTTACGAAACGGACCGAAGAAAATTAACTTTACCAACGGCAACACCAACAACTTCCATTCACATACCACCAACATGGGAAACAGCATTTACAGTATCAGAAACAGCAGCAACACCAACAACAGATGCAACATAAACAACTGCAACGCCAACAACACTCGCAACACCATAAGGAAACAGACCAACAACAGCAGAGGAAAAAAGGAAAGCAACAACCACGGGCTCACAAGCAACACCGTGTGCAACCAGAGCAACATCAGCTGCAACAGCAACAACAGCCAACGCAAAAGCAGCAGCAACACAAGCAACACCAACAACAACAGCAACAACGCAAGATGCCCCACGTTGAAAATTCAAAATGTTTTCGTTTGAGTGAGCACAACAACTGCGGCAACAACAACAACTGCCGACACGGTGAGTTGGCCACGTTGTTTCCATGGTTGTTGTTGCCATTTTCGCCGCCAGGGCGCTACATTTTCTTGTTGTAGTTGTTGCTTCTTTTTTCGTATTTTTTTCGTTCACATACAATCTGTTGTTGTTGTTGTTGTTGTTGCTGCCTCTTCTGCGCCAGTCAATTCAATTTGAAGCCATTTAGCATCAATTTGCAGTAATTTGACGTATAAATTATGTCAAATTGCCGAGCAGCTTGTCATTGGGTGTATTTCGTTGTTGCTGCGCGCTGTTGTTGCCGTTGTTGTTGCTGTTCTCACTCCGTCAGTCGCTCGTTTTCGGTTCCTTTGTTGTTGCTTTTGCACCTTTTTCCCTCCCGATTTTGTTGCTGTTGTTATTGTGAGAGATTGCGCCCGCCAGGTAAAAATACAAAAAATACAAGGTGAAGGAGACACAAGAGGCGAGGCGAGGCGAGGCAAGGTGCGGAGCCGAGCAGAGCGGCATCATCATCAAGTCCCAGTTGCCAGTTAAACAACCGGCAACCCTTCGTCCTTCCCTCTAAAAACCATTGTGTGACTCGGTTTCACCCCGCCTCCTTTCAACCGCACTGAAAAATATATTCCTATGTGATATTTTAACAGAAGTGTACAGATTTCGTGTTGAAATCGCACAGTAAATTTGGGAATACTTAGAAGATGATGGTATTTTAACATAGACAAGACCCTTTTCTAGGTTTATAATAATATACTTATGTAAAAGGTAGCCATCCCATACCATACGTTTCCAGGTTTGATTTCATCTTTGATTAAAAAATCTATTAAAGAAATAGGTCCTCGATGTTAAAAACATTACCATACTGTATCCCGTATCGGAGCTCTGTCAAAAGTCAATTTAAATCTAACATGAAAGTAATTTTTTAATTTTAAAAATCAAAACAGACCCCTTCTTTTCCCTCAGTATACAGCTTATTCTCCCCTCTTTCTCTGCGGCACGTTCGGCAGTGTGTGAATTTTATTTTCGCTTGTCGACACAAAAGAATTTCACTTAATACCCAAACGAACGCACACACATGGAGGAATAAGGGTCCGGAGCAGAGGTTGAGCAGTAAAAGTGCCTCATAAAGCCGATATATAAACTAATGCCGGAACGCGGCGAGGGGCAGGCGAAGCGAGGGAATCAAGAGGGCTGAAAAGCAAGAGGGGCAACAATTTTTACGCTTTTGTGAATGTTAACATTCAAAGATATCATCGAAAAATTCACTGGAAACGCTTGTACAATAAAAACAAAAACTGATAAAAAAAGGGGCAGCAAGAAGCTGACGATGCAGAAGCGCCGAAGATCGCTTCGCCCTCTTGTTAAGGGGAACAAAAAGCAGAGGATTTTGTCGCCTCTTCCCTTGTGGATGAGTTGCTGTTGCCGTTCACGCGTCGTAAACTCGGTAGCAGTAGCAACACCAACAGATACAGGAGCCACAAAGACAATGCACAGGGGGAAACTTCCGCAAATATCGGGAGTACACTGATAAAAAGGGAAATAGAAACACAATGATGGGAGTGGCTCTCATGAAAGTGAGAATTATAATAGTCCTAGATCGTAAGCTATTTTAAACACCTCGTTCTGAGAATAGAATCAATACAAATAGCCAACGTTTTTATTAATCTCGCACAAAAAAACAATATTAAACAATATTTCTTAGAAAGCATCCTTTTTCTCGCCTACAGAGTCGTGGAACGGGGAACCTGTCATTATCAGGGACATAGATATGCACGTTTCTCTTTCTCCAGCATTTCATTTCCCCCCATCGCTTTTCCGCCGTACTGCAAGCCATTTGAAGAATTTCCATTTGCATTTTAATTAAGTGAATGGACAAATGACCCAAGGGGCCAAAAGCCAAGCGGGGGTGGTCAATGGTCGGGCAGAAAACTTTATTATCTGTACAAGCAATTATGCATATCATAAAACACTTTAAACATTAATGAGTGTCGGCAGAGTGACAGAGATGCAGATGGATCGAGAGAGAAAGGGAAAAGTCGAGTCATCTTCTGGCTGCCATGGTACTTGGCCTCTTAAGGCCAGAGACTCGTTTATATTTCATTCATCCTCCACTTGGCCACCTCAGCTTCCCAAGGGGCCGATGAACAACTGGGGTTTATGGAGGTAAAATATTAAGAGCTGTATAGAGTAATAAAACAAAGTGAAAAAGCCATCTTGCAGACCAAGAGTGTTAAATTAAGCTTATATTTCAAAGTAAACCTAATCGTCTAACCCGATCTAATATTTACTTTAAGTCTCCATTCGTGCATGTTTATACTAAATTCCCCAGTTTCTTTTGCTTCTACACAATGTTATTTCTTTTTAATGGAACTTTTCCAAGAAGAAGAAGATAAGCCAGATAAGCAAATGTTCAAAAGAGTTAACAATGCCGGTAGACAAGACAATGCAAATATTGATTTAAAACTGTTTAGCAAATTAAAATATGGCTATTTATTAAGTGTGCTTTCTTATTTGCTCTCACTCTTTCTATTGATTGAATCAAACAAGCATAAATCACTGGCCTGGCCCCACTGATTTGCATGTCTATCGTTTATCGTCTGCACTTCCATCTCTAAGTGGACAGGCAACAACAAGACGCGGGCAGAAAGAGACGCCCCCAAACGGATTCGGTTAGTTGGTTTATGGGCAAAGTCAGCGTGTTGCCACTTTATTGCCTGCTTTACATTTCTGTTAGTTTTCGGTCCGCACCCAGGGGCAAAAAACAGACTCGCACACAGGCGGCCAAGCAAGCAGTGTGTGTGTGTGTGTGTGTAGAGTCGTGTTATGCTTTGCGGCCAAATTAAAATTCGACTTAATCGTTTAAACATTTAAAAGGCAAACTAAAAGCCAGCAGGCGTCGCAAAGTTTCCCATTCCCCCCAGCTCCTTCCGCTCCAGCTAGCTCCACCGACCCCTTCCCCATCGCCTTCCCCCTCCACCGCTACCATTCGCATCCCCTTCTCCACCACCTTCCTTTTCACATTCCCAGCCCATCCCCTTCCTTTTGCTCTTCCTTTTGGCCTTTTTTTGCATGCGCAGCTCAACATGCGCCAAAAGTTGTAGCAGCCTGTTGCTATCTCGCTCGCACAGCCAGGCTTTAACGAACGAGCGCCACACAACAAACATGGCTGCCGCCGCTCGCTCTCTTTCTCTCGCTCCTGCGCTCCCTGTCGCTCTTCCGGAAACTCCATTCCGTGTGCAAAAGAGACGGCCTGAATGGAGATTTTTACTGGATAAATACACCCAGTGGAAAGAGAGAGGGGAAGTGCTCTTTTTGTGCAATTCAAAAATGTTAATTAAAATTAAATGCTTACTGGGGGAAGCGGTGGCAAATTAAATTCTGATTGATTCGTCACACAGGACTTCTGCCGAACCGGCGAAATATAAATACGGAATAAAAAGTTGCCTTGACAATCGCCACCCAGTTTCAATTACCAACGAATTATCTTAACTACCGCCCGGGGGTAATAAACCCAAATGGTCCGGAAAATAAATGTGTATATTAAAGCATAAAATAAATATATGTGCGAGCATTAGCTGCAGCAGCTAAATTATAAATCCGATTTATGGCCCATTATGGGGGTGCCAAAAAAACATAATATGTAAGCAAAAAGTAAGGCCCAAAAGGAAAAATTATTAAAACCCAAGCAGCTTGTCTACTAATTTCCATTTAATGCGTCTACTTTATTGCATTTAACTTTGTATTTTATTTGTTGAACATTTGTGTTTTCCAGTTGATCTTTGGGATGAGGTTAATTTGAATTTGTAAATCCCATTTATAAGCCACAACAGTTTAGTCTCTCTCAAAACAATGGGCAAAGTTAAAACAATAGGTTAATCGCTGAATGTCAGCAGCTTATAATTCTAATAATTTACATTTGGCCATATTCCTTTAATGAGCTTTGTATTATGGTGTGTTTATATGTAAACCGATAATTAAGATACTTTTTTTTGTGCAGCTTTTTTAGGCACGAGTTTCATTTTACTATCTTTAGTTAATGTACTTAATACTTTCGCTTGATTTACTGTACATATAATTTTAATAGCAGGGGCGTTGCTCTTTATATGATCCCTTTTCGATTAGGCATCATCCAAGCACAACTTAGTAATGCTAATTTAGTTGTTTTGGCCAAGATTGCTCCTAATGCCGCGCTGACATGCAATAAAAGATTTTGTTTTCCATTGTTTCTGCTCGTTTTTCCCCGTTTCCTAAAGTTGATTATTTTGGAAAGGTCTCCACCTCTGACAAAAGAGGGCAATGAAAAGAATTCGAGCTCGAGAGACCCCGGCCGAAATGCGAAGAACTCGGAGGCAGTGTTGTTGATAGCAATCAACATCAATTAAAGCAGCTGTCTGTCTTGTTGTTGGCCGTGTAATTATATTTGCTGCTGCGCGTTTTTGGCTTCATCATCATTATCATCATCAGCATGGTCATTACGGCTCTGTTACCCCTGCATTGTGCACCGCCAGCAACACGTTGTTGCTGCTGCTGCATCGCCTCCAAGTAGCAACTGTCCGTCCGTATCTCTGTCCGTATGTCTGTCCGTCTGTCAGTTCTGATGGCAACTGTTGATAATTATAATCCGCTTGTGGTTAAAATGGTGTTGCCTACCTTACTGGCGATAAGCGCGCATGAATAATTATGTTGCCGCTGTCTCCGAGTTGTTGCTGCCGCTAATGTTGCTGCTGCTGGGGCTGCTGCTGCTGCTGGGGCTGCTGCTCGCTGCAATGTCGCCTGCGCGACAACTCATGAATAATTAATGCACTGCCGCGACTCCCGGCGACTGGTTGAAATGTTGCTGCTGCTGCTACGGCAGCAACTTGTCTTGGTATCTTTTCAATTACAGCAGGAAATCGTGAATTACTCTGGACCAGAGCTCTGGGGTTGTCCATAAAAGAGCCAATGCTGTTCTCATTGTTGATTAAACTTGACAGTCGCTTATTGTTGCCGAGCAAATATTTATTAAATACACCGCGCAAATCTCCTCAGAGGGTGCCGACAACAATTAACACTTGAATGGCAGCAGCGGCAGAAGCGGCAGTAACGCAACTATTATCAACTCAATTTGAATAAATTCGCTCGTGACACAAAAGTAAAGAAGGGGAAAACGCTGAAATTCCCACCTTAAATTAAATAAGCAATAAGTTTGTCTCGCAAAAAATGAGAAGGAAAAAAAAAAACACAGAAAAAAGGTTCGGGGCGGTCGCACAATTGGCACTTGAAAGGCATCAAGATACAATGGCAATAACTGCAGCAGCAACATCAGCAGGGGGACAGCGGCAAACGAGCTGAACAAGTATTGCCGCTGTGCCGAGAAGCAGCAGCAACAGCAACGACAGCAGCAGCAGCAACAGCAGCGACGGCAGCAACATCAGCAGATAAAAGGCAGACAAAAGGCACGAGATGTGAGAGACGTCTAGGGTTGCGCTGTTGCGCCGCTGCCCCTGCTGCATGGGAATTGAATTCCATTCAAAAGACGGCAGCAGGCTGTTTGTCATACTTGCAACAGCAGCAACAACAGCAGCAACAGCAACACAGGCAGCCACATTGCCAAGAAGCAGAACCCAGTGAAATGGTTTACATGCATTTCTCTGCCTCTCTGCCAGCAGGCGTGTTGAGGTGTGTTGAGATAGCATCTTGCATAAAATTACTGCCAGTGGTAGGAGCAACATCAGCATCTCCACCACCAGCAGCAGCAGCAGCAGCAACAGCAGCAGGAGCAACACAAGCAACAGCAGCAGCCACCAGCGACGTGGTTGCCTGATGCTATGCCACTGATAGCCTCGAAATTGTTGGCAGTTGCAATTTGCTGTTTGGAATTTTAAGCGAGCCAACAATGAAGTTCAAACCGAAGCGAGGGAAACAAAATCAAAAAAGCGAACCGAAAGATAAAAACCCAGAGAACCCAAAGGAAGAAGGCCAGAGGAGTCCGACAGCAACATCATTCTCATGCTCATCATCAGCAGCAGCAGCGGCAAAAACTTTAACCCGTCTCTGTTTTCGATTTCTGATTGCCTTTAAAAAGATTCGATTTTCGGAACAAAGGAAGTCCAGATTGGATTGGGTTTAGTCATAGTTTTCGGGGCGGAACATGGCATGTTTGCATAATGCTGATAACTTTATGGGAAGGTTATCAAAGGAAGCCGTAACTCTTATACGCAAATATTTTATTTTTATGACTCTTGGTCTCAAAAAATTAGCTTTAGTTAATTTTACACATTTTAAGTGAAATATTTTAAGATCTATCAAATATATATGTCATCATTTTAAGTTTTATCATATATATATATATCATTATTTCAAGATGTATCATTAATTTTGTGTAATTATTTTTTAAATGTATATTTGCTATGGTTTCAGCCCACAATTTTATAAGTTAGGATCATAAGTTGGTCTTTAAAAACCGACTTGATAACTGGGCTGGATGTGGGTTAACTTTCTGCCCCTGTCTCTGAATTCAAAGTTGGAGACTGCGCTAAATTCGAGACCTGCGATTGCAATAAAAGTCAGCAGGCAGGCACTGATGTGGTGCTGCTGGGCAGCACATCCACATCCACATCCACATCCAGCTCCTGCTCGAGAGCTCCTGCCTCTGCTCCTTCCCCATTTGAATTTCATTTCAGTGGAGCCCCTTTCGTTTTTATTTATTTTTTATTTTTCAGCTCGCCTCCATTCAATTTCTGGCGTTGCCTTGCCGCCATCCGAGCTTTTGCATAAGCCCGTAGTTCATTTGGGGGAAAGAAAACAAAACAAAGCCAAATAAAACCAAACAAACCAGAGGCGAGGAACGAAAATCGAAATAAGATATAGTCGGGCAGCGGCAGGCAGCAGCAGCCAGCACGATTTATGTTAATCAGACAAGAAGGCAGGGGCTTTTCTGGGGGCAGGAAGGGGATTCAGCGCCAGCCAGTTGCATTCAATCATCTTTTATCTGGCTGGCATCGTCGGGGCTCGGTGGGGATTTCTGTTTTCTTTTCGGCATTATGTATCGCTTAGTTGCATTTGGCGCACTTTCGGATATTTCCCTCTTTCTCCCATCGCCAGCCAGAGTCAAAGTTTGATTCGTGTTTTCGTATTTTGCCGCTGCGAGGGACTTCAATTTGATTCGCCGCCATCGATTTGATTTCAATTTGCCAAATGCCCATGCTATTTATCTCAATGACTCACTCGTTGTCCCTTCTTTTTTGCGATTTGCTCAGCCAAGGTGAAAGTCGCATTCAATGGAAGTTAAAATCCAGTAAAAGGCTGAGGAAAATCCAATCAACCTTCTGAAATAAATTCTATTTCTTGCTATGTGCAAGACATCATTAATATCCACCCGTTTTCACATTTGAATTCCAATCACCACAAGGACAATAATTATACATAATAAATTATCAGAAAACTTACACACAAATAGTGGTCACAGTCAGAGTAATTAAATACCAACCTGCAATGAGAACAATGATAATTTCCAATTAGTTACAATTGCAATTAAATAGGAAGGCTCACATTATAAATGTATTTCATCAGAAAACAAATCAATGGTTTGCGTTTAATTTTCAATTAAAAGCCATCAAAATGACGCACACACAATGAACCAGAAATGCAAATGGCAAAATCAAAAATGTATAGATTGAGATGCTGTTGGAAGCGAATAAATGGAAAGATGAAAAATATCTGACGGCTGGCAAAATTCGGCCTGAAATTCATTTAGCAAGTTGAATTTTAAGTGGCTCACAGCAGCACTCTTCTACTCCCAGCACATTTATTTTTTGTTTAGTTTGGGATGCTTTGGTTTCCCCTTAAATAATTCACAAACATTTTCGGGCAAAAGCTCGCAAAAAACATTTTTATATTTTTTCCTGTTGGTTTGCAGTTCATAGCAGGAAAATAGAGAAGGCAAGAACGAATGCGAGTAAACTGAAAAAGAGTCTATTAGGGTGTGTCAGCAATAAGCATTGTTTTATATTTCTGATCTTGTATTAAATATAAATTATTCCTTATTCAATTTAATTTTTCCTTTTTACATTAAAGTTTGCTGAATTACAACCGTAGAATTTTTGATTACGCTTTTTTTTGCACGTTGGTCACGCTGTGGTCAAAGGCAGTGTGACCATAATGTCGAAATCAAGGCCAAAATTAGGGTAACGTACATTTTACATTTCCAGCAGGTTCAATCCTCTGGATCACCCTAACCAAGTGGATAACATGCGAATGACTCGCTGACTGAATGGCTGAAATGCTAAAATGACTAAAAGCCAGTCCGACTGTCCGACTTGTTCTGCTGCTCCTCTTCTTTTTCCCCATGCAGTGCAGCAACAAGAAAAAAAAAAGTGAAAAATACAGAAGAGGAAGGAGATATATAGTAGTTGTGCCATTTTTGCGCTTTTCATGCACTTTTTGCGCCGGATGTGCAGCGCGGGGGAAAAATGCCGAAAAAGAGAGCACATAGCAGAAGAAAATTGTAATTTCAACAAAGCAACGAAGAAAATGGCACAAAAAGAACGTTGGCCACTCCCACACGCCCACCTCACTATTTTACAAATTTTTTATACACACATATAGTTTTCTTTTTTATTTTTTTCCCCCTGTTGAACTAAAAACTTTTCGCCCAGCGCCATCGTTTGCGTGGGCGTTGTAAATGCGTTTTTGATGCTGTATTTTGGGTGGGCGGTTGGTAGCATTTTGCATTTTATTTTTTGCCACTGGCACTTGGCAAGTTAAAGCATTAAGCTGATGCCAATTATGCATTGTTTGCCCGGCTCCATTCCCCCAGTTGCGTTTGCGTTTACAGTTTTCAGGAGCGATCGTTGTTAACCCTCTCCTCGTCGGTTGGCCTGCTATCGCTGTTGGGCAAAATTGAAACAACTTTTGCAATTACTTTCCGTAAACAAAACAAATGTGCTCGAGTCACGCAATCGCCTCTGTCTGTCCCCAAAACAATAATTACCCGAGCATTGTTCATGCATACATTCATATAATGGTAATGACAATAACGAGGTTGAGCGCTTTTACCGGGTCTGAGGGGTACGAGAGGTATGAGAGGCACGGCTAGAGTGGTAGAGTGGTGGCAGGGTAGCGACGGCGGGATGACAGGTGAAGGAGGGCAAAGTGGCTCGTCTTGAACAAGTTGTTAAATTGTTATTTTAGCGCTTTGCGTTCCCTTCCTCACTTTCTGGCCGGCGAGTGATTAACAGTGCCCAGGTACGTACAGTGAACGCCCACAAGTAAAGAACCCTAATTGAAGTGTTTTTCACCCTTCAATCATGCCGAGCGGTAAGCGTTCAACAAAAGGGGATATGCAAATTGCAAAAATCCAAATTCAAACAGTTACCGCCAAAATAATAGCACCGAACATGCAAGCTAATGATTGAATAAATGTGTATCCACTGCTATTAATTCATGGCAATTTAATAGGTAACTTTTTGATGGGTAAACTAAATGTTGCTTAAATCACTCAAGCTCGAGCTAAGTAGTTGTTTTTCGCCGTGCTACTTAAAATATCGACCTCTATCGGGCATACATATGCACAGCAAATTGCGTATACCATTCACCCCAAAAGTAGCAATCCCCTTTATCATTTGCATACCATATATTCAGAGTCTGAATTTCAGAGCACATTCGGAGAGGAGACCGAGTGGTTGGTATGCAACAATTTTATTATTACGTTTATTTGGCTTGCATGTGCATACACAAGCAGTTTTCCACAGGACATGCGGCAGGATTGCAATTTCCATTGTCGGTTGCTGTTGTGAATGGCTCGTAAATCCAAACAGCAACCGAGATACTCACGCATGCATGTTGCCTGCGGCAATTCTATTAGATTTCAAACACACTACCGACCAGCACAATTGCGTCCCTTTCTCCATTTAATTACGCCCTGCAATTGACATGGAATTGTTTCAACTGGCCGAAATTGGAGACAGCAAAACACCTTCATTGTTGTATCTGCTATCTGGATTTGTACGATACCACCTACTACTACTGCACATTGCCTCGACCCCGTTTTGTCCACAATTCACCCACTCGATAATTCAATTATGCATGCCATTTAACGTGTCAGGCTGGGTATTCCTGTGCGGAGGGGTTTTCAGGGGGCTTTGATGGGGGATGAAGTCAACTAATTTCAATTTTCCATAAAGCGAACATTGTTCCAGGCCAAACCGCACCCAATCTAATCAATTTTGCATATACTGCACAAATTATATTTGTGTTTTGTCCACTCCATTTTGCAATTCAAATATTATTCTCGATCCGAGTGGAGTGTGCGTGCTATGTGGTTTTCGCTCCTTCCTGCAGATTACAACTCCCAGTCACGTATCGTGAAGTACGAGAATTCCGAAACCAAATTGAGAATGCCTTTTTATGGAAAATTCTTGGCGCTATTTCCAGCTCTGCAGGAGAGCCAGTTGTGTGTGAGAGATGCCCTGATTTGGATGGAATAGTTTTATTCAACTGGTTTTCACCCATCCCCGTTGAGAGGTTAGCCAAAAAAATAACAAGAATGTTGATTCTATGGTTCCCATGTTTAGAGATTAAAAAAGTGATTTGAAAATAAATGAATTTTGTTTAATTTAAATCTATTTTGATTTTTTTGTTTTATTTTGTATTGTTTTTTTTCTTTATTTTTTGTATTATTTTGTTTCAAATTTAGCTTTTACTGAATTACCATATTTATTATTTGTATAAGCACAAAAACTGCAGTCGTTTCCCATTTACCTTTGCTGCATTCACAAACAAATTTGTTCACTAAGAATTTTTTTACTCATTTTAAGCCCCAGAAATTGTTCATCGGAATTAACGAAAAAATCACTTAGCTGTCAATGTTCCAATTAACATATTTCCCCGCTCGTTTATTTAGCCAACATTTGCATTTCATTGTCAGCCGCCCACGCCTTAAACAGAAACAGAAACAGAAACAAACAAATAAAATGCCTTCACACACTTTCGAGTTCAATGTCTCTTGCCCAAAACCGCGATAAATTAAAGCAAAGTCAGCGAGCGGAGGCTGATGGGTGGAAAAAAGGCGAAAAATAAAACGATTCTGTCATTTTTGAATGAAGTCTAAATTTAAATTAATGCTCGCACAATTTACAATTTCTTTGCCCCGGCTTGTATGTAGATCACGTGGCTGGGAGTCTTAAATTAATTAGTTGTGTGGGGGCCCCACCAAATTGGTAGTGTAGTATTGCGAAACCAATAAATAATGTAAATTAATTAGAGTGGAATTTTATTTTGCACACACATAGATCAACAATGGTATAGGACCAGCGGACCACCGCAATTTGCGCCCAGCGCCCGGTAATTTAATTGAAAATGGCAGCCCCCGGGCGGCCCAGACAAAGGCCGATAATACCCGTAGTACAGTATCTGTATCTGAAATCCGCCGGGCGGATCAAGTTGTTTTTGCTGCTGTTCGCGAATGGCACTTGGCACGTTCCGTGCCAGCGAAAAAAGCTGAAAAAATTCTCATAATAATTAAACGAAAAACGCGTTGATTGCATGCAATTTGCATTTTACGACTGGCGACGACGTGGGCAAACATGGCAATGAATGGGCAGACACAGGGGCCCAAGCTCTTCGTTTGGCGGGATATCAGATATGAAAAAGGCATCTACAAACCCGGGGGCCAGAGGTGTGTGCGTGATTGCACACCATACGTGACTGGTTTACCTGGCACTTATGCTTCTCGGGTTTGACACTGGCCAAGTATCTTGAAACGTTGCCCAACTCATCGCTGGATATTTGGTTGGGTAATTAGGCTGATGTAAATGATTAAAGTATAACTTGTGCAATATGCGATCAGTGTTGCATAGGTTATTTTCAGCATATAAAAGTGTTGGAAAACGTATTTCAATATAATTTATACCTATATTTACGGTAATTTCCTTGCTTCTTTACCAATTGCTTTTCTAATATTCGTACCAAAAGGTCAGTGTTGCAAAAGGTATTTCAATAATAATTTAAATTATTTCAGTTATCTTTTGTTTTCTATATGATAATATCCCCACTTTTTTAGTAAAGAATTTTAAGTGTTTTTTTGTCATTGTTCGTGAGTCACGCGACCATCGCTAGGAGGTTTTCCCCATCTTGGTGGGGTACTTGTTAGGGCAGGTCCGAAAGCCCCATACCAGAGCAGCCGGCTGTAATTGAAACTCAATAAGCCAGACCCTATTATTATCGTGTTGGGGACTACACACCTCAGTCCAGTGATAGACAGCCCCTTTTTTTTAATTAACCCACTACAGCCCCCGGCATTAGATTGACAAATGATTCTGCTAGATTAGGCTAATGAGAAATGGCACATTGTTCGATACTGGCAGATCAAAAATAAGGCAGATAAATAAATATGTATTTCTCTGGGAATATTCCACTTTTCATTCAGAATTTCAATGCTATCATTCATTTATTATTGAAATCCGGTGAGCAAAAATAAACTGTGCCTGCTTCCGTTTCTGATTCTGATTTCGTTTTGCTTCACAATTTATTCCGTTCTTGTCGTTGTTTTGTTTATAATAAATAAATAATCGAATGGAAACTCTCGCAATTTTCATTTGCTGTGCTGTGCTGCAAAACGAGAATGAAAACAAATAGCAGCTGCTGGTGGGAAAAGCGCTTTTCAATCGACACTTCCCGCTGGGAAGATCAAAAGAGGTTTTTTGGGGCGGAAAATCCGCACTCGACCTTAATAGTATAATCCTTCGATATAATAACGTAAACGCTCCAAAGATTTACTGGCATTAATGTGCCATCAAGAGTCAAACATTCAAAAGGAAAAATTGCGAATGGATAAATATATCCGCATATATATTTCGGGGAAAACCTGTCAGGATTTGAGCACATCTCTTTGGGATCTTTGCCAATTTCCCACCGGGGAACGAGAGATTTACGGGCTGAGGAAGGGGGCTGCGAATTTTTGGCAAGCCTTCTCAAACTTGATGATGATGTGTAATTATCGTTTGTCGCCTGATAGAGTACAAAACCTATTTCGCGACATTCTTGTACAATTATTACAAGAGTTCATTCACGGCAGGGGCGTAATTTTATTTATCTGCTGTTAATTAATGTCAAGCATTTCAATAACCACAATCCACAAAGGAAAAGTGCACAATTGAAATTTATGAATGCCCCTGGGCGGCGTTTTCCCTCTGTTTCTGTTCGCTTTTTTTGTGTTATTTTTTTTCTGTACGCTGTTAATTTTCATGTGGCTGTTCGCGAGCTGTTTCATGCTTCACGGTGCATGAAATGCAACAGCAACCGAAACAACAACAGCTACAACAATAATTTGTTAAATGAAATGCCAGTTGTTGTAAATCATCAATGCAAATGCTGTTTGAACAATAGGCGCCAATGTCGGAAATTTCCCGAGTTTACTGATTTCCCATTTGATGTTTTCTGTTTTTCTTTTTTTTTTGCTAGCTTGCTTATTCAAATGAGCATGGGTGTGTGTTTTCCAGCGCCGTGTGTGTATCACCTCAATTTGTGGGCGGAATGGCACGCCCCATGGTCCTGCCTGCGGTCTCTGGCCATTGCGTGCCGAAGTTTCCACCTTATGCGTTGGGCAAGTACTCACCGCAAAATAAAAACCAGGGGAGTACATTTCCAAAAAGGATTATCGTAGTGCAATTAAATTTTATCTTAAACCCATTAAAATATTACTGCTTAAAAATATTTACTCTCAATCCCTATTTCATTAATACTATTTCATTGGTATTTAAATTTAACAACATTAAGCTTATTAAGAAATTGCTTTCACACTTCGTAAACAATATTTATTATATGATAATCTCACTACTTTTTTACTACGTTAATCCGAAAGAAACCTATTATATTAATACTATTTCAATTGTAGCTGTATTTAAAAACAACTTTTATATTAATTGCATTTATTAAATGAATAAATATGCGTTGCATAGGGAAAATTCGATTTCAATAAGTTTACAAGTAGAATTAACTTTTTACAGGGCTTTAGCCTTATATTTTTTTCGGACACACAATATGTAAAACCATTTTAATAAATAATTCCAATGCCAAAAAAAATCTCCATGAAATCGACAGGGTAAAAAACTGCTCATAATGGTCAGCATGTTTGCATTGTGTGCAATTAACGTTGCAGAACCAAGAGCTGCAAAAACAAAATGCAAAAATCAACCAACAAATCAAATTTGCACGAAAACAATAATCAATGCCGAATGGTAGGAAGTGGGGAAGGGTTTACACGTATGTGTTTATACGGTCCTCTCATATCGAAGCAATGCAGTTTGCTCGATTAAATTTTAAGTGCCGTGTCATTAAAATCGCGTGCGAGGTTTGCTCGAGCTGTTCACTTTTGAAAAACGTGGCGAATCGTTGGGGTTTGGGTGTTTCTGGGAAGGCGTGTTTGGCAGGCGATTTGCAAAAGCAGAGGAAAAAATATAAAACGATGGCAAAAAAAGCATGGCCAAAACAACAGAAACAAGCTGCCAATTGAAGGAATGGGGGGAAAACAGCTAATGCGGCGCAGTACTTTTGGCTAAAAGCTGAAAAATTAATGACCACCGTTTATGCGATTCTCTATGGCAATTAAATCTTATTAAATATGTGTGTATTCAGTACTAGAATAAGGCAAATTTATCTTAATTTTTCATCAAGAATAAGAAATGCTTAAAGTTTCATTTCTATATTAGAGAGTCTGGAATTTGAGTTTGTGATATTATTTTTAAACCAATTTATGACTTTGAAAAGTATTAAATAAATGTTTCAATAGTTTATTTTCTATTTCGCATTCTTTACACCAATTCTCTTAGTTACAACTTAAGAAGTAAAGCTCTTTCTTTATAAACAGCTTCAATGTTTCTTTTCCATTACTACAATCATTGTCTTACACCTTCTTTATCCCCTTTCCAACACTGTTATTTGTGGAATTGATTTTCTCCGCTTTCCCTGTAGTTTAATCAGTTCCCTTAACCCTTAATCGCATTCCAATTTACTGGGTTCAAGTTCAAGTTAATTTCACCTAGGTTGCGCAGGTCTGTCTATCATTAGCTGGTTAATACGGGTTGCTACGTTCACACCCTCATCTCGCCATTATCGTTATCATCCCCACCATCGTGATCATTATCAACGTCATCATTACCATATGTCAATTAGTTTGCAAAGAAAATGGGGGAAAATGGAAAGGCGGTGGAGGAAATGATTTCAGTTGTGTCATTAGGACCAAAAAAAAAGGAAAAGAAATGAGCAAAGAGGCCAACTAATTAAAGCAACAACAGCGGGTGTATTATATGTGTATGCAAAAGTACTAAAAGCAAGGAAAAAAGGGAGCAAATTAATTGAGTTGGAAAGCAGGGAAAATGCGCCCCCATCCAACCCCTCGCAAACACACAAAATGAAACATTGGGCGTGGCGCTTAAATTAATGATGACCTGACCCCAAGCCGTACCCTTTACGCCGCCGCCCACATTGAAATTGAATTTAAAATTGTTTATTGTTAATTTGCAATATGCACACACACTCACTCGGGTGCCCAATTAAAGCTGGCTAAGAGTGAGCACCCATTAAAGCTGATTTGCCGCTCGACTTGGCTCACAGGGAAACTCGTTTTACTCGCGCATTTCGCATTTTATCAGGCATTACGTATACGAACCGTGTGCCGCCGACAAAGGGGGAGGTGCGTGGAGTGGCAAACCACAGGCAGGGCACATCCTGTGCGCTCTGCTCCAGGACATATACACAGAGAATCCTTGTTTTTTCCCCCGCTTTTTTCTGCCTCTCTGCCCTGCTCGTACACGGCATATCCGTTTGGAAAGGAGGAAAAGGCAGCTGGAATTTACAATGGCTGTCCCTGGCGAACACACTCGCACACACACATGGCGCACAAATATAAAATATCCTGCCAGCTTGTGTGTCGCTTCCTGTGTGAGGACACGAACCCCAAACCCTAGCCCAAACTAAAACCGAACCGAAACCCAACCCTCTGGCCGGGGAAAATCCCACCCTGACGTTTATTTTGTCGCAGTGACAACAACAACAGCAAAGGGGCATTTGCTGCTGGCTTTATTATTGTTTTTGTTGCTCCTGTTTTGTCCACAGGCTAAAGGGGAGAAGAGGGGACCGAAAAAGGGGGCGCAACGTGGCAGGGGGTGGCTTTTGTTTAGGTGGGCGTGAGGCGTGCTTTTCCCAGTTTTCCCTTCACTTTTCGATTTGTGGACATTGCCGCTGCCCTGACATATGACAAATTTTTTCGGCCCGATTGTTAGCAGCCCTAGGAGAAAGGTATTTAAGCGGAAACTTTAAGTTCTGTTAGAAAAAATGGAGAATTCTCATCTGAGTTGAAAATGTTCTTAAAAATGGTACGACATAACAATGTATCTATTTAGCATTTATCTTCTCACCATTTTGTTGTGATTTTGAGAACATTGATACCAATTCGATTTCTAAGAGCAAATGTTCTCAAATCAAGAACAATTCAAGACCTTTGAAAAAAAAGCAAACAGTTTTAAAATGGAAACAAATATTTTTTTGACTGTAAAGCGAAAACATTGTAATTAAATAAAAAGAAAACACACTTTATCTTCTTTATTTCCCCTTATGACCATCATCCGTATTTGCCGAGCCACAATAATATCTCCATTAAACGACAACTTCAAAGCTATGATTTAACTTTAGCACAGAGAAAATATGAAACACATATAATATTTTCGAAGCACGTGGTATGAGGGCACGCGTGAACGCACAAAATGAAACGTGACGAGTGCCGACAATTGCGCTTAACCCCCCCACTTGAGCCACCCTCTATAGAGGAAACCTCTAGCACTCCACGATAAAAACCAAGGCACGTGCCCAACTTCCGCGAGCCCGAAACAAATGTTATTTTTATTGTTATTTCAGTTATAACTTACTTTCCATCACCCCCCGTTTAACCCTTTTCTGTGGTTTTCCATCACCCATATAGATCCGAAAACCAAACAACCCCGACGGCGAGGAAATTCAGAACATACATATGCTGTGGCGGCATACATACTCGCATATCCATTGCATGTTGAACTCAAATTAGCTGAAAGCCATTTCCAGGGGGTTAAGAACGAGGGTAAATGGAACTCGGCATAGGGCGAGACGGCATGGGACATTTCCCAAACCCAATATTTGATACTTGAGTTTAGTTTATTTATTTTTCTCACCCTACACACGCCCCTTTGACTTCTAATAGATTAAATTGCCAACTGTGCGCAAAAGTTTGCTACTTTTTTTCGTCAGGTCTACGTAATTCGGTATTAGCATTTTGTTAATTAAAAGCAAACTGAACTAAGCTGAATAATTCAACAGAGGGAGAGAGGCGGCTGGAGATAAAGGCACAGCGGCAGATACAGATACACATACGCCTGTCTGGCTGTCTCAACAGGGATTTCCAGCGGGAGAGGACCGGAGATAGATGGGGGTTTTATGCAAAAGTCCTCAGGATAATGCGTACAAATCCTTTGTCTCTGCATGGGTTGGGTGTGTGATAATGCTGGCACACAAGCACTCGACAAAAAGCGCTAGGAAGTGTTACTTTCCCAGTCTCCACAACTCTAACATTTCACTAAAAACCCTTTTGTTGGGTTCTTTTCTTATTTTTTTTAATTGTTCATTGAAAATACATTGTTAGGAATCACTAAAAATATTATTTTTGCTTCTAGAGACTCTTGCGCAGCGTAAGATTACTTCATCTTTGCATCTTTCTCGCACTCCCACTACCAGAGTAATAAGTATCTGTTAGTCGAAACTCGTGGAAAAAAAAAGTTTCCTCAATTTTTTATAGTTTCTACTTAAAATGTAGATAGAATGGTTATGCAAAGATAAACAACTTTGGCTTGTTGCCGTTTGTCTGGTTGCCCAGGCTCCTGCAAATACGAAACTGTCGTGCATATGAATACATTTTCCACTCCTTTCCCTTTTTCATGTTCAGCTGGCTGCAAGCAACACACTCACATGCTGTGACAAAGTATTCTAGTCAAAGTTTTGCAAGTTTTCGCGTCCTCTCCTCCGCGGTTCCTCCTCTGGCGTTGGGCCATAATGAAGGTCTGGTGGCGGAGTTGTTTCCCCGGCAACGCTCATCAGCAGCTTGGGAAACAGCGTTGCCTTTTACTTTGGCCACTGCCAATGCGAATGCCACTTTCGAATCAGTTGACGCCCACAAGCGAAACTTTTGCCGCTGCAGCCACGATTAAATATATGTAAATCAAGCAGCAGGAACAGCAACAACTTGTGAAAATCAAATTAAGCAGCAAGATCTCGGGGTGGAAAACGAAGTTCTTCCTCTGCTGCTGCTGCTGCTGCTGCTGCTGGTGCTGCTGCCAAGGAGCCAAGTGGGAAAAAGTGGGAAAAGTGTGGGCGACAACAGGCACACACTGCGACAAATGCGGACAGAGTCAACAATGTCACTCCAGTCGTTTTGGGCTGTGTGCCAACGTTTGGATAACTCGAAGGGAAATTGCAAAGCGAAGAAGGAATTCCCCGTCACTTCCCCGGCACCCACCCTGTGGGAAAAGCGGCGAAAAAGGGCAACTGTAAAACACTGGAGGGAAAATGGCAGAAATTTTCCTGCATCCATGGAAAACCATTCCACAAGACTGCATTCACCGCCCAGGCCGCCCACTCTCTGCACTGATTTCGCTCGAAAGGCTTAAGGGAAAAGGGTTCAAGGAGGGGGAACAAGAAAACGTGGGGAAAATGTCAGGGAAAATGGGTGGGGGGAAAAACGAAGAGCAGAGGATAGTCCAAGTTGGCATACGAAATTGAATTGAAGTGCGCTTCAGTTTGTGTTGCCAGGCAGAAGGAAGTAGTTAAGTGAACTCAAGGGAAAAGTTTTTCGTGCCGAGAGAAAGAGGAAAATAATAACGAGAAAGCGGGGGGCAAAGGATGTGGATCTGTCGAAATAAACTTGGCGAATCGACCCGTTGGATGCCCCAGGTAGAATAAACACTTAAAAGTATTTTCCATTCTTCCGCTCTGAGCTGCAATTAAAAGGCTTCAACTCCAAACTGGGCATTAAAACATGCTCAAAAAGCATCTGTGAAACTCGCCAACGAGTTTCAAAGTCTCAGTATGCCCACGTAAAAAGTAGGTACAGGGTATGGCTGTGTAAAAAGAGGGACATTTCCTAGATTTCCCTGGCATGTGTCTTATGTAAAAGTTTACTGCTTGCAATTTAACTACCCACCCACTTTGCCATCTCTTTCAGATTCAGCTGTTTCCGAAAGTTTCCGTTTATTGGCAATAGTTTTCTGCAATTACAAAATAAACAGAAATTGAATGGGACTCCTAGGTTCTTGACTTATATCTTTGTTCTGTTGGGTAAGGACTAAATAAAATATTTAAAATGATATCAAAAACAACCTACATAGGAAATACATCCTAAACTATTACCAAACTTAAACTAAGTCCAGGAAATGCTGCCTAGAAAAAGATACCTAATCAAAATAATAAATGATGAAATCTTTCCTTTTAAAATGTCACCAGAAGGTCAGTTTTGCTGCCAGGGGTTTTCGGGTATGTATGCCACAGATCCCTGCTTAACCCTCCCCAAATCCTCCGGCTAACCGAAAAGAGTCAAACAAATTTCTGCTGGCATTGATAAATGTTTGGCTTGTCAAAGTTTGTTGTTTCCTCCGAAAACTTGCCTCATTTCGATGATGCTTCCGAGAGAACATCACGTCGCTTTGCCTTGGCAATGCGGATGGATAAAATGAAACTACAGCTGTTCCTGCGGTGCCACGCCCACCGAGAAACCGAGAACCCAAACCCCAAAAACCAAAAAACCGACCACCGCCAACGCAGACAAGTGTCAAGTGTGGTATGCAAATGTGCCACAGGCGAAAATGTTCGGAATTTCAGAGGGAAGACCGTCGTCCGACGGAACACACAGATTTTCATGTGATTTTAATTTATTGTTCAACTCCGTCGCTCGTCGCACTTTTTGTCCTCAAAACAAAAGACAAGCAAAACAAACAAAAAAATACAAATTTATAAATACATTTTTTATCGAGCACCAGAAGGCGAAATAGATTTAAATTTAAATAAATTAAAAGGCCAACGAACAAGACAATAAAATGCGGATTTTGGCAATTTGTACCAACAGCAGAGACAAAACAATTTCTCGCCGCATTTCATAGTAATAAAATTATAATTTTATTTAAAAAGATTTGGCCTCGAAATGCAATAACTCAAACCATATATGCATATACGTATATCGAAATATATACACAGGGGCACACACAATAGATCCATCTTGGTTGTGTGTAGTATATATGGCTATGATAAATTCAACAAAACAGAAAACATTTATTGCCTCGAAGCGCCTTGCTGAATATTTATTTGCCTTAGCAATTTTTCAGCGGCGGCAGCCACAAGGAGAAAAGAAAACAAAATATTACGCATACGCCGCATTGAACATGTCAGCAAATGAGAAATACCCTGCACATAAAACTCAAGTACTTTGTTGAATTGTGATGGACAGGTGTCAGAGTTTGTCCATTGCTGAATTTTAAGGTAAGTTTATTGCGTTTTGATTAAATTTAAGCGTATAAATTATGAATATTTTATTATTTTCATATAAAAGGGGTGCACTTTTTCACGTAGCAAATCGACTGATTTTATTTGCCTATAACTTTTCAATGCATAATCCGGCTTAAACAATAGTTGGCATGTAGATTGTTCAATTTCTGCTTCTGCAAAATATCTTAAGAATCTGGAAAAAAAATCAAACCAGGGTATCCCATGCTTTGAGCTTTTCCCGCCCCAACCTGTGCTCGAAATGTATTTGAAATTGCAGTTATTTTTAGAAATTGTTCATCTCGCTGCTGTCGACATAGCTCAGCATTGGTGGCCATTAATTATGAGCAGCGAACGCCGAGTGAGGGGTCTTGTTCTCGGCCAGCCACAAAGTTAAATCGATTTTCAAGTGCTCGGGAATCTCTTGAACATTTGCCTCTTTGCATGGGGAAATAATAAAACAAATTAACTTGTTTGTTTATTAATTAAAAGCGTGTTTGCATTTACCCATTGGCCAAGTGGGTGGGGCTTTGCTTTGACTTTAACCGAAACACAAACTCGCAATCAGGCACTCGAACATTTTTCCATTGAAATTACGCGCTGTCGGATTTTTTTCCCCGGTTTTTGTACGATTTGTATTTTTGTTGGACACATTTTTCACACGTAATTCCGACAGTTTTATCCGCCGTGCATGTGTGTCGGTTTGTTTCTTATTTTGGAGTGTATTTCATTTTCGTATGCCAAATGTGCGAACTGTCATAAATTTTATGGCCCAAACAAAAATAAAAAGAAAGAAAGCAGAAAGCCTGTGCCTGGGGCGAGATTCAGATTCAGGAGAGGCCATGAAATTTTGTATTCAGTTTATTTCTCTTTTATTTGAATTTTTATTACTTCTGCTTTCAGAGATCAACGACAAATTTCTGTATGCCAACGGTGTCAAAACTTTATGCGGCGGAATTGACTTGGTCAAAAGGGTAGGAAAAAAACAGCACATAGAGGTTGATTTTATTGGCCAGAGAAGCCCACTAAAGAGCCAAAAAATGACCCATTAAGGTTTTATTAATAGTTTCCATTAAAAGATACAATTGTATCTATGCTTAATATCACTACCCTCGAACTTTAGGCGTTTATATTGAAATATACAATTTATAAGTAATATAATATCTGTTGATATCCCAAAACGGTATAAAAATCCAATTCAGCGTAAAATAACTCAAACTCTCCCACAGTTTTATGACAGCTCACAAAAAAACTTGTGCTCCAAATGGAAAAGAACAGAATGAAATGCAGAAAATTTCGTTACACATTCTTTGGAATGGCAAATGACCGCAAATAGTAAAAACAAACCCCCAAAATGGGAATATTTTTCGTTTATTTTATTTTTATTTACGGTTTTGGTATTTGCAGAGTTTTTGCGGTTCTGTTTGTGTACCCAACCAAGCCGGGCGTGTGCATGTGCGAGAGTTGTGGTTTTGAAAGTTTTATGTATTTGACTGATGGAGGGAAACACTATAGAAGTGTGTATATGGCATGTGGCAGTGCGGCTGCGTTGGCTTGCTTTCATTAATGCCAAACAAAACCATAGACAAGTGGTGGCAAAATAACCGAGGGGGACTGCACTCAGCGATACCCCGCTAATGAAAACGGCTAATTTGATTCTAAACAGGAGATATAAACTGCAATTTCTGCCCGGCATGCTCTTCATTTGGCTCGTACACTCGGTACACAACAAAGTTGCGGTGTCGAAAAGGTCGAAAGCAACCCACATAAAATAGTTTTACTAAATTATCAAACACACACACACGATGCCCACCCACGCCAACAGAATAATTATGCATATTAGTTAGTGTGCAATTTTGCCATTTTAGTTGCTCTGCCAAGTTTGCGAGCGAAAATAATTTTAATTGCAAAAGTTTTTTAATTAAAAATGGCCCGCCGCTCGGAAGCAGTGTGAAAAACTGAACTCACTCGAACTTCATCTGTTGTTTCGGTAACTCTTTTCGGGGCTAATTGGCACTCACCTGCAAAGAGAGAAAATACGTGGCAGGGCATTAAGATACATTCAGCAAATACATACATATTATACATTAAAGACGCAATTTAAAACAATAAAATTCAATTTAATGTCGCAAAATATGCACAGCGAGAAAAGGGGGCGGGGGCTTCGGCCACAATAACCACATATACAGACACGCAGAGGCAATTAATGTGACGCATAAATAATTTATTGACATTCGCAATGACAATTGAATGGGTAAGTTGTTTCAGGGGCACTTGGGGCGAACGGGCGGTTGGTATCGTGCGAAAAATGTGCAAACAGAAATAACAACCATCTGTGATTGGCAACACAATTGCGAATCTGTCAGAGGCCAAAAACAGAAAAAACAAAAACGGTTAGCAAATAGCTCTGGCCATGCAACTTAATCTGCCACAAAACAAGAAGCAAAGAAATACTAAAATTTCTTCTTTACAAAACTCCATAAAAACTGATTTAGTAGCTAGTAAAAATGTTTTATGGAACCGGTTTTTCTTGGGTTTCGACGGAGCTTCTGGTTTTTTTTAGCTACTTGATTCTGTGAACTCGACGCGTTTGTGATTCAGCGAAGCGAAGAAATGCTAATCTCAGAATTAAAGCAACGATTCTTTGTCAATTTTCTAGAGCTACAAATCAAGACTAAGAGTTAAGTTATTAAATACTAGAAGCCATCACATATTATTATGTACTTTTAAAGATTTTGTTTCGTGTTTTCAAAGCCCTTAAGCCTTTAATGTTCGGTCAGGGGTTAAACAGAGTGGCAACTTTCTAATCACACTTCCACGCCACATAAAGCCCACACTTTTCACCATTTCTCCGGCCAGAACCACTAACTGTTTCTGCCTCCCGGGCCATCAATCAGCGCGGAATGGCCAGTCATGTTTTGGGTCCCAACTAAGCAACCGCCACGACGACGATGATGATGATGATGAGAAGAAACAGCAGCAGAAGAAGAGATTAGCGGAGGCAAACAGCCTCGAATAACTTAATTAAATGGAACCCCGTTCGGCACTCCACTGCACTGCAAGCCATCCCAGAGGGACTTCCCCCTGAAGTAGCTTCAATTAGCCGACTGAAAGCGGCGACAATGTCATTTACGAGACCTCTCGAGATTGACTTTTAATGACCGGAAATAAAATAAGAACGAAGAGAAGCGCAGAAAATATTTAAGAGTTGGGTTGGACCATCCAACCAACCAGGCAACAACCCAAAGAGAGACGAGAAACAAAAAGAATACAGAAAAAATAATAATAAAACTTGTGGTTTTCCATTGTCAGTTGAGTGGAGGGAAAAGTGCGGCGTTTGCGGGGCGAAAACAGAGGCTCCAGCGCAGCAAAGGCAGCCAGCCAAATGAAAAATGTTTCAAACTGCCGCCCATTTGCCTGTCCCCAGTTGCAGCCCTCCGCCTCCAGAGCCATCTACGAGTCCACTCCCCTCGACCTCCAATCCCCATTTCGTGATGAGGCTGATGACGATGGCAGCGAAAGGCAAAGCAAAAGAGCCGCCTGTCGTCCAGAGCCCCCGAGTCCAAGTTATCCAAGTTAAAGCTAAATAAAACCCGCAGTCTGACTTGGAGTTGAAGTTGAAGTCGGTCGAGTCGAGTCGCGTTGGGTTGGGCTTCAGAGAGTTGATATAACAAAACAACAGACAAAAAGTATATCTGCCAGAACGTTGGCAAGAGCAGTTGAAGCCGCGAACCTCTGAATACCCTCTTCAAATTTATAAAAATATTCAAAGCACTTTACACCTCCTGCTAATGATGCTTAATTTATATAATTAGCGGCCTCAATGTGGCGGAAAAAGCTTTTCTGGCACAGCAAACCCGAAAGCATGAATACAAACAGCTAATGATGCTTAATTCGTTTAATTATAATTCATTAGTTATTTAACCCTTGCAGCCCGAACAATAATAGTCAATAATATAATCATATTGATATTTATTTGACATCGAATAAATTAAATTCCGGACTTTATTAACATATTGTTAAGCAAAAAACCCATTTAAAGTGCGCTTTTCAGGAACTGCAAATCCCGAATCGTCCTTTGAACCCAATATTTGTAACTATTCATTATTTATTTAGACGTAAAATAAGTTTAAAATAATATATAAATGAATAACCTTAAATTATTTGGAATTTAATTTCTTTCTTTTAAAATCTCTCTTTCAATATATTACCTATAAATTTTATATTTTTAATAGTTTATAATATACCACCATAAATATACCCAACGATTTCCACATTTCGCTGTTCTACAGTTTCAGTGCTCCCCACTTTCCGCCACAAGCAGCTCCTCCGCATCACCATCATGACCACTTTGCCCCGGGGGCCCAGAGAGATCCATCTTCTTCGCTGTATTCGCCGCTCAATGAATTGATGAGCTTCGCCTCAAATGAGTTCAAAAGGTTAATAAACGTGCCTCGGCTTCGGTTCGCTTTGGTTCATTTGAATAGCTTCAAATAAAGCAATTTATTTAATTGTTTGCATTTGACAACGACCACGCCTTCGATTCCGCCCTGCCTCAAAAGTGGCAGCCCAAAGAACTACGTATTTCCCAGTTTTTTATTTTTATTTTTATTTTTGCTTTAGGTTTTTGGCCGACTAAATTATGCCAACGAATGCAAATTGTAGCTGGCAATAATTGTGGGTGGGCGCGGGTGTGGGCGGCAAAGTTCAATTGTTGTTGCTTGCCCGCCGCCGTCGTCGTTGTTGCTAAATTGAGCAACACCAAGTGCCAAATAAAAAATACTAAAAAAAAACCTAAAATTGCTGCCAGCACTTTGGCAATTTAATTATAGAGCTCAGACGACGGGCAGCAGCCACTTGAAACGGGGTCCCCCAGAGAAAATAAAAAAGTGTACCTACATATATATGCCAACCACTCGCTTTGTTCGCAGAAATATAGTTGCTCCCTAAAACCGATTTGGCAACTGGAAGCCACTCGAGACTCAAGTCTGAGGGCAGGGAGGCACTTTTCGGCCTGCGGCTTAATATTTTGGCACCGGACGGAATGCAAAGTGATACGGTGGAGGCCGGCTTGCAATGAACTCGGATTGCGGAAATGAATTTGGAATAAACAGCAATGTAATGAATGCAATGACTGAGTTTCGCATCTATAACAAGTTGGGAATTATAGAGTGCAAAAAATATGACCCAAAAATTACATAAAATTTCAATAGATTCTTTTCCAAAAAGAGTACTTGTTCTCAATGACTAACATTTATCTTTTTTTAAAAGGAATATTTTAAAAAACCATGCAACCTAAGTTGGTTTTCATTTCGCTTCTATAACTAGTTGGGAATTATAGAGCACAGAAAGGTTTAAATAAAAATAACCTACAAATTAAATTTTAAAAATCCCATATTACTTATTCCCATTAAAAGGAATCCCATTTAAAAATATTAATATTTCAATACATTTTTAAAATTCTATGTTTACCTAAGTTTGATTTTATTTCGCATCTATAACAAGTTGGGAATTATACAATACAAAAAAGATAAAAGCCGAAATTAACAGTCAACGATAATTTTTTTCAAAAGATTACTTGTTCACAATTAAGAAGACCCCATTTATTAATTGGAATATTTTAATGAAGGTTTAGATAAACACATTTAAAGACTGGTTTCTAAAAGTCAAGAAAGCAAATAGCCCACCTTTTTATGAGGTATTTCACCCCCTTTTCGCACCGACTACAATGTGAGTTCTCTTGGCACAGTCGCAAATGCCTTGGCCAGGTGGCAGAATCTCTATCAATAGAAGTGGGGGGAAAATAGCGACGAATGGGGGCCTCTCGAGGGCGACGTAAAAAGCGGAATAGTGCGGTCGGTTGGCTTTGTTAATTTATGCAAATTGCACGGTGACCGAATGTCTGGGGAGTGAGCAAAGTGCCCGTCATTAAGTAGTCTAAGCAGCGAGAGCGCCGCAACTCATATTATTGATTAAGTGCCGCCATTACTCGCTGCAATTAAAATAATTAATTAAATAGGCGCATGCTTGCGTGGGAAGGCGTTCCGGCGCCACTTAATAATGTCTTAGATCAGCTTTGCGCTTTAACTTTGCTCGGTTCTGGTGGTGGTGGCAGTCAAGACTGCTCGACAAGTTGAGTGTGGAAAAATCAATTTGCATATGCAAATTGTTTGCCATAACAATAGCCAGTTGTATTTTGCCGCTGAAGTGTTAATAAATATATATATACGTAGGTATACATGAAAAAGCAACTGAAAGATACAGTGAACGGCAAACGAAAGGCCAAAAAAACACGCTTTATGACACAATCGATTTGTTTGCTCTCCGTCAAAAATAAAAGACGGAAAAAATACAGGAGGAAACTGCGGGTGTGCCATTGCGTTTTTCCTGCCTGATTTATGCACTCACCATCACTCATACGCCATGTTGCGCGTTGTTTGCCGCCGCTTGAAATTAATTATGCAAATAATACGTTTTTCCCCTTTTATTTATGCACAATATTGGCTAGACATTTAGTTGGTTATGCATGCATGACCGGGCAAATTGAATTTGTCTGCGTGGCATCGATGGCTACTCAATGGGATTGATATTTCCATCTGCCTTTTTTGGGCGAATTTTTAAATTGCATTTAACAGATACATGATTTATGCACAGTTTATGGAACGCCGAGCAGATTAATGAAAAAATGCTGAAAAAATATGAATTTCTGGGCATAAACCAAACATTTGCACATTTTTTCAATATCATTGACAGTCACCAAAACTTTTGCACAAAAAAATATATTACCATTTAATGGGATTTCAGTATATGAGAGGGAAGATTAGTGGCATACATATTTACCAATTTTAAATTTGTCCAGGAGTAAATTGAAATTCATAGAATATTTTAAGTGAGCTCTATTAAATGAGGCTTTCAGTAACATTATAATTAAAAGGCAATTCAAATAATCATCAAATGAACAGACCTTAATGCGCTTAACTAGTACTTTCATAATTAATATGGGCAAGAACAATGACTGGCAAGGCCTTTAAAATTTCTCTGCTCACAGACCTGTGACTTATTGGACCCGCAAAGGGCGTTAAGAGGGTTTGAAGGGGCCTTTGGGCAGAACAACAAACAAGCGACATGTATGCCATTTGAAGCGCAGTGAACTCGTTTCCCCAAACAGAGGCCAAAACAAAATGCGAGCACAAAAAGTACATTTTTTCGTTTGCGGTTTTTAATGTGCCACACGTCTGTCGCTGTTCCCCCTTAAAAAATCCTCCACCTCTTGCCGCACCAACGCCTCTGCTCTTGTTCAGTTTCGTTCTTAATGCACAGAGAAAAAAGCGATTCCCTTTTATTAGTAAATGTTTTTCAACTAAAATGGAATGTATAATATTTTAAAACAATTTCCAATAAGGTCTTCAGACGGCTGTGAACTTCAAAGATATATTAAAAATTGCTAAACCTATAAGAATGGTCTAAAAATATCTCAACCCCGTTCTCTGTGTATCTTTGCGGGTGGTCTTTGTCGTACGAACGAATTTATATTCCGTTCCGCCCTGCCACAGCTCCGCCCGCCCCATCTTTGGGGGCAGTGAATGTGGTGTGTACCTACAGACCTGTGTGTTTGCTCTTGTTAACTTGTTCGCTTGTCGTTTCATTCGTTTCGTTTGGTTTCGTTTCATGACGTGCCTTCATGTCACTAAATTTGATTTTGTGTCGCAGACAACACGGCAGCCGCAGAGCAGCAACAACGGAATTATGGCCATTAAATTGGCTTTTTGTCTCGATACACTCCCATCCCAGTTTTCGAACCCCACCCCCGCAAAACACACACACACGATGGCGTGGTATAATGGAGTGGGCCGTGTGTATCCGTATCTGATTATTCATTTATTATTGATATTAGCCACGCATTCATTATAAATGACAAATTTTCCATTTACCTTTCGTGCCGCTTTTTCGGACAGTTTAATTTCATTTTCCCCGCTCTTGTTTATTAGCCACACATTTACTACATTTTCCCTGCTTGATTCCCTGTTTTTCTTCTTTTTTTTTTTGTCATTTCACACTCGAGTGCCTTAAATGCTTAATAATATGTCACATCATGGCGAAAGGCTTTGGGGGCTTTGTGAATTCGGCGCCACAGCGTCACACGCTCGGCTGACCGAAAACAGACAGACATTTCGGTCGAGTGTGACTTAATTGAAAGATTTTGAGAGGGGTTCGGTTAAAACGTGTGAGCTAATTGACAAATTTGGGTTAGCTCGAGTGGAGGAAACTTTTCCAAGTCAATTGCCGCAAGAATGGGCTTGTAGTGCTCTGCATCATTTTCCAGTGAACAATATTCCCCAACTCTATTGACGCCTCGATTACCTCACCTTATCTAGCACACCCAAAAAGTGTCGCTCAAACAATAAATTCACACCTCAGCAAATATGTCAAACAAACATTAACATAGCTATTTCCAACAATAGGATAGTTAACTTTTAGGTACATCATAAATTACAAGTTTCTGGGAATAGATTATCTTTTTTTGTACTTGTTTAGAACGTTTATTATGCAACTTGGCTTTCAATTTGAAGAGTATTATTGAGTAACAAAATCTGACAAAAATAGAATAATGCGACAGATGTTTCGAGGCTGACCCCTATAAAGAGATTATCTGTGGGCACTCAATCGGGGCAAATAAATTCAAATTACTATATGGATATCAAATAACTCGTTTACACTTATTTTCCGCTCCACTCAACATCAATTTCCAGGCATTCGTTTTTGATTAGAGCGTCGTCATAAGGAAAACTATTGCGATAATCTACAACGCCCCGATATGAAAAATAAAACCACTTGAGCTGGCAGTCGGTGTGTGTCCGTGTGGACACAGTGCGTCATGTTGGCCACGCAATTGCCACCACCGAAGCGGACTGTGATCCCGGCGAACTCTACTCCAGTGAGGCCCCTCCCCTCCCCTCCCCCATTACCATTCCCAATCCCAGTCCCTGCTCCTGGCCCTCATCCTCCTCGTCCAGCGGTAGCCAGCAGCAGACAGAGGGCGACCTTTTATGGCATTGGGATATGGACCCCTGCGGTCGTTTGCATTGCAAGGCGTGCAGCGCGAGAGGGGGAAAAGTGGCGAGCGGGGAGGGGGAGCGGAGTGAGCGCTGCAGGGGCTGAAAAGACAGCCAAGTACACTCAAAAAAACCAGGCAATTCTGTTGCAAACGATAGATATAAATGATACATTTTATCATTTTTGCTGGGTTTCAAAAATATAAAAGTAACTCTTAAAATATATCTCTAAGAAAGTGTCTTAAAAAAGTATCTCTCCAAAAGTATCTTTAAGAAAGTATCTCCCAGAAAGTATATTTTTTAAAATATCTCTAGGAAAGTATCTCTAGAAAATTATGTCTCTACAAATATCTCTAAGAAAGTATTTCTAGGAAAGTATCTCTCAGAAAGTATCTTTCAAAAATTATCTCTAAGAAAGAAAGTCAATTTGTTTTATAGATTAATTGATTACCATAACTTTTATAATTCGAATTTTATTTTTTATTTTATTTTAAGGTTTTTAGTTTTATATTTTAAATATAGTTTTAATAATGATCTGGTTCTGAGTTTCTCTTAGGGTTTGTTTTTTTTTCAGGTATATGAAATGGTAACTTTTATTTTCTGTATTTTTTGTTGAATGACTAAAAAGCCACCACAAGTTTGTCCGAGTGCAGGGGAGGGTTGCGGGGCCTCCGCAGCCGTGGCAGGGGCTAACATGATTTGCACGCTTCGTTGCTTCGGTTGCATTTAACATGCCTGCGGATCGCAGGGGCGGGGGCCGGCAGGGGCTCAACAGAAGGTGAACTGATGGCGTGTGGTTTTTGCCGCCGCTGCGGTTTCAATTCAAGTGACCGTCCGTCCGTCCGTCCGTTCGTCCGTCTCCCCGCCCCGCTCCCCATCCATCCACTCCAGCTCCCTCCACCGTGCACCATCTACCATCCACTCCCATTCCAGTTCGAGCCACCGCATTTGGTTACAATTTGGTTTTTCAAGCCGCGGCGCCGCAAAACGCGTTTCATTCTGCCAGCAATTTTGTTTCGTTTTTCAGTTTTTCGGTGTATTGGGTTTTTGGTTTTCCGTTTTCGTGCCGTGCATGTTGCAGCCCCATAAAGTGCACAGACTGCAACTGGCCGAATGCAAACCGTAAACTCTATATGGAAATAAATTATGACACTAATGCCACAAACGAACGAGACAAGATCGAATTTCCCCTTTCAGTTTCTGTGTTGTCGTGTTGTGCGGTATAAATTATTTAGCGGCGCCTAATGGCAATTAGTTGCAAGTGACACGCGGCAAATCAATGAAATTTTACTAAGGTTGAGGGGGGCGATGAGCGATGGAAAAGTAATGGAAATCGTCGCTTCGTCTGTTTGAGAGTTATGGCTCATAAATAATGCGGGTATACCGCACAGCCAAGTGTTTGGAAAAAACTTAGAGATAAATTAAATGCCTGAAAGCACTACGTGGGTGACGTAAAAACCCGAAAAAACTACAGTAACTGGCACTTTACTGCTCTGTGCTAACTACTAAATATATACTGTTTTTGGTAACTTATAATTTTTGTGAGTACGTAATCATCTTCTCAAGTACCTCATTAGATTTCGCTCTTTTTATATATGTGAATTCTAGTGCTTCTTATCAACAACGTTTGTAACCTATTGCATTTGTAAATTATTATAGTTGCTAAGTACTAGTAGTTCATTTTACGTAAACTTTAATTATAGGCAATTACTCACGCTTTGGGCATTTAAAATCACTGAGCAATAATAAAAAATTAACAAATATCATGGGGAAAGATACTAAAGGTAACTGAACACCCAGCTTATCTTTAACACCTTCTTAGAAACGGTGAAAAAAGTCGGTAAATAGAACCCATTGAGCACTACTATTTGGAAAATAAATGTTTGACATACCCTAAAAATCACTCAATTAAGTAAACACGTCCCCTCCGACATTATCCATCAAAGAGAAGGAAGCATTCAGCTCGAGTAATGCCCCTTAATACGCTGAACTTCCTTTCCGGCTGGGTGGGGCGGGGTGGGCATAAATATCCCCCGCCTCCCACTTTTTGTGCGGCACATATGCAACCGAATTTCTTGGGGCAAATTGGGGCGTGGCTCTTCAGGGCTGCGTGTCGTAAATGCTTCATTTGGTATGCACATAAATTATAAACCAAGCACTCGCTCACACATTTCTCGCCCCACACTCCCACTCCACCCCCTGAATTTCCCACCAACCGACAAACACCTCCCCTTCCCCCGCCGCGAACCTAGTTTGCCTTCTCAAAGACAGCTGTAAAAATTTATCGATAAATGTTTAATAGCTCAACACGCACATTGCCGGGCGAGAGCCAACGAATGCGCATAAATAAATAAATGGAAACATAAATAAATAAAGCGCTGTGGAAAGAACGCAAACCAAACACACACACACACGACGATTCCAAGTCGAAGTAGATGCCTCCTTCAGTACCCCAACTCCCACCTTCCCGCCACCCAACCTCTATATCTTGTATTTAATATGAGCAAACATGCGACGAGCGTGTAAATATTTACTAATGAACAATATTTACTTTGTTATTAAAGTAGTCGAGCCAACGGATGGCCAAGAAGAGAGATACCCACAGGCTTTTGGGGGCGGGGTTGGTGTGTGTATACACCTGGGGAAAAATCGAGGTCTCCAGTTCAGACCTGTGAGGTTGAGTGTTTCCTTTCTACTTGCCTTTTCACCTACATTGACTTCTGGAAGTACGCTTAAGAAGCGTATTGAAATATTTCTTTAAGGTTACCTTTTCTCTTTGCCATGTTTCGAGTATTGGAAAAATCATTGCCATAAGTGTATTTCATCGGGAGGTGATTACTTTAAGGACTATTAACTACTTATTGCTAACGCACATTTTCTTTGTATTATTGTTTGTATCTTCTGGATTCATTTGGAACACCTAAGAGATCCCAAGGAATCTCTTCATTTCCAAAGTGTAGCCTCGGCTCTTGCGTGTTAATGGCTGTGGGAGAGGTGCCGGGCGAGGAGGTCTACCCCTCGAAGCGCCCAGCACTCCGCTCTCATCGCCCTCACACGACTCTTGATGTCGTGATTTGCGGCATGAACTCAAGTAGAGGGACGGATGGACGGCCTGTGAAGATGGTAGCTGCCACACGGCCATAAACAACTTGATTGCAGTGCCACGCCTGACCGGCTCTTGCCCTTCTCCGTCGCCGTCCCCGTCCCCTACCACTTCCACCTCCCCGTCCACAATCCCTTCCGCGTTCGCACTTCAGTTCGAAACGAGAGCTTCAAGGGAGCAGCGATAATTGCCCTGAAGGGCAAACCCAATAGTGACAAAAGTGGCATTACTTTTCAATTTCCAGCAAACACTCGCGCACTCGCTCGCTCGCTACAACAACATAATCAAAGCATGGCAATCGTTTAAAATTTATTTTAATTACGACCGAAATCCCGTACATCGCCCTTCGCGGCAAAAACAAAGGAGGGAGCAGGGAAAAAAAACCGTGTAGCGTGCAAAAAGGGCGAGCATTCGATTTCCCCGCACACATTTTGCTTTTAAAAAGTTACAACAAGGGTAAAATTCAAGGCAGTCTGGGGGTGGTGGTGCAGGAGCATGAATCATGCATTATATATGCGAAAGTTCCCCCTTCGTAACCTCGCAAAAGTGTTGGGACAACAGCAACAACGAGGGATCGAACGGAACGGAGCGAAGAGCTGAAGGGAGCAGGGAAAAGTGTGTTTCAAAAATAAATGGGGAGAAAACACTTGAACAAAAAATATAACTATGTTCAAATGCTTTAAACGAAGTAGTAGAGGTCATATGACTATGTAACCATTATTTTAAGACCTTTTATAAGTTATCATAGTAAAAATTTTGTATAAACGATATCTTTTATAATGAAACATAACCTACAATATATTAAAAAAATATATATTTAAAAAAAATTTAGATAAGAAAATATTTATAGGATTTTTCTTTTCTTTTATTCCTTTTCTTCTTTCTTTTTCTCTTTTTTTCTTTCTTTTTTGATTTTTTCTTTTTTTGTCTTTTTTAATTTTTTTTGTCCTTTTTTTCTTTTTTTTCTTTTATTTTTCTTTTATTATTTTTTCTTTTTTTTTATTTTTTCTTTTTTTATTTTTTCTTTTTTTATTTTTTCTTTTTTTATTTTTTCTTTTTTCCCTTTTTTCTTTTTTTCCCCTTTATTTCTTTTTTTTTTCTTTATTTTTTTTTTTGTAGATCAAATAATTTGAGCCATCGTTTATATGTACTACATGAAATGGAAAATCGTCTTAGCATATAAGAGGACCCCCGTTTTCCCTCAGTGCAGACTGTGCCAGGAAAGGCAAGGCCCTCTACTCTCCCCTCCTGAGCTTGTCTGTATGCAAGACCTGTTTCATTATAATTATGACCCTCATCAAAAATATTTGACTCAAGCGGTTTGTTTCCCTCTCCCTCGGACGGAACGCTCGGATGGCTGGATGGTTGGATGGACGGACGACGACGACGACCCTTTTTTGCTTTCATAATTTCATTGAGGATAATTTGAAAATGTGCTACGCCACGAACGGGACCGTCGGTCCCCGGCCTGCCCTGCCAACCCTGCTTTCCTTGCCGGCCAGAGGGAAATATCTTCTTTAGATTTTTATGGTGAAAAGCGATTACGCAGCAGCACAGCAGAAGCGGCGGAAAAGTGCCAAAATAACGATTAACATGGGGGAGCGGAGCGAGAGGGCCAGTGCTTAAGGGTTGCTCAGCTCACCCCTCGACCCCCCAACTTTCAGATGTATATATATGCCCGATCCCCGGAGCTATTCCCATTTTTCTCAGCCCGAATTTATGAGGGTTGCTCCGTCTGTTAGTCGGTCTGTCTGTCTGTCTGTGCATAAGTAATGAATGCGAAATGCCAGGCAAATTTGACTTTCCCCCTTGGGATGTTTGCGCACGCTTTTGATTGACTGGATTTTTGGGATAAATGCATCTGGGGTGGGGGGCTACGGCAATGGCACAAAAGGCAGCTGCACATTAGAGACAAGTTTAGGGATCGGAAAGCAGGAAGCTGGCGATGCGGTTACCTTAATCAACGGTAACAACAAAAACAGCAACAGATTTGTAACATTCCGTGGGATTATGATTATGCAAAAAAAAAAATGTAGAGAGGGGGAAAAAGGTATACGAGTACTAGCTAGAGAATCTGAATGCGACGCGTGTTTCCCTGCATTGTTTGCAGTTCTGTGTAAATACGTCCCCTTCTCGAGAAATTTGCAAATTAAATGATCCCATTGGACAGGGCGGTGTCAACAGGCTTATCTATTAAAAAAACAGCCTGTTCTCCTGGGGCTACAGGAAATATTTGTTCAAGGAATCTTCCTTTTTGCTTTGAAGACTTCTCAGTTCGAAAGTGCTATGTAGATACGAAAATGCTTACTCAACCATGTGTAAGTTGGGTTTTTATAGAAGAAAGATAGTCCAAGTCACTTGCAATCATTTATTTAAAAGCTTTTAAATACCTTAAATAGTGCTCTAATATAAATTCCCTAAGTCTTGCCATCCCAATTGCATCATTTTGCGTTGATAAACTTGTTATTCCCACTTTGCGAGCAGCATTTATCCCTCATATACAATTATCTTGGCCATAAGTAAATCCAAGCATGTTTCCAGTTCTGCGCATCCTGTTACTTTGGGAAAACCCTATACTTCGCCTGCCAAGGACTCTCCTCTTCGTCTCATTACCTTCCTTTCCTCCTCCATTGAGTGCTTCCATGTGTCCTTTGCACACGTTCCACACTCGCTTGGAATGAACATAAAAAAATGAACCCCGACATGTGAACAACAATATTATCCAGTCCTCCCCTCGGAACTGGGTGTGCAGTACCCCATTCCACAGCCACATCCACATCCTCATCCACATCCCTACTCCTGTTCCTATCCTTCCACTGCTTTGTTTTTGTTTCCCTTAGTGAGTTCCCCTCGGGTTACTTCGAGCGTGTAATGTATGCTTTTCATGTGTTTTTTTACATTTTGTGTGCCATTGTTTAGCACAGAGTTTCGTTCTGGTTCCTTTTTTCCGTCTTTTTGTCTTGCCAGGCAAATAGGGATCGTTTAGGAGAATCAACAGCAGAGCCGAGGGGACACCTAGGGACCCCGACAAACTGACGACGTGGTGTCCTTGCCATGCAAAACATTTTGGCAACACAGCGCCAAATTGAAGTTACGTTGGGATGGGCACGGGCTGGAGGAGGTGTCGGAATATTCTGTTAATTCTATGTAGCTTTTTTGTAGCACTCTATACTTGGTATTCAGTTCCGGAGACTCCACTCTACTGGAGAGATGGAGAAGAAAGTATGGACTACTAACTTCAGTTGATTATCTCAACTGAAACTAGGAGATATAAAGCTGGGTAATTATTTAAATTAAATTAAACATATTTTTTAAAAGTATTCTAGTAATCCCTATTCTGTTTGGTAGCAATTTAAGCCGAAATTTAAGGATAAATATAGGTTTTAATATCTGGAGTTTGAAACAAAAAATCTACTGTACTATATTAATAGTAATGATTATGATAATAGTAGTATATTAAAGAAAAACAGTGAACAAGAAAGTGAGAATTTAAAATTCTTAACGGTATACTTAAAAAGTACAAAAGGAACCCAGAGCCAATAGACTGAGAATAACAGTAAGGGGACCTAATTACCAAGATTACCATCCCCCAAAACACCTTTAGCCACTTTGGTAATTAAGAGGCGCAGAAAAAAGAAACCGTTGATTAATGTGTAGCTGGGATTAATTACAGATAATTGTTATAAATATCTCAGGCGAGCCACGTTAAGCCAAGGACATTTCACTCTTTTCCAACTAATTTACCTGAGGAAAACCAAAGGCGGAAGGCAAGCAGGAAAATGTGCGCAGCTGGCGGTGAAAAAGGAAAAGCCACAGAGCAGGGGAGAAGCAACAAATATGCTTAATAAGTAAACAAGGGGAGGGAATCCGAGCAGGGTGATCCAGAGCAGGACAATGCGGCACGTATAATTACACAGCCGACACCTTTCTGCAGCAGGAGGATGGCATGGCATGGGGAGGGTTTGCCGAAATCCTGAAACTGCAATCAATTTCTGTTTCTCTGCTCTCCCCTGCCAGGAACCCAGTCGCAGTCCCTTGTCCTTTGTTTGAGTTCAAGGGAAATTTAATACAAAATTATTTGCCATGAAGGGAGGCAAGGGCCACTGGAGGATTGGGATACACGCGGAGGATTGCCCGCAAGAGGGTTGTTGCTCAGTCGATTCCCAAGGGGACGGCACTACCATGTCGGAAACACATGAAAACAGCCCCTTCCCCCTGGATTTTGGCATATTAAATGCTAATTTTCATTTGATTGAGTGCATGTTTTGTTGCCGAAACCAGTTTCCTGGACCAATCCTGCTGCTCCTGCGGCCCCTCGATGCGCAGCGAGTGGAAAGAAATCATGCTAAGTACCATGAAAATTAATTGATTTGCGGATTAGTTCCTCGGGCGATGTGTGAAAAGGGAAACAGTAGCCGGGCCAGGGCCAGCTGTTGCCCAGGCCCGGTCCATCCGAGTGGAAAATATCGAAATCTACTCGACTCTCAACAGCCCGACTCACTTGACTTCTTGGCCCTTGTGCTCGGGTCCCGGGTCCTCATCGCTCTTGTTTTGGGTTCTCTGCCTTCCCGCTCAAGTGCCCGCCAATCCTCCAGAGCCAAACGCACATGCATATCATTTGATATTGAATAAGAAACGCCAGCGAGGAACATGAATAAATAAAATGCCAACAGTTGCCCCAAAAGGAATGTGGAACGGAAGGGGAATGTGAGCACAAGAAATGGCGATGGCAACGTGATTCTTGGGATGGGTTTTAAGTTATAAGAAATATATTACAATTTAGCCAAATAATACAAGAAGCTTAACATTTAATTTTATTTAAATCAGTTTAGATTTTCATTGTAAAGTAATTAAATAGTTTTATTAGTTCATCGATTACTATTGTAATCAATGACGCTGCAAATGATTTATTTAGCTGTCAGTTATGCATGGATGCGGTTAAGTAAACACAGTAAACAATAACTTTAATTAAAATATTAATGTTTGCATTGCGTTTGTTATTTTTTATTAGGTCAAATTAAGTTTCTGACCTTTTGTGTTGTAAACCTTATCAGAAATCACTCCAACTTCGCGATATTCGAATCACGACTCACGCTACCACCATTACAGAATGCTGATAAGTCAGGCAAATATGCTCGTGGCGAATGAAAATCAGAATCCAGCAATGGGATTGAGGATTGGTAGTTGAGGAGGGGAGTGATACGGGAAAAGGCGGACTTGAGCGGCGGGAATTCGACGACTTTGAGCTTCGGCAGACAGCTACGGGAAAGATGATGTGTTTTCCTGTATCGTCCTCCTAATCTCATTGAGATTATCTCAAAAAATACGAGCATAGGAGTTTCCAGTTAAAAATGTATCCAATAAACTCATTTACATAAAAATGTTGTATTAAGATTTACTATTATATACTATATTATATACTATATTTTTAGGATAAAACCATTGATTTTTTTTCAAAACCCTACATTAATTGATTGTTAAAGGTACCTATTTTCGTATCCCCCGCTGTTTGTTGCACTGTTGCTGTCCTCAGTTGCCTGTTTGGCATGCAAATTGTGCGCTGCGCCGTTCTGGCTGGCCAGGCGATTACTGGGCCAAGAGGGGTCAACACAGGGGGTTTTCAGCGGGGTTTTGGGGACTCGGAGGGGTCTTGTAGTGCATTTCCAGTTCAATGCTCAAATACACGAGAGCTGGCAAAAAGGCAGCCGAGGTAAGGAAGGAGAGGTGACTTGAACAACGATGACGACGATATTGGCAACGTCTTCAGTTGCTCACACAGATACTCACTAGTGTAGTTTTACTTGGGAGCACTGAGAAAACTATATAGATGTTAAAAATAACAACATAAAATATTGTTTCCAAAACAGGTTTAGATTTAATTGTTTAATCTATAATTTCATTATAGTGTCATTTCTAAAATGGCTAATGACAAATCACTTTAAAAACTTTGAAATATTTATAGGTTACAAGTTATTACTATGTCCAAAGTTCTAAATTCTCCCCGTGCAACACTGATGCATATCTGAAAGCATATTAAGAGTCTGCAGCACTCGTAAGTGTGTAAAATGATCAGCAAGTTGCAAAATGCAACACGAGACCCCAACGGGGGGCGGGCATTGCGGGGAGTTTGGGGGCGTGGCAGTTGTTGTGTGGTTAGGACAAAGCGCCGGCATATTAGAGAGAGACGGGGCTTCAGAGGAGCGAAAGAGAGGGAGTAGGGCAACGTGCCAGGCGGCATACAAGTATTAAACATTCAAACTGCGAACAATGGCCAACAGGGGAGCCTCAGTTCTAGGGGAAGGTGGTGCGGGGGTGCTGAGGATATATACACATATTTATTTATGCATGTGGCAGGACCAAGTCGCGGCCCACATAAAACCGATGGCGGTGAACTATGGCACGAAAGCTGCTTCTCTGCTCTATTCATAAACCCATTGGCATGTATTTCCTTTTGTGAGAGCTCACTTTAAGTTATTTTATGACAATTACTTTAATATACCTTCCTACTTTTAGTACAATTTTCTTCTTCTAAACTGATTATTTCTTATCCATAACTTTTCCAACTTTATATTGGGAAAAGTTCACTTACCACGTGTCGAATCTGCGTCCAATTTCCGTGAAATTTTGTTGTAAATGGAAATCGATCCCTAACCTAGGGTTAGTTCCCCCGACGAAACGCACTAAGTAGTGGTCATATCACGTCCATTCACAGCTGACACATCAGACAGGGAGGCGAGGGCCACATTCAAGTACCGAGGGAGGGGGCACCCACTCATGCATTCAATTCGAACTGCCTGAGGGCAATAATAAAACAATTCCGCACACTCTCGCCCCCTTCGGGCGGCCATTGTGTATGGAATTGGTAACTGTTGGCTGGGATAACCATTTTGGTCTGTGCCAGAAATGAAATCTATTGTCTGCCAAAAAGTTAACGCACTTTATTGCTATTGTTCAGTGGCGGTGGAGCAGGGGGGCAGGGGGCAGCATGCGGAGCTCGGGGTCTGGTGGTGATGGTCTTATTCCGTGCCCCACTCGAGCTCTACTCCAGTCATTTGTCAAGTGAACTCTCGTTCTGTAAAGCTGGCACCCCTCCGCTCTCCTTCCCCCGTTTTTAGCCAACTTTGCGGCCAAACAGAGCAAGGCATATAAGAAAAAACAATGATGAAGTAAGCCATCTTTGGCTAGGCGAAGTTTATATGCCCTTTAAATTGTAAGGTATGATAGATTTTTATAGATTAGAAATGGTTTTCTAGAAGGTATGCTCTGAAATCTCTCCCATTTTTAATATGACATTATATAAACTATCATAAATATTAAAAAAAATAAGATTCTTGTTATCCAAAAATAATTTGATAGACTAATATAGTATCAACCGACATCTAGCATGGTATGCATATATGATATAAATATAAACTTATAAGAAAAAAGCATTTTTATTTTAGTAATCCCAAAAAAAATCTGATATATCAGTATGGTATTATCCCCTGGAATATATTCTTTTTTTGTAAATACAAAAAATGTGTAATTAAGTATAAGATTCAAATAATCCGAAAACAATCTGATAGATCAGTTTTGTATCTGCCCTATAAGAATGTATCTTGATATCCGATCCAAATCATAATGCCCTCCGAAAGGGTATGAAAAACCAAAACGAAACGGGGAAAAGAGAAGCAGTCAGAGGAGCCAACGAAGGAGAAGAAGCCAGAAGACGGAGCAGGGAGAGAAAAATGTTGGCAATACAATATTTTGCCATTATGTCGAACAATAACAAGTCGACATAAGTAGATGTCGGACCAGGGGAGCGAGGAGCAGGCCGATAAAGAAGGAAAAAAGAGAAAAAAGAGGAAAAAGAAGCGGACGGAGAAGAGCCAAGGCGAATAGCTGCCAATTTCAGGCTTAAGTGTTCTTTTCTGGCCCCCAGTTCCCCAGATTCCCCAGCTCTACCCATCAGATAATGGGCTACAAGACATCGAGCCAGAGAGCAACGACGCATATGAAATTTAATACCACTTCACCTTTATTTTTCCCTCTTCTCGTCTTTTCTCCCGTTTTTCTGCCTTTTTGTGCGGCATCCGGCGCTCCTTCAACCTTCCCCCACCTATTTCTGGCCACCCCACCCATTTGACCACAGATTTGAGCGCTTTATTAAGCGTATTTATATGTCGTATTAATATAGCTCTATAATTTTGGGAGTTGCAAAGATAAATTTCAATTCGCATGCTGTTTGAGGAAAAAATAATAATTATTTATAAATAAATCTTTAAAAATTTAAGATCCCAACTTTTGATCAAAAAAAAATATTAACTGCTCTTAAATATTTTTACACTAACATCTAAAAACGCAAGATCCTAACTATTTACAGAGTTATTTTAAACATACTCACTTAAATGTATTTCTATTACAAGTAACATAAAAGCCCCCAAATAGCTTATTACTATTTTTAACAAATCTTTTAAAATATATGAACCCAACTTTGACAAAAACTATTCAAAACATGCCCATTCGAACGTGTTTGCATAAGAAAAACTCCCAAAGCCCCGCCATTAAATCAAACAACTTGTTTGCTACAACTTCTTTAAAACCCATAAAAGTTTTCCGCAGAATAGAAACCATTTAAACATAATTTCTCGCCCAAGTTCGACTGTATAGGAAGCATAAATAGTTGAGCGTTGGAAAAACCGACTGGGGAAATGCGGTCACTTCGCGGAAAAGCCAAGAACAAAAACAGCAGCGGGAAAAATAATGAATTAACAAATACAATCCACATTTTATGCTCTCGAAAATGAGGCAAGAATTAATAAAAGAAGCGGGCAACTGAAAACACACTCGCACAATCCAGCAAAAACATTTCGCATGAGCAAGCACAAACAATTCGGACCAAGAAGTTCGGGCGGGTTGGGGGTTTTGGGGGATAGAACGCCAGGGGAGTTGGATTGAAAAAGAAACTCGACGAGAAAAAATCAGAAAAAAACAACAAGCCAGAACAAGAGAATTATTTTTGCACAGAACCCAGGAACGTGGCATGAAATACAAAACAAACAAAGGCAAAAAACAAAAATAAAAAACAAAAACGAGAAGAAATCATCTGGGGAGTGGGGCTAAACATTAATATTAAACAAAAGTGGATGCAACAGCAAGAGGACTGGCAAATGGGAAGCGAAATATAAACGACAAAGTTTTTTCCACTCCGGCTCGATTTTTCTCCTCGTCGCGGAGAAGTTGCTCCTTGCAGAGTTGCAAGTTTTATGGGGATATCTGTGCGGAGTGTGGAGCCCTTGCCATGTTATGTGTCTCCGCGAATCCCCACAAAACCCGACTCCCCAGAACCAGAAACTCAACTCCAGTGGCGGACTTGGATGAAAACTGTGGCCAGCAAGGCAGAGCCAGGCAAAATCCACAAAGAGTGTGAAGGGAAACATTTGTAAGTCTCAGCCACAAAGTTTATAACATTTTAAATACGTATTTATTTGTATATATCGCCGGCTTAGGATGTAAGTTCTTTGTGCCAGTTAAATTAATCTATAGGGAATTCATTTTCAAAAAAGCACTTTCGAGTTATGTATAACGTATATTATAATGTATATTAAAGATATAGAAAATTTTTGAAATTTAATTTTGTTCGATTTTATCATCACAGTACATTTAACACTCCAGACATCATCGCTAAAACATTTTAATTTTAGGATCCATGCATTAAAGAACCCGTTGATTTTTTCTCCAGCATGCTAATGTGTCTTTTGTGCTCTGCACATCGAGCATTCTGGATTAATTAGGCATCCTAAAAACCGGAAACACTTTTTAATGCCATTAAAAGAGCATTAAAAGCTAAACAAAAACTGTAAACAAACTGGAATCGAATAATTGGCGATTGCATGGTGATTAATTGCCGGCAGACTTCACCGCGCCACATTCTCCCGCTCCACTTGACCAACAAATTGTAATCCGATCCGCGACAGAGAAAGAAATCGTTTCGGATCGAGGCAAATCCAAGACAAGTTGCTTTCGTTGTTAACTGGTTTGCTTTTTGGCTTTGTTCGGAAAGTCGAAAAAGATACAGAAACAAAAAAGAAACAGGAAAAAAAACAAAAAACTTCCACGAGGCATTTGAAAAATGTGCAATTGAAACTAATTCGGTTAAGTGTTGAGCAGGGGAGAAAAAGGGGGCAGCGTGCATAAATTCGTGGCATGCTGTGAAACAAGTTGCAAGTTTAGCTAGTTGGGCTGCACGCACGCAGCATGCAACAAATTTCTCAGCGTTTTTATGGAGCTGCCGGGCGGTGGTGAGCAAACAGTTGCAACAGCCACGAAAAAAGACGGAAAAATTAACACCGCCGGAGTCAGCTGCACAAGCGGTCGTTTTCATTAAACCTAATCTCGTTTTGCACGAAGATACACTTGAAAACAAGCACTGTCAAACGTAAAAACTTATCTAGCAAGCAGCGCTATAACTAGTTGAGAATTATAGTCTCACAAAACAGTGTTGAAAAGGGATACTTTTTCATCTTGAAGGTTCCTTAAAAAGTGTACTCAAAACCTGTATCTTTTGACATTTTTAAATATTTTCGTATTATTCCCAAGTGTAATTTTCGACGGCAGCTGCTGCTCCCATTTGTGGCAACAATTTGCCGTTTCTCGTGTGGCAGTCGGTAAATTTATTAGTGCGAAATGAGATAGACAGATAGAAAATGTATTTTATTTGCTTTCACAGCATAACAAATACAGAGTGTACTCGGGGTGTCTGTGTATCCCCTCAAGAAGTTCGAAAAATGCTGATGGCCATAAACGAGTTTAATGAGAAAATATTTGTTCAACTTATTTGCAAATGCTTTGTATCTATTCTTCGCATTTTCCTTGCCGCACTGATCTTTGTAAATAGTAAATAATATGCACAAAAATAACTAAAAGGCGATTGCAATTGGCAAACAGAAACTACACACAAAAACGGTCTAACACAAGAGCTAAGGTGTCTGTTTTCGCAGCCTTTTTGGCATTGTTCGGTGGGTTTTGTTTTCTTTTTTTTTTTGTTTCTCGTTTTACTTGGCTTTGCCTCAAGTGTTTCTTCTCACTTTGCAAAATGCAAAGGAAAGAAAAATGTTGCAGCTAATTTGCTTTTTCAGTTGGGCGAAAAACGGGGGGAAAATGGGAGGCCGTGCAGAGCGCAACAAGCAAAAAGCCATTTCGCAATTTTCAATTGTGCACGTCAAAGTGTTAAAAACGGCACGCGATTTATTACACAAACGCACACGACGAGAAAACGGTGGGTTTAAAGTAAAATATAATTGCTTGAATACCAAATTACATTTGAAAATGTTTATTTTAATAAAGTAGTAGCTACTACTTTATTATTTTTTGAAATATTCTTAAATATTCCATTAATATGAATATTTTGTGCAGCCTATGTATTATTTTTAACTATTATCCGATTATAACCTTTATTATTTTTTAAGCTTGTGTTTTAAATTAAAACTTTATTTTAAGTGCATTAATCGCCTGTCCCCTGCTTAGATGAGCTTTATTGGACCTTTTGTTCGAGCCAAGTCAAAGTTTTTAATTTTCTTTGTTCTGTTTGAGTTACTGCCTGCAATCAAGTGTGAAATTGACATGCCCCCAAATAAATATTTGTTAAAATATGCAAAGTGGCCTGCGACTGCGACTGTATTTGTTTTTGTCGTTCTCCCTCTTTTTTCCAGCGCTTTTCATGATTTATGCCAGCTTCATTAATCTGGGGAAAAGGAGCACGGGGTTGAATGCTGTTTATCTTGCCATCGTTTCTTTTAGCGCTTTTAGCGCGAAGCACAAAACTGGAAGTTGGAAAATGAAATCAAATTGCCGCTCATTAATAAGCCCAAGAGTGCCAAGTGTGTGTATCCAACGGATACCGCCTGTCAATAGAGCAAGTCTATGGAATGCAGCCTGTTTTCGTGCCCCTCTCGCTGGACTTAATCATTTAGAAGCGAGCCACAGCTGCCGACTTGAGTTTATGCCAATTGAAATGCAACTAATTTGTTGCCCCCTTCCCTCCCCTTTTGGCGGCCATTCCAGTTTGTAATTGTTGTAGCACGCCTATAAATTATGATAATTATTTAATGCAACCACAAAACGACAGCAGAAATAAATCGAAAATATATACTCGTATATAAAGTTGGAAAAAAATTGAAAACAGAAATCGTCTGCAGGCTGCCATATTAAGCAATTTATTGACGGAAAGAGACAGGTAGTTTATCTTATTTTTGCTCGATACCCACAATTATCACGCAAATGCCCATTATAATCATGTGGATAATCACCATTATATACATCAATCCATCTGTGTGTATTGACGGTAATCATGCCGCATACACAAAAGGCAATTTACGTAAATTACACAAAAAAAATCGCAGAAAATTAAACAATTTACAAAAGACAAGCCCCCATTAATAAACATGAAATATTGTTGCGGCGAAACTTTTGTAATGAACCCAGCCAACGAAAAAAATGTAAAAAAAGAAATAAATTAAAATATATAGGCAAAAACCAAAATAAACGTGGGTACATAAAAAATTAATTAAGAAGAAATAAACTTAAAAAACACACACTAGCAGAATTATATATGGCATAATATTTTTATGACCATAAAGCTTAACCAAGCAGACGGCGGGTTTTCGAGCCGGAGGTGTATGTTTGTTTAAGTTTTTTTAGGGGTAATTGCAAGGTAGATAGGCTGAGCATATAGGCTTTCATATTATTAAATTTTTTGTATTATTTATGCCAAATTACTTTGTTTCGTGTTAAGTAAAGTACTGTTTATCCTCAGGTTTTCTTGGCACTTTGAAATGCATTTTCACAGCTTCCAAGTCCTCTGAAATGTATATTTTTTGTGCCATAAATTTGAAAATCCCTGCTAACTATCCACAAAACGAACCTCTCAATGCCTAACATTTCTATATAATTCCCATCCTTTGTGCCGTCCAAATGGAGGAGCATTATGCGAGTCGAGAGCCCTCGCCTCAGCCCAACCATCCATCCATCTCGACCATAAAGTTGCCTTCTCCTTTGGCTCGGTTATTTACATTTTCCCCCAGCAACGGGGAGGGGGCAAAAGATGAGTGGTGGTGGCGGCGGAGGTGCACACAGAAAATAAATCAACAAAAAAGATACCTCGCTGCGAGTTTCATTTGCGTTGCGGGGAAGCTAAAGCCGCCAAATAAAGAATCATAAAAGATATCAAAATAAATATGAGGGAGCTGAGCTAGTCGGGGGGCAGTCGGTCGGGGAAGCGGCTAAAGCTTCAGTAGCATTGGGCTCAGCGGGCGCTCTCATTGTTGTTGGTGGTTGCAAATGCTTAGCTGGTATTTAGAAAATAACAAAAAAAAATATCTGAAAAATGAAGAAAAAACTGAGTCGAGTCGAGTCGAAGGCGACGCGCCAGTCAAACAAATAAACTCGCCAAAACCAGCCAGCTTGATGGACTACGAGCCTCAGAGACCCCTCGTTTAAACGAGCAATACGACAACAAAAAATCCGCCGCTAGGCAAATAAACAGAGCGAGTTTTATGGGACACACGAAAAACATCTGAGGAAACCTTTGCATGACCAATAGATACATTTTATTTAATGCCTTTCGGCACACATTACGGTATGGAAGACCCAAACGAATCTAAATAGGATGATATAGTTTCGCAGGCGCCGTAATTTCGCTACGGTTTTCCAACTAAATTTAGTTGACGCCATTGGGTTTTTCGCTATTTTTGGCCACAAAATTGTCGGCGCGTGTGTCTCAAAAAAAGAACTGAAACCATTTGAGCAGCATATCAACTCAGATAAGACATAAACAAGTCAAAATCTACACGAGTTTTTTTTTGCTCGCTGTTGTTATGGAAACTTTAGCTCGTTTATCAAATTGCGAGACAATTTTTGTATTTGCGCTCAATTAGCACGCGTTAACAAGCCAAAAATAAATAAAAAGTTACATTTTTTAGCTCTTTTTAAGCATTAAGTGTGTTCCGATAAAGATAATTGAAAATGTATCCATCAGATACTTTTTGTTTGGATACTTCTTAGAGTGTTTACAAAGCAAATACTGTATGCACATTTAAACAAATAACTATTTGAATGCCATGGCAATTAGACTATAAAAAAGTACATTGAAAACCCATGTCAGCAGAAGAATGCATTTATATTGTAATTATGAAATATTTGAATGCACTTTTGAAGCTTCATAGCATTTCACTTTATTTTCCCCCGTTTTTTGTTTACGCTGCCTGCGGCGAATGCTTATCAGTAATGGCTTGCATTTCGTTTTATTTATACTGTGTCATAAAAAATAAATATTAATTGAGATTATCGCAATGTGATATTGCTATATTTACACGTTATAATTAATTGTTCTTATTTATTGAATTTGTACAGGTCGCCCCACCGATGATGCCGCCTCTGTGCCCAGTTTAAATTGAGTTATTCGCACGGCGAGAAATAAATACGCATTTATGTGCATAAAATTAAACGTGTTTAAATGACATTAAATGTGGTTTTTTATTGAGCTTTCATTTTGTTTCATTTTTGGCCTCTACTCATGCCAAAAAAAAATATGCAAATTGATATTGTGCGAGTGTGTGTGAATTTAATATAATTTATCTGCATGTTGGGGCCGCCCTGTGGCTGGCAGCATAAATTAATTATCAAAAGCATTCATTTACATGGCTGACTGCGCGATCCGACACCCGCTGGCAGGCGGCACCCAGGCTCATAGATACAGTATCTCACGGATACACACTGTTCATACATATGTATGCATATTTGAAAGCGCCCGCTACTCCCCTCTCCACAACCTACAAAGTCCATTTGAAAAACATCATCACAATCAATTTGCTTCGTTTCTCGTGATGGGAATTAAGTTTTTGTATATTTGTGTATCTCTCGGCTTTTGCCTCTGCATCGTCGTCAGCTCTTGTTGTTGTAGCTGGCCCACATTATCTAGTGAACGTTGAACGCTTTCGTGCCCCTGTAGTTGTTGTTCTTGCTGCTTGAACCCCCCTCCGCCACCCATCGCCCCGCCCCCTGCCATTTTATTGTTGTTCTTGCCTTCCTACATGTGTTTAGCGTGTTCAGAAATTTGCTTTTTTAATGACGCTCTTGTTGATTGCCGGCTATTTGTTATTAGCCCCCGATCCCCCAAATACCCCACCGAGTCGGCTGCCCTTGTTTTTGGCTCATTTAAAATGTTCGTATTTGCAAATTAAATGCAATTTATTAATAGTTCGAATTGCTTATTTATGGTTCGTTTCACTTGATTTAGTGGTGCACACATTTTGCGCTATTGTCGTTGTGACAGCTAATGGTTTTTGCTGAAAGCATATTCGTAGTTCTTATAGTTTTTCTTCATTTCCTTGTCCACTATATAGTATTCGTTATCTCAGTTTATTGGGGCTTTCACTTATACTCCATGACTTATGGAATCATACAAGTTTTTAGTATCTTATCGTAGGTTTTTTCTTGTTTTTATAGAAGTTCTGTGATTTATTACGTCTAAAAGTATTCATAAATCACCAATTGTTTTTTTAATTAAAAGACAACAATCTTTGTACAAGTTTTAGTTGTCTCAATGATTTATAATATTTCCTCAAACAGTTTATGGTCAATTTAAGTGGAAAGCTAGGTTTTCTTTTGAGTTGCTAATTTCATATTTCATTTTTCTTTAAATAATATCACCCCCTTTATCTAATCTTGGTAAGGCTCAGCGCAAATAAATCACAGAATTAACCTGTACTTCACACAGCTCCTAAACGAATAAAACCGGCTTAAAATTAAGTGAGTAACCTAATGCAGCTATTTTAGTAAATGCTATTTGGGAATTCTATACATTAGTAATTAAATAAAGGCTTCAACAGCCTTTTAGAACGTGTTGTTATATTTTATTGGGGCAAATGGAATCAATTTGAATTGGATTCCCTGAAATTAAACGATTTCAATTTAATTTGTGCAGAGTATTCCCTTGGCTCTCGCTTGTCACTGCAGAGTAAACGTAATGTAATCTATTTTCACATTGCTGGCATGGAAATTGAAATGGCAAACTTGGAGCTCGATGCTAATTCGCATGGGCGGACAGATAGGCAGTTGGACAGGCGGAAAACGAATGAACAAGCCAACAGAACCGGCGAACCAGCCGAACCGACTAACAAACGTTTGTCACTGTCGGGGCGTTTTATGAAAATTGAACAAATCAATTAAGTCTAATCGTGCCTTTCGGGTGGGGCCACAGTAGTCGAGGCGGGGTGCTCTGGCTCTGGCTCCGGCGTTCGTTGCTGTTTGCCCCCTGACAAATGGACAAATAAATGTCTGCACACGGGGGCCAATGCCAGATTGCCTTGTTTTTGCTTTTGCTGCTGGCTAAAAAGCAGGAGAGCACACAGCCAGTGCGGCAGCAACAACACCACCGGCACATGCTACAAATTATGAACACTGTAATTATATTCGTATAATATTTTGTCAGCCAATTGACACATTTGCTGTGGGCGGGAGCAGCGGGCGAGCCGAAGGAAAAGCCCCAGCAAGCGGGCAATTACGCTGGGGCTCTCAGAAAATGCGCAAACCAAAGTCGGTTAACGTGGCTGTTGGCTGCAATTGTTGGCCGCCATCTGCGGCAGTTGCGGTTACAGTGGGCATACGCTAGTGTGGACGATAATGCAAGATGAAAGCCCCTGACAAGAAAAAAAAGCTCCTTGACTAAGAATTTCTTATTTCTTTCTCATTTTATGGATCTTCTATTGCCACAGGATAATAAATCAAATCATAGGTTCCAATGTTTCTTATTGGGATTTAAAAAAATTTGTTTTATAAATTTAATTTTAAATTTTTAGCAGGTCTGCATACAAAAGGAAAAAACCTTTCGAACATTTTAAAAGGGCTCCTCTTATAATAATTAGACCTTTCGTTCTATTATTAAATATTAATAGATAGGTTCCTCTATTTCTTATCAAAAACCGTTTTACAAATTAGTTTCATATATCTAATAATCTTAGGTTTAGCAAAAACATTATCTCAAGTCCCCAGCTTAGTGCAACTCTGTCAAATATTTAAACATCACGTCATAGATTCCAAAGTCTTCTATCTTAAAACCTTGTTGTTTGGGACCTTTAAACGTTAGTTTCATATCTCAAGAAACTTAAATTCCCCAGCTTAGTGCGATTAGGCTACTTAAAAGTTCTCCAATGCGAATCGCAACTGTATCTGACGGGTTGGCTGGCTGGCTATCTGGCCGACTGCTGGCAACTTTTACCGGCGCACAGTGTGACAAATTATTATGTATGTACGAATATGAGTATGCTGGCACGGAACGGTTCCCGGGCTCGTTTCCATATCTATGTGCTGCAGTTCTACACACGAGCGCGGTTCAGTTTAGCTCGCTCGCTGCTGCTGGTGCTAATGACCGTAACTAAGTTAACGTCACGATTGTGTGCGCCACTGGAAGCCAAGTCGTCGTCGTCACCCCCTGCACTTTTAGCCCCCTGCCCGGCCAGCGCTGCGGTTTACTTTGTCCCGGCCATTTGTGTAAAATATTTTAATGTTATGACCCGGCCAAGAGAGCGCTGCCTAATAGTCGGTTAATGGCAGCTGCGTGTGCGTATCTGTATCTGCTGCTCTGGCCCTGTGTGTATCGGCAAGTGTATCTATGCATTTATGACTAAACAGTTGTTTAAATAAACACTTTTGGCATGTTTACTCGAAATGCGCCTGCAATGTTTACTTAATTAAATCGAAAAACGAGCAAACAAACAAACGAAACGGAATCGTCAACCCTCCCCTGCTCCTCTGCACGAGATATAAACTCAAATTTGAATAAACTTGAGATAAAGTGGACGGAGATTTCGCTTCCAGAATTAGTTGGGAATTTAAATTTGCTCAGATAAGCAAAATAATCAACTGGAAGCTCATTAAGCGAATGTTATTTTTATGGCACTTTATTTATAGTCATTTGGGGTTGGTTGGAGAAAACTATATACAGTGTGGAATATAACGGTTAATAGTGACATTTTCTTAACAAAAGCGTTAAGTACGATATGTTTTACTTGTTAATTTAGGTATAATTTAAAAACATAGTATTAGTAACATTCATTTGCTATTCCTCTCTTTATATTCCTTAATCTTAATATTTTTTGTGACAAATTATTTGTCATGCGGCTGTGAGTAAATACAAATTGTTATCACAAATGCTGATAGCATATTTATTTTATAGTTTTTCTTGAAGAAATTAAAATAAATAACATTGTTACGTTTCTACTTTCTTACTTGACTTTATCAGACATTCTGGCCGAAAACCCACACACGCGATGTTCATTTTCATAATTCGAGTAAATGCAAAACACGCCCGGGGCCTCCCCTCCCATCGCCACCCCCCGCCACCCAGTACCACCCCCTCCCGCCGCCTCTTTTGTTTATCGCCCATCGTTCGGCTGCTCGTTCGCCGTTTTCGCTGTTTGCCATTCGTTTCGCTTGACGCGTCGCCGCAGGCTTCATTAGGCGAGCGTGATTCCGATTCGCATTTCCATTCCGATTCCGACTCCGACTCCGATTCCCATGCCCCAACCCCCACCCCCACCCACTTGCACCCCCTGAGCAGCACACCCCCCGCCCTTCGGCGCTGATGACCCGCGAATTCCGCCTGTCTTCCCACATTACGCTTGCAAAACGAAATTCCATTCCATTGGGGCCGAACAAAAACCCAAATTAAATCCACTTCAATAAATCTGAAAAAGGTAACATAAAAAACACACACACACCGGGCCTGTCAATTTTCTAATCGCCCGAAATAACAGCAGCAACAAAAACTCCATTTAATTACAAATCGGCTTAGATTGAAACGCCTTAATTGGCATTGACTCGAAAAAAATATTGTTTGCTTGTGTGTGTCTACACGAGATACTTGTGTAAAATGCGGCAGCGGTAAGTGGCAAGCGGTAATTAATCAAACTGGAAATCAATTTAGGCTCGCGCGCTCTCGTTCCCTCTCTGTCTCGCGCGCTGTTCGGAACTCTGCCGTGCGAGGGAGATAGCAACTGGGCAGTATCTTTAAGATACGTAAGCTCTAACATGGGTATCTGATGGATATTTTAAGCAAACTTAAGATATTTTTTTAACTGCGAAATAGTTTGACAAGATCTATAGGAAATTTTTGGGTTTTTTGGTAAAACTTAATTTCAGACAATTTCTATAAAAAAATGATTTAAAAAAAATCGAGAAATTCATATTGAATAAATAAAGAATAATTTACCTTTTTATAAATCCAAAAAAGTCGCAATTTCTGCTCTGGATATGCGCGTTCCCGATTTATAGACAGCATCCAAGAAGAAGATTGGGCGCGGGGACGGGGCGGCAGTGGGCGGTGGGTGGCGATGGGCGATGGGCAGGTGATGATTCCTTAGCTCGCCGGCCTGCTCGCACCCACAGTGAGCGATTGCGGGGGTGGTGGGGCTTGTGGGGAGAGAGTGAGGGAGAGAGCACGCGAGAGGGCGTAATAATCCACAAAAGAAACTCCCAAACTCCCAGCTCCCGGAGCTAACGCTAGGTGAAATGTAAATCCGCAAAATTTTCCTAGCAGCGCAATCTCAGGAATTATTTCCCATTTATGTAAGAGCGAGAAGGAGCGAGAGAGTCAAACTTGGCTTTTCCTTCTGCTGTTCGCTGCCTCCGCTTCTGGATTCTATTGCTGCTGCTGCTGCTGCTACTTCTGCTTGTTTTTCACTTCTTTGACACTTTTTGCATTTGCTTTTCTTTTCTATTTTTCTTCTTTTTTTGCGACAAATGTATGAACTTTTTTATGAGGTTAGTTGTTGTTTTTTTTCTTCTTTATTTCTCTACAAATACACGAAAAAACGGCACTTTGAGTAAGGCGAGGGAGGGAGAGAGCGAGAGAGAGAGGGAGAGCGCGTGTCCAAGCTCTGCTGCCTTTGCGTTCTCTCAGCATGTATATATGTATGTATGATTTGGCAGAACAGAAGCTGCTCCACCGCACACACAACCCTGTACATACAGACGTACATATATAGAGAGGCGGTGAACAGAGCTTGGGGCATAAAGGAAGAAAAAAATACACGGGGGAGTTGTTGCACGACAAAGCGACAGAGAGCGGGTCGCATGAGGAGCGAGGGGGTGGGGAGAGGGCGAGGAGAGAGACCAAACGACCGACTGACTGACGCGACGCGACTTCACCTTGCACACGCGCTGAAATTGGCGAGAGCGACGAAGCGTCGACGAGTTCGTTGTTTGTCGGCGTTCTTTTACCGCAATGTTTGTGCGAAACATAAAAAAAGCTTTGCACATACACAGCAGCGGGAGGGAGCGAGAGCGAGTGCAAGAGGGAGGGCAATACACACACGCACACAAACAGGCATACACATGCAGTGGCTGTATAGTAATTTTATTCCGGTACTATTCAACTGATGGAGCTTCTGTTGCTGTTGTTGTTGTTTTTATGGCCAGCAACATATTGCCAGTGCCACACTCTCATTTCGGTTCCTCTCTCCTTTTCCTTTCTTTTTTTTACTACTACTTTTTAGTAGTATTTTTTCATGCTTTTTTTTGGTGATGATGATTACGCTGCTCTTTTCACACACAGACACATACAAACGCACGCACAAGTCAGGCCCAAGTGGGTAATTTGTTTTATGAGTAGCGGCAAATAGCACTTGTGTATGATTGTCGCTCTTCTCCTTCTGCTTGTTGTGTTACTCTACTCTTTTCTTTTCCTTTTTGCTCTCTGCTGTGAATGACAGACAGCGACGACGAGTAATAATTTTTAATGCGTTTTTGGCATTTCTACGCTGCTTTGGGTTAATTGCTTGAAACGCGACGAAACACACCGAGGCACGCACACACAGAAACGCGATACGGCCGGAGAGGGAGAGGGCAACAACACTTCTTATTGTTGTTGAATTGAATAAAATACACACGGCGAAAGTGACACTGGGGAGCGACTTTGACTCTGCTTACTTTTCTCCACTGATTTAAATCCTTGTTTGTTGTTTTTGTTTAATTAAATATAGATCCGCTCAGTGTTTTTTATGTTTTTGTTTTTCTGTTTGGCGTTTTATCCGCGCTGTCCGAACGAAGCGAAGGAGCAACGCGTACAAACGCGCATAAATTGAGAGGCGAGAGTTGGCTAGCAACGCGCAGGGTTGCCAGGTCGGCCAAACGAAAATAACAAATTCTTTTCGGTAAAAATTTGGTTATTACAGAGGGGTTTTTTTACTCGGTTTGCGTTCTAACATTTCGCACCTATCTATTACACAATTAAATATGATATACTTGGTAATTCTTTTTAATAAACACGGCTTTGGATTTTATTTTCAACAGAGCCTGACAACCCTGCGGCGTTTTCTACACACACTCAGACGCTGTGCCGCGCACACACTGGCATTCCCATGCACATACACAAGCGCTCTCTGAGCGGCATTTCTTTAATGGCGGCTTTTCGCTCTTGCTCTTGCGCTCTTTGGCGCTCCCTCTCCCGCTCTCTTGCTCTGCTGACGCCATATTGCGCAGTTATGTATGTTCATCTCTTTCCAATTTGTTTACAGTGCCGTCGTGTGGTCTCTCACTTGTCCATGGTTGTTGTTGTCGCTGTTTTTGTTGCTCTTGTTATTGCTCTATGCCTCTGCAAATTGTTTTTGGTGGGGTCCTGAGGATTGATTACTGATTGGCATGTCGTTCGCCTATAGTCAGTTGCCTTTGCCCATTGTTGTAGTTGCGCTGCCTCTCCTTCTTATTGTCTCTCACCTTCTCACCACACGCACGCAGGCCAACACACACGCACACACCTCACCACCGCCTCCACCTCATCCTGCGGCCGTTTTTTTGCTGTTGTTGTTTTTGGGTGGTTCGGTTGGGTGGCGGGGGTGGTGGGTAGCATATAATGACATAATGAGATTTATTAGGCGCAAAATAAAGCCATAATGTTCCATTTGACCTTTGCGTAACTTTGACAGTGGTAATTCTCGCCTTCCTGCGCCACCGGCTTATTATTTCGATGATGGGCGAGAGGTATCCTCTGTATGTACAATGCATATGTAAATATGCATATTTGTACGTACATAAGTGGGAGCGCAGGACATGGGCATTTTCAAATCGTCATCAGCATTTTGAAAGTTGCCTTTGGCACTCATCGAAGCAAAAGGCAAATAAATTCCACTTTGACTAAGTTTCTGTGCAGGAGCGTCTGCAAAAAGATTATTAATATCTTTATTTAAGCATCTAGTTATAAATAAAAAAAGGCCTTAAACATATATACATAAATATATTATTAACTCCCTGAGTTAGCTTAAAAATTTATTGGAAATTTATAATTTAAATTGGTAGAAAAAAGTGTTGCTCAAATATAGGCTTAAAAAGTAATAAAATCATAGTCTGCTTTTTGGGGGCCTACAAAATCTAGACGATTTCAAAGTAAGTTTAATATCTTTATAGTTCACAGAGCAATTTGTATCTCGAAATGTCATCGCAAATGTACCTGGCTTAAAGGATTTGATTTTCATATTATAAGGCAGATTTTTTATTTTTTAATCACTAAGAACAAATTCAAATAAAAAGCCCAGCTACAGATTTCCCCTTCGAATCCAGCCCTGTTTCATAATATTTTTATCCCTTTCCTGGCAGCCACTCTGCGTCGCCTCCCGATGGCTTTTCCTTTGCCGGAAAACTTGTTTGTGCTCTGCAACCAAATATACTTGGGCAAAGTGTTTGCTCCTTGTTTTTCCATTGGCATTCGTGCACGCTCCCTCAATTTTATTGCTGTGATTGTGATTTCTAGTTGGATTTGACTATGCACGCATACACACATCGAAGGCATTTGGGGAATTGATATCCTTGTGCGCTTTTTGCAAGAGTTCAAATATTTTTCATTTTATTGCTGACACACAAACACAGGAAGTGGGTGGTGGCACGTTGGGTGGCTGGGTGGCTGGGGAGGTGGTGAAGTGGGGGAAGGGGGAGTGTGTGTGCGGGAAGGACACGCACGTCCTGGGCCCAAGGGTGCTCAGGCAAACAACATTTGTCAATGCTGGCAATATTTCACTCCGGAATGGTCCGTTGCCACTGCATGCCCTCAGTTTACGGCTCAGTTCCTGGCCAAAGGACCAGAGGACCTCAAAAAGCCTCACAAATCCTGCCCCTACAGTTGGGGGCAGAAAAAGGAACACCGAATGTCTTCTTGGGAAGGCAATTACCTCGATATATGTTTGATTTTCTTCGGCAATTTGTTTTTAATGAATGAGCTCCTTTTTTGAGAGGCGATTAGTGTTTAAAATAAATAGTCAGTAAAGGTATCAGATTTTAATTTATATATTCTGGTTTGTATTTATAAATTTAATAATGTTTGCCTATATTTTCCGTGTAAGCAATAAAAGTTCTGCATTTAAAAACAGTTTTTAAAAAATATCTTAATTTAAGTATTGAATATTCCATACAACATCTTTGAGTTATTATTTATAAAACATTTATTTATTACATTTACTTATTTATAATTTATTAAGCAAGAAAACGTTTTAATTATCATTTTTAAAATACTTTCATTTTTTGAGCACTACAATGAAATTTATTTATAATTTAATTTTAAAACACATTTGGATAAGCAATGCTTCGATTATGTATCTTAGAGCTAATTTTGATGACAGTCACTGTACACCACTTATGGATACGTTCATACGGATGTGTAGCCTGTCAGAATGAAAATAATCCCCCAAGAGGCGTTTGTTTGTACTCGTTTCTGCCCCAAAATGTTGCACATCGATTGGGCCTACATGTGTGTATGGGCAAATTTATGTCCTTCCGCCCGCACCGAGCAAATTATGTAATTATGTGCGTTGAAAAGTGGGCAAATAAATAGAATTCGAATGGGAATGCTAATGAAGCCATTATTATTTTATGCGCTATTTAAACAGCACCGGCCCGGCCCGGCCCGGCCCGGCCCCTCGGCCCGCCCCTCGCCCAAGGACGCTTTATGAATAATAAAGGGGCGCCACTTCAGCTGGCGGATAAATAAATATTAATGCCAACATATTCGGGGCGAAAACCCATCCTTGAGCTGGTCACTCGTACTTATGGCAACTGTGGAGGAGGGCGACATGAAAAGCGTTGCGCTCTGTGATTTTGACAGTGCCCATTCCCACTTTGCCACATTTTGTTGCAAAATATGATTTCATTGTGCTCAAATTGAATTAAATTCTCGGAGTGTGACGTGCCCCGCGCCCGCTCGGAAACCCCGCCGCCCCGAAATTTTCCCAGCTGCCACGACTCTATCTGTGGCCCCATCTCCTTTTTTTCGGACGCGCTGTCTCTTTCTGGTCGGGTATTTTCCTTTTGGTAGCTTTCTGAACGGAAGCGGATATTTTCAACGCGCCATTGTTATTTTTTGAGTGCGGGAAATTGTTCGCCCCAGCTATCCTCCTCGCCTGCTCTCCACTCCCCGCGCTTTCCCATTTCCCCGGGTGAAAGCAAACGAAGCGAGGGTCCGACCAAAGCGTCGTCCTTTTTGCTGGCGCTACTTTCTCCCCCTCTTTCACTCTGCGTGTCTCTATCTCTTTCGCTTTAACTGTGCGTGCATGAGGAGAAATTTCGATGATACGGTGTTTAACTGGAAATATAAGAATATAGTTCTGAAAATATGGTTTTTGAGTATCTAAGAAACATTTTAAATTGTTATTATTTATTATTGGGTATTATATTATCAGTCTTCCAAATGTACAACGATCTTATTTTTTATAAATGTTTTATGATTTAAAAAACACCATGAAATCTACCTTTACCTATGTTTAAGTATTTTTAAAAAAAACCTTTTTTGGATAAGACTTTATCATATGATAACTAAATAAAGTTTTATTCCATTATATTTAAAAAAAGGATATTTTAACTGTTAGCAATTTAAGTTTGGTGGCTTAAAATTAAACGTAGTTCAATATTTTCATCTTCGATTTTTTTTTATTCAAGATGAATTTTTTTATCAACTCAGAGTGTTATATTTCGCGCTGTGTGGGTCTCTCATCTGCTTCATGCTTATCATTGTGTTGAGCTTCATCGTCCTTTTGCCCGCCCCTCCTCCACCCTCGCCCCACGAAGGCCGCCCCTGGTGCCACGCCTTGTCGACAGCTTTGTTTGTGTTGTAAATATAATTTTACGACTCTGCCTCTGTCAGACTCGACTCCCCGCGCCCTGTCAGTCATTTCGTCAGTTGGTCCGTCCTTTGGGTGAGCTTGCCTCCCACCCAACCAGCCAGCAACCCACCCACCCAACCACCCACAACCACCCCTGGCTTTTCCTTTGCCCTTCATCAACTGTCGCTGCTTTTTGTCTGTCGCTTTTTCTCCCCCACTTAACATTTTATTAAGCGAAAATGCTTGTGCCGTAAAATGTGCGCTTACATGTTTGCCCGCCCACCATCTCCACCCCCATTTTCCCTCTGTCATTTTCCACCCCAGCCACCCCCTGGCAGCCCCTTCTGCCCACCGGACACGCACCCTTGGGCTGCTCTGCCGCAGTCATCGTCGTCATTTTCATTTCCTGTGGTCGTATTTATGCTTTTTATTTGAATTGATTTTATTTCGTTGCCTTTTCCATTTTCCATGTGGCGTGAGCCGAGCTTATCCCTGTGTTTCCCCCTCATCCCCTGTAATGGCGTGGGTGTCCGAGGGGTGGTAAGTGCGAGTGTGTGTGTGTCGTGTAGTTAATACGTTGATTTCATTTTTATTTTTATGATCCCTTCGCCACTTTAATGTTAATTTTATGACAATGATGTCGATGATGCTCAAAACTGACGCGAACTGAGGGCCTGACATTGTCTACAAAGAGTGGATGGATTGTGCTAGATGGTATGTGTGGATGATATATGGTATAACATTACTTTGGGTTAAATGAAGTTGTTTTTAAGAATTTTTCAAAATACCAAAACATTAAAAATAAAGTGAGTTAATTAAGAATTTGATTACTTACATTGGTATAATGAGGTCTTTAAAAAAATGATATTATATAGGTTTCAATATACAATTATATTCATATATATAAGTCAGAAAAATACTTAAAACATGAAAATGAAAAAAGCTAAGGGCCTGACCTGTCTTTAAACACTTTATGGATTGTACTTGAGGGATTGAGATACTTTTATTGAACTTAATTTGTGACTATACGAAATCCAAAAATAATATATGATACAGTATTTAACGTCTTTACTCCCAGATAAAAAAAATATTAGAAAATATCGAATACCTCTAATTTCTATTATAAAATAACTATTTATCTCAATAAAAGAATGCTGTTTCTTGGCATAGTATAATGCGATCTTTAAAAACATGAAATAATACAGTTTTTAATATTATTATTCCCACATAAAACAGAAATAAGGCAATGAAAACTATTAGCAGTTTGATAGTACTTAGTAATAACAAAGATCATTAAACTAGATGAGTTAAAAGACCAAATATATATAGAAACATTAGGGTTAAGGCACCTCTCTTGCCTTGTAATTTAGCCTTGTAAGTGCCTGTATTTACGTTTGACATTTGTAGTAAATTGTAGCATTGCATTCCGACTGTCGTGTCGGAGAATTACTGGAAATGGCCTGGTCAAATTTACACATCCGAAACAATAATTTTCCCACCTCATCCCCATGGAGGAATGGCAGTGGACACGCTAGTTGTGACTGGCCTAATTGCCGCTTCGCTTTTCACGGCCAACAGCTCGGCGGTCTTGGGGCAACACGTTAATGGCCGGGCGTACGCATAAAATCAACAATTACATGGCACAAAGCTGACCACAAGTTCTGTGGCAGGCAGACGCACCGCCTTGCCGACTTGCCACATCATGACAGGCTTATGGCCAACGGAGCGACGCTAATTCCGAGGCGGAAGGGGGCACTGGGGGCCACGAGGGGCTAAGCCAGGGGGGGGTGTATGGTTGGTTGGTAAACAGGGAAAGGCGGCATGATGGCCCCACTTAATGTAGCCGAAGCCCTGACTGCTGGCTACTGATTGACCACGCAGAGATGGCAGCGTGATGTGTTTGGAATCCAGAGTTTGGATGGTAGTTGGTGCTTAGGCCCCTATACCAAGTTCTTAAATGCCATACCACACAATTTTAATCATAGAATAACGTAGGAATGTGAAAAAATTGACATATATACCCTTAAACAAGTCTATGAAATATTTTTTTTGATAAGTATATTATAAATAATTTTGTATCAAAGAAATAATTTTGTATTCATACAAAATTCTTATAAATAATTATAGTTTCCTCAGATCATCAACTGGATATTGATCCTATTGTTTTTCAATTGTTCAATGATTTAAGAAGCTGACGAAAACTAACAAAACTTAGGGTAAAATATTATAAAGAAAATGCATCAGACATATTTATCTGCAGATATTATCATTATATTTATTTATATTTATCTGATGTACTATATTTTGTTTATATATTAGCAGATCAAAACATGGATAGTAATCTTACATTAATAAGTTGATCAAAGATTTAAACAGCTACAAAAGATATCACAATCTTGGTTAAATATTATATTATTATTCGAGTAAACCCAAGGATAATATTTCAGTTTTATAACAACAGGTTATAATAGCCAATGAAAAGAAGGAACACGACATTTGTAAAGAAGTTTTTACCATCTTTCCATCATTATTATCCTATTCTATAAGAGATTTCTTTCAAATACAAACCACCCCGATCGTGAGCAGCTGTTTGAGCCACCCCCATTGTATAGTAAGTGCCCCACCCACTTAACCGCATGGGAAAGTGGGCCTCGTTGGACCCAGGACAACTATCAAAGTTAACGTCAACTTGAGCTGAAAACTTTTGGCCAGTTTTGCATTGTTTTATAATCAACTTGCACATAATTTATATGCTCGAAGTTGGCCAGAACGCCCGTCGTCCGTCCGTTTGTCTGATAAAAGGCAGCCACATTGGCCGAAGGTTAACCAAGGCACATGGGAGCGGCAAGGAACACATATCCAGGCTCGCATTGTGCTGGAAAACTAATCTCAACAAATTATCTTTCTAGCATTCAGACGTCGTGCAGTGCCTACTTTCGGGGATGGGAGAAAGTCACCGAGAAATTCAACTTTTCGCAGACAGCGGAGAAAGTTTGCGGTGCAGAAAGTTGATGCGATTATGATTTTCAATTTTCAGCAGTCAACGCCGAAAAGCGAGAATGGACATCATAAAGTCTGCCAACGGGGGAGGTGGAAATGTGAAAGCGAGGGCAATGTGAGAACGAGGGAAATGTGGAAATGCCAGCCCAACCAAACACAACCGCAGGGCGGCGGATGAAGCAGAGCCACAGGAAAATGTGATAGATGGATAATGCCCTGGCGGGGGAGCTTTATGCGAAGGGGATTCGGCAGTCCTGTGCTTGCGGCGCCCGACAATAAATTGAGTTTTGCCAGTCCGTGCTCAGGTCCAAGACCAAGTCCAAATCCAAGCCCAAAAGCGCCAGCTGTTCCACTCCCAAACTCCCGAACAGTAGCTGCAAATCCCCAGCTCTGTTATAACATTTATCGTTGTGCAAACTGCCAGCAGCAGCCGTAGAAGTAGTCCGTTCCGAGGGAAAAGGATGCAGACAATGCCAGAAGAAAGCCCACCCATGCGAGTACACAGAAAAATTTTAATTACACTTACTATAAAAACTACACACTTATAACAGAAATTTGTATAATCGCTGTATTTTCTTACTCTTTTGTTCTTTGCTTGGAATTAACAGAATAAATTAAGTAAAGTAGAACAAATAAATTTTTTGGAGTATCCTTATTTCAATGAACAAACATAAAATGCATTTCTATTTGATATCCTTTTTATACCTTTGCAAAGGGTATTATGATTTCAGTCAGAAGTTTGCAACGCAGTGAAGGAGACATTTCTGACCCCATAAAGTATATATATTCTTGATCAGCGACACAAGACGAGTCGATCTAGCCATGTCCGTCTGTCCGTCTGCCTGTCCGTCTGTCCGTCCGTTTCTACGCAAACTAGTCTCTCAGTTTTATAGCTATCGAGCTGAAACTTTCCCAAAAATCTTCTTTCTATTGCAGGTAGTGTATAACTCGGAACCAGCCGGATCGGACAACTGTATCTTATAGCTCCCATACGAATTATCGGGGAAAAAATAAACAAAATTATATCTTCGGAGTTTTTTTAACATATAACCTTCTAAGCTTGGAAATAACATTTTTTAATTAGTTCTGAATTTCGACTTCAATTTTATCAAAATACAAAATACATCATATAGCTCCCATAGGAACAATCGGAAAAGTAGTGGTAAAATAATATTGAAAAATTATACCTTCGGTGTTTTTTAACTTACAACCTCCTACGTTTGGAAATAACATTTATTAATTGGGTTTGAAGTTCGAATTAAATTTTATCAAAATCGGACGACTATATCATATAGCTGTCATAGGAACGATTGGAAAATTAGTCAGAAAATATGAAATAAAAATTATATCTTTGGTGTTTTAAACATATAACTTTATAAGCTTGAAAATAACATTTTTAAATAGTTCTGAATTTTGAATTAAATTTTATTAAAACCGCACGACGATAGCTGTCATAGGAACGATCGGATAATTGGTGGAAAATAATATGAAACGAATTAAAGCTTTGTGCCTTTTTGACATATTATCTTATAATATTGGGAATATACTTTTTTATATTTTTAAGAATTTCAAATTCAATTTAATAAAATTATTGATTATTTTTTGTAACTGCAAGGGTATACAAACTTGGGCATGCCGAAGTTAACTTCCTTTCTTGATTAAATTAAATTTTCTAATTACTTACCATATTTTGCTTGTTTTATTTGGTAAAAAAATATATATATTATTATTTTTAGAAAAGTAAACTATTTTTCTCCCAATGTTTTTATTTAAGTGTTCAAATAAATGGCAATACTGCACAGTGGTTGTCAAGGAGGAAGGATTGAAGTGCACAAATTTAAGTGGCTGTCACAGTAATAAAAAATGAAACAGCACAGTTTGTAAATTATTTCAGAATAATTAGTAATAAAAAAGCGCATTGTATCTAAATGAAATTTTTGAGCTTCAAAATAAAATATTGATACATAATGCGATATAATATAATATTAAAAAAAAATAATATAAAATTTATTTGTTATAAAAAATTAAATGTTATTGTATATATATATATTTCAAACAAGAAAATGTATATATTTTATTTGAAAGATAAGTGTTTAATTGCATCCTTCACTTATATTAGTTGATAACATTTTCATTGTATAATAATTATATTCTTCGGTAAAGCCTTAATCCGCTCCACCGTGCTGTCCACTTACTTCGTGTGTCTATTCCGGTTTGAGGAATCGAAATAAAAAACATTTTGTTCACATATTTGGTTTGATTTATACAAAAATTGCACGCTTTATGTGCCTTTTTTGTCGTATAACCCCCACGTTCTCGGACCCAAAAATCAGTTCTCGTGCGGCTCGTTTATTTTTCATTCCTGTTCAAATTATATTGTTGGCCAACAACAGCATCCTCGTTTTATCTCAGCCCTGTTTTGTTTGACTGACAGCGACACCAGCCACATACCAGCAGACCCGGACCCCATGCCCCAGGTCTCAGGTCCCCAAAATCCGACCCAAGGGAACCCATCCGGCCATCAGCATTAACGCGCTCCGTTGCCGCTCGCCCATAATCCTTTCAATTTTGAAATCATTTTTTATTCCAGCCTCTCTCGCTTGCCTTTTGGCGACCCTTTTATGAAGTCGTGCCTCGACCCTTGCCGCAAATATTTATGAAATGAATACGCTCGCATTCCCGGCGCTTCTCTGATTGATGCCCACTGATGATGCCCGATGGGGAGACAAAGGAGCAAAGGGTCCGGTGCCCTGCCCACCCGATGGCTCGATGGCTGGGCCATCCCAAATCACTTTGGAGCTCACCCAATCGACCGACAACGTCTAACGACAATGACATGTTTATCCAGGCGGCATTCCAAGCCCGATCATTTACACCTTTTGCATCCCCGTTCGCAATTCCATCAATTACAGCATTTAATCAACTCGTTAAGCCAGCTCGGCCGAGCCCAGGCCAGACTGCGGCACCTGTCGATAACCTATAGGGGAACGGGCCACTGAGAAAAATAACTATGATGGTGTCAGGGGAATTTTCGAATTTATATTAACAGGAATCGCAGATCTCATCGGGCTATATTTAAATTTAAAAACCTCTTACCCTTAGTGCTAAACATGAAATGAGTGAAAAATAATATATTTTATACATATCTACACTTTAAATGGAACTGTAATATAAAGTCTCTGGCTTAGGGCCTTATAAAACTTGCATAAAATCTGACATTCATGACAACTCATATCACTTCTGTAACCGAGTACGACTTAATTTAAATATTTATTAAAATAACAAATTTTCTTTTTTGTTTTGAATATATATTTCGAAATTTTTTTGTAGGTTTCCATGATGATTATAAATAAACCCAGTCAGTTTTTTAAAATTTATGCAATTGTACGGTCTAATGATATGGCTATTTTATAGAAGGTAATGCCAGTTTTAAAGAAAAGTGTTAGCAGCTATTTTGATTGAGAGAATAAATGATTCGTATTTACATACGATACACAGTTAATTATTATTTAAAAATATAAATTTTTAGAACACCAAGGAAAATTAAAGATAAAAACAAATATTTAAAAAATACTTAAGCTGCTTTGTGTTTAATAACATAACGAATGAAATATGATTTGATAAGGAGGACATAGTATAGGGTGATGTCGATTTCCAAGAAAAGTATTTGTAGGTATTTTTACTGAAAGGTGAGGGTTATCTTAGAAAAAAATGATGTGTACTTTTTTGTGATTAACAAATTAATACAAATTACTATGTTGCAGAAGATTTTTTAAAAAATATATTAAATACTCAGATAAGAAAATTTTAATATAAATAATATAACGATTGAAATGTGAACTGACAAGCAGGAAATTACTTTATAGGTATAAAGGATTATGCAGGTTTTTTGCCACTGCAGCGCCCTGTTCAGGAGGAGGAGAATTTGGGGCGTCGAACGAGTCGGTGAGGTAATTACGAAAATGAAATCAGTCCGAGGTAAGCTGCATAATGCAGGCGCCCGAGGGTGAAGGGCCTGCAAAATTGAATGACCAGTTGATCGGCCTTGGGGGTGTTGGCAAATGGCAAAGGCGAAGGCAATGGCTATGCTGAGGGTAATGGTGATGGTGGTGCTCCTGATGGCTGTGGAAATTGTGGTGCCCTGCCCCAGGGGCGTGGCCAGGCAATTGTTTTCTGACCCCCCTGCGGTGGTCATGTTGGCTACATGTCCTGGGTCCACAAAAAAGGTGGGGAGGGCTGCCGGAAATTTCTGTGTTTGGCAAAATTTGATTGCATATTTGGTTATCTGTCAATTTTCCGAGGGCAATGATGTTCGCAGTGCGTAATTAGGTTGCCATGTCGGTTTATGGGAAATAATTGAAATTGGAGAATGACTTTGGTTCGCAATAAAAACGAATTTATTGCTAGGCAAAGCCTTTAAACTTTACTTGGTTAGTTAATAAAAATATTTTAAAAATGTTGTACTAATTAGTGATCCCTTAAGAAATGTTGGTTGTGGCACTTTCATACCAACCATTGACATCAATATATAAAACCCAATTATTATTGCATTAATTCACGATTCCCTGTTATTTCATATTTTCCACTTATTTCTGACCGCTAAAATTCTTTGCCAACGATTTTAAGAAAAAAGGGCAAACAAATAAATTGCAAATAAACACAATTAAAATGAAAGATAAAAATGCAGACGGACAATTGTGAGTGCAACTGTGCGTATGCGCAATGTCCCTGCGGCAAACGAAATGAATTTAATTATGAAAAACTGAGTCCTTTTCGGCTTGGCCCTCGAAAAATTCAATTAATCTCGTGGTGCCTTGTAAACGAAATTAATCAAAGTTCATGCACAAAACTTTTAACAAGACTGGTAACCAAAGAAAAAACACAAAAAGTGTTTGATTCTTTTCATGCTTTACTTGACATTGTTTTATACAATTTTCTCTCTAGACAAAACTCCAATTTCCGCTGAACGAAATCAAAGAGACGTTTTTTTTGGAGAACATAAAAAAATCGTTTGCCGGGAAACAACGGTCGGGGCAAATAAAAATCAAATTTAAAGCTCTAAGAAACCCCACGGAAAACCCTGACTTCGGCCTGGGAAAGCAGGCCGAAAGAAGGGGTGGGAGGGTTTTGGATTGGTTCGGAAAGCCCCGCCTCCCTTCAGCCGCACACAAATAAATGTCGCAATTTTACGAGTCAATATAAAGGTGCCTGGGGAGTCATTTACAGGCGCACAGCGGTTTGCCTTCGCTCGGTTTTCTTTGGCAATAAAACATCTCACAAAGGACACGGGTCACAGGGCGCGGAAAAGCGGTACGTGGAAATGCGCTAGGTTGCCGCAAGGAAAACGAGGAAAAACACGTGTACGACGGCCAGGCCCGGGTAAAGTCAAATATGATGGCAATTTTTATGCTTTTTTGTTGAAATATTTCCACCAATGAGGCATAAAACAGAAGCCGAAACGGAACTTCGCTCCGGCCCAAGAATGATTTACGACCCATTCTTGAGTTTACGACAAATTTACGAGAACATTGCAATTTGGCTATTATTAATTTAGTACAGTGGAGCAACTTTCAGGTGGGCCAGCCAGGAAACGAATGTCTTAAGTTGCATTCTTGAAAGTTTACTAGAGAATTTTAGTCTCACAATTAAAGCACTTATCACTTTTCATCTCAGATAGCTTTTTATTAGTTATTTAGTTATAAATAGTATAAATAAATATGGCAAGTTGAAGGGTTTTTTAACACAAAGTTACCATCTTCGAGTAAATTTAATTTGTAATTGAGCCGTGTTTTTCGTGGCCTTAGCAGTGCAACCATAACAATTTCCATGGACAGTGATGTCGCCGTTCTTAATTGTTATTCTCGGAATCGAATCTAAAAATTAAGTGATTTGTTGTTGAAGAGATCAAGTAAATATTAGTGTAAAGTACTTACGAGCATGTCCAACTTCGAGGAGGGAGAGAAGCGCCAGGAGCGGGACCAATAAAGAAAGCCACCTCATCGCTGCAGCAATTCAGATTAAAAACTGACTGAGATCGTTTCATCTCAGCTCCGTTTATATAGCTGCGTTTCTTTACCTTGCCTGTGATTAACACAAGAAGATCAGAAAATACCCTAGAACATTGTATAAACATGGGTTTTCCAAAAACCCCCGCTCTTGATAACCCATCTCAAGCAACTGAGGGTTCAACTCTGATGAGGCGCAGCTTTAAAGCTTTTACTCCCCAGCTTCGATGCATAATAAATATACTTAGCCATGCGCGGAGCCTCGGGGGGATTTGGGGTATAAGTCCCCCACTCGCATTAAAAAGTTAGAACAAACTATATTTAAACGGGAACTACAATTCAAAAATAAAATATTTCCAGATTTATGTTTTTTAGTCAATAAATGTATTTTATATCCCTTAAGTAAGCCCTGCGCCTCTGTTTTTATTTATACTTGCGATGCGCTGCGTAAAAACCAATAAGACCGCAAGGTTAAATAACGAGGGTATTCACAGTTTACCATTAAATAAATAAAAATAAATGTTATTCTAAATTTATTTGTTTTTTAAGAATTTATAGATTTGACATAAATACGTTTTCCTCATTGTTAGGTACATTTTTGTTTGGTATTTTCATTTATTAAGTGGGTAATACCCATATTACGAAGTGCGTTTCAAATATAAACTTGATTTTTACCATCTATATGTTGCTTAGCACATATTGTTTTGTCTGAACTCTAGATATCCTATATAATACTGTACATATATGAAATCATTACTCCTTGGGTCCAAATAAATAAATAAATTTAACGAAAATGTATAACATTAAATATAATCTAGTACCACAATGTTCAGGAGCTGTTAAGGAAAATACTTGACATGTTAAATTTGCAAGAAGGGCTCGAGTTTATTTCCTATTTTATTATAGGCAAAATAGTATTAATATTTAAAAATTACACATTTATTAAACATTTTTACTGTGAGAAAATATTATCTCTCATAGCTTGATATCATAAAACATGTACCTATTATTTTGTCCATCAGATTTCACAGATAGCTCTAAAGCCCCAGCCGAAAGGGTAAACATTCTGAAAGACTTTCTTTTATGTAAATCATTTCATTGTCATATTAATTACACGAGTGCAAAAAATCATTCTTTTAGGTGCATTCTGCGTATATTTACGTAAAGACGTTCTAGAACGCCTTTTTTTTGGATGGCATTCCAAATTTCTGACTGGGAGACAAATGCGTTTGTAATCCTTCCCTTCTGTTTTAATCGACTGAGCAAAGTACCCTTTGAAGTAACCCTTTTTGTTGAATAATGGCCAGCTATTAAGGAGCCGTCAATAATCCCACGGAGTGTATAAATGCAAGGTGTTATTTTCTACTCTTTATTGTTGTTTAATCCCCGCCCCCACTGATGCTGCAGCCGACGCAATCCTTGTTGTGCAGGTAAGTGCCGCCTGGCACGCGTCCACTGAAGCCATCGGGATACTGGGTGCCACCTCCTCCTCCTCCTGGGGCGAGTGCCGGACCAGCTCCTGGGCGCCGGACAAGACCGTCCAGAGCTCCTGGATAAGCGTCCGCGGAATTTATATAGACATTTCCCTGGCCCGGCCTGCCCGTCCTGTAGGTTTTGCCACCGACCACCACGTTCTCCGCCACCGGCGGACTACAATCCCGGCACGCTCCGCCGATAATCACATTTCCGGCTGCGGAGTAATGGAATAATAAGGGAAACGTGCGGCTGAAAGGGGGACCATCTGATTCCTACCTGTGGCCTGGGAAACCAGGACTGCGGCAACTGCAAGGGCCAGAATCAGACACTTCATTCTCGTGCTGGGTGCAAGACGAATCTGCTCGAGACACTTGAAAGCAGAAAGCTTTTAAGCGTTCTCCCCTGCTTTGTTATAGAAACCAGATAGCAGCAGACGCACAACCATATAGAGGTGGGATGGAGCGGGACTCGCCCCAGAAACCAGTTCAATTGACAGATAATTCTCGGCAAGGGGTTTTCCAGAAGCTTTATTTTGATTTCAGTTAGCTAGAAATGTGTAACCAAGTGTTCATAAAAACCAGATGCTTGCTTTGACTTTTAAATTGACTCTTTATTTTAAATTTTATAAAAAATTTGTTTTCGAAAACATTATTTGGTAAACAAACGTTGGTAATAGGAACTATTTTCGTCTTTATTTTGGAATGTATAAAATAACGTAACGAATGTATAAATTAAAATAGAAAAATCACAAAAGTATAACTTTTAGATAGCAAAATACTTTCTTATTGTGTTGGATTATCAATTGCTTTATCCCTTTCCCATTTCTACATTACGATAATTTAATTTATAATATAAGCTTTTACAATAGAATCTGAGAAATTAAATAGACTTAAAAAGATCGATAGCAGTCCATTTCAATTCATTTAGTTCTAAAGTATATATGGGAGATAAATTTGTAGTGCCATAATTCATTGTTCCTTAAATTAGGGTCAGTGGACTTTAATCAAAGATATTTGTTTTTACTTTTTTTGCAACAGATTTTGTAGCTCGCTTGGAATTACCCATTTTCCGATTTTAAATGAGTCTTATCAAGCTTATAATACCAATCAATCTTATTACTTGTTTGCGAAAGAATCAGCATGCAGTGAAATTCCCTCCAGCACCTTCAATCTCGGGGTCTGTTGATTCCATTTGGGTGTTTTCCCATGTCGTCGCTTATCAGGGGGCCAACGAGCGTCCAATGCACTAGAGTAGCTCTACGACCCGACGACCAGCTATAAAAGATCAGGTCTACTGGGCCGAGAGCACCAGTTACAGCTAATCTATTGCTCAGTGCAAATAGCATCCAAAACCGGAACCACCAATCCAGAATCAATATGAAGTTCTTCTCAGTCGTCACCGTCTTTGTGCTCGGTCTGCTGGCCCTTGCCAACGGTAAGTTAAACCTATAATATTACAAAATCCGAACAATTAACCAACGAATGTCCCATTCTTAGCTGTTCCCCTGTCGCCCGATCCTGGCAATGTGATCATCAACGGCGACTGCAAATACTGCAATGTCCGCGGTGGCTAAAGGAGAATCCAATCCTAAGGATATGCAAATGGACAAACTTACCTCAAGCCCGAAACAAAATATTTATAATACCGCTTAAAGCTAAAATGCAACCTAGAATTAATAAAAGTGCCAAGAAAATAAATACAACTAAGTAGACTCCTTTCTCCTCACTAAAAAATACTGTGTCAAATTTTACTTTTGGACCGATATTATGATGTTTCAAATGCCTTTACTGTGTAATCTGTTGACTACCTTATTGACGGGGGTTATCAGAGGCCTCCAACCTGCCATGCACTCGAGTCTATACTCAGTCAGAGTCTCGGCTATATAAGCTCAGATCCCGTAGGTCGAGAGCATCAGTCGGAGTTAGTCTATTGCCTACAGCACTTTTCTTATAAAGCAAGAATCTAGAATCAATATGAAATTCTTCACAGTCGCCACTGCCTTTGTTGTCGGTTTGTTGGCTCTGGCCAATGGTGAGTTGAACATATATATTACGTAACTAATCAGTTAAATTAAAATAAAATACTAATTACCTTTCCTCAGCTGTCCCCCTGTCGCCCGATCCTGGAAATGTTATCATCAACGGCGACTGCGTGAACTGCAATGTCCACGGTGGAAAATAGAAAACAATTTTGTTCCCGGGATAGTAAACTTACCTTTAACCAAAGACAATATTAATACTAACGCTGTGTAATGAAAATAAATATAAAAAACAACGTCAACAAAAAAAGGGCTTTACTTTCTTAATACTAAAACAACAATTAATAGAGGAATCCACAAAAAAATACATATTAATCCTGTTATTTTAGTGACCTACCTCATAGGATAAGCGATCTCAGTAGTGAACTTTCAGTAAAGATTATTTGCAGATAGTATAATTAGTGAGAATTATGAGAAAAGTTATATAACTTAGGGAAGGGTATGGTGTTGCTGAATAGAAAACAGCTACTTGGGTAAACTTTGTATGGCTACAGATTCACACCCAAAGATTTTAAATTACAAAATTGGAAGTACATTATTTTTACTTTTAATTTTTTTTTATTGATTTTGAAAGTAATGTTCTGTATTATTAGCCGCGAATATTACATCCGACGCAATCGCTGTTGCGCACTAAGGTTCCGCCGGGATAGCCACGTGAATCGATGGTGGTGACGCCACCTCCTGACCAGCCACCTCCTCCGCCTGCTCCTCTTCCACCGGATCCACCCAGATCGATGTACTGACCGCCCCACTGGCGCTTCGAGCGCCTGCCTATATACTGAGATCCTCCAGCTGTTTGATGCAGCGACCAGCCGCCGGCAAGGTCGTCATCACCCTCCTCCGATGAAGTTGGTCTGCGGGGCGAGGGGGATTTGGATTTGGGTTTGGCAGTGGCCCTGCCGCCATTCGCGATGCCCTTGGATGAAGGTTTGTGGGTGGTAGTGGTGGTGGTCTGTCCGTGGGAACAGTTAACACACTCCCCCTTGATGGTGACCTTTCCGGCTGTGAATGGCAAGAGATTAGTATTCCGGGTAAACTTTTCAGCTGCAAGACCGACCTTGGGCGTAGGCCAACGTCGCCAGGAACAATAGCGCCAATAGCGTCAGGCACTTCATTATGCGGATCTCTAACCTGATCGATCACCGGCGCCCTCTTTTATACCCGTCCCGATTATCTCAGATCTGTAATCAATATATACTGTATGCGGGTGCATATAAAACCGCTCAAGGCTGGTATTAAATACAGCTAAGGCATGAGGTGCTTCTTTATTTTAAAACAAAGCCGAACTATTGGCGAACACGAATCGATGCCTTCAACGATTCAGATTAGCAATTTGTAATGATTTTTTGAGTGCAACTTTTTTAAACCAACACTCATGTTTATGGCAATTGTTGTAATCAAGCAAAGATTCTATTTTTACAACATTTACAAGTCGATCGTAGTTATAGAATAGATTTCTTTGACAAATAAATACCTATCTATGAATAAAAGCTACGTAATACCTATAAATAAATTACACTTACAAAACTAATCCATTTTTAATGATTCATGCATATTTTATTTAATCTTGCTTATGCTAGCGAATTTCAGGGGTCAATAACCTTTTTAAATTACAAAGAAATCATTTAACCTTTCTCTTCTCTCTCTAGCGGTTTGTTCATTAATATAATTACCAAAACTGGTAAACAGTTTAAGAAGTTAGTATAATTAAGAGCACACAAACAAAAATTGTATTTTGTTTTGATAAAGTATACCAAAAAAGAAAACATTTATTAATAATTTTATTCTTGTTGTGTAGACAATTCTACGTTATGTTATGTTTTTAAAATATATAGCACCTTTTAATTTAGAATTTAAAACACGTGTTGTTTTTAATTAAATGGACATTAACAGGTTTAAATTAGTTGATACAACATTTTCTACACCTAAACAAATGCATACACTGACTGTAAGACCCGTTGTTTGATTTAATTTGTGCAAGTCTTTTATGCAAATATTAAAAAAAAAGAAACAAAATAAAAAAACCAATTGTATTTGTAGGCAAAAATATATGCTTCAGGGCTCTTAACTACTCAACTACCGCCTGCAATTTCAACCCACCTAGAACTCTAACTATTTTCTTGTGAATTTCGCTGAAATAAAAGCTACTTACTGGTTCACATAATACACTCTTTGCCTTCTCGTAAACCCTGGACTGGAATTTCCAGATTGAAATACGCAAAAACAAAATACTATTGAGCGGTTAACTTTCTGTGTTTTCCCAAACGTCTCCGATTTGTTGGGGGTTATCAGAAGCCTGCGGACTGCCCATTACACTTGCGTCGTTCTACGATCCGAAGCTGCGCTATATAAGATCTGGTCCCGAAAGCGCAGAGCATCAGTTGAACTCAATCAATTGCACAGCGCATTAGCATCCAAAACCGGAACCACCAATCCAGAATCAATATGAAGTTCTTCTCAGTCGTCACCGTCCTTGTGCTCGGTCTGCTGGCCCTGGCCAACGGTGAGTTGAACCTACAAGCTTCCAAGAGCTGATAATTTTATTAACTAACCATCTTTCCCTCAGCTGTTCCCCTGTCGCCCGATCCTGGCAATGTGGTCATCAACGGCGACTGCAAATACTGCAATGTCCACGGTGGCAAGTAGGACCAACGAAATGCCGCAACTTACCTTCAACCCCACACTCAATATTTTTAACACCACTTTGTACTAAAATGAAACCTATAATTTAGAGCAACAATGACTTAAATAAAAAAAAAACAAAACAAAGAAATAAATAGTTGTGTGTTCGGTTTTAGCATTTCTGACAGCATACAAAAATAAATAGAATATTACTTACTAAGCTCATAGGTAAGCTGAAAACTTATACTGCCCAGGAAGATTATGATACACCGATTAACAAAGTTGGTGTCCATGAAATATACGAAATACAAAACGAAAAAAAATATACAAGATAAGTTTAACCTATGTATAACTGACTGGAAAGGGTCCTATCCTTAAATTAAATTGTCAAATAGAGAAAATGTATGGGTAAACATATTGAAGTTTGAATACGGGTTATTTTACGTCAAAGGTGATACAAAATAGGAGATAGGATAGCCAAATATAACAACTAATGATACCGCGGTACAAATTTAAAAGCATAAACAAATGTATAAAACTATCGGAAATACAAATATTACCAATGTTTCTGACCCAAATTTTCGTGTCACGTTTGACATCGAATGACCCATATTTCAACTTTTGCCGGTAGGGAATATAATGTATAAATAATATAATATATATAATAATATAAAAAAATTATATTAAAATCAAATTGAATCCCATATGTTTGAATATCTTTCAATTATGTTGTAGTGCACGGCAAATAAAAAGGAATCATTATTTGTCAGACTTTAAGTTTATGATTTTATGCCTTGATGTCATTTAAATATTTTATTTCAAAGATGCATTTACTCCAAGAACAGCATGTTACGTAGTAATGTTTCCCTTGTGTAGATTAGGGTGGTTCACACTTATTGCAATTTTTGTGACGTCTCCAATAACCAGCATTTACGTAAATCATTAAAGAAAATATAGTTCATTTTACTTTTTTGTTTTTCCTTTTCATTTACACTTACTTGTTTAAGGTCATTGAATAAAGCACCTCAAAACCGATATACTTATTTATAATTGGCATTTAAGTATAGGAAAGTTTAGGAAAAGTAGCTTTCTATTTTTTTGGCCACCCTAGTGTACATAGGTTATGAAAAGACTATTTAAATTGCCCAGTAAGCCTGCGTAGCTAAGTGGAGAATAATTTATAGATAAAATATGTGAGGTTCGATTCCACGTATTTTGTTGTTGAATAGTATATCTTGGGTCTCTGCCCCTAGAGATATAAGACTCTTCCCACCTACCTAAGCCACCCCTTCTGGCACCTTCTCGCAATTCTTGCTAATAAAGCCGGTGTTAATTCAAGCGTTTATTGTTTCGACGGAATTGAACGTGTAAAACGGGTCTTGATACTTGGAAAAACATCGCAGGGCGCCAAGTCAAATGGAATCAGGTTTGCCATCCGAGCACCGCACGTGAATGGAGTCGCTTTGCCCCTCCAATCTCGCATCCCGGGGCTATCGGTCCGCACTTGTTTACGCTCAATTTCATTGAGAACGTCGCACATTTGAGCTTGGGGAAATTCTGGTCTGGAGGGGGCTGACTCTGGGAGAATCCCAATCTCTGGCCGACTTTTCCCAGCGCCGCCGCAGCCACCTCGCAGCAGATAAGACAGATCGGTCTAGCCAGGAGCTCGGTGGTAGTGCCTATATAAGCCGTTGGGCTCTTACCACTCGGCATCAGTTGTCGGCTGCAAATCCCCTCGAGTCAACCTCAAAAACCAACCACAAAACCAAGAAAATGAAATTCCTGTCGCTTGCCTTTGTCTTGGGTCTGCTGGCTGCTGTGGCCAATGGTGAGTAAATTGAACGAACTGTCTGCGAACTGCATAAGTTATTTAATTATTATCACAACTATTTTCCGTCCTTAGCCACTCCCCTGAATCCTGGCAATGTCATCATCAACGGCGACTGTCGGGTCTGCAATGTGAGGGCCTGAGGGCAGCAGAAATGGAGCAAAAACAACCAAGCCAATTGGAGTTCACACAGCCAAATATTTTTAAGTCCTACAAAAATGTGAAAATATATTAAAAACAAATCCATACATTAAAAAAAAATATTGAAAGTACTTTAATTTTTTTTATTGTGACTGTTACCAGTTAAAAACAGCAAGTGGAATTCAAGTTTAAAACGCAAGCTATCAACAAATTTCAATATATATATATATCTATATATCTATAGATATTCAAAAAAATGGGAAAAAATATTTTTTTATTATTATCGTAATATGAAATTTTATTAAAAAGTAATAGTTTTAATAAATATTGATAAAAGCTAATACGGTACTATTGTATACAATTTGAATTGGAAAACAATTGTTTATATAAGCACTGGGGCTTTTCTACCATGATTATAATTATTATTGTACATTTGTTTGTGTACGTAACCAATAAATATAGGTTTCTTGTACAAAGTTTTTTCTAAATATAGGTATATTAAATATGAAATAATTCAAATACAAGGCAAAAATGTAGACAATGCATTAAATATCAATTAATAAGGGGTTTATCAGTTACTTATTTTGAGGTATTACTGTAATCCGCCATTTATCATGAACAATACTATCAGTGGCGCAGGCAGAAACAGTTGAAGAGGGGTTTAAATTTATCTGTTAATAAATTCTTTAAAAAATAAATTTGATTTTATTGTTTTAAGGCTCTTCTTTTATTTTGACTTACGAATTTTAAACTCATTTTATTTTTTGTAAATAAAAGAAATACAATAGAGAAATACAATTTCTCCTTAATAAAGGTCGTCAGTAGGGTAAAACCCCAAAACCCCCCGTAACCCTTGTCTACGCCCCTGAATAATATGTACTGAGCCCATATAAAAAGCAGAGCACTCCCGTTTTCTGAATCAGATTCATTCGTAATCCCCAGGAGAAACATGAAACCCCTTCAAGTCGCCGGAACTTTGATGCTGCTTTTTTGCTTGCTGGCTGCAGTTAACGGTAATTGTTACATCAATTAAGTTTATATATATTTTTAGCTAGCAAATTTTCAATTGCAGCCACACCAGGCAAGGTGTATATTAATGGGAAGTGCATTGACTGCAACAAGCCCGATAACGATGATGGTATAATAATGCCCCCTGACCATAATGCGGCTGGTTCTATATCCTACACTCTCACATCTGGAGCGGTGTTTTTGGGAATTATTTTCCATTTATTCAGATAAATGGCTGTTTTATTATTATGTAAAAAAATAAAGATTTACTAAAGCTTGAATAAATGTTTGAGATAACTTAGTCGTATTTTATTCTCAGAACATAAGAAGTTAATAAAAAATATGGTGGTTGACACTGAAGTATTAAACTATAAATTTAAATATTTTTATTGATTGCATATCTTTTTTGTTCTAATAAACCGATACAACGGACAAGTAAATAAAAATTAAACCATACAGATTAAATTATGGAAATATTTATGTTAATGCCTTTTTAGCAAACTGTTTACATCAAATTTAACACCAAGTGCGTGTTAATAGTAGTTTTGAAATATAAATAATGAAGAAAACAAAATAAATGTATTACATTTAAATAAAACCTTTGTTTTAGTGCTTTACTTTAGGAAAATTTGCGGTTAATCTTTGTACCCTTGCAGAGGGTATAATAATTTCAGTCAGAAGTTTGCATCGCAGTGAAGGAGACGTTTCCGACCCCATAAAGTATATATATTCTTGATCAGCGTCACAAGACGAGTCGAGCTAGCCATGTCCGTCTGTTCGTCTGTCCGTCCGTCTGTCCGTCTGTCCGTCCGTCTGTCCGTCCGTTTCTACGCAAACTAGTCTCTCAGTTTTAAAGCTATCGGGCTGCAACTTACCCAAAAGTTTTCTTTCTATTGCAGGTAGTATAAAAGTCGGAACCAGCCGGATCGGACAACCATATCTTATAGCTCCCATAGCAACTATCGGGCAAAAAATTAAAAAAAAATTATATCTTTGGTGTTTTTAACATATACCTTTCTAAGCTTGGATTTAACATTTTTAAATTAGTTCTGAATTTCGAATTAAATTTTATTAAAATCGGACGACTATATCAAATAGCTGTCATAGGAACGATCGGATATTGGAAATAATATGAAACAAATTATAGCTTTGGGGCTCTTTGACATATTATCTTATAATATTGGGAATAAACATTTTTATATTTTTAAAAATTTCGAATTCAGTTTAATAAAATTATTGATTATTTTTTATAAATGCAAGCTTCGGCTTGCCGAAGCTAACTTCATTTCTTGTTTATTTTTATGACTGGTTGATTTCGTTATCGCCAGCTTTGGTTTTGCATTTTTTTTTTTTTAAGTCGGGCTATCAGTGGGAAAAAGTTCATTTCTGGGGCATTTCCAGCAAATTCAATATTTTGCATGTAAGCGGGAAATACCTAAGCTTTTGTTTTATTTTACGAGTTATTAAGTATAAAAGAAAACCAAGGAATGTAATTCCATCAGTTTAGTTCATGGCATTGCTAACAAAATGAAATTAATTTCCCTGTTGATTTCACTCGGTCTATTGGCCATAACGATGGGTGCGTAAAACTTAGATCCTTATATCCTAAAATCCTCATTAAAAAATATTTTATTTTTACAGCCTCACCGCTGGTTCCGGGTAACGTTATTATCAATGGAGATTGCCGAAACTGTAATGTGCACGGAGGCTGATCTGGAGCTAAAACCCTAAAGGTTATGTAACTCACACTTATAGAAAATACATTTTCTGCAGATAAACTGGTGGTCTTATTCGTTTTCTTGATAATGATGTAGAGCGTAAACATTATAAGTAACTTTCCTGAAACTTTTCCTAGAGCGAAAGGGTAAAATGTATTTTTACAGCTGGCTTAAGGTCAGAAGAACATTTTTTAAATTTGTTTGTAGTACTTGTATTGCCATCATCTTAAATAACAAAATATTTTACACACATTTACACTTAAACAAATTTGTTTTTAAGTGAAGAGCATTATTCCTCCTACAATGCAGTACACATATTGTGATTATCTGTATGCAGAAAATTACGCTGTAAAACTTAAGATAGCCACACCAATTAAAGAAATTTAGGTATGAGTTTCTGTGAACTTATTTTATTTCATTTTGTCACAAAGAAAAAATGCGCCTGAGATCCATGCATTAATCGCCGCGAACATTGCAAACCCTGCAGTCGCCGTTGATGATCACATTGCCGGGATTAAGGGGAGTGGCTAGTCGAAAAACAAAGGTTCAATTATTAATTAGTACAGATAGTATAGTACATCCTTGCACTTACCACTGGCCAGAGCCAGAAGGCCCAAAAGAAATGCGACCGAGAGCAGCTTCATGTTGTGAGTGATTGCAACGACTAACTTGCCAATCGCTTCGAACAGGTCTCTTTTATAGCCCCGCCAAGTCGGACTGATTAGCAAATTGCGCACTTTTTCAATTAATGCTTGGCATTTGGCAAGGAATATATAAAAATGCGTCATAACTTGATTTTAACAGCAGCCTATCCCGTTTTTTATATCTCTCAAAAGATCTTTGTCTTAGATTTGCCTGTCACTCTACAATAAATACATTCAAACAGCAATCGATTCCAAAGATTTTTCCCATTTTAGCATGGTTTGATTACAAAATATATACACGGATTCGTTAGTAAAATATTTAAAGCCAACTGAAAACTAATAAAATTTCCCGAAGGTTAAACCAAAAACTGAACTTATATGTATAAACAACTATTTTAAATGTATAAATTTGTTAGATTTAGTTGAAATGTTTTTACACGTTTTTTTCTTAGAAATGTTTGTGGGAAAAGCTTTTTAAAACATTAGTGATGTTGCTATAATTTAACTTGTTCAATGTTTTTGATGGGAATTCGTGTGTCTTTTAACCCGCAAAAGGTAAATGAACGTGTTTGTGGTCGCATTAACTTTCCCCGCAAAAGCTGTTGTAGGTGTCTCTGTTTGATTCAGTTTATAAGCAGGTCTGCCATGCATAGGTGCACTGAGAACAATTTTTTCCTAAGTAATGGTGGGATAATATTACAATAAAAAATGTTTTTATAATGTTAAGTTCTTGTTATATATTATTATTTAACAAACAACGCTTTTTTTTAAAGTGTGAATTAAGCTTAAAGTATTTTAAATGTTTTAATAAAAGAATACTTACAGTATTAAAGTATAAAATATTAACATACAAAATTAGATTTTATATGTTATAATGTTATTATTTTTAAATATTAATAAATTGTAAGCTAGGAATACTCACAGTTAAATTGTAATAAGAACTTCTTCGATACATATATAATTCTAAAACAACATAATACGACACTTTAAGATTTTTTAATTAATTGCTTTTTTTATGTTTTAATTGCAACTTTTTTGCACAGTGTATGTGTTTTCGCACATGGCTGGCAATTAAGCCAATGAAGCATTAAAAACCACCAGCCAAGCTCCATGCAAAATGGGTTTTTTGGGTGATTCGGGGGCTCGAGGCGATTGTCAGCTTTTTCGGGGCTGTTGGATGGTTGCGAGGACGAGAAGGCCGAAAGCGAGTGGGGTGGAGAAAGGGTTTAACTCCGACATCCAGCTTCCACTCACATCGGATTAGTGCCGCGTGTGCTAAATGCTGTTGTTGTTTTTTACACATTTGTCAAGGTAGATGGCATCACGGATAAATGAACTTCAGCCAGATGAACGTACATTCACGTTATACGTGGAATCGGGCCCCTGGATGGACGTGTGCGTTAACAATTTAATTACGCTGCGGGCAGCAACAGCTGCCACAAGGCCCTCGAAAAAGTTAATCATCCAGACGAGAGGGTATTCGGGAATTCAAGACAACCAGCAGTTGGCTTTGTGGCACGATTAAAGGGTTATCAGGAAGCCGAATGTTTCAATTCAAGGACTCGAGCGACGTTAAGAGCGTATAGGGCGTCCAAAAAAATCAGGGGTTAACAAAACTATAAGTAAATATTTTACATTAATAGGTGCCACCTATAGATATAAAAATTGTATTAACTATTAAAATGGAATAGGATTGGATAACATAAAGTGTTTTTTTAAGACTGATTTAATTTATTATTAAAAATTACAGCCAAATATAGATGAGAACATTTTTGAAATACGGTAGCTCAACCCTTAAAACTACTAGGAATTATGAAAAACAATGTATTTTAGGAATATTGATTTTAGTTATACATAAACTTTAAGCATAAGCATTAAATATTATAACCTATTATTATTAACAGCTTGCAAACAATAAATGATAAATTTAACAAAATAAAAGATTATTTATTTTCATATTAACGTTCATATACTTAGTATTGCAAAAGACATGCGGTCGTTGGACATTCTTTAATTTATTTTAAATCCATTTACTTTTTATTCTGTGCACTCATGTTTATGGGTAATTTCAACTATTTTCCTATCGCATTAAATATAATGGCTCTGTGGCAGCTGCTCTTCTATTAGTTTACTGTCAACCTTGAACGAAAGGGGTGCGCTAGTAGAGCAGTGGTGTAGTTAAAACTTTATTTCGATGGACGGAAAGGGGCCTTAACAAACAATGTACTTTTAGGAATACTAATGAAGAAGGAAAGCAATCACTTCCAATCATGTTCAAGTTCTTTTTATATAACTCTTAAGCGTGTTACACCAAATACTATTCCTTTTTAAACAGAAAGAGATACCCCGTATACATTAAAACAATCTAAATTTATATGAATTCCTAATTCAATAAAAAGCTAATTTAAAATGTGCAAGTTTTAATTATTGTTTATTAAAATTAGTAATATCTCTTTTAGGAAGCTCTTTGAGTGGAAAAGGGCTGGTGTGGTTAGTAAAATAGAAAGCAGCTTTCACGAACATGTGTGCATTCTGTTAGTTGATTGCCTAAGCGTTCGTGCTTGCGGTTACATTCTGTTGATTCCTGTTGGCTTCTCCCCACCGCCTGCGTCCTTTATTGTCCTTTTTCGTTCAGTGGTTAGTTTTATAGCTCTTACCATTTGGTTTTATGATGCAACCAACTGCGCCCTTATGCATAAACTTGAAAATTCATTTTGTGCTTTTTGCCAGGCGGCTGACCCATTTTTCTGTTCATAGTTGGGGTGAGAAAATTGTCAAGGGTGGAAAACACAGTTTGGTTGTTACAATGTTTGCAGCTCTGTTTTCCGTTCGTATTGATTGGTCAGCAAACAAAACATTAATTTAGCTCTGCGAATTTATATCTAAAGTTAATATAATTTCAAAATCATATGATTTCTTTTCAGATAATTTTAATTTTGTTTGATTTTTGTATCTACTACTATTTTTGAATTAAATATTTGATATTATAATTTAAAATTAAACAAGAAAGGGAGTTAACTTCGGCAAGCCGAAGTTTGTATACCCTTGCAGTTATAAAAAATAATCAATAATTTTATTAAATTGAGTTCGAAATTCTTAAAAATATAAAAATGTATACTCCCAATATTATAAGATAATAAGTCAAAAAGCCCCAATGCTATAATTTGTTTCCTATTGTTTCCCACCAACTATCCGATCGTGCCTATGACAGCTATATGATATAGTCGTCAGACTTTAATAAAATTTAATTCGAAATTCAAAACTAATTACAAAATGTTATATTCAAATTTATAAGGTTATATGTTAAAAAACACAAAGGATATAATTTTTATTTCATGTTTTCCTACTAATTTTCGGATCCAAGCTTAGAAAGTTACATATATGTTAAGAAACACGAAAGATATAATTTTTTTTTAATTTTTTCCACGATAGTTCCTATGGGAGCTATAAGATATAGTTTGCGTAGAAACGGACGGACAGAAGGACATGGCTAGATCGACTCGTCTTGTGACGCTGATCAAGAATATATATACTTTATGCGGTCGGAAACGTCTCCTTTACTGCGTTGCAAACTTCTGACTGAAATAATTATACCCTCTGCAAGGGTATAAAAAACTTGACATTTTTTGGAAAAATGGCCACAAGCAGAGATAAATGTGACTTTCTTATGTGAGATGAACAGTTTCTTAAAAATAGAAAGACATTTGGTTCTTGAATCAAGTTGCACTGGCGGTGTTTACATTTTTTATCTTAGTAGTCCATAACTATTAAAAAGTTGTAAAATAAACTAGGTTTAATTTTCCTATCCTACCATTTCGTACTCAGTTTGGGGAAATTGATACAAAAATTGTACTTCTGCGGATTTTAAGAACAAATGTTCTCAATTCTAGATACCAAAATGAACTTCCATGGTTTTAATGAACGAATGTTTTTAATTCAAGCGCAATGTACTTTAATGTTTATTTCTGTGCAGTTCTGTTAAATTTTACGATTATATTTAACTACTGTGTGAATGTTTCTTTTTTCATAACGCAAAACTTTGTTTTTATTAAGTTCCTTAGCATAGGATGCCTAACACAAAGCTTTGAATAAGAAAGCCAATTGTCAAACGATTTAACATTTACACATATACAATTATGAATGGAATTCTTTCGGTACCACCCCCAAAAAGTTTTCAAAGCCAAAACCGTAACTGACCAGAGAACCCGAACCCGGAAAGCTGACCCTGAATAGGTAAATTGGTGCTGAGTGCGGGGCTTCGGATTGGCATTGAAGTCGTGGAAGTGACACTTTGATAACCCCAGCAACAACCCGAACCACCCACTTTTTGCTTTGATAGTCACTAATGGGTGTGTGTGTGTGCGCGCGGTGGGTGTTTCCTTGTCAACTTGTGGAAATTTGGGATAATGGAAAATATATGAACAGCTCAAGGGACAAGTCGGTCGAAATAGAATTTTAAATCTGTAATTTAAAGGTATTTTTATACTGAAAGGGTTACACATGGTCAAACAACTCTAACAATTATATTAAAGGAAAGGTTAATCCATCCTTCAGAAGGACAACATCGAAAGCAACTCTTCCCGCACCTATCAAATCAACGAGAAGCGCATGCGCAAATACCTAAGGTCCTTTAACCTGGCAGAGGACAAAATCGCAGAAGGTTTCAACGGTTTTTTTGCCTTCTGGCGAGAAGCAGCAGACAAGACGAACCATATGTACTGCAACATTTCGAGTTACTGGAATATTGCCTTGAACCAGGACGAAAATGAAATATTTAGACACAACTTTAGAAAGTTGGACGAGGTGGTTGCCCGGCACCCCGAGGCGGCGGCCAACTACCTGGCCATGCAACTGCTCTACTCCTTCGACGCCCATCTGAAGGACACCCAGTTCCAAAGAGATTATTGCATCTCTACGATGCGGACTTCCATGTGGTTCCTGTTCAAAAAATTCTATGTTACAGGAGTACTTTACTGAGGAGAAAAGGTCAGACGTGTCTCGAGTTGCGGAGGAAGTGAGGAGCAGTATGCGCCAGTTACTTGGGAAAGTGGATTGGTTGGACTTGGATTTTCGACAGAAGGCCTTGCAGGTGGAGTCCTCCATTCAGATTAAGTTCGATTCACCACAGGGCACTCTACTAACCGATCGCCTACTCCAAGAGATGCTTCGCCTGGAAATAGTTGACAATAGTTGCGCTGCCACCAATATGAATTTGATGCGCCACAAAACTGAGATAAATCGATTTAGCACTCGCCACTCAATGGATCAACATAGCGAAATTGAGTTCCAAAAGCATCTGTATACGCTAGACCCAAATACAAAATCAAAATTAAACAAAATTGTAATAACAAAATGTAAGACTAAAATTAAACTTAAAATTGAATCTTTTTTAATCCTAATAAAGTGTTTTACTCTGTTTATAATTGTATTTCTTTTTAAATTAATATAAATTTGCAAATAATTTCTGTTAGAGCTGCAGGAGGAGGTTATATTATAATAATCATTACACATTTAATTTCTATTTACCCTAAAACAAAATCTTTACTAATGTGGGCGCCAGACAGGAATTAGCCATGTGGGCATGGCACCTGATGTTACAAAAGGCCCAAGAAGAAATAATTCTTGCTTTAAGAATATTAAAATCTTAATTTTCTGAAGAGAAAAACTTTAAGTAATGAATGAATGATTGAGCTTATCAATTAATTTATCAATTTTAATATATTTTTCTTAGGTTTCGAACTTGTTTTGTTCTGCGTATTAAATAATGATCCTGAATCAAGTCCATATTAAAATAATTTGGGTTTTAAGAATGATTTATTCTTGATTCGAGAACGCGTTCGTTCTTGGGTTCATCCCTTAAGTAGTATCCAATGTTCTCCTTGAGCCTGATACAATTGACCATCAATTTGGGATGCGTTTTTTTCTGAGTGTACAATTTGATATTGTTTGCTCTGAAAATTTCTTGGATTTCTCACCATTGTAGAATATAAACTGAAAATCAGAGCACTAATCACAATGAGTGCTTATCAGCACTGCTCTGACTGTGGCTCATCAAAACAATCCGCAGTCCCAGGTCACTTGTTAATCTAACTTAAAGCAGCTCGGTGGAACGAAACCTGATGTCAGACCCCAAAAATCCATATATTGGATTACTGCTCTGCAGTTTCCTGGCAATATTACAGTGCATATCCGCTGAGGTGGGAAAACTGGTCTGTTTCTACGATGCCAAAAGTTTTGTGCGTGAAGGTGAGTTGTGTTACATTCTAATCCATATGGGCCAAGAAGATCAGGGGTTATCTATTGACGTACTCAGGCCCCGCCCAAATGTCGCTGACTGAACTCGAGCCCGCCCTTCAGTTTTGCAACTTTTTGGTCTACGGCTATGCGGGCATCGATGCTGAGACTTATAAGATTAGGAGTTTGGATCCTTCGTTGACAAATGACCACCAGCATTATCGACACGTCACCGCTCTGCGTCGGAAGTATCCCCATGTCAGGTTCCTGCTCTCGGTGGGCGGAGATGGCGATTTGGACAGCGAGGGCGTGGCGGATACGGGCAAGTACCTCAGATTACTGGAACAGCCGGAGCGCAGGAGAAGCTTCCAGGCGAGCGTGATAGCGGAGCTCAACAGCAACGGCTTCGATGGACTCGATCTCGCCTGGCAGTTCCCCAAGAACAAACCCAAGCCTCAGCAGGGTGTGCTTAAGAGGGTTTGGGGCTCTGTTCGTGGCTGGTTCAGTTCCCAATCGGTGGATGAGAAGTCCCAGGAGCATCGGGAGCAGTTCACCGCCCTCCTGGGAGAGCTGCAGTCGGATTTGCGACGCAGTGGACAACTCCTGACCGTCACCATGCTGCCCCATGTGTCGGCAGAACGTGAGTTAATCAAAAACCGTCATCCCATTCTAGTTTTAGTTCGAGAACGTTATATTCTGTTGTTACTTTATTCGTTCCTTGTGAGTCATTCACATTCTAAATTATAAAAAAATAATATAAAATAAATAATACTCCGACACTTATGCATAGTTTCAAAGCTCTCTTAACAGATTTTGTTTAATAATATAATAGTTATTATAAAAAAAGCTTAGTAATATTTACTATCATCATCACTTTAAAGTATACTACTTTACTTTTCAAAAATCAAGATAATCAAAAGAATTGGCACGACACTTCTTAATTATCCTAAGACGAATCTGTAAAATGTTTTTAGCCCTTTCGATGAGTATGTCGAGTAGGAAGTCAAGTATGTTTTTTTTTAAATATACATTAAACTCATTGAAAATATAAATATAAGTTTTTTGTTTAAAGTAGTTGAGATACAAAGGCTAAAAACAAACATACTCCTTTTCCCCAGTCTTCATTGATGTTCCCGCGGTTCTTGGCCACGTGGACTTCGTCAACCTGGGCACCTATGACTTCCAGACCCCGGAACGAGATCCCAAGGTGGCAGATCTGCCCGCTCCGCTGTATTCCATGTACGATCGGGATCCCAGCCACAATGTGCAGTACCAGGTGCAGTATTGGCTGAACCAAACGTCCGAAATCAGTGCCCACAAGCTGCACGTGGGAGTTACCAGCTATGGCCGAGCTTGGAATATGACCCGAAAATCTGGAATCACGGGCTATCCACCGATTCCGGCGGCAAACGGTGCTGCTCCTGCGGGTAGGCAAACGGTTACTCCCGGGCTACTGAGTTGGCCGGAGACGTGCGACCTGCTCCAACAGCAGCCGCCGGATCGGGAGGTGCCCCATCTGCGCAAGGTGGGTGATCCCACCAAGCGCTTCGGGATCTACGCCTATCGGGCGGCCGATGACCAGGGGGAGAACGGCCTGTGGGTGGGCTACGAGGATCCCACAACGGCGGCCATCAAGGCTGGTTTTGTCCAAGCCCAAGGATTGGGCGGAGTAGCCTTTCACGACCTGTCCCTGGATGATTTTCGGGGTCAGTGTGCCGGCGAAAAATTCCCCATTCTACGTAGCATCAAATATAAGTTATAGAAGTACTGATAAAATGTAAAAAGTACTCTGTTGACCGAATGCCGACCCTAATGCCCACATATAACATCTATTTAAAATTTTAATTAAAAAAAAAAAATCAATTAATGGATTTTTCGAACCCTCCCCTTACTAGAAAGATAAGGAAATGATAATGTGGGAGGAAAAACAAAACAAATCGTTGAAATAATGTTGTCTTTATAATTTATACCGATGAATTTCAAAGTCAGAGCAGTTTTTAAGTAAAGGATTGCTAACTTAAATTTGTATTTACTTTATTAAAACCAAATGTAATTATCAACTTTTCAAATTCGGGTATTTTTTTAAAGAAACCCATTTAATTTTTCTTAATTTTAACAAAAATAAATTTTTTAATTTGATATATTTTGATTTAGTTTCAGCAATCTCTAGATCCACAAATATAAGATATGAGCTATCATTTTCTACTGTAACAATTTGACAGCTTTCTTGTGTTATGTTATTCATTGCTCGAAAAAATATTAATTTTTCACAGAGTTTTTTTGACAAAAAGTTGTAGGCGGGGCAGGAAATAAACTGGCAAAGTCGAGGGCTGGAAAAGCGGAAAAGGAAAAAGTAAAAGCGTCCCGCCACGAAGGCAAGTGAAGTGCCAGGCGAAGCGTAAGGCAAGGCAAACTTCTCAAATGCCACTGGCTCGGTGGGTGGGATGTGGGGTGCTCAGGGCACAAGGACGTGGGGCGGCAACTGGGGGTGGCTGGGTGACTGGGTGACAGGGTGGCCCAAAGTAAAAGTTGAAATTAAACCAATTAGTTTGCCTGCCACCGCTCTCGACGCCGTCGCCGCTGCAATGAGGCGCATAAAACCTGGCGACGCACGGTGAGTCCCTGAGATGCCCACAAAGTCACGAGTTCTGAATACGCGCTTCTCTATTTCTCTGGTTCCTAACTATGGTTCTGATATTGAAATATATTAAAATGAAATAAGCCGTATTTAAAATCATTTCTCATATAGTTTCATTTTTTGAAAATCGAAGTACGCAGATGGAACTACTTTGAATGTTTCAAGGATTGGAAAACAGTTTTTCATTGGGGTATTATATTGGGTGGGCATTACTTTAAAAGGGAAGTGTTGATTTGTTTTTAAATAAAAATATATTTTATTTGGCACATACTTGTTACTCAGTTTGCCTGGCCTTTTGAATAACATAAGCTTTCGGCTTAAATCAAGTATTTACAAAAAATGAAAATAATTTGTATTTTATTGAACTAAAATTGTAATAAAAAGGATAGTATATATTTTTTGATTTAAGCCCGCTTATTCGTGATTGCGTGACTGAAGTTTGGCTCACGACAGCATCTCCTACAGGACACTTGCGGGGATGAAAGCGGACTACACCCAGCAGGTATTTAGACTTGGGCTCCCTTTTAAGAGTATTTTAAACGACGACGCGGTCCTTTCGGGGACTCCCCAGCAGAAGGGCGGGGAGCTCGAAGCCCGAGCGTAGATAAGAGGCAAATTTGGAAGTGGCGAGGAGCCAGGGAGGTGGGGATTTGGGGAGTTGGACGGCTAGCTGCTTGGGCGAATGGCGCCGTCATAAATTAATTATGATTTAACAACTTTAGCATGCACGACACGGCAGGAAAACTTTGCGCTTTTCATTCCCTCGCCTTCTTCTATTTTGTGTCGCTTTGTGGAGGGGCAAATTTTATAATTTTAATGAGCGCAAAAAAGTTGTAAACTTTTGGCTGCGTTGCCATTGGAAATGCACTCCACGCTCCTGGAATGAACTTTATGAAGGGAAAGGCTCATAGATGAAAACAAACACCTTCGCCCAAAAGTGACGGCGTTGTCTTAGCCCTCTACACAATGGAAGCATTTCTTTCTGAAATAAACTTGCAGTATCCGAGATCTCAGCGTTCCTACGGTCGGACAGCTAGATGCTGTCATAGATGAAGATTGCCTAATTTCCGTCACTGATGAACTATTTATTACAGCCTAGCAATTGTCATCGATAAATACATCATAGCTGCTGTCATTGATGAAATAATAATGACAGTTTAGGTGTAGTCATCGATGTATTATTTATGACAGTCCATCTGTCAATCGATGAACTATCAATGAAAGCCTAGCTGCTGTCATCGATGGACTATCGATAACAGCCTACTTGCTATAAACGATAAATATATTATAACTATAAGTGGATTTATACAAACAAGCAAAGTGCCATCAACAGTAATTAAATAATAAAATTAAAAATATTGAATATAATCCCCATAAATTATCAAAATAAAATTCTAAATTGTTTGCAAAAATTAGCGAGCTTTTTAAATCTTTAATGCGCGACTGAAGAAGGCCTCTTACATATGTATAACTTTACTTTGAGGCATTTCTCGCTTAAAAATGGCGAAAAAGGATCTGCGTTTACTGTTTTCCAGTTCCACTCTTGATGTCCTCGAAGGCCTTTTGCCACAGTTTGTCGAACTGCTTGGGAAGCTTGGCGCGTATCTTATCGGCCAGCGAGCGGGCTCCTCTTAGGTTGTCCTCCTCGTAGAAGGGCAGCGAGGAAAGGCGAGCCAGCCAGGCGGATAGCTTGGGGTATTTGGTGCCTTCCACGGGGCAGTAGCTCAGATGCAGGGTGCTCACAGTGGCCACAATGCTGAAGTCGGCGATGGTCAGTTGAGGTCCGGCCACATAGGGATTATCCGCCAGAAATTGCTCCAACAGAGCGTAGGCATCGCGCAACTCAGCCAATCGGTCCTTGGGCACCTCGGTGGCATTCTCCTTGAAAAGAGCCCTCTGCAGCTGCTTGAAAATGCCGTGGAAGAGGACCCCGGTCTCGAAATGCAGCCGCTGATCCACGACGGCCCGCTGCAGCGGGTCCTTGGGATACAGCTCGTCCGACTGGGCGTACTTGTTCACCAGATACCCGATGATGGCATGCGAGTCCCAAATGCACGACTCACCATCCTCCAGCATGGGCACCGTGTGCTGCGGGTTCTTGCGCAACATTTCCGGCTTTAGATGATCGCCGGCCTGCATGTCCAGTGGACGGAACTCGTGCTCCAGCTGGAGGGCACGAAGAGTCAGCAGAACGGCCCGGACCGGCGGACTGGACTCCGTGCCATATAGAATCGGGTTGACCATCTTGGTTACCTCACTTTTATTCCTACTAGCTGGTTGAATTGAGATTCGTCGCAAACAGGGGGCCATCCACAACTGACTCAAGGCAGACAAACTGATTCTAAACTCTACCCTCGATAAGATTAGATACTAAACTTAGTGTCTTTGTAATTATCACAAAGACGTCATAATGCTGCAAGTTTAAGTTTGGCTGATTGTTTATTAATGCCGAGATAAGTCGGTTCCGTATCTACAAGTGTGTCAATATTTGGCCAACTTCCACATGATTTTTGTGATCATGGGTGGAGAAACAAGGGGGCTGTTAAAAAAATGTTCCTATTTCTCTAGTTATATTAACCATTATACCATAACCATAATAGCTTGGAAATAAATAAAAATGCTAATGTAAATATACGTCGTTTTGTTTCCCAAGGGTTTTTTACTAATTAATTATACATTTTTAAACTAGCTTTGAATGTTGTATTCCTAAGTTTCTCTTACGCTTTTCAGAACTTTAAGCTTGGTTAAGAAATCTGGAATTACCAAAGTAGATGGATATTCTACATGCAATCTACATGATTCCATATGTAAATTAGATAGTTCTCTATTTGTATAAATATCATCTTACAAATAAGTAAAAGTTATACAGCTTTTGAATATTAAGAGAATTCATTATTTGAGAATTTAAAGCACCATTAAGCTAGCTTAATATGGATTGGGATCTTTAAAACAATGAACCTTTAGTCCTCCATCATGAATTTCGCCATAGAAAATAATAAACGAAGGTTGCACGCAATCCACGCAATTCCCGATGAAATAAATAATATACAAGTTCATCTAAACATTGTTTCTGTAGAAACAAACAAACTCCCTGGCCCAAGCTTTTATCTACACATGCGGCGAAAAGCTCTCGGGAAAAAGGTATATAGTACCTAGGGAGAAGATCAGTCGTAATAGAGGCTCTGCTAGATAAAGAACACAATATGTCGAGCTCGGGAATCGTTCTGTACGGAGTGGACCTCAGTCCCTGTGTGAGGGCCGTCAAACTGACCCTCAAGGCCCTGAACTTGGACTACGAATACAAGGTGGTGAACCTCCAGGCGGGCGAGCATCTTCAGGAGGATTTCCTGAAGAAGAACCCCCAGCACACGGTGCCGGTGCTCGATGACAACGGAACCATCCTTTGGGACTCCCACGCCATCGCCGCCTACCTGGTGGACAAGTACGGCAAGTCGGACGAGCTGTAACCCAAGGATCTGGCCAAGCGGGCGGTCATCAATCAGCGTCTGTTCTTCGACGCCAGCGTAATCTTCGCCAGCTTGGGCAGCGTGAGTGGTCCCTTCTGGGTGAACGGCATCACTGTGGTGCCCCAGGAGAAGCTGGACACCATTCACAGGGGCCTGAAGCTGCTGGAGACCTTCCTCGAGAGCACTCCTTACCTGGCCGGCGATACGCTGACCCTCGCCGACCTGAGCGCTGGACCCACTGTCTCAGCCCTGCCCGCTGCAGTGGACATCGATCCTGCGGTCTATCCCAAGGTCACCGCCTGGCTGGACCGTCTTAACCAGATCCCCTACTTCAAGGAGATCAACGAGGCTGCGGCTCAGGGATACGTCAGCTTTCTGCGCAGCCAGTGGACCAAACTGGGCGACAAATGAGTCAGGCACAGATGCTGAATGTAAAATATTACAACAAGCATATATTTATATTACATTCATTATCACCTTGCATCTTCTAATGTGAAACATTAACTTTTGAATCAATAAAACAATTACTAAAAGAAAGTATATATATTGACTATTACTAAATTGCTATATGTTCTTAACTGAGCAGAAGGGTGTATTGTATTTCCTTACAGGTCCTTCTTAGAAGGGTCTTATATAAATACGCACTGAACAAATATTATTTTCTAAAGAAGTATAAGATATCAGTGCCGATAAAATACCGATAAAATACTACACGTTGAAGCTTCATCGTGGGGGTCATTGAGGTACCCCAGGAGAAACTGGACAGTGTTATCAGAGGTTTAGCAAGTGGACCAAGTTGGGCAATCAGTTAGCTCCATAAATAAATAAAAAAATAAACAATTAAAGAAAGTAATTCAAAGTGTTAAGTGATCAAGGCTACCCCAGGAGAAACTGGACAGTGTTATCAGAGGTTTAGCAAGTGGACCAAGTTGGGCAATCAGTTAGCTCCATAAATAAATAAAAAATAAACAATTAAAGAGAGTAATTCAAAGTGTTAAGTGATCAAGGCTATCCATTCTTATCCGTCATGCATTTGCATGACACACCGGAAATACATAATATATGGTCCCTCACATTCGAAAGCAGTGATAACACCTAATTGATTACACTGTAAAAATATAAGGCATGACTTGCATTTATTTGTAATTGAACAACATTTTGAAGTAACTGTAATCTCGCTTTCAAGGAATGTGCACAGTCAATGTTTCTCCTGATAAACTTAATAAAACTGCAATTAATGGTGAGAAAAATGGTTTAACCTTAGAAACAAACAAACTGAGTCAGAGCTTTTATCTTTACACGTCGAACAGCGAGGCAGTTGGGAAAAGCTTTTTTCCAAGCGGTATAAAAAGTATGTGGGGAGGTATCGGAGAAATAGTAGCATTATTGGTTAGACCTCATCATGTCGAGCTCGGGAATCGTACTCTATGGAACGGACCTAAGTCCCTGTGTGAGGGCTGTCCGCCTGACCCTCAAGGCCCTGAGCTTGGACTACGAGTTCAAGGAGGTGGACCTTCAGAAGGGGGAGCATCTGAGCGAGGACTACCTGAAGAAGAACCCCCAGCACACGGTGCCGGTGCTGGATGACAATGGCACCATCCTCTGGGACTCCCACGCCATCGCCGCCTACCTGGTGGACAAGTACGGGAAGTCGGACGAGCTGTACCCCAAGGACCTGGTCAAGCGGGCGATCGTCAACCAGCGCCTCTTCTTCGAGGCCAGCGTGACCTATCCAGGACTGGCCAACATAGTCGCTCCCTTCTGGGTCAGTGGTGTGACTGAGGTGCCCCAGGAGAAGCTGGACACGGTTCACCGGGGTCTGAAGCTGCTGGAGAGCTTCTTGGCCAGCGCCCCGTATCTGGTGGGTGATTCCCTGACCCTGGCCGACCTGGTCAGTGGACCCACAGTGAGCGCCCTTCGGGCCGCCGTCGACATTGAACCTACGGAGTATCCCAAGGTCTGCGCTTGGCTGGATCGACTCAACCAGATACCCTTCTATAAGGAAATCAACGAGGGTCCTGTTCAGGGCTACGTCGCCTTCCTGCGCAGCCAGTGGACCAAGCTGGGTGCCTAAACAGTAATCCACCAAAGAAAAAGCCAGTACCAAACATAAAAATCATCACATTTGTCTTCAAACAATCCTAGTCTTTTATAAAAAATATTAATAATTTACATTTTATTAAATTCTAGTTGTTTTATTAAAAAAAAATTATATTTTTTAATTATTGGCATTTCACATACAAAATTTATAAAATTCGTCGTATTTATGGATTTTTTAATTTGTTCCCTCAAACAGCTTGTATTGAAGAAATCTACCAAAGTAAATACCAAACTGTTAAATTATGTAATTAGATACGTGTGCGCCTAGATGTAGGCAATACATTTTCTTCGACTGCTCCCTTAAGCTGGGTAACAGGTATCTGATAGTCGAGGCACTCGACTATAGCGTTCTTTCTTGTTTTTATTCCTTAATCTTAATACTTATCGTATACCAGTTTATTTCGTCAGTGTACGACTACAACAGAGCATTGAAGAGAGAAATGGGCTTGGCTCAGCGCAACCAAGTGCTTCTTTATTTAAATTCATTTAGACATATGCATGTTCGTTATTATGGGGTTTCAGTGGAACTTGAGTCTTCGTTGTGGTCGCATCATGTCGGGTGTTTTAGTTTTGTATGGCACGGATATAAGTCCGCCAGTCCGGGCTTGTAAACTGACTTTGAGAGCCCTAAACTTGGACTACGAATACAGGGAAATGGATCTTCTAGCCGGAGAGCAGTTCGACGAAAAGTTCCTTGAAAAGAACCCTCAGCACACGGTGCCGCTGCTCGACGATAACGGATCCCTCATCTGGGACTCACATGCCATTGTTTGCTACCTGGTGGACAAGTACGCCAAATCGGATGATCTGTATCCCAGGGATCTGGTGAGGCGGGCTCAAGTCGATCAGCGTTTGTTCTTTGATGCGAGTATCTTGTTCATGTCCCTGCGGAATGTTAGTATTCCCTATTTTGTTCACCAAGTAAACCTGGTGCCCAAGGAGAAGGTAGATAACATCAAAGACGCCTACGGACTTCTGGAGACCTTTTTGGGAGATAATCCCTACCTAAATGGGTCCACTCCAACACTGTCAGATTTCTGTTGTGGAGCTACTGCCTCTTCGCTGGCCGCTGTTCTCGAACTGGATCAGGAAAAGTATCCCAAGGTGGCTGCTTGGCTCAATCGCCTATCCGAGCTACCCCACTATGAGGAGGATAACGCCAACGGCTTGCTAAATTATATAGACCTTCTTAAGCCCTACCTAAAACTAGAGGAATAATTGTTTACAACTTATTTTTATATGAACAAATAGAAGATAATATTTAAAAATCATATTCTTTCGCAAACGTATTCCAGTTCCCTTAAACCCCTGATCTTATGTATTTTATATAAGGTATTCCACCATCTTTAAAAACTCTTTACGGTAGAACTTGTAAATCTCTTTAAGCGGGTTTGAAATATATCGAAATGACTTGATGCTAGAAAAAGAGAGAAAACAAACAATAGTTCAGTAGATATTTCTGACTTTGTATAAATGGTATGTTCTTCTGCTAAAAAATAAATAATGCTGATTTTAAGTATCTCAAAAATGCTGCCTCATTACTTTAGGATGTGTCATTCGATAATCCATAAATTACCCTATAGGGGACCCTGTTATTATTAGAAATACTTACATGATGACCAAAAAAGCAAAAGCTCTCTTACGTCAAGAGAGCGTTGTGAAATATGCTTTCCAAATATGTGAGTTCATATGGGTTCCAAACACTATGTGTAGGCTAAATCGCAGAGTCATCACAACGATGCAAAGCTCTCTTAATGGAAGAAAGCCCCTAGGGTCTATATAAGGCCCAAGTTCTGTTTGTTTATGAACATTTACTAGCCAGACCCAAAACAGCAACAACATGGGAAAACTTACGCTTTACGGACTTGATGGAAGTCCCTCAGTCCGCTCGGTGTTTCTCACCCTGAGGGCCTTGGGCGTGGAGTTCGAGTACAAGATCGTCAACCTGCTGGAGAAGGAGCACCTGAAGCCGGAGTTCCTCAAGATAAACCCATTGCACACTGTGCCGGTCCTGGACGATGATGGCTTCATCCTGATCGACAGCCACGCCATCAACTCCTACCTGGTGGGCAAGTATGGCAAGGACGATTCCCTGTATCCCAAGGATCTGAAGAGGCGAGCCATTGTTGATCAGCGTCTGCACTACGACTCCAGTGTGGTCACGTCCGCCGGAAAAAACATTTTAGCCCCGCTCCTTGGGGAGAACAAAACGGAGATCCCACAGGCCAGAATCGATGCCCTCGAAGGTGTGTACAAGAACCTGAATCTGTTCCTGGAAAGCGGCGACTACCTGGCCGGAGACAACCTGACCATTGCCGATTTCCACATCACCGCCGCCCTCACCGCATTTCTGGTCTTCCTGCCATTGGATGCCACCAAGTATCCCAAACTGGCAGCCTGGATCCAGCGCATCAAGGAGCTGCCCTACTACGAGGAGGCCAATGGTTCCCGGGCCGCCCATTTCGTCGGGTTCATCAAGAGCAAGAACTTTACTATTGCCTAAGAAGTGTTAAAATATACCCAAAATAAATTATTAACAAATCCCAAAGCTACTTGACTTTTGTATCACTTTACTATCGGCCAAAACTTGTTTGGGAATACAAGATAAGAGAAACTGTTAGTCATATGTCCAATCTATTTTTAAGAGGCAGGCGGGGAAAAAAAGACGGGTTTTTATTTTTTGGGGAGCAACTTTCATCGACATAGAAAAATTTATAGTAGTAGTAGTAGTAAGAAAAATAGCTATAGTTTCGGTTTGTTTACAAGTTATGATCAAGAGAGGGCTTTTCCTGAGATTTAAGATTCGAGTTCTCTTCAATTATTTGTATACCCTTGCAGAGGGTAAAGACTTCAGTCAAAAGTTTTCAACGCAGTGAAGGAGACCTACAGACCCCATAAAGCACATATATTCTTGATCAGCATCACTACGACGAGTCGATCTAGCCATGTCCGCCTGTCCGTCTGTCCGTCTATCCGCCTGTCCGTCCGTCTGTCTGTCCGTTTCTGCGCAAACTAGTCTCGTAGTTTTAAAGCTATCGGGGTGAAACTCTCCCAAAAGTCTTCTTCCTTTTGCAGGTAATATTTAAGTCGCAGTCAGCCGGATAGGACAACTATATCTTATTTTAAAAATGTGTACAAAATTATATCTTTGGTGTTTTCTATCATAGAACCTCCTACGCTTTGAAATAACCTTTTTTAGTAAATTTGTTCTGAATTTCGAATTAAATTTTATAAAAATCTGAGGATTATATCATATAGCTGCCATAAGAACGATCGGAAAATTAATGGGAGAATCTTTGGTGTTTTTTGACATATTATATTATAATTAAATTTAATAAAAATCGGAAGACTTTAACATACAGCTGTTGAAGAAACGGTCAAAGAAATAATAAAATAGTTTATTTTTAATATCTCTGAAGATAGCAACAATACTAAAAAATGTAACATGGTGTTACTAACGTTGATAAGTACTTATAACTGAAAGGGTATACAGATTTCGGCTTGCCGAAGCTAACTTCCAGTCTTGTTAATAAGAGATGTAGCTAAAAATCTTTTCGTAAAACAAATATTTGAAAAAAAGTTTAAAAAGGTATGCGTATATAAACCTTAATTATCTGCGAATCAAACTACTCTGCTATGCCACAAGCTCTGAAACCTTTTGAGGTTTTTGTTTGACCTGTAATTATGACTCATAGGCCAACTGTACTTGAATCAGTATGCCTTGTGATGGTTATTTTATTATTGTATTACCCCGGCAAAATAAAAGTCTCATAATTACCCTGTGCATAAAAAATGCGAAAAGAGCAGGGGGTAAGAGCTTTTGGGTCCGAAAATGGTAATTATTTAAGCTCTCTTACCCCAGACACATTGGCTGATGTCATCGTGTTGGGGTTTCTGCGCTGTCATCACAGCTCTGCAAAACTCTCTTAACTTAAGAGAGCTCCCCGTGTAAAAAGCCGCAGAGGGTTAGAGCAGTTCCACGAGTTAGGAGCTCAGTTATAGGCAGGAAAACCAAGAACCAAACAGGACGATGGGAAAACTCACTTTGTACGGGATCGACGCCAGTCCTCCGGTTCGCTCGGTGCTCCTAACCCTCAACGCCCTGGGCCTGGAATTCGATTACAAGGTCGTGAACCTGATGACCGGGGAGCACCTAAGGCCGGAATACCTCAAGATCAACCCTCTGCACACTGTTCCGACCCTGGAGGACGATGGTTTCTACATCAACGATAGCAATGCCATCAACGCCTACCTGGTGAGCAAGTACGGCAAGGACGACTCCCTGTACCCCAAGGATCTGCAGAAGCGGGCCATCGTTGATCAGCGCATGCACTACAACTCCAGTGTTGTGTCCAGCACTGGTCGAGCCCTCTCCATTCCGCTGAGGGCGGGTAAATCCGAGATCCCCAGGGCCAGCTTCGATGCCCTGGAGCAGGTTTACAAAACACTGGACTTGTTCCTGGAGAGCAACGACTTTCTGGCCGGAAATAACCTAACCATCGCCGATTTCCACATAACCGCTGTACTGACCACAACTATGCTCTTCCTTGATGTGGACGCCACGAAGTACCCCAAGCTGGCGGGTTGGGTTCAGCGCATCAAGGAGTTGCCCTACTACGATGAGGCCAATGGATCCCGGCTGTCGCAGGTTGCCGCCTTCATCAATAGCAAGAAGTACACAATTGTGTAACCTAATTAAAGTTACTTTATTTTCCCAATAAATTAAGTTAGTTATCCATTTTTAAACATTTTAATTTTACTTATTTCGTTACAAGACATTGAAAATATGTTTAGGAGTAGCTAAAATATTTTCAACTGCCTGTTTACACCCTTGCTTTTTTTATTAAAAGAGGAATTATCAACTTTTTCCGAAAAAAAGCCAAGAATATATGTCATATCGCAGTTTGTTATTAAACAAGGTAAGAGACGGCGCCCTTATATGTTTACAATAGCTCCTCCACACCCCATAACTTTTCTACAGAACAATAGGGACTTTGGACTAGGGCCCCACCCAGGATCATCTTTCGAGTTCCTAGGAAGTGGCGTGGATGCACTGAGTCCGCAAGTATAAAAGGTTCTGCAAGCCCTGCAGTCCGTATCACTTCGCTGATTTCACTGCTTGAGCTTGGACCATGTCTGGAATTGTGCTTTACGGATTGGACATTAGTCCTCCAGTGAGATCCTGCCAACTGACCCTGCGGGCCCTGGACTTGGAGTACGAGTTCAAGGAGGTGGATCTCCTGGCGGGGGAGCACCGCAAGGAGGAGTTCCTCAAGAAGAACCCCCAGCACACCATTCCGCTGCTCGATGACAATGGCGTCCTTGTGTGGGACTCACATGCCATCGTGTGCTACCTGGTGGGCAAGTATGCGAAGACGGATGAGCTCTATCCCAAGGATCTGGTGAAGCGGGCGCAGGTGGACCAGCGACTGTACTTCGATGCCAGCGCTCTGTTCATGGCTCTTCGGAACATCTGTGCCCCCTACTTCTACAATAATGTCACGGAGATTTCCCGGGAGAAGGCGGATAATGTTCGTGATGCCTATGGCCATTTGGAGACCTTTCTGGGGGACAATCCCTACGTAACCGGCGACACCCTCACCGTAGCGGACTTCTGCTGTGCTGCCACGGCCTCTTCCTTGCCAGCTGTTGTCCCGCTGGAGGCCGACAAGTATCCGAAGATCACCGCATGGCTGGAACGCCTCCAGGAGTTACCCTACTACGAGGAGGCCAATGGGGCTGGGACCAAGAAGTACGTGGACATGCTAAAGGACAAGCTGAGTTTTCTGTGAGCAGTCTTTCCCACAATTAACTAGTGCGTTGTGCTTCAATTTTTAATTCCCAGCTAATTAAAGTAAGTGGTTGACAAACATTTGGTACTGCCCACACTCTCAGAAAAACTGGGAAACTAAAATTAAATAAACTAAAATTGAGAAATTAATTTCAATAGTTCTATAAAACGTGTTTTACCTAAAAATCTTAAATTGGATCCTCGCTCTTTAAGGCGAAGTTAAAATTGTTTGTAAAATAAACATGTTTATACTCTCCTATAAAAATGTTTCCCCTTTCAAGTAATCCCCAATTATAAAATACACATTTTTTTCAATCCTCTAGCCACTCCAAATAGTCCCCATACTTTGTATCATCTCATTCGACCTGAAACCCAACCCTTGGCCTTATTTGTACTTTTAAGTGTAAGTAATTCAATTTTACAAACTTATCAGAGTGCGTGGCTTTAAGGGTTTTGCAGGCTTTGTAGTTGGGTAGGGGCGGAGTTAATTAAAAATCCATGGCCAGACTGACGGTTCTCATGCCACGTAGCTTGGTATATATTCGTCCTGGAGCGACACTCACCAGTCACTTGTGAATCCGCTGGAGAATGGGTAAGATCTCGCTGTACGGCCTGGACGCCAGTCCGCCCACTCGGGCTTGTCTGCTCACCCTGAAGGCCCTGGACCTGCCCTTCGAGTATGTGTTTGTCAATCTGTTCGAGAAGGAGAACTTCAGCGAGGATTACTCGAAGAAGAACCCGCAGCACACGGTGCCGCTCCTGCAGGACGACGATGCCTGCATCTGGGAGTCGCATGCCATCATGGCCTATCTGGTGGACAAGTATGGGGCCACCGATGAGCTGTATCCCAAGGATCTGCTCCAGCGGGCCAAGGTGGACCAGCTGATGCATTTCGAGACGGGCGTTGTCTTCGAGGCCGCGCTGCGGCGACTCACCCGGCCGGTGCTCTTCAATGGCGAGTCCACGCTGCCCCGGGACCAGGTCGACCACATCAACCAGATCTACGACTTTGTGGAGACCTTCCTCGATGATCACGACTACTTGGCCGGCGACCAACTGACCATAGCCGACTTCAGCCTCGTCTCGACCATCACCTCGATTGGGGTTTTCCTGGAGCTGGACCTGGCCAAGTATCCCAGGATTGCAGCCTGGCTGGAGAGGCTCAAGGAGCTGCCCTACTACGAGGAGGCCAATGGCAGCGGAGCCGCCCAGTATGTGGACCTCTTGAGGTCCAAGAACTTCTCCATTGTACCCTAGAGACAGGTCCTACTCTGAAATAGTAAATGCACAGAAACCATCAACTCAAAAATAATAATCTAGAAGCTTAATAGCAATTAAAAAAATATATTCACAAAGTTTTAACGTTTTTAGATTTTGATAATTTAATGAAATAAATAAAGCTCACACAAAATGGTTTAAAATGTAGAGTCAAAGAAATATATATATAAAATATATTAATCCAGACTTTCTTTCTCTTTTAGTTGTCAAGCTGTTTTTGCTGAAAGATATAAACATTGTGAAGTTGATTTATAGAGAAACGGTTATCTGGTACTCAAGGGTCTCATTTTTATTCTATGGAACTACCTATCACGTTTACAATTTTTGATATGTTTAGTTAAGTCCAGTAAAATTATGCAGAAATATGAGTCTACAAATTTTTGTTTATTTAAGTCCAGTAAAATTATGCTGAAATATGAGAAGTAGAAATTACATAAATTTTCATCAATCGAACGGTTTCGAGGACTTTCACCATTATTTAATCTATTTATTTAATCGTTGTGTGGATAACCAACTTGCTAGGGTCTGACCAACAGAAGCCTATCGCCTTTGCTATCTCCATTTATGATTCATAGTGCTTTTAGGCTTTTAAACATTTATATAAACTCTGTTGGGGTAGGTTGGAAATAAAAGTTATCAAGTTAAGACTAAGGGGTAATAGCCCTGATTTTGAAACTCACAAACTCATGTACTTGCAATTGCAGTTTATTAGCCTATACTAGGTAACTGCGATACCATTAGAGATGTTTGATTGTAGATGCAAATCTATCTAAGAATTTCTCTTTCAAAGACCCAAAGGCCCCTGTGAACGAGCTGATCAGTTGTAATAGAGCACCCACTGCGACAGGATGGTTAAATTGAATTTAAGGCCCTCATTTTAATTTTATTTTAATTCTGTGGAACAAGAATTCACGTTTAAAATGTTTGGTATACTTACCCAAGTGCAATAAAACCATGCTGAAATATGATAAGTACGAACTACACAAAGAAGCGTACAGTTTTCCTGCCAGCAAGCAAACAATTTCGAGGCCTTTCTGTTTTATTACCCTGAATCAGCATGACTTGTAATTTCTCGCCCAGCTACCGAGTGCCATCTATTTGTTTACTCGTTGTGTGGCAAACAAACTTGATAGGGTCTTATCAGGTGAAGCTTATCGCCTTGTTATCTATGTGATTCCCGGAGCTCTCTGATGTTGTCATGATAAGCTTTTTCCACATCTATACAAGCTGCAGCTGTTGGGGTAGGTTAGAAACTAAATGATCAGTTAAGACTTAGGTTAATAAGCCCTGTTTTAAAATTAAAACGTAACTCTTTTTAGATCCTACATTTTTCACAAAGTATGACCCATATACACTCACTTTTAAGGTTTATTAGCCTATACTATACAAGGGCAATACCTTCAAGGTGCTATCTATACTCGTATGTTTGCTAGTCGACAAACCTCTATTAGACTTTCTCTGCGAATGACGCAAAGCCCCCCGCTTTCATCGATCAGTTGTGAACGAGACCCCACTGCGACAAGATGGTTAAATTGACTTTGTATGGCCTGGACCCCAGCCCTCCAGTTCGCGCTGTAAAGCTCACCTTGGCCGCCCTCAACCTGCCCTACGAATATGTAAACGTCAACATCGTGGCTCGGGAGCAACTTTCCTCGGCCTACCTGGAGAAGAACCCGCAGCACACGGTGCCCACGTTGGAGGACGACGGCCACTTCATCTGGGACTCGCACGCCATCATCGCCTACCTGGTGTCGAAGTACGCTGACACCGATGCCCTTTACCCGAAGGATCTCCTCCAGCGCGCCGTTGTGGACCAGCGACTGCACTTTGAGTCGGGCGTGGTCTTTGCCAATGGCATCAGGAGCATTTCCAAGCCGGTGATCTTCTTCGGACAGACCACGGTGCCGAGGGAGCGGTACGATGCCATCATCGAGATCTACGACTTCGTGGAGACCTTCCTCAGGGGTCAGGATTACATCGCTGGGAATCAACTGACCATCGCCGACTTCAGTCTCGTCTCATCGGTTTCTTCTCTTGAGGCCTTTGTGGACTTGGACCCCGGCAAGTACACCAATATCAGTGCCTGGGTCAAGCGACTGGAACAGCTTCCCTACTACGAGGAGGCCAACGGCAAGGGCGCCCGCCAGTTGGTGGCCATTGTCAAGAAGACGAACTTCACATTCGAGTCCTAGTATGTGCGTTATTTAGGTCAAAAAATTCACTGCAAACCGGTTTATTAATGTGTGTTTAAATAAAATATTTTAAAAAGTGTCGGAACTTTCTGGAATCTTGTGGTGAAATTGGCTCTAGCACACAAGTAAATCTAGGGAGAAGAGAACTACAGTTGGCTATCACCAGTTTTCCCACCCTCTTCTCTTGCTTGAATCCGTCTCTCTACCATTCTCTTTCAGAATCCAATAAATGTGCTATCTCTCGCGTCCGCGAGTTCAGTTCTAGCCAGCACCTCGCAGCGAGAAGATGGGCAAGTTGATTTTGTACGGTTTGGAGGCGAGTCCGCCAGTTCGTGCCGCCAAGTTGACTCTGGCCGCCCTGGAGGTGCCCTACGAATTCGTGGAAGTCAACACCCTGGCCAAGGAGAACCTCTCGGAGGCGTTCCTGAAGAAGAATCCCCAGCACACGGTGCCCACGCTGGAGGACGATGGCCACTTCCTCTGGGACTCGCATGCCATCATTGCCTACCTGGTGTCGAAGTACGGAAAGACCGACAGTCTCTACCCGAAGGATCTGCTCCAGCGGGCAGTGGTGGATCAGCGATTGCACTTCGAGTCCGGCGTGATCTTCGCCAACGGTCTGAGGACCGTCACCAAGCCACTCTTCACTGGCCAGACCACGATCCCCAAGGAGCGGTACGATGCGATTATCGAGATCTACGACTTCCTGGAGACCTTCCTCGGTGACAATGACTACATTGCTGGTGGCCAGCTGACCATTGCCGACTTTAGCATCGTCTCGACTGTGACCTCGCTGGAGGCCATCGTGGAGCTGGACGCGGCCAAATACCCCAAGGTCTCCGCCTGGATCAAGCGACTCCAAAAGCTTCCCTACTACGAGGAGGCCAACGGCAATGGAGCTCGCACATTCGGAGACATCATCAAGAAGACTAACTTTAAGTTCTCAACTTAGTTCATTATCTAATGTATGCTGGGAATATTTACAAACAAATTAAGTAATACTAATATACAAACCCTAACACAGAAACAGTCGAAATATTGTAAGAGAGTTTCTTATCTAGCCCCACTGTGGGTTGCTCTTTCAAAACTAAATAAATATTGTGGCTCTGGGCACTCTGGGTGCAGTTGTAGAGGGGACCTCCCTTAGGCAAAATGTCCAAGTTGACTCTTTATGGCACTGAGGCCAGTCCCCCAGTTCGGGCAGCCAAGTTGACCTTGGCCGCCCTTGACGTCCCCTACGAATACGTGAAAGTAAACACCCTGGCCAAGGAGACCCTTTCCCCGGAGTTCCTCCAGAAGAATCCCCAGCACACGGTGCCCACGCTGGAGGACGATGGCCACTGCATCTGGGACTCGCATGCCATTAGTGCCTATCTGGTGTCCAAGTATGGCCAGAGCGACAGCCTCTACCCGAGAGATCTGCTCCAGCGGGCTGTGGTGGATCAGCGCCTGCACTTCGAGTCGGGTGTGGTTTTTGCCGGCGGGCTGAGAAGCATCACCAAGCCGCTTTTCGCCTCTGGCCAGACGACGATTCCTAAGGAGCGCCACGATGCCGTCTTAGAGATCTACGACTTTGTGGAGACTTTCCTTACCGGGCACGACTACATCGCCGGCAATCAGCTGACGATTGCGGACTTTAGCCTCGTCACATCGATCACCGCGCTGGCAGTATTTGTGGACATCGATCCAGTAAAATATCCGAAAGTCACTGCCTGGATCAAGCGGCTAGAAACACTACCTTACTTCGAGGAGGCCAATGGCAAGGGAGCCCGCGAGTTGGTGGCCCTCCTTAGGAATTTCCACTTTACCATCGCATCTTAAAATTATTTACTTAATTTATAAACAGCTTATTTGTTAGCTTTTTACAAAAAAGCTATCATTAAAAAAATACTGAAAGATATTATAGGGTATCTGATAGTCGTGACCTAAGCGTTTCTTCGTGGTAATAAAAGCGGTAAACAAATTTGTTTTGGTATGATTTGTAATAATTTATTTTGAGTATTTAACATTAGTCTTAGACTCTTAGGCAATTGTAAAGTTCTTGCTCTTGATGAGCTCGACGACTTGGGTGGCCCGGGAACCATTGGCCTCCTCGTAGTAGGGCAGCTCCTTGATGCGCTGGTCCCAGGCGGCCAGTTTGGGATACTTGGTGGCATCCAATGGCAGGAAGACCAGAAATGCGGTGAGGGCGGCGGTGATGTGGAAATCGGCAATGGTCAGGTTGTCTCCGGCCAGGTAGTCGCCGCTTTCCAGGAACAGATTCAGGTTCTTGTACACAGCTTCGAGGGCATCGATTCTGGCCTGTGGGATCTCCGTCTTGTTCTCCCAAAGGAGCGGGAATAAAATGGATTTTCCAGTGGACGTGACCACACTGGAGTCGTAGTGCAGACGCTGATCCACAATGGCTCGCTTCTTCAGATCCTTGGGATACAGGGAGTCGTCTTTGCCATACTTGCCCACCAGGTAGGAGTTGATGGCGTGGCTGTCGATCAGGACGAAGCCATCATCGTCCAGGACCGGCACAGTGTGCAATGGGTTTATCTTGAGGAACTCCGGCTTCAGGTGCTCCTTCTCCAGCAGGTTGACGACCTTGTACTCGAACTCCACGCCCAAGGCCCTGAGGGTGAGGAGCACCGAGCGGACTGGGGGACTTCCATCGATTCCGTAAAGCGTAAGTTTTCCCATGTTGTGCCTGTTTTGAGACTTGTTAATTAAGTGATATGTGCGGCCTTTATATAGCCCCTGGACCGTTCTCTTGAGTTAAGAGAGCTTTGCAACGTTGTGCTGACTCTGCAGTTTAGCTTACACTTTGTGTTTTGAACACATATATCACTCACTGATATCTACAGAATATTTCACAACACTCTTTTGGCGTAAGAGAGCTTTATATGGGGAAGCTCTTATGATCAAAGTTTAGAACATTTCTAAATATTACTCATAGTCTTGAGATCCAAATTCCTGGCATAATTTCAGCATTTTTTCGGACTCGTAAACATAAAACACATACATCAAAATTAAGGATGGAAAAAACTGCCAGAAAAAGTATGATAGTAGGCATTTAATTTGATATTGATATGAAACAAGAGATTTGCATCATGATCTCTTACATACAATTAAATTAAGCTTCTTTCTAAATATATTTTTAGATAAAATCTGTAAACTTTTCGAACTATTTATTTGAATACCTTCCTTCTACGTAAAAAAAGTCTTTGGAAAAGCTGGGACTGTAGATTCTAGGTTCTAGATCTCCTCATCGATGTTTTAAAATTTGTATTGGGTATAACTTTTTAATGTGACTATTATTTATAAAGATCTAAAGAACTTACTTTCATTTGAGTGGTGTCAATAACCACCGTTGAAACGTTTACTTATCAATGTAGTTTCGTATAGATTCCACTTTTAGAATATGAATACATAAGTACAGAGAAATACAATGTTCCCTAGCAACGTTAAATTGTTCTTAAAAATACAAAAAACCTAGGGATCTACCGATTTCGTTTAGGCCCAAAATAATCCAATCTTCTGGAAATATCTGGCCAGCCAAATTTCATCTTTAAAATGGCTGGCCAAGTAGACTAAAGAATTTTCCACTACACGCTGATAAGGAACCTAAAAATACACATGATAAGCTGAAAAGTTATAAAGTGCCCTATTTAAACACGTTTAAAACGTACACAACATCAGCCCCCGTACTGGCAGGAGACAAGCCATTGAAATGATCAGATCTCCATTAAATACAACAAATTCGAATAAATACTATGTCAATCAGGCAGAAACTTAATTACATCGGCAAGTGGGAATGAAAAAGCTTTGAATAGCTGATTGAGGCATAATAATATATGGAATTAATTGAGTCGCTTGTTGCTCGATCGCTAGTAGCGATAGAAGCCGCTTGTTTAGTGTCGAAACGACAGCCGCAGCGAGCAGTCACCTGAAAACGATGGGAAAACTAGTACTTTACGGAGTGGAGCCAAGTCCGCCGGTGCGGGCCTGCAAACTGACCCTGGACGCCCTGGGCCTCCAGTACGAGTATAAGCTGGTGAACCTGCTGGCCGGGGAGCACAAGAGCAAGGAGTACACCCTGAAAAACCCGCAACACACTGTGCCCCTGCTGGAAGACGACGGCAAGTGCATCTGGGAGAGCCACGCCATTTGCGCTTACCTAGTGAGGCGCTATGCCAAGGACGATGCCCTGTATCCCAAGGATTACTTCAAGCGTGCTCTTGTGGATCAGCGGCTGCACTTCGAGTCGGGCGTATTGTTCCAGGGCTGCATTCGGAACATCGCCGCTCCGCTGTTCTATAAAAACGAGACAGAGGTCCCGCGCTCCAAGATCGATGCCATCTACGAGGCCTATGACTTTCTGGAGCTGTTCGTCGGGAATCAGCAATACTTGTGCGGGGCGGGCATAACCATCGCCGACTACAGTATGGTCTCGTCGGTTACCAGTCTAGTCGGCTTGGCCCCCGTCGATGAGAAGCGCTACCCCAAGCTGAGTGGCTGGCTCAACAGGATGGCCGCCCAACCTAATTATCAGTCGCTCAACGGAAACGGCGCACAGATGTTGATCGACATGCTTAGCTCGAAGATCACGAAAATTGTGTAACTTTGTATTCTAGCTCTACAGGTTAGCAATGAGATTGTCGCTGGCTACGTAACAATAAAGCTTCTATTTGTATACACCTTACAAAAATGCTTAGAAATGCTAACTCCAAGTGCTGGTGTCCTTTTCGACATAGATATCACATCTTATAGATAAAACTGGTGTAAGAATAGTAAATGAAATCATCTGGGCACTTATTCGAAGGGTTGGATTAATAAAACAAATATTGCACATATATCGCCTGATGTTCTGCTCTCTACACCGCTCGATGTCGTCCAGCGAAGGCCATTGTGGATCTGGCGAACATCGGTTGGGCGAACCTTTCCAGTCTGCACCCTCCCGCAAGCTTGGACACCGAGAGGCTGCTCCGAATGCATCGTTTTCGTCCTGGAATCGTTGCTTATGACTCCTACTCGCTGGCTAGCTGTTCGTCTTGCGCTTCTCCAGTGCCTTCCAAACCAGTTTCATGCGCTGCACACAGTCCCGATGCTGGGACTCCCACAGCAGCGTGGTGAGACGTCCGACGGTGGCCTCACCGTTCTCCGAGCTCCGAACCCACTGCAGCAGCAGCTGGTAAATCACCTGGAAAGGCAAAAATAGTGTTAGTTTGATGGTTTTAGTCATGCACTCGAAATTTTCTAACTTGAAATCTTTGGTGGTTTTTAAGAATCAATTCTAAATTCTGCCGCCTCACTTAAACTGTGGTGTAATGTAATTTTCGAGTCTGCCAACTTGCAATCTAATCTCATCCATACAAGTAATCACATATTAAATGGAAGCATTATCAGTAGAAGGGTATTTAGGTATTATATAAAATACAAATAAGCCAATAATTTAAGGTAAATCAAAATATGTTGATTAAAGAGGTTGGAAACTCTATTAAAGCTCTTTGGGAACTGGCCTTGGGAAGCATGCATGTATAATATATTTTTGCAATTCACTTTAAGATTTTATCTCTATCATAGGACCTCGTTTTATAATATGCAAACAAAGAAAATTAAGAGTGTGTGGAAATTGAGTCATGGAAGTTAGAAATTTAGTTTAGACGGGTGTCACAGAAGTGTAATGATTTGCATATCCGTTTAATACATGTTTTAAAGCATTTTCTTAGGGATAAAGGATAAAATGTTGATCGGATCAGTTAAATGCTATCTCTATTAGAGGATATATGATTTGAAATACGGTCAATTTCAAGTTATACAATTTCGAGAGTACTTTAGAAGCCTCACCTCTCTGATGTTGCCGTGCATTTGGTGATCGATTATGGCCTGGTCTATCTGACCCTCCGACAGGCCCAGGTTCCGCATCACCTGCTTCCAACCCTCGCCCAGATGTGTGGACACCACGTCGAGCAAACGAACATCCGGCTCCTCCTGCGACTGCATCATGGCAACAATGCTGACCGTCTTGCGGGTCCCCATGCTCCGCGGCTTGCCCTCCGGTGAGGCAAGCGGCTCCTCCGCGGCACTGGTGCTTCCCTTTCGTGAGCTGCTGGCGCTCAGGTTCTGGTTGATGTTGTAGACGGAGCCGAAGTGCAGGTTACTGGCATTCGAGAAGTTCATGACCACCTGTTGCTGGGCGCTGTGCACGTTCATGGTGTTGTTCGTTTGGGCGTTGCTCAGGGTGCCCGGAATATTGGCGGACTGCACCATGTCCATGGAGTTGTAGTTGGGATCGCTGAGCTCGCGCAGCACGGACTCGGTGAGATCCGCGGAGACGGTGGGCGTGCCAGAGGAGGAGGGCAGCGCCAGAGCTCCGCTGTTGTCGTTCTCTGGCTCGTTGTCGTCCACGGGCGCTGCGTCCTTTTCGAGGCGGCCCTCAGAGTCCGTTGGCTTCTGCGCCGCCTCCTTCCCGCCAAAGATTGTGGGCAACAGATTCCTGAGCTTCGACATGCTGTTCGCTGATATCTCGTCGCTATGAATGTGGGTTCGTCTCCGGAAATTCCACAGATTGGGGAGTTTTCTGGCCTTTGTGATTCTCTGCGATTTGGTGGTGATGGCAGGCCAATGATGGCACTGACTATCGATAGGCCCAACCGAAGACTGCTGATGAGACCTAAATTAATCGAATATTAAATACAGCAAATTATTTGGTTTGAAAATTGATTAAAAAGCTTAACCTACAGAAAACTGCTTAACAGATGAAGAAAATTAATCTAATTTCAATTAAAAAGAAATATTTAAGAAACATTTTTAAATTTTTGGTTTCTTGAAAAGTGCTATAATTGATTCCCCATTATTATTTTATTTAAAAATAAATTTAATAGTTCATTTGGGATACTATATAATGCAGGCAAATTAAAATATTTTTTGTATGATTTTACAAAAAAAAAAAAATTTTATTAAAATGTACCAATACAAAGTAATCCTTAAATGGTCCTAATCTATCAAGATGAAAATGGAATTGAAATTATATAAATATTAAAACCCAAAGCAAAATTTTTAAATGGTTTACTAATTTTCCCATTAGTCTATTACTCATATAATTTGGTGCTTGTAAAAACAATTTTCTTATGTTTTGCTTCTTAAATGTTTTATAACATTGGTTTTCAATAAAACAAATTTTGAAGGTGATCAGGGATAATAAGTGATATACAATTATTTTTTACATAATTTTGAAGAGCCTTTGATATTGAAATACAAATTCTGGGTAATCATAGAGCGCAATTTCGTTTATCCCCAAAAGCCGGCAATGTTATTCGCCGCAACCACCGATTGTTCGTTTGACAGCTCGCCGGCGGCATCGCAAACGGCGACAACCCTGCGCCCTCTGTGGCCTATCGCCCATCTCTATTTGCCACGTTCGCTCATGTTCATTCACATTTTACTTGGAGTCGGTAACGTTGAGTTCCGCGTCCGTGCGTTCTGCCATCCAATAGAAAGTCTGGGTGTGAATTTAACAGATTCCGGTGCGAAACCAACTGCCTGTGGCCGGTGATCCGTGCGGCGGCCTTATTGCAGCCGGAATTGCATAAGTTATGGCGAGCGGAAGAGAGTGCACGGATTTACAGTTATGAAGGGCCGGTAGCGGCGGGGCGGCGACGGCAGAGCACGAAGAAGAAGCAGCAGAGGGAGCAGCAGCCGCGGTGGCAAATTAAAAAAAAGAATGAAAGAAAATTCGGGCCGCTAATTTTCTTTAAAAGTTCTGTGCGGTCGGCGAAAAACAACGTGTTTTTCAATGGTTGATAATACACACGGGCGGCGCACTCGCGCTCCCACACACACAGCCACAGAAGTCGGCGACGTCGACACACACACTGGCAGAGGGCCTCAAAATCCCGTGCATACGTGTGTGCGTGCATATATAAGCATATTTGTCCGATTGGAAGGCGCGCGTGCTGTTTTCTTTCCTTCAATTTTAACTTTCCCACTTGCGGCAGAGGGGGCGGGAGCCAAGGCCCCGCCCTGGGCCGGAAAAGAGGATCCACACAACCTTTCACCTGGCAAACATACGGCACTGATTTCCGCATTTCCATACTCTCGAACGCACATACACACACACCGCCACACACACGCCCACGCGCTGCTCCACTTTGCTGCCGCCGCTGCCACAAAAACAATTGTCCAATAAGTGGCCCGCATATGTTGCCCTCTCTGCACTTTCCGCCGCTCTCCCTGCTCTCCGCCGCCGTCGCCATCTCACTGCGATAAATAACAGCGCAGACTTTCTATCGGTGATGTGCAGAATGCAGAATGACCCCACGAAGTACAGTGTAGGGCATCCTGGCGATGCCACGATCTTCTGCCGCCTCTGCCTCTGCATCTGGATCCGCTAATTGCATTAATTCGAACCAATTGTTTTTTCGGCTCTTCCAGCAGACACCCAAGTTATCAAACTGGATTTGGTCAAAGGAGAGTGAACTAGGCCGGATTTTTTGGATTTTACAGTACCGTAAGTTGAACAACCTTCGCCTAGGGTTAATTTGCATACCTTAACCGTTTTACACAAGTGTTTTGGCCGAGCTAACGGTTCCGTGCTTAAAAGTGACTACGTCAGGCATTTCTTTTTGTTTTTGTATTCTGGGATCTTTGTATCGCATTTACAAAAACAAGAATCCGTCCGATATGTGCATACCAATTTTGTATATGATTTTTTTAAGCTAAACTTTAGCGCATTGTTTTTGTGCTTTGTCTTCATTTGTCGACGTCAGCGTCGCTGCAGGCGTCACATACGAGCGCATGTACGGTGGTATTTGCTAGGTAGGTATGTTGCTTGTTTTCGTTTTTTACCTGTGCCTTCTCGAAAGGTGCCAGCACACACACACACACACAGCCGCGGCGCGAAGAAGAAAAAGAGCGACACAGAAATGTGCAGGCACACAGCCATGTGTGTGTAGCTGCGCATACACACGGACACCAGCACTCGATCGCTTTGTTGTAGTTGCCGGCTATCATCCGGTTTTATATGGAGCTGCTCCCCTGCTCCGTTAAGTCACTTCGAGCTCGCGCTCTCTCCTCTCCCTGTCCCTGTCGCTCGCCCGCTCTTCTTTTGACACATTTTCATGCCCACCCACAGGGGCGTAGGCAGGGGCTTTTTCTGGGATCAGTCTCTTAAGACAGAATAGTTCAGGATAGTATATATTGCGTGATGAATATGCACGGTTTGAGCTTAATTATCGGCTGAGTATATTTCAGGTAAATAACCTACTAAAAAGGTAAATGGTATGTGTATGATCAAGAGAGAGATTTATAACTTCTAATCAATTTAAAAAATATCCTGTCTAAACTCTTCCACAAACCTTTAAATGTAATCTACTAGTTTATATTTAATTTCTTATCATCAAATACATACTTATTAAAGAACAATCAATATTTATGCTGTCAGGTGTTGTTTGAGAATTTAAAGTCATCATGATAAGCTAAATAGTTACTCGACGGCTTGTAAACAATTTTAGAACACTGTGAAACTATAGTAAAAAATTTATTAAACCCCCCTTGATAGAAATCCTTCCACCGCCTCTGCACACCCATACACAGATACATTCAATAGAGACCGCCATATCTTTGCTGTTCTTTTGGTGGAGAGGAAAATGTAGGCTACGAAAACTCGTTGGGCATTGATTTAGAAAACAGCTTTGGTCGAACAAGTGCATGGTTGGTCTCTTCTTCTCCACCGCTGAGATCTCTCTCTCTCTCTCTCTCTGTCGGTTGTCCCCAACCTTTCACCCAATCCAAATCCCACTGATAGCAGCTTATATTTCTGGACCTGCACTTTTTCGTACTGCCACCGTGTGAGTGCGTACCCCCATATCTTGGTGGCGATCGCACGACGGGGGCTTATCAGCCAGCACCGCCGATAGCTATCACTCGGCCCCGGAATCTGCTTGCGTGGCCCATTGCCGCGTCCACTTATCACCAGCGAAAAGCGGACCCGGGCACTCATCTCGCCGAGCCAAGCAGTACGTGGCCTTAGTTTCGGCTTCTAGGCGCAGAAAGTCCGTCTGGAAACCGAATCTATTTCGGTTTATCAACGCCAGAAAATCCATTTGACGCACCCCCTTCGGACACGCACTGTTTACAGGGGCGTCCCACGAAATCAGGTCTTCGAAATGGCTTCTGCTCTCCAGCAATCCGAAAAATCAGACCGAAAGAAATTTTATGTTCGTCTGCTTTTAAGAACTCCTAATGAATTATTAATAAACCAACTAGACTTGATGCATACTATTGATTGAATGTGGATAAATAGGCTTTTATAAAATAAATCACATTCAGTATTTTATATACGATATTTTGAAGTCTGAAATGATCTATTGGGAACTGCAATTTATACATTTGATTAGACATAGAATTATAATTTTAAATTATTCCTAAACCATTATGTTGAAAATATTATATGTTCTATTTGGTATCCAATGAAGGGGAAAATATATTTTTATTTAAGTGGAACGATATATTCTCTAAAACGTTGCTGAAAACTCATACCCATATCCAATGAATTATCTTAGTACTAATAGTACTGCGACCAACCAGCAACTATTTACGTATGTAGTGCCTTATCAGCGGCTGGTAGTCCAAATACGGGTCTTCGGAGGTCGCACTTATCAACTTCCAGTGAGTTGGGTAGGTCTATGGGCGGCTGACAACAGGAAGAGATGAAAACCGAAGCTAAACGGGCTGTATTAAATCCGTCTGTGCCAAAATAATGCCATTTAAACATTTCTTTTGTTGATTGATCGACCAACACTCCGATAATCCCTAGAAACCTCGTTGGCTTTATCGCCGGCTGATAAACAAGTTTGATTCATAGGTCCCCTATGGAAAAATAGTTTTGAACACTACTTGATAAGATATCTTCAATTCTCCACTTCCAGTGTACTGTAAACGACTTGGAACGAAAAAGGACTCTTCTCTTTTTTTAAGTAATGCAAGCAGCAGCAGTGATGGAGGAAACTAACAACGGTGAGTGATTCGAACTTGAGAATTACCAACCAATTACTAACCCCAGATCAATCTGCAGCAACTACCATCGAGCAGCAGCCCATCGCCCTCATCAATGGCCAAGAGCAGGTGTCCAACGAGCAGCAACCATCCTCGCCCACTTCGGTGGCCACGCCCACCAGCACCACCAGCGGCGGCACTGGCAATGCCACACCCGCCTTCAGCTACGACGACCTGTTCCCGGCTCTGCCGGCCAACACCTCGGCGCCGTCGCAGTCCGGAGCTTCTAGCTCTTTGGCCCGTGTGACGAGCTCCCAGAAGACGCAGGTAAGACGGATTGGACATCCTAAGTGGTTCTAATTAAATGTAGGGTAACGAAATTAGCATCATTAACACTTAGTTTACCTAAATGAAATACAATCTCTAATGCTGCTTACCTACGACAGGTTTTGCATGTCCCCTGCGAGGAGCGTAAGTCCACGGAGTCGGAGAAGTTCGGAGAGGGCGAATCGAAGAGGATTTGCCAGCAGATCACCAAGGAGACGGGAGCCCAGATCGAGATTGTGAGCGGCAAGAACCAGTCGCTGACCTTCCTGATCAAGGGCAAGCAGAGCGAGCTGCTCGATGCTCGCCGTAAAATCCTGATGGGTTTCTCGACGCAGGCCAGTCGGCAGGTGACCGTTCCCCGGGAGCACTACCGCGTCATCCTCGGCAAGGGTGGCCAGCGGCTGCGTGAGCTCGAGCGCGTCACTTCCACGCGCATCAACATCCCCAGCCAGGGCGACGAGAGCGAGTTCATCACCATTGCCGGTACCAAGGAGGGTATCGCTCAGGCCGAGCAGGAGATCCGCCAGCTGTCCGCCGAGCAGTACAAGAAGTCGTCGGACCGCATCACGGTGCCCAAGATCTACCATCCCTTCATCGTGGGCCCCTACAGCGAGAACCTTAACAAGCTGCAGGAGGAGACTGGCGCCAAGATCAACGTGCCACCGCAGCAGGTGCAGAAGGATGAGATCATCATCTCGGGCGAGAAGGACGCCGTTGCAGCGGCCAAGGCCAAGGTGGAAGCCATCTATAAGGATATGGAGAAGAAGTGCTCCACTGTCAGTGTGGAGGTGGCCAAGCCTCAGCACCGCTACGTCATCGGTCCCAAGGGCTCCACCATCGCCGAGATCCTGCAGTTGACCGGTGTATCCGTGGAGATGCCGCCCAACGACTCTACCTTGGAGACAATTACGCTGCGTGGTCCCCAGGTGGCTTTGGGAAATGCCTTGACTGTTGTCTACCAGAAGGCCAACTCTGTCAAGTCTGTGGAGATCAATGCCCCGCACTGGATCCACAAGTACGTGATCGGTCGCAAGGGTGCCAACATGAAGCAGCTGGAGGAGGACTGCCCCAATGTGAACGTGAACTGCCTGGAGGACAAGATCAAGTTGGAGGGCGATCCCGAGAACGTGGACAGGGCTGTCTCCTACCTGACCGAAATCATCAGCAACTACGAGGAGAACTTCACGTTCGAGGTGATGACTGTTAATCCCTCATACTACAAGCATATCATCGGCAAGGCTGGCGCCAATGTCAACCGCCTGAAGGATGAGCTGAAGGTTAACATCAACATCGAGGAGCGCGAGGGCCAAAACAACATTCGCATTGAGGGACCCAAGGAAGGTGTGCGGCAGGCGCAGCTTGAATTACAAGAAAAAATCGACAAACTGGAAAACGAAAAATCGAAGGATGTGATCATTGACCGTCGTCTGCACCGTTCCATCATCGGAGCCAAGGGCGAGAAGATTCGCGAGGTGAAGGACCGTTACCGCCAGGTGACGATTACGATACCCACGCCCCAGGAGAACACCGACATTGTGAAACTGCGCGGTCCCAAGGAGGATGTGGACAAGTGCCACAAGGATCTGCTTAAGCTGGTCAAGGAGATCCAGGAATCGTCGCACATCATCGAGGTGCCCATCTTCAAGCAGTTCCACAAGTTCGTCATCGGCAAGGGTGGCGCCAACATCAAGAAGATCCGCGATGAGACGCAGACCAAGATCGATCTGCCGGCTGAGGGTGATACCAACGAGGTGATCGTCATCACTGGCAAAAAGGAGAACGTGCTGGAGGCCAAGGAGCGCATCCAGAAGATCCAGAACGAGCTCTCCGACATTGTCACCGAGGAGGTGCAGATCCCGCCCAAGTACTACAACTCGATCATCGGCACCGGCGGCAAGCTCATCTCCTCTATTATGGAGGAGTGCGGTGGTGTGTCTATCAAGTTCCCCAACAGCGACTCCAAGAGCGATAAGGTATGTGTGGTATTATACAATGATAGAATGTTCATTAATTATGTCATATCTTCTTCAGGTTACTATTCGCGGTCCCAAGGATGATGTGGAGAAGGCCAAGGGTCAACTGTTGGAGCTGGCCAACGAGCGGCAGCTTGCTTCCTTTACCGCTGAGGTGCGCGCCAAGCAGCAGCACCACAAGTTCCTGATCGGCAAGAATGGCGCCTCTATCCGAAAGATTCGCGATGCCACTGGTGCCCGCATCATCTTCCCCTCGAACGAGGACACCGACAAGGAGGTGATCACCATCATCGGCAAGGAGGATAGCGTGAAGAAGGCCCGTGAGCAGCTAGAGGCGATCATCAAGGAGTGCGACGAAGTCACCGAGGGTGAGGTCTCTGTCGATCCCAAACACCATAAGCACTTTGTGGCCAAGCGCGGCTTCATCCTCCACCGCATTTCTGAGGAGTGCGGCGGCGTGATGATCTCCTTCCCCCGCGCCGGCACAAATTCCGATAAGGTGACGATCAAGGGCGCCAAGGACTGCATCGAAGCGGCCCGCCAGCGCATCGAGGAGATCGTCGCCGATCTGGAAGCGCAGACCACCATCGAGGTGGTGATTCCTCAGCGCCAGCACCGCACCATTATGGGAGCTCGTGGCTTCAAGGTTCAGCAGGTTACCTCCGAATTCGATGTGCAGATTAAGTTCCCCGATCGTGATGCCACCGAGCCCGTTGAGGGTCTGACCAACGGCGGTAGCGGCGAGAACGGAGGTGAGGAGGGACAGGATGGCGAGCAGGAGACGGAGTCAGTGGAGCCGGTGCGTCAGTGCGATGTTATCCGTATCACGGGCAGGATTGAGAAGTGTGAGGCCGCCAAGCAGGCTCTGCTCGATCTCATCCCCATCGAGGAGGAGCTGACGGTGCCTTTCGACCTTCACCGCACTATCATCGGACCGCGCGGTGCCAATGTGCGCCAGTTCATGTCCAAGCATGATGTGCACGTGGAGCTGCCGCCAAGCGAGCTGAAGTCGGATGTGATCAAGGTCTCCGGTACGCCCGCTCGCGTGGCCGAGGCCCGCGAGGCGCTGGAGAAGATGATTGAGGAGTACGAGGCCGATCGGGCCGATCGTGAGCTGCGCTCCTTTGTTCTCCAGGTGGATGTGGATACGGAGTACCACTCGAAGCTCATTGGTCGCCATGGCGCTGTGATTAACAAGCTGCGTGCCGACCACGACGTCAACATTTCGCTGCCCAAGCGGGATGATCCTAATCAGCGCATCATCTCTATCACCGGCTACCAGGCCAAGACGGAGGCAGCGCGCGATGCCATCCTGGAGATTGTTGGCGACCTCCAGACCCTCCATCGCGAGGTGATCGAGATCGATACACGCATCCACTCTCACATCATTGGCCATCGCGGACGCACCATTCGCAAGGTCATCGAGGACTATAAGGTGTGTATTAGGAAATTAAACATTGAAAATAAGATTAAGTTGGTTGCTATTTTTTAATTGCTTGTATAAAATGGATTTTTAACAAATATTCATTTTCTTCAACCAGGTGGACATCAAGTTCCCATCTTCCGACGAAGCTCAAAGCAACCCCAATGCCGTGACCATCATTGGCAAGGAGGAGGACGTCGAGAACGCCAAGGAGGTGCTGCTGGGCATGGCCGAGGACTACGAGCGTGACTACTTGGAGAACTTGCCCCCATCGCCGCAGCCTCAGACGGTGGGTGCCTTCCTTTCCGGATCGGGATCTGGATCCGGTGCTGGAGGTGCCAGCGAGAACGGCTTTGTCATCAAGGATGCGCCGTGGGAGAAGCAGAAGCAGGCCAAGAACCTGACTGCGCCCAACACTCAGTCGCAGGAGGACTTCCCGCATTTCGCTGCTGGCGGGGCTCCGGTGGCCACCACGCCCATCACTTCCGTGTGGGGTCCCAAAAACTAAGTGCGTCGGGCCGAGTGTCCCGATCGCCAGCAGTAGCAGCAATACTACACGTCGGGGTGCGCCGGGGATCGGATCTGGAGATGGACCAGAAGCTGGAACTGGAACGGGATTATCGGGCAATGAGCGGCAGAGCAACAGAGCAGCGGCAGTCGTGCGGACATATCTTTAGTCGAAAACTAGTGTCAAAAAACGGTATAGGTTGTCTCCCAGGAGCTTTTCTACAACGCAATTTGTGCAGGTTAATTGAGGACAAGAATGACAAAACAAGCAACTATTTTTGTATGATTTGATACAGGATCAATCAAACACACAAAAAAATCCCCTACACACAACGACACTCACGAACATGAAATTGCATTTATACAACATATAGAATACGAGAATCGAAACAGACAACTGACTCACGCCCCCAGTTCCGTTCCCCGATGTGTTGGCTAAACCCCGGCCACTATACATACAACACTTAATTGCCAATTTCTTTTTATATAACCATTCTTCATTGCAACACATAATATTCTAATTAGTTGAAGCTCCCTAAAAGTAAGCAGAAAGTTCAGCAAATGGTTTGTTAATTGAATTGAAACTGACTAGCGAAAAACGTTCAAGAACGAAAGTAATTGTAAGCATAAAATGTTAATTATTTACATCTACCTTCTATAGCCCCCGATTTGATTATACCATACTCAGATTTTTCGTAATCGGAATTTCCATTTCGCCCCTCTTCCCCTTTCCAATTAAGTGATTATTATGATTTATGCGAAAGTAAATGTTAAATGAACGTTGATTGTATTGTAAAAACGTTTCTTACGTTGAGCGGGGCTAGAGTGGAAGTGGAGATGTCGATTTATTTGAACAGCAAATATACACCTTACTTATACATTAATTAAATATCTTTTCCGCACGTCTGCTCCTGCCCCCAAAACCTCCTCCAGAGTTGTCCCTTAAACACACAGCCATGATACCGAACCCACAACACACACACCAACCCTATTCACATTTCAAAATGAGTACCAACATTTTAATTTTGTGCAATCCCCTTGATTTATATTAAATTGTTTTCGACTTATGTTTTCCACTTAACTAACTTCGTATGCGTCGCGGTGTGGACTGTCAAAAAAAGAAAGAAAAGATTTTTAAATATGGAACTCTTCCAGTACTTTGTACGAGTATCGGGTGTCGGTTTTTCAGTTTTTCGATTCTGCACCGCGCAATATCTGACAGTTGAAACACAAAGTATGAAAAAATTTTTAATTTTTTACTATTACTATTCAATAAAAACAAAAAACCATATAAAACCAATAAAAAACGTAAACGAATCGTATCTTGTTTGCCACGTTTTTCTTTTGTTTCACTATTGTTTCCTATTTGGATTGCTTGTTTCAAAAAAAAAGTATAACACCAAGAATAACAGACCTGATATTGTAAATTTTTAAAAGTATACATACATATTTACAACAACTGCATTAGTAATTCTAAGAACGTAGGGAATACAAACGATATAAAATGTATATATTTTCCTATATTAACGGACAAAATCAAATGTACGAGACGAGGCCAAATGGCAATAGCTGGCCGCAAATCGAGATATTTTCACTCACGATCCGATTTTTTACTATTATTTTCAAACCAGATATAGCAGATACAACCGTATGTCTAATTTCTTTTGAAATACAAGAGTTTTAAACCGAAGCTTTTCTGTTTGAATAAAGGCGCGGTCTGGCAGCGCTGGCGAGTGGTGGCCGAGCGGCAACAAGTAGGGTTGCGGAACTATCGATAGATTTGAGAATTTAGGTTTCTATATAAATTTAAACAATTGAAAATATTTTAACCATCTCTACACATAAATGTGTGTATTCAGGCGTGTGTAATATTAGTTTTATGTGGCTAGCTGCGATAACTAACCGCACTGGAGACGGACCTTTCAGTCGATAACCTCTATCGATAGTGGCATCTCTACGACTTGCCAAAGCTGGCATCGATAGCTAGACGGGGAAAACAAAAAATTATTTTCAACTTACGATTTTAGAGAAAAGTGCTTGCAGTTCGCTGTGAAATAATTAACAAAATTGCCGCAGACTTCAGAAGACATCGCCGCAATGGAAGACCGTAAGTGTGTGGCAAGTGGAGCCAGGGCATCCTCGCGATTTACCTGCCGCTGCACACGTTTTTGTGGGGCTCTTGTTCTGGCGACCTGGTGATACTGGGACACCTTATAGCTTTTGGGGCAATTAGGGATTACTAACGTAGGACCCCGATTCAGCGGCTTCGCACACTGCCGGGGGGCTGGAATAGGCAATGTGTTAACCTTGGGACCCCGCCAGTCGGCGGATGAGTCATGTTTCTGATTTGCGTAGGGGGAAAGGCTTTCCAACCGCTCGGAAACTCGTGGGAGTCGTTCGACATGTCGTGGACGTAAATACATTTTGGGAGCTGATGTGGGGTGGATTGTGGCCTGTGAGACGGCTGGTGTAAACATTGCACTTTACCCGCACGCCGATGCATACGTGGCTGCAAGAAGCGCACTTCCGAGGCGAGGCGATGGTATTTATATCATCTGGAAACGCCTCCTCCAACCGGAATCTGTCTCCATATTGCTCGGAACTCCATCGGTTGCTCGGAACTCTGCTCCCATGCCGAACCACTCGATAATTGGCCATTGCCTCCACTTGTTGAGTTTTCGATTGGACTGAGCCTGCCACAACAACAGCGAGTTATAAACAGCAACAACTTGCGCAAAACCCGACCCAACTCACATGCATGGAGGCCCTATCAATGTGGCACAGTGGCTTGGTGTTCGTACAGTGGATAATGGTCGGAGGAAATTCCGAAAATAATTATACTAAGTGGTAATTACCATTTAGTAGCCCAACAAGGAGTCCAGCTTGAATGTTTGTAGAGTTAAACTTGGTAAATTCTTTAGAGAAGTAAATATGAGTTGTATCTTAGAGAAAACTACAATAGACAACTGGAGGAATTGAGGAAAATTCTATTCTATTCTATTTCTATTCTATTCTACTCTATTATCTTTTGGGTAAACAAACCATCTCAGTACAGTAGGCATTGGCAAGACAAACTAGGCTATTTTCTTTGTTGGAATTTTTCAACCTTCAGAAAGAATCTTAACAGAAAGAATATAACTTTTATAACAATTATGTGTATGTATAGCCCTTGCGATAACGAATCAAAGAAACTTATAAACATTATTCCTAATGAGTCAACAATTACTTAAAAATAAAAAAACGATAAGCTTCGAAATTGTTAAATTTTACAGGAATTAAATATTGTTTTGAAAATGATTTATGATGAAATGCGAGTAGCTAAATATGTTTTAAATAATAAATATTAAACATTTGCATAGCAAATTTTTTATGATTTTTATAAGTATTGCACAGAATACAAAAGACCAACTGTTGATTTCAAATCTCGCTGCTTATCAAAAGCATTGAATTGATAATATTATAATTGTGGCTGCCATTAATTGGATATTAATCTATGGTATCTTATCAATTTATTCAGAAAAAAGCATACATTTTATAAAAATACAACTTCAGTAAAAGAATATAATGATGTTTGTACAGGATTCGTAATGTTTTTGGGGAAAAAACGATAAGAAAGAGTGGCCCTTGACAAATCTTCACTGTAGTCTTGGTAGTTTCTGCTGCTGTTGCCCCTTTTGCTTTGCGCTCTTTTGTGGCGTTTCTCCTCTTTCGTGCTGACACGAATCATCAGCCAGCGGAGCCAAAGAGCCAAACACTCCACATCTACCCATTTCTAAGCCGAGATCGAGTCAGTTGGCTTTTAGCAGTAGGAGAGCGTGGAAGCAGGCCCAGAACCGCAGTCGAAAACGAAACGAAACCGACGCCGAAAGACCTAAAACCAGCTGCGATCGCATGGGGAGGGGAATATATGTGGCTCTCGGAGGGGAAAGAACTGAAAGCTCAGCAAGAAACCACCAGCAAAGTGGCTAGAAGCAGGGCCAAGAAAATGTGCTCAGATCTGACCGTGGAAACGTGATACCCGCTTAGGATTGGGCCGGGGGACCACATGCTCCTCCTGCGCCAGCTGCCACGTTCAAAAATAGAAAGTTGCTGCCAAAGATGAAAGCGACCGCCGCCAATGCCACAGAATGAGCGAATCGGAACCCAATAGCCTGGAGTTCATTGAAGACTCGTACCTGCCAGGCATCGATGATCTCACCAGCACACCATCCCTGGATCTGGAAGCTAGCGATGCCGTCTTGGACTGGTATGGAGATGGGCAGGAGGAGAGCGAGGCTGATCTATATCTGCGTAATCTGACGCTAGACCAGATCTTCTATGATGTGGATTCGGACTACACCAACAGCCTGGAGCTGCAGGCAGTGGAGGCGGAGTTCATTGGCGCCAAGTTAGCCAACCAGGCACCCTCCTCCTCAATGGCCAAACGCTTCCGGCTGAAGTTCTTCACCAAGCGAAGCATGCGCGACGTTAAGGTCACGTTCATAGACTTCTCCAAGCCGTATCTGGCCAAAATATCGAACAGCGATAACTACAAGAGATTTCTCAACATTGGGCATAGAAGTAGAGGTACCACTATTTTTGGGGTTTGAGGTCAGAGGCTTTGTTCTGGGTCTTTTACACACTCCCCTTCCCATTTCAACCATGACTAACCCGACTAACTTTTCTGTCTCTCCCATTCTTTTGGCTGCCTTTCGACTCGACAGTTTGTGAGTATTACCAAACCCCAGAACTAACAAATTAACCAACTCATGTCTTTGCAAATTGCACATAAACAAACCGAATTCGGTGTACTCAGCCTATGACAAAGTCTTTGAGGAGGTTGCTTTCAAAGGAGGTACATAATCACTGCCCGCAGACAACATTTAAATTATGCTACAGTCCCCTCCACCGCACACGATTTTCTATTTGTTATTGGAAACGGATATTTAATGATTTCTCCTTTCGTGCCCAGATAATACAGCCAACCTGTCGGAGCCAGCATCTCCAGCAGCTTCTGTGGCATCCGCAGAAATTGCCGCCGAGTTCGCTGCGCTCACCGTGGAGGAGAAGGAGCAGCGCCGGGCTGAGTGGACTCAGGTAAGAATATTTACGTTTAAAATACAACTAGAAAGCAAAGAAAAATTAAATTATAAATGTTTTCCCTGGAAGAGTTCGTTAAGTAGTTTCTTCTTTAATTCCTTGCCCTCTTGCTCACAGATATTCATTTAATCAGTTAGCTCACTGTCTTCATCGCTTTATTTTGCTTACGTTCATCGCAGGATGATTTAAATGGATTAACCACTTGTTTCACGCTCATTTCCTTGCTTTCTTGCTCAGATATTCATGTACTCAGTTAGCTCACTCTGTTCATCGGTTCATTTGTCCAATGTTCATCGGGGAATGATCGGAATGAATGGCCAAAGTGAAGAACTGAACAATTAAATAAATAACTTAGGAGAAATGACTTGATTATTAATGTTAACCGTGTTCTCTTCCAGGAGCTGGCCCGCGTTGAGGAGGAGATCAACACGTTGCGCACCGTCCTCGCCTCGAAGACGCGCCATGCCTCCGATCTCAAGCGCAAGCTGGGCATTACCGTCTGGAAGGAGGTCACGGACGACATGAACCAGGGCATCAAGAACCTCAAAGAGAGCACTGTGTAAGTGTAAACACCGGGCGCCATTCTGCAGGGCCATTAACCCTACTAGGCAGTTTTAATTTCTAACCATGCTTTTTGTTTCGAAATCATGTAAAACGCTGATACATGTATTTATTTAGTTACCAATCGGTGGAGCAGAGCGTGGGCACGTTTACTAAAGCCGTGCACGAGGCACCCCTGTAAGTAATTGGGTTGAGGATGCCTTTATTGGGGACTCCCGGAGTCCCCGGACTAACGTCGTGTTTCACGCCACTTCCCCTAACACAATAACCTACTCTCGCCTGTTTGTAACTAAAGCACATTGTTGTTTGCCCACTTTTTGTGTACTGAGATAACTGCCTGGATGAGTAACTAATGCTGGGATTGTTTGCACTCTCCCCCAGATACCAACGCACGGAGTCTGTGCTAAAGTCCACGGGCGAGAAGACCGCCTCGGTGTTTGGCAGCATCACCAGTGGCATTTCGTCGAAACTGTCGCAAATGAAAAACTCCGAGTCGATGCGTTCTATCGAGGCTTCGGTGGGCTCTGCCTACGAGAACGTTAAAGTAAGCTATGAACACAACAATTTTATGTGCCAATCTCATGCGGTAACTACTATTTTATTATATATCTGTCTTTACACATCTCTCATACTGTTGCGATTCTGTTTGGTTCCCGTCTAACCGTCCGACACTAACCACCACCACACATCTTCCACACTTGCTCACCCACTCTAAAACTCACTCTGAATTGGGATTCTTCGGTTGATTTGCTTGCTTACACAACGATACTCCCTGCGACAATGCTGCTGCTGCACTTCTACTACAATCTCTTCGGTTTTCTGTTCCATTGTAGACCAAGGTGACATCCCGTTCGGGTTCGGTATCCAGTTTTCCAGACGCCTTGGACGAGAACAACACATCCTCGGGCCTGAACTCACCCACAGACTCACTTACTAAGTAGATTTCGGGGAACTACCGAAAGCTAAGCTAAGCGCGTCGATGTAGTGGAGGAACCTATACTACACACAAAACAGACCCACGCACCCACTCTAATAACTTATTAAACTAATGCGAATTGTCGTGTCTGCGCACTAACAACAGGATCAGAATTTAATTACCCACAGATCATATGCGTGTGTAGTCGTTGCGGTATATATAACTTGAATTAACTAAAAACTGTGCGTCATATTTGGCCAAAGGGAGCACATATTATATGCATCTATTTGTATTTGCCTGTGAGACACCATCGAACTGCATGATTATTCTCAACCTTAAGCCGATGGGAAACGTAGATCGGAGGGCTTGCTGCATTCACTTAAAAAACTATCAATCTAAGTGTAAATTTAGAGACTAAACCATTTTGTTGGGTATCAAGTTGTCATTCCCAAGTGTTTCCAATATTTTGTAAAAACTTTGGCGGATCAAGCATTGCAGTTAAAGTATACTATATACAATTGTTTTACACTTTTATTTCTTCTCTAGGCGTTCAGTTCCTTGGTTAGATGGCGTTCCCGCTCCTGATTGAAAAGCCAATTCCAAATTTATTAAGAACCACTTGTATTTTTGAATTACGATCAGAGCTTGCGTGCAGAATAATAAAAATCCATTGGTAATGTTAAGAGGGTGTCACCCTTACTGCTGAAGAGAGTTGAAAATCGCACCCGATTTGTTGCTAATGCTGATTTGCTATATGTGTATGAAATCTTTGAATAAATGCAAAATTTTTTGCCCCATAAAGTTAATAGTTTTTTTAATTTGGGATTAAATACATAAATGTGGCTAAAAAACTTTAAAGCTTTTAGGTTTACGAATTTTTTATTAAAATTGTGATTATGTCTTGCCTAAGGTTAATATAAATCTTATCTGGCATTATTCTAAATTTAATTACTGAATGGTTTTAAAATCAGTTTTTTAAAAATCCCGCCTTAAAGTTTTGCAAGCTGGCAGCTCTGCCAAAATCCAGGGATGAATGTGCAGCAGCTGTTTGGTTTCACGGGGTGGCAACGCTCTTACATATTCCTCGGATTTTTTCTTCGGTCCACAAGAAAGTCTTTGAAAATGACGAATTTTAAATGAAAACAGCCACCAAAAAGAACGCAACGTGATGCCGGAGACTTATCAAACCACTCCGAACTAAAGTGCAATTAAAATACATAGTTTTATACAACGGAAGCCGGCTGGCGAGCCGTAGGAACCATTCGCCTCCACCAGCATTGTTCTAAATGCCGAAAAGATTATTACTCATTAAGCGAAAGCATTTGTGTGCCTAGTTAGTTAATTAATAGCCCCAGTCGGAAGATGAACTTCACGTACGTGTTCGTGCTCATTTGGCTGGCCCTTCTCATTAGCAGCGGAGTGCTGCTTTTCTCGCGGGGATTCCTATTGGCCCGGGTCTCCAAAACGGAGACGAGCACCTGCCGCCGACTGTCCACGAATCCCAATGCAGTAAGTTGGAAACCAGGAGCAAATCCACAAGTCGTAATCCTTTATCCTTTAACAGGAGTACGTGCTCACCGACGAGGTTGTGAACGAAATCTTCAAGGATGTCAATGCCTCCTCCAATCTGTGTCTTCCGCAAAAGTCAAAGGTCATTGTCTTGGTGGTGGATGCCCTGAAATACGAATTTGGCCTGTACAAGGAGAATGTTACTGAGCCCCTGCCCTACGAAAACAAATTGGTGGTGCTGCAGGAGCTGTTGCAGCAGAGTCCGGACCATGCCCGCCTGATGAGATTCCGGGCGGATCCGCCCACCACCACGTTGCAGCGCTTGAAAGGATTGACCACCGGCAGCCTGCCCACCTTCATAGACATTGGCTCGAACTTCGCCTCGCCGGAGATCAACGAGGATAATGTTATCGATCAGATAGTCAAGAGCGATCTGCCACTGGTCTTCCTGGGCGACAGCACCTGGACAGACCTGTATCCGCGACGCTTCAAGCGATCCTACTCCTATCCCAGCTTCGATATATTCGATCTGGACAGCGTGGATAATCAGATACTGAAGCATCTGCCCAAGGAGCTGGCCAGCGATGACTGGCAGGTGCTGGTGGCCCACTTCCTGGGCGTGGATCACTGCGGACACAAGCACGGACCCATGCACGAGGAAATGGCGCGCAAGTTGGGCGAGATGAATGATATGATAAGGTAGAAGTGCTGCCATTCATTAATACAAACAATAATTATATATATTTAACATTTAGATCTGTGGTGGCTGCCATGGACAACGACACCACCCTTTTGGTAATGGGCGACCATGGAATGACGGCATCCGGGGACCATGGCGGCGACACCGATGACGAAACCAATGCCCTGCTGTTTGCCTACTCCAAGCAGCACAGATTTTATGGCAATGATTCCGGCTCAGATAGCGAAATGCTGCAGCAGGTGAGATAAGACAAGCGGTAATCTCGGCACGTCACGTCACGGTGATAAGCAACGATATTTGTTTTCCAGATTGATCTGGTCCCCACGCTGGCGACCATACTTGGCGTCCCCATACCCTACTCCAATCTGGGTCTGGTCAACTTTAACATTGTGCCCGATCTGCAAGTGCCGCACTTGAACAAGTTCCAAACCCTTCTGCTGCATTCCTGGCAGAATGCCCAGCAGATCTATCGGTACTTCTTCCAGTACGCCTTGGAGAACAAGCGCACCTTTAATGTGGACCAGATGGACCAACTAGAGACCGAATTCATACTGCTCACCCACCGAGTGCAAACAGTTTACAACGAGGTTGCCTACAAGTCCTTTGTGCGGGACTTGAATACAAATCTGCGAGATATCCTGGGCACCTGCCGCGAGATCTGGGTCAGGTTCGACCCCACGCAGATGACGCACGGACTGCTCTTCACCTTCCTGCCCTTGTTTTTTATCTTCCTGCTGGTGAACAACTCGCGCCCGGCGGACTACGCGCACATCTTTAAGGCCAAGGAGGTCTTCTACACGTACCTCATCAACTTGGCTGCTGCGGTCTTTGGATATCGCTACTTTAAGACCTTCTCTTTCAAGACGGAGGAGCACGGAGTGATCTTCTTCACGGCCTTGTCCAGTGCTGTTATCTTGGCCTTCCACACGCTGCGCCACTGGACGAGCATTGCCACCAACTGGTCAGCAGTCAAGCGGTTCGGGCACATGCCCACGCGGCTGCTGCTAGTCGCTTCCATGGGTGTGTTCTTCTCGAATAGCTTCGTCATCCAGGAGGCCAAGATCTTGTCGTATCTCCTGGCGGCATCCATTTTCCTGCTCTCCTACGAACTCTTGCGATTGAGTGCTAGCTTAGACTTCAGAACAAAGTTCAAGGCCACCCAGTTCTTGCGCTCCACAGCCTTGAGACTAATCCTGGCCAGCTTCTTGGCTATATGCTTGATACGCTTTGCCTACACACTGTTTCGATGCCGCGAGGAGCAAGGCAATTGTTCGGACTTCGCCAACAGCGGCGGAGCGGGATTCTCGATCAAGAAGCCGGGAACTGGCAAGACCTACATCCTTGCCGTCGTGGTACTCGTAGTGTACACCACCCTGACTAGATTGTACCTGCGATCCTGCGGAAATCTGACTGGCAACTCGCCGAACGTATTGCTGGCTCGCTATGGACCTACGGTGGCCTCGATCTGCGCCGGCGGCCATGTGTTGCTGGCTAACAGCTCCATTAAGAACATCCAACGCACCCACATCGATGCCATGGCTCTGGTTATCTATGGTCTGCTGTTGCTGCAGATCATAGTAGTTTCCTGGGCTCCGCTAATGACCTTTGTGCTGCCTCCCAGGAGTTCACATACTGTGACCATCAACGGAAGCGAGAGCATTGTGCCGGAGATCTTCAGGAAGATGAAACGCATGTACGAGGGCGATGACGGCGAGAGGCGTAGTCAGATACCGGTAGTGTATGGACTGGCTACCGTTTACTCATCCATCGTCATCGCCTTTGGCGTCTTTTTGGCTCTGGTGATGATTGTTCTCCTGGAACCGCGTGCTTCCATCGGCTTGGTTGTTTGTGTGGCCGTGGGAGCTATTCTGCTCACTGTTCACGGGATATTGCGTTATCGAACTGCGAGTAGTTTTGGTAAGTTATTGATTTTGAAGTATCTTATGGTTATATTGCTAATGCTGACATTTACCCTTTAGAAAGCTGTGTCCAGCCCACTTTTACAGCCCTGGTTGGCTGGTTCCTGCTGGCCCATTTCTGCTTCTATGCCACCTCGCATCAGACCACGCTGTCGCAGATTGAGTGGCGTGCTGCCTTTGTCGGTCGCACCACTGGCATTGGACAGTCGAATATTATATCCGGCGCCCTGGTCATTCTGAACACCTTTTGCGGACCTATTTTCTTCTTCTGCATGTACTCTCTGCTCAACACAGAGACCTTTTCCCTGTTCGCATTGTTTCCCAACCTCATCCGAAGCTGCAAGAGTGGTGGCAAGGCGGATGCCACCACTTCCCTCACGGATTTGGCCAACGAGGCGGTTGGCTTTGACATGACAAGGGGCGAACTGACTTTGTACGAGTACGAGGATGTTTTCCTGGGAGCTGGCTTCAAGCTGGCCGCCCAGTTCTTCATGCTGCAGGGACTCAAGGTGGAGTGCTGCTACTTTATATCCTCACATGAATCACTTATCAACAACTGCATTTTAGATTTTCTGTGCCATGATCGCCTGCACCATTCATTGCCGTCACCTGATGGTGTGGAAGATCTTTGCGCCACGGTTCATCTACGAGGCCCTGGCCACATTCGTCAGCCTGCCCGCCCTGATTGTGGGCTATCTTCTGGTGCTCCGCATCCACCGCGCTGTGGACACCCTCATCAAGCGCATCAACAAGACCAAGGTCCACTAGTCTCAGCCCAAAATACAACTATTTATTTAGGCCTTAATAAACACGCAAGTAATAAGGAAACTCAACTCCAGTTTTTGGTGGTCTTGTAGTCGTAATCTTATTTTCATTTAGCTTAGAGTTAGAGTTAAAATTACGGGTTCACAAATTTTCCAAAAGACACAAAAACGTCACATGTTATCGCGGATCCATGGATTTACATAGTTTCTAGTGTTGTTATGGCTTACAAAATTAACACGAGCAAACATGACAAGAAAATTAAGTACGGGTGGGGCTCTCGACCTCCGGTTTCGGTTTCGGTTGCGGTTGCACTACAAACTATAGACTCGACACATACGCTTCTCGTTCACGGTTCCTTCATCCTCCGGGGGCTAAGTACGCAAATAAATAACAGGGAGTGTGTGTTGGGTGTATAGGGTGTGTGGTTATAAATCAGAGCACTAAGTGGAGCTCCCAAGGCAGCTTGGAAGGACCTCCGTTCAGTTTTTAAGCTTTTTTTTGTACATTTTGTTGCCAGGTCATTGGTTTTTGTCTTATAGCTTGCTTCTGCCGTGTGTTTGCGTGTGCAAAAGAGATTCAGGGACAGTTCAGAAGCCTACTGACCATTGAGGAGCAACGGCGTGCTCGAGACTCCGTTAGCGGCGCCCTTAACTACAAAATCAAAAGAGAAATACACACAGTCAGGCGGAAATCAAAATTCGAGGGTCCAAAACGAGTGCCATAAATTTGGAAATTTAGAAAGGGGAAAGGAAAGTGAAATGGAGCGGAGTGGCATGCAAAGATAGAGGCTTGTGGTATGTACAGCAGTGGGGGTTCAAGCTTTTGGTTCTATATTCTTTGGCTATGCATAATGTTGACTCCCGGCCGGATGACCTAGTCGCTGTTCTCGTCGTAGGGATGGTACTGCTTCGGCGGCTCTGGCAGCTGCTTATCCTGCTTACCGTGCGTCGCCGAACGGCAGAACTTCTTGGTGGTGCTCCAGTCCTCCTTGAGGGACAGGTTAAACATGGAGTAATCCGGATCACCGGTCACCTCCTTAACAATATTCAGGAACTTGGGCATGCAGTTCTTCAGGGCATCTCCAGTAAGCGATGAATACGTCTCCAACAGCACCAATCCCTTGCAGCTGTAGGGGAAAAGCAAAATATTACTACCGGAATCATCAACGAAGGATATAAAGTTAAACGGACCGTGGATGGCCTGGCTCCTTGTATATGTCCAGCTGGAAATATTGGTTGTTGATCAGGAAGCAGCGGCGCTTCTTGTAGATGGTGAAGTGGGCATCGTCGCGCTGGGCCAGCAGGTTCATGTAGTCGCGATGCGTCAGCTGGGTCTTCACCTCGATGCGGGCCTGCCCGTGGACGTTGGGACGCCGCTGCGTGTGGATGTAGCTCCAGTGGTTCTTCTGACCGCGCTTGCGAAGGCGAGCCTGCACCTTGGGTCCGGCGGATTGCAGATAGTGATGCACCACATCAAAGTCCTGGAAGGGCGGAAACTCGCTGTCTGGCGGCAGGAGGGCAACTGCAAGAAAATGGGAGTTTAGTAATGATCCTTGAGCTTGAGTCTCAGAAGATAGCCTACCCAAATATTTCAGCTTGCGCGAGGTGGCCTGCAAACGGTCGCCAATGTCGATGCCCACTTTCTGGCACACTGACTCAATCATGCGGTTCATTTTGGTCTCGAAGTTGGTGGAGTTGTCGATCACATCGAAGTAGGGATGGCCGACCCAGGCGGCCGCCGACTTGTAGTCCAGCTCCCTGGCCAAATCAACGCCTTCCGAGCGGCAGGCATGGTCCTGCAATGAGCAAGTAAATAATTAGATAATATTAGATTCGAATTCACAGTCCCTAGCCCTTTCTAGAAAGCCACTAGCTATTGTATGAAGTACAGCTGCCACAGTACTAATTTGTTTAAACTTAAATATTTACAAATTAAAGTTGGGTGGGCTTTTAAGGAATTTTGTTTCTACGATACAAAGTTAACATTTAAATGGGTTGATCCATAAATAATAACACGAGATGTTAATATTAAACCAAAATCTGTTTCCTTTAAGATTGAAATTATAACTTTTTAAGTTTCATTTTTTATTATTTTCAGTATAAAAAATTAAATTAAAAGTTTCCTTATAAACTTTTGGAAATCATATATCTTGTTAAAAACAATGAAATGCAATTATACAATATAAAGGTTCAGAAAATAAAAATATTTTTTAAATGTATGAATCATATAATTTACTAAATTATTAAGAGAAAATTGTTGGATTGGATTTGGAGTTACGGGAGTTAGAAGTGCAGCCGTTCTTGGATACCTGATAGTGGCGCTTTCTGTTCTACCGTATTCGGGGCGATTATTGGTGCGGACAAGAGAGTTGGTCAAGTGAAATCGGTACTGCTGACCCATGGCCCGCAACTCACCTCTGTGGAGTAGAAGTCCTCGGCGCCGTTGGCCGCGGAGACCAGGTGGAGGATCTGGTTGTAGCGATTGTCGCGCATCTCCACGGGATTCCACTTGTTGCCCGCCATCATCTTCTCCCACTTGTCCTTGGATATGTCTGGAGGGGGTGGTATATTTGTTATTCCTCGAATATCAATGGGTAAAATTCCATTCCCAGATACTCACATGCGCTGGCATCCATAACGCCGCGATCGCAAATTATCAGACAGTTGCGGGTGCTCGAGTTGCCGAGCTCAAAGTAGGTGTTCTCGATTTGCACCATGGTGCGGATCAGATTCTCCTGGAACTTGTAGGCTGCACGGAGAAGGAAGATTGGAGGAGGAAGGCGACGTTACTCTTTGGACTCTCGACGCTTATTTACAATCGAAACAAATAGAAATCGAAATACAATTGCAAGCAAATTCGAATCGAAGGGAATATAACACTGTGGCATCGAATCGTAAGAGAATTAATTGACTGGGCGGATCTGATTCTGATTCAAGTGTGATGACAGTGCTTGATGGACGATGGCCAGTATCCAGTATCTGAAGTTGAAGCGATGGAACCTAATCTGAATTTGAGTCGATGGAGAGGGAAGGGGAAGGCAAGATCAGCCACAGAAATCAGAAGTTCAATCAACTTGTTGTCAACTGATGTGAGTAGTACTTTTTTCCCAGTAAACACAGCTTCTAATCAGCTGCGGGTTAAAGGGTACCCAGCATTATTCGTCTCCTCCAGATGTTACTGTCTGAATGGAGGGTCGGATCATATGGATTGTGTTTTATTTCGCTCCCTCGCGTTTAATTCAATTTCAATGGTGATACTAATTTACAGAGCGGTCGAAAGCAGTTTAAGTCCACCCCGATTCCGGTTATTTTTAGTAATCTTCAGCTCAATGTGTTAGAATAACAATAGTATTTCTATTTGTAAACAAAAACAAATTTAAAAAATATAAAGGTTTCTCAGATACTTTTTAGATTTTTAGTTTTTAAGTTCTGAAATGTAGGACTAACGCTTTAAGCAGTTCGAAATATTTCCTGTTCGATTTTATCAATTAAATCACTTATTACATAAAAATTAGGAGAATTAAAATTTTGTTACATTTTCGAGTGAAAGCATACTTATTTTCTGACGGAAGACTTTTGTTTGACTAAATGTACATTATTGACAAATGATTTATCAATTTTTCTAGGAAGCTGTACTGAAAAGTATTCAATGGCCTTGCCCGAACTATAGCTTTTTGTTTTAGCAATCCAAAGCAGTTGAAAAAAGTAAATAAACATTAATCGCTGGTTGCGTCACAGTCCCAGCTGGTAAACCAGGTGGCGATGAGGGGGTTTTTTCCCCAGAGACAGGGAGGCATCGATTCTCATTATAGCGATAAGCTATTTCATCACCACTCGCTTTCTAACACAGTCGAAATTCGGTAACTGGAACATTCCGTGGATTACTTTCAGTTTTTGTCAAAAAAAAGAGATTTAACTAAATGAGAAACTATTAAAAATAAATTGGTAAAATAATTTTCAAGCTCTTTACCTAGTTTATACGTAGAGATTTACATATTTAGGAAGTTTAAAAAATATCAAAAATATTATTTATAATATTTACTTACTGTAAGCAAGTTTAACAAGTATTTAAAATAGTATCATTATTTAATGTTACTTTAGTGACTATTTAATAAGAAAATACCATAAAATGGTAAGTAAGAGTAACTATTTTGTCGGTCTCATAGACATTCTACAATAAATGCTACTTCCTGTAAACCTATTAAGTAATCTTAGTTTCAGTTACTGAAGTCCCACTGTGGTCACATTGCATTATTGCACTAGCCGAGGGGCAGATGAAATCAGGGGGCATTTGGGGGCCAAGTCAGGTGCTTGTGGGGGAGCGACGCAACAACACTTGTTGCGGCTTTCGGTCGCGTGCAAAAAAGTGTTCTTTCCCAGCGAGCTGCCTTCGCTTACGCATTAGTTGCCGCTGTTTTTTATTGGCTCATGTGCAATGTGCCTCGCATTGAACTTGACTGGCTGCATCGGGTGACAGGTGAGATCGATCAATGTGCGGGGCGCCTTTCGCCATTGTTTACTGCTCTCTGGCTTGGTTCTTCTTTCGGCTTCTGTGAGTGTTCTTTTTGCCCTGCCAATTCTAATTCAATTAGCAACGATGATGCAAGAGAAAATAACGAAAAATGCCTCAAGATGTACATATGTAAGCCCCGCGGGGAACGCTTATTTGAAATTTCACCAGCTATTGCGCATCGGGGAACGGAAATATATGCACAGAAAATATAGGTCTGGAACAACCTTACCCCTGATAAGGCAGAAAAAGCGAATCCTAATCTTACACTAAAAAACCTTGATACTATACAAGAAAAATACAATTTCTTTCTGGAAAATAATTGGTGTTATACCCTGATTTCCATTTAAAAAAAACCCCTGTATTACGTTGCTCAATACTTTCTCCTTACAAATTAAAATATTCTTCTTGTGCACTAAAAATCTGGATGATTGTTTTAAAGCGGGCATGTGTGTTGATTTTGATTGTGTGTGACTGCCCAGCCAACCTTTAATGGACTCTCGAGATAATAAACGTGTGTCTGTATATACAGTCTATGCAGATTAGGAGGTTCTGTAGCCACGTACGTTCTACAAACATACATGAATAATTAGCCAAGTTAATTTACATAATGCCAGAGAAGCGATTTGCCTAATGAAGAAGTTGGATAGGGGCTTAGAAAGAAGCGAAGTGAAGGGCGGGCTTCAGGAGGGGCGGCTGGGGCTTAAGGGGGTAGCAAATCAACAGGCAAAAACAAAATCGTTTAGCAATCAATTTCGGAAAATCAATCGAGCGGAGAGGACCACCAACCACAGCGACTGACAGACAGCGAGCGATAACAAGTTCAAACGAGAATTCTTGGCAAGACTTGCGACAAGCCCGCCCCCTGGCCCCGCCCACTGTCCAATATATTATCTATCAAAGGTCCCAACACATATGTGTTGGCACAACTATCTCACATTTGTGGGTATATATACTACAGTTGAGGTCGAAATATTTGTTCTGTTAGCGGTTTATGATAGATTTGAAAATATATATTTAAAAAAATCATTTTTCAAAAATTAAATCGAATACAATCCTAAATTATAGCATTCATTTAAGCATTCAAATACAAGTTGGATATTATTTGATACAAGTTATATTTATGCACACAGTAGTAGAGGAAAGTTATTAATTTGTAGTTAAGGCATTTAAAATTTTTGTTAATTTCCATTGGCTTTTTCCACAAAAAAATATATTTTTCATTAGCAAGACCCTGCTCATTTAAGTGCAAATAAAATTGCTCCATATTTCTGCCCCCAAGTGTACAAATCGCAACACTACAAAATAATTGAATGGAGCGCATTTAGCGCCCAACTGCGAAGAGAGCGTAAACAAAAGTCTGGGGGGTTCTATTGTCAGGCGCTTTGGGGGGCGTTGGGGGCAAAGGCAGGGGCGCCGCCCGAGGGGTGCGGTTTGGGTGGCGGGCGGATGTCGAACTCGCGTCAGCAGGCACGTGATGCGGCGAATCATTTCACATTCTTCGCCTACAATACACACATTTAATTAGTCAGTCAGAAGACCAGCATATAGAACGGACACTCGGGCCCGGTCACCCCCACAGAAATAGGTAATGCCGAAACGAAAACGAAAATGGCGCTCTGCTGGAAAATGGCCATGTGGCCATGGCTGACTGACTGGCCAACAATCGCCGAAAGTCTATTTGGCCATACAGTGGGCATTGCCTTGCAGCTGCTGTGCAAATTTGGGATGCAGGTGGGAAAGCAATTTATGTAAATTAAAGGGATCTTAAAATAAAAATCCAAAAACATTTTTTCCAAAAAGTAGCAACATATACAAATGAATGGCACATGAATTAGGAGACAGTTTGTATTTAGAAGACTTAAAATAATACCAAATTTATCACTTTAATACCCCCCAAAACATAAGTAAATTGTACCCAAGAATGACTGCCTGCCTCAGCAAAATGGCCACATGCCAAGGTAATTAACTTGTTAAACAATCCCCCTTTTCTTTGTTTTTGTTTTTCAGTGAGGAAAGAAAACAAATTCAACAGCGATTTTTGCAACGTCCCAGCAATCCAGGTTTTTGGGAGTGGGTGTCCAGATATCAGACATCAGCACACACACGTGTTGCTCGGCAAAACCCCACCATAGACCACAGCAAGACATTTTGCCAAATGTATAGCCACTCTTCTCATCGCCTATGTGGCGGCTAAATTTAAATGGCCCATTTAAATTGGCCGAACTGGCAGCGACTAAGCGAATTGCAGAGGCTCGGCGTGAAATATTATTATTGAAATGAGCAGATACATATCTGTTAGATAGACACATTGTACGGAGCGCGGCGATTACGACGAGTTAGTGGACACAAGTGTTATGGGAACGCACATAAATCATAGAACGAAGCCAGAACAAACAGAAAAACACACAGAAATGTACATGGGTTAACAAAGAGCAGTGTTTGCAGGGGCCAAAATGTCAAGTCATTGGGGGACAAACACAGGGCATAAAGATACAAAGATACGGTTCGGATCTGTTGAAGACTTTAGCCGATAAAAAATGCATTAGGAAAGCAGGCGGACAGGACTCGGCATGGGGAAGCCCGCTTGCCGTGGGTTAGGGAGCTGAGCTGGGCAGTGGCAAAACGAGGACATAACAACCGATCTGTGGCTCCACCGGCTCGCCACATGGCACTCACCTTCGCTGCCATTGGGCCGCGATGCAGCCTTGGCCAAGCAGCGCGGACAGGATGCGGTTAGGTCGATGAGACTGTGCTCCGGAGCGGCGAAGGGCAGATCTTTGTAAACGAACGTGGTTGGCGTGGGCGGGTCTGTGAGTGTGGGTGGCGATTGGTTTGGTTGGTTGGTTGGTTGTTGTGTTTTGTTGTGTTGTGGGTGAGTGGGTATTAGATTAGCCGCTGGCCATAAATATAAATATATGTAGATTCCCCCGTCCGGTCGTGACTCATAGAGGCTTTAATTGTCCTGCTTGCAAATACCATAATTCATCGAGGCTTTGTAAGGAACGGCGACTAATCGGCCGGCATGTGATCAGACCTCGCTACTTTCTATATCTTATCGGATAGCGTTCTCGGCAATTTAGATATCTTCGAACGGGCCTACGCCCCCCGGCAACCCCATTGGCAAATCCATTAATAGCCATAATTGACAAATTGCCTGGCAAGTTAAAAGGAGGGCTGCTGGCGAAATGACCTCGAGGCACGCAATCAGGATATCGAATGGGAATTCGAATCGTGTCCCAAAGCATTACGTAAGTTTCATTGAAGACGTGACTTTCTTGGGGGCCTTCTGGCTATATACTCAGATGTAGACTAGATATACAATGGTACTATCTATAGTATGGCGGCTGTCGCACTTGCCTGATTTTAAAAATACCCCTAGCATATATTGTACGTATTGCGTATAGTATAGGGATTCTTAGTGTTGGTCGTGCCCGCGAAGTAAATATTTTGAATTATTTTCGTTGGTTCGAGAAAACGCCGTGTCGAACTTGACAGTGCTCGGAAAATGAGATAGTATTTGGTCTCGGGTCTCGGAAAATGCTTGCAATGTAAGACTAGACTCCTCTGCTCTGCTCCGTCAACTACCAAGTGGTATTCTCTGGTCTCCCGTTCGGTGGCACCGCCTCTACTTACCCTCTTTCTCGGTCAGATCGGAGAACTTCACGCCGCCACTAGATATTCGGATGTCGGGGGAGAAAAGAGAAAAACAGAAGCTGGGATTAGAATCTTTTCACAAAAAGGACTACTTGTATTCACTAGATAGAGATTTCAGAGTTCAAGAGCATCGAGATTGGAACTCGAGTAGAATTATGTATCGGAATGGTGATCGTCTCAGGTAGAGGACGAGCGGCAGGCAAGGCTACTGGGTCCAATCTCAGGTGGCGGAGTTCCTGAGTGGCTCCTTTCGCTTTGAGTGCCATGATTTTACTTTAATTTACTTTATTTTTTGAGTGTAAGAGTGTGTGGAGAGAGAATTTACCTGAGTAAAACAGTGGCCGTTTCAGGCACGCGGAATACCTGAAAATATTTAACATGCTCATTGCTTTGTTTCGAGTTTTCGGGACAATAGAATTGTAATGAGGGGAGTATCTAAAGGTAATCCCGCTACCGCCATGGCTCTTCGTTCTCCTCTACTTACAGAGCTGCCCGCGGCCCAAAGCAATCGCTAACTTGCCTAAGTCTAGGATCGGCATTCCCATCGTCCCGCCATTTATCATCCCCCAGAGAAACACCCACGACACTCACCTTCCATCCAAGGTTCTCGAAGAAGGTGCACAACCGGGACTGTCCCGTCGTCTTGCCGCCGCAGGGCCCTGAAAATGCATAATGTATTCGTTAATTTTATTTGTTTATTGGCAAATGGGCTAAGGTTACATTCTTAAGTTCTATACTGCTTGGCTTGGCGGCGAAACGGGAGAAAGGTGCGCTGAAAGTTGTGGGAAAATTCCCATCAAATACTTTTACAACCCACATTATAACAACTGACTGAGCTAATGCGGAAAAAGTTGTGAAAATATTTTTTTAATATTTGCATTTGCGCTTACATTTAAACTGGAAAAGTAGCTTTTATTTAATAAATTCAGAAAACCGCACGTCTCTTTGTTTTAATTAGTTAAAAAACACGTGATTATCGTTAGCATACATTAAAAAACTTAGCCTGCTAATTAAGTTTGTAAATGCCTTTACATAAAACCAAAAAACCAGAGAAGTTTGGGAACCACTTAAAAATTCTAATCGATTCTGGAAGCCTAAACTGTCTATTGATAAAGAAAAATTTAGTTAAGGCAACATAATGCAGAAGTTATTCTATTTAAAATGAATTAGTTGAAGTTCTAGTTTGGAAACCACTCAAGATAATATGCACCCAAATATTTTTAACTCATGGGAAATAATCTCTGAGTACATTGTCAAAGTAATTCGTAGATAAGGTGTGTGGAATTTCTAGTTCAGCATGATTTTCTTCAATGGTTCATTGTTTGACAGGGCGGAAACGAATCAGCCCGACTTGTGGCCCAAATGCCAGTAAAATCAAGTGCAGCCGAGCTTCTCGGCGGTGTGCATATCACTCGATTGGGTCTGCGGCCTGACCCTGAAGGCAATTACGTCCATTGCTGAATGCATTGCGCAGCGATCTGGGGAAATCGATTCCGAATGCACTCTAAAAAGAGTCGAACCTGTCGACGACGCCCCAGCTAACCAATAAGCGATTCTTTGAATGGGCCTCTACAGGGACTTGGCGGGGATTTACGGTAGAGTGCCCCACGTGGTGACGTTTTATCAGCCTCTTCCTGAAAATATTCGAATTCCGGGCAGAGGAAGCCCGCCCCACATGCGATAGTGCGAGTATTTGTCGGGGAGATAGGCGCCCGCCAATACATCAATGCTATTTGTGGGACTTCTAATCACAGCCATAACTTGGGCCAAATTAAATGATTAGACCACGCGCCCAACCACTGCTCATATGATGGTGGGACAAACTGGTTTTATGGCGCTGTTTTTACATATGAATAGAGAGCCGGGGTCTTTGAAGCTGAGCCGACGAGCCACCAAAAAGCCGGTAGCTCTGTGAATACGGAATAGAAAATAAAGCAGAAGCACTGAGTGCCACCTGGAGGTGGGGTAAGCCTGGGAAGCTGCCGCGCAGGACAAAAGCAAAGTCTCTACCCCTTCGTGGAAAACCGCGACCTTGACACAAATCGTAAACAAATCGCAATCGGGTGGATGCGAGAAACGAGATACGAGGACACTTGTAACAGATACACAGAAAAAGCCTATCAGAGATAAATGGGTATTTTCGAGAGGGAAAACCAGCGAAAACTCACCGCCAGTCAGGACTATTTTGTAGACGCGCTTGTCCTTCGGGGACACCGAGCCCATCCTGTTGAGCTTCAAGTTGGGCATGGCGCCTGGTTTCGGTGAGCTGGACTTCCTGATCTCGACCTGCTGCTGTTGCTCCGGTTCGTCCTGCTGCTGCTCCTGACCATTACTGGTGGCCATCACCGACTGCTGGCCGTTGCTGAGGAGGGTGGCCATGTCGTCGTCGTCGTCTTCGGGAATTGGCACTCTGTTCTTTTTGGAGAGGAGCCGAGTGGCTGTGGTGGCACGCAGAAAACTCTTCTACGCGCGCTGCACGTGCCTTTTTAGGTTAGGCCTGCGATGGCGCAGTTCCTGGGGGATTTCTGGTGTCCTGGTCTCCCGGTCCTGGTAGCGGGGAGTCCTCGTGCTCCGCACCTGGCGCTCTGCAATTCAAATGTCGCACTGGCGCGTGGTAATCATGCCCAGAAGTGGGATTGCGCGGGATACTCTCGAGAGGCCGACGGGGAACCCTAGGAATCTGACCAACCAGCGAGTCGGCCGCGTTGGACGCTACTGTCCGAATCCGTACCACATCTGCGTATTGGGGCGATATCAAAGCTTGTGCGTCTCGTGGGGCTGTTGCATTTTCACGCGCTGACACCGCTTGTTACACAAGGAAGGCACAGAATCGAAATCGAACCGAAATCGTGTGGAAAATGTGTGCCGACGGTCGGTCTTATACTTTTTTGGTGGCGCGCGGTGTGGCCGCTCGGCGTTGGGGCGAAAAGGGCGCAAGCCTGCGGGAGAGGCGGAATAACGGGGCATACTTCGAGGGATGGCGGCGGGTTTGGTCACACCATTTGCAATTTTACCTATATTTTTAATGCTTTTGTTTATAATTAAGATTAAGACTCAAAATGGCCATCCTTAAAATCAGAAGAATATTTTGGTTTAATAAGAAATAGAATACTTATTTTACTAACAACCTTTTTATTGTAAACCTTTTTTTGACAGGTAAATATAAATTAAAAAAAATAGATATTGGTCCCTTCATTTAATTATTATAGTATCAAAAAATTTTAAAATATAATTTACAAAAAAAAAATAATTTAGGTGACCAAATAAAGCAAAAAGGGTATGGATGTTCTTTAAATGTAAGCTTTTTAAATTTTAAATCCACTGTTTTTATTTTGTTCGATCAATAGAATTAATATGTTACCTAGTTGACGTTTAGCCAAGCTTAGAAGACTTTGACAAATTTGACTATTTGTATTTCAATCATAGCCTAAAAAAACATATTATAAACAGCTGATTAAATAATAACAAAGTTAAAAATAAAAAAGAAATATTACGTATCAACGTATGCAACCGTAAGTCTGTAAAAAAGGGATAGCAACAGCGTAAACAAAGAGATAGAGGATTTCTTCGACTAGAGATGGAAATATCGATTGACTTGCCAAGCATCGACGTTACCGATGCTTGCAAACCATCGATGCATGCTGCAATCGAAATTTCGCCACCTCTAGGACAACAACATTCGTGGGCTGCAGTTCTAAATTTAAAGCGTAGTTTGTCTGTCGATCTCGAAAAATGCGCGGATGCATCGACTGCAGTAATTAAACAATTCGCCAGCGAGCCACAACTAGTGAAATTGCAATAGCCCCGGGGGGACTGAAAACAAACAAAGAGCCAAAGCGAGCGAGCAAACATTTTCACGACCACGTAACGTAACACATGTGCGTGCGTGTATGCGTGGGTGCGAGCGAGAGGGAGCGTGTGTCAAAATGACAGCAGTGGCAAACACAAAAACAACAACAATAGCACCAGCAGCAGAAAGCAAATCAACAACCACAGCAGCAGCAACACCAACAACCACAGCAACAACAACAACAACAGCAGCAGCATAGTCAGCCAGCTGTGCGAGGTCGTTTCACCCCCTCCCCCCAGAAAATAGAAAAACAATATTTGACACAAAATCTTCTCTGCCCTCCAACAAACAGGATCAATTCAAGCCAAAATTGTTTGTTACGCTATCAGCCATCACTCTCCGGACAGAGCAAGCGTGTTATGAACATACTAAAACCAGCCAAGCTCAAGTGCATCGTGTTCAACCAACTGCGTCACACTTGGACGTTTCTATTGTTTCTCTGCGATTTGCTGGCCCAGATCTACGGCACGGCCCGGCCCACGGACCACCAGGAGCAGCTGGCCAACCAGAATAACAACAATAATAACAATAACAACGACGATCTGATCATGGAGCAGGACATGCCGGAGGAGGAAGTGGCTCGGCCGGAGCAGGGAGTAGTAGAGCAGCTGGAAGACGGAGAGTTGGTTCATCCGCTGCTGGACCAGCCGCCCGATATAATAGCCCTGTTCCAGGACAATCAGGGGGCCGGGGAGCCCATGGACGCGGCCAGCGATTTGGACGAGGAGGAGGAAGCGGACGACGACGACGTGGACGTGGACTATGACGACACCGATTCGGAGTCGGAGTTCGAGGAAATGTTCTCCGATGAGTCGACCAGCTCCAGCGATGAACTGGACGAGAACAGGACCGTGTTGAATGTCTCCCTGTCGCCGGAGGCCGATGGCAAGCCCGCTTTGTACTCCTTCCAGCCGCTGCGTTTGGTCAAGTGCCCGTACAAGGACAAGCACAAAGCCGGGGAGTTCCCGCTGGCGCGCAGTGGCCACCGAATCATCGCCTCCAATTCGCACCTGTACTCCCTGGGCGGCTACAATCCGCGCAGCGCCCTGGCCGCCTCGCGGCACGGTCGCTGCCTGCTCTTCCAGGAGCTGTGGAGCTACAACTTCGCCACCAGGACCTGGAAGCTGGAGCTGAATGCGGACAATGCCAGCAACATGCCCGTGGAGCTGGCCTCCAATGCGTTGACCATTCACAATAACGTGTTGATTGTGAGTATCTATTTGATGCTATATAAATCGCTTTGGGCAGGGGGCGGGCGGAGGGCCGTTGGGCGGACAAAAATAGATGAGTTGGATTCTCTCTCGCTCGTTGAGTGTGTTGGTTAACTAAACACAGAGAGAAATGTGGATCACTTAACGTTGGTCTCATAAAACGGTGGTGATATGCAGATAAACTTTAAACTGTGGAAGGAAATCGGAGTGCTGTGGTGGAAGGAAAACTCTGAGCTGATAAGAACGTATTTCAATGTGCCATTTTGTTTATATCAGCACTTGTGCACACACTTAGACAGAATGTAGACCCCAAAAACTATCTAGATTAGGTTTTGTAGAGAAGAAAGTAAGTTGGACATTAAGATATATGTACATAAGATCAGTAAGAAAATCATTAGTTTGGGAAATACCAAGCGTTATAGTTTTTCAATTGGTCAATTAAGCTTAATTGCTTAATAAGAATTAGGACTTGATTGTGGCAGCCATTCAGACATTAAGTATTGAAAGACACCATTGATCTTATCCAAAATTATCTCTTTTCTTCCCGTGTAGGCTAGCGAAATCATCAATTGCAATAAAAAAAACTTGTTTGTGCTGAAGTAGAAAACACAATTGAATGATGAAATGAGCAGGGAAATCACACACAGCTGATCGTTGTTCAGATCTCGAGAGAGAGAGTGAAAATAGAGACGGAGAGGGTTATTCTGGGCAATGAAAATGGCCAGGGCCAATGCCACGCCCTGCTCCGCGCCTCCACTCCTCGGGCCTGGGGCTTTTGTTTATGCATTCTAAACACCCGAAATGTCAACCCAAACAGCTGCCCATGGCCATTGCCGTTTGCCTCTCACTCGGTGGGCACCTCCTCCTCTTTCTCCCCACCTCTTCCGCCTCTGCGCATGCCAGGCAACCCTCTTTTCCACATTGGTTACTACGCAGTTGTTGTTTATGCTGCTGCCGCATGCAACAACTTGTTTTCCAGCTTTCCCCACCTCGCGCGCTGCTGGAAAAGCTCAAAACATTGTATTTACCATTTTCATACCCACCCAGCAGCAGCAGCTGAGAGCGCGCGCTTTTTTTTCGGAGGAGGAAACTAACCAAAATGAAAAACCGAAAGCAAAGCCAACGGGAGCTGTTGGCATTTTATGCTGGCAGCAATGCCCTTCCCTTGCATTCCACAATTAGCTATAATTTGATGACGAATCATGCCCCGATACATACACAAAAACAGACTGGAGACACATGTTTCCGCTTATCTGGGCTGCAGCTCAGCCTCCCTCCGGCCGACCCTCCTCATTTTCCTAGTCTTTGTATGGGGAAATCTCCTCCCTCTCCTTCTCCTCCGCCACCAGGCGATGATAAGCTGCTGCCGCTCAAGTATCTGCTAATTGAATGCATTGGCAGCAATGCCAGCGGCGTGGATGCCACCCGCTTAAGTCTACATATCTGTATACTCGCAGCAGAAATGATCTACAAAGTCAGGAAAATACAATAGTCTTTTGAAAAAAGGGGGTTTTCACGGAGAAAGTATTTAGGTATTCAAAAAAATTAATAGATTTAAGTTTTCTAAGCCCTTGTTTTAAGTAGTTACATATTGTTTCTATTAACCAATAAAACTAATTCAACTTATCTGTACACCATAAATGATCTACAAAGTCAGGAATTTTCAATAGTCAGAGTTTTTTTATAGACAGTAATTAAATATTCCACAAATCCATATTCTCCACCTTTTATACTTTCACTTCTGTTTCTCTTTTACAAGTTTTATCTTCTTATCTGTATTATTAATTCTATATATCTGTCTGATTAAAAAAGAGATTTTTTATATAGAAATTTAAATATTCATGTTTATGCCCATAATGTACATTTAAGATCATTTTTACTAGTTAAGTTAAGTAAATCTTTAATGTTACATTATAATCCATTTCCTATTTACCTTTTCAGTCCCATGGAGGCACCGGCTTTCCCTTTGGAGAATCCTGCTCCAACGACTGCTACGTTTATTGCACGCCCAGCGCAGGCGCTACCACGGGTGTGCAGCGCCTGAAGGTGACGGGCGATCTGCCCACGGCTCAGTACGGACCGGGCATCGTGATCCACAAGCACTTCCTGTACACGATCGGCGGAACGACGGGCTTTGACTACACATGTGATGTGTATCGCTTGGATTTGCACACCGGCGTGTGGGAGAATGTGTACATCAGTCGCCCGGAGATGCGCGACGATCCGGAGGGTCGCTATCGCCACGAGGTCGTCTACGACGGCAAGCACATCTTTGTGCTGGGCGGCGGAACTTCTCACTCGGTCTACGATCTGCAGCGCATTCCAGCCTACAACCTGGAGGCAAATTGCTGGGATTATTTCGACACGTATCCCGACCGGCGTGCCGCTGACATAGAATTCCGCAACGTGGGCTATCCCAAGCCGCGCAAGTGCTTCTCCTGTGTGCAACACCAGTCCGCCAACGGGGACATCGAGGCTTTTATCACGGGCGGTCTGCAGGTGAGCTGTTTTTTGCATATTTCCCAAATATACGAGAATTTAATGATAGAAAGCATAAAAAATACATCAAATGGTCTTTTTACGAAAACCAAAAACCTAAAGAAGCATTTCTATCCTTAGATAACATCGTTAATTTATCATTGTGGGTGTTAAATTTATATTTCTCCATTTGCAGGGCGACTTCTCCACGTACTTTTCGGACATTTGGAAGCTCAATTTGCGCACCAAGCACTGGTTCCGCATCGAGACGGCCAGCCTGCCCCGCCCCCTGTACTTCCATTCGGCGGCCCACTCGGATAATGGATGCATGTACGTGTTCGGAGGCATCGAGTACAATGACAAGGAGATGCGCCGACGCAACGACCTGTACAAGATGTGGATGACGGTGCCCAAGCTGAGCGAGATGTGCTGGGACGCGATCACCTACTACAATGACAACTTGGATGAGTACGACCGAAAGACGCTGCTGGGGGCCGGAATACCCAAACGTTTCGCGGATCGGCTACCGCCGCAGCGCAGGAAGCGCTTGGACATGAGCCAGCCCGACCCGTCCATGCTTATTTCGCTGTACTCGAACCCAAAGCGTGCCCGCTCCGCAACGCAATAGGCCTGCCCCTCCCCCGTTACCACGAGAATAAATCGAATCCGAGGAGGGGAGCGGTGGCTCCTCGCCCCGGAAACTGTTTCAGTTGCAGAACTTTACGTTACTATTGTTTAAAAGTTTTGTTTTACATTGAGCGCGCGCTGTGATCGAATACGAAGGACATTTATAGTTGTACACATATGTATGTATTTTGATACTCGAAAGGAGAGGCGGACATGTTTAGCATGTAAATAAGATTGTAATTAAGTTTAGCTAGCGGAACAACAGCCAGAGACAGGCCATGCGTGTGTATTCTGAACTTCAGCTAACAGATCGACCAGCGCACCCCACACCCCAGAAAATTCAAGCAACCGCAATAAAAACCCCACAGTATCTCACCAGGTCCCCCCAGAACTTACTCAAAAAATATATATATTAACGGCCCCGATATATTGTTCACCCCTCTCTTTAAATCCCACACCCCACTTTGCACCCCAACGAACCAATATTGAAGGCTACACCAAACAATGTCATATAGAGGGGGCAGCCCCGATGTATTTTTGTCAAAGTGTACATAATACTAGGCGGTAGTAATATTTAATTAACATAAGACTCCCATCATTATTGCGATATCATGTACCCATGCAGTGCGTAAGGTACTGCCGCCTCCGTGGCGACCATCGGTTTGCTCGGTTTATCTTACCCAAGACTAAATTCGGTTGAATCTAAGTTAATAAATAAATTTTAAATGCAACACCATGGCTTCCCTGTTGTTTCGTACCATTCGCATCCTGGCACAGATTGTTCGCGGCGTAGTTGCCAATGACCCAGTTTCTTGCTTTTGCAGCCAAACAAAGACCCTGTTCGTGGACGGGCTGGGATTCCTCGAAAGGATGGGGCAGGCTCGGCTGAGTCATGCGCCGTTTGCAGACCCGAAATGCACCCTTGATAGCCATGATTTTCGGCAAACTGCGTAGCACCATATCAAGGACCAAAGTACAGGTATTCGGGCGGTGAAGCGCTTCGAATTCGGTGGTTGAAAGTAACGACTGTTGCTCTGACCCCGTGGAGCGTTGATGCAGTGCACAACGGTGGTGGAAGGGCGAGGGAGAGTGCAGTTTTTGCTGCGCAGTACGCCGTGACCTGGTTCGACTATGACGTCACCAAATACTCCTTCAAATTCTCGCTAAGCAGGCGTTGTGGGTGGATGAAGATAATTTTTGATGACACTTTAGCAAATCTGAACTCCGAGGTAAGTGTCTTTCATAAAGGAGCTGGTATGAAGCATTAAATATCCATAAATGGTATACATATGTATCATAGGGTATACCTTAGGGAAATAATAAGAATTCTGAAAGCCGAAGTCCTATTTTAAGAACTTAAATTAAGAGAAGTAGAAACTTAAAGCTTTTATTAAATATAAAAGGTCAGTCTGCAGTTTTATAATCTTAAGTTATTTTCAATTAAAAAATGTTATTAATATACATTTAATTCGTGATACATAATACATTTTGAAATCTTTTCATTCCACAAACTCATTGTTTTTAAAAATGTAAGGTTTATAATTCGTATATAATAAAATAATTTTAATTTTTTATATAACATACTTAGAATATAAATAGCAATCAGCATTTAACATTTAAAATAATATTTAAAAATGGTTTTCAAAAATTATGATTTTTTTTCTTTAAAATTTAAATGTTATTGGTCTATATATATATTACACTATAATGAAATTAAAAATATATAACTTAAAAATGTATTTTTCCTTTAAACATTAATATTTAAATTTAAAGTAATTATATCAGCTGTTAATGTAACATATTAGTTTAGTTGGGAATTTCAAATCAGCATTATAAGTAGCGCCACAGGTTTGCCATTCGCAGCGCAACGCCTTCACCTTATCAGCTGAACCATTGGCCATTCACAGGGCAGTGTTTGTGAAGGCGTAGTTCTGTTGTTTTCCTTTTTTCCTCATTAAAAACCCACAAAATGCTGAAACCCAAAGCCCTGACGCACGTGCTCAGCCAGGCGAACACCGGCGGAGTGGAGAACACGCTGTAAGAAGGCCACACATCTGTTTGGTTCCACCATTAAAGAGTTTCCCCACTCCCACAGCCTGCTCAGCCAGGAAGGAGCCCTCCTGGCCTACTCCGGCTACGGCGATAAGGATGCCAGGATCACGGCTGCCATAGCCAGCAATATTTGGGCAGCCTACGAGAAGCATGGCCGGAATGCCTTCCGCGAGGATCGCCTGACTTTCGTCCTGATTGATTGCGAAAACGGTCATGTGGCCATCACACAGGTGGGTTGGATTTTTAGGGAACCCTTGAGTGGAAAGTATTTGCTATATTCCGTATTATTATTCCAGGTGGCCAGTGTGCTGCTGTGCTTGTATGCCAAGCAAACCGTGGGACTGGGTCTTCTGAAGCAAAAGGCCATGTCACTGGCCTCCTATTTGGAGCGACCGCTCAAGCAGATCTCGGCCTCATAAAGATAACACAATGATATACCATATTTCGTACTGAAGTCGTTTATAAGTGTATGCATTAACATTGAAATTAAATCTGTGAATAGTCTTTCAAAAAGAGCGTTTCATTATAATATGGATTCTTCTTTAGATTTTGATAATGTATTTGAACAGTTCTTTTATAAGAGGTTGACAACTAAGGGTCGTTTTATCGTCTAGGTGTCAACTTAAAGTAGGACCTAACCCTTGTTCAAACAAGTTTGTAATATATGTGAAAGATTTTATAAATATCTCTTTACTTCCCAAGTAAAAATAATGCAGTCTTAAAAAATAAGAAAAACGTTTTAGATGAAGGTCAGGTTTATTTTTCTGCAAGATTTGTTCAAGAAACGCGCAATCTAGGGATACAGTGAATAAGAAAATTAGCTGGACTTAATTACTAAATATGCGGACTCCAAGAAAGCTTATTCGATGGCGTACAGCTTCAGGGTGCGGTCCATGCTGGTGGAGGCCAGATACTGAGCATGCTTTCCGAATCTCACGCCCGTTGCCAGGGCCGTGTGGTCGTTGAATACCTTCAGTTCCTGCCACTGCTTGCACAGGTAAACCCTGAAAGTAAATCGAAGAAGCAGTCAGAATAACAATTTCACCTTGGCAACATATCAAATACGTCAAGTGCGGAGATCCTTACTTGCCATTCTGATTCTAAAATGCGGAAGTTTAAGAGGAAAGTTTACCGCGAGTATGAAAGTAGGTTTATAACATACACATTTTATACTGTTGTGTAAATTTAATGTTCTCCAAGATTTTGTGCGGCCCAAAACCCATGTGGAACCGGAACCTCCAAAACCCATTAATTTATCGATCGATGACTTCAATGCGGTGCGTCTCAAAACCTTTCCTCTTTTCCCTATTTAATATTAAAGATGTTTTCAGCGCGGGGAAATCGCCAATCCACGTGCGCCTTGTGTGGTGACCACCATCGATCCGGATTACATAAAAGATGCCAGTCTGCAGCGTTTGGCCCGAAAGTTTCGGATGAAAACGTACGGAGTGGAGTAATAAAATTGTGTAAAAGGTTAACACTATCCACCTTTCAGGGACATTCTTCTCCTGAGAGGGATTACGCGCAACCGCTTCATGTACTATGCCACGCAAGAACTGTTTCTGGACCGCAAGCGAGAGAAGGAGTACCAGGACAGCCTCTACGAGAAGGCCGAGGAGTTTCACAAGTTTGCCGAGGACTCTCTGAAGAAAATGGAGTCGGACGAATTCAAGAAAATGCTGGAGGCCCAGGAAAAGCTAAAGACTCTGAAGGAAAGCAAGTTGGCCGAGGAGCTTAACGAGGTGAAGCTGGAGCACCAGCGCGTCCTGATGGAAGTGCAGGAGGTATACGGGCGCTTTCAGTATCTGCTCAAGCTGATCAGCTACTTTGACGACACGGTGGAGGAGGAGCAGACCGAAGGTGGCGATGACAGCAATAGACTTGTGATGCCGCAGGAGATTGTGGCCATGGAGATCACCGAACGACATCCAGCGGGTCTGGAGCAAGTGCGTCAGGTGCAAAACTACATGGAAAAGATAGTGCGACCCTATTTGGCCAAACGGAATCACCTCAACGCGGACATCTGGATTCGGGGCTATGAGAGGAACCGCTTGAAGGTGTCCAACTACAATAGACGTTTCACCCAGCTAGCTCTGTTGAACCACATTGTGGGCATCCTCCACGATAAGTCCCAGAAGACATATGAGCGCCAGGTGAAAGCCAATGTGTTCCTCAAGGATCCTGAGTTTCTGCAGCGTCGAGTGGCAGGGCTCCAGGAGCGTGCGAAGGGTCTATTGAATGACTACGAGCAGAGATACTGCAAGGAGTAAGTTCCAATGGTTTCTGGCTGTAAATCTTTCTTTAAATGTGTTGTTTTCTTGCCAGCAAGCTGAACATCAAGCTTAATAGTATTATCCCAGTAATACTCAAGCAAATCCAAAACAAAGTCCAGCCGGAGCAAAAGAAGGAGGTGACGGAGCCACCTCCTAAGCCAATAGCTCAGAAGTCCTCCAAGCAGTGGAGGACCCTGGAGGATATGCAGCCTCCTCCACCACCACCCAAATCCACATACGAGGACGAGCAGGACACAACACTGGCTAAAGTGGAGAAAATCCAAGCCTATGTTCTGGTTTGTTTACGATAAGATCGGTTAGTGAAAAATTTTTTTAAGAATGGTTTTAACTTTTCAGGATATCTTGGCTAAGTTGGACCACTTTGAGCCGAACAAGCTGCGTAGCGTGGAGCAGCAGGTTCGCCGTCGCATAGCAGCGGAGAAGGAGATGTCTCGACGCGCTCTGGTCAAACAGAACCGCCTCCACAACTGGATGGCTCACTTCAAGAAACATCACGATCTGCAGGTGGAGCAGCGATGGAAGAACAAGGTCTAGGTTGAAGGCAAACCTTTGAAAGGATTATTTTAGCCTTACATTTTATATGTTTAAGAATATCACACATTCTGCTAAAAGATTATAAAGACCACAAGAAGAACCCTTCACTTACCTGACATCGCTGCCGGCAATGGCCAAATAGGTTCCGCTCTGGTCGAAGCACAGATCCTTGACCTCGTAGCCGTCATCAAGCTGGATCGTCTTGAAGTTCTTCAGCTTTCGCAAATCCCACAGCTTGACACAGGCGTCATCTGCGGCGGTGGCCAGGTAGTAACCGTTCTCCGAGAAGGAGATGGCCGAAATGGGACCGGTGTGGCCAGGGAAGTTGGCCACGTTGCTCTGCTCCTTCAGATCCCAGATCTTGACCTGGGAGTCCATGGTGCCCGTGCCGAAGATCAGACCATCGGGATGGAATTGCGCTGTTGTCAGGCCAACCTCAGCGGTGTCGATTACCTTGGTGAGCAGGCGACCCGTGCGGATGTCGGAGAAGGCCCAGTGCTTGTCGGACGATGTGGACAGCAAATAGTCGCCAGTGGGGTGCAGCGAGAGTCCGGTCACGGGTCCTTCATGGCACCGCAGGAGCAGTTGCGTCTGCGAAGTGGGCACGTGCCAGATGCGGATGTTCATGTCGGGGGAGCCGGTAATGACCGTATCCTCGTTCGGGTGATAGATGACTTTGGTGATCTTCTTGGTGTGTCCCTTCAGGATGGCCACCATCTGCTCGGTGTCCTTGTTGAACACGGTGGCGTTTTTATCGTTGCCTCCGGTCAGAATCTTGCTGTGATCGGCACTGTTGATGTCCAGGGCCAGAATGCCGGGCACCGAGGCCGAGTGCAGGCCGGGATGGGAGGCGACGGTGAGGAAGCCCTTCAGCTGATCCGTTGTGACCAGATCCTCGGGCACCGTGCGTCCGCGCTTCTTACGCTCCTGCGTCAGCACCGTGGCCTTGTCCTGTAGTTTCTGTATGACCTCGGCGCTCATGCCCGCCTGCTCCATGGGATGGGCAGCGGATCCACCAGCCTCGGAGGCCAAGGCGGGCTGGGGAATAGTCGTCGGGGCATTGATAATGCCCGCCTGGGGTTTAAGCGTGGCCAGAGCCTCGCGAGCGGCGGCCACCTCCTTGTTGAGGCGGGCAATCACGCGGCAGGCGGCATCGTGCTGGTAGAGAGCGTGCGACAACTCCTGGCGCGTCGTCTGCAGCTGCTGGCGCTGTGTGAACGAGTGGATCATCAGGGCGTCCCACTCGTCCTGCATCGTCTTCAGGGTGGCCGGAATGCTGGTGGCGCTCGGCGGCTTCGGTTTCACCACGGCCGGCGTCTTGATCTCGATCAGCTCCTCCGGCTTCAGCTCCTTTCCGCTGATCGGGTCGCAGCCGTTCTCCAGCAGATACTTCTCAATCACCCGCTTCTCGAAGACGGCTCCCGAATGCGGCGAAACCACGGGCGTCTCGGGGACTTCGTTTGTCACTGGAACGGAGAGCGCGATCGATATCGGTTAAGTGCCCACCGCAAGCTATCTCATTTACTTACGTGCGCAAACCAAAGCCATTGCTGTTTGTGTTTATTTAACTTCTCGCGCAGTCTAGTTGGTAAATTTAATGTTTTACACGTTTTTCCCGAGCCAAGCGCTAAATTGTCGGCAAAGCCGCTTCTTGTTATTATGCCAGTCGCAGTGCCACGCGGGAGTTATCGAAAACGGGGCTGCCAGATAGGTTGGTTGTGAATGCCAAAAATAGCTAGAAAGAATAATTTAATTATTTAGAAACATATTAAATAAATTCAGTTAGTAAATAATAATAACTATAATATATTAATGAATACTATATAATTTATAATCTTATCCTATGAGATAAGAAATTGTAAATGAGTTAAGTTAACTTAAACTAATTTATGTTTTATTGGTACGGTACAATTAGAAGATTTTTATGAGTTGAATTACATTTGCTATTCAGTGTTTTCAATAAAATTTAACATATACAATTTATCAGAATATTAAAATAGATTTATATTTTCTTTATATTTGCATTATATTTATTTTAAGAAGAAAATACTTCGTGCTATGCTAAGGATTCTGAACAAAAATATTATTGCTTAATTTAAGAGAAATTGGTGATTTACTGTAAAATAGCTATGTAAAATACAAATGTAAATGTGTATCAGCTGTTTTTATGTTTTGTCAGTCACAGCGAAACGCGAACACCATTTGCGTGGGATGACAACCCTTGCACGTTGCGGTGTTTCTGTTATTTAATTCACGGTTTAGCTTAAAAACTCAGTTAACTGCCATAAGCTATATAAATAAAATGTTAAAACATCTGGCACGTTGGCGGCTGGGCAGCCAAATCCTGAGGGGAAGTGCCACGCCAGTCAGACAAGCATCCAAATCCTCCGGCAATGGAAGCTCGCTAACCGGCTCGGAGGAATCCCAAAATAAGTTTGTCAATCCCTTCTCCCAGCCCGCTCCAGCCTTAAGTAATGACCAGATATCGGAGACAAAAGAGGAGCGGGAGAAGCGCCTAAAGGTGCTCCAGCTGGAGGCGGACATTGCCCACCAGGAGGGGCGCCGGGTGCCGGCATTTGAATTCTTCCAGGATCACCACTGGGAGCACGTGCTGACCCTGCCCACGAAATCGGCTCGCATCAAGTACTTCGCATTTCTCTGGCAGATCGAGATGAAGAAGCAGTCGGAGCAGCGCAAGAAGGCCCAGCGGGCGGAGGAAACCGAACGGCGGATAGCGGAGATGCGGAAGGAGCGCGAGGAGAACACGCACATCATCTATGGCCTGGGCCACACGTCCATGTTCCTGCGCATCTACGACACCACCATTAATCACTGGCAGAACAACCGGCTCATACGCGCCATGCAGTTCGCACCCAAAATGGTGCTGGATTGCTCCTACGACGAGCACATGAACAACCGGGAGGCTTCCTACGCAGCCAAGCAGCTCATGCTCTGCTTCGCGGAGAACCGGCTGAACGACGAACCCTTCGACCTGCACTACTGCAACGCCAAGATGGACAGCACGTGCATGCAGAGTCTCCAGCGCTACATCCCCACCATGCACAACCCAGAGTTCCCGATTAATGTGCATTCCCAGTGCTTCACGGAGCTGTTTCCCAAGAAGAACCTGGTCTACCTAACGCCCCACTGCCGCGAGGACCTGGTCACCTACAATCCAGACGACATTTACGTGGTTGGTGCCATGGTGGACACAATGAACAACGAGCCCCTGTCGCTGGCCAAAGCCAAGCGATTGGGTCTGCGGATGGCGAGACTGCCCCTGGATCGCTACCTTCAGTGGGGATCCGGTTCGGGAAAGTCGCTCACTCTCAATCAGATGATCAACATTATGCTGGACCTCAAGAAAACCGGCGACTGGAACGCGGCCCTGAAACACGTGCCCCGCCGAAAGGTGGTGGAAAATGAAGACCAGCACCGCAGAGAGAGGGATCACTGGGGCACAGGCACGCGGGCCAGGAAGCTCAACATGCGAATCGATCATCTGCTGGACTTTGAGGAGGATCGCCGTCAGGCCACCTCGTTTGCCACACCGCAAAAGGTCAGGCAGCGACGGGAGGGCATGGAGTTCCAACTGGACACTTGGGCCACGGGGAAGCAGAAGAAAAAGCAGAGACAAAATTAAAGTTACCTGTTGTTGTATTCATTAAATTGTACATTTATTTTAGTTCAGACTGTGGAAAGTGTTCTTCGGCTGGAGCGGACCTTCTGCCTCTATTTCCTTTTTAATCGCAGACACAGTCTGATTACCGGACGGAATCTCTTCGATTACTAGACCAGAGTACTCTTCAGCAAGACCCCCATCGGCATCGCCTTCAACACATTCCGGCTCAGCTTCCTCCTCATCTTCTGGTTCATCTGTATCAGTCTTCTTGTACTTGAGCCACATGTTCTTGGCATTGATGGCCTGGTAGTTGATGGCCGCCTTGAGGCCGGCCTGCTTCATTACCTCCTTGGCCTTGGTCTCGAACTCCAGCACATGATCTTTGCGCTCCACGGTCATAAGCTTGGTCTCCAGGATGAAAAGGGCTGGCGTGCGCAGAGCCTTGAAAAAGTCCTTGCTCAGGAAGGAGTAATAATTATAGGCCATAAAGGCGACGTCGAACATGTTGTTCCAGCGGTCTGCGCCCTGCTGCAGCTGGACCATCTCCAAAGGCGACACGTAGTGCACGGTTACCCCGGGAACCGGGATCCACGGTTTGTCGTAGGATGCCTGCCCCGCAGCATCCACTTCCTGGTGATTGAGCAACGGCGTCATCAGCAGCTGGACGGATCCATACCGGCGGGAGCGCGTGGGATCGTGTTCGTATGCGGTCTGGGTCTGCAGCTCATGGAAGAGTTCGAGGAGATTGCGTTCGGTTATGTCAGTGGCACGGTAGTCATTGTCGCCATGCACCGAGTGATGCATTCGCTCCTCGGTGGTGCGCAGCCCAAAGCCACAGAAGGGTCCTGTTTGGATATCGCCCACATAGCCACGATGAAGGAAGGTGCGTCCGTTTCGCACCAGGCCAGCTGCCAGCGTCTTGTTCGGCTTGCATTGCTCATACTCGGGAAAAACAAAAGCCACACCGGACTCTCGCCAGTAGCGGTACTCCTGCGAGCAGATCTGCTGCCCACCCCGATCCTTGAGGGTCATGCTCAGGTCCCAGTCGAAGGCTCCGTTGCGGTGATCGTAACGGGTGCCCAGCAAAGTCCTCGACCGCTGCTCCCAGTACTTGGTCACCTCGAAGACATTCCAAGGATGCGGCTGCCAGAAACTGAAGGACATTTCCAAGCCATCTCGCTCTTTGTACTTCAGGCCTTCTATATTCAGCATGGGAGCCAGGCGCTGCATTGTTTCGTCATCGGTGACCATTTGGAGCAGAGTGCGTCCCTTGGCGGCCATGTAGTGGTGCGAGCTGGGGCGGATTACCGCATTCCCATAGAGATCCATGAACAAGTGCACTTTGCACACCAGGCTAAAGGATTCGGGGTCCTCTAGCGCCACGCCTAGGAGCAGCATATTCCTGGCTGCAATCTCGGCGCAGCCATCCAGCACATATATTTTGAGCTTGGGTCTAGTGCGATGGGTGTACCTCTTGGCCAGAGTCTTGATCACATGGCGCGGATCAGCTCCGCCGCAGATGAGGATGCTTACGGTGGTCTGCGGACCATCTCCACCTGCTCCCTCCGCTCCCTCGCTCGCATCTCCCTCCGCCGGCAGCGGATCATCGTTGATCTTGAAGGCCTTCAGGTACTCCTCGTACAGATCCAACGCCGAACTGAGTCCCCACAACATCTTGACCTTGTTTGGTTTTTTTTTTTTATTTCTAGCTCGAATCCGTTGGGACTTGTTTGGTTTTGCTCTTCCCTGCTATGAGCTCTATTACTGCTGCCATTTGATTGATGGCAGTTGCCAGGACTACTTGTTGTCGCCGTTGTCCCGGCAACAACTTGCTCCTGCGCTGGCTCCTCATTTGCGTGCATCCGCTGCGGGGATTAGGGAGCTGTGGCAATCATAACGGAAATTGCTTTTCGATATCAGTGGCTTGCAGCGGGTGCTGGACAAATGGCTCGTCCTGCAGGGATGTGCTGCTATAAACTTCCCATGGAGCGGGGTAAGGGAAGGGGATTTGGCGCATAATGCATTATTCAGGCTTGGCTGTTTGCTTTCAGCTGATTGGCAAGGCGAGCAGCGGAGAGTCCACCGGGGATTGCTCTTGGATTCGTAATTGTACAATTTTGTAAGGAAAGGGGAATGTCTTGGGGATAAATGGCTGGAGGGGACTTCAGGCAAGCGTGTTAATGGTTTTTTTTGTAAATTAAAGTTAAACAGTTGATGCTGTTGCAAGTTATATATACATATACTTAGATTGGATTATACTAGATGAAAGCACTGTGAAAAGTCATTTTCCTATTATCTGTTTTGTATTATAACTTATAAATCTTAGATCTTACCAGTAAGAGTAAAAATGTGTATGCCTATGGTACTCCTGTTGTTATGTTTTGTTTTTTCTTTTCAAACTCGCTAAGCGCTAGAAAAATCAAAAGAGAGATATGGCTTTTTTAATGTTTTTCTGTGGAAATTCATTGTTGGTCGAATGGCCTTAAAGCCCGCGGCAAGTGGCTCACTTAATCCAGACTCTTTGTCTGCCTGTGCTAGTTTTTTATTTATCCTCAGTTTGGTTTTTCGTGTCTTACTTTCTACTCCGTAACTTTCACATGACAAAGTCAGAAAGTTCTTAATACATGGCTAAGTCTTCGCCATAAAGTTTGCCGCCTCTTCGGAATGCCTTTCAAATGCTTCTCCGTTCCTTCTCCGTTTACGCTGCGTATGCGTGATTTGGCCATTATACCAGATAAAGACAAGCAATGTCTGTCTAAGTGAAAGCTTCAAATAGTACACTGAAATAAAAAGTGAGGTAGATTAAATTTAAAAATTGCAACAAAAAAAATTAAAAATTACAAAACAAATATTCTTAATTGTGTAAAAATAAAAGGTCTTTTAACAAATAAATATTTTTACTTTTTTATTTTAGTTTAAAAATTTATACGATTATATTTTTAACTTAGTTCAAATACCTAAACCATCCAAATAAAAATATAATCCTATTAAAAATTTTTAAATTTTTTTAATAAGCACAGAACATTTGTTTGATAACCTAATGACTCTTTAACTTACTAATAGGTGAAATTAAATTTATTAAAATAGTTTTTAAAATAATATATAAAATAAGTTAATAAAAAACAATTTATAAATATTTTTTAACATAGTTCAAATACATAAATCATTTTAATGAAATCTTGCAACTTAGCAATCTAACTAAGGAAGGAGATTCAAAAAAAACCAGGGCCTTTGTTTGCCTAGTTAACCCCATTCTTTTGACATGCTCTTTAAAATCTTGAACTATTTTTCCGTATGTAGAACACATAAGGATGAGGTAAATGCACATTAAAAGCGTTCCGTGCTTTGTGTTGAGCTGCAATTATGCGGCCCCAGAGCAGGGAAAATCCATTGAGATGAACAAGCATGATGGGGCGGCATTGTTCCCAGTCTTTGGCAGCGTTGGCATTTTTAAGATTTTCTTTTTTGACAGAAAACTTGCGGGAAAAGCTGGAAAAGAGTTTTCGCATTCCCTCCGAGGTCGGAGGTCTGAGTGCAGCATCCCCTCGATTTGTCTGCGGTTCGGTGGGCTTAATTCATCAGAGCTCTGGTATTTCCAATGGCCCTTTGTCCTTGCCGAAGAACAAAAGTAATTAGAGACCAAAGCAGAAAAGGGTTGACCAGGGCTCAGCAGTTTTTTGCCACTTCTTGGGAGCTCATTAAACGAGTGTATGCCAATCGATCAGGAACCCATGTATGGGTCCTCATCCTCCTGCCGGATGCTGTGGACCTGACCCACATACATACAGTCGCGCTTATCAGGAGCATTCATTGTCAATGCTTTCCGCAAACTTTTCTCATTAGACAGTGCAAACAAAATGGCTGTGTCTGCGGTTTTGGCCGCCCACGACCCACCCACAATGCCACCCGAGGATGCCTGCTGATGTGGACGCTTTTGCTCTGGGTTGACATTGGCTTGGCAAATGGTGTCATAATGGCCGGAGAACTGAATACAAACAATGGCTGCCGACGTCGCACAGATGGGCCGAGTAATGGAGAGTGCTGGCTGAAAGCCCTGCAGAATGGGGCGGGCGAAAACCGAATTAATTGCTGCCGACTGGATGCATGTGTCTGCGGATGTACATAAGAAATTAATCAAAGAAAATCGATGAAAACTACTGTCTATATTCGGTGTTCTATGGGAAATTAAATACGTGAGTTTAAAGGAAATCCTAAAGAAATTAAAGAAAAATATTTTGATAATGCACATTTAATCTTCTTCTATAATTAATCAAGAATTTATATCATTTTTTAAATAAAATGCAAAGTATATAATTTTTGCTCAAGAGTTTTTCCTAAATTATAAGTGATTTTCTTTGTTTTGTTTTAACATTTTTTAGTTACTTTAATACAGATAGAAATGATGGAAAAACGTTAAGTAAATTGAAAATTGTATTTTTGGTATACAATTTACGAAATAGGTATTTCCTGCACTAACTCAAGGATTAAAATCAAATATTTTTTAAATTAAAACTTTGCAAAAATGAAAGTAAACAAAATTAAGTTAAGCTCCTTTAGAATAGCTGTAAGTAAAGGAAACAACGAACTAACTAACCATTAACTAAATTAAAAGTTAACTAAAATTTGAATGCTAGAAAACAGTTAAAAAATCATATATATGGAAATAAATTCAAGACTGCCAAAAATGGTAATGTTTTTATAAAGAATATGTAACTTTTTTCGCTAATTTTATTTTCAAACAAAAAATCGTTATTGTTTATTTAAAGTTCTGCAATTGTTAGGGCCACCTTCCAACTTTTATGGAACTGCTGAAAAAGTACAGCTAATTAAAAATCTCCTTTTGCTGTTCTCCAGTAAAGTTGAGTTTAATTTCGATTTAATAGACATAGACAAGGTGTACATGTATCAGTAGTCAATATGTATCGCTATCCGATCGGTTGCCGTCTGCGCTCCAGATGCACAGTTCCTCGGGAGATGCTCTTGGTGGCTCAGCTACAGAGTGGTGGACACTACACTACGCTACATAGGCGTTAATTGCTTAGTTTAACAAAGTTTCACTTGTGGCATGCATAGAAATATCCAGTGTAGAAATATTCGTTTGTCGTTCTCAGTGTAGAGTTGCTTTCTTGGTTGCTTCCGTGTGGTTTTTCGTTCCAGGCTAGAACCTCTGATTGTCAGAAAGTTATTGAAGTATATATCCGAGGGAAGTGCAAGCCCAGGACCCGAAAAAGTGCGATTCGAACCGAGGTCGGGGTAATACTAACGCTACAGCGAACATGGGGGCTTAATATATACACTTGCTTAACCCTATAATTATCCATCAACGTGTTTCAGTGTGTCTTTGTGCCTGTCTGAGTGTGTGGCTTCGTGTCCTTCTGTGTGTTTCACGTGTGTTTTTAAGCATAGTTACGCTTTTTACCCCTTCAGAGAGATCCTTTGTTGCATTTCTCATTTGAACAGATACTAGGTTACTGCATTTAACATTTAGCTCGGGTTGGTAGGTACGTAAAACACTCTACAACAATAAAATGTCTAGGTTGGCTCACTTAACGCTAGAGTTCCTACAAAGTCTGAGACGGTGGTTTATCAGATTCAACTAAGTTATTTTGTTTTACATCTACGCAATAGATATACTAGAGAAATGGGAGATGGGTTGTGTGTCAGGCTCGTGTGCCCACTTATTGCTTGCCGTTTCGGATAAGTGCTCCACTTAGCTGCCGCCTCAGGACTTATCCCTTGTGGTATCCTCCTCCTCCTGAAGCGAAATGATCTGCGTAAATCGACAACAAATTGGGAATGTTCTTTAGAATGTCTTGGTGGTAGCTGGCATTTGGTTTGGCCAGAGTGACATGCCCAACACCGAATTACTTGCTGGCATCTACGCATCTTGCATCTCAAATAAACGTTACTTGCACGAGACATCAAAGCAAAGGGCTTTCGCTGCGGCCAAAGTGGCCAAAATAAGATGGTTAAGCTCTAGGTTCTATGTGAACTGACTCTAGTGGTTCGGCTAAGGGATGTGTGTAGCTATTTTGGTGCCTCTTGGCATACTTACTTGATCTCATCCAGCTGGCCAGCCGCGCTGTGTGGTGGTTCTTCGGTTATATTTATGCTATTTTACCAGTACTCTATATAAACTGTGTAGAATTCTCAAAAGTTCTTCTGTTTTCAGCATTTGCGTTTGAGGTATGCCCGTATTACTCGAAAGGTAAGTGTGTCTCTAAGCCCTAGTAACAACAACGTGATCAATCTTAGCCTACATTGCCTAGCCCCACTGAAAGAAATCGTCGAAGTCATCTAGAAAAGTAAGGTGTAACCGAAATTAGCCAGATTGGGTTAGTCAATTTTGGGGTGCCTGTGTCTGTGGTGGGTTCTTGCAAAGTGCTCGATACGGTGAACTAGCTGCGATTTGGATTCGGAAACACTGGAGATAACATGCCAATCGAGTGGGGGAAACTTAGCTAAGGGCTCTTATTCTGCCCAGAATTCCTCTTTGGATTGGTTATTATATTTATTTAGATTTTGGTTTTTAGTTTTCACGCCGCCGCTGCTACTGTTCCGGTTGCAGTTGTTTAGGGGAGCAGTGAGCTGCGGGAACTGGTTTTCGAACTGTGGGCGGTGGCTGTTGGTTGTGGTGGTGGTGGTGGTGGTTCATTCGGAGTTGTGGTTCGGATAGTTGGAATGGAAAATGGGAACTTCGTTTTCATATTCCATATTGCATTATTCGTTTTGGTTTAGCGGCAGAACTGTGACCAAACTGGACAACAACTTTGAAACGAAACGAGTACTTAAATATACAGGAGGATACGTAAGTATACAGTATATACACATCGAGAGAGCGAAAAACGTTATAAAATCGAGAGGAGTCGAAAGTGGAAACACATATACTTAGAGAACGAAAGCGGATGTGGCACACTCTTAGAGTACACCCATGGCTATGGTACACAGGCTCAAGTTCCGTCTTGGCTTCCGACTCCTCCACATGGGTACTTCCAGCTTACTTGACTGATAGCAAAACATGCCGAAAGGGTTGGATGAACAAAACGTAGAGCTTGGAGAACGAGCTGCTTACCTCAGTGGACACGGTAGGGGCATACCACCCACAAGTCCCTGACCCCGTTCCGGGCGATTCGATTCCGCTCGACTGAAAGTGATTGCTTTTAATTCGCTCAATTCATTACCCAGCCAGCGATGCGCCGGTCTCTTGTTTGCTTATCGAGTTAATCGCGTTGCGAATTTATTGATTGCAATTTTTGCATTCCATTGGCCGGTGCGAAATGAGCACGACCACGGCTCGGATGGGCACTTAATATTCATGGTGCAGCCATTTGCTCGAAAGCCATTACAGTCGAAAACACGCGGAGTTGGCTTGTCATTACCTGGGTTGCAACTAATTATAATTATCAACGGACTCTCATTACAGCGGTTTCACATGTATCCCAGGCGCCATTTAAACTTTAAATCTACGGGCTTCTTTACAAGTTCGGTGCGAGGATTAACAATACAGCGTAATGGTCAGACAGATACAAAAATGTTGGCTTTGTTTTACCATTTTTTAACACTTCTTATTGAAGGGGAAGAGATTTATCTATGCTATGATCTTGAGAACAGAGATTTCTGACGCTCTCATCTGTGTTTAAGTTATGCTTTTAAATAGCACTACATTTTTTAAGCTAAAACGTTTTTAATTTCTTGTCAGTAGTGAACCCTTATTAAAAAGTGGTTGAGTAAATTCTCAATGTGCCTTCACTGCTTTAAGAACAAATCTTCTTAAATCAAGAACAATGTGCTTCAATATTTTTCTCTGTGAACTACTTTAATTGAAATTCCTGGTTACCTTGAACTTATGAAAACCATTTCGATAGAACCTATATGAATTTGTAAACCACTTTTTTCAGTCTTCCGTTTTTTCGCACTGTACTCACCTGGTCACTGTTTCCGGATAATTTGACCATAGATAATTGGGTGTAATTGAACGAGCAATCAAAATAAAACGAAATAAACCTTGTGGAAATTTATTCAAATAAATACGTTAAAGTTGACTAATAGCGAACAACTACTACGGATGGCCAGAACTACGAAAAGAGAGTGGCTAAAGGGTGCTGGAGAACGGAAGTGGTGCGGATTGGTGGTGTGGCGGTTCGATTCGGTCGGTGGTTGGGTGGGTCACCGCTGACTGTCATTGGGCCACGCAGTCATTGCAGTTGGCCGTGGGATCGGGGGTGCTGTTATTCGAATGGGAGTTGCTGGTATCCCGAAGTGTACGTGGGTGACTGGACTCTGATCGGCTGGCCTTGTGGCGCAGAAGGTGCCAGTGGCGCTGCCAGTAGTTGGCCTTCTTGGCCAGCAGCTGCTCGCTGCCGGCCACCTCGATGTGGCCCACGGAGGCCCTGCTCGTCTGCGGATGCAGGATGAGATCCGTGCGCAGCTGCTGCACACGGCGGAGGTCGTAGTTCTCCACCACAATGATGGGCGTGGGCCGGAGTCGCTCGGGCGGATTTAGCCGGGTGTTCGGCTGCAGGGAATGGCAGTTCCGCTGGCTGCGACGCCAAATTCGAGACTTGAGGCTGGGCCAATGGAGCAGCTGGCGCAGGGAGATCCTCTGCGGGGACTCCGGGGCGGCGGGTGGCGCCACCAGGAGATCCCTGACCAGGTCAGGGGCCACCCCATCTGCCGTACACTGTCCGGCTGTCCGGTCATGGGAGTGAGTGTGGATGTGGGTGTGGGTGTCCAGCCGCAAGCTGCTGCTGTTCTGCGAGTTCTGTGGTGGCGGTGTGCTCACATAGAACTTGGATCGTCGGGGTGTGCGGACCCGCAGACTGTTGGTCTTCCATGCATCGTGCAGGGATCGGAGGCCGGGCAAACGTGCAAGGTGGTGGATGTTATCGTAGGAGGCGGACAACATACCTGCGCGCTCGTCCTGGTACTCGTCGTCGTCCGACGACTCCAGACGGTCCTCCACCAGCGAGGTTTGCCTCGAGAGACCCTGATAAATGGGCACAGATGGCAGGTGTTGCAGGTGGCACATTGCACGTTGCAGGTTGCATGTTGCATGTTGCATGTTGCATATTGCAGGTTGCATGTTGCACATTTCACAAAGTGTTTAAGCAAACAGAGACGAAGCGAAATGAAACGAAAAGAAGGAGACGAAACGAAAACCAAAATTGTGAGCGCATCTACTACGAGTACCAAAGATTTACACGCACTAAAGCCAGCTGCAGCTAAGGTCCTTCCATGTCCTCCATCCGAAAGAGAGATGGTGAGGCTATCATGGCGACCTTGGACTTACCGCATTGTGACGCCTTCTGGGCGGCGATCGCTTGTTCCACAAGGCCTCCAGCTGGTCAAAGTGCTGCGATTGGGCCAGAGCCGCCTGCTCCGGTCCCAGATTCGCCTGGGAGGCACCGGTCTTCGTCTCGGCGATCTTCGAGATCTCCTCCATGCTGGCCGAGACGCTGAAGCGCCGCTTGAGGCGCTCATCCACCTGGGCCATCATCACGGAGGAGGTCAGGTGGCCGTACTTCTTCTGCCAGGTGTACGTGTCCAGGGAGACCTCCTTCTTCAGCAGCCGCTTCATCTGCCGCTTGGGGCCCTGGGGTCGCAGATCTGCAAGGACATTCGGGATTTGAGCGGGTTAAGTTTAAGGGATAAAGATTTAAGATTCATCTGGTAGTTATGATGTGATTTACCCTCTACATCCTTGCTGGGACCGGAATACGTGGGCAGCTTGACATACTGCGCCGGGGTGTTGTGCAGACAGATCACGGGCAGATTGTAGCTGTCCACCAGCTGCACCAGGACGCGGGAGACCTCCAGACTGATGTCAAAGTGGGTGAAGGGCACGTGCATTTGGAGCGAGGTCAAAGCCAATCCGCGCTTGGTCTCCCACACGATCAGGGTCTTGTCGTCGCTTCCAGAAACTGCCGTAGATCCTATTTGGAAATCACCATTTGGATTTGTTTATAAATATTAAGAACTTAAAATAAAATATTTTATAAATAATATAATATAAAAAGAACCCAACGAATAAGGTAAACAAACTATTCTATTCTATATATTTTCTGAGTAATAATTTAATTTAGTTATTTCGACTCACCATCTGCCGATACTTTAACGCCAATCACTGGGCCCAGGTGTCCTGCCAGCGTGTGAACCTCCTCGCCGGTGAGCAGGTCCCAGAGGATGAGATTCATGTCCTTGGAGCCGGACAAAACCTGGGTCTTGTTGCTCACCGAAACGGCGACGCAGGTGACCGCATCGCTGTGCCCCACCAGCACCTGGCTGAGCTTGCCGCCCGTCGCCTGCCACACCTTCAGGGACATGTCCCGTGATCCGCTGATGATGTGGGCACTATCCGCGGTGATCTCGAAGCAGGTGATCTCGTCCGAGTGCGAAACGGAGTACTTCTCGTCCTCCTGCGTGAGCGACCAGATCTTGAGGGTGTTGTCCCCGTTGGTGGAGGCGGCGAAGCGCATGTTGTTGGTAACGGCCAGACTTTTGTAGGGACCCTGGATGGTCTGCAGCAGGTTGCCCGAGTGGGCCATCCAGACGAGCAGCATGGAATCCCGATCCGTGGAGATCACCCGCAGCGAGTCCATCAGCACCACCACCTTGACCACCGGTGCAGTGTGGCCCTTAAAGGTGTGGCTTATCTCACTCAAAGCGAGGTTCCAGATGAGCACCAATCTATCCTCGGAGCCGGTGGCCAGGAACTCGCCATTCGGGGCGAACTTCAGGCACGAGACCCCGGCGGAATGGCCCTCCAAGGTGCACTGGAACTCGGGCGTATTGATACGCATCAGGTGGACGCTCCGGCCGGAGGCGATGGCCATTTGCTGGGAGTCGCGGGACAGATCGAAGCAGGTGATCGGCGGCAATGTGGTCGACGGCGACCGCTGCGCCTGCGCATGGCGCTTCAGGCTGCGCTTGCGGCGCGGATGACGCGAGTAGGGATTCACGTAGAGCTCCTCGTTGCGGAACGAGTAGAAGGTGATCTTGTTGCCGCCCACGGTGACCAGGAAGTCGTCGTTGTCCATCGCGTGCACGGCGGTCACCGGCCCGGGATTCGGAGGCAGGGATCTCACCAGTTTCCCGGCGTGCATGTCGTAGATCAGGGCCCGCGTATCATCGCAACCGACCACGCACCGCTGGCTGTCCTTGCCGATGCAGATTGTACGGATCTGGGGATTCCAAACCGGGGATAAGCATCCAGCTAGGAGGTGTGAACCAACTCACCTTCGACTTGTGTCCCTTGAGAGTGTGCAGCTCCTTGCCAGTGGCCAGAGTGCGAACGTAAAGCGCATTGTCCTCACACAAGGCCAACAGAAAGACCTAAAATAGAACCAAGTGCGCTTGCTTAGCATTGTCAGTAAGGAACAAGCTTGTTTAATATAGACAAATTAATTTTTTATTATTCAAAATAATTTGTTAGCTTAGTAAAATATATTAAATATATTTTTGGCGATACTGGAAGGGGACTGTTTGGGATGTTCCGTGGATTGAAAAAAACGTTAGCATACGTATATTTTATTGGCAGATCCCTATTTGAAAGGGAATACAATTATTTTTTTTTATATAAAACAAATTTACTTTACTGTTTTACAGTCAGATAAGTATAGAATGTATAGCATAGAAGAATGAAGTTAGTTTCTTTAAAATTATTATTGTTATTCTTTAAGATTACTAGCTAGAAACCAAACATTTTTCAAATGTTCAATACTATCGCTTACTTATAATTATTTAAAAAAATGTTCAGGTTAGTAAAATATATTGGACATATTTAATGGACCCTTTATCATTTTAATAAATTTGCTTTTTGTAAACTAATTTGAGAAACTGAGATTGGTCATAAGAGTACCAAAAGCTTACATATACAAAATAGTAATTAAATTACGTTATTAATAATTTAAAAAAAAAAACTTTTTTTTTCATTTGGCTTCTTAAATTGACAATGCAAATATATTAATTTAAGAAATCAAAACGAACAGATACATTATACAGGTAATTAAAAAACAGAGTTTACACGTATTGCTTTTACCCTGAATATAACATTTATAAGTGAAAAATTCTGATGGGAATGAAATGTTGATTAATGTATTTTCCACCATTCAGAACGATTAATTATTAATTTTCCACATAATTGTGGATCGAATTCGCTGACATTAAGGGCCGCTGGCGAGGTAATCGAAAATTAATAAATTGCATTTTGCCAGCGAGGAGGCAGAGGCTGAAACATTTCAATTTGAGGGCAGTGCAAAGGAAGCCCATCCCCAGGGGAGTGGGAGGGGGCGTGGCAGGCTCACTGCCGTGCCACGAAGCCATCAGGATGCAGGCCAAAGAGCAAGAAAGTGGATTTCCTTTGCCATTTTCCTCGGCCAAGAATCCGGCACATGGGGCTGCTTCCCACAAACTGGAGTGTTCGTCCATACTATATAGGTACGTGTGGTAACCAGCGAATATGTATGCATGTATTCATGGCCGTGTGAAATTACATTTCAATTTTGGAAAGAGGGCAGGGGAGGGTCCCGCCTAACCGGATATGTCCTTGTTATCGCAAAACAATTTTTCCGCCTGCTTATAGGCAATTTTCCCGCAATTTTCGCCAGCACTCTCGTTTAATGTGTGAAATTGTATTTTCGGTGGCGGCAAAGGACATCACGGGTGTGGTTCTCAAGGAGCCCACCAAAGTCCAATGGTAATTGAATAGCTCTCCTGTTCTATTTTCTTTTTTCAGCTTTGTCTCTGGCTTTTCAGTTTTCTTCAGTTGCCTGAAATGCGATTTGGCCGAGGCACTCGGAAAAACGTTTTTCATACTTTTAAAATATTTATATATATTTGCTAAAAATTATCTAAATGCCTAACAAATTTACGAAATTTCAGCTTTGTTTTCATTTGGCAACTTGTTAAATATTTAAAAAAAAATTGCGTAATAAAACAAATGAAGATACAAAATTCCAGATAGATAATAATACATTTTATTTGGGCATCTACGATGATAAATATTATTTGGAAGCCCGCTAAAAGTGATTAAAGGAATTATCTTACCAAAATAATGCTAGAAAATTCAAAAAGATGATGAATTTAAAATCAAAACCAACTGGAAATTTATTTCGTTTTTTAATAAAGTTGTGCTATGTGTTTTTTTAGTGCACAACCTGCCGACTTGTATGTGTTATTCGAGGAGATTCCCTGGATCCTGGGGCTGCAGGCCCGGCGCACCTTGAATTACAGTGGCTTTTTCCTGTTGTCTGTCTATTGTGGATTTGCTGGGGCGAACCAGATAGATGAGGGGCGCTTAAGGAGCGAGCGGCAAGTGGAAGCACGCATCAATTGCCAGCCATTCAGATCAGATGGGAGTGGTGTTGTGGATGGGGATGGTGCCAAGATGAGATGGGGTCCCCGAGCACAGTTGCCATTGACAAAGGACTTCAGTGCTGGGGAGTCGGGAGGATGCGGGGATGGGAAGGACCCCCGCCGGTATCTCGATATTATTTTGCGTGCCAAATTGCTGCTAAGTATGCAATACTTATTGATAGAGGCAGGCACGAACCCGCACATACGCACATCTGGTTTTTTGTCAAGCTGATTGACAACAAAGGATTTGGCGCGTATTACGTCCCCGAGCCGGGAATCACTTATTAGAATTTCCCCAGAAGCGAACCCCCCGAACTTGTCAAGTCTCCCCGCTTTATCTGTCATATCTCGGCGAATCTATGCGCTCGCCAATCTATTGTGTTTCGCTCTAAACTTCCAGGATTTCGGCTACTTTTTTCCTTTTTTGTACGTGGTGTCTCTGGCGTTTATGTTTCTTAAATTGTGCTTTTCGTTATTGGGTTTCTTGGGACGCTTCACTCAAGTGGAATATGTCTTAAAGCTTGGCACTCTCCTTTTTCACTTCGCTTTTTATTACGTTTTTTCTGTCTCGAACGCAGGAATTCCTTTTAAAGCTTTTCAGCTGAGCGTGATGAGCAGGGAAATCCCCTTAAGGACTCAACTTTTGTCTTTGCCAGAAGTTTGTTTCGTTAAATTTGAAAAGCCACATAAAGTGCGGGCGTGAGTTTGTCTGGGGCTGCACTGGCCGAATTTTTGGCTCAGAAGAATGCTTCTTACACTCACCGAATTCCAGGATATATCGATGCGCAGCACGGGGCTCGTCATATGCATGATGTTCAGCAGGGAGAAGTTCTCCAGGTCCCATACGCAGATGGTCCTGTCTTGGCTGCCCGAGATCAGGACATCGCAGGCTCCGGCCACCAGGATCCCAGTCACCGGCCCGCGGTGGTGGGTGATGCGATGTCTCTGAGGGGGAAGGTAAGGAAATAGGTTAATGAATTAATTGGTACTTGAAAGAAATATTTATTTGGGATTTTTATTCGCGTTTGTAGAGTTTCCAACCAATCCTCTACTATTTTTTTAAGACTAATTGCGAATACCCACAAACAAAAAAATACTTATAAATATTTTCATCATGATATGTATCTTCCAATTGGAAAAGCATTTATAACAAGAGCTTTTTTGGCCATTAAAGAGGTTGATAAGAGGTATTAGAGGTATTCTGAGCTAATATTTATAACGGAGTGGTTAAAATAAATATGAATGGGCACTTTAAAAGATTATTTATTTATTTTATAAAGCGTATTTTCCTTTCAGAACCATATGTTAATGAAATAAACAACTCGCTTCAAGTTTGATAAACGAAAAAGGGTCTAATATAGATTATAGAAATTGCAACAAATGGTTTAAAACCCCCCGAGACTTTCGAGAGACCTTTGCTTTCCCTCCACGCAAACCATTTGACTCCGAAAAGGACAGCAGTTTTATCATCCATGCCCATCGAACGCCGTTCGGTTCTAGTGCCAACTGAACGAAGGGACTTTAAATATTAATCACTGGTGGTGGGGCGGGCAGCTCTGTTTCCAACCGACTTTGACTTGGCTTGCGTGTCCCATGTGCTGCCCCCCATTTCCTCACCATCGTCCGTCCCCTTTGTTTGTCACATTTCGTATGCATTAAGTTAATTACCACCTAGCATGCGAGTTTCCCTTCCCAGGAAGCGGCGGTGGAAAATGCCAAAAGTTTGATAAATTACACGGACTCAAAGAGGAAAAAAGTGAGCACCAAGAATCGGTGGCATGACACGGCGTATACGTAATATTATAATTAATTCAATAAGAGCGCGTAATTGCAGGTGTGTGGGTGTGTGTGAGTGTGTGGCAATGTGTGTCACTTCCGGTTGTTAAAGAAAGGGATTGCATTTTTTTCGAGGGCTTGCAGCAGCCGAGTCAGCGGAATTGACTTTAAAATATGCCCGGGGCCAACCGAGTGGCAATAAATCTAATTTCTATATGTGTGTCAACAGGAGGACGACAAGGACGAGAACAAGGACACGGTGTTTTCAACCCCCCCCTCCCCCGCACACACACACACACACACACACACCCTCGGCTGATATGCAAACATGGCGCATTGTGGGTAATCACAGTTTAATGTGTGCGTCTGTGAAATATCAACTTAGTATGACTTATGGCGCGGGGGAAATGGAAATGGTACGTGGGTAAAGTAGGGCAGGGCCTGGGAAAGGACACGGTTCATTTGCCAGGCCCGCGGAATATGTAAACCCATGTTCAACGAGCAGCACACACATGCCAGCCAGATGGCAACAATCCTTCCCCACTTAAGAGGCCGCCCCTCCACCCAAAACCCGCCCACGACCTTGCCTTCTGTTTGATGAAGGGCTGCAGGAGCATAGGGCGCTGGAATTTATTCGGACCACTGAAATTATGCAAATGCATTCGGACTGTTTGATCGGGTTTGCGGCAAGGTTTCGCAATTAGCCACGGCAAAAGCATTTTTCCAATGGCAATTCCAAAAATAATTTATCAAACCAAACAGAGAGCTGTTTGATTTTCATTACAATGGGCAAACTAATCGATTCAAACAACTGCGAATTGAATAAATGTGTGAAATTGAAAGATGGTAATTAAAGTTCTTGGCCAGTGTTTGTCAGTAAATTGCTACGATATGAAGTTCGCATATACTATAGCTATCAAACAAATGGCTCAAATTGCCTAGGACAAACAAAAGAGGCAAAAACATCTCGGACAAGGCAATGGTGATGTCCTCTTGATTGCCTGAATTCGGACATTAAATACAAGACCGTAATCTTTGTTTTGCCTGTGTGAATTCTGACAAGTAATTTAGGTCTGCCGGTGGGGATCTGTCAAGTAAACAGTCCTTGAGCATTTAAGGAAAACACAAACAGCACAAGGAATAGATAAATTTGTGTTTTCGGCAAATCTAATATTTTGACTAATCGTAGTAATCCCGCTTTTGTCCACCAAAGATGGTTGTCCTATGCATTATCCAGTTCCCCTGCATAAAAATCGCTTAAAAAGTTATATAGACTCCATTGTCCCGCTTTTAATTCGCTGAAAATGACCATTACGACACCCATAAAGTCCCGAACGAATCCCCCATGTGCCTGGCCCATTGTGTCGTGCTTGCTCACCAGTTTGCCGCTGGCCAGGTCCGTGATGGCGATGGTTGCATCCTCGCTGCTGCTTATGATGAGCGTGTTATTGGCGCCAGCTGCCACGCCCGTAATGGGAGCCGAGTGGGCGTTGCTAGGATAAACGGAGAAGCGGAGGATGTTTAGATAAATTACGCCTGCAGAGATTTACAAATTACGCTCGAGGCGGATGGCGGATGGCGAATGTGGAATGGGAAGATGGTAACGACAAGGCGACGGAGGAGTCCTCTACACAGAGACTTAAAAGGATTTACTCGTAAGCAAGGGAATTACTCCGAAAATTGAAAGCTAAACGCTTATAAAGTCAGTGGAAAAGCCTTGTGAAATTCATCTCGGTTAGCTTCGTAATTATGTCACTTTATTTAGAATTTATTGATTAATAAAAAGGGAATACTTGGTAAAAATCAATATGATTAAGTCTTGAAGTTTTAAGAAATATATTAACTTATTTTACTTCACTAAGCTGCTGGCTTTCTGAAAAAATAATTGCTTAGCCATGGAGCAACATTTAAACAATATTGTTTTTTTTAGAAAGGAAATCAATTTCGAAACTTATATGAACATGTAAAAACACGTTCCCAAAACCATTCTCCTGAGCTCAATAGTGATCCAAGAAGTATTTATTCTCAAATTCCTAAAGTCAAAATGAAGTTATCCGTCTTCAGGAACTACTTTTGTTGTAAGATACCAAATAGAGAATATTTTTTATCGCCTTGTCGCCTTGACTTCAATATCGTTTAGTCTTGAATAAGTGAGAAGACAAGTTCTCAATTTAAGAATATTTGATCTACATTTCGTTCGAGAAATAATTGCAAATGAACAATTGTTTTTCTAGTGTACTCACTTAATGTGCGCCCGCCGCTCGCGGAGCCCTACGTGCCACACAAAAACAGTGGCGTCCTCGGAGCCGGTCAGCAGCAACTCCGACTCCGTCTGGGGGGCCACCAGGAGGCACGTGACTGCCGCAGTGTGACCTGCGGGGGAGAAGATTAGCTCGTCTAATGGCGGGACCTTCCATTACCCCAGCCCCACTCACCCTTGAAGATGTGCTCCAGCGAGTTGCTCATGATGTGCCACTGCTGGACGTCGCCGGAATTGGTGGCCAGGATGAGGTGCTGCTTCGACGGGGCCAACCACACAGAGCGGATGCAGCCCGTTCCGGACACCGTCATCGTTCGGATCTGCGAGGGCAGCGGGGCGGGCAGCCAGCCGGTGAGCGGCACGAGGAGCGGCACGGCATAGCCGTCGCACCAGGCGGTCGCCGAGCGGACCGTCATGCTCAGCAGCGAGTTGTCGTCGTCGTCGTGCTCGCTGATCGGGCGCAGCCAGGATATCAGCTGGGAGCCCAGCTGCATGGGGTCGCGGGTGAGGACGTCGCTCGACTTCCGGATCGTGTAGTAGATCAGCTCGATGTCCCTGTCCAGGATGTAGCAGCGCACGTGCTCGATCAGGCAGCGCAGGTAGCTGATGGACACGGTTTGCACCTGCAATTTAATTAAAGTTTAATTTTATTAGCTGCGGATAAGAACTATTTTTTTCGTAAAATTTTCAAATGAGTATTGTGTACAATTTGTGATTATCTCTATCTCTAACAGCCTAAAAAGCATTTAACAAAGAATCTGCTTATTGTCATATTTATAACAAGGCACTGCTTATTACATATAACATCAGACATGTTTATTAAGTAAGGAACTTTCTTGTTATGAATAAGGAAACATTGTTTGTACCATTTAAAAGAAATGCTTCTGTTACTTTTTCTAATTGTTGAATTCCAAATTAATAAATTAAAGACTACATTTACAAGTTTAAAGCTCTACCGTAAAATGGAGTCTGAAATCCAATTGAATTTTATTTGACTCGGCGTTAATTAAATGCAAAATAGTTCATATATTATTGATGCTTTCTCTATGCACGGTTTCCATGTTTGCCGTCGGGAATGCCAATATTGCCGGTTAAACATTCACCAGGAAGTTCGGTTCGCAAAGGATAAAAACAATGAACAATCGTTAATTAGGTTGGCCCACATCCCCACAAACTGTGAAACAAACACACACGCTTAAAGAGAGACACAAAAGTTTAATTGCATACTTTCCAGAGCCAAATAATGAGTTTTCCCGGCTGAATGAAACGGCATGGAAAGAACTTAAATGAGCTCGAGGGCCGGGGGATTTGGGGTTCGGGGAATAATGCCAAATGGCCAACTGCAGCGAAACAATTAGGCAAGCGAATTAAAAGTGCCAAAAGCTGTACGGGCTTTGCTTGAATTTTGCATTTTCGGAATGGAGCAGCCAGGAGCATCCACCGAATATCCGCTCTAATTTCATTATCACATTATACTTCTGTAAGCCTTTTATTGAGTCCGACTCCAGCTGTCTATCTGCCTGTCTTTCCCAATTAAAATTATCCAACATTATGGCAGCTTTGGGGATTTGCTACAGTCTGGGTGTTTTCTGCACAACACAAATCATCTTGGTGCACTAACGTGCTTACTTCCTCAAAATATCCTTATAGGTTGATAGGAACTTATGAGAAAAATATTCCCTTTAAATTTTAAAACTTAAATATCATACATTTATTTTCATTTAAAAATATTTCTTCTTAAAAATAGCAATAAAAAAAATATCTCTTGCTCTCCATCTTTAACTACCAATCTAAATTTATACTATTATATGTCAATAAACTATATATAAGCTAAATTTTTCCATTTTAATAATATTTCTTCTCAAAAGTTTTGATTGCTAATACTTACTACTACTACTTTACTACTAATCTAAATTTAAACTACTTGATGATACTATATAATCCCTATAATTATTTGTGAACACATGTGAACAAATATTCAATAAAAAGGTAAAAACTAGAGTACCATTTATTTTTTTCATTTCTAAAAATATTTTCGCCAGCGGTAGCCACTCTTACTCTTCAGCTTTAACTACCAATCTAAATTCCAACTACCGAATCGCATTTTCCACTGAATGATTTCATCCATCGGGCGACTGAAAGCACAGCGAATAATAAATAAACGATTTTTCCCCATAATTTAGTTTCACTTGAAGCTTTCAGCTCGACAGCTGTCCCTTTGAATGCACAAATTAACTTTGTGCCCACTTTGCTGGTGCTAAATTTTGACATGTTGGCGAGAGACTGTCAGTTTGATTGCCAAATTAGCCAGGCAATTAAGAGGAACTCAGTGCCGGGCTACGCTGATTGCGTTTCCAGCTGGGGAAACCGACAAGGACGCGACTAATTGCAGGGGGAGCTTACCGCCGCCAGCAGGAAGTCGAAGTTGCAGACGGCGATCTGCTTGAACCGGGTGGTGTCGTCGGATCGCATCAGGTGGTGCCAGCTCTCCTCCACGTGGCGCATGCTGTAGCTCACGTCCGCCGCAATGGGGTTGTAGAAGGTGGAGGTGTCGTCGTTGTGGTGGGTGGACGAGGACTTCCGGCCGGTGGAAACGGCCGACACCGCCGACAGGGAGTCCTTCTCCTTCATGCTGATCACCGACTTGGTCTCGCTGCGATTGGACTCGTTCTCCAGCGTGCTCTCGTCCTCGTCCTGGGGAAAGAACAAGTTGGCCAGCTCGCAGTGCAGGCTGCGCGTCCTCTGGACGTCCATATAGCGCCTCTTGGCCACCGCGGAGCAGTAGTTGTGCCGCCACTGGATCAGCACCTTGCCGGACATAATCTTGTCGTGCAGGAGCAGTAGAAGGTCTGGAAGATTTTCAGATATAGCTATGTTATCAAAGGTTTCGGGGGATCGGGGTTTGGGTTGACTTTATTAAAGGTTTTGGATAAATTAACCTCACAAACAACTAAAAAACTGGACTTAAATATTTTGTTACCCCGTGTGGATGATGTTTTTATTCTATATTAAGCTTTAAAAAGAACTTAAAGAAAATTAAAAAACTAACTATATAAAAAAGTTACATCATCGAGGAACCTTTATAAGAACTGTTCTTCGGTTTGTAACCTTTCATTTTTATTTTGTTTCTTTACTTTAATATTAAAGTTTAAAAATAAACTTAAAACATCGATTTTAAGGATGGTTTGTTTTCCAAATCGTTGAAAAAAATAATTGGAGCCTCTTGTGATATTAATCTACTCATAAATCTCCAAAAATCATAAACTTACCCATCTCGCGGTGGATCTTCTTGAAGGTGGCAAAGCTGAAGTGTCCGCTCTTGGTCTCGATGAGCGACTCCGGATCGTCGGTGGGCATAAGCAGCTCCAGCAGCTCCGTCTCACTCAGTCCGTACTCGGAGCACGTGACGTAGGAGGCCAGATCGCCCACCGCCTGCCGTCCGTAGTGCCGTTCCAGCCGGTCAAACTGCTGCTCCACATACAGGGAGAAGCTCACATCTCCCGGAATGCATTGCGGAGGGATCTTGAGGCGGGTGGCGTGGTCACCCAGGTTCAGATCGAACTGATACTCGCCGGACTTGAAGCGATCCCGCTGCATGGGGGTGAACTTGAGCTGCTCCACGGGCGTGGTGGAGCTGCAGATGATCTGCACGTTCCAGGGCAACGAGGTGGGCAGCCACGAAAGAGCCGTCACAATATCGCAGTCCAGGGGATTCAGCAGATGCAGATCGTCGATAAACAGGAACAGGACATCGTTGGCCATGTCCTCGACCTTGCGGAGCAGGTTCTGGAACCACGTGTTGATGTACAGCGGATCGAAGGAGGCGTCCTTGGGTAGATAGCCCTCCGGGATGTTGAAGATGATGGAGATCTGCTGGCAGATCACTCGCAGTAGCTCCAAATTATAGGCGGAGCGGGGCGTGGCCTTGGCGAAGCGGATCACCCGGTGAACGCGGGTGGATCCGAACCAGGTGCCCACCTGGCCATACAGGTGGCACAGGATGGCGCTCTTGCCGCTCCCATCCGCGCCGCAGAGAAAGTACGGCGCATGCCGACTGCCATTCCGGAAGTTGGCCATCAGGTTCTGGCGGAGCTGCTGCGGCACACGCGACTCCTCCAGAGCGGCACTGTCCGTGTGCTCCCGCAGGATGCGCAGGTGCGTCGCGTGCTCGTGAAAGATTTCCTGGAATCACAGGGATTTAACAGGTACAAATGTTAAATGGTTTTTTGTTTCTATATTATTGCGGCATATGCTTTTAATAAGCCGATTTGCTTTTTTGCCTATTTTAATTTGCTATAATTATAATTTTATATGCATAACTCAACAGAAAACCATCTTAAATCTGGTTTAAAAAACCCTTAATACCTGTTCATTTAAATAGGCTTCTAATGTCAATTTCGTAATTAATAAACTCCCACATTTAGTAATTTTCTTAAGTTGAATCTGCAATTTACGAGTAAGATTGAATGCATTTAAGGAGGAATGAGAATTAAATTCCATGAGAATTAAATAGCCGTGTGATGCCATCTCTACGTATGTGCGACAGGTTTTAAATTAAATCAGTTTAATTGGCAGTGCATTTTTTTTAAGGCTTACACACATTTGTACATATACCATTAATGAGTTGATTTCAGGAGTTAAAACGACGTGTGCATTTATAATTATCAAACGCGTTAAATGTGTTTTAAATTATCATTCGAGGGGTGCGACCAGTGCTGGAACAAGGTCAGCAGTGTGAATGTTATTTTTCATTCGCAGAATTTAATTATTTCTGATTGCGGACATATGAGAATCGTTTGCATAGAAATACACGTATGTTTGGCTGTTTTTAGACCGGTGGCCGGGTTAGTTTTGTCAGTAATTGGATTTTCGAGCCACCTGCAGCCACATCATCCCAGCAGCAGTATCCAGTATCACTTCCCACCACATCCACCTCGTCAGCCATTCATTTCGGAGCAGCTTCCGTTTGTGATGTGACCTCCAAGAGGTCCACCCACACCCGCACCTTCTCGGAAATGTGAGTAAATAAAATAAAGTCGCACATGTATGGCCAAGTGTCGGGGGCCGCTTCCGTTCCTCAGTGCCACAGATCCCGAGACCAGACCACGTCATCAGCATCAGGATCCCCATCAGCCTGAATGCCAGTGAGTGGCATTCACCGTGCTTGCCACGTAACTTTGTTTACCTTTGCCTTCGCCTTCGCCCTCGCCATTGCCCTCACCTTCGCCGACCTGCTGGGAGGTGTTAGAGTGGGGTGTACTTAGAAAAACAAACCCACTAAATGGTGAAAATATAAGAATAATATATACTCATAAGGATAACTCAGTTTCCCTTCGTGGGCAAAAAGAAAACCCTTATTAAATGGGAGACAAATTTTAAATGCTTTGCTCAGTAGATTATAAAATAATATTAAGAATTTTGTATAAACATAATCAAAGTGTCGACTAAATATAAGTAAAATTCTATTTTTTTCCAAAAAAAATCGTTAAAAATATATTACCAATCTTGTAATTTTTGTTCTTTTGACAAATACATATTTTTCTTAGGAAGAAAAAGCTTATTAATTATTATTATTATGTGGCTTGTTCCTGCATAAATCTATGACATCGTACATAAAACTTAATTTTTGGCGAGTGCTATCCATCTTGTCTGGCTGTGGCGTGTTTGCCACTAACAAGTTGTCACCCCGTCCTCGCCAGGATCTCATGCTGAGAGTGAGTCTGGGTCTGAGTTTGTGGCGGAGTCTCTTACGCCGTTTTTTGCCAGTAAGCGGCTTTTGCTTTGCAAATCTCGTTTGACAGCATCTGCGTAATGCACTTCCCGGAGACACGACTGCCGAATCAATACAGCCAGGAGCTCAGTGCCCCTTTCCGACCCGTTTTGCCCCTTAAAGCCACCTCGGTTGCCGCTTAATTAGTTGGCATTTGACTTGCTTTAATTTCATTTCAGGCGAGTGCCAGGGCTTCACACACAAGGGTTGCTCATACGACGTGTTGCACCGGCTGAGGACTGCGGGGTTGGGTGGCAGGTGGTGCGCACTTTGCATATTTCTTGGTTGCGGCAACGAATGCCACAACATTTTGTCAAAGAGCGCGGAGGAGGAGGTGCATCAGATGGCTCCTGCCTTTGCAACACTTTTATCCGCATCGGTGGGGGCAGTTCCATTCTGGGTAGGGTACGATATGGCGTGGGATGTTGACCGGGCCTGAATGCAGTTTACGTAGCTGCATCGTTAAGTGCAAACAAGGGACGACCTGGCTGGGCGTGGCTACATTGTGCCCAAGTGTAAGTGTGTTAATATGTCAGAGGCGGTGGCAGGAGGGGCTGGCCAAGGGGGCAGCTAAGCCGTGAAAGGAAAATGACGAAGGCGAGGCTGGTGCTCGGAGCAGTGGGTCGGCCCCTGTTAACTTGGAATCGCTCTTGATGCACTATAATCTTTTCCAAGGCATTTAATTATAAACTAAAAATCTACTCAGGTAACCAGGTTATTCCAAAAGTTAAGCTAAATGTTTTTTCCATTAATTTTGCTTTTTTAATTATAACTATAAATACAAGTTATAAAAGAAGTAGTTTTATTTTATTTGAAACTGCTTGTAATGTACTTTAGCTTTACTGATATATTACTAATATTGAATCCTATTATATTATAAATATTGAGAGGGAAACTTGTAGAAAATATTTATTTTCTTTTTATTTAAAATTTTATAAAATTAATTTTATGGCTCTAAAATTTGTCGAGTGCAGCACTTGAGTTCGCCCGCTAATGGCAGCGACCAGTTCGCATTACGCCTCGTCCTTCGACTGCGACCGAGCTGAAATGTTAAATGCTTTCAACAAAAGCCAACGAGAGGTGGCGTGTGGGAGGGGGCCTAAAGGCGGTTAAAGGGGATCAGGGGGATCAAGGGGCGGAGAGTGGCGGCGAGTGAACTTATGCAATGCAGAGCCACCCAGCAAACCGCAACTGGAACGGAAGGCGATCCGTATGGAGGAGCTGCCAGGCGGAGAGCAGCGGCAACCTTGATCTAAGCGATTTCCTCAGCCATTTGCCGTTTCTGGGCAAACTCGATTTCAATTGGTTTTTATTGCAGGAAATCTCTTTCAAACTCAATTTCGACAACTGTCATATGCAAAGCATACTTTTTCGGGCATCCTATTGCGTACTTATAGATACACACACAGCCTAGGGCATAATAATAGCAGCAAACCGTTAAAAAAAGCAAAAAAATATGTGTATAGTTAAAAATTAAGTTTAGCTTTAAGCATGCTTCTTTTGTAAGTTTTTAAAGTTTAAAATTATACGTATTTAATATTGAGACACCACAATATATATTGGAAAATATAGCTAAATTTATTTTTTTGCGACATACTGTTACCATATATATATTTATAATCAATACATGTATGAATCTCACTGTTAAAAAAAAAGTTTATTAATAATGTTATATTTTATTTTTATTTGATTTATTTTCTATAGAATAAGAAAAATACTAATATGTTGATTACCGCTGTCTGTACAAGAAGAACATGCACACGAGCAGTTTCTGTTGGATTTTGTTGGAAATTGCAATTGGCAAACAAAAACTCTCAGCATATTTCAGGTGAAAGCTGATATAAAGAGAATATTCAACTAGATGTTATCTGAACACATTCCTTTGGAAATTTTTAAGGCCGTCTTTATTTATTTTTGGCCACTTTTGATTTATTCTGCCAATGACAACTTTGCGTTTAGGCAAATTGAAGTGGGAGTATTTTCAAATGGCCCATTTTCATTCTTCGTTTTTTTTTCAAAGTTAAAGAATTAACTTCTTTTCAATTAAGAAACTTTCAGCATATTTTGTTTCGTTTGTACAAGTTCTCCCCTGCCAGAGTCGCTTCTTGGAAGCCTAATTCACCTGCCACATACCGAACATTTAATTAACACAACGCCATTAGCGAAGAACACGAGACTTTGTGGCATGGCCAATATGCAGGACCATAAACAATGGCGAAGCCCAAGGAAAGCCCAACAAAAAAGCATAAAAAACAAGGAAACGCGAAATCATAAAGGCCTGTTCCTCCACCACCTTCGCAGGCGTTGTCTGGGTGTAATTCTTGGAATTAATTTATGATTCTTGGTTTCTGGCCCTGGCCAGCGAGCAAATAACAATCAGAATTGCTGTTGATTAAATAAGCGGTCAGCGGTTTAGAGTGGTGGGGAGTGCGCTGTGAAAAATACATTTAATTTAATTCGCGGCCCTGAGCGTTTTGCTGGACTGTAGTATTAATGGCCCCAAGGCTCTCACCTGCACAGTCTTTTTCCTCCCCTTGATTACGTCGGGATCATTGGTTATGTGCGCCTCGATTAGCAGGCGCAGCTTGTCGGTGACTTTGTTCTTGAACTTGCTCAAGTAGGACTCGTGGTCCTCGTTGTCCGGGTCGATGGCCTCGCTGGCGGCACTGCCAGGTACTCTGAAATGGGTAATAGCCTCAATTAGCCGGCAATCATAATCACCAATCTCTGCAGGCCAGTAATTACATTGGTGTAGGCCGAAACAGTCAATTATTCTGAATTTAGTTGACAAAACATCAATGGTGTTGATTATTACTTTCTTTGGTTTTATGTAAGAAATAGCTTTAAATGTAAATAAAAATATACCTTTCAACGAGTTATTAAGTTCCTTTAAAAGTATTAATTTATTAAAAAAATTGCAGTTAACGGGGGTTCCAACAAATATTTGTTTTTTGAAGCCCCTTTAAATGTAATTTTAAGTGTGTAAAAGTAGGCAACACTATATTTTAAGCCCAAAAAAACAATGAATTCTTTCAGAAAAATTAATATTTTTTATTCACTGCAGAATTTTAGACTCCTGTATCCGAATTTAAAAGTGAGTATACTTGAAATTAACTTTAAAAGACATTTAAGGTATTTATTGGTAGGTATATTTTAACCTCCAAAATACAATGAATTTGTTAAGAAGATGACTGTTCTTCAGTTTAAACTTTTTTTTATCGTTTTAGCATCTTTTCCACTTTTAATATTAACTTTTTAGCTTTAAATATCTTTAAAGTGAAAAAGTGTCTGAGCAAAAAAAAGAGTTTAAAGTTTTCATTGACATACATTTTGCATAATGCGTTTGCTGTTTTCAAAGTTGTTGAAGTTATCATATTAAAACTTTTTCAGAGAATGAAATTTGATTATCATTTATTATGAAAGTAATCTATTTAAAATGCATTGTGCACCTTTTTAGTTGCAATATTAAATAAATGAATGATGCTTCTGGGAACTTACACAAGAGTGGTGTGATTATCCGTGGACAGGTTCATGGTGAGTTCGTCCTTAATTTTCCGCAACCGCTCGCCTGCTTCTACATCCCGCTTGGTGCACTGGGCGGCTCGTTCTCGGAAAACTGCGAGGATTTTCTCGCTGGAAAGAGCTAGACAAAATGATACAGAAAATAAGATAAGCTGTAAAATTCTTTGGCGTTGCAAATACGACTTACACATGGCCTGCGTGACCTCCCTTTCGATCTGCGTGCGTCGGTGCTGCTGCACCCGCTCCACGAAGTCCGCGGCTCTTCCTGATGCACTGGCTCCTTGGACCAGCGATTGAAAGGCTTGCTCGAAAAATCTCTGCATTTGCTGGGACTCGGCCAGCCAGGCATCCGCGGCCATCAGTCTGGAATGCGGTAAACACGCCAAGTTAATCAATAGCTGTTAGACAAATTCCAGATGGCGATGTCGAATCAAGTGTTGGCATTTCCATATTTGCTCTGCCACACCATTCCATCGACCATCCCTGCCGCCCAACCAAATATTTGCCAAAGTTCGCCCCCAATTGAGTTGCCAAACAAAGCGAAAGTGGCACATGGATAATTTCAGTCAAACATGGGACAATGGAACGGAAAAGGAACTTTGACAAATATTGGCAAACTTTGTCCATAACTATTTCGGTTGCAGTTTGAATTTCGGATTACTGCGCTCACAGAAAAATAAAAACCTTCAAAGCAAAATTGGCGTCACTTGTTTTGGGGGTCATGTGCGACCAATCAATATTTTCATAAGAAAGGGTTCATATTTATCTTGTAATTTACTAATATTTCAAACTCACCGATAATCCTGCTTGAGCTGTCGCTTCGGCAGAGATGCATCCTTTTCGTACCACTTGACCAGCAGTGCCTCATGGTCAGCCGTGGTCTGCTCATCGGTCAGAATGGCGGAAAAGATGTCCTCATCCATTTCCGTGGGCAGAAGAGTACGGCCGATGCCATCGCCCACGAGCACCATGAAGAATACGCTCTTCGTGTGGGCGTGGCAGGTGTCGATCTCGTGCAGATAGTCGTGGATCAGGTAGGGATCCCGGTCCAACTGGTTGACCTCCGGGTCGCCAGTGCCAAAATGCATGTCCACGAATTCGAGCTAGGGAAAGGACAGAAAATAATGTTAAAAAACGGTATTTACAAGTCAAAACAAAAATTTAGGGGTGCACGCAAGTCTCTGGGGTTCATTTAAGGTGTCTAAAAGTATGCCATACTTTCCGTAGCCATCCTTGTAAATGAATTTATTGTGCGTTTTAAATATATTCCTGCATACTTTTTGGTACCTTAACAAAAATAATATAATGAATAAATGACTTAAGAACATTTTGTGTTAATTTAGGAACACTTCTTGGTTCATTTCTATGACCAAACGTTCTTATTTAAAGAGGATATTTTTAAGTTTTAAACTCTTTTTTTTTCTCTGTGGTTATGGTTGCTTAAATCGTACAAATATTGCACGGTGTGGAGGTTTAAAAATGGTGCAGAACCGAACCCACCTCAATTTGCCGGTCGTCGTAGAGGGACTGCAGCTCGGGGCCCACCAGCTCGAGGAGCATGCGGCGCTCCTGGTTGAACTCCCGCTTCAGGCTGGCCACGTAGATCTTGATGAGCAGCGGCTTGGGCAGGCGGGTGTGGGCGGAGGTCACGCCCCTCAGTGCATTCAGCACGCTCTCGTCGATGGGCGCGGCCATTCTGCTGGGAGCGAGCTGCTTTGCCTGGCTTATTTGTTTGCTTTTCTGCGGCTGTGTCTGTGATTGAGTGGGTGGGTGGTCTGCTCTCGCCTCGCCTGTTTATTTGGGTTGGCCGAAATCAAGTAGCATCGTCGCCCTCGTCGCGGTTTTACCAGAGTCAGCTCCAAGCAGCCCGCAGCTCTGGCACATGTTCAACTCGAGCGCCAAATAAATTTGTATTCCTATCCGAGTCCGAATCTGAATCTATATCTGTGTCTACAGCCGCGCTCCTCGCAACCGCACGATTCCTGGGCATAGCGGGCCAAAAGTTTATCCTTCGCGATTCGGCTGAAAATAAAAATTGAAAAGAGCAAAAATTGTATTTATGGCAAACTTTTTGCATAGCCGCAAACGTAATAAAAAACGAAGCCACACGAGACAGGAAAAGTTCATCCCATGATCGAGCGGGGGATAAGTCCATATATACCACATACCCATTGTCAGAAAAAGAAATGGGGAAGCGCACAAGTTGGACAAGCCAGCAAGTGTTAACATTTGGCTGAGTTGTTGATTGAAGCATTTGGGCAAAATATTCTTGGCATTTCCAAGAAGGGCGGAAGTTCTTGCCCTAAATTATAAGCTGAGGGAGGAAGGAAGCGCTCAAAGCTTGTCAGGAACGAGCAAATTATTTTTACTAAATTGATATCAAGTTATGAGGTTATTTAAGTTCATAATAAAACCTTTTTGCAATCAATTATTAAAGAAGTTAAGATTGGCCAAAAAACCTTTTTCAGTGATGGCCCATTTAAATAAGAAACTGTTATGGTTGCTTAAATCGTACAAATGTTAAGTTCCCTCCTCCCAGAAAATTCCTTAAACGATTAAAAATAATTGGGAGTGCTTGCTGCTGGCTTTAAGACAACCACCGACTTGAAAGGGGGCAGTGGGGCATGTCCTGTCGGATTCCTGCTGCCATCCTGCCACTAATGAAGACCCTTCCCCCGCGACCTGCTCGCTCCTGTCTGCCGACCGCCAAACAAAATCGATTGCCATTAATTCCGCTTCAATGAGTTGGCTAAATTGCTCGTTAGGACAGCGGCTGCGGACAGGACATGGCGTGGTCCTGCGTTGGTCCTGCCACTTTATACTCCTCAGCTGCGAGGTGCAAGTGCTCGGGTGTCGGTTTCAATCAGCCTTGGCAGCACACACTCACACGTGCGCCGCTGTCTCAATCTGGGTTACCTCTTAAATATTTGATTCCCAGCGAATTAAGCTTAATGAGCGCCCGTCCGCCCATCGGCCAAGTCAAAGCGTTCTCAACGATGTGAAAATTACACGACTCGGACAAGTGCAACCCCCGTTTCAGCTGACCGCAGACCAAAAGTGCTTAGGCCAGATATCCGCCTCGGATATTAATTGCACCTAAAGTTACCTTTATTTCAGTTTTTCACTGCCTTCGTGATTTATAAGTCTTTAATACGCCCGAAATTAGGTGAGAAGCCATTAAAAACAATATGCCTGACAACATTAATTAATGACGTCTCATTTATGGTGGCTAACAACAGAGCATTAAGCTCTGCCAAATTTTACGACGCGTAATTGGTAATTTGATAGGTCTAGACTAACCAAAAACTCCTTTGCAGTGGAGCGAAAATAATGGAACAATAAAGGCACATTTCGCTGGAATTTTACGCCTTTGATGTGGATATTTGCAACAGGGTTAAAAACTATTAAATACAATTAGGTTAAGAATTAAATGTATATTGTTGAGCAGGCTTATGGCAAATTCAGCGCGCTTAAAAACACGTGAAAACATTATTGCAACATGTTTGCACAGAGTATTATCCTCAGAAAAAATGTTTATGAAAATAATAACCGATAAACAAGGTTGCACAGATAACCCACTTAAAAACTAAATCCATTAAATCCGAAGATAAGGAAATTCTGTTTACAATATTTGTAGGGTACATTTACTTTGATACATACTTTGGCCCAAAGGTTTAGTTAAACTTGTCTATTTATATATGTTTACCCTTTCAGGTACTTTGATATGCCATTTTTGCCTTCAACTTTCTCGATGACCTACATCAACAGTGGCTTAATACACCCCTTGGCTATGGAAATACTGGGTAAATACGAGAAATAACACACTTCATATGTACTCGTAATAGCCAGTTCCTTTATTCATGTTTAACAGACAATTTACCTTGCCTCGGCCTGATCGTTATTGGCGATTAACCCCATTATTAGTCAATTTCCGGCGTTTTAGGCCAGCGTTTCGTCAAAACTGTCAAATAACAAAATGTCCTTGGGGCTTTTCGTTCATCAGGGGGTTGGTCGGGGTGGGTGATATTAATGGCTATAGAGTGACACAATTCCTCCTTGTGTTGGCGGTGCTATTACTCTTCCAATGGGCTGTTGTGCCATGGATAACGTTGCTACTGTGGGTGTCAAATGGCCCCATTAGGGGATGGCCCCCTCTGATGCATTGGCTAGGGAATGCCCTGAGCGAGCTGTCCATGCCATCGATATCTTGTTAAATATTAAGCAGCACAGAGGAACCTTTCAGCGCCTGCTGTCCGGCCCCTGAAATAGGGAAAGTAAGGCTGGTACACATTCCACATGCATTCCCCCTGCATTTGCCATGCAGTCGATTCAGGGACATAAAAAGTTACTGAATTGTTAATAAAACATGGGAGGTGGTGTCGCATTTCTAGTAGATCTAAAAATTCCTCCGGGGGGAGGAGTTCTTTGCATAGTGTGCAAGCGTCTAACTTAAATTATTGTTAAAGACAATTTTCTCTAAATTAAGTTTAACAAGAAAATTGCAGTGCTAACTGTGAAATAAGATTTCGTTACAAGTTCCCGTCAAGAAAATGCGTCCATTATTTTGTTTTTACATTTCCTTTCTTTCAACATGAAACAATAAACCACTTTCGTTTTGCATATTGTATTTTCATTGAAAAAGTTTTAAAGGAATTAAAAAGAGGAAATGAAAGCGGAAAAGCTGCTCACAAAGAAAGTCAAGTACTTCGTGAAGAAATTAGCGATTCAACATGTCTTAAGTTACCAAGAACAATTTTTCATAGGTGAAGAGCAGAATGACTAGTGATAAGTGATAAATGGTTAGAGCATTTAAATTAAATCTTAAGTTTATTTAAGTCTTATAGAGATATTTCCAATCCTGTTTGATTAATTCACATATTGAAAGCATTTAAGTGCTAGTCATGACAGTGCAGACATATGCCATTCGGAATTCAGTAAAGGCGTTACCGAGCCAATCTCGACTGGATATGAGCATATTTTCTTGGCAACTTTATTAATGGATCCAGGCTCTGCGGCCAAATAGCCCTGGCCCCTGACCAAGGGTGATTTGCACAATCGAATGAGTGGTCGGCCCAGCATCCGCAAACTAAAATGAAAATAAAATATTGGCACTGACGCGCTGGACATAAATAAATAAATAAATGGATAATAAGCTAAAGGCCGCAACAGGCTGGAGCAGGAAAAAAAGAAGCCGGGAAAAGCGACAGCAGGAGGAAAAGGCCTTGGGAAAAACCCATTGGGCCAAGTCTGCAAATCCAGCAGATTCAGAGGGAAGAAAAACAGAGAACGGGCGGCATTAATAATAAATCCGGTGCAGTGCATGTGTGTTGGCCCGCTTAGCTGCTCATTTTTTGTATAAATATTTAAGAGAAAGGAAAATAACAACGGCAGGCGGGCACTGGTATTCCGAGAAGGCCCAAATTAGAACAGTCGCCTTTCATTTGCAAATGCCAGCGAGCAGAAAGTTTTCCCAGCCGTTATTACCTGCATTTGTATGCCAAGGAGAGGCCCTGCCGAAAAGTATGCCACAAAACTTGCTCCTCCTTTTCGTCGCTCTCGCCTCTCCCTTTTTCTGTCTCGTGCAGCGGAAATACGGAGAAAGCGAGAGAAAGCAAGCAAAAGTGCGTGCGTGTGTGTATGGGGGTATTGAGGGTGCTTCATTTTTTGGGCGCAGCTGAGCCTGGGGAACTGTACAGTGGGCGAAATAAGCCTTTTTGGTCATTCATTTTCAGCAGGGCTTTAAGGAATTAAAGGGCCACATGGCGTATGAGTGTCTTCTGGTAGTATTTGGCACTTTAAGGGACCAAAAGCCCACATGGCGTATGAGTATTTTTGGTGGGACATCGTTTTTCCCTTGTTAAAGGTCATATTGGTTGTAAAAAAATGTATATCTCGAAACATACATAATTTAAAAGACTATATTTGCATTATTTTAACAAATTTTGAGTGCAGGTAAGTATTATTGTTAAAATGGTTAATTATATCTACACCAGGCGCATGAGTGGTTTTTGGGTAGTACATCATATTTTTTTGTTTTGGTTTTTGAAGCGATTCTACTTCTTATATATTTATTTAAACAAGATTTGTACATGTTTTAACTCTTTAAATCCGTGGCTTAGTGTTTTATTTATGATTCTGGCCAATGAGTTATTTATGTTTTCCAACAATCCCTTTTTATTTCAAGATAACTTATCTAAAATTAATAAGGATTCAATTGTTATCACTGATAATCTCAGGTTTAGGGCTAGAACTCCATTTGTGCAGTGGAATTTCTCAGGGCTCTCATTGAAATAAAAGTTTATGCCGCCATCAGGCCAGACGTGGCTCCTGCCTCCTCATCCGTCCCTTTGATAAATACAAAATGAGCTGCCATTTGCCGAAAGCTTCCCCCTCCCAATTCTCCTCGCGGGACAATTGATTCTGCTCGCCTCTGTTTCTGCCTTATTTTTTGTTCCCGGTCCAGCGTGAAAATTGAGCAATTTCGGGTCGTAACCGTTGCCTTGGTTGGTGGCTCCCAATCGCCACCAAATTGCCTTCGTTCGACTCTGGCCAGTTTCCTGTAATCAGCTACGTGCTCGGACGCATTAGGCAGCGAGCAAGCTATTTACATGAATCGAGCTCTGATTTATGAAGGGAATTCGATTGCACATCCTGGTTTTCGGATGGCCAGGACCTCAAAGCGAGCTCTTTTCTATTCCCTTTTGGGGAACTCGATGAAGTCAATTCGGTGGCTCTTCGATGGGCCTTTGCTGGAAACCCTTTTTGGAATCCCACAACTTGACGAGGCAGAACCAATTGTGCTCCGTTCGCCCGGGGCTTTTAATTTTCAGCCCTGTTCTTTGACAATTTTGTGCTCTGCTTACCTGAAGGTCATCGCCACATTGCCCACTTTCAAATGTTCAAAAAGCAGCTGCTACCGGGCCCGCATTTTATTTATGCCGAGCAGGTAGCAAAGAGCCGGGGCCGGAGAAAGGAGAAGGCGGGGAAAAGAAATGCAAAAACAATTCCAAGAGTGTCTTTCAGCCGGAGCCCACTTGTCGTCTCTTCTGGGCCTTTGTCTTTGGCTCCCACCGCCCACTGCCCACCGCTCTCAGCCCTTTAGCTCTTGGGGTGGCAACAGGGCTGACAGCCAGGGATCGAAAAGTATAGCTGACTCAAGAGGGAAACGTAGCTTTAAAGGTAGTCACTTAATATCCTAGATATTTTGGAAATAATGTAGTGTTTTCCTCATCAGGGATAACAATTGTTTGGCGAAATGTAATTTTAATAATTGAAGTCCTTTTTATTAACATTATGCAGTTTAATATTTACGAAAAGGCTTCTAATACGGATACGGCATTTAATTATTTTAAAGAAAGGTATGTAAAATAAATTAACGTTCGGCAATAGAAAATTGCGAGTAAATGTTAATATACAAAAATTTAATTTAATTTTAAGCGTTAATTTATAATTCTACATTTGAAAGGACACGTACAGACCGACTGTCCTTTAAACAAAATTAATAATCGAGCAAGCAAGGGCCCCATACAATATGCAAGAGCTTCCGGCTTGGAGCCGTTTATAAAAAACCATATATTATTTTAGTTTTTTAATGTTTCTTATTCTTAAAGTATTTAAGAAGGCCGTTAGGAAACGATAAGGAAGGAAAAATACAGAAGTTATTTAATATATGGTATTTTGTGACCTTGCCAGAAATGTAAAAATAAAACGGGCAATGGCGCCATAAAATATGCAACAGCTTCCGGCCTGGGCCCGTTCAAAAACAGCCAGATCTGGCCAATAAGCGCCGCCGTCTGCAGCACTGGCGGCCAAAAGTAAATAAGCTTGCACAGGCAGCTCACGCAATTCATGGCTGAATACATTGAATACATTGAGCGGGCGCAGGCAAATCAAGGGTAGCGAGTCGGCCTAAAACATGAAAAACTTATGGAAAGTGCGGCATAAATCAGAAGACATGTCGACAGCAGAGGCAGCCACGCCCCCTCCCTGGTCGCCGCCCCCGCGCCCATTTGTGTGTCTGTCTGCGGGACTCACGCTCAAACACACTCACATACACGCACGCACACACGGCTGTGCGCATTTCCGGTCGCTTGGCAAATTCGATTTCATGGCATTGTCACGTAAAATGCTCCCCGAATTTCATGTCAATGAATTTCCTTTTTTATGTCTGTCCTTCCCCTCGGCGGGTGTAGCTGTGTGCGCCTTAACTTATTGTAGTCTTAGCATTTTCCCCAAATGGCTCTCTTTTTCCCCTTTCAATTTCGCCAAAACTTGGCCCTGCCCGAGTCAACAATTTTGATTCTATTTACACATTATTATGGCAAGAATTTCGCCCCGATCAGATGGAAAAGGGGTGAAAATCCTTGCCCGCCATTTCGCATTTAATTATTTAAGGATTTACCCTGGCGCTGTGCAGGTCTTTATGTTGGGCCCAGGGAATTCGCAATGCGACTGATGGGGAGCTCGAGCAGAGTGGCAGGTGTCAGGTGTCGCAAGTACTTTGAAGAGGCCCCTGGAACACTCGTACTATTTGATGTTGTTCCTTGAATGGTGAATGGTAAACACCCTGATTTAGCCAAGTTAAATATTATTTTTGATGGAGTTAACACCGCTTTAGGGGCTTATAAAACAGGGGGGGCAAGTCTCACTTCAAGGGAAATTATACCTTTTGTTTGGTTGAGGAATTTGAAAACTAATAGGATTTAAGAGCACAGATGAATTTATGTTGTGAATTTTAGAACAAAGCCACGACTAAAGATAAGACACGAACAACTGAAAAGAGGCCTGTATCAAAAATATTTTTTAATAAGCTCACAGAACTCTAATAATGCTGTTATCCAATTTGTTTTGGGATTTATTGGTATGAAACGGCATAAGTATTATTATTTCCCACAAGTGTCTTGCCTAAGTAATTTATTAAAGTGCCTCCCAGAAATTCAGCAAGCCCAGCCATTATTCATCTTGCCATTCAGGCTTTAAAGACTCAAAAATGTTTTCGGGCAACTTAAAAAATAAATGCACAGCCAATTAATTTTCAAAAGTGGTTTCAAAAAAATGCCACATCATAAATATTTGTTTCTTGGCCTGCGAGTAAAATTGAATGGCTAATGTGGATGCAAACAATTCCGGGCTCATCTCGTTTGAACGGAACCGCAATGTCTACCATTTGAAATGGGAAACTCCGGGCATGATTGCGGGTGCCTTTATTTTCTGGGGGACTTTGGGGGGAGTTGGAATACCAGGCGTAATTGTACAATGAGCAAATATGATAAGCAGCTTTCAAGTTAATGATGCGTGCTACGTGTATCCCTGCTCCTGGTTCGAATCCCCAGCGAGCACTCACCCACTTATCGGCAGAAATCACAAATCACAAATCATTTTCATGGCAATGTGTATGTGCTCCAATTAGGCCAGCAGCAGGCAGAGCGGGAAAAGCGGGCCAGCCCGAATGGATGATTCAAAATTATTGATTGGCCACGTTTTTGGCTCTGAAATTCTGGGACAGACACATGAAAAATCGAAAATTCGTGAGTTGTAGGTACATATGTACATCAATTGTGGTCTTCTTCGCTGGGAAACTTTATCCGCCACTCAATTATCCACTTTTCCACTTGTGCGGTACACTGAGCATTGCGCTATTGAGACAACATTTTGCGCTTTTCATTAGCCAAATTAAGCTGGCAAAACATTGTTGGCGCCGGCGAAAATTTAATTTCCATTTCCATTTAAACTCTTTGTTTATTCTGTTTGCCGAAGAGGGTTAAACTAAAGGAGGAAGAATGCTCGTCGCAGCACTTGTCTTGGTGCCCATAAAATGTTAAAAAAGCTTTTGCCAGGCGAAGTCAATTCTCTTTCCCTCATGGATACACTCAAAGAAACGGCATAGTTAGCAAAATGAATTTATAAAACGTAAGAAAATTCTTGTGATTTAAAGGTATTTTGTTGTTTTAGTAATGGGTAAATAGTATTTATAAGTTTAAAATCATATTTGATGAATATGAATATAATATGTATAAACATGAATAAATAAAAAATTTTCTAAGACAAATTAATAAATATACTATGACACAGTTTTAGATATATTCTAAGATTTTACCAATTATGATTGTTTTATTTAAACTATTAATATTTATAATAATAAATCATATTTGAGAGCTTATATATATTTTTTTGGTGTGATAAGACTTTTTACATTTATTTGTATCTTTCAGAGTTTTTTAGAATAGTCAAATCACTTATGAAAAAAGGGTATTTCATTATTTTAAAAGGTTTTGAATTTCCTTTAAAATTTATAAACTGAACTCCGAGTGTGAGGGCGATGTTTTGTTGCCGACTGGATACGGGCGCTGCAAACAGATTTGCATGCATAGTGCAGGAGTTGACCTAAAAGTCGGGCAGCAACACGCCTCCCCTGCGGTCTACGGCCCCTCAGCAGCAAATTGGTTTTACCAGAGGGTTTTTCCCAAGGCTTTCCCGGCTCGTTTGGCTTCGTTGCGTTTCATTTCGTTGCCCGGGCTCCTTGAGCGGTATTGTTGCAGCTACATCCACGGCCCTAGCCATAGCCAGGCCCGTGGCCGCGGATGCAGTCTTCGGCTCGCAGTTGCTGTGGATGTGGCTGGGCACGCCAAGTGCCAACATTCATTAAACGGCCATAAACAAGTGGTGCAGATTGCGTTGAGAACAGCCACCGGGCGACAGCGGCCCAAATGGATTCCACGTCGAAAACGCATGCAACAGCTCTTATTTATGAGCTGCTTTTCCGTTTTCACACTCAGTCGGTCACGCAAAGTGCTCAGAAATCGCGGAAAAGTCCCTCATTTCTGACAAGCTATTGCAGTTTTTGACAAAGAAAATTATATCAGCAAAATTTATTTCTGACATTAAAAGAACGACAAAAGGAAGCTTGTGCAGGACACAAAAGGGGAAGGATATACATTTTTTAGATACGAAAATACTTAGCAGATACCAAGTTCTTTCCTTTCACTTAAATTTATATATTTATTTAGTAAAGCTGTTATGGAAATAGAAATTTGAATGCATTTATAAATAAAAAACGATATATTATTGCATATTTTTTAGGTGTCTAGATGAAATAATAGTAAACATATACCGTACAAAAGAATGTGATGCATTAATGTATTTAGCAGTTTTGCTCTTCTTATTTTCAATTTATTACATAATGTTGTTCAGCTTTTAAAAACGCAGAACTTCGAACGCCTTTATAAATATTTACAACACTTTTGAATATTTTTTATGTAAGGTAGTTGTAAAGAGAGACCATGGCAAAATGTTTGATGGGTTGAATTTATTGCAGTTTGTTTTCCTCAAAGTTCCCCCAACCTGTGGTTCCTTCAAGCGGATTCCCCTGTAAAACTTGCATAAAAGCTGTTTGGCGGCTGCTCTCCGCCCGATCGACAATGCGAGCAAGCCAGAAACAGTTCCAGAAAGCGTGACTAAGCCTGATTGGGATCTGCCGTAACAACATAACATTTTAACAAGCTATTTGCACTGGAAGCTGGTTTTCCTTCGAATGGAATCAATGGGGTAAGCGCGCCAACTGTGGCGCTGACTAATGCCCCGATGACAAGTGCTCGTACCTGCACCTTTGCCTTCCCAGGCTGCCACTTTTCACCTTGCTCCTAGTTGACGGCGGATGCAGCGGAAATTGGGGCAAAGGAAACAAGGCGGAAACGGAAGTGAAATGCCAACGGGCGTGACACTTTTGAGCCTTTTAACTGAATCGCTTAATTGAAAAGTATCTGCGAGGAACAGTTGGTAAAACAATCGATAGCAACTTAGAGTTGAGATTTAAACATGCTCTTTTTAGTTTGATTTAAAGTAAAGAAAATTGATTTACCTATTTAAGAACTCTTTTATAAATAAGTTTATTTAAACGTTGTTGGTCCACCCAGCTTAATAGGCAACAAGGGATGCCTAAGTTCCAGATGGCAGTTTAAGTTTAAGAACTTATATTATTATGCAATCTATACTTTATATCAAGCTGTGTATTATTTTCTTAAAAAAAAGGATAAGTATAAAAAATAGTGTCCAAATTTAAAATAAAATAAATAATACATGAAATAAATTTACATAATTGTTATATTTTTTGTTGATGGTGACTAATGTGTTCAATTACTTTTGAATTATTTTAGTCATAACAAGTTGCTTCATTTATTTTGTTTTGTTGGACTTTCCGAATTTACTTAAGAAATCAAGGGCTTTAAATACTTCTAAATCGTGATTTAATTGTGCAGGGCATTCGCTATTCTTTGTAAAACCTTAGCTAGCTTGTTTGTTTGATTTTTGTGTATCCATTTCCAGCTGTGCCCAGCGGAGCCCGGCGGAGGCGAGCGCATTTCATATTTAATTAAAATCGAGGCACCCAGACACCCACAAAGGCAAACAGACACACATGCAAACACACAGGCATGCATAATACAACGGCCATTTAAATAAGGGGTGAGGGGTGGAGGGGGCGGGCATGGCAGCGTCGACGTCGTCTGGAAAATGGTAATAACAAAACGCTGGGCAAATATTTAAAATCTTCCGAATGCCGCATTAATGAGCTTTTATTTTGATGGCGATAAGCGCAACACACAGAATAAGTTGGCAACAAATTATGGCTAATTCGCGATTGCTTTATGCTAAACAGATGCGGTCGCCGGAAAAAGAGGAATATATTTTGCCAGCGCCAAATCAAAACAGCGAATGGGCGGCCCGCCACGCCCCGCATTCCGCCCACATCTGCTGGCCAGACAGGCGTGGCAATTAAAGCGCGTGACGAAAACATTCCGTTGCCACGCCCATGAATATTTCGGCGGAAAACTAAGGATCCTCCGTTATGTGCAGAGGGAAAAACGAATCTAGTTGTTCCTTAAATAAAATTGATCATTAAATTTGATTATTAAGGAGCCAACATCTTTTTTTCATGTATTATCCATGAATAATTCGACGGAAAACTAAGGCTTCACCATTATGTGCAGATATGAGTTTGGTTTTTAATAAATATATATCATAACTATTTAAGTAAAAACAAAATTAATAAAAAGTATGAATTTTTCAATGACTTCATATCAAATCCGAATTAAAACTTCAGTAGTTTCATATTTAATTTAAGAATTATATAAAAATACTTGCTGGGGCAGGCATTATGGTTTACATTTTTATTTTTGTTTAAGAAATATTGTTAGGTTTTTTTTCATGTTGTGTGTAAATGTTTAACCCCTTTATTTTACAAAGATTTTCGCAACCACTTCAATTACATTTCTAATTTAAGATGCAAGGGCAAGCTATTCTCAATTTAAAAAAATTCCAAATGTTTGCTGTTACTTTGCTGTTAATTTTACAACGATTTTCCCAACCTCTTCAATAAAATTAAGCACGATGCAACTGCAAGCAATTTTCAATTAAAAAAATTCCAAATATTTGCTCTTACATTGCTTGCTGTCGACATTGGTTAATAATTCTATTTCCATAAACTTATTCTTTCATTTTCCCGCTGCCAGCTGCTTTTCGCTGCTGCCCGCATATTTCGCTTTGTTTTCGTTGCCATAATTCATTTCACGCTTTCCTCGAGGCGGCGAAAAGCGCGGGGGTGGCCCCGGAAAAATGCGAGGAATGCGAAATAAAACATTGTGTAAAAGCCAGGATCGAGTGTGTGCAATTTCCAGGCGGAGGTGTGCGTGGTGGCATCGGTCGTCCTTATTAAGTGGTTCGAGTGCTGATTTATAGCACTTCGCCCGCCCGTCACGACGGTTATCCTGTCAGTTTTTCCAGCTGAAGGACAGGACACTCGCACTGCCTTCGTCCTTCGTCCTTCGCCAAACGGCCGGCGCACCCAGCACATTCGGTTAAAGTTTTAAGCGCTCACTTTGCATCCAAAGTGTGTTTGGCAGACAAATGTTTCTCACGCGCATTACTCATACGCCGGGTTGGCGCAGCACCTTTTTGCACCTGCCGAGGGGAAGGCGGCTAAGCAAACAAACCGCACTTTACTTAATAGAACGGTGCGCAAAAAATAACAGCCTCGCTGATTAATTTGGCTGGGAATAACATTACAAGCTGCCACTTTGCGATAAAATGGGGCTGGAAGTATATCATTAATCCGCTTAGCGATGGCCAGCAAATTTATGGTACAACTGGAAGCATAAATAATTGGATACACAAAACTTAGGATGAGATAATATATCTTCCCGCCCAAGTAGACCGGTAGCTGAACTATATTTTGCTTTTAAATTATAGCTCATGATTCCCGCAGTTGCTTTCAAATTCGTTCTTGTCAGTTTATAACTCTTTGTCTTTCTGTCTAAATCGTTTTCTTTTTTGGCAAGTAGCGAAATTGACTTGAACTAGATATTCTCAAATCGGAATTTCCCCGATATGTTTACACTAGCATCGGAATATCTTTCGCGGCCCATTCGCCGAACAAAGAACGAAACGGATGCAGTAAAAAGGTGCCAAGTCTGGGCCAGAATTAATATATTTACGGAGCTACGGACTGGCTGTAAAATTGTCCTACGTTTCCGTTTGACCCAGATAGGATTATGCCCGCCGTGAAACGGGGTTGCGTTGGGTTGGGTCAAGTGCAACGGCGACGGCAGGCGGCCATAAACATTTTATAGTTTCAATAAATATAAAATTTGAGGGCCATTAAAATCGGAGCAAAGCATGCGAACGCGTTCTGCATTTGTTTGTTGCTGTTCTTTTGCAATTCATTGTGTTTTTCCCTCCCTCTCAAGTTTTATTTCTTTCGAATATTGTGAGCGCGCAGGATTTGGGATGTGTGTACATACGATTTCTGCAGCAAATATAAACAAGTTTTTATGTTTATATAGAGCTCAGAGACAGCATCGGCGAACACCAAATTACGCATACGCCATGAATAAAATGGAATATTTTCGAGATGCTGCTAATTCACTTTCTTGAGCTGGAAAAGTTCTTCCCCCAAAATGAATTTGCCACTTTGCTAACAGTTTTGCAAACTCCTCGTTAAATCGATTATCAAACTAGGAGGAAAATCAGATTTGTCTTCCTTAGCTGATTACTGGGTTGTGACATTTGGCTGCCATTTTGACTTGGCTTTTATTTGTTTATATTGATTGCCTTACTGGGCCAAGAGTAAACAGGAAAGGAAATTGATTTCTTGGTGCTTTTCTTTGTTTACGGCGAAAGGCAAAGTACTTTTATGCTCTAAACAAAGTATGTTTCGATCAAAAGGATTTATCTTCATGAAAGTGTGAGTATTTTTATTACTTGAACTCAATATATTGCAGCTCCGATTGCCTTGGAATTTTTGTTAAGAAAGATTTTTACCTTTATGTATAATATTCTTTTTATTGGATTAGATTTGTGTATTAACTTGATAAACCACATTTTTGATAAATAAAAATAAAATAAAATTTATTTCTGGTGGTGATGGAAATTTATTCTATTACTTGTTGAACTTTAAACGGTAATCGTCAATTAAAATAAAGAAATCAATTATTTAGGCTTCAACAGATTTTTATATTTTTTTTAACCAAATTTTAGGTATACAAAAAAGTACTATTTATTTTTGATGGTAATGAAAATTAAATTTATTTTATTTTGAACTATAAACAGTAGTCTTCAATTAAAAGTCGAATTTATACTTGCATTTATGTGTGTTCACATTTAATCAAGCCTTGATTGTTGTAAATGGTTGACCAAAAACTTTATTTCTACATTTGCGTTGAGGTCTGTTGTTCTGTTTTTGCTGCCAAATAAATAGGCGATTAATTACTACCCAATTTACCCACATCAACTTCTTGCCCAGGCCTCTAATTAGAAGGGAGCGACCGCTCAGCACGAGGCCAAAAACCCGCTCCTGTAGGACATATCATTTAATGGAGCACACATGGCGCATGGGGGGAAAGCCACGGCGGTTCTGGGGAATTATCAGACATTAAACTCTTTATGAAAATGCGAAATAATGAACTGGGCGAATCGTAAAGAATCTTGCCCGGCCCTACAAACAAATGCTTATGTACGCCTCGGTTTGGGTAATTTTTTAATAAGTATTCAACGCTTCTTCAAGCACATTTCCCAAGAATTCACCTGAATGTGTGCGTGCGTCGTAAACATTTTTATTGGCCATTTTCGACATGAGAGGCAGTGAAAGGATATGCGGAGCCAGGTCGGAAAATGCTTTATGATGGCGGAAAGACAGAGACGAAGGGGCAAAAAACAGAAGAAAACAGAAAATGAAACATTTTCATTTCCATTTTCGTTCTCGCTTTTCTTTTTTGTTGTTTGTCATGGCCCATTCAATTATCTTAATATTACGCATACGCCGCATGGGCTGCCAAGCTGTTTGGCCGGAGGAAAACGGAAGGCTGGGTGGTAGACCGTTGCCAAAAAGGGGAGAAACTAATTACCGTCGGTCAAATAAACAAGGCTCTCGAGTATTTCGGCCTCAATGCGTTTATTGATCCCGCATTGCGGCCCAAATGAGCCTGGGATTGCGGTTGGCTCGCGGTTACCTTACCTTCTATCGAAATTCCCGCCGAGTCCAGCTATCCTTCATTGTTTATCTTAACTGATTGATTCACAATTTGTTTTCACTTTTTCATTTGCACTTTGGTTTACGCTCGACTGGCTTTAAATTCAATAGACAAAATCGTTTTTGAGGGTAGGGAAAGCACACTCGGCGTTTGGCTTGGGCTTTGACTTTAGTTGGGCCTTCTCTCATTTACATTTTATGCATATTTTAATTGCTCCCAGATACAGAAAGACGGGAAAACGCCCCCGGAATCCGCGCAGGCGGAAGCCAACAATGAACAATGTGGAAATCCTGGGGCCCGGGATCCAGCTGTGGTCATTGCACTTGGCACAGTTCCTCCTTCTTCCCTGCTTCCCTTTCGGTCTACTTTTAATTGAAAATTAGAACGAAGTTTCTGCTGTCCCGGACAGGATTTGCATTGAAACAAAATACCCCCAGCCGCCCAGTCGCTTTGTTTATTAAACTTCAATTAGGCAAGTTTTTTCCAATTAAAATTTGCGCGCTGCAATTTTAAGGGTTCTTTGCAGGCCGGCCCAACTTTCCGAGTGGTCGGTTTAATTGGTTTTCTTTTTGGCCCCTTTGTCGGGCTGCATTGTTCCCATATCAATCTCAGTCTGCTGAGGGGAGCCAAGCGGAGACATTGATAAATGCAAAGGGGAACTGAACCGAGAAACCCGTCGGATATCGCACTGCCTTTCGGAAAATATACTTAATAGGAGGAAGTGAGCACCTTCTTTTGGAGAAAGGTGGTTAATCTTCCGTGCAATAAGAGCACTTTGCAGGAAAATATTTATGAAGAAACCTTAAAAGGACTATTAAACATCTTAGCAATTATTATTAATTTATTATATTTTCTTTTTTTATATCCCTTAGATATCTTTTTAGTCCATAAGTCCTTTTGACCAATAGACCTGAATTATTTTAAAAACCCTTGCAATTTTAAAAATGTTTGTAGGATGCCATGACTTTTTAAAATAATCTAGGTCAGTTAGATGAATGTTAAGCTAGTTTTGAAAAGGTTTTACTCAAAAAAGCATTTTAATGACCAGTTACCAGACTTCTTTTTGACTCATTTGTTTTAAATAAGTTGGTAAATTCAAATAACTCAAAGGGAACTGAAAATTGTCCTATTAATTTACTAATTATCTTGTTCCTTTTCTTTTGTTCGTTTAAAGATGGTATTGTAAGATTGAGAAGTCTATAAGATTCGATGAAGCAACTATTCGTTCACAAATAATAAAAGCAATTGACCATTTCTGTTAACAAAGACACAAAATGGTATTATACCATTAAGAGGAATGTAAGCTCGAAGGAATCCAACTTTTCAATCATCAAATAACAAGTAACAACAGATTATTTTTGTTAACAAAGATTTATCTTGTTATCATAAGCTAACCGTTACTGAAAAAGTATCTCAAAAGAGTCCCATTGGAAGCCAAGTGCCAATGCAGGTTGGTGAGTACGATGCCGTTTAGATAATGTCGCACCTGTTCCGGGAGAAAGGGGCGAGGGAAGGGGTGGGGGAACTGGAATCGACGGATATAAATATAAATATAAACAACTACCCCGTGCCGCTCTAATACCAAGGCCCAAACTCCGCCGCCTGTGTGCGTGTGTATCTGTGTGTGCGGGTATTTCACTTATTTACACTTCACTTCGGCTGCTGACTCTGATTCTGCTGCCGCTGCCGCTGCCGCTGCTCACTTGTTCGCGCGCCCGTTTTCAAAGTTTTTCCCAGCTTTTCTTTGCTTACTACTCTTTTTTCTGGGTTCTCCGGCTGCTTGGTTCGCGTTTTTCCGCTGCGAGCACCAAACGCTTTCAACTTCGACGAGGAACTGAGCGGCGGAGCAGGTCGGAAAAGCCGAAAGCTTTCGGCCCAGAAACGCCGTGGAAATGGCACAGAGAGCGAGAGCCCAAGGAGCACAAGCTCTCGGCGCTGTTGCTGCTTTGTTTTCCTCGGCCAAATGGCCAAAGTCGGCGGGGGGCGGGCCCAAACACTTGTGGCTCAAACGCGGCGCAGGAGGCTTCCATGTTGCCGGCCGCCTGGCAACATGGCCAAATATGTTTCGCTGGCCATTAATCGTGCGAAAGATGAGTGCACTTTCCCACAAACCGAATACCAAATACCGAATACCGGCACTTTTCGGCCAATTAATAACGACCGAGCCGAGTGTAAACATTTTTTGGCCTTTGGCCATCTGCTTCTGGCCAAAACTGGCGGCCGATAAGATAAACAACACCCACGAGAAGGCGTGTTTTTTTTTTTTTGGTTGCCCCATGTTGCCCCTGCCACAAAGCTGAATGGGTTTTGGTTCCGTTTCGATTTCGGAGATTCAGATTCGGATGTTCGCTTTTCGGATTTACGGTTCCCAGGCAGAAAACCGGTTGAGCCGTCGAGTGCGGTGAGCTTTTGGAGCCTGCGACCCACTGGTCCACTTCCACTCCGTTTCTCGGCGGGGCCGAAATCCCCACTCCCCCCAGCTCGCATACAACACCATTATTTTGAGCCTCTTTGGCGCCCGGCGAGGTGACAATTCCATTTAAGAATTGTGGGCATAGCTTTGTTATTGCTCACGACCATTCTAGCCAAACATTCGGGCTAACAATGGGAATAGTTATGGCTTCTTTACGGCCCAGACTATTTAGTGTTGTGCGATTAGTTTCTACTTATCTAATGGTAATTCTTTTTTCCCTTTCTGTTATATTATGAAAAAAAGGAGTGGTAAATACATGACAAACAAAAATAATATTAAAATGATTTGGAAATGGATCTGTAAGATACAAAAACTTAAGTTTAACAAAAACTTATCATTAACTTATAAGTTATATCCTCTTTACTGCACGAGGCTACTTAGTGGCTTGCTATTAGTTTAAGAATAAAGTAATTTAAAAATGTATCTTTAAGATTGAAATATGTAAATTTGTATTTTATATACCAATAGTTATATCTACTTTTTTTCGATGGTAATTCTTATTGATTACTGTTTTTAGGAATGGAATGTCAAGGGTTAACAATACTTTAATAGCCAAAAATTACATTTTCATAAATATATGGAAAATACAAATCATACTAACAGGAATTACATAACTTTGATATTTGTATGACACAAATATTGAAAGTTAATAAACAATATTTACACATCTGACAAGAAAATTATATACTTAAGCGTTGGAAAACTTTATAAGCGCTTTGAAAAGTTGAAACTTTCGCTCATAGCCCGGCAATGACAGCCGTAATTCACTAGCCTGATTAGAACATTTACCAAACTTGCTACTTAGGCCCTTTGGATTTATGGACACAGGCCATTAAACGACACCTACGACAAACTCCAACTGTAATTAAATAGTTAAAGTAATGAATTGCCCTTTTCGAGAGTTTACATAGCCATTTACATAAAGGCCCTTACTATCGAGACTGCAAGGCAGAAGCTGCGCCGTCGGCGGGGCCAACGAACTTTTGTTTTTCCCAGAAGGAGCCCGAGGAGCCCGGAGAAAAGAGCACGGTACTCAGGTGTCGCGTTCTCCGTCTGCAGCGAATTAAGTGCGATTAGTCAGACAACGGGTTGTCAGGGCCCCGGGGAATTAGCATGGCCCCGGGGTCCGTTGAAATGGCTGCTCTCTGGTCCCCGCGACGAAATCAATTTCCATAGTTAATAAGCCGACCGCCCGGCGCGGATCAAGCTGCGTGCTCTTTTGTCAGCAAACAGCAGGACGGGATTAGGATGGGCGGCTGTGCTCCATACCCTCGTCCATTGTTTGTAATTAAATGGATGTGTGCGGAGGTCCTGCGGCGCATTGCTTCCCCCGCTGCTCGGCCACTAATGCACTGGCTGCCCGCTGAGGTTGCATAAATTAATTGATTTATCAAGTGCACGCCACGGCAACGTCTTAATTAGCATTTTCCGCTTCTGCTGGCCCACGATGCGTATACGCAATTAATACATATTTGCCTCCTTAATTACTGGCCACATACGCATTAGATAATGGGCCGCACGTGGCCCGGCTCCTTTGGAGGATTTATGGCTGAGAAGGGCCCCGTCCCTCCTTCACCTGGTTAACGAGCCATAAATCTAGGCACTCTCCAGTCGCCACGGCACATAAATCCAGCAGTCAACGCAATAAAACGAAATGTCCAGATAATGCATTCGCAAAAAGGGAAAAATCAATTTTTGGCCATGTTCTAAAATTATATTTCAGCTTTGCCTTTTGGGGCGAAACCTGTACCCACATTGTGGAGGTTGGCCATCATTTGTTTTAGTTCAGCCGCAGCACATTTTGGCCAAACTGCAAACTGGTTAACTGACTGCCAGCAGCTGCCGTCAAACTTCGAGCAAATTCTAATTCTGCGGTTCCCAATTGAAATGCTTTTCGCATTGGATTGTTTGCAAAGTGCTAATGGGATTAAGCGGATTCCGAATGGAAAAGAGGATGATGATGAGCTCTGATGCGGGGTTTAGTTGGAGAGAGATGTTCTGATTAAATGAAATAGCTCTATAATATTTAAGCCTAAGCCAAAGTGGCATTTAAAGGGGAAACAAGTTTATTAAGCTTTAGAAGGAAAAGATACATTCCCGCATGAGCTAAAAATATAGTTGGCTGTCGAAGCATTACAAATACTTTTTTGTTTATTGAAAATTTAATCAAATAATGATTTATTTCTATGGCAAGCCAGCAATGCAAGTTTAATTGCCTTACATTTTATTTTTATTTACTTTTATTCTTATGACTCGTTGCAAAAAGTATTGCTCTGAACTCTCTACGTTGGAAAATCTTTATTTTGTTTTCTAACCATAAACAGTTTGTTGTTTCACAAATAATTTTTGTTCAAGTGTTTATTTACAATAATAAAATGGTGTACAACGCTAGCCCACAATTTTGGTGTCATTGATCATTTTACTAAGTAAATAAAATAAGTTCGGATTATAAATGATGATTACAATGTGTGAATGTGATCTGCATTTTTCAATTTACTTTTTTATTGCCGTATAGCTATTTTTGATTTACCTTTTCCCCGAGCCCAGTGCATTGGTATTTTATTTATTGCAAAAAAGTGCGCCGTAAGGGAAGGCAGAAAAAGATACAAATTTCGACCGCAGCGGTTGATATACTTTTTTTGCCGTACGCACATCTGTTTGTACGGTCATATACCAGTGATACAGCATCTCTGCCTGTCACTCTCATGATGCATTGAATGGCCAAAAGGCTTAGGAAAATGAATGAAAAGAGGTCCGGGCTAAAAACACGGGTTGTGGTCGCCTGCCACCTGTTTGGCTTACAGCACTAATCCATCAGTGGCAACAAGGCAGAAAGTGCCAACAGCAGCTTCGAGTGCTTCAGCCCAAAGCAAACAGGAGCGCAAAAAGTAAACCCAATAAAATTCCCAATGCTCTTGTTTAGAACAACAGCAGCGGGCGAGCGGCTCCATTAAAATACATATTCGAAAAGCCCTAAAAATCCATTCATTCAGGTGGGTCGTAAAAGCGCGAATGGCCACCCACTTACCCACCCACTCGACCCAGGGAAATGGCCCTACATCACTCATCCATTGGGGATGTAGATTTTGCCGCACTCTGTAATATCCTGCAATCGAAGTTGCCCTTTCTTTCAGTCTACCAACAAAGCATTCTCTTCCCCCGTACTGTGTGTTCCGTTTTATTTATGCCCGTCTTTTTACAGTTCAATAAGGTTCAATAAATTCAGCGACTTGCAAGTGGATTTCCCAGATAAACGCAGACGGATCAAACGAAATTAAAGTCCTGAGCCCGCCAGGCATCTCGTCGCATCCGAGAGATGCAGAAACAGATGCTATCGGCTGGCTTAGCGGCGCTGAGTCCTGAGTCCCAAACACCGAGTCCTGAATCAGACAGTGTCAGCGGGCAGAAGGTCAAAGGAGCGTGTCGACTGGCATTGATGGACGAGGGGGTCGGCTCTTTGGCTGGAAACATATGCCAAGGTCATCGAAGCCGACATGTAATCGCTTTCCTGTCGTTTTATAATGTTGAGCGACGGCTCTCCGAATTCAAACCTCATTTAAACACCATAAAATGGGATCGAGAAGTGAGTGCAGTTGATGGATTCTTAAAGACCTTGAGTATCAACCTTGAATGTGACTATCATAATTTTTATGATTTTTAACACATTATCCTCTTTCCTTTCTTTTGCTTTCAGCTCTTACATTAAAACATGATATTTCAACTGACTCTTTATGTACACCTTAAACCTTAAAGATACAACTCGTGAGCTCTTTAAATCCATAATTTGAATACTTCCGCCGTGGGTTCATATACTTCTGTAGCCAGCTTTTTACTTATACATTTACTTTAAGGAATTTAAAATCCCCATTTCGCTGTTGGCAAATCAATAACTGCGGAGTGTTAACTTGATGTGCCAAATACCGTTTAAGGCGAAGACATAATTTGGATGCCAAGTATCTCGCCAAAGCGGCACTTGGTTTGCCGGGACAGCTCGAGGACCTCTCATCCCCCACTTCCTTGGGCTGCATGGTAACCAATGTCACTGACAGCCATCGATTCGGTATTTTTTCCAGGGGCCTGCCCTTCATTTGACTTGTCTGCTTTTCTCGTTTCATATCTGTATCTGAATAATAGGATGTCACTTTTAATTTGGCCCTCGATTTATACGCCTAGTCCCCGGACTAACCTCAGTCCAATTCCAATAAAAAGCAGAGGGACAAAAGTCAAGAGGGGACCAAGACAAAAGCTGCAGGATGCCAGGCATTTGGACATCTTCATGGTGCTTATCAGATTCGCAGGAACACACACGCACTGGGCCCTTTAAGTTTCCAGTAAGGACACTCATTGTTTGCTTTAGAGGGACAATTAGCCGAGTGGTCCCCACAATTTAATTGTTATAAATGCCAAGGCTGAATGCGAATTAAGTAATATTTATGGATGGCAGTGAAAGGATATCAGGATGGCAGGAAACTCTTCCCACGCGTCGAAGCATCATTAATAACAGTGGATTTTGCACTCGAGCAGCTGACTCAGTGGCACCGCGTGGGTGTTACTCCTTGGTCCTGGTCCCCATTCGAGTCCAGGCTATCCTATTACCATTAATCTCATAGAGCAGCAGGGCAGCGGAGAAGCATCTGCCAGATAGTCCTGGTTGTGATTTCAATTAAGCACCCAGGACAGGGCGCAAAAACCAAGTTATGAAGATAAATGTCACTCGTCAAGTGGCAATCAATTAGTTAATGCTCTCAGGGACCACGGCACATACATAGTTTGCCCCCCTCTCGGAGCCGCCGGAAAACTTTCAACTTTCCCAGAGCAGGAGCCAGAGCCAGAGCCTAGCCTGAGCCCGAGTTCGTGTTTGTCACAGAAATTATTCAATTACCAAATTAAATTTAATGCCTTGTACTCTGCGAAGGACGAAGGACGCTGCCAGCTTGCTTTTGATCCCACTAAAAGCTTTAATAACTGTAAATTGCTTTCACAAATTTGTCTTCGAACGGGAAAAACCAGAAAAGCTGGAAAACGAGGGGGTGGCGCTGAGCGGCGATTGGGGGAAGGGACCTGCCCGCATACCTGGGCAAACATTTTTCTCATTTCGGAGTGTCGCCTCCCCGTACCTCGCCCTTGCCCGTGCCCGTGCCCGTGACCAAATATTTAAAGGCATTCGACGTGAGGCGCACTCTGAGTTCGGAGTTCGAGTTCGATGGCAAAGGCCAAAACGAACCATTATCGACGTTTTGGTCCCCCTGCACTCCACATTAATGTCTCTATCTGCCTGGCGCCGAGCATCAGAAATCCAATTATATTCAGTTTATGTACAAAAAGCTCCTGCAGCCGGGAAGAGTGAATCCCTGAATGGGGGACCGCCATGGCCTGAACCATTAACTAATTCCGAAATCCTCTTAAAAATTTAATTTTGTTCACCTTGTAAAAAGGGCTGCCAGGGAAAGCTCCGAATCCGCTTATTTAGTCACCTCCTCGGTGAGTGCTGGCCCAAAAAAGCATTTTCGATTGAGATGTTAATTCGAGCGGAGCTTTAAAGGCAATATTGTGCGGTTCTTTTATTAAAAATGGTAAATGAAGCTGGTAGAACTGTAATTTAGTGCTTGATGAGATGCTTGATGAGAAAGTATCTGAAGGAATTAAGTATTATTGTTGAAGCCTTGAAAGGCATAAAAAATATTCAAAAGATGAATTAAAATGAAATAAAATTAGAAATTAAGTGCACATGATAAATAACAAAAAAAGGAAAACTACGCAATATTTTAACTTATCTTTAAAATAAATAATTACTTCGATTTTTTTGAAATTTGAGATAAAATTTTGGGTCTCATTTAACACAAAGTCACCAAATTGGGAAAAAATTTTAAATGTGTTTTTATATACTTTATTTATTTTTTATTCATATTTTTTATTTGTTTTATGTATCATGTATACGTGATCGACTACAGCTTTCTTAAAGCTTTATAAAGCATATGTACGATCCAATTTGATTGCTCTTTCTAGAGAATTAAGAAACTCGAAGAGCTTTTCATGAGCTTCGATAACGTCAACAATCAGCATTTGTGTATAGTTTTTTCTCTTTAACAGGTTAGTTGCTTTTTTCCCTCCGGTTGAGCAGGTAGAGTTTTAGTTAAGCGAGAAAAGTACAGAAAACTAATATTGTTGTTTATTTTTCGGTTCGTTTGTCACAACAATTAGTAATTAACCAATCTATTCTAGTCGCTTGGACAATGTCGGCCAAACCTATTCTCTACTACGCCCCCCGCAGTCCCCCCTGTCGTGCTGTTCTGCTGACCGCCGCCGCCTTGGGCCTGGAGTTGGACCTACGGTGAGTGGACGTCCCCCGATAAGAATCTTCCCTAACCTTCACATAGGGGTTTTATCAACACCCTCATATTATTTTGTTTGGGCGCCATTAGTTGTCTTCAAAAGTTCATCATTCATCCCTGATTATAACATTTTATATGTAGTTCTATTGAAAAGCATGTAATATTGAAAAAAACATGTATCTGAAGTGGGATTTTCGGTGGGGGTCCCGTTCCGCCGGTTTCCCTGGTAAACCGGTCTCTTCTGCCACAACACTCTTGTTTAACCCTCCCCTAGCCACTGGGTCTAGATAGACCCGAATATGGTCAGCAATGTATTGTGTGGTACTACTATATCTAAGCTTTTATGCATGTACAAGTTTTGTTATTATCATCAACAAGGTAACAGTTCAATTGATTTAAGGAATATAGAAAGTATGTATGTTGCAATGCTCAGTAAATACTTGGAATTGTATTAATAGTATTTTAAATTTAAAAGATTTCAATAAGTTTTTGTGTTCATATTTATTAAAAAAAAAATGCTACTTATTCGTACTTATTTTACGTATTAGTAAACTTAACACATTTTATAATAAAAGAAAAGCATAAAATTACGGACAACCTATCTACACCCAAAATAGGTTGCACAAACTAAAGGTTAAGCCCCTCTCTTGAGAGTCTCCAGACGTGTTCTCTCGTTCTTCAGCGACCTCTCTCACTTTCTCTTTGCTATCTCTTCCAGTGCCGTCAACGTGAAGGCCGGAGAGCACAAGTCCGATGAGTTCCTCAAGCTAAATCCCCAGCATACGATCCCCGTGCTCGATGATAACGGCACTGTCGTGAGCGATTCTCACATTATCATCAGCTACTTGGCGGACAAGTATGCCCCGGAGGGCAATGACTCTCTGTATCCAAAAGAGCCGGAGAAGCGACGGCTGGTCGATGCCCGTTTGTACTACGACTGCGGCCATCTGTTCCCACGCATCCGATTCATCGTGGAGCCAGTGATCTACTTCGGAGTGGGGGAGGTGCCCGCCGACCGTGTGGCCTATCTGCAGAAGGCCTACGATGGACTGGAGCACTGCCTGGCTGGAGGGGACTACCTGGCGGGCGACCAGCTGACCATCGCGGATCTCAGCTGCATCGCCTCCGTGTCCACCGCCGAGGCCTTTGCGCCCATCGAGGCGGACCAGTTCCCCCGCCTGGTGCAGTGGGTCAAGCGACTGCAGGCTCTTCCCTACTACCAGAAGAACAACCAGGAGGGTCTGGACTTGCTGGTGGGCCTGGTGAAGGGTCTGATCAACGAGCGTCAGCAAAAGTAACCCCAGACAGAGTTTTAACAATTTTTCTTTATTAAAACATGTGTTGGTAACTTCAAAAATATCTTTTCTTTTATTCAAGATTTTATACCTATCCACTAAACTGTTCCATTATTCCTCTTTTTTTTTTTTGATAGATCATAAATAAGATCATAAATAAGATCTTTAAGAGTACACATAATATATATGTATAATTATATTAAAGGAATATATTTCCCTAACCTCTGTATTGATTGACTTTGATATATCATTAACAATGATTATAATCACTGTAACTATTAAAGGAATATATTTCCCTAACATCTGTATTAATTGACTTTGATATATCATTAACAATGATTATAATCATTGTAACTACAGTTCTGGCAGGGATGATTAACTTTTTGAAAATGTTCTTCAGTTAAGGATTTATCTTAAGGTTTAAGCTTAAATGATAAATTGGATAGATAATAATCATAGATCATGAGTATTGACTACACTCCAAAAAAATAAAGTTCCGATGGGATCCTCAACTCTTAAAAATATTTTTCTTAAGTTTGGAGTTCATTTTTAGCTTCGTCTTATATGAAAGATTTAATTCAGCAATTAAAAGGAAAAAGTAGTCCCAATTCTTCAGCGTTTTCCGCCAGTAAATCCATTTTGATCCATCAATCAATACTGGATGCAATAAAAACATGAGTTTCATTAGACAGCAGCCGGGAACGATGAATCAAGGCCGAACAGCAAACAATAATAGGATATGCGAGATACTGTGGGCGCTGTTTTGGGTGGGGGTGGTGGCGGCACGGAGGCATGGGGCTATGGAGGCACGTAGGTACGGGAATTGAAATAGAACCGGAGACAGGGACAGCGACGGAGACAGTTATGTGCAGCTGGTCAAAAAGTAATGGCAAAACTTTTTTATGGGGAAAAGCCGGCAGCGAAGGCAGCCAACCTCCAGTAACCTGAACTTGCTCATGGACTGTGTGTGAAATCCAAGCCAAAAAGTTTACCCTGGCACCGCCCGCCTCCCGGCCATTGTTGTTGTTTGTTCCTGACTTGTTGGTGTTTGGCTGTTCACGTTATTGATTACAAGCTGTAAGTGATCGCATTTATAGTTGTTAAAGCTTCTTTGGCGCTGCCTTGTTGCGGCTCACTCTTGACTTTGACTTTGGCTTCGGCTTTGGCCACTTAAAAGGAAATAACTTGGGGGACAGCTCCGGAAACTGTGACACGGGTTTTCATTCAGTTAAACTTTATATCAACTTGGTTGGGTTCTTTGAAGAGGAAGTAATTCAACCAGTGTATTCATAGCATTATGAAAACTCTCCCAAGGGTACTTTAAATCTTGTCAGAACATTCGAACAAAGAGAGCTGGAATTTTACGACCCTGTAAAGTATATTCTTGATCAATTTGGACACTCTCTTACCCATTTTCAAGTCTTCCAGGCTTGGAAACATTTGGGAAATATACTGGCGTATCGCTAGAATCTCAAGAATTTGCATGCCTTATCTAGCTATTTTTAGCTTTTATCCGCTTTATCCAAGAGCTATCCGCGTTTATACGGACGGACAGGCATAGGTATAAAAACGGACACGGTAGTTTAGATGCGGCTCAGGAAAATAAATACTTTTTGGGGTCATAAACGCTGAGAAAAACATTTACAAGATACTTTTTCTAGATACAAAAACAACATTACGGAGTCTGCTGCAAAGTGGCGGTGGCTTTTTCTGCACACTCTCACTGGATGCACTCGGATGTGGCTGACGACATTTTGCAAACGTGATGTGACACTCCACTTTGCACTTATGGCCGCCAGTCATTGTCGATCAGAAGTGGTGACATGAGGCGAGCCAGGCGTATCCAGTATCCAGAACCCAGTCACCAGTAACCAACAACCAGTAGCCTTCCGCCGCAGGGGCCACTCGGTCCCGATTAAAGTGCAACACTGCGGGACAAAAGTTTCGCCACGGAGGAGCAGCGGTCCGTGGGACTGGATTTTGGCCACATTTTCATCATGCTTTTTTCACAGTTTTCAAATGCCATTAACCGTGCGGCGTGGGACGGGCGCTGGCTCTTACTTTTTTCCCTTTTTATCGGGGGTGTGTGTTTTCGGGATTAAAATTTAATGCCGCAAAAGGAAAAAGGCAACCTAAGCGCGTGCCAGGAGCGTTAAGTAAACCGGGGCAGAGCCGTAGCTACTCATGATTAATGATGCCTTTTTCGGTGGCTCGCCGACAGGACCTTCGCCCATTTCCGGTTTGTTTAAAGTTGAAACGTCGTGGGCCATCTGTTTGCTGCCTTCAGCCGGGTTCGCTCCATTGTTTGCTCTGCGGTTGCGGTTTGTTTAACAATGAAATTAACTTCTCACTAAGCCAAGGTCCGTCCAACAATTGCCAACAAAATTCAATATTTCCCTGGCATTTGGCAGTCAGCATTCAGCCATGAACCAGGATAATTCAACTAATTGGAATACGCATTTATTGTGTGCAAATCACAATCTGTGGCACTCCCTTTGGATTACCAGTGGCCCAAACAAAGCCAATCAACGTTAACGGTTTAGAAGTTCAATATATAATTAGGACATTTGGGCATTGGCTTCGAATAGTGGCAATCTGTGGAGATAGTGATGGTAAATGTTCTCGGCTCGTGTCCCTTGTTAGGCCAAAAAAGTCTTAAGGTACCGGTTAGCTTGGAAAAGATTGAAAAGTAAAATGGTCATACATTAGGCTTTTCATTTGCTATTCATTTTTTGTGCACTTGGTAAATATAATTACAGGTCTTACTTAGTTGCAGTATTTGTCTTTCAAATTAAAGCCAGTGAAAGCTAACAAAGCCTGTGTGTTCCAGATATTATTATCTCATTACTATTAGAAATAATTTTTTATCTACATTTAGGTTCCCAAAAGTATGCAACAATATATTATCAACTCTACAATGAATTCATTGAGTATAATTTTTTAGTTGCATACTTTTAGGCACCTTTAAATATTATTTAAATATATTGATATCACCTCAATTAAATTAAAAACTTCAAAAAATTTAACTAGGCCCGACTAAAGGATTTCTATCTCTATTCAGCTACCAAACGCACATACTCGTATGTTGGTACTTCCCATCACTGCGTCGAGTGGTTTGGGAGTGGCCACTGGCCATCGACATGATTCTGCTCTTGAGATGGACAAAGGGAGTGCTCGGGGACTGGGGCTCTCGTGGGGAATGCATGTCTCCACTCGATGGCCGGACAAGAAGCGATGATGGCCGTACTTCGTCCGCATCCGTGTCCGTGTTCGATGTCCGGCCTTTCAATTCCAATTCGACGTGTAGACCGACACTTGCACTCAACCGTGGACAAGGACATGCTGGCCGAAAGCGCATAATACATAATGTTGTGCTGGAGATGCCCACTTAAATGGTGGGAGTGGTGGCTCCAACTAATCACCGGGCAATGAGACTGAATCTGTTTTGAAAAACTAACCCAGCTAACCCGTAACGAGCGAGTACCATTGTGAGTGGGCCAGGACAATGGAAGACGATTATCCTGCTCAACTGTCCGGCTGTCTGGCTGTCTGGCTGTCTGGCTGTCTGGCTGAATGTCCTTCGCAAAGCCTGCTGCCTGGCCGACTCCTGATAAACGGCAGCACAAACTTGAGGGCTTTTGTGCCGAGGCCTGCCATTCAAATGAAGTCAGGTCGCTGGCAGAACATCCTGTGAGAGCCAGGACTTTCCACTCCCCACCCTGCTCGCCCCGATTCGATGCATGTTGATTAAGTGCTCGCAATTCGAATGCCGCCTGCTGACAGCAGCAACATTTGCATTTGCATAATTGGATATGTATGAACGGAGCAAAGTTGATCTGTAAATGCAGATTCCCAGCCGAGTCCGAATGCACGGCAAAGTTTCTCATTGCCGTTGACATGTCACTGCGTTTTCATTTAATCAATATCGGATGGAGCACAGGTCTGGGAAATGCATATAAGGTCGGGCAGAAGGGTGAAGCCATTGTACAGCAGGCTTTAAAGTGATTGCATTGAAAAATATACTAAATATAAACAAGAAAAGAAATTATTAAATAGTAAATATGACAAAATTAAGCAATGAAGCTGAAATTGTAGATACTGTAAAATATTAAAAATAGATTAAATATATATAAAAGTTCATAAAAATAGGCTTTAAATGATTGCACTCATATATTAAATTAATAGATTATAAATGAATGAAAATATACAAAAATATTTATAATACATAACAGAAATAAACAACTTAAACAAGCTCATAAATTTAATTTAACATTGTTCCTTTTATTTAACTTTAACTGAAAGTCAATATCTAACCTATTCGTGAATATATATCCGCACTTTCCGGTTTAAGTTTCATTTAGCATACATTTTCGTTAGGCACTGTGGTCAAAGTCCTCTCTCATTCAATGTTGACTAATTAATTTGGTAAATGTGTTAAAAGTGTACTTTTTCTGGACAGGCTGTTGCAAGCGTAATTAGGTTTAAATAATGGAGCACCGGCAACTGAGGACTCCGGGTATCCGTGACTCATTCGCTTTCCACTTCCCTGGCTGGCAGCGATATTCGAACCTGGCTTGCGACTTAAATACCCCAAAAAAAGAGGGAAGGAATTCTCGCATAGCAGCAATTATAGACAATAAATTTGTTGACACTAAGTGCTCGACAAACTTTTCCAATTAGGGCCAACAACAAGCGAATTATTGCCCGAGGGTGGTGGGAATGTGATGTGGAAGTGGGGTGGTGCTGGGGATTGTGGGCTTTTGGGTGGCTCTTCGCTGACTTGCAAATGAATTCGTTCAGCCATATGACTGGGGGCAGGTCCGGGCCTGATTACAGGCCCCCGGCAGCCTAAGCTCCTTGCTTTCACGCCGCTTTCACGCATCCGCCTCATTGCGCTCCGCCTGGCACTTTGGTTGCCATCGCCACCGAGAAGCCCCTATTGCCACTTGCCGGTGTCACTGCCCGCCCACTTGGCCACCTCGCTGCCCCGTCGCCTCCACGGGCAATCTCCTTAAACCAATTAACTTTCATTTGCCGCCACAACACAGCCTGCCAGCTTCATTTACGGTGGATTCATTGGTTTATCTTTAGCTAAGGCGGTGTCACCTGATTCTGCTGCCGGGAACTGGAAAAGGCCAGCCTCAAATGGAAATGCATCTGCATTTTGGTTGCAATGCGGCGCTCTTCACACAGGAATAAAATGTTGCACGCTATTTAAGCAGATTTGAAAGTAGTCCTTACGATTTATTTTATTTAAAGGGCTTAAGGTATGCATTATTTGATTACCTTGTCTGACAACAAAAAATGAAGGTTAAAAATCTTGATCTTTTGATTTATTTGTGTAATTTCCGAGTGCGTTCTTCGTTGAACAAGGTCCTGAAAAAATAAGTAAATTTTCTAACTAATAAAACACTTTGCGATATTTCAAGCTTTCGAGTACTTTTTCCATAAATTTGTAGGATTAAGTTTAACAAAAATATAAGCGAAAGAAATGCTTACTTTATACATTCGGAAATCTTACCAAATTTTAGAATTAGGTCATAGTTTTTTTCCAGTGCCCCGCAATGACTTGGTGTTATCGTTTGTACAACACCAGGAGCCATCTGCCATCTGCCAGGTGCATCCAGCTTGCATCCGAAATTTTTGCAACCCTTCCTCCCACTGAAGGCCAGACACACAAAAGCTTCTGTAATTGCCTGACTTATGGCCCACATGACGTATACGTGTTTTGCATACGTGATTCGACCCTCGTTGCCATTTCCCTAGCTCTCTGTCTCGTTGGCAATTTTTGGGGCAGCTCTGGTAATTGGTTTTGAGTTTCCCGCATACGGATTCCACCTGCGTGCCAGAGGCGGAGGTGAACGGGGGGCAAACCGGCTTTAATTATGAGCATTATGCCCATTGAGGGGAGCAGCGAGTGGAGGGCATCCCCGGCAAGAACTAGCTCAACTTTTGGGACCCCGGCTGGCGGAGCTCCTTAATAACTTGGCAACAAAGCATTTTGACGCCCCAAAGAGTGGGGATAAAACGGGAATTAATTATCTTTTGACTTTCAGTTTATTTAAAAAGTTTCTTAGACGAATTTCGAGGGGTGTCGAGTAAACGCGAATCACGTCGCTTAATCCAGTGACGCTTTGCTATTCAAAATTTACATTATCTAGCTGGTGAATAGGGGTGTTTATTTTGAGCAAAGGAATTGCTCGCAAATTAAATTCAATGCACTTATAAAAAAATGATATATACGGAATACAACTATTTTAACAGTAAAGTTGGTTTTATTCTTGTTAACGTAAGAAAGCCATGTTCAATTCATTTGAAAATTGATTTATCCAGCAATTAAATTTACAAGTTGAGTGTCTTATAAATCTATTCTTTTATTTATTTACTATAAAGTAATATATATTTGTTCAGTACATAAAGGTAAAAAATAAAAGATGTAAAAGAATTTTATAAAATTTCGTATCAATTTTATTTAGTGAGGACGTCTTACTTGGACGTTAGTCATCTTGCTTTTTGATCTCTCTTTTTATTCGGGAATGTTTCGCATATAAGGTCTCGACCTTTCCCAGAGTAATTACAGTGTTGTCTCGCTCTTTTTTCCCTTTACTTGATTTGACAGAATTTTTAAAGAGAGAAATGTGATCCCTAATATTACGATATTATCCTTATGTGTTTTTTCCGTGTATTAACTTTAAATGTGCCTGGATTTCAAGCTGCCCAACTGTGGAAGCTCGGTAACGAATTCGCATTTAACTTCGTCTAATCCTCGTTAGCATCTATTTGGTCAGTCCAGGTGTGCTGTAGGCAGTCGGGGGATTTCATTTTCGGCTGTGCTGGCATCTGAGGCATCCACAAAGGCCATACTCACACTCACTTTCGTGAATATTCATTCAGTTCGCATTACCGGGGCCCATTGTTGTAGGCTCTCGTTGTTATTGTTGTCCTCGGCAGGTGGCTGCGTGTGAGTGCGTGAGTGTGTAAAGTTATTAAAACCATTCAAAACGTTTGCTTTGGATCCAGATCCCGCCCCCTAAGCCCCATTGTCACCCCCTCGGATCCCCCTCCCAATCCCATTGATATCGCACGTGCAGTCAGGTGTGTGGGCGTGTAATTTGCATAACTACATGCCAGAGCAGCCGGATCCAGTCAGGATATGAATAGGTTTTCCACGCACCCCGCGCCCCTCTATCGATGGACCCCAACAAGGGTACAAATACCTACAAAATGTCCCACAAAATTACATAACCGTAGCAAATTAGTCCACAATGGCAGGTGCGAAGAGACAGCAGTCGATTCAATGTGACGAGTATTTGTGTACCGGTGGCCCATTGGAATCGGATAATAGCCGGGATGACTGTACGATTGGGCATTCGTTTAAGCATTTGCTTACTCGTAGTGTTGCTTACAAATTACTGGATTAGTTGCTAATGGTCACAGGGAAATGTTTTGGAAAACTACTGGAAAGTGAGGGCCTATTTAAAGGGCTTAAGAAATGCTTTTCGCAAAAGGAAATATTATGCTGGTACTAAAAAACCGTACCCTTCGTAACCATTTGGAGAATAATAGGGGCTCTGGCAGATAACTCAAGTAATTTACTGAGGCACTTTATTGTCTAAAACAGTGTGTCCTTCGGCTGATTACGAATCGCAAAGTCCTAACAAAAATCGCTAGCAAGAAGGAACCATAAAATACAAGGAGGTACAGTGTAGTTAGCAGTAACAGACCTATTTAATGGCCGAACTTGGCAGGGGAGAGTCGGCGGGACCTCCATAAGACTGCATGTTTACGGCAGGCGAATATAAGTTTTCCCCGGCCATTAAAGCGATGGATTTTCCCCACATGCAGGCGCGCGTTTTCCTGGCCAAAGACAATGTCCCTGGAAATGTGTCAGGGGCAATGGCCAGTTGGCCAGTCAACCAGAGTCCGGTTGGCCACTGGCCAGGCTCACCTGCAACCTGTTGCCAAGCAAGGGTCAGCAGCAGGTGCACCTGTCACGGAAAGGGCTCGGCGGGGGATTCAGGGGGAGTTTCATTGGGTGGTTCATTGGTTTACCGGGGGGCGGGGCGGAATGAATGCTCATTCGCCTGCTGCGGCATATGAGGAATTGGGTTTGCGGTCTTCCAGTCAAATGCACCTCGAAACGGTTTCATTCGAATTGAACCGAAGACCGGGTCGGCTGCCCAAAGGCAGCCTGGAAATTCATTAATACACTTCGCTTGGCCAAAAAACTAATTTCGCTTCGGCTCCGAATGTAAACGCTATTCGTGCTGTGGCTTTTGCGGTCTCTTTTCGAATACCATTTCATCACAAAAAGCTTGGATATTTGGGATATGTGTACTAAAGTAAATGTGTAGCCAGGAAGTTGAAGGAATCCTGAAATATTTGCCAACTTTCTAACAGGTGCTGTGAAGGAAAAATACCAATAGTTTAGCAAATCTCCAAATGTAAATAAGTCTAAAGACGAAGAAGAATTGCTTTTCAATGCTGGAAACCAAAGGACTTCACTGCTATTTTCTGAGGGTGAAACGCAGCATTGATTGTTCAGATGCATTTTTTACTGTGCAAATGAGGTCTGCGAAGGCAAAGTTAAGCTCGGAGCCACCAATCCTCATCCGTAAATGTCTTGTTTCCACTGCATAAAAAGCACATTTGCAATTTGCTAGCCGGAATTTGGGGTTTGCTCGTGGTCCTTTGGTCGCCCAGCCGCTCCGCAGAGTCGGTCGCCTGCATGTTACACTCTCGGGTGAAATGTACTTGCATAATTTATGCGAAATCAGCGACGTGGCTGAAAAAACAACCCGCACCAGCTGGGTGAGAGGAGCACTTTATTTGGCAGCCGGTGGCACGTAAAATGCTTTATCCCCGATTCATTGTCACCGAGAAGATGCTTTATCGCTGCCAGACTACAAATTCCGGCGCAGCTAAAAATATTAACGCCTGAATCTCGTCCTAGACAGGTATGATATCGGGCAGGAGGAACCAGTGGGTGGTGCGTAATGTTGGGGAGGGGCTGTGTCCTCGTTCCGGAGGCATGGCTGCGGGGCAAAAATGGGGGAGGAGCAGCGTAGGAGCAGGGGCTGGAGCAGGAGCAGGAGCTGGAGCTGGAGCAGTGCCCGCATTTATCTTCTGGGCGAGGGAAAACTTTGTCCTTAGTCATTCAATCCTGCCCGCCACACGGACGCTTTTTTCGGGGGATTATGGATAATCACCTTGCCGAGGAGAGCAAAGGAAGATGCCCGAGAATGAGACGCATTTGTTTTTATCGCGCTTTTTACTTTGAGCGAGCACTGGGAAAAAAAGTTCATCTACTCCGTGGGGTTTAAAAAAAAATGTATCGCCTCTGTTATCTAAGAATCGTTATGTGAAGTTAGTATATCAGAAATATAAATAGTTTTCTTTAGTTACAAATATTACAATTTATGATTGTATCTATGAAAACACATCGTGTGGGCTTGCACTTAAAAATATAATTCATGTATTGTGGTGTTTGTGATCTTTTTTGTTATTTAAAAATAAAAAATAATGTTTTTAAAATTTTTAATTCATTATTGCATAAAATATATACAATCTATGAAAACTTATTAAGTAGAAGCGCACTGAGAAATGTATTTAAAATATTTTATGGTTCTTCAAAAAAACGTATCATTTTAGAACCACAGTTTTTTGATTTTCGAAAATGTTCAAATTATAATGGTATTTAGGAAAACAAATCAATCAGCTTTAATGACATTTTCCCGCCGTGTGCCTGCTTTTCGTTCACTTTTTGCCCCGCTTATTTTTGCATAATTTTCTAAGCGCTGTGCCTCAGTTTTAGTACATTTTCATTTACCTTCTGCCAGCGCCGTGCAAATTTGTTTACCTTCGTGCGTGCGCACGTGCAAACCTTATGCAAAAGTTGAATTTTTCATTGCATACGCTCAGGCGTATTATTCGCGCTGCGTGTCAATGCGAAACGACAACAATTCCTCCCGAAAATTCAATGAGCGGCCCAGGAACAACAACAGCCAAGGCGTTTATATTAAATTGTATTATTTTCTTTGGGCGGCAGCCTCATTTCCCAGCTGCCCATGGGCCGTCGAAGATGTTTACTCTGCTGTATTTTCTGCAAACTTGCCGCCGGTTGTTTCTGGGCTCTTCTTGTCAGCGTGCCAGGCAAATGAGTTTACGAGCCGGACAAAGCACAGAAAAAATATAGGGAGGGCGAGCGAGGAAAGGAAAACTAACTTTGTGCACATCTTACTTAGTTACAGGCCTCCCTTGTTTTCCCTTTTTGCCCCTTGTTCGACCTTCTTCGACTGCGTTTAGCAGTTTCCCTCTTTTTGGGCCCTTGAAAAGGATACCCTGCCAGGGGTCACAGGTCAGAACTGCCGCATCAAGAGGCTTTTCAATATACTGGAATTTTTATAAGTGAGAGGTTAATTTGTGAATAGAAAAAGTTTACTTTAAGGATACTCTTCGTACCACCTTCTCTATAAATCAAAGCAGAATATATTTATTTATAAAATATATTATTAATTTTAAATATGTTTTTTGAATTATTTTCTGTATGGTATATTAAACAATTTTATAATGCAACCAATAAACAGATAATTTTTAAATGTCCTTAAATGCTCATTAGAGTGCTTTATGCTTCGGCTTAGGTTAATGAGCAGACTCTTTTGTTCACATCCTATCTTTAATGTCCTCGTGCTCTCTGGCTGGGCCTGGGAAAGCAAATTTCAAACATAATGAGGGTCAAACAATATTTGTGATTTGGTTTTTCTGAGGCAACAAGAAGGGCTCCCTTGTTCGCGAGCCTGCCATTGTTTTTCTGTATTTTTTTCCTGGCCACGAAACAACATTACCAGTTTGTGTACAAGGGGCACATATTTAACCTTTCGGAGTCAGGGCCGTGTCCTTAACATTTTTCTCAGGTTCACTCTGATTTTTGTCGCCTTCTCATTGTTATTCGGACGTTTATTTGACTACATATATTTTACTTTAAAGGACCGTGACATGTTACAAACCGTCCCTATTGTAAATTTATTAAAATCTTTATAAACATACTTTGTACATTTTAAACAAGTTTATGTAGCATGCCAGTAAGAGATAACATTTATTTTACGATGTATAATTTACTCACAAAGTGGTGAGTTAAAGACTAATTGAACCTACATGTTTCGAATATCAGAACTATTTTTCCAAATAGAGGTTCTACCATATTTATTATTAAAGACAAATTTGAAACGCCTTTATTTTCAGTGGGCGGTAAAAGCTATAAACAATGTTTTATGGGAACTAACACGTAAATGGTTTTCTGAGTATGTTGCAATATTCCTATTAAAAATGTAAGTCAAAAGTAAACATTTAACTTTTGCACATATAAGGACAGCCTAAAGGCATTATTATATAATTTCGTTTTTTTTATTTTGAATAGCGCGCTCTTTCCAAGGAATTTCTATCGATATACCTTTTACGATATACCCATGACCTGACGATTTACGGTCACACTTATATGAGCGCCATCTATCAGGCGGTAGCGGTACCACTTGGCACCTAAAAGGCTGCAAAGTTATTTAAGCAAGGTTCAGTCTGGCAGCACCAATATTATTTGGCTTACGGTATCTAGCGTTGCCATATTCATGGAAGAGGAAGAATATAAGGCGGTAATATTCAAAAGTATATACAAAAGTATTGGGCATTAATTTAGTTTAATACAGACCTTGGTTCCGTAGATCCTGAAACCAGAACGGAAAATCGAATTGTTCCTCACGTAGCTAAGTATATAATTGCCCGTTTCGCCTAGCATTTTTGTTCTGATCAGGCTTACATGCCATAATAGAATAGGTTTAGTTTTATGATTGCTAGTATTGAAATTATCGAAATTTCTAAAGGATTTATAGGATGCAAGGGCCCGATCTTCAAGATTATTTAACATTTTTATAGATCTTTTAACCCTTCCCGCTTTGAGGAACTGCTCTCCTCAATTCGCTCTTCACGCTCTTTTGCTCTCTTCCTCCTGTGTCCTGCCCAACCACCACCAACAGGCGGTAGCGGCGGCATTCGAACTTTCAACCCCCGAAAAGCCACGTGCTCCTGCAGCTTTTGGCCTCCTTTCCGCGTGCGGCAATCAATGAAAGTGAAGCTTTGCCCAATTTAAGTCCGCTGCCAGCCGAAAATTTCCATGCAGAGTCCTGCGACCGTGGCAGAGTGTGCGTGCGTGTGCGAGTGGGCCTGCGCTGGTGGTGGCGAACTCACCACTGATTCCAACCCACCACGCCAGTCCGCGAGCTTCGCGCGGCGCCAAGCGATTTGGATTCATTTAACAGCGGAAAGCACAAACCAACGGTCGTGAAAACCGAGCAAAGCTCCGTGAAAAACGCAGAAATTCGGCGAACGAAATTGATATCGGGCGTTGAGCTGGACTAAGGCGGAAATCGAGGAAAATCGCTGATTTTCCCAGGCGCGCGAGTGTGTGTGTGTGAAAAGTCGCTGAAGAGCAGCCAGGAATTGCAAGCCCACAGCCAAGACAAACTTCGGTACGGAGCAAAAGGCAAGGCGAAACTTTCTGCCTGACGTGTCCTGCCCACCAACACACGCACAAATCTACACACATCCAAAGGACTTCCTCCCTGTCCTGCTCGCGCTCTCTCGCTCTCTCTCAGCCAGGCTCTGCTCTCTCTCCCCCATCTCTATCTGCCGGATTCTGTCGCAAAAACTCGAGGTTGGGGATGCACGTGGATTTCCGCGAAAACACTGAACTTAGCTTTATGTTAATTCCATTTGTTTCGTGCCCTTAGCGCCAACGAAAATCTGCATTTTTGCGCATTCAAAGCGAATTCGCATTCCGAAAAGCAACAAAGTGCCAAAATGGGCAATACATTCAACTTTGCACGTTGACATAAAGTACCTATGTGCAGTGCATTGTGAACATGGGAAAACAGAATCTGATTTTGGCAGGGGAACACATTCACTGATTAATCACTTGGCCGAACAGCCAGCGTAAACAAAAATTCTTAATTGGGTTCTCTGAGCGATTTTATTCGTTCACGCTTTCCAAGAATAGGGTTGTAATATATTATTATATTTTTATAAACGTTTCCTTAAAAGAAATCCCTATATTTATTTTACTTTATTCACTCTAATCGGATTCAAAATTTAAAATAAAGTTTTTTTAATAATCCTTTTTTTTTAATTTAATTTATTTCTTTTCATTTATTGATTTATTGTACTGGGAAACAAGTTTCCTTAAAGCTTTTTAGTCATAGAAAACCTTAAAAAAACATTTAAGGTGAATTCTATTTTTTGCGATTTTAGCAAAAACTCGCAATATTTTCATTATTTATTGATTTCATGCTTTTAAGAACAGGTTTTCTTTAAAAGAACGTATGTTATCTTATTATAGAGAGTCCTTCTAAGCCTTAAAAACCATTTGAGGTTCTCTTTTTTTTGGAGATTCTGGCAAAATGCATTGGGGCTGGCAATGGCATTGGCCGAGGGGATGTTTTGGCCACAAAAGCTCACCCCCACCCTCCCCATCGACCTCAACAGGCCAGCAGTTGATGCTGTGCCAAAAAATGGAAAGCACAAGCAATTGAACTTTGTGCCTGTCTGATTGCATTGTGTTTCCTCCCTGCTCTCTCTCTTCCTCCCACCCCACCCCTGGCGAGAGCGAAAGTTGGAGACAATGTACGATGGGTTGATATGGGGTCTATATAAGGTACTGGTACCCTGGTATTTTGGCAATCTTTTCGGCCAGACAACTGCACTGGTCGCCTGAATCTGGCCAAGCGCACTTCGCTTGGTGAAAAATTAATGATCTGTTTGGGCTGGGACTTGGGCACTTGGCTCTTATCGATTGCCAGCTTGCGGCAAAAGGTTAAGACGCACAAAGGAATATTAAAATCGAGAAAGGGGTTGGCTTTACTTCTCCCAGAACGCCCCACCACGCCCTAAGTTGGGTATCTTTTTGGCTGGTTGTTTGACAAAAAAGCTAATACAAATTACCATCATAATATTAATTTAAAGTGTTTTAGAAGTCATGATTAGTAAATTACAATTAAAAAAAATCAATAACAGCTTAGCTCCTATTAATAACAGTATGAATCTCGTAAAAAGATTTTAAATAAAATAACTAAATAATAATCGTTAAAATTTGTTTAACATATAAAGTGGCAAAAACGAACCTCAAGTTTATTTTACATCACAGTTGATACATTTTTCCAGTGTAGTATCTAACATCGGAAGTTTATGTGTTTACCTTTGGTAAATATATTTGATATTCTGTTATTTGTATACTTTATTATTATTACCAAGGAACTTAAGTCAATAGGGGTGAGTCAGTATACCTATGAAAATGTTTGTCTAAATAGTAAAAAACCAAAACAAACAATAAAATTTAGATTACAGAAGGAAAGGAAAACTGTTTATAACTCTAAACAACATTGCAAAATCAACATAGTGATTTCCTTGTTAAAATGAGACCTAATGGGGGCTTCAAATGCCAAAATACATGGAAACTTTCCACCTCAGCCAGCCCATCAGCAGCGTTTATTTACATAATGTTTTTGCAAAACAAACCTTCCTTTCTTCGAGCAGCAGCTGACCAAGGTTATGCATGCGTAAACAACCCGAATCCGGGGGCTTGGGGAGGTGTAATCCAACACCCAGTGGGGCAGGGGGAAGGGATCCCCATTGTCTGTTTAAAGTGCCTCCAAATGTTACCCCTTCCTGAACCGTCCGGTAGTCGCCGCTTTCCAGGAAACCTACAGCGGCGACTACCGCCAAACTCGAATGCATCGAAGGCTGAGCATCAAGGTCATTGGGAAGCGGAAACGGAAGTGGGGGTGGCTTCTGGTCCTCGTAGTGTCCTCGCAGATTTTCGGCGCAATTCTCGACTTGGCGCCAAACGATGGCCAAAATAAATTCGCAAGAGCAAAGGGCACAAGTTGCATATTGGCAGCCAGCAAACAACTTGCGCAATCCCTCTCTGTTTATATCTCGAGTGGTTCCCAAAATAGCCACAAATATGGCTATATGGTATTTCGAACTCAGCAGGAAATACTTTTGAGCGATTCGCAGGGAATGTATTACGGCGCAGCGTAAACAAAAGCCCATAAAATGTGCAAAATCGATTGCGTAAACAGAGTGCATTTCACTGGCAATCGAATGGCATGAATTATGCAGAAATCGGAAGAGACAGCTGGCTTTCCCTTTGATTTCCACCTCACCCGCAAAGCCGTTCTTATCGATTTGGCCTGCAACACGCCAAGTCATCAGATTCGCCTACTTGTTTTATTTTCACTATCCCCGCCCCCTTTTTCCGAGCTATTTCGAGGGCACTTTAAGCTTAAACTCGGCTATCCTGACCCCTAACCCCTGGCCGCGAGACGAAGGGGGATGAACTCGCCGTTTTTTGTGAGTAACCTTTTCGCCACGACGCAATTGGTTCTTGTCCTTTTTTTAGCCCAGGACCTAAGCTTTTCTACCTGGGTATGCGTTTTGGGGTAGCTTTGTTCGGTAAATTTCCATTCACTTAGATGCGAAACAGATGGATTGGCAGCTTTAAGTCCGCGAGTTATATAAGCAGGAAGTCCTATTCCTTAATGGGCTGCTGTCACTGCCGTCTTGACCCTCATTTAGTAATTTCCTACGGCAATGAAATAAGCATTGTGTTCAGCACCTCGTTCGGTGTGCGCGGGAGGGCCAAGTGTTTTAACCCAACCCAATGACAGGGCCATGGCCACATCCTTACCAGAGCTTTACTTAGAAACGCCGGTGATTGAAGGCGAAAAAACGAGACCACCCATCCACCCACCTAACTGCGACGTGGAAAGCAACAGCACAACAATCACAGGACTTTAATGTTTTCACACTCTGGTTTACGTAACAGCAATCAGATTGTGTAATCAGAGGACGAGAGTTTTCCCAGCGGCAGCGCGGCGGGGGCAAGCGTGTGGAAAGTGCGGCCAAGTGCATATTGCGTCCTTTGATTACTGCTCGTTTCCCTGCAATTTAATCAGAGACACTTGCCAGCTGGGGGCGTACTTTTTGGTTTCTGCATCTGTGACTACAAGATACACTTTGTGGGCGTAACTGGGTAAATATTTACCCGAACGGGCGCGGGCAGGCGGAAAACGCAATTGGAAAATGAGGCAGCCATCAAAAGACGTCATAGCACATTACGTATACGCAAGATGTGGAAGAATAGACCGAGCATGTATGGCCAGGAACCACTCCGCACCCCCGAGGAACCCCTTCCCCGCGAAGGCCATCAATGAAGCGGCAGGACGCCAAAAGCTCGCCAGAGCTTTGCACTCTCCCGCGGTGGTGAATTGCTGCTTCTTGCCACACAGCTGCTGCCCGTGCTCCCGACAACACACCCATGGCTCTCGCGCCGTCCGCTGCTGCTCTCTAGCCCTAATTTACTACGTCAGCAACAGAGGACGAGCCTCCAAGTAAATGGCCACCACATAGATGCCCCCAGGGGTAGGGCCACCCCAAGGCCCACCCCTCTTAATTCCGCCACCCAGGTTGCTCTTTTAGTTGCTCTTTCAATTTACAACGACCTTCTGCGGTGTTGTCGAAAATTTTGGCCCTCCCCTACACCGAGCAACAAGGTTCAGGAAGTCACGTTCTCGGCGGGTGGTTGGGGCGGTTAGTGACTCGTAAACAGTCCTCGGAGCTGCCTGCTTGTTTACTGCTGAAACTAAGGATCTAATTAACCTTTGACCCCCCACATGAGGGCCTGCTACACAGGCAGAATTATGTTGGCTATGGGATAGATGCAAAAAAACAAAAATGTATTTATATCCCCATGTTTACGTTGATTTTATATTGTCGCATCTCTTAGATATATTTTTGGTATGAATGCATTCCATGTATCCCAAGACTACTTTGATTGCTTAGATAGATTTCGAAATTTCTCAGCTGGAATTCTTATTATTTCAATTTTAAAAAAATTCAGGAAAAATACTGAAATAAAAAATTAGTCAAGGTTTGAGATTCATTTGAAGGAATTGCAAAAAAAATCTCATAAAAAACGAGTATAATCTTAGGTGCATTGCTTTTAGCAAACCAACTTCCCAGTCTGAATATGTTCTGCAGAAAAACTAATGAACATACACTGTTTGTGAATTCCCCTGGCACTGTACCCAATTTGCATAGTAATAAAATAGCGAAACTTGACAAGGGGGCTAAGGAAGGCGCGCGTGGGTGGGCCGGCGCAAAGTTTCCATTAACCAGCGCCTAATGGCAAACAATTAGGACGCAAATTGAGTTAGCAGCCACTAGAAGTGGTCTCAAGGACGAGCCGCTGCCACACAAATGGGCAAACAGCAAACAGCCCGCACACATGGATACTCGAGGAGTATCGATCAAACACTGGGTCTGGGGCGGAGTCCTTCCCGCCAGTCGTGGCACTTCCTAATCGACTGCTCCACTTTTCCGCAGACGGTAACCACGGATACTTCGCCAGGGCAATCCGCACGTTGATGGCTGCCACCAAAATCATCGATGCGCCGCGCAACGGCCACGAGATGGCGCCACTGAACACCCGGGCGAGGGGCGACGGCACCCACGGGGTCACCATCGTGCTCACCGCCCCGCAGCGCAACTCCGTGCAGTCGGTGGACATCCCGGGCAATGAGCCGGAGCGGGCCGCCTGGAGCGGCAAGATGCAGTTCTTCCTCAGCATCATCGGCTACTCGGTGGGCCTCGGCAACATCTGGCGGTTTCCCTACCTGTGCCAACAGAACGGCGGCGGTGAGTACGAGTATCTTAAGGATAGAGTTTAATCCAGGACCAAGTTAATTTATTACACTACAAGATATAGTTATACATAAAGGATTACCCGTTATTATTACGCAAAAAGGAGACTATTAAACATATGTATATCCATATTTCTATCCAAGCTAAAAAAATTGTTTAGAATCAATAGTTTAAAACATAAGAATATGTATGATCCGAAGTCTATCAGTATGAGAGGGCGTATAAGACGATTAGATTTAAACTAAGATTATATCAACATTTAAGAAGTTCATGGGTAAATATAAAGAATTTAGATATCGAAATAATGTAACAACTCAGGCGTTTATGTTATTACCTAATAATATTCTTAATATATTGGATATCATAATTATTACTTATCAGTTACTATTACATTTGATGACATCAATCCTGAAATGTTAGCTATTTCGTTACCAAACCAAGTCGATTATGAGTTTCCAAAGCGTTGGCATGGAATTTTTCGCAAAGCCTCGGATTACCGGGTAGCCGGGCGAAATGCGCTAGCCGGAGCAGTATTTTCAATCAATGTTTGACTGCACGGGTCACCTGAGCGATAACGCGAAATTGGGTAGACCCCCGCCACGCCCTGCGCCCGGCGACATGTGTCATATCCAATATCAGTTGGCCAACGCGGGCGAATGCAGCTAATCAGGTGCACAGCTTTGACAATAACATTATGGGATTTAATGTGCACTAATTGCCGGGCACTCGACGGCGGAAGGGCCCAATTGATGGCCTTGGGTGGGCTGGGTGTGGGCGGTGCTTGGTGGGTGGTGCCGGGGGCGCAAGGCAAGAGCACGCACATTTCTAATGGCGATTTAACCCCACCCCGGTCTTAATTCAATTACAATTGACAGCGTGACCGGGCATCGAAGTTCGAATACTCTCTAGCTGGCCAACCAGATATTTCCCGACCCGGCCAGAAATGCAAATTTCCGGCTGGCTGTGGATTGATTTTGTGTCACCTGTCAGTCAAAGGTGCACAGCAAAAAGAATAACAATTTGTGTTGAATGAATTTGGTTTCCTTTTGTTACCTTAGATAATAACATTTACTTATTCATTCCCGCTTTGAAATAAATGTAATTATTATTGTCTTATCTTTAAAACATTTTTAAAATTTAAATTTAAAATTCAGTTCGGAAAAATAAAAAACTAGGAAAACATATTTTAGAAGTAGATCTATCTAAACATCTTGTTGATACTGGGACATGTATTGTTTAACTACTAGACTTGGAAGAAAAATAATAATAATTTTAAGGTAATCTATGGATTGTATATCACTTAGATATCACTTAAGAAAGTTATAATATAATATGATATAAAACAGGTATCTTAACTATTATGTATTTCTGTGAGACTAAACCCTCTGCCTCCCCGTTTCAGGTGCGTTTCTGATACCTTTCATGGTCATGCTGGTGCTGGAGGGCATACCGCTGTTCCTCATCGAGCTGGGGATCGGCCAGAGGATGCGACTGGGAGCCCTGGGTGTGTGGAACACCATCCATCCCTGGCTGGGCGGCATCGGCATCTCGTCGTGCATAGTGACGCTGTTTGTGGCTCTGTACTACAACGTGATCATCACGTGGGTGTTCTTCTACCTCTTCAACAGCTTTAGGGTGAGTTGCTTTTTGGATAATGGATTCGCCCCATACTAACGTTATACTCCTCGATAGTATCCGCTGCCCTGGTCCACCTGTCCGTTGAACGGCACGGGCTTTGAGCTGGAGGAGTGCGCCAAGTCCTCGGAGACGACGTACTTCTGGTACCGCACCACCCTGGATGCCGCCCCCTCAATGGACGAGCCCGGCGGCCTCAAGTGGTGGATCGTGCTCTGCCTGATGCTGTCCTGGACCATTGTCTTCTTCATCGTGATGAAGGGCATCCAGAGCTCCGGCAAAGTGGTCTACTTCACCTCGCTGTTCCCCTACATTGTGCTGACCATCTTCTTCATCCGGGGGATTACGTTGCGAGGAGCCGGAGCCGGCCTGATGCACATGTACACGCCGAAGGTGGAGAAGCTACTGGAGCCCACTGTGTGGCTGGACGCGGCCACGCAGGTCTTCTACTCCTTCGGCCTGGCCTTTGGCTCCCTGATCGCCTTCGGGAGCTACAACACGCCCAAGAACAACTGCGTGCGGGATGTGCTCCTGGTGTCCGTCTGCAACGCCGTCACGGCCATCTACGCCAGCGTGGTCATATTCGCCATTCTCGGGTTCAAGGCCACCGTGAACGTGGACCGCTGTGTGGCCAGGTGAGTCAGTGGGCCGGGGAGTGGGTCGTACGCACCAGTGGGTCCACTGGGAGGGGTCATCCATACACTGACCAGTTGTAACCGGCGCAGGGCCACTGCCTTTGTATCTATTTGCGTATCAATGAGTCGCCGGCTCGGTGGGTGCACCTCGGCGCCCATCCATTGATATTCGAATCGATATATGGAATCGCGGTCGTGTCTGTCAATTTGCATCAATTAACGGACCCCATTTGAGTTATGCACAATTGCTCTTGAACCGGCTCTCTGTCGGGTTCTAACCGACTTCAACCGGGTTCCATTGATTGCTCACCCTTTCCTCCTTTTCTCGCCCCCAGTAATACGGACATCCTGGTCAGGAATAAGCTGATGGGCGCGAACGAGACCCATAACTACGAGCAGACCATGGCCATGCTGAATGGCACCGAGCTGACCAGGCTGCAGTTGAGCGAGTGCAGTCTGGCCCACGAACTGGACAATGTGAGTACTGTCGGGGCTGGGGGATCCTTCAATCCAGAGTCTAGAGTCTTACCACATCCATTTCTGCCAACAGGCCGCCGAGGGCACTGGCCTGGCCTTCATCGTGTTCACCCAGGCCATCGTGGAGCTGCCCGGAGCTCCCTTCTGGGCAGTGCTCTTCTTCACCATGCTGCTGTCGCTGGGACTGGGCTCGCAGATCGGCATCCTGGAGGGCATGCTGTGCACCCTCTTCGACATTGACATTATCAAGCGGGTTAAGAAACAGCACGTCACCGGCGTGGTGTGTCTCTTCTGCTTCATTGTCGGTTTCATCTTCTGCACAGGTGCCGGCGAGTACTGGCTCAAGATGTTCGACTCCTTTGCCGGCACCATTGGCCTCGTCGTGGTGGCCCTCATGGAGATGATAGCCGTGATCTTCATCTACGGGCACGAGCGGTGAGCTTAGGATTGCTCCTATAGTTGAGACCGAAACACTAAAGACGTCTTCCCACAGCTTCACTGAGGACATCTACCAGATGACTGGTTACCGACCTGGTCTCTACTGGCAGTGGACTTGGCGGTACATTGGCCCTGTCATCATGGTCTGCATCCTGGTCTCATCGGTAGTCTTCATGGTCATCAGGAATCCCACTTACGGAGCCTGGAATGCCGATTTGGTAAGTGGTAATGCGTACTTTCGAAAGGCATTTTGTGGAGCATCTAAGAAGACATTAGGCATATCATATGTTTAAGATAAAATTACGAGAAGAGATTATAAGGATATTAAACTACCTCTTTATATAGTATACAAATATTTAAGAGTTCAACATAGTATAGAAACAATGATCAAAATGTGTATAATTTTTAAGGGGAATTATAGTAGCATTTTCTACTTAGCTGAGATTAACTTATGGTTTAACTTGCTTTCTAAACATGTATTTGGGTTTGAATGGGTTAAACAGATATTACCCTTACCCTTTCTAACTAAGTTCTTCCTTTCCACAGGGCATGATCGAGCAGAAGAGCTACCCCAACTGGGTGATGGGCATCGCCCTGTCCATGATCCTGGCCGGCGTCCTGCCCATGCCCATCGTGTTCCTCATGCGCAGCTTCCAGTGCCTGAAGGTGGACCTGGACATCCACCAGGGATCGATCCGGCGCAACGAGACGACCGCCTCCACCAAGGAGATGATCGACAACGACGACGATGTAAGTGCAGACCCACCCTCGAATCGGCTGACAACTCTTTCGATCCAGTCTCGATTTGAGCTTTCTTTGTACCATTCGTTGTGTTCCTAGGCTAAGATTACGCCCATCTCTCTTTTGGTCTATTAAATGTGACTAATTGTGTCTTTCTCTCACCTAACGATACATTCCTCACTCTTGCGCTTGTTTTTCCTATCTGACAATGCTTACATCCAAATACCGAATACATAACCAAACTCACGCCCATTGTCGTTCAGAACATGAGTCCGGATATGCCACCGCAAGATTCACTAGCGGCGACACGCTTCACAATTGGAGACTTTGAAGTAAGTTGTGCCTCGTCCTGGATAGCAAAAAGCCCCGATCCCCGATCCCATCGCCACCTGCACATCTCTGAAACACTAAGGCTAATCACACGATTCTCTGCTCTTCTTTCCCTCTGCTCCCGTGTCCACTTTCATTGGTCAATGTTTTAGAATTAGAACGAACCGTAACCGAAAATGAAATCGAAGCCATGGATACGAACTCAAGGGCAGCGCCAAGTTTTAGAGAACCCCACAAAGAGATCAGCAACCAGATAGAACTAGGCTAGCTCTACAAGTAGTTCACATAAGCCCTTTGCATGGCCCAGAAACACAGAACACAGAACACCGAACACCGAACACTGAACACCCAGAGAGACCGAAAAAGCCAAGGACATGCCTCGACTCAAGTAGAAACCAACTGCTCATCCTCGGTTACCAAGCAATTACCTGTACTCAATACCACTAAGAACTAATCAACGCACAGCAATTAATCGTAGCTAGAAAAACAATCGCAAGCAGCTCTTTTAAACCGATGAAAAACTGAAAAGGCCAGAACAATTATTTACAAAACTTAAGTTTAGGGAACGACTAGCAAATCGCATGGGGCTCAGGATCAGGAGTGGGGCAATGAGTGTACATAGATCTAGGCAGTTCTGATCCCGAGTAGAAATCCAATTGGCGGCTGATCGTGGCTCATTCGCAGGTAAAGTAACGAGGGTTAAGCAGTATTTTACCATATAAATTTCGTTTGTTGGTTCGTTTGTTTGTTCATTGTTTCAATGTTTTTGGTATGATTCAAATCCTTACATGCAACCAGCGGCGGATGTACATCTACTTTACATCTGCTCTACAGTTGCCACTGGTCTTCCAGTCGTTATCATTTGAAAATTCTGCTTTGGTGTAGAGAGCTTTCGCTTGAGCTTGTGTAGAACATCGAGTATACGCAGCGTGGTGTCAGCTCATTTGATTTATGTACTATGATTTCGTAAGCAGTTCTTGATTTCCTAGAGGACGCTGTGCGTCCATTTGTTTGCCTGACACCTTGAAGGGTGGCCTCATCCGTTCTCCCCTCTTCTCTTGACCTAGGACGACGAGGACGACGAGAACGACTTCAGTGGGCCGGCGCTCGGCGGTCACGTGAAGACCCAGAGCGATTTCTCCGACGACGAGGAGGAGGACAAGCCCATGACCATGCGGATGATGATGATGCGTCCGACGACCACCACCAAGACATCGAACGCGCTCAATGTGCCAACAAGCAGAAAGAACAACTACAAGAAGGGCGCGTACGATGTCTAGAGGAGCCACAAACCGATAACTAAGCACATACAGATCCAGATAAAGATGCAGACACAGACGCAGATGCAGATACAGATACAGGTAGAGGTCCAGATACAGATACAGGTCCAGGCAAGTGAAGAACTAGTTTAGCTGAGACGAGCGTTGGGCGGAGAGAGTGCGTGCCGAGCTGAGCGCAAACATTTATAAATATTTACTATAAGTATTTTAACATAATTTAAATCTAATCTAAGTAATTACCAGAATAAACAGCCGAAGAATTGCATTCGAGTGCGTAACTAAAATTGTTAAATCGTACTTTAACACAAGCTGAACTAAACCCAAACAAAAACTAAACTAACTTTTAAAAACTATGTACGAGTACAATGTGCCGCAGGACGTTAGGTATTATCCAAAACGGGTTGCTAAAGGTTTAAATTCGATTACGTAGCATTTAGTTGGAATGCTTAAAGCTTTACCATTAGACACTCGAGCACACAAACTGAAAGTATTTCCGATCCCCACGCCGCACTCCTCTCCCATTCCGATAATCCCGATAACACCTATAAACCAGATAGTCCCGATAATCCCCAGAACTCCCGCCACACCCGGAGATTGCTCTTCGACGGCATTCGCTTTATAGTCGACTTAGCCAGCGCATTTCCAAAGAGTTAAACTCAACATTTAGTTTTAGTAGAGATATGCCGTTTTAATTTCGACCTCAAGTAGAACTCGTCCGACCTATAATTAGCGTACGTAATCTCAAAGGAGTTACACACTTTAATATTACTTCAAACAGGTTAAGAGCGTTGAGACACAATATTAACACTTCGAGTTCTAGTTGAGTTATACAAACAAATACCTATACTAACTATATTGACTAGAGAAAGATACATGGAATGTGTGATATTCTAAATAATATCCTCAATGTTTAGGTGTTAAGACTCTTCATCCCCTCCCCCCAGGTCACTCAGTCAATCTATTTTCCCCGTTCAAGCCACTCAAGAGTATTTTCCCACACTGACAGAGCTACACAAGGAAAACAAAACATGAAAATAACTGCTGTGAATAGTTTTAGTGGTTGTAAAGTTCTACCGAAGAAGGGAAACCATAAAGCGTCTAATATTTAACTAGTTGTTAAGCGGCACCCCATTGTTCACTTGAGTTCACTCCACAGGATACCTGCAAAGATTGTCCCAGCCATATTTCCAATTCGGTTTCCGCAAAATGGTTCTCATACGATCCCAAGCCTCCCCCAACTTTCTCTTATTTCGGTAAGGCAAGGGCAAGGCAAAAGCACCACTGATATCTAACGACTACTGACAACTGAATCAAAACACATGGAACTTCGAAGTACTCAAAGTCAATGCAAAGGACGGACGGCAGAACGTTGAAGACAATAAGACAAATATAGAAATATACTTATGATATGGCCCGTCAAGTTTAGAGCGATTTGTAATTGCCGACGCGGTAGATTTCCCCATAGCAGAGCAGGAGTTTTGTCCACTTTTACCTTATTTTTGGGAGACATGTATCCATTTTGTACACCGCCAATCCAGAGCAGTTCCAATCAAGGATCCGATTAGTCAGCAGATTTATACGTACGTTTACAGTAGGAGGCCCCCAAGTAATTAGTTGCCCCTCCCCCACCTCGTCCACTGAAGTCGAGTCCTCGCAATGCAAACGCAACCGAAACCAAATACACAGTACCATGCCTAATTGTAAAGTTTACTTGTTTACGCCACTATATATACGAGCATTAAATCTATATATACAGTACATATTAATCTATATACCTAGCTCTACTATAAATATTGTATATCAATTATTGTCGTAGTGCTAAAGCCCCGGACTTGTGTAAATTTGAATGTATTAAAGCCACTGCAAGGAGAAGAATACTTATATGAAACATTATTATACCGTACGCAAGAAATTATTATTAATAAAGATATTTCATGATTAGTGCGTTAAGTTGAAGAAGAGCAAACGAACTTGGAGTGTTCTCATTTCGGCTTTTTGGGGGTACCACTGTGGCACAGCTGGCACGTTTGATGCCCGGCAGACGAATCCGCAGGTTTTATGGGTTCTTGATAGACGACAATGCCTCGTATTTGGTTTGTGGCCCCCTGGTCAAAGCACCTTGGACCGGGAGCTACGAATTCCCGATTAGGCTTATCGCCTAGGGGAAAGTTTCGGTTTCCTTTGTTTTGTTTTGGAAACATATGATTAGACTAGTCGGGCCCTCCAGGCCCTCCAGAGGCCCTGAAGAAGGAGTTGTCTAGTTCGACCTTCATTATTGGCTATTTCGGTTGGCCGTTTTATTGGAAACCAGCATCGTAAATGGCATTGGTCTATAAATATGCTAGCACTAGTAAACCGATAACTCCTGACTGGAAGCCACGGTCGATATGGCTGAAAAGATAAGCAGGATGCGAGGGGTTAAATTATTTTATTAAGAGACTACACTCAAAAAAATGTAATGCATATATATTTTAATATATTTTTAATAACCTTTTTAAGCTCTTCTTGCCAGCTTAATACTTTACGGGTTTTTTTAAATACCTAGGTTTTAAAATATCTTTAGGTGTCTAAAAGTATGAAATGAATAGAAAAATTATTTTTCTTCGCTTATTAATTGTACTTTAACTATCTTGAGTAAGGGTATAATTTTTTCCCAATTGAGCCATAGCAATGCTTTAAAATTCGATTTGCACAGGCTGATTAGCAATGGCGTAAGCCCAAGCAGTGTGATAACACTGCAGACATTGCAAAAGAGGCTTGCAGACCCGCCAGACTGGTGTGCCCCAATGGGGGGGCGTGGTCCGGGCCCCTTTGGAGCTTTTCCAGCCCGCTGCCTATGCAGTGGGCGGCACGTAGCACGTAGATCGAGTGGCAAATGCACCGGCAACAAATTCGGGTCTTATCTTATCATGGCGAAGCCAAAATCATATGCTTCGGCGGCAAGAATCGAGTCAAATCAGATGGAATCGAATCGGATCGCATGAGAGCGGCGGAGCAAAGCCCCAAGCGAGCCGAAAAACAAACCGCTCGTCTGTCTGCGCACATATGTTACTTGAGCGCAGCGAGTGGGGCACCAAGTCAGTTTGGCTCGTTGTGCCAGAGCAGCAACAAGTGCTCCGCTATAGCTGAATCTGAATCCGCATCCGAATCGCAAGCCGTAGCTGTGGCTGAAGCGCAACAAGTGCTCCAGAGACTTCCAGTGTGCATCGGAGGCTGAGGCCGAGAGATAAATCCAAATTAGGTCCGCAATTCTATTAAATTAAAAGAGGGTCCAACGGAGCGCAATAAATTAATTAAGGCGGAGATAAAATTGCAACTGCAGTGGCTGCCAAGAGTTTTAGCGGGCGAAAGTGAAAGCGACCAGGAACAGAACCAGGAACAGGTGACAGAATGCTGCTCAAAGGTGCTCAGCTGCTGCGATGCGGGTGAGTCTAATGGGATTCTGTCGGATTGGCGGGATTCCAGGGTGGCGGAACCGCAAGGCGATGCATTGAAATTGAGAGGTGCAAACTCAGTGGTGAATCCAATAAGGATGGCATCACTTTGCCAGCTGTACACCCTGTAAGTCATGGGGAAAACCCAGGAAATACAGGATTAATATAAGAACTTTTAGTCAGGAGGTGTAGTTATTTATAAGAGACTCTAAGTAGGTTTGATCAAATGCCATCAAGCCCAGGGGCTTTCCAAAGTTTATATCTTAGGTGTCATCTATCAACTGCTAATCAACATTAAATAAAAAGCACTTCTGGATTGTAGTTAATCTAATCATTTTATAGGTACGTTAAAAACAAAAACAAAACTGCTGATATCTAAGGGAAATGATAATACCAAATCTAAATATCTTGTGCTCGTTGATTACCGCAATTAGCTTAGTTAATTGAAATCACTGCAAAACATCTGCAATAAATTACTATTAAATATTAAGTGACATAACGACGCACTTTAAAACTGATAATTTCAATTCGGAAATTTAAGAGTCTAACAACAAGTTCTTTACGTGAGATTATATACATTTGGTTGATAGGACCAACAATTCTATTATTATCATGTGTTGTTAAACAATGAACAGAACTTCTGAGATACATATGAAACAGTACATAATTGAAATTGTATATTTTTTCATGAAAACCTACCAAACAAATATACCCTTTTCTCTAATAAGAACCTATTAAATAGCATTGTGCGGTCTACTTGGCTTACAAGCCCTAAGGTTAATTAAGTATTGATTGCCAGCCGTATTACTAAAGTAACTAACCTACCCCTACTAATAGTTCTGATTCACCCTTATCGCTTGGCGGGAAAATTCCACGCTCTCCAAGTCGCGAAGCGTCCGTTACACTTTCATTCACGTAAACAAGTGGCATAATCATCTCGAATAACACCGCCCCAATGTTAATGTCATCTATAAAGCTGCCAAGATCATTGCACTCGCCGCTGCACGTTCTTTAGCTCTCAGTGACTGGGGCTCCTCTCATCCACTCTCTCGAGATATGCATGAGTTCGTTAAAATAGTACGAGATAATAGTACTTTTAAATTTACACTTACAAAAGAGAAGCAAACTACTCTCGGGATCTGGCAGATACAAATATGTTTAGGGTTTTATTCTAAATTTTACAAGGAAATGTTTTATTTTGTTTTGTATTTATTTATTTTAAGAATTCCTAGTGCTACATCTTTTTCTTATGTTAAATGATTTAAAAATAGTTATTTTAAAAAAGTATTTTGTATCTAGTATTATTTTATATATTAATTATTTTTTTGAGTGCGAAGAACCCAAAGTATTTTTAGCGGTGTTATTTCCTAGTGGGCATAGAAATACTTTCCACTGCCTACTTTCAGGCGACAGGTGAGTGACCAAAGCCCTAGAAGTTCTCTTGGGGCGCCTGTGCCTATGCAACACATTTTCTCAATTGTTTTGTTCAATGAAAAGCTCTTCGATTCCCGCCTTTTCTTTTGTTTCGGCCTTTATCAGCGCCTTCCTTCCCATCCCCCACCCTTCCCCCGCCCCACACATGCCTTTATTATTTTTGTAGTTTTGTTTTGACTCGTTTTCTCGGGGCCTGTGGGTGTGTGTGTGATCGCTGGCAAGTTGTTCGACCCGTTCCCCTGTGTGTGTGCGTGCGTGTGACGCCATTAGGCGGGCAAAATAAAAACAAAGCGCTGCATGTATGTGTGATTTGAGGCCGCCTAGCAACAACGCCTCGAAATCTCGAGTGTCTTAACTTTTGGCTTCTGTTTTGATGGGGTGGCGTGTTTCGAAGTCTCTTTTTTGGCCATAAGCCGCCCCACTCAACTGCCCAACTGCAGCAGTTAGCGCACAAGTTTCTATTTCGGAGCTGGGGCAGAGGTATCCAACAGATACTTTCGCGTTCCATGGAACTGCCATTGATGATAACCTTTAGTCACAGCTACGTCAACGAAAATAAATAATATTATTGTTGACGCCGAGTCGCTGAATCTATTTTTCAGGCCGAGCCCCCGTTTGTGAATTGGGCAAAGCAAATATGTGGCTTTACTTATGCAGGCCGGGGAATCAAAACCATTTATTAAAAACAGTAAATGGTAAATCCCATTATCGGTTGCGAGGGACACGCGCCTCTCTGGAAGGCCCCATCGATCAGCGAGTGCTTTGCTGAACATGGGAAATGAGGCCCATAGTCTGCTAATGATGTCTTATCAGTTAATGGTTTGTTTACCACACTTTCCCAGAATGCCCAGAAACTTCTAGATAAGATTCCGCGCAGGAATGACGCTTTGTTGGCCAGGTCTGCGGCAAATGATTCACTTCATCCATTGAATAAGCTGCACTCAAATGTAACAAATTGGAATTTGCACAGTATCCGCACAGTATTCCCAAGTACTTTTCACTCCATGTATGTAATTTGCGGAATCGAACCCAACCAGAGCCCCATTCAACCATTACCTTATACACAGTATTCCTCACACGGAACACTTTAATCTACAAATATGTACGTTTCTATAGGAAGCGTGGGCAGTCTGGATCGCTTATCAGTCGGTAAACAAAATACGAATTTAGCTGCTTCCACCCTGTGGACTTTGATATGCGGTAATGAGCTCTCTACTACAGCATTCTACAAGTACTTATAAACCATCCTCCGGACTGGATGCAATAAAATCCAGTTCAGACCGGGTTCTCTGCGTAGTTTATTGAGCAAAGGAATTTATGGGAACAAAGGTTTTTCAAAGAACAAGGCGATCAGATACATTGGATTACTCATTTGGCAGTGCGTTCTTTGTTATTATTAAAGTGTTTTAAACAATAAATAGGTTTACAGAAGTCTGAAACGTGTGTTGACTGAAGATGACGCGGACGAGAATCTTTCCAGCGGAAAACTTTGCATCTCAGGAACTGATTAGGGTATTTTCCTCTAAACAAGTCTCGCGTAATAACATTATAGCTTAACCGTAGGTGATATAGTGCAGTGTACTGGCGATAGACTAGTAATTTAGTGCCCTATTTATTCTTGGTTGGAGAATAAGCATGCCATCTCCAGTTGAAGTGCCCATAAAAGTCTGGCCAGTGGCCACCACCCCTCGACTGAGTCCTCGAGCTGATAAGCCGCAGATTGTGGCTGCCCTTCGCCTTCATTTCGTGCCAAGATACTGGGGCTCTTTCATTGAATCAAAGGCGAAGGGCCAAGGCTAATGAACCCTCTGACGGAACCAGTTTCGATTATTTCGTCAGACTGCAAGTACAGTTTTTGGCTGCGGAAAATCTGTTGAATCAGCTGACACCCCCATGACTGTTGCCAAGCGTTTTTCATTCGGTGGGGGGACATTTTGTATCCCACTAACCATACTATTAATAGACTGATATCTTCTGCTTCCATATAAAAACACACACACTTCGGAGGAACACGCGCTGACTGAAAATTCAGCGAATGTTTTTAATGCGTATTTTTGCCATAAAAAAAGCAAATAAATACGTAAACAAAAAGAGGAAGCCGACGAAGTGGGAAATACACTTGAAATGCTTACTCATTGAAATTTTGTATTTTGTATGGCCTGCAAACTAGCAGTTCGTTTTCAAGAGACTTTCTGTAGGGTATGTGGTGTGTAGTATGGCCAAAACAGGGGGGTCAACATCCGTGTCGTCATTAGGGAGGGCACTTTTTCTGCAGTTGCCATTTCGAAAGGCCAGGGGAAATTCCTGGGCCCATTCCGCGACTGAGAGTGCTCCCTGTTATCTCCCGAAATAGAACCCAGTACGCAGCGGATTTTCAGCCTCCAATCGGGGCGCGTGGCCCTAATCAAAGCCGCCTCGACAATTCGAGTGTTGCTCAAATAATTAGCTGCCAGTGTCAGCACAGCGATACTAAAGCGGTGCGATTTGGACTGAAGCGGTTCACCCGAAATTCGCTCTTATCAATATCAGTGCCATCATAAATATGGTTGGACTATTTGACTAGCGTTTCACGACCAACAGACCTGGCCTATGAAGTTCTCACACGCAAAAGCCACGATAAATGCCAGACATTGGTCACAAAAAACCCAGTCAATCTGATTGAATTATATCTTAATTTTCATTTAATTAAACAGCTTAATCGTCCGTCTTCTGCTATTCAGGGCCCAGAATTGGCAAGCCGAGACATTAAGAGACGTCGCTGGCTTTATCATTCACCTCACACGCCCCGGCCATGCAGACAACTTATGCTAATATAAACCAGGCCAGTTGGGTATACCCATGGTACCTCTATGGGTCTGTGTGGCGGAGAAAACTACGCAGTTCCGAAATCATACATTAATTTCGGTGGTTCCTCAGACACTCGCCTGACGTCACAAGTGGGGCAACCCTGAGCGCGTGTAAACGATAATTCCGCCGATGATGCGGAGGCGGGGGAACCACTAGACTTTGGACCCCATGTAACCGAGAGCTGTCTGGCATATGTGTGCGATAGGCTCTCTGAAACTACTCCGCTTGTCTGACCCACAGACATGTGTATGGATGTATCTCCAAGATATCTGCCGGAAGGAGAGACGTACTGGTAGATACTAGTATACCAGCAGACCCAGAGTATCTGCACTCGACTGCATCTGTATCTGTGTCTGCATCTGCCAAAACCAAAACAGAGAGCACAAAGAGCAGTCTGCCGCAAAAAGCTGATGAAACATTGCATCATGCTGTCGGGGGAGCTCCGGCTGGACCCGCTTCTAATGAAAGTGACGTGGGCTGGCCGCTATACGAAGGTTGGATCGGCTGGGAGCCCCATTTCCCCTCCATCTGCATCTTCAATCCCCCAGATCCAGATCTGTGCGAATTGTGCGGCCAGCAAGTTTCTCGAGTTTGGAGTGGAGCTCTACAAAACCTGAACGACCAGACGAACAGCTGATCAGCCAGTTTGGCCGTATCTTTTCTGTTTGAGTTTCGGTTTTATTTGTATTCGTTTCTTTCGCGGCACTGCCTCTTTTCCAGCGGCGGTGCCTTACCGCTTAGAATTTGAAATTCACGTTACGAGGTCCGCCAAGGGGGTACAGTTGTGCTCGGCTCGGCTAGTCAGCTGTACGACCGGTGGTAGCTGTAGGTAGAGTAGCTCGAAAGGTTGTTATCAGGGGTTCCAGAGCTAGGTAGAGGGTCTGCTGCGTCCTTTTACCTCATGGTGGTACAATCTTGGGCAGTACTGGTGCAGTCCAGGACATCTATCCTTGATGGTTGCACAAGATTTTCCTTAATTTTAAGAATGCCTGAGGCCATTGTGTTCCCTAAGCCTGATGGTTTTTTGTTCTGGATGAAATATTTCCAAATTATTTTGGGTAGTCAAAGTGTCTTTTATTATTTCTTTAATTATTTATAATCCTATTTTATAGTTTATAGGTAAATCTCTTCAGATTATACAACTTTTTATCGAATTAAGTCAGTCCTTGCTAGGTTTTAAAAATATGATATAAGTTTAATTTTGCAGTTAGAACATTAACATTTTTTCATTCCTTTAAAATGTATTCCTAATTTTCCTCTTTCAGCTTGGTCTCCCCGCATCGGATCTACAACTTCCGGCTGACCTGTCGCTTTCTCTCCGTCCAGTACGGGGACGCCAAGGTCCTGACCCCCGCAGTCAAGCAGTATGTGGAGAAGTGCGTGGATCTCTGTCAGCCGGAGCGGGTGCACATCTGCGATGGAACCGAGAGCGAGAGCCAGTTGCTCCAGGGACTCATGCTCAAGCAGGGAACCATTGTTCCTCTGCCCAAATACGAGAACTGCTGGCTGGCCCGCACCAACCCCGCGGACGTGGCTCGAGTGGAGGGCAAGACCTTCATCTCCACGGACTGCAAGGAACAGACCGTTCCGGTGACGGAGAAGGCGACCCCGGGAATGCTGGGCAACTGGATGGCGGAGCAGGACCTGCAGGCGGCCATTAAGGAGCGATTCCCCGGCTGCATGAAGGGACGCACCATGTACGTTATCCCCTTCAGCATGGGCCCAGTGGGGTCGCCGCTCTCGAAGATCGGCATCGAGATCACAGACTCACCCTACGTGGTGGAGTCCATGAAGATCATGACCAGGGCGGGAAATCCAGTGCTGAAATATCTGCAGAGTGGTGATGGTCAGTTTGTCAAATGCCTGCACTCGGTGGGTACGCCCAATAGCGGTGTCCAGGCCATGCCCTCCTGGCCCTGCGATCCCGAGCGCACCATTGTCCTGCACAAGCCAGCGGAGAATGAGATTGTGTCCTACGGATCTGGCTATGGTGGTAACTCGCTGCTGGGCAAAAAGTGCTTTGCGCTGAGGATTGGCAGCACCATTGCCAAGCGCGAGGGCTGGCTGGCCGAGCACATGCTGATCCTGGGCATCACCAATCCGCAGGGCAAGAAGATCTACATAGCTGCCGCCTTTCCCTCTGCCTGTGGCAAGACCAACCTGGCCATGATGACACCCACACTGCCCGGCTACAAGGTGGAGTGCGTGGGTGACGACATCGCCTGGATGAAGTTCGACAAAAAGGGAGTGCTGCGTGCCATCAACCCGGAGAATGGCTTCTTTGGCGTGGCTCCAGGCACCTCGAGGGCCACCAACCCCATAGCCATGGACACGATATTCCGGAACTCGGTCTTCACGAATGTGGCCTCTACATCGGATGGAGGGGTTTACTGGGAGGGAATGGAGAAGGAGCAGCTGAAGGGGGTCACGGTCACCGACTGGCTGGGCAAACTCTGGTCCCAGGAGTCCGGAAAAGCGGCTGCTCATCCCAACTCCCGCTTCTGCACACCCGCCTCGCAGTGCCCCATCATAGATCCCGCCTGGGAGGACAGCGAGGGAGTGCCCATTTCCGCCATTCTCTTCGGAGGACGTCGTCCCACAGGGGTTCCCCTGGTCTACGAGGCTCGCGACTGGAAGCATGGTGTCTTTATTGGAGCGGCCATGAGAAGTGAGGCCACCGCAGCTGCTGAGTTCAAGGGCAAGGTCATCATGCACGATCCCTTCGCCATGAGACCCTTCTTCGGCTACAACTTTGGGGACTATCTGGGTCACTGGCTGAGCATGGAGCAGCGCGGGAAGGTGCCCAAGATCTTCCACGTGAACTGGTTCCGCAAGAGCAGCGACGGCAAGTTCCTGTGGCCCGGATTTGGGGACAACTCCAGAGTATTGGACTGGATCTTCCGGCGAGTGGAGAGCGAGCAGTGCTTCCAGGAGTCTCCCATCGGCCGCCTGCCCACCAAGGACTCCCTGAACCTGGAGCGTTTAGGGGAAAACATTGATCTCGAGCAGCTGTTCGATCTGCCAAAGGACTTCTGGGAGCAGGAGGTGGCTGCCATCGAGAAGTACTTCGAGGAGCAGGTGGGCCACCACCTGCCAGGTCCCGTGGCCGAGCAGCTGAGGGAACTGAAGGCGCGTGTGGCGGACATGTGATGTGCCTGTTCCATAGGTTAGCCCCTAATCTAAGACCCCTTATTGCCTAAAATAAAACGAAACGAACGAGATTTTTATAGCGAAATTCGACTGGTTGTGGTTCTTTGGGTATGCGAATGGGATTGGAATTGGAACCAGAATTGGGGCGTGGCCTGGACGCTTCTTATCAGTGGTCGCCGGATGGAGGCCCGTCCACAATTGGCGTAAACAAGCGTATAAATCCATAATGCCGTTTAACCTAACTTATCAACAGATCGGGGCGATGGAAAACAAGCAAATAAAATGCCAGTAGGAGCCAAAAAAACTTTATGGGGCAAGTATTTTTCGGCTGGCTGGGTTGCCAAGGACTGATTGCCAAATTGGGAACGTGTGGTGTGATGTACCCTCGGGGGTGCAAGGTGATAAGGAGCGAAAAAGCTAGGAAACCAAGAGATCTAAGCCCTAAAAATAGTTGTTAAATTAAGTAAAGAGCTTTATTTAGATCCCCATAGTGATGATTTCCCTTTGGAATTTTCCTGGCTGCCTTTGCAGATCCGGGTCTGTTCTATATTTAGACGAGCTCAGAGGCTCGTCCGCTGATAACCCACCCGGCCACCCATCCCACATCGATCCCCAAGCAGATGGCAGTTCGATTATGCATATACTCAGCGGATCGATCGTCTATTGACGTACGCCTTGAATAAGCCGTATCATCGAAATGCGCCAACCCAGTTAGGCAGAGGTGAGAACAGGAGCGAAGCAGTTAGCGCCTGAGGCCGAGTCCAAGTCTGGGTCCAGCCATTAGCGCCGATGATGCAGATTATCAGGCCCAACTAGAAAAACAAGTCCATAGTTTATAAATAAACCAACCGAAAAACGGGGCAACGCGTGTAGACGAATGCGATTAAAATCGAAACTGGACTTGTAGTAGGGATACCAGAAAAGTGGAAGAGGGAAGGGGGCTTGGTTGGATGATGGATGACGGCGGAGCCAAGGACCAAGGACCACTGGCTGACCAGGTTTCCCGAGGTCAGTCCCTTCTGGGTCTAGGCTAAGTGAGCGGCAAAGGGAACCTGATTGGCAACCGTAGCCAAAAGTGGTAGTTGCAAAAAGAGAATACCTTTTAAAATAAATTTAAAACCACTCAAGTTGTGTTTATATCTCTTTAATTAATGGAAATAGTTGGAAAGCAATGAAAACATTTAATATATCAAGCAGTCAAAAATAAAGTAAGCACCATTGGAGTTTAAAGAAGATAAGTCGAGGTAAGAACTTGAAAGATACATTTCTCTGGTTAAAAGTTAAAAAGATATATAAATATATTTATTTAGCAAGAATTCTCCGTTTTAAAATAGATTTGGCAAACTTAAAATATTTACAAATTTAAAATTAGGAAAAGTAAAAATAAATAGGGGAAAATGTAAATATATCAGCAAATTCCACTTTGGATATCCGCTTTTGGGGAACATTTTCTCTGAGGGACCAGAGGATTCTGGGGCCTCTTGTTAACTGTTTTGGGCAAAGTCACACCACCGGGAGCACCTTCGTTTCTCCTTCCCCAGAGACGGAAAACAGAGAGGCACATGACAACCATTTGGGCGGTGCTATTCTGGTGCGCCCCCAGAGTCACATGAATGCTGGCCTCCAAGGCGGCCAGGCCGATTGAGGAGGCCGGGACCCAGCTGGGTGGCCCAAGGGGGGCGGATCAGCATTCAAATTTTCCGTCACCGATTCCGCAAATAAGCGAAAGTTTTTTCGATTTGGCAGGCGGCCAAAGAGACATGTGTGGTCACCGGGCGAGTGGGAAGGTCTCCTCCACCAGCCGAGACTGCATCTACGGCAATGCAGCTATGGACACATCCAGAATTTACCCAGCTGCTCGACGAAGACAGCGACTGCTGTTGCCTCAGCTGTCCGTGAACTGGTTTCTATTTTCGCTCGGGTCTCCCATGTATGCCTACCCACAAGGATCGCATAGCATCATAAACAAAATAATTAAATTAACAACGCCAAAGTGGCAAATATCTGGGTGTCAAAATAACAACAAACGCCGCTTATCAATGCAAACGCACTAGAAAAAGCTGTTGCCAAGTGGGGACATACCCGCACGCCGCAAGTGAATACACACGAACGCCATCGATACCCCGGATTCCGGATCCCCCGACTCATCGAGGGGCTGTGAAAAACCAAAACAATCGCCGAGCCTCCGCGGGGCAGCCAATCAGCTCGTCCGGAGTTTGACCCTCTCGCTCGGCGCGGCGATCGCAAACCCGATGGCGAGGCGATCGACCGACTTGTTCTAGTCGCCTCGACGGCGCGGCACCGCCGGCTGGGTATAAAAGGCCCCGGATCGCGGCAGTTGGCATCAGTTACTCGTGGCCAGAGTAAATGGAAAGATCAAGTGAAAAGCCTACTTTCAGTGGTCTGAAAACCGAGTTGATGTTTGACAAGCGACTGTGGAAGAACATATGAACCAGAAGTCTTCGCCAGTCGAAAAAATTGTGATACTTACCCAATTGTGATAAGCAAAGTGCCAAAAACAAACCTTTCTACGCTATCAACGCATAAAATACAAGTTATTCCAAGGGAAACCAACAAAATACACTACAAGCAACATGCCTGAGCTCATCGAACAAAGCAAAATTATGTAAGTATAGAAAAGGGGTCACTCGAAATGCACTCGATTGGGGTTTAATATTAAATGCAGTGGGGCTTTAATTAAATATTGATTTTAATTTCCCCTTCCCTTCCCTCAGCGCCGGCAATGTGTGCGGCCTGCCCCAGTTGCACAAGCTGCGCCAGGACAACTGCGGTCTGTACAGCCACATCCGCGGCATCCCCATCTCCTACGGCAATGTGGACTCGCTGACCGCCGGAGTGCGCAGCTTCGTGGAGGAGGGCATCGCCATGTGCCAGCCCGACCAGGTGCACATCTGCGACGGCAGCGAGCAGGAGAACAAGATGCTCATCAAGAGCCTCCTGGAGGCGGGCACCATTGTGCCGCTGCCCAAGTACGAGAACTGCTGGCTGGCCCGCACCAATCCCGCGGATGTGGCCCGTGTGGAGTCGAGGACCTTCATCTGCACGGATCGCCGCGAGGAGACCATCCCCACCCCGCTGGAGGGCGTCAAGGGCGCCCTGGGCAACTGGATCTCGCCCAGCGACATGGAGGCAGCGGTGCAGCAGCGATTCCCCGGCTGCATGAAGGGTCGCACCATGTACGTGGTGCCCTTCAGCATGGGACCAGTGGGCTCTCCGCTCTCGAAGATTGGAATCGAACTCACTGATTCCGCCTACGTGGTGGCCTCCATGAGGATCATGACCCGCATGGGAGCCGCTGTCCTGCGCCAGCTGGCCAAGAAGGAGGAGTTCGTCCGCGCCCTGCACTCCGTGGGAGCCCCGGCCAATGGAAAGGTGGAGCAGCCTTCCTGGCCCTGCGATCCAGAGCGCACCATCATCCTGCACAAGCCCGCCGAGAACCTGATCGTGTCCTATGGATCTGGCTACGGTGGCAACTCGCTGCTGGGCAAGAAGTGCTTCGCCCTGAGGATTGGCAGCACCATTGCCAAGCGCGAGGGCTGGCTGGCCGAGCACATGCTCATCCTGGGCATCACCGATCCCGAGGGCCAGAAGAAGTACATCACCGCCGCTTTCCCCTCCGCCTGCGGCAAGACCAACCTGGCCATGCTGAACCCCTCGCTGGCCAACTACAAGGTGGAGTGCGTGGGCGACGACATCGCCTGGATGAAGTTCGACTCGCAGGGAGTGCTGCGTGCCATCAACCCGGAGAACGGATTCTTCGGCGTGGCTCCGGGAACCTCGATGGAGACCAACCCGATTGCCATGAACACGGTGTTCAAGAACACCATCTTCACGAACGTGGCCTCCACCTCGGACGGCGGAGTCTTCTGGGAGGGCATGGAGAGCAGTCTGGCCCCAAATGTCCAGATCACCGACTGGCTGGGCAAGCCCTGGTCCAAGGAGTCCGGCAAGCCGGCCGCGCATCCCAACTCCCGCTTCTGCACCCCGGCTGCCCAGTGCCCGATCATCGATGGCGCCTGGGAGGATCCGGCAGGAGTGCCCATCTCCGCCATGCTCTTCGGAGGACGTCGACCCGCCGGTGTGCCCCTGATCTACGAGGCTCGGGACTGGACCCACGGAGTCTTCATCGGCGCCGCCATGAGGAGCGAGGCCACCGCAGCTGCGGAGCACAAGGGCAAGGTGATCATGCACGATCCCTTCGCCATGAGGCCCTTCTTCGGCTACAACTTCGGCGACTACGTGGCTCACTGGCTGAGCATGGAGAAGCGCGGAAAGGTGCCCAAAATCTTCCACGTCAACTGGTTCCGCAAGAGCGCCGAGGGCAAGTTCATGTGGCCCGGATACGGCGAGAACTCCCGCGTGCTCGACTGGATCCTGCGCAGGGTGAACGGCGAGTCCTGCTTCGTGGACTCGGCCATTGGACGCATTCCCTCCGAGGGAGCCCTCAACCTGGCCGGCATGAAGGACCAGGTGGATGTGGCCGAGATCTTCTCGCTGCCCAAGGAGTTCTGGTCGCAGGAGGTCAAGGACATCCGCACCTACTTCGAGTCGCAGGTGGGCGCCGATCTGCCTGCCAGCATTTACCAGCAGCTGGATGAGCTGTCGGCCCGCGTTGCCAGCCTGTAAGAAGGATCGATGAGGAGGAGAACCCATTCAAAAACATCTTTACCCGCCCACAACACCTGCTCACCATCTGTACTATTAAGTACTGACCCCACATACTCACCCAATATGCTATCCTGTCCTGTCCTATATCCCCTATTTAGTCGTTTCTCTAGTGTCTAAGCCGAAGACTTCCAAACTATTTATTGTGTAAGCAGCCTAAGTTTAGTCAGTAAGGTAACAAACAAAAAGCTAAAAAAAATTAAAACAACGCGATTTTATACCCTTAAAAATTATGCGACTATTTATTTATGGGCATGTGCGTTTGGGTTCCTTTAAACGAGGTATTAACCTGAATAAACAGTGAGTTAAAAAAAAAACATTAAAAAAATAAAACAACTATTTTATATCCTTAAAAATTGTACAACTCTTTATTTAGCACAAAACCACAAGAAACTTGCGCACTGCGCATTTTGGTTTCATTAAACCAGGTGTTAATATGGCTTAATATAGTTTTTTGGTAATTAAAAAAGATCCACGATTTGGTTTGTTATTAGCTTTGCAAAAATAAGAAAACCAAAACCAATCTAAGCCGGAGAAAAATACTTAAACCTGTTTTAATGTGTTTTGTGAAATTTTTGAAAATCATGACTTAGAAATCAAATGTTAATAAGCTAAAGGGTATTAATTGGCTAAAACCGCATCTTTAATTTGGCTTCTTTATGATTTGCGCAGAGTTTACTTTGAAGATGGCTAAGATTATTATTACTCTTTCTAAGACTTTTAAAACTGATTATACATTTATAAAATATTTTCTATTTCGTACCTTTGTTGGTGATGCCATAAAACAAAAAGTGATTTCTTCAATAATTAATATACTTTTTAAGTCACTAAGCATTATGAAAATATCAAATCTAAATCATATTATGAATGTTCAACTGTTTTTTAAGGGCTAATAACCATGTTAAATTCTTGTAATAGTTTCATAGTTTATTTCGAAGTCAATTTAAGGTAATTTATAATTGAAGCTGAACCTGAGAACCAATTTACTGCCATTAGTGTAATCCTGGGCCGTATCATTGAATATTAATTGGCATTTGATTAGGTTACATAAAACCGTTAGACGATTTCCAATCATCTCCATCTACAAGATACTTATCCACTGCACTTGCCAGCCTTCGCCGGCTTCACTTTCCAGCCGAGTGGAAGGCCGTGAAAAGCTTGGCGAGCAGAGCTTTCCCGCACTTCGGATACTGGGGATACTTCGGATACACGGGAATCGGGAGCCAGGACGCGAGCCAGGCAGCCGAGAATCGAGAGTCGAGGGAACAGTTCAGTTCCGTTCAGTTCAGTTCGAGCAGCCGCCGCCGCCGCTTCGAACGGGCGGAAGTTTGTGAGAGCGGCACTCGCAGCGGAAACGGAAGTGCAGAAAGTCCCGAGCGGCTGGCCGTGCAAACTGTTGCTCGTCGATGTGTTGGTGCCTGTGTTGGCGCGGCCGTATCGGTGTGCTGGTGCTTCTCTCGGTGGCATTGTTGGTGTTGGACAATTAGCAAAGTTGCCAGAACAGACCGAATTATCCGACAAATTTGATGAAAATGGTAAACATTAAACTGTAATGCGGCACGCGGAGTAAAAGTGAGTTTCTATTCCTGTCAGTGTGTTTGTGGGCTGTATGCTTGTGTGTGTGCCTGTGCGTCTTTATGGGCGGGGGGTGGCACTTTGTAAGCTGCGATTTGACATGTTGATTTATGCGCTGCTCTCGCTTTGCCCCCAAACGGCAATTGCCACCCAGCCCCGCCCCCGTCGACTGGGATTACTCGTGTCCTGTGTCTCTTTTCACACCACTTCGTCCCCCCCACTACTACCTATGTGCGGCACTTGTTGCGCTCACAGGACATTCGCTTAATTGCTAATCCTCGCGCCCAGACGCGTCTAATTACACGTAAGTTTGCGCCACTTCTGTCTATCCAACGACATCACTTTGCCCACCCGCCGTCCGTTTAAAGTGCAAATTGGCAGGCGCTTGGGGGCTCCGAATAGCTATGGGTGGTTGAGTGGGGGGCTCTTAGTTGGTTTGAAAAGCCGCCCGGAGGTCACTTAATATGCCATCAACATGAGATTTGCACAAATGGCCCCGGCCTCAAGAATTATGTGTTGCAATAAAATCGATGCGAAGGCGGAGCTTCGGGACTCAAGTGGCGGCTAATGACCAACTTGCGACGTGACTTTGGCCAGGATTTGTAATTTGCGAACTGACCAGAGAGCCAGTGTCCTTTCTAAGACTCCCCCCACACATGCCCCTCGATCTTAAGTGTTTTATGGACTTTCCTTGTTTGTGTTGTACACACACTCAGTTTATTTTTACAGCAGAGACAAGGGGCGAAAGTGCCCAGTTAGCTTGGGTGCCTGGTGCCCCGATGGTTTGGCGGCTGAGTAGATAGGGACAGTGGGAACGGGAGTGGGGGGTGGTGTTAAGTATGCGTTTAACGGGTGCGGGCTTAATTACAAGCAAAGTTTACCCAAAGGGTTGTCCCGAGAACTTCTTTATGACGCGGTGGAGGCCTGCAACTTAATGACGGTCCGTGCAGGAAGAGTCATTACGCTGGCCACCTCGAGAGTGAGCAATGATGATGGCCGAGCCGTAAAGGCCAAAAGGAAAAAGAAAGTGGAAAATGGAGAATGGAAAGCGGAAGGTGGAAAAGGTGCCAGTGCAGGGGGCCGAAGCCATAAACCTGATTGAGGCCCGGCCCACGCACTGGTATTTGTATATGCAAATGCAGCTTACCCCAGTCAAATTATCCACACATCGCTCCATGCCACGCATAAGTTATGGGCACGGGTCGGTCTTGGCCTAAAGTCAATGGAATCCATTCATATATCCATCCCCGGAAGACAAAGGGTTCACCACTCTCCGGTGATTCAGAAATCTGTAGCAATTATTATCTTACACAGGCTTACCTTTCTCTCTCTGGGGCATCCGAATGTCGCCGGGACCCTCGGTTAATACAATAAGCTGGACGAAATCTCCCAAGGCCTCCAACTCGATGGCCTTTATGCATACACAATTCCGCATAAAAAAGTCGTTGCGAAACGAACTGCCAGGGTTTTGAATGCGCCCAAAGAGAAACGACAGATATTCCTATTGATTTGTTGTCTGCAGATTTCGCAAAGCCGGTGCGAGGAGGAGCGAGCGGGCCAGGTGAGCCCTGGACTCTGGGCCACTTTTCCATCAACATTTTGTTATCGCCCTCGAACCATATTCCCCCCAACATCCCCATTCCGTTTGGTTCGATTCGTTGCGGTGGCAACACGCCATTATATTACGTGAAATGCAGAACACAATAAACGGGAATACGGAAAAAGCTGCGGAGGTAGAGAAACAACAAGTTGCCAAACACTTGAATCAATCACTCGAATAATTGATGCCTTGTAAGTGGTATTTACGGAGTGATTGTCTCAAAGATTCGAGGGCTTAGAGAAGAACTTTTAAGCGAACAACTTTTCCGTTCATGAATATGCAAGACGTTGCTCTACTCGGCCTTGGGTAACTTAAGGAACGAAACCTTACTCACAAACATTTTATTTGCTTAGAAAAAATATTAAGTTGGGCAGAGACTTTGTCTCGAATATTTGGTTTATTAAAACGCAGGCATAATAAGAGAAATTCCTCAGAATTTGGTCCCCCAAGGAGGACTTTGATGTTACTTTTTCTAATCGAACGCCTACGCCTAAGTGAATATCTTGACTATTGAGGTAGATACCTAATCAGTTGTTTAAACTTTGATTTATTATGTGTGTTGATTAGGGATTCATTAATTTCAATCAAAATTTGGTCAAAATACCCATGGTAACTGAGGTGCTTAGGTGCCAAGATCTAACACCCGTATGCTCCAGTCGATTATGATGAAAAACAGTTCTTAAGTAGCAGTGCTTAGCGAAATTCACCTGAAATTCGAGCGAATAAAGTTAGTGTGGGCTGCGCGTCTTCCCAGTATGGCCAAACCACAAAGGGCCGGGCCAACAGGTGAGCTACCAGGTACGCTGCGACTGTTATTCCGCACTATTTGCTCGGCCGTATGGGCACGTACTCACGCAGCTCGGTGCGGATGTGTGTGGGCGGGCCACGGCTATTTGTACACACGATAGATAATAATGGCCCGCAGGTCGGACGTGAGTGGCAGTGGAAGGTGGAAATTCGAACGAGCCACGTGTTTTCCGCTGGGGAAAAGCGAGTGCGAGGCCAGCGGCAGCAAGTGCAACATATGTGTGCCACTGAAACGCTTATGTAAGTGCTGCAGCATCGTAAAACTAAAGTGCTGGCGAGTAACCAGGCACCACGGTACACCATTGGATCTCCAGAAACGGCCAACGCTTGCTGTCCGCGGCCACAAGCAAGTCCGTGGGCGCGCAAATGTAGGCTACAGTTCGCGGCCCAAACGCCGCCCTCTGGGCCAAACTTTAATAGCCGTAGCTGCAAGTCAAACTCGAAGCTGGCAAATCCCATTAGGCAACTTGATAAAGTTCCCCGCAAGCCGATTGTTTGCAACTTTTGCATAAGTTGGCAGACTGTGTGCGAATGTGCTGACAGCTTGTGGGTTTGGCGGGTCGATGTGGCTGTGGACGTGGCTGGGGATGTGGAGCGATAATAGGGGCAGCCACTTAAGCCACCATCTCCGAGCCGAGCCGGGGAGAACGCGCATTTAACAATAATTGCCTGGCCAAATAGAGCACTTCCCCTGGACGGCCGTCCGAGGTCGGGAAAATGACTTGCGGCCATAACACTCGCCGCCCCTTATGCGGTCTTCGCTCTGCGCACTCGTGGGCGGTTGGGCGCGGCCTTTGTGTGATATGATGACCGGCTCCCAGGGCCCGCTTTTCATTATTTTGATTAAATACAGATAAAGCCATAAATTATGTTTACTTTGTGCCCATTTGGGCAATGCCCCGGACGACCAGGACGCACTCCTGGGTGTGTGTGTGTGCGCGCGGGATGAGTAATGGCCCATGATATTTACACATGAGTTGGCCATCAGCGGGTCGTTCCCATCTCATCTACCCATCGCATCGCATCTCATCTCATCAGCCTGCTAAATGCACGGGAAGAAATTGATATATAATGTTCTTTGTTTCACGTGGAGAGGATATGGATAGCCAGGGGAAGTCACTAAAATGTATGACTTCCCTTTATATAAAGTTAAACTTTGCATTTTCAGCTGAGTAACTAAAATGAATCATACTTGTTGAATACCATGCTCTTCGAAAATTATGAAAATAAACAAAAGAAAATATTATAAAAAGCTTATACTTGTAAAATAAAGTCAACTTAATTGGATTTTGAGGTTCTGAGGTTCTGATTGCCTAAAAGAAAAAGCTTAAAATGTATATCTTCTTTTTCAAAGCTGTCGTGAAATGGCACAGCAACAGCGCAGCTGGGACGAGGGAGCTGTCGGAGGAGGATCCTACGGCCACCCCCACTCCTCGCACCACAAAGTACCTGCACGAGCTGCCAGCAATCCGTTGCCCTGCAAGGGAGCCACTCCCAAAGTGCCCAGGTGAGATCGAGAGCATTCCCCAGCGAAACCATATAGATTTGACCCACCCACCAGGCCATACCACGGTGCTCCATCTTCGGGTTACGGCTACGGGGGCTACGACACCCCGCGGAGTCCCAAGATCACCACCACCTTTGCCCAGGACAGTTGCGATGACGGCAGCAGCTCCACTCCAAGCTCGTACTATCAGACACCCCCTACGGGATCGATCGACGACTCAGCCTCGCTGCTCAGTGGACGCACCACTGCCCGCAGTCCCAAGTCCCCGTGCCAGTTCGTCTTCGATGCAGTGAGTCCCAGTCACGGCAGGAAGTTCGAGTACTACGAACCGATCTCCCCGGACGATGGAGCGCTCTACTACGATCCCCCCAGTTCGCCACGTCGCCAGGGCTCCAAGAAGTTGATGCGCACGAAGACGCCTCTCGATGCGGTTCCCCAGTTGACCACCACCGGGGTGGATGAGAGCATGGCGGTGGCTATGGTGGCCATGGGCGGCGGAGCAGAAGGAGCAAGTCGTGGAGGAGGTTACTCCCCAGGAGGATTGAACAAGCGGCATCGTGACGAGTGGGAGCTGCCGGTGATCAGCAAGATCGAGGCCAGAAACCTGAGTGCAGCTGCATCCGCCGCAGTAGGAGGATCGGGATCAGGAACGGCAGGAGGCAACTATTACGGCCTGAAGCGCGACTCCTGCGTCACTGACTGCACCCAGCTGTCCATGGAGTCCGGCGAGACGGGCACCCAGCACACCAACAGCACCCGGGTGACCCACACCACCACCAGCTTCAGCTTCACGGAGCCGGAAATGGAGCAGGAGCCGGGCCAGCCTGGTCCGCATGGACAGCCGCAGTCGCACCGCCAACGCCGCCATGCCATCAACATCACCTCCAACCCCGGCTACCAGGTGCTGCACAGCTCCCACTCCACGCTGGATCGTACCTGCTCGGATAGCGTCGTCTCCCTGCGCTATCGCAAATCCACCAGTGACCTGACCCAGGAAGCCGACCACGAGCTCAGTGGCTGCAAGCCGAGCAAGCCCAAGGCCCACGTGGAGCACAAGCCGCGGCGCAGGGGCAGCTCCAAGGGCGGATTGGCCTACCTGGCCAGTCGCCGCAGCTCCCGGGAGTCGATGAAGAGCGCCTGCTCCAATGCCTCCATCGTGTCGAATGATGACGTTGGCCCACTGGCCTTCCAGAGCTCCAATCGCGGTCGCCAGCGCAGAACGTCCAACTTCCTCGAGTTGCCAGGTGAGAGTGCTTCGGGCTTATGCATTTTTAATTGATACATCAATTATACATTTTAATTTAGCCAGTTAAATGAAATGCCAATTCAGTTAATTACCAATCAAAACGTTTTTTTTAAGCTCAGTGGTGCTATGACCAAGCAAATCTCACCTTTTTACGTGGTAGAATTTTGTGTTAAAACCGCCATTCGAAATCTAATAAAATTTTGTAGTATTACGTTTGTTAAAACAAATGTTTTCCAATCTCTCACCTTTTCAATATATTGGAAAAGGCCATAAGACATTTGGTCAATATTCGACTAGCTGGTGGGGTTTAATTTAAATGTTAAATAATGTTAAATATATTAAAATTATTTTCTGTCTGGTTTCCCAAACAATTCATTATGATTGCCAAAGATTGGTTAAATATTCGGTACCTTAAATACAGTTTTGATAAAAGACAACAGTACGTATGAGTGATATTATAAAAAATAAAAGTATGATCTTCAGTGATCTATGATTGGTTCAAATTTGTTTATCAGCACGAAAATATAATGCGGCTTAAACCTTATTATGATTTTTTTTAAATGCTTAGCCCATAAATTGTGGCAGGAAATCGTATTTTAAGGAAAAGATTTCACTTAATAATCCTTGAAGCCAAAGTGAACATGAGCTATATCCATCTTCTATTCAATTTCAACCCTTTTGTTATCCTATCTAACCCCTTTAGTTCCCGACCACGTGCGGCCGCGCGTCTGCTCGCTGCCGGAGCGACCCTACAACCCGCGGGCCAGCGACGACCTGTACCGCCTGCGGCACTTCTCCATCAGCAAGGGCAACGTGGTCAACTGCGGCGACTCGATCATCTCGCGGCGATCGCGGAGCAACACCAGCGTGAACTCGACGAACAGCCGGGCCAGCGAGCGGTCGCCCTTCGAGGGCAGCTGCTGCGGGGCGGGCTACGCCAACGTGGACTCCCTGCCGGCGACGCCGGACGACTCCGAGAACCTGGATCCGCCGCCTCCGGCCCGCTACCGCGTCGTGATGCTGGGCGATGCCGGCGTGGGCAAGACGGCGCTGGTCAACCAGTTCATGACCTCCGAGTACATGCACACCTACGACGCCAGCCTGGGTAAGTTGAGAGTTCGGTGGCTCGAGAGGGATGGCGGTCATCCGCTGGGAGCGCAGTGAGTAGCCGTGTGACCCCTAGCTGGAACCTATGTGTGTGCCTGACCCCTAGCTTCCCGGCCGCCACTGGCGTCTTTAGAGTTTAATTCTGATCTGAGTTTTAGACGACGAGTTCGGCGAGAAGACGGTGAGCGTGCTGCTGGACGACGAGGAGTCGGACATGGTCTTCATCGACCATCCCAGCGTCGAGATGAGCGTGGAGAACTCCCTGTCCACCTACGAGCCCCACGGCTGCGTCGTAGTCTTCTCGGTGGTGGACCGCAGCTCCTTCCGCGTGGCCGAGGAGATCATCAATTACCTGTGGCAGGAGAACTACACCAAGGACAAGGCCGTCATCCTGGTGGGCAACAAGGCGGATCTGGCCCGCGCCCGGCTCATCACCTCGCAGGGTAAGCTTGGGGGGTCGCCTTAATTATGATGGCTTGATTTCATTTCATTCCCCCTCCCCCGGAACCCACTTTTGCTCCCCGAAGAGGGCAAAGCCCTGGCCGCCTCACGCGATGCCAAATTTATTGAGACGTCCAGCGGCATACAGCACAATGTCGATGAGCTGCTCGTCGGCATATTGAAGCAGGTGAGTCGGAGGGGGATGGTATGGGGGTGGATTGAAGGTGGAAATGTGCCAAAGTGGAAAACTGGGGTTGCGGTTATCGGGCCAGGTGCGAGTGCGAACCACACGCAACCCCTCCGCCGATGCATGGCGAAGTGGTGCAGGAAATGGAGTTAAATGGATTTGCCACGCAGCCGGGGAGGGGCAGGCTTTCGGGTTGGGTTACGGCTTGGCTGGGCCTGCTTCCGGATCGGGTCACTAATTAATGAAAATGCTGCGGTGGCGAGCGGAGGCCGAGGCTAACTCGGTCGGCTAACCAGATTAGGTTTGGGTTACTTGGCTTGAATGGAGATATTTCCGATTGATTGGATTAGTCAATACAATTTATAGAAAGGATATCGAATACAATTTGTAGACTTTTTACTTACTTTACTTTTTGGTTCAGTCGAATCAATATTAGAGGGGTCCATGAAGGCCTGGAAAGAGATATATCCGATTCTGTTATGGTATTTATAATATTAAATAACACAGTTATTCATTCATTAGGAAACAGAAAGACACTTTACTTGTTACTTTAGATGATTATTCTCAAAATCTGGGAAGAGGTATTTTAGATTCTATACAATTATTAAACAGCTCTTATTGTTTGAACCTCAGTAGACTATAGAAAAAAACAGTATAAGCTTGTCAGTTTCACGACCAGTAATAAATAATCTACCTAATAAGTGATATACAATGCTGCATTTTTTGTTTGTCTGATTTTCGAAAAGCCCAACCAAAAAAATCTATATTAATATCTTTTAGGAACCCATTCTGAGTTCTAAATACCCATTTTCTTTCGCTATTCCTTCTTGCTGTCCCCCCCAAACAGATGCGCCTGAAGGAGAAGCGCGAGAAGAAGGCCACCGCCTCGAAGATGAAGACCTCTCGCACCCACATATCGCTGCACTTGGCCAAGGAGCTGCTGCAGAAGATCTGCCTCAGCGACATCTCCAAGTCGAAGAGCTGCGAGAACCTGCATGTGCTATAAAGATAGCCCCCCAGCGAACCCAATCACATGTGCTGAGCCAACCCCGATGTCTTCTTTCCGCCGGCAAAATTCCTGGGAGAAATTATGCCACAAAACTGTATACAAAAGAGAATTTTATCAAAAGCGGCTGCCTGGCGAAATATTCCAAATGCCATTCAGATGGGACCGCAAAAAACGGACGGGCATGTGGATGTGGATGTGTTCATCGCCTTCGTGGTGCTCCGCTTATTAAAGTTTAAAGCCGGGTCTCGCATTTCGGCAAGTCATCGGCTGTGGTCAGGCCTCCAGATTGGGCGATAGGCGGCTTGTTTATGGCGGATGTTTTGGACCGGCTTATCGGGCCCAGACGCTCCTCCAACTGGGTGACGAAGGCCGGGCTGATAAGCCCCCGATCCAATAATCCCAGTGATCCAGCGATGATCCGACGACCCAGCGATCCAGCGAGGCGTGTGCAGCCTCCAGCCCGAAAAAAAATCATAAAAAACCCGCTGAAGGGGGCGGGTCCGTAAAACCTAACTTATAGATGTACATTTTAATGCGTACTTGCGTATACATAGATACTTATATGTGTTCCAATGCGAATAACTTCAATTCCAATAATGTGCTGTCAATTGAACGCTACGAAACGCTTAAGGAGCAGCCCCCGAGAGACGAGATGAACTTTATAGATGTTGATATATGTATACACATAGAGGCCATAAGCAGCATGTATACACGTGACCTATTTGGGATAAGTTTATTGTCTAGGCTAGGGATACTTAACGCTCCACCTGCTTCGCAAAGAAAATCTTCCAATTGACGAAATCTCATATCGGAATGACTGTTGAATGTTGACTGTTGTTAGTCTAAGCCAAAAACAAATACCGTTTAATCAAAGTACTTCACTCAGATATATAGATGTATCTCAACGTGTACACTGTACCTCTATAACATACTATATATTTAACGATAACGATAAAGATACAAGGATACAAGATACATATACATTATACATATACGTATATATATATTTACGAACTTCTAACACTTCTGAACTCATACGCTTATATATTTGAAAAATACCTTTTACAAAATGCGAAAGGCAAGGCAAAAACAAACGTAACTCTAACTATTTTCATACGCAAACTTACACATTAGAGGGCGGGGGACGGGACTGCGAGGATTCCGGATTCAGGACTCGGGACTCCGGACGGAATGGGATTGGTTTGAAGGCCTGGCCACCGGGCCCGTCCAAAGGCGAGCACTCGACAGCTGTGCACTCATGTTTGCTCTCCCCTACTTTCCACTTTCTTTCCTGGCCCTCTCCCCGCCGCTCCCCGCCTTTCCTTCCGCATCACATGCTCCTCCACATCCTTTCTGTCGAGTGCACTCTATCATTTTTAACATTTAGCAAACAAAACAGAAAGTTGCTGGCCAAAGTTTTAATTTGCAGCGCAAAGCCTGGCTGCCGGCTGCCTGGCTGCCTGCTGGCGGAAATATTCGAATATTCCGCATCCGCACCGTGGCCATCTGCATCGCGCATACGCCGCGTGCGCCGGCTTGGAGGCTTTAATTCGATTTGCTAATCAAATCGCTGAGGGAAACCCAAATCGAATCAGAGCCAGCTATAAACTCCCACCGAATTTACTGTGTGTAAAGCCATTAAAAAACAATGTATTCTAAATGAGATTTTACGGCCACCATTTAAACACAACAATTGGCTAAGAGCGTAGCATTAAAGATATCCAACCGTATACATATATACCTTCCATATATATTTGTGTAAAGATCGATGTATATTTATATATATTTTTCCAAGCCGAATGGCCAACCCACGGCAGAGAATCAATTTTGTGTTGCATAGTATAATCCGCAGTCGTTCGCTTCTGCCTGTCACCGAGATGAGGCTGCAGAAAAAGCAAATTAATTAGAGTACACGGAGATAAAATCCGATTTCTTGTTTGGTGTGTATAACTAGGGTACTATGGTGCCCCCTTCCAATCTCCCAGTTGCCCCTCTACCTCCCGACTCGATCTCATCACTCGATAAATAAAGGACAAGGACGCTCTGTAACCAACTTGTGTTTCCTTGTTTCCTTCGGAGGGGTCAGGGTTCAGGGGTCACGGTGCGCCACCGCAAATTCAAAGCCAACTCATGCGGCTGGTAGTGCTGAGGTACTGGGATCTCAGCTGTTGCGCACTTGTGGTTCATTTGGGGCATGCCTAAGGGGGCTGGGGGAAATGTGTTAAGTGCCTGTTGTCAATCGCACCCGAAACTTGGCCGGATTTCACGCTCCGTCGGCACAAGACACTCCGACACAATATTGGTTTTTTGGAGAATCAATCGCCAGTTCTGGGGCGACCGTAATTAACTTACGAAGGCGAAAAGTTGACAATCCGTCTTAGATTGATGGCCAGCCGCGGGATGGGAGTCCCGGCATGGCAACCTCGCAGATACATCTGCGAAACTTTGATGGCATCCGCTGGCCCGCCCCGCCAGCACCTGCTGGGTCTCATAATTTTAATGAGCTTATTTTATTATGTTTAACGCACCGAGGAGCTGCCGCCCGAGATTATCCTGCAAATGGGGCTCTCTTTTGAGCTGGGACCGTTTCGCCTTACCTTAGCCTTCGTCCTCGCCGTCCTGCGGCCCTTGTATCTTGGTGCCCCCGTCCTTGCGGGCTCAGTGGCCAAATCAAACTAATTCCAAGTTCAATAAACAAGCCTAAATGAATATCCCCGCCCGGGAGCTGCCATTCCTTAATCAGCGCCAGCCTCCCGGGCAGTGTAAATTCTTATGAAAATAAGCAGCGTTGGCATTGGCCCGCCGAAGTGGAAGTCACCGAGGGATCCAAGGATGCCCCTTGACCCCGCCGCTCATTGCCACATCGGAGTCGCAATCATAATCGAGTCGCTCGGGAGTCGGCGAAAATCGATTAAAAGCTTAAGCACTATCCCGCTTCAGCGGGGGCACAATTAAATTGGGGCTGAATATTAAGTTAATTATGCGCGGCAGTTATGAGGTGTATCGGGTTCCACATAGTAATAAAAATAAAAATGAACCCGTATTTAATCCCGATTGGGCGGCTGCGATTTCCGCTTCCCATCGATTATATGACACATACTCGTATGGCTTATCTGCATTTTCCCTTTACCTTGCCAACGGGATTACTTCGGGAATGGGCAGGCAATACCTTAAGAGCTAGCCGGAAAAGGGATCATAAGGGATGCCAAAGTACACACAATTTTCTTCGGGGCCAAAAGCTGTTGGCCATCTGCATGGGAGTGTGTGTGTGTGAAAAGGAACCTGGCCACTCAGCCGCACAAACAAACAAACAAACACTCAGGTATTCTCGCATGGCAGATGAAGAAATATTCGCGCCGGCAGCCGTCACTCTCGGGGGATTCATAACCAAATAAGCCGAATTTTTAAAGCATACTTTCCACCTGCCGCCGCCTCACCATCCGCATCCGAAGGATACGTATCCCGGCCGCGATTCCCGGAGCGGCGACGCGGCTGAAACGGGCGAAATGAAACTTTAAGCAGTGTGGAAAATGAAATTTAAATAACGATTTATTGCCTTTGAAGTATGATTATTTGCAGGGCGGGACGGGGGCTAGGTAAACAACGGGGGGAGCGAGGGTCCGTGGACCTGGACCTTTGGAATACCCTCGTTTGGCAAGGTTGTCGCTTTCTCTGGCTCAATACTCCTAGAGTTTGGTGTTCAGGCTTCAGATCTAAATGGTTTAACTAAGTTACTTATCATTCCCATTGAACACACACACTTACGCTTTGAAACGTAAGCTAAGCGGATATTGTAACATATTTTAAGCTACTGAGTAATTTCGTTGTAAAGTTTTATAAATATCCTTCAAAGCTATTAAAACGAGTTGCTAGAAACATAAATGCCTTGCAAAGTAGCTGTAATTGCATATTAATTTTTATTATTTTAAAATAACTTTGTAATAACCAGTTGAAAACTAAAGACCTTTGAGTGTTATCCTTGCATTTATTACAATTTAAGGACTGGCATACATCATAAAGAGACTTTGGATTTATGTGACATCATTTTCTGGCATTGTTCTTCCATAGTGAGAAATATTTACATTAGTCTTAAATGCTATTAAAAGGAAATGGGAACCCAATAAACTTCGCTGAAAATCGTGTTCTAAGAGCAGATTTTACGTACAATCCAATCAACTGAATAATCTGGGAAGCAAGAAAAGGGTGCTTGGCTCCGTGCGCAAATCGTTTGCTAAAATAGTAAGGAATCGCATTTCCTGCCAGTGGCGCCCGAGGAAGTGAGTGCCCGTGTCCTGCCCACCGGAGCCGTCCGTCGGGTGTCCCGCCCCATAAGCGTAATGAAGACTCGGGCACCCGGAATGGAATGGATGGAACGGATAGAGCTCGTCGGCGTTCCACCTGCACATACACAGAGCACACCTGTCCGCCCGTGTGTGCCGGGTTATCAGGATCAAGCGCCTCCGGCAGCAGACGACCAGGCGCTCCTCCTGGTCCTCTCGTTGTGCGGCTCCTGCTGTCGCTGTCAATTCATCGCATTGGCATGAAATTGCTTTTTGCGATGGCTGGCAGGCAGCACAGCAACAAGTTGCGCCTACACCATGCCATATCCTATATATAGGACGTCGGCACTGGGGGGCTCGCAAAGGAAATGAGAAAAGGCTGGCTGGCTCTGGCCGGGTTGTTTGCCCGCCTGTTGATGTTTGCGGGCCTGGGCCTCGGCCTGGATATACTTGCAAATTTGCGCGGCTCAGGAAACAGGAAGTTGTCGGGGGCCTGGGCATTGTGTTGTTTGTTCTTCGACGGGAGCCCGCAAAAAGTCACAGGGAACGGAAAACCTAACGATACGAAAATGCGTAAAGAGCTGCGATAAGGGGTCCCGAGAAGGGCGGGAGAAAGGCTGGAGAAAGGCGGGTGGAAGTCGGGCGAAGGGCGCGAAAGTGGGTGTGCCTCTCGCGGCATGCAAATTACAAGCGGAATTTCGATTGTAGCCGACGACCTTCGCTCGGCGGACAGGCGCGTGGCGGGGGCGAACGGAATTAAATGCGAAATGCGAAAGGACCACGACAAAATAATCTCTCAAATGTAAGAAAATTGGCGGCGGGGGGCCCTTCCTCTTCTCCTGCTGCAGCCAAATGCCAAAATGGCAATTTGCTAAAGTTCTCCCCGGAAAGGAGCAGACCAAGGCGGTGGCCAGAGACCTCAGATGGGGTGCCAGCCCAGCAGGGTCAAGGACGTGGAAGGGGGTTTCGAGGGGGGCCCATAAAAGTCAGGGCTTGTCTGTTACCCTCCGTGTCCTCCGGTACACTGGGAAAATAAACAGACTCCATGATTGGTTGATTACTTCACCCAATCCATCTTGCTTCGCTCTATTTCCTTAGCGCTAAAGCGCATAAATCATTCCAGCAGCCAGCTGAAGTCATATTTAGTTGCTTAATAAGAATTCCTACAGGAAAATATATGTTCCTAAGAACCAACAATAACTTCCGAGTTCCTTCTAATCTTGTTAATGGGAATAGACACCGGAAAATCTAAAAAGATAAATAAACTTGGTGTTAAAATCAATACTTAAATTTTGAAAACAATTCCCAGGAAATTGATTGTAATGAAACTCAGGAACAAAAAAGTTCTGTTATTAGATCTAAAGAACTTACTTAAGATATTTCATATCGACTTTCCTTTTGAAGACGGGTTTTCTCGTGGTAAGCTAAGTCTTAAGCTACGTTCCTTAAACTTTTCTTGGCTTTAAACCTCCTTTAAGTTGAGCTCGCGGACGGAAAACCGCCTTTTAACTAACAAATTTTTATAAGCAATGAATTTATGAACATATTAAAATAGTAGGACATGCATCCAGATTTTTTTCGAGTGCATCTAGCCATGTCAGGCCGTTATAGATACTGGGGCTCAACTGCTCAGCATCGTGGCACTTGTTGAGCGTTTTGCAAACGAACACCAACAAGAACGTGTCAAAGAAATTGAAATTCTGTGTGTCGGGCTGTGTGTTTTCCTTGCTCCAGCAGGAGGCGAGCAGGTAAGCTTTCTGCCAGCGATGCCAGTGGCAGGGAGGGAAAGTGAAAGCGACCTTTACGCCAGAGGGGTTAGGGCATAGTGCAGTCAGCTCACGATTGGCAAAATGCTGTGGGCCAAAAGTGAAACCGCTTTGCCACCCTTTTCCCTGGAAAACCCCACGGGGAAACGATAGAACGACTCTGTGCGTCCAATAGAGTGGGTCTCTGGGCCAGACTTTTGACCTTGCCCCGCCGTGAAATGGACTGTGAACCTGGCATGGCCTTGTGGCTCCAGCTCCGGCTGCATCCTGTGCATCCTGTGAGTGCTGCGCCATCAAATGCACGCCACTGCCAAGGACATCCAGCATGGTTCTGGCCAGGAACCCGGGCTTTGGGTCCTGCCAACTCCGGACTCTACCGAAACCGAATGCGTTGATGGGTTAAAACTGTTTGAATGGCTGTGGCTCCGAGCGGGGGACGAGTAAATATCAGTCGGCCATTCGAACCATGAATTATGCAAAACTGAATTTACGTGGATTTTTTTGTCTGCCGTAATGGAGGAGGACACACACGGGCTATGTGTGTTTGTACTGGTTGTGGGAGCACACGGTTTTGCATTTAATTTTCCAGCAGATTACGTTGACGGTCGCCAATGGCCGACGGCCTGATTTTCACCATTGTTCAATGGCAGAGCCTCCAGAGAATTGGTCAGCGTTTGCATAATCAGTGAAAAGCGGCTGCTGCACGGCCGGCTATTTCCCGAAAATATTCCGTACCGTATAAGTGGATTATGTCATGGATCTTTTCCAGCCCATCTTGTCGCCCACCGCCCCGGCATTTAAATTATAAATCGCATTTTTAATAATTATCGGGCGAGTGATTGTCAATCAGACCATTAAACAGGTAACCCGATTACCATTCAAATGAGTTCAAATTATAATAATAATCTGATGTCACTCGGCAGAAGAGGAGGGAAGACATTGAAGACTGGTTTATTGTTTAAAGAGTATAAAAGAATAGATTCCCTTGGGAAAAGGCTCTTTCACATATTTTCTGCGTGACTTTCAAGAGTGTCCTCGAAGTCACTCCTTAAAATCATGTATACGTGACAAAAAAAGCATTGCGGAAGTGTTTGATTTTTTCCTGCCAGAAGTCATTTCCGCAATTCAAATGTGATATCACGGAAGATGTTTGCGACCTCCGGAAGTCACTAATTAGTGTTGTCCGAGAACAAATGTAAGAAAATTGGAACAAATTCGGTTTTTAAAAGCTTTGGTTGGGGAATGTGTGGGCTCCGCTGACCTTCAACTTTGTGAATCGCGAAAAACTGTCTGGCAAACGAATTATTCTGGAATTAAAGTCATTAAGACTGTGTGTATTGTGCTCAGGTCGCTGGGGGCATTGAAGAGGTCTCCTCAGAGTCGTCCGAGTCGTAGGAGTCCTCCTGAAATTTCACTCGAGAGTAGTGCACTGCCACTATGGCCAACGCCACGAACAGGAACAGGGACACGATGATGTTGTCCCGCGCCACGTCCATCTCGACGGTCCACAAGTAATCGGTGAGCTTCGATGTGCACCCGGGGCAGTTGTGCTCCCCGCAGCAGGAGCCACTGGCCCAGGTGCGGTTGGTCGAGCCCTTCAGGTAGTCGGCCGCGCTGGTCCTACCGCAGCATCCGAACTCCACCTCGACCTTACCCAGAGTGTCCTTTATCCACATCTGGTTGACCAGCATTTGGACGTAGAACTTGAACCTGCGGGGGTACATGAAGCGCGTCACCGCAATGCTGAAAGTGTACAGCAACACCACGCAGCCGACCAGCATGTAGCCGGCGAACATAAAGATGTTTGGATGCCGGGCCATTCGGATTCCCAGACACGCGTTGAGGACGTAGGAAACCATGGTCATGAAGCGCACCCAGAAGAGCCAGGTGCGCAGGGACACTGGGTAGACGCGCAGCCCGGGGAACATTACCGTCTTCAGATAGAGGTGGCTGAACACGTCCAGCAGGATGATCAGGCCCACCACCACCAGGACCACGTTGACCTGCAGCACACAGTCCTGCGACACGAGACACCAGCGGAAGGGATTAGCCATCTCGTCGAGGTCTCTAGTGGACAATCTGGAGTCCTTACTATGTATATTTGCTTGAAAGGAAAGCTATCAGCCACAGCTGTTGTTTTGAAGTTTTCCTTTAGGCCTGCCTTATATTATTGATACTCATTTCTCATCACAAAGGTCTGTCCGTGGGTTGTAGCGCAAAAGGGTTTATTAGTAAAATTCGGAATTAGAATTGGTTTTATGGTGATTGGTTTTTTTATGCCTTTTTCCTTCCAAGAAATGTTAAGCCCTCGCAGAGGCTGTTATTATATTATATATCAATTTACAACATAATCGTGCAATATTTTTGAATCGTATTCTTACACTTCTAGAGTTACAGTGCGCCATCTACTGGGCATATAGACCAGCTACAGCAGTGGCGCCATCTAGCTTTGGTGCTGAGCGAACATAATGTAAAACTTGTTATGTAGAGGGCTCTTTTATCGATAAATTTATCGATATGGTCCTTTGGCGCCAAAACTCGATTTTTTTAAGATATACAAATTGCTTACAAAATTAGTTTAACCTTTGGTCGTTCTTGGCGGCCAGAAAATCTTTAAAATTCGCTTCAGTAAAAGTTCCAAGGACACCTACTTATTTTTCCTTTTTTCGGACCTCGAAAACAGAAAAAGCTTTTAATTGAAAAACCTTTAATTTTCAAAGTGATTACGAACTTTATTAAATGACTCTGCGGTTAAGCAACTAAGCTCTAAATATAAAACAGTCGACTAACGGTATCTAAGATTAGCATTGCATACGAGGTGTGTATTGAACACCCGTAACTATGTACATGTAGAAATTACAAAGGAATTGTGTTTATGGCAATGGGTCGTTTACAACGGCGGGTCTCATGGGGGCCACAAAGACCCTACTTGTTGAAGTTCTCGATCTGCTGAAGGACCCAGCTTCGGGAGGCTGACTGGCAGACGATGACGCCCGACCGCTGCTGGATGAGCTGGTCCCTGGAGGGCTTGGGGGCAATCTGGGGTGGCTGATCAGGACGTGGTCCCAGAGGAGGTGGCGGCGGAGGCGGACTGCTGGGCCGACGCAAATGGACGTCGTAGTCCCCGGAACGCTTCTCGTTGTCGTCACTGTAGATGGCCGAGTCTCGGAAGTCATTCTCCAGACTGTCCTCCACCTGCTGCTCGTACTCAAACGTGGCGGATGGAGGATCCACGCCGGATCTCTTGCGCTGCTGCTCGCACATGCTGTCGCTGGAGGAGGAGGTCAGCGAGAATACCGAGTCCCGCTCCGAGTGGTTGAGAACACCCATTCCGAATAGGGTCTTGGGATCTGCGTAGTCCACATGGGCCATGCGCTCACCCACCGCCTCGCTGCCCTGGCGGTGCAGAACGCTCTGGCGGCACATCTCGCTCACATCGGAGACCCTGCGCTCCGGCGGTCGATTGGAGCGGCCAAAGGCCAGGCTCAGGTTGTCGATGGACTTCAGGGCACGCGGCAGCAGCGAGCTCTCCGATCCCGAAACCGAGTTCTTGGGCAGCCGCGATCCGTGCTCCTGCCCCGCCTCCATCGACAGATTGATCACCGTGCTCTGGCTGTCTCTTTTTAGGGTGGACCCGGAACCCGTTGAGGAGGTCGAGGTGGAGGAGGAGCTGCAGCTATCCCGCTGGACTGACTCCTCGCCCACACGTTGCAGCACTCCTTCGGGCGAGTAGACCAGGGTCACATAGTCCGATTCCGGGCGCGGGGCTGCTGGAGCAGCCTTGGAACGCTTCTTCAGCAGCTGCGAGGACTTGGCGCGTCCCATGACCGGTGAGAATTTGTAAGGCACGTGCACATTGCGCAGCAGGGTGTCGTAAATGGGCTCCTCACCCACCGAATCCGCCTCCTCTCCGCGTTTCTTTTTCTGCTGCTCCTCCACTTCTAGAGGCGGAGGAGATCTCGAGGGAGGGCGTGGCGGCGGCAGGATGGGTCCACGACTTATGTCGGGACTCACGGGACTCACAGGACTTTCTCGTCTCTTCTGCTGCTTGTTGTAGATCCTCTCGAACTCCTTGGTGTTCTTGAGCAAGTCCAACACGATCTGAGCATCCCGCTTGGACTTCTCCGCCGGAGACAGTGGATCCGTCTGCTGCTCCTGACTGTAATACTGATCCGCCGGGGAGTCATTCTCATCGAGCGTGGAGGCCTCTTGGGCCAGTTCGATTTCCCCGCCTGGACGCAGTTCCTCCGTGGATTCGGTAATCTTCAGCACAGTCGTACTGCTGCTATCGAACTCGCTGAGATCCATGTAGAACCTGGAGCAGCTCTTGGTGTTGCTGCTTCGCTGCTTCTTCAGGGTGGCTATCTTCTTGGGCATGGTCTTGTGGTTGTACTGCTTCACCTCGAAGAAGCCCTTGCCCTTGGTCTTGCGCTCGCTGAGATCGGGCTTGCTGCCCCTCAGGGAGGCGGCACTGTCCTCGTCCTGTTCCCGCTCCCTTTCCGCCTCCTCCTCCAGGCTGAAGCCCCCGATGCGCGGCACCGATTTGCTGCGCTCCTTGAGAGCCTTGTAGCTGAAGACGGGCGAGTGCGACTTGGCACTGCGACTCCGCTGATCCCGCAGGATGCAGGTGCACGCCTCCTGGCGCTCCTCCTGCTTGGCATCCTGGCCGCACCTACAGGGCTCCTTCACCGGCGTCTTGGCCTCCTCCTTGCCCCCAGCATCCCGCTTGCGATATCTCATGGCAGCAGCCAGCTTCTGCAGAGCAGTATCGTCCAGGCTATTGTTTCTGGCCAGAGGCTTCGAGGGCTTCACCTGACCCCCCGCCGGCTCCTCCTCCTGCTCCAGGGACTCGTTGAAGCTATCAAAGGAGCTGGAGTTGGCCACCGTCTTCCGCTTGAACTTGGAGTTCCGCTGGCGAATCTCACTCCTGCGACAGGCGTTCCTGCGCTCCAGATAGGTGGGAGTGGAGTTGCTTCCCGAGTGCAGGCTCCACTTCCAAGTACTGCGGTCTGGCGTCCGATCTGCATTAAGGGTGAGCCATTAGTAAAGATCTAATTCTAGGCCTGAGAGTCAATGATAAGCGGTGGGGTGAGTGATAGGAGGTTGTGAGCGAAAAACAAACACCAGTGAGAATGCATTCTAAAGAATCGGTTAACAGCGGATCATGCAGTCGTTAGGATCGATTGGTCAGTTGGTGCTGGTTAGTGGGTGCGTTCCCTGTACGATTATATGATTAGGAGTTAGGATGCATGCAAAACACAGACCCCGATCGAGTTAGAAGGCCAATTAAAGCTAGCAATCCAAATACGGTTCTCGCAATACTTACTAGGCTCTTCGGACACCAGAGTTACTTTTAGCGAACACTACGATTACGATTAGCATGTTTAACAATTAGATGTACTGGGGCTTACAGCTGTCTATAGCCCCTATTTTCTGTCTGACCGAATTATATTTTTTTTTGGTTTTTGGTGGGTATTTAGATCGGTTTCAGTCTCTGGGTGTGGGGATTTAGCCTTAGAACGCCTTAAACACTAGTCAAAGTAGTTTCGTTTCTTTGTTTTGGGGTGTTTAGTTTTAGAATGCATCACTGGTAGTACTACAACGGTAAACATATAGCATTTCGTAGAGTAGAGTTAGATCAGGTTGAATTAGTACTAGAGTAGGACACCAACTAAGCGGGGTGGAGGGTGGCCCAAAACCCCTAACGATCGAGAGAGCGGCTGCCTGCGCCTGTGACGGTGCCCGAGGTCCGCAATTAAAATGCGCCTACATCGGGCCCAAGTAATAAATCAGTCCGCCGCCGAGGCGTCGACAGATTTGGCACGATCTCGGCGAAAGGCTGGCGACTCGCTTGCCACTCGGTTATGTCACCTGGTCGCAGCTGGAGCGTGCGAATCATAAGTGCGCCGCGCGCAAGAGTGGGTCGAGTGGAGTCCTCCATGGACGGGATTAAGGAGAGCCCCCAGAAGTGCAGAGAGAAAAATTGTCTATCCACTATCTTACGATTTTAAATAACGAACTTTACATTTACAAACTTTGTACTTCACAGGCCTAGTAATATACGTCGGATCATATGAGGCATCCTTCTTCATGTCTAGTTTCTAGTGGTACTTGGTTGGTCACAATTATTTTTTATAAAATCATAGTTTCATTCATCGTAGAAATCATCAATCATATAATCAAACTTCTTATAAATTTTAAGGAATCGGGAATGTGTTAAAACTTTTTAAAATACCTTATTATTTGTTTAAAAATAATTAAGAAACATTGCAGAACAGATTAACATTGATGTAACATCATTTGCAAATCAATTAATAATATGACTATAACAATAAGAGATACATTCCGGAAGCGTTCCACAGGTAAGGCATTCTTTTGTGAACTGTTAAACAACGCGGACGGATATTCAATTGAGTTATTTGTATTGAAGATCTTACACCAACACATAGTATTACAAGAGGCTATATCTATATTACAATTGTGTTACGAATCACCCACAAAATAAGGCCAGTTAGAGGACAGAACTGATTAAGCTGCACTTTTCTCGGTGTGGCTCTCCTGCTCCCCGGCCGACAGGCATTACCCAACTATAACAAGTACCCGCATGTGCATAACTGTAGGCACTTCATCATCTCGTGCAGTCCCCAATCCAAATCGTTAAGTGTTTTGGCCACATGACAGAAAACACAACAAAAAGGGGGAAAACCGGGGGAAATCGGTGGAAAACGGGGGAAAACGAAAAACAAAAACAGCAAGAGCCCTAGAGCCAAGCCAAGATATCCAACTTGAGCCAGTCGGGATGAGGAGCACTCACCTTCCTCGTTGCCCAGCTGGTAGACCAGCTCCTTGGCGCGCATCGGAATGTCCAGCTTCTCCAGCATGACACCTTTGATGTGCTGCGTCCAGATGCGCTTCTGGTCACGATTCCGGGCCGTCAGCTTGATCTGGTGGCGCGGCTCGTCGAAGGGGATCACATAGAAGCTCGTGGGCTCCCCGGGCAAGTGTTCGCTGAGCATCAGATTGTTTTGCTGCGAGATTTGGTTATTAAGAATGTATCTCATAGATGCGAGGATCTCACAGACTCACCGAAATGTAGGTCTTGAACTGCAGGCGTCCGTCCTCCTTCTGCTTGGTGATGATCAGCATGGTGGCGAAGAGCAGCACCAGGCGCTGCTTGTTGTGCTGCTCCATCAGCAGGCCCTCTTGACGCAGTTCACCCAGGACAGTGAGCTCTGAAGGACAGATAAAAGAAGGGGGTTACTCGTGAGTTGAGGAGCACGCTCAAGCCCACTCACCTGGTCCCAGCCAGCCGTCCAGTATACCAGACAGCTCCTTGACGCGACTCTGCTGCTCCTGCTTCCGCTTCACCTGGTCGATGTTGTGCGCCACCTGGCGCATGATCACATGGGCCTCGGCCACCTCCTTCACATCGCAGTGCTTGCGCAGGCTCTGTTGGATGGGATGGGAAAGGAAAGAGAGAAAGCTTCCATTAGGGACTGTCACGGGGGTGATCGCTCGTCCGATTTCCCACTCACGTCGAGAAGCAGATGGTACTTGAGGATCCGCTGCACCGGCTTCAGGAGGTAGGATCCCAGGGGCAGGCGGTGCTGGAGGAGCTTCTGCGTGGAGGCCAGCAAGGAGTTCGTGTGCGTGGCCTGCAGCAACTTGGTCAGCAGCGAGATGGCTTCCGGGTAGCTTGTGCTGCGGGGAGTCGAGAAAGGGGATTTATGACATGTGCTTTAGGTCTTCATCATGGTCGGCATTAAATCTGAATTTCAAATCAGTCGCTGCGAGCAGTTTGGACAGTGGGAGGCACTCTGAGGCAGTGGGAGGCGCGATGATGTATGCGGCGTGTCATTGGGGGCGACAAATCAAACCGCTGCCATCGCATCCCGCTCTCCAAATTGGCAGCGCGGCTGGTAAACGCCAGCGTTTAAATGGAACATGGCGTGCCTGGATTGCCAAGAGACGCCATCGCCATCGCCATGGCCATCATTTCGTTTCGTGTCAGGCTGCTAGCCAACCGCCTATCGAGATCGCTTTGGAAGTCGTTACCGTTCTTGGCAACAGTCCGAGGCTGGAGCCACAAAAACAGTATCGAAGATGGAGCGAACACGCCAGGCCATTGTGGATGTTTCCCCAGAATCCCCAACCAGGTCAGAAGTAGCCTTACCTCAGTGGGATTGTTTTATAATTTTAATACATTGGCTAAGACAGCTTTAATACTAGTAACAAGAGCTGCAAGCTTATGAATATTATTTAATTACAAGCTTATGGAAGACACCTTCTCCCAATTAACACGAGATATACATTTATCTATTCCATGGATTGTGTAAATCAGTGATGACCATTATTCATTTTATATAAGAAACCCATTACTCACTATTAAAAAGGAATACCTTTCTTGGGTCTTCCCCTAAGCACCTTGAAAATACATTTTTAAAACTCATCATGGCGATATTTTTTATAACTTTCTTTGGGCTGTGATAAAAGAAACAAGCTCTGAATGACTATCTAAAATATACCGAAACGGTACCTTTACTGATAAGAATGATATGATTCAGCGTTTAAGAAAACAAGGGAAGTCCCAAAAAGCTTAAGGCTTCGTTTAGCGCCATGCCGAGAGAGTCACATTACAATACTCTACCGCCCACTCACCAGTAGGTTGTGTACACATCAAAGCCCTCGCGCAGGTCGATGAAGCACCTGGCGATCCTCCCGGGATCCCTTCCCGTGTTGATTAGCCGCTGCAGGAGCATCGAGTTGAATTCGTAAATCTCTTCAATGTTGGCGAAGAGTATTTGCAATTCGTCCACGCGCAGGCAGGCGCGCTCCTTCCAGTCGAGCAGGTACCTGAAAATATGACTGTGAGATCCTTGGAGGAGATTTTTCAACGGTAGGACTACCCACCCCTTGATCACCTGGCCCAGATCCTCGACGAAGCTTCGCTCCGAGTCCACGATCTCCAGGCAGGTCTTCTCCAGCACGCTCATCGCCGGCTGATGATGTGCGTCGCCCAGCTCGTTCTCACTCTCCGCCAGACTCTCCACGCTGGCCAGGTAGGAAGTGGCCGTCAGCTTGCCGTTGAGCAGTTGATCCGATCCCGAACTGGAGCTGGAGGAGGTGGAGCAGATGGACGAGGAGGACAGCGGCCGGTTGTTCAGTCGGGCCAGCTCACTCAACCGGGCGGCGAACTTGGGCTTGATGTCGGTGAGCCTGTCCAGACTCTCGGCCGACAGCTTATTGGCCTCCTCCAGCTCGGCCAGCTGCTCTGCCGTGGGCAGCTTGAGGGGCACGCCACCGCTCAGGGTGCTGGCCTTGGCGCCCAGGCTCTTGGTGCGAGCATAGGTCAGCAGGGGGGAACTGCAGATGGTGGAGGCACAGGCGGCGGACGAGCTCCTGACCAGCGGCTTGCTGACCAGCGTCTTGTTCACCGCCTCTATGAGCTCCGCCCTGGGATCCATTCCCCCAGGATCCGCCAGGGTAAGTCTCTCCATGTGCTGCGTGACCAGGTCAAAGTTAATGGTGTCCACTATGTCCACCGGACTCAGGGGCTCACTGCACACAAACTCCTTGGGCTTGGGGGGATTAAGAGTAGGAGCAGGCTTAGGCGTCACCGGGGTCTTAGGAGTCCCCGGCGTGGCCGGCTGGGCGTGCTGCAGTTGCGCACTGGTGGCCGCCAGCTGCTCCATCTCGATCAGCTTGATGCTCTGCTGAGAGTCGTAGCGCGGCAGGGTTAGTTTTCGCTTCTGGAAAGGATTCCCATCGAAGTGGAAAGGCGTCCCCGGAACGGACTGGTTCGTCGGCGTGCGATCCTCGTCCATGGATTTCGTCTTCTCGAAGGCGGCGAAGGCCACCGAGTGAAGATACTCGTTGCTGGAGTCGAAGGTGGAGACCAGTTCGCTGCCGGATTGGGTGGACAACTTGCCGGTGATCTTGGAGAGCGGTATGTGCGACAGCTTGTGCTTGGGCGTGGAGCCACCGACAGGAGGTGGCCCACTGTTACCGGTCTTTATGTACCGCCCCTGGGTGGGACTTCTTTGGGATGGGGACTGGGATGGCTGCTGCTGCTGCTGCTGGTGCTGCTTCAGTGCCTCCGCGGACACCGCCTCCACGGGCTGGATGTCGGAGTGCGTGATGATCCTGTGGACATTCGGCGAGAGGACGCGGATGTTGCTGCCCCGTCGACTGCTGCCGTTCGAGGCGAGGCTGCTGCTGCTGCCGTGGATGTGCGACTCCTGGCTCCTCCGCTGCACCACCAACCTGCTCAGCTGAGCCCCATCCGGTTCGTCCCGCAGGCCCGCAACCACCAGCGGAGCAGCTGGCTCCTGGTGGCCCAACTGGGTGCTAGAGCTTGCTAGCGTGTAGCTGGCGGAGTGGTCATCGCTGGTGGCGACACTCGAGCAGCTGCCGCTGGAGGAGGAGGAGGAGCTGCTGCTGCTGCTGCTGCAGTTGCTGCGGCTCCGCTTGGGAGTCGAGTCGCCGCTGCTGGAGGCCTTCGATTCGTGTGACGGCGCAGTGGGAGCCGCTGCCAAAGTGTCGTAGATGCCCAGCAGCGAGGGTGCCAACTCAGTGGTGCTGCCTGTGAATCAAAAGAGGGGAAATGGGGGTTTATTAAACGGAGAAAAAAACAGATAGACTTATAAATAAAACTTATAAAAAGATACCTATATTTGACCAAGTGCTATAAAATGATTATCGGTTATATCACCACCCTGTATTATGCCAAGCTTCACATATAAAATTATTTTAACTTACATCACCACCTTTTAATAACCCGAGCATGTTTTTTGGGTAAGATACAAATTCTTATGGAAGACCTTACTTCCATATATTTTATATAGATAATTTATAATATTTAAGTATTTTAGGTGCCAATGTGCCTTGTCTAGGAAACATCCAATTATTTTTTTTTGAAAATATAACTACTATCAGAACTCTTATTTCCACGTTAAGTATTCTCGGTTATCTTATTAAAACGTTTCCTTTATTAAAGTACAATAGTACCATACATAGTTCAATAATAGTTTCAGGTAGTTAAAGTTAAATCAAACTATTATAAATTTATGGACCCACTTTATTTAATTTTTGTAACTACGAGAACGTGTTGGGAAGGCGTTTTGAAGGCAATTTCTGTATGAAACGCAATAACAAAGTGGTGACTAATTGGGGTGATAAGTCTGCCCGTACTCTTAACCCCGCAAAGCGCGTGGCGAGTGGGCGGTGTCTAATGCCCCCCACCCAAGTGCGAGGCCCTGCCCAATCGATCCGATCCCAGCCCGTCGAGGTGCTGCAATGTTGATGGGCCTGAGCGGCACACATGCTCGTAATCCCGCGATATTTGCCATAATTTTCTTGCATAAAATGATTTATGCCGGGGCGAACGGCGGAGGGGAGGCCTGATGTATTGAGTTGTTTAGCCGCAGGATGCATGGCCAACGAGCCGGCGACTCAGAACGCGGCCATCAGGCAGTGTGTGTGCATTCTGGCCAGGGATCGATGTTGCTGTTGGAGCCGGAGAAGGAGGAGGAGAGCCTTGAGCTGGACTCACTCGGCCTGGTCTGCTGCATAAATAAGTAGGTTGCTGCTGTTCGCCTGCCTGGCGGCCTGACATGTGAATTGATATGCCAACGCAACATGGCCAAAACCGCAAGGCAACTGGCAACAAGCGGCGGGCAACCGGCAACAGGCAACAGGCAACCAGCAACTGGCAACATGAGGCAACTCCGGGCCACGGCAGGCAGCAACATGGCAGAACAACGACCCGAGTCAACGGCAATTGGCATGAACATTCCGGGGCCCGCTCATCATTTCTCACAAACGGTTCAATTAATCAAAAGCGCTCACAACTGCGGATTTAATAACATTATCGACAGGGGGACTTGATCTATAAATTACAGATCGCGTCAGTCAACGGTCAATGGTGCATGCAGGCACTTTTAATGATGGCCCGCAAATTGCAGCTCGAGCCGGGGATCGCATTGTATTTGGGTTCTATAAATAGGAAATACTAGGCATCTGCATCTGTGAGATGCCCCCGGCTCGCCGCGTCTTGGCCAACTTCATTAAGGCCACTGTTTGTGTGATTATCTCTTAGCACATTTGGCTAACAACCCGGCAGACTAGCATCCTAACAGCCCAACAGCCCATACATCTCACTTCCCGCCGAACGGAGGGGCTGAGCAAATCAGGCAATTAACTTTTTAAGACAAAACTGCGGCCCACGTTGCGGCTACCGGTTTTTTCAGCTATTTAGATTCTTCCCGGCATTAGCATCATCCTCGGACGCATCCACATCCACATCCCCGGTAGCCGACGGGGCACTTTTCCCCTAATTGCGAATGGTGTCAATGTGGCCTGGCTTCGCTTGGATTTCTTGCTGATTTTTTTTACAGATTTTTCCCCCTGGTTGGGCAACATTTTGCCGAGCCACGAACAACAATTAGTTGGCATGAGTAGTGCCACGCCCACTGTCAGACCGCCGCTGTGCCGCCTGTCTTTTCGGGCAGGCTGACGACAAGTCGTAAACATGATTTGTACATTTAATTTTCCATCATTCTGTTTGATTATTTTGCGTGGGCCGCGAGCGCAGACACTGCAGATACTCGCCCATCCAGCGGCCAATAGATAGTTGCTAAGTCGGATGCAGATACTCTGTGCTGGCCATCATCCTGCAGGCTGACCCAGTTAGCCGACGGGACGGAGCGTTTTGCTTAATTGCCAAAACGTGGGCTGCGACGGCAGGTTCTCCATTGGCTTTTCGTACACGGAAAGAAATAAGATTGACCAAGCTAAATTGCCTTTTTAAGATCCTTAATCTATTTCTCAACATTTTTTAAGGCCTTATTTATGTTAGTCCTCTGCCGCCACACAAACAGTGTACAGCAGCAAATTACTCTCCCAAGTGAACTACAACATTGAACATTGAAATATTTGTACTCTTTATTATCTTTGTTTGTTTAACAAAAACTTGCTTTAAGCTTCAAGATCATTTTCCTTCAAGAAACGATTTTCAAATATGTAAATACTTTTTTCCGAGCAAAATATAGTCTTAGCTACTCACTATATAGATATAATTATTTAGGGAACATACATTATCTTTGTAAAAATGTTGTACTCATTTCACTAGAACATCTTTCTTTATCTAACCTATCCTTGTTCGAAACTTACAAGATTATCTTCTAAAACTTAATATTTGCAAACATGTAAATATTTTTTCCGGTGCTACTAGTAAAGTATAATCATTGCCACTTGCCGGCAAGCATTTAATTAAAAGCCAACAGCTGTGGCCGTTGCAAACTATTTATGGCATAATTCCGCCGAGATCTGGGTAAAACGTTGGCCAGGCCAGGCCGGGACGGGCCGGGCTAATCTGAGATCTGGAATCTGGCCGGCGATCTCCGCAAGCGGAGTGGCCAACCAACTCAGCCTGTCAGCCCTGCGAAACAATGCAAAGTAAGCTCTCTGTCATTTTGCAATTTGCAATTGGAGTAGCCCCTCACGGCCCAGAAAGCAACACTAAAAAAAGGGTGTCAGGGCCAGAGGTGCAGCAGGCGGGGGCAGTTCCCCAGGCTGGTTTCATTTTCCAAATCCAAATCCCTTTAATGCCCCGGCGACAAAGTGTCTTGTGTCCACAGACGGAGCCGTAACTTTGTGCAGCGGCTTCAGGTGTCCACTTCGCACCTGGACAAGCTGGACAAGCACCCAAAGCCGGCAATTTATGGCTGGCCTGACACAATTTCATAAGGCCGCAAAGGCTCCATCTCGCGCTCGAAGTGGCAGCATGGCCCAAAGATTACGCGATTGGGGCTAAAAATAGCAGACGCTAAAGGTCAGCCGGCCCGAAGAAGATGCAGCTGCGTGCTGACTGATTTACAAGCCAAGTGCAACTGGCTCATAAGTTGGCCGCTCGGCTGGCGACATTGAATTATGCGCGGCGAGGGAAAGTGCTGTCGTCGGAATCTCAATTTGGATCCGAGTCCGAGCCCGAAACCAAATCGAAATCGAAATCGACAGAGTTCAAATGTTGCACCTTCGGATGGCAGGGGCATGATGTGGTATACGGCATGGCATGGATTGGTATGCGATGACATTTTATTTATGCACGGCGTGGCCAGCTGTTGAGAGCATTAATTTAATGCGCTTAGTCGCCATCATCGATGTCCCATTCCAGGTCCGCGTCTGGCAATTGATATTTTAATCGCCATTTCATTTTGTCCGCCGCGACTTGACTTGGCGCCATGGTTAGTCCGGTGTTTAGGGAGCCGCTACAGGGAGAGAAATTGGGCCTACTCTTGGAAAATGTAGAAATGGATTTTGGCAATCTATTCAAAAATCTGAAAGCGACCGCTTTGAATAATGTTAAAAGTAAGCACCCATTATACGGTTTTCGATTAACAAAAATCTCTCCACAATTCTATTTTAAAACAGTATTTGCAATCCTTAAGATCCTTTTATCAGATTTCCTTCCATATTTACTATTTTTAAATACTATTTTTATATCAGTTTCACTTTTTAATAGTAACCCCAACACAACAAAAATACATACTACTATTTTTGTTGTCCTTAAAATATTTTTATAGTGACCTAACTAGACAAATAGATAAAATTAGCCTTTTAAATGACCTTGCATGTATCTGAAAGCTTCCAAACTTTGTGTAGAACTACTTCTCCTTGCTGAAGGAGAAAGTTCCCAGCTAAATACTTATTTCCTTGGCACTTTTTTTCGCGTGTAGCTTATCAATCGTCATTATTGGCTTGGGCCCATACGTGTCCCCCGGCCGCTTGGCTTATGAGCACGCATTTTGCAACTCCCAATTAAAATGTTATTCAATGCGTCGCCGAACGCGACTTATAAACACATTTCCCCCGATAAGACGACGACCTGAAAACCGCAGCTTGAATGGCGCTTAACTCAATCGATATGGCCGTAAACAGAAGCCAAGGCAGAAACTGAAACTGCAGCTGGAACTGCAAAACGGAAGTGGAATCGCCTGGCCAAATGGTCGCAAAAGTTGGCAATTGTTCGAGTCACATGTGTTGGGGAAACTGCGGGGAAATTGTTTAGGAAACGGCACATGTGCAGCCGAACACAAGCTGAACAACTTTGTTTTGACAATGATGGGGAAATTCCAAGCGATGGAGAAACATTTTCTTGGCTCAGAAAGTCAAGTATATTTGAAATATATGGGTCTTTAAATTTGGGCAAAACCATTTGGGATAAATGTTTTAAAAACTATGTGTTTTTGTGAAATATTTGAACATAAAAAGGCCTGAGAAGACTATTAAAGCCCTACAAGGAAGAGCAAAAGTCAAAGGCCCACAGAATTATAGATATCTCAATGTGATTGCACTCACGATCCGGCTAAAATGGCTTGCCTGGCCATAAAAATTAAGCCCCATCCTTCAACGCAGCCAATTGCATCTAATGTTCGTTAAGAGCCATTGATAATTTCCCGGGGATTAACGATCGTTTCCGCTTTCCTCCAGCGATCTCGCAGAGCCCCCACCAATGGGCTGGAAATTCTTTTGAAATTGAGCGAATCTCGCAGACGCATAAGCATAAAAATTCCTCGAGATGGCCTCCCTCCTCCGAGGGCATTGGATTTGGATGTTATTTTTAGCCCCTGCTGGATGATATCCACGGATCCATGGAGGCACTTAAACGACGGCTGGGCGCTGCTCAGCCAGGCCAACGCAATGGCAAACAGCACGGCAACTTTTGCTTTTAGCACAGGTCCCCTCCTTTTCGGTGCTTCCCGCTAAAAGTGAAATCCTTTTAAAGCGGCAGCAAACAAAAATCTAGGAAAATGTCGCCGCCAAAAGTTATAAATCTTGTTCATATTTGCACGTGAAGCCAGAGCCAGACTTTCAGGCCAGGTTGCTCGGTAGGTAGGTTGCTTGGCTCGCTGGGAAGCCATAAATGTCACAGGCCCGCCGGAGAACGGGCTGGCATATTAGTTTTCCTCGGAGCGAGTGGCAAAACGTGCTAAATTCCATGGGGCAGACATCCATTAAACAGCCGCGGCCTGGCCCGAAACATGCCACGGCTGAGAAGTGCTAAAATCTCATAAAACATTGCCTGACTGCTGATTCTAAATTAACTTTGGCTTGCCCCGGGCACAGTGGTTCCAGAACTCTCTGGAGGGAGGGGTATCCCATCACAATTAGAACTGGGTGTACTTTTTAGTTGAGTTTCGGTTTTTAGGGCACTTTAAGGCAGTTGGTTTGAGGTAAAGTTAAGATATGGAACAAGGCAAAACCTACAAGTTTAATTATAACTCTATATTGAGAATACATACAGAATACATTTTAGGATTTAATTAAGATACGGTATACAATCTACAGGATGCATACTCGTACGCAGTATTAAATTCAACTTTTTTCAGGCCTTTTCCGGTTATAGTATTTTTTAGGGGTAAGTATTTTATTGATTCTTTTATTACTGTAACAGTTGAGATGATATCTTATATGGTGAGATCATATATACCAAAAATCTAACACATTTCTATGAAAATCTGACCTGTCTAAACATATTTTCAGTATTTAAGAACATTTTGTTCTTGAATTTAGTATTTAGTATTTAATTTTACACGAAACAACTATCCTCATCAGATCGATCCACTGTTCCTGCCTCTCTCTTTTTCCCATCCTGGCAGACGACACTTCAGCCGAGGACTGGAGTTGGATCGAGTGGAGTGGAGCAGCCAAAGCTGTTGCACTTTGCACTTCAGCCCGGGGAGGCGGGTCCGAGGTCTGGGGAGCAGCCCGACGTGGTTTTGAAGAACTTCCCTTCGGCGGAAGGCAGCTCGTGCATTCTCAATGGCCTGCCCTGACTTTGACATGACGAACTGCCTGACTGCGGCGTTTCGAGGATCTGCTGGCCGTAAAACGCTGTCTGTGATGAATGGCAGCTGCGCGAAAAATGCATAAAAGTGTGAACAAATTTTGCCCACTAAATATAGCCGCTGCAGCCGCAGCAAAACTAATCTTGCGAAAAGTCGAGGCCAATGGCCCCTAGTTTGTGCCGCTGGCGGTGCCAAATAAGGAGGCCTTTTGGAAGAGCAAACATGGTCATGACCAGTTCAAGGGCTGCGGAGAAATTTGCCTGCCAATAGAGATATCACCCGGGCACTGGCAGTAGGACCGTGGAAAGGGAGTGGGAATGGCGCCATTATATAAGGCCATCGCATTTAATTAGCCACTGGAGCTGCAATATGGAAAGTGGTTTTGGCCAGGGCCAAGAGACGCTAATCTGTGCGGACGGGCAACATTTTCGTGCGGTTTCAGTGCTGTGCGGTTTTCGCTTTCGAAACCGATTCAATTCAATTTTCAATTTTCCCATATCGCACACGCATCAGAAACAGAAAACCATAGAAACCGAAGCCAAAAGTGGCCAGGAAACGTCAGTCAGGGCTTAGGCTTTTTGCCGCTGCTGATTGATTAATGTGGAGCACGATTGCATAAGGGACTGCAGTCGCCGAAATCCCGCATCTACGTGGGCGACACCCTGGTAACCCAGTCGAGCCATCAGTCAGTCAATCACTCGCTCATTCACTCAGTCACTCACTCCATCAGCTGGAGGTGGAGGTGGATTGGTGGGAGGAGTGGGAGGAGTGGGAGTTGTCGCGCAGATAGACCCCGTCTGTCTGGTTTGAAGGCCAAGATACCTCACCCGATACAGTTGAGTGCGGACCCACTCGAGGGTAGTGTTGACTCAAGATAGGAGCCGGACAGATGGACAGATCGCATTGGCTTCTCGGTAATGGCTTACCGCTAATGAGCTCCATAAACAAGCTGCGCCGCGTATCGCTTGGATAAATTTGCATTCGGGCTCTGGCCAAGATATCTCTGTTAGCACGGTTAACAAGTTCTGCTGGCCTGCGCTTTATGACAACTCAATCCCAATCGGTTTAAGTCCAGAAGGGGCTCTGGGGTCACCGAAGGTCGCTCTCGAGTTCCAAGTACTATTGGAGTACCATTGAAGTGCGCCAACTCAAAAACACCTCTCCAACTTAGAGAAGTCTACATATGCTTTATGAAGGTTCTTATATGCCACACTACCTGTAACTCGTATGTAAGTGTGATATCATTTTGATAATAATCAAAATAAATTGAGGAATTCAAATTGTTGATTAAACAATCAATACCTTTTTCGTATATTACAAAGCTAAATCAATCATTTTTATTATATTTGACAATTTTGTTACCAAAATTAGGGGAAAATGAGCAATACGACAATCTTGAGCTTTTTTAAAGAGGACGACCAAAGATGTATTTTAAAATAGTATTATTATAAATTAAGTTCGAGTTGTGAAGGATTTTTTTTTAAATATTATAGCCCACATAACATGGCATGTTCTATTTCATATTCCTAAAGACAATAACTTAAAGATACGAAATCCGCGAATTCTTAAGGAAACCTTTTCCGTTTGTCCCAATGTGAGGAGTGTATTATCTCTCCTTAATAAAAGGATTTATTCACCTGGTAAACTCTAAAACGATTAATTGAGAAATTAAGTGACTTAGTGCCAACTCTGGCATCCAATGCACAGTTAAAATAGAAAGGAATTCCACCTCGCAGTTCGTTTCCGAGTAATAGAAGCCACTTACTTCAAGGGTCTCCGCCCGATCACCGGCCTATCAAGAAAAAATAGCGATCTTCGTCGTCCCCAAGGATGGCCAATAGATGCCCCTATTTAGCAAGGCCGCATCCGCGGAATGCGGTGCCTTGCTCCATTTGGGGCTGCTGCCGCACTCCGCTCAAATCCACGCCAGTCGCATCCCCTCCAAGCCGAGGCTGTGCCAGATCGCCGCCCAAGGCAGTGGACCACATTGCGCAGCTAGATCCAATGTCAATGCTTTTGAAAGGCATCAATTAATGGTCAATGCTCTCCGCTCCGCGTGCCTGCAAAGATTTTCCAGCGAAAATCTGCGCTTCGGGCAGAAGGCAGACGGCAGCAAGGAGTTTGAGGCCATCGACTGTCATCCAGTTCAGGCCGAGATTGGCTCAGCGAAGACCACCGGCGTGGCAGCTGTTTTGTGGCCGCGGCAGCCATAATTGGCAAGTGGAAAACTCGCGGCGAGGCCATAAAAAGCAGGTCAGGCCGCTGTTAAGACAATCGAATTATGGCCACTTCTTTAATTGATGAGCAGTCTCGGTTTGGTGGCATCATGAAGTTTCACTGCCATGCTGCGGGCTCGTAGCTCAGAGTCCCGATTCCAGATGCTGCATCCCAGATCGCAGTACCTACATACTGCTATCCCGGTCCCCGGCAAACATATGTTAATGAACCGAGCCAGACGACGACGACGATGGCGTGATGGAAGACAGGAAAAGGCGAGCAACAATTTAGCGCTTTAATTTGATGGCCATGAGGAGCTGCCAGGAGCTGCGCAACACCCTGGTTTGGTTAGTGGTCCTGGTGCAAATTCTATCAACAGCTACGTTAGATGGCCAACACTAGATGTGGCCGAGACCGCGCCGGGCCGGCAATTTATTTTAATTACTGCCCGGCCAGGCCGAGGCGCGCAGAATGGCCAAGTGGCCAAATGGCTAAATGGCGGATGGCTATCCGAAAAAGCGCTAAAACCCTAACAAGAGAAATCAATTTTCGCGAGCCCTGTTGCCACATTCTGCAGCCACTCGAGCCGCAGATGCAGTTCCTCGAGGTGCAGTGGGCGGGGGCCGGGATCGTTGAACCCATGGCCGGGCCTTCGGGGTCTTAATTTGAATTGACTTCCGTCAACAAAGAGGCTGCCTCGGTCCGGCTCGAGATTCTAATTGCAACATGTTGCAAAGTAAGTGCGGACACTTGCAATTAATAAGAACTGCTGCTGCTGCCGCTGCACAAGGAACCTATAAAAGTGCCTGCTCTTGGCCTTCGTCTTTGTCTGCCTCGCTTGCTGGGATATAAACTCTACACCGAAAAATATTTCATAAATTTGGGGTTTAATTAAAGCTTACTGCGAGGAAAACTAAGAGTTTATTCTTGTATCAATTATTATTTTGTGTTCCTGTTTATCAGAAAAGTTGAATGTGTCTTTTTTGTCTCTATAAGAATACACAAAAAAAACTGCAATATGTTGTCCACCAAAACACCACTTCAATATTATTTTACCACTACTCTTCGTTTATATATTTTTCCAGTGTTGTTGGTTAATTAAAACTCTTTCTTAGCGCACAAAATGTTGTATAAATTTCAATTTCTAAGGAAACATTATATTTACTAATTTTGGGGTTTTATCTGCAAGATAAAAAGTATTTTCTTTCATTGCACAATGTTAATTGGAGATCATCCTTACTTTAAAGATATTTGATACAGGATATATGAGATTATCCACAAATTAAACATATTTATTTTAAAGATAATAAGCAATGATGTATACAAATGTTACACATATTTCCATATTGTGATACTTTATAGAGATACAGAACAATGATCTATATTTTAAGGATCCTCAGCAGGGATGCCAAGAAATTCTACAGATACCTCCATATTGATATCTGATGAAAGGAGATTATTAAGGGTGATTTTCAAGCTACAAAAATGCTTCAAAGCAGCACGTTTTTCCCAGTGCACTTGAATCCAAAGTCGGGGCCGTGGATCTTCCTTCGCGGTCTTGGGTCCGCTTTTATAGCCAAAGGGCTCGAGTCGGTTCAAGGAATGCGGCGTAACGCCAGCAACATTTCACGCTTAATTATAGACGCCAAGCGCTAGGAATTTTTCATAAGACAGAGGACCAGACGAGGAGGGCAGGACGAGGCGGGGGCAGGCATTTCCTATTGCCATCATCTAATGCCTGGCCAGGGAAGAGCTCGCCAGGTTTATTTATGTGTGGGCCGTTGTTTTGTAATTTAATAAGCAATGCAAAAAGGGGCGCGACAAGAAAGTGCGGCCCGATCCCACCGATACTCTGATACTCTACGGGTTCTCTGGCCAGGATGGCCACATTCTGGTCCGGAATTCGTTTGGCAGATTGCCTGCTGGGTGGGAGAGGCAGAGGCTGCCTATAACGTCTGGGTTTCTGGGTATCGCATCGCCTGCCAGGCCGACTAATAGTCAACCCACCCACACGTTCTGGCCAAGAAAGAGACGGGCACACGCCGTTGACGCCTCTGACGACGATCGGCGCCACGGAGCAAACCGCTGACTCAGATGACTCCTCCAACTCCAATGCTGCAGCGCTCCAGCCGGAGGAATGCCGCAATGTTGCATATGCAATTAATAATTGGTTGCACATGCGCAGCGGTGTGCAACATTCTGCTGCCCGCAGCATGATGCGGCAACACGACGGCTAAAAATATCTCGCGGACCTTTGACACCGGCCATGTGGTTGGGAATTGTGACTAATTAGTGGCTCCGCGGAGTGTCCACCTCCGCAGATCGGGGCCACTCGCTCAATGGGAGATCCGCGCCGCGACTGTGGCATTGCCACACATTCGAGCGAATTAAACACGCAACACATTCATCAAGATCAATTGAAAATGACACTGGGCAAAAAGATGAGGTTGAAGATTTTGTAAAAAAGAAAGAACTCTCTTCTATCAGAAGTAAAAAGTATAACATACCGTATTTAATTTATAAATATTTCAAATGAAGGTACTTGTTTGTATTACTTAATAAATTACTTTATTAAATAACAATCCCCTAAATTAGACATGTTCTTAAACATTTTCTAAAATATTTTCTAAAACTTTATACATAACCTTAAGTTTCTTCTGTGCAGGATACATCTCTAAGTACTCCAAACTCTTGCCACTATAAAGTTCTCTAGGCTTAATTGACTTATAAAAAGAAGAGACAACTCTATTTTTGTGGGTCAAGTTTAGTGTCAGAGCCTTGGCCGCAGTTCCCGCCGTTTTTTGGCATTCCCTTTCTTTTATCCCCTGTCTGGCTCTCTAATTAAATGCCTGGCCATAATATTAATTTATGGTAATTTAATACTTTATTTCCAGGGGAGGGCAGCAGTCCCAATAGAAGATTTATGCTGCCTTTGGAGTTCCCAAGAAGACGAAACAAATTGCCGGCAATTCCGAAGGCTTCGAGGGGCCACAATCTGGAGAAGATCTTTCAATAATTTGCGCCAATTAGAAGCGTATTCAGAGTGCCATTCAAGTGAGTTCGGGGCGCTCTATTCCATTATTATGATGAGGTTGGCGTTGGCCCCTGTCTGTGGGCTTGTGCAATGCCAGAGATCCAGAATCGACTTCAGAAACATTTGGCCCTATGGACTGGCGATCGACTGCAGCTATAAATAGTTCTCCCACTTTTTATTTTCCCTCCTCGGTTGGGGCAACATGATGTTGAAATTTTGATTGCGACATTCCTGCGCCCATTCCTCGAACAAATTGTGCGGGGCGCAAGGAGAAGGGGTGCCCGATTTGGTGCAGGGATCTCTAGAACTCGCTGCATTTGATTTACGGCCAATGCCCGTGTTGACATGCCGCAAGGCTTTTCGCCTAATGACGCCGTATTGCTGGCATTTTCCTCGGATTTTTCCGGGCCCTCTCCCCATGTGGCGTGTGGCGAACTGATGACCTGGAAAAGCCAGGGAAAACCAAGCAGAACAGAACGCAGTCGCCTAATTAAATTCTCTTCGTGTGTCGCAGACACGCCATCTTTATCGCCGATTGCAAGTTTTTGTGACTCGGCTCTAAGCCCGTTTGGGTTATGCTAATTCAATCGTGCTGGGATGTTACCTCTTTTTACTCGTTTTTGGCTTTTTTGGCCCACTCTAATGGCAATGCCAGGCATGTGGCACCTGCAGCAGGGGCGCATCGTGATCGGCCGAGGGCGTGGCTAATGGCCGCGCAATAACAACAACTAATGACTAAATTTCACATGGCCAGCAACCTTTTAGGAAGCAAATGTTAATTAAATTTAATCACGTTTCGCGGCGACAACATGGCCAGTTCAAAGGTTAAGTGAGTGCGCCAAAAGTGGCCGCATTCGGCTGCAGGCGACACACCCCGAAACCAAAAGCCACTAAATCGAAAAATCAGAGGAAGGAGGAAAAAACTGCAGGCGTATCAACAACGCATCAGCAACATTAGTTGCAGGTTGCATTTCGTCGCTTGTGGCATAAACGCCAATTATGTGCAACATATGCATGTCTGTGGAGAGCAAAGCGTGGCATGTTTGCCAATTTTTCATTTCCTGCAATGGCCAAAACAAAACTCGAACCTGCTGCCGCTGTCCGTGCTCCCCCGAAATCCCCGTTGCTGGTGCCGCTGCAAGTTGCTAGTTGCAAGTTGCAAGTTGCTAGTTGCCGGGGTGCGCTTGTGTGCGCTGCTGGCAGATGCGAGTGCGGCGATAAGGCGCCAAATGTGCAACAGCCATGAACCAGGTAGCCAGGCGGACAAAAAAAAACACAATTCAGCCTTGGCAACGGGCGCAGCCTTAGAATGACGGCAGCAACATCGCCGCGGCAACAGCAACATTGCTGCATCGCAACAGCAATTGTCATTTTTCACGAACGAACGCGGCATGCAAATTGCCGTAAATTGAATTTGTCTGATTACGTTTGCGCCGCGGTCCGGTAATGGTAATCGATTGTCTCGGGACCTGGGGACCAGCAACTTGCAACTTGCAACAGCTTGCAGCTCCGAGCGACTCCTCCCAGCATCAATATTTGCTCTTTCGCAGGATTCGATCGCCGGCGAAAATGAAAAAATGAAAAATTGTGCCAGCGAGGCGGCAGATAAATGATTGCACTCGAATTGCATTTCGATGATTGCGAAATTGCCGAGTTGCAGATGCAACGCACCAGAAATTATGTGCTCCATGTGGCAACGGAGATGCGAGGGCCTAATGGTGATTATAGAGTGCGAGATGCCAAAGGAAAGGTAGGCACACGGAGAATATTATTGGAAAATTTACATTTTACTTTAAACTAAATCTCAGAATTTTGTAGCTTTTAAAAATTTTGTAAAAAATTAAAATTGTAATACAAGTTATAGCTTTTCAATGCCTCGAATTTATTTTAGTCAACATTTTTGCAGCAAACATTAATTAATTTAGCGGTAGAAAATTTGGGTGATATTCCCCAATAAATATAAATAAAATATTTAGATATTAACAGAATTGTTTATAGTTAAAAACAAATGTATGTAATAAAACTAAATCTTTTATAAACATTTACGTTTAGAGAAGATTTTTAAGATACTTAATCAACATTTTAATTTCGTTTAATGTTTATTCTCTTATCTTGATTATAATAGTGTATTGCAAATTCAGAAACCAAGGAAAAGAAAACAAAATGTTAGACGAAAGATCTAGAAGGTGCTGAATATCTTTTATCTCTGCTCAGACGTTTTGCAGAACTCTTCCTTTGATCTTTGCACACCGAGGGGAAACGGCGCAAAAAGATTCCCCGCCTGAAATCACAGCGATCCATGTGGTTCAGGTTGCCAAAATCTAATCCGCCGGATGTTTATCGTTCCACACAGTCACAACAAACAGCGGATCGATTACCCCGGGCAGTCTGGCCCTCGGTTCACACGCTGCTGGAGGAGTCTGTTTCGGAGGAGTGATGCATGTTTGCCAGTTTGGGGTGAGTCATCCCAATGCAGGCCGTAAATTCCTCCGATTTGCAGGGGGGGATACGAGTAGGAAGCTGTCAAAATGCGACTGGAGGCACTGGAGCCCGGTTCAGCGATCGGCGAGGCAAACAAAGAGCAGCTGCGACTGCTGTTCTGATTCTCGGAGGCAAAGTCAGCGGCCAGCAATGCGGCGAACAGGAAACATGTGGCTGCCACGCCCAGGAAAACCTTTTCGCCCTCCCCGCTGGGGCACCCCATCGTTCGAGCTTTTCCTTTTCAGCCATTAACATAAAAATAAATTTCGCTTTTGCCGGCCATATCGCGGCCACCAAATCGCCCGGGCGAAATGAAGTTGTAAGCATGGATCCGCGACTTTTTCGCTTTTTGGCGTTACGTGAATGCAGAAGAAAAACGATCGAAACGCAATAAATTTCACAAACGCGCGCAACAATTAGAAACCAAGCAGCAGCAGCCACGGCAACAGCAACAGCGACAACTGCAACAGGCATTGCAACTGCAACAGCAACATGGACGCAGACTGCGCATGCGCGTCGATAATTTCTTGCTATCGACGCGCCGTGATCACGTAAATTATGTCCAAAACTGAAAATAAAATCAGGCAACAACCCAAAAAAAGCGGAAAAAACGCCACGCGACGGTAAATTTCGTATTGGAATCCAAGCGATATGCATTTTGGGCATTCGAGCGCTGCCTATAAAATTGTTTTTTTCTCGGCCATTGTACATTTTGTTGCTGCCTTTACCGCTTGATTAATTTTTGTGCGTTTGGCAACAGCGAAAAACTTTTAAAGCGTCATTTTCCCGATGTCGCTGTGTCTGTGTGTGCGGCTTGATTAAGAAAATCAATTTTCGTCGCTCGGCGATTTCTAATTAATTGCCATTGGCCTAGGGGGAATTGGTTTCCCTGGCCGGAGCAAAAATGTACACTTTTCAATTTTAATTTTGAATGAGATACGATACATTGGACACCAAAACAGTAACAGTTTTTTTTACCTAATGAAAAAGCATAATTATTATTATACTTATTTTTTACGTATTTTTAAGTGACTGTCTAGGTATTTAATTTTAAAATTTCGTATTTTTAGCTTATCTTTTGCCTGTATCTGGAACTTGCAGTTCCGCCGCTTAAATCCAGTTAAACAAACTCATATTCGCTTGATATATCCAGGTTTTAGCAGTTTACCCACGATTGCAGCTGCTATTTTTAGGCGTTCGAGCCTTGTCACTCCGTTCGCCAGTGATTCATGCATTTTTACCTGGCCAACGCCCGCCTAATTAAGATAAATACACAGATGCGATCTGGGGACCCCTCCGCCACAGAGATGCTGCCGGTGTTGCCGGTGTTGCCGATGTTGCTGCTGTCATGTCATTGTCGCTGCTGCCGGGGAACGTGTGGAAATGCAGCCGCCGCTTTTCAGTTAACACGGTTCTTCGGCCGGGCCCAAGCCGAACCGTAGCAACGGTTGTTAACATCGCAGCTCCTTTCTAGCCGCAGGTTGCAGGTACTCGTACAACTGCAACTGCAACAGCAACAGCAACAAATTGCAGACGACACGAGGCAAGAAGGCAGCTGGAGAATGGAGAACGGAGCCAACGCCTCCTCCTGTACATAAACAACACTAGCGCCACCTACGTGCTCCCCAAGTCCGCCAGTCCCCACAAAGGAGCATGGGTGTCCGCAGATGGCATCGCCCTTGCCCCCGGCCCAGTGCTGCCTCCACTTCTTGGCCAGCTCCTGCCTACGGGGCTGCGACTGGTGTTGCTGTTTCTGCAACGGAAGTCAGTAAACTTTCAGGGTTATTATTATGCCAGGCTTGTGGGCCTTAAACCTGCGGCCCCACTTCAGCTGTCACTGCCGATCGTCCCGGGCAGGGAATTTCAATTGCCAAAATAAAGCTGTTCTGCCGGATTCACAGTTGCTTACAGCCAATTCTGCGTGAGCAAACAGAGAAACCCACACCTGTGTTCCCAACTGGTGTTCACATTTGGCTTGAATGGCACAGAAACACTGTGTACGAGTATATTGCAAAAGGAACTAATGAGTATTATAAGAAGTAATATGTATAAGAAGTATTATCCAGCTTCACAAAAGTTAAAAAAATATGTATCCTATATACAAATGTTAAAAGTGTTTCACAATATTTAAAGGTAATACACTCTGGCATTTTTTTTGTGGGCTATATATTATTTTTAAAGTGCCACAACAGCACTCTCTTCCGGTATTCCCCCGAAACTCCATTTCCACGGGCTTTCCCTGCGGAAAAGGGCCGGGCGCGGAAATTGGTCACGCTGTGGCCCAGATGGCAGGTACCTACCGAGGCGGGAAACTCTTATCGGCCCAGGCAGGTCGACTCGAGCGGGGCTTCACTGTAACTTAACTGTTCGTGCGAGCGTTGAACTTCTTTGTTCGCCACTCAAAATCCACTGACCATTATCTGCGTGCTTTTGCGTCTCTTAATCCGCCACTTTGGGGCTTCTCGGCGATAAGGGAACGCGCATAGTTCACACCCCGCACGACCGATAGATACGAGTGACCCCGAATCGGAGTCGCGGGCTGATTAATTAACTGCCATGGATAGGGCAAATCAATGACTTTAACGGTAACTGCGGGCCTATGGCTCAATCTGCGGCGATCTGGTTAGGAAATCGTACACCCATTATGCGGTCTTCGCCCGCCATTATCGTCTGCGCCCCGTACTTGGGCCCAATATCGCATTACTATGTAGTGTCTCCCCCCTCGAACGCCAGTCATTGACTTTTGTTTATTAATTTAAAGTGTTGTTGTCGCTTTGTGCCATGCTAATCCGTTTTATCTGCCGCTCTCGCTTGTTCGCTGGCTCTTTGATTTTTGATTTCAATAGAATAGATGCAAATCTCCCTCTTTGTTTGCGGGGGGCTCTGGGATTTCTCGGGCCCCAAGCTAAGTAAGAGGTACAATACACAAAGATAACCAATATAATAAATGGGTATTGAACTATACGGGTCAATAAATAATATTTTATCATCACTACCCTTTAAAAATGTGATGTAAAATGATCTAGTTGTGGTCCGAATTGGTTAAATGTTTTTTATTTTAGAAGGCAGCTGTGTCGATTTCTTAGGTTAAGATATAACTATAAAACTATCTTTTTCCCTGTGTAATTGGTTTATCTTTGGGATGCGGGTGCAACCTAATTCTGGGGGTGGACAGTGACACAGTTTCAGCGGAGAGCATTGCACTCACTGGAATCCCCGGGCCAACATATCGATGCGGCAACAATGTTGCTGTCCACTCACCTGGCTATCGCAGTGGTTCGCCGTATGCGGGGCCTACTGTACCCTCTTGACCCGCTTCCACCCACTGGTAATCCAATAAAGACCAATAAAGACGGGATATAGTTCAAGTGGAAGTCCGATTACAGGCCCCAGCAGCCGCGCTGATAACAAGTTGCCGCTGCGTTTTTATGCCATGCAATTATGGCCGGAGACAGAGATACACAGCGAACAGATACAAGCACGCACTGGTAGATGCACTTCTGGGTTTGTTCGCTCGAGTGGAAAATTCTTCATTTACTTATGATCTAAAGTAGATGCACTGGCACTTAACTTTGAACTTAACATTTCGTTTGCCGAGCACTGGCTTTACTTTTTGTTATCGGCAATTGGAAATGCATTGACCTCGTTTCGGGGCAACAAAGTTGCCAAACACTGTAAACATTTTCGGTTTTCTTGTTTTCTTATTTTTCGTTTGCCGAGTCAGCGGGGGAGGGCGTGTCGCAGGGGCGGGGCACGGTGGCAATTGGTGCGCAACGGAAGCGGAATATACACAGTGTGTTTCAAGGGGCTGCTCAAAAGCAATTCAAATGCATCGCTGCACACACACTGGGCATTTTCACTGCTCTTTTTATGTTTAAACAAAAAACGGTCAGCTGCCTGCAGATACCGGGGTTTTCGGGGGTTTTTGGGGCTTTTCTTCACTATCTATCTATCTTTTGCCGGACGATGTGCACCGGTCAACGTGAGACTGAAAACTAAAAACTGAAAACAAAACCCAAACGAACCGAAACCCAAATCAAAGTGTAACAGTGGCGAGAGAGAGAGTGGGCAGACAGGGAGAAAGAGAGTTGAGTGGCGAGTGCTCATGCGCGTGGGCGGTGCGCTGGTCGCTCCTAGGGGGTGACTACTGTCGCTGCACTTGTGCGTGTATCTCCCAGATGCGCCTCTCGTATCGCGGCGTATCTGCCGGATGCACTGTGGGCCCTTGTGCAGCCGTATCTCAAGGGTTGGACCCCAAACTGGGGTAATAGTCGCATTCATTGCGAGTCCCAGATGAAGACGCAGTCGAGTGGAGTCGAGTCTTTTGATTTACGAGCATTGACTGCAGTGGAAGCCCCGCTCTTCGGTAAGCGGTGAAAGTGCTCCCCAACTCACCCACATACGAACAATTCGGACCAGAAACAGATTTCGTCACACAGCGGAAGGCAACAAAGGCGAATCAGCTGCTTATTGTCATCTCGAGATTGTTTTATAACACTTGTGTTGTCGATAATATCTTGCTCTCACATGTATGGTATAAGTCCCCATATAAAACTCAACAACTTTCGGTTATTTTTTGTTAACTGTAGGATGATCTTTGATATTTTCAAATAAGAGATACTATTTGAAATTTATCAGTACCAATTTTACCTTATTTTTTAATTATGTACAATAAAAATTAACCAAATATTTTTATAGCCCCGAAAACCTATTGTAGTACACCCAAATATCAATATCCTCTCTGTGCAAGTGTCGATGCCGATGGGTTTATTCAACTCTTGAGGGAAAGTCAGGGGGTGGGATTTCCCTGCCATTTGGGGGGATGCTGTTGCCGGCGAAAACTGTTGCGTGCTTTCGGGAGTTGCCGGGAAATTGGCGCACTCGTGCACTGGGACAACAAATACTAGAGGGCCGGTGGGCTGGAGAGCTGGAGTTCCACATCCAAGGGGTGGCTCGGCCTTTGAGGGCACTCCTTGAAACGCATTTACAATGCACCACACATCGCCCCACATGAGCAGGGTGACTTCGCACACAGGCCATTGTAATGGAAATCCAACTTTGACACGCGATGGCTGAGGGGTGGACGCTGACATCGCAATCTGTTTAATTGAGGTGTTTAGCACGGTGAATAATTAAAACAAAAAAAAAAAAACCCTTATCGAGAAACCAGACAAAGGTCAAAATAATAAATTAGACACGCGTCTGAGTGGAGTTGAAATGGAGAGTGCTTGGGGATGGGAAACGGTCCTAGGTCGATCAACAAAAGGTTTAAACATCTTGGGAGATTGTCTTTACATGATTTTTCCTCGAATGCTGTTCCTCCAGGAACCCTGCTCCAATTTCCCTCCGCAGGTTCGAATTTCACGCTGTCATCGCTAGCTGCGTGGCGTTCTATTACCATTTGGGCGCAACAAATGTGTCTGGAGCCCATTTCGTGACCAGGCACATGTCATTAGCCCAACCAGCCCAAACAAATGATGACTGCACCACGCACTCGCAGTCCGCGGCAAGGAGCCGCGTGGCTGGGAAACTGTGCCACCGTAGAAAACAAAGTACTTAAGCCAGAGTAATAAAGCGTTATAATGGCGGCCAGGCGGGCTCGTGTGCCAGTAGAGCCGGAGCCAAACTGTCACCTGCACAGTGAGAAAATATGAATAAATCCTAATACCAGAGGCTGATCATTGGTTCTGAGAACAATACAAAAGATATACTGTATTTTGCACAAAACTTCTGGAACTGTATGAGCCATCAAACATATTTTATGTGCTTCCTTGGAAACATATTATCTTTATATTGGAAACCCTTTTTTTTATTATTTCTTAATGTATAAAAATAAGTATATTTAATATTTCGAAGAGATATTAACCCAGTAATATTTTAAAAATAAACGTCTGGAACTTTATGACCCATTAAAGATATGTGTTAAATATATTTTAATGCCTCATAAGAAACATATATATTATATATAATCTATGAATTTATTAATAGGAAAACCAGAGTTTATAATATTTCTTGATGTAAGAAATATCTGCCCATTATAAGGTATGTCCAAAGTGATGCCTTCAAATGTTTTATTTAATGTTTAACTAAGATTTATTATCTAAACAGTTAGGAATACTGATTATTGTATATAATTTCTTAATAAAAATGATTAAACTAGATACATTTAAGTATGAGTACCAATTATATCAAATGACAGAAGTCATGCCTTCCAATTGTTTATCTTAGTATATGATTTTCCTTCTATAGGTTTATTAATCTTTTTAAATAGAGAACTAAATTTAATTTGAAATATTATTCCCGCTCTACGGACTGACTACTGTACGTGGATCCCGCGGATGGCGCGGCTCCTTGCGTAAGAGCGAACAGTGGGCTCGCAAAGTAATGTGACAGGCGTTAAATGCGCCGGCAATCGATTTGATTTGCAGTCGCGATGCGAATTTAATTGAAATGAGAAATAGTCGCCCATTGGCACGGTGGGCAGTGGACAGTGGGCAGTGGGCGTGGCAGACTGCGGAGGCTGGGGACAAACTCGAGACAGGCCAGGAAAGCCAGCTGTAAGGAAGTCAGTCGGTCGGCTGGCCAAGGCGATTGCAAATGCAAATGTGAATGCAAATGCAAATGCCGGGCTGCCCACGCGAAATTATGAAAAATTATGAACACTGGCCGAGTTGGGGCCGAGAAAGCCGCCGTTGCGGCCGAAAGGAGCTGGTCAAGAGTGCATTTCACGCTGCCTAATGAAACAAATTATAGGTGGCCACTGTCGTCGGTTGCGGAAACCATGCGAGTTTCGTCTGCCCATTGTGCGGCCTGGCCGCAGTTGTATAATGTGCAACCCAAGCCCAGGGGCAGTGTTTTCGGCCTGGAAATGCGATACTTTCCTCGCAAAGCGGCTGTTTTGGATTTCTGCTTATTACCGAATATTTCTGTCGTAAAACAAAAGTTTGCTCGCCGGTTGGTAACCCAACTCTCTCCTTCTCGCTGGCAATTATGCATTCCCCGGCTGATTACGAAGACGATCGTCATAATGATGATGATGAATGTCTGGCGCATGACGCATGCGCAGCAAACAAAGAACCTGGCATATCGCGGGAGGGATTCCAGTTCTTAGGCACCACCATGGACCCGGGCCATCCCAAGTGATTCAGTCTATGGGGTTGAGTCAACGCGCCGAAGCATTCCCCATTTTTCGATAAGCAATAAATAACTTTGGGAACTATAATGTTGATATGGAGCATAAGTGCTTTGGTTTGGTAACTCGAGGCCCTAATTGGGGGCCCAAGACGGAAGCTTTGCGCACCGTGTATCTTTGGCTTCGTATCTCCTAAGTGGATTATCTGCAGCCCTGTCACTGCCTCACGGCTTTTACTTTTGACTCACTTTAATGGGGCCCGAGCTTCCTCAGCTTCTTTGTCTTGTGGTAACCCTTTTAACATTCCATTTCGATTCACCGCCTTTGTGGACCTAAGCTACTTTCGTTGGGCCGTTCTCAAGACGTGTTGTGAGGGACTTATTTTCGCTTTTAATAAGCCACCCAAGTGACTGGAGCACCACTTGAACGTGATTTGTTCTTGGGCTCCTAATGTGTCATTATGTGATGGTTGGGGCTTAGGAAGGCGTCGGACTCGAAGTGTGGAAGCTATCTTTAGTTACTCTTGGGGTATGATAATGATTTCCATTCAAATGGAGAGGAATGCTTTCGAATATTGGAAATTTCAATGATATTATATCAAATTTTTATGTTTCTATTACGTAATTTAGATCTGTGTTAGCACATCATATCATTCAAAATGATACATTGTTTCGATTTTAAGGAAATTTCATTTATATGCTTTAATAAATATTAATAAAATTATATTTTCAATTTTCTGTGGTGTACCATTACATTTTAATCATTCTTGTTCATATTATTAATTTTCAAATTTTTTTTTTGCAATTTGCAATCACTTTGTTTACTTTAAGTGCTTCTATATTGAACATCATTTACTGACCCAGCCCAATTTAATGCTCCCCCTGCGCGGGTAGATTCTGTTGTTCCTGCTGCGGACATTAATCACTGTCAGCGGCGGTGTGGCCACCTCATCGTCCTCCTGCTCCGCCGAGTTCCTGGTAGCGGCAGCCCCGGCTCCTGCCCCTCGCCTCCACTGGGCCGGCTCGTCTGCATGTGATTTCATTAATTTCGCATTCCGATGCACAACGGCGAAGAGCTGAATTCCATGCCCACTCCACGAGGAAGTGCAAAGTGTTGAACATGTGCGGCGCATTGCTGGCACTTGCATTTATTCATTTTATTCATTTCTCATTTTATTTATTGCTCTGTGCGCTTTGATCAATCAATTCAGCTCGGGGCCTCACTCTGTGCCATGAAATATTTTAATTGAATGATCAGAATCGGGCTCCTTGCGGCTCTTGGGGGCTCGTTGAGATCGAATTAGCCGCGGTCGGACATGTGGATGCGGTGCAGCCATGGCTTCATATATATCTATGTGCACTGCCAAGCGGGTTTAATTGCACGGAACCCATATGAAAATCAATCGATGCCAGTGCCAGCGAGGCGCCAGTCTCAATTTCGATTCCCTCGATCGACCGCCTGACCCACTAAAGCCGCCGATCTCGTCGCCAAATCCCAGCCAAATTGGGCATCAAGAGCGACACTCGGATCCACGGGCATTCAGACCGCAGTCTGCCCGCAAAGGCAAATATAAAATATTTGCTTATTATTTATATTTGAGATTTATTCGCCGAGAGGCAAACACACGCATCTGCCAGCCGATCCGACTTCGATTCCAATCCGACTCCAAAAAACACAGCTGTGACTTGGAGTGCTGCTAGCGATGGAAGTAGTCGAGGGATCGCGTTGGCGATATGTCACAAAATATATTTAGTTTGAGGCAAAATATATATATATATTTAAGTTTGAGGCAAAATATTTATCTTGCTTTGCTTTCACTCATAACTAAAACTTTGTTAGATTGGCAGCATTGCCAGAGTTGCTCATGAAGAATTAATACAAGATTGGCATCATTTACTCTTCTCAGTTGTCAGTTTTAGTTTTGGTGCAAAAAACGATGTTTTGTAAAAAGGTAATAATAACTTATTCTAATATAATTTACTAGCTTTTTTAGAATTCATATCTTTAGCTTTTTTTTTTTGAATATAAGCTGTAAGGCTTAATAGGATATTTTATAATTTTAGACTTCAGATTTCTCTTTCATCATAGTTCTTAAAAGTAAGGCTTGAATTTAGCCAGCCCAATCACGCGCCCACCCTCAGCCGCCGAGCATGTCGCCATCACCTTGTCGCCTCTGCCTGGCTAAGTCGGTCGCACATGTCGCCGTTGCCATTTTAGGATTTGTGGCCAAAAAGCGCAGGGAAAAAAGTGGAAACAAAAATAATACAAATGTGTATGGAGAGTATATGCAACATGGCTGCTTATTTTTGGACAGTCGGTAGAAAGTGCCGCCGGCGGCACCGTTAAAATAATGAGCTGCAACAGCGGCACTGTGATTTGTTGTTGCCGTCGTGTACCGCTTTCGGTTTTTAGTTTTTAAGTTTTCCTTTTGCATATCACCATTAGCGCTGACAAGGCAGAACCACAAAAGAAGTCGCCGGTTGAAAGTGAGCGCCAGCTGTCGCCAATTTCCGCATTCGGAGGCGACTTCCCCTGGTAATTCCATGCCTTCCCATCCCTTTCCCTTTCTTTTTTTCTTCCTTTATATGACCCCTCTTCAGGGGTCTGTTCTGTGACCCCCGACCAGGCTTTCATTCAGCAACAGCAACTCGCTACGTGCAACATGTTGCGAAAGTGAGTCGGACAAAAGGCATTTTGCATGTTGCCGGCGCTTTTAATTGACAAACAAATTACAGGCTGTGTTTTGTCGTTGGCTGCGAGCCGTTTGTCTCTGGATTTGGCCATAGCTCTTTGGCTCCGGCTCTGGCTCAGGCCAAACCCCTGCAACGGATGACATGTAAGACCAGTGCCGAATGACTAATTGGTCGCCGTAATGGTCAAGCCCGGGCAGGCCATTAAAGCAAAGCTCTGCACGGTGGTCAGCCACTCGGTGCGGCAAATTATTGGGCATACTGCGAGAGAAACTTCCTAAAAACCATTCATTTGGTTTTATAATTTGCATCGATACTTAAAAAATATGTGGTTCTACCTAACCTATCAAATGTACATTTTTGTAAATGGGCAGCATTGCCAGAGTTGCTTATGGAGAATCAGAGAGAGAATTGGCATCATTTACTCTGGTCAAATTATTCTCTGCCTTACTTTGGGAACGTAAATGGAAGAAACATTTAACACAATTACATTGATTTCGAAAAGTGTGCTAAAAGATTTTGATAAATATATTTTAAATTTTTTTAATTTATAATAAATGTATTCTGTATGCCCCACTGTATCGCTGCAGTTCGTCAAGCCATTCACACACGATTTAGCGTAGTCGCCCCGGGGCTTAGGAGCCCGGCGACGAGGGACGTGGTTCGGGGGCGGTATCTGGGAAGCGGGGGACACTCATGTGATGAATTTGCCGCCAAGGCGCCGCCGCCACTGACGCTTGGGTGGTCAAATGGGGCTGGGCGCAACTCCTGCGGCTTAAATGTTTCCCCCAACAGTTCGTTTCCATTCGATTCCACGGTCGCGACTGGCGAACGACTAAATTATTCATTGCAGGATTTATGCAGCCGGCGGCCGAAATCACTTTCGCTCATGCTCAGGCTCAAGACTCAAAACTGAAATCTCAAGCCCGCCCCGAAATCATGAGCAGCTAGCCAACTGCCCTGCCCTCCAGTTGTTTGCTTTGGGTTCAGAGCTCGGGCAAACATTTGCCACAATTAATGCACATGACGCCGCTTAAACTTTGACTTGACAAATGGAGTCACCTCCCCCTTAGGAATTTTGGTCCACTCTAAAAGCCCGGCTCCTCAACGGTGCACTTGAAAAAGTTATGGTACACCCAACAAAATTGGAGCGGTAAAATTTATAAATATGGATAAAGTAAGGTAATTGTTTAATATCGTTGAGAACTATTTAAAATATTATTTATGGTTACTACTTTGGTTACTACTTAAAAGTAAAAAGACCATATAATGGTAAGTTTTGTATATTTTGCGGTTGGGCGAGTAAACTTTCTCATTGGTCACATTGAAAATTCGATGGGTCTCATTTAACTTTATATTGGTCAACTACACCTAAAAGTGTTTCTGTTTGTAAGTGTTAGGTGGTACAAGGAAAAGCGATTGAGCTTTTTGTTATCCAGGTAATTTGGGATAGTTTGCATCTTAATTGCTTACTCAATTGGATAAGGTGGGCAAAGGTTTTATACCTTAAAATGTTTGCAAAAATTCGTCAAAGCCTAGAACTTGTATTCAAATTGTGTCGAGTGTGGGTAACTCATTACGCGGATCCGGGGACCTGCCATCATCAACCAGCCCGGGCGCATTTGTTAGCCGGCGTAGTCTGGTAGATGACGCCTCTGTTGCCATTGTTGTCTGATGATGGAGAGCAGCGGAGGGTGGGGGGAGCGAGTAAGACGTGGAGCAGGCCAGGATGAGGGGCAACGCCCACCTGGGCTGCCGTTTAATGGCCCAGGCAAATGGGGGCTAGGCCGGGCTCGGCTCGGCTCGGAGCTGTCATCGTCTGGCATCTGCATCTGCATCTCCCCGTGGAACGGGCTGGCTCTTTCCTGGGCCTTTATCTGGGCCTGGCCAGAAGCACGCGCCAGGCTGCATTGTCTGACTGACAAGGTGATTTAGGGAGTGGGGAGCGGGGATCTCCTTTATTGTTATTGAAAAGCTGGCAGCAGCCACTTCAGCCACTTGGCCGATCGCGAGAGGTCGAGGACGTGCAGCTGCCAAGTCCAAGTCTCGTTTTTGAACCAGACTTGCCTTTAAACTACTTTCGCCTTGTAAAAAATTTAGTACTTAAAAGGAAGAAATTTAAGTCTTTCAAGAATGTGAGCTCAAAGATGTTTGAGGCCTTCATAGCCAAAGAGACAAATATAAATGTGTATGTTAAACTGAAATTGTTTAATTTTTTATCCTAAAGGCAGTCGTGTTTAAGTCGTTGATAAACATTATATGATTTTTAAAAAAATATGTAATTTTAAATTGGATATAACTAATTTGTCATGTTTTCAATCAACATAAAGTCTAGCAACGTAAAAAACAATCTTTAAAACTTAGGTACAATACAGTTGTGGACCTTTTTCCTGCACTTTGGCTCTGTGAGTTCGGCAGTTAGGCCAGCGTTATGGCCCAATATTGTTTAAAGTTATGACTTTAGTCGGTTATTTCGGCCTGCCACACATTTGGTCTATCGCAGCGGGCAATCGCCTTGCAGCTCCGAGAAGGAGGAAAGTCAGGCGAATCGCAACCCTACCCCGCCACAATCATAATCAGACGCTGGCCATTTGCCACAGTCACCCACAAAAGACAACTTCCTCATTGCCGCCGAACGCAGCAGCAGCAGCGGCTGAAGCGGCAGCAGATGCAGAAATCAAAGGACCGCGCTGGGATTGCATAAGAGGGCTCCGGGGTGGCGGTGGTGGTGCAACTTAAACAGAGTTTAGCATTAATTTGTACACAGGCATGGGCAGCCAATGCATTTCCCGATCCAAATTCAGCCCAGCGCCGAGTTATGAATGAAAACGAAGCGAAACAGAAATAGAAATTGCAAATGAAAGAGCGGACCCTTTGAGGGCAGGAAAAAGCAGGAGGGGATCGGGATCGGGATTGCATATTGTGGGTGATCGCTGGCCGGGGAGGCCTGGCAATTGTCTGCGGCTAAAATGAAAGGCATGAGTGCCTGGCAAATGATAGACAGCCGGCTGACTAACAGACTAGCTGACTAACTGACTGCCTGACTGACTCCGACTCCATCTGCAATGTGCAACTGCAACTGCAACTGCAATATGCAACCGGCAACTGGCAGCCAGCAACTAGCAACATGCAACGGAAGCGCAAAAATAGCAACAAATGCCGGCGTTTACTGAAACCTTTAGCTCGCCGTAATTTGCTGAACTTTCGGCGGCGGCGTTTGACTTATTGCCTACTGATTCGCAGGCAAATCGCCGGTGTGTGGGTGCTGGGCACGTAAACAAATTGCAATTTAGTGCGGCACAGGATGCAGCTCACCTCTGATCGGTGCCCCGCACCCGTAGCCACCCATCGGCAGGCGCCAGCTGCGCCGAAGCGCCGAAGCTCCGAGGAGAAAGTGAATGTTTGCTGACGTTTGACAGGTTCATTTGACACAGCCGACCCATGTGAAGGTTCCCAGATGGCCGCGCAGAGAGTTTTCTAAACGGATTAAAGATCGTCCGGCATTCAGGAAAAAAAGACGCCCTAAAACTATTTTAAATGTGAAAGTATCCCTATTTTTAACCCAAATTGAAGACTAACAAAGCTAAGGTGTAACTAAATAAATTTATAATTTAAAATATTATATAAGTTTTTAAGAAATATAAAATAATTATTTTAACGTTTTCAGCTAGACAAACTATAAATTTTAAGTATCTTTACTTTCAAACCCCTTACAAATTCTTATTTCAATATAAAATCAGGACAAAAGGAAAACCAATTTATAAATATATCTATCATGCAGGTTCCTAGTGCCTATACTTATTTAAAAGATATTGAAAGATATCCCATAATTATTATACGTTGCAAGTAATGTTGTAAATTTCACTAACAGGTATATTAATGATATTTTTTCCAAGAAACTCTTTACAACATCACATTTCAATCGCTAACCAGGTCAGTCGGCAGGCTCGCAGATAAATCATGCCAATGCCACTCGCCATTTGCAACATCAATTGCTAAATGGCCAACGCCCGTTGCACCGGCTGATTTCCGCCTTGGGCCAGGCCAGCCACATTTTAACCCAATTAGAGAACAGGTTGGCACCTCCGCACATGCCGAAATGGAAATATGGAGCAGTCGGCTCAATGGATTGGCGATCTGGGCGATCTTATCAGTGCGGATACCAGCATCATCTTGTCAACCAGGCGAGGGCGAACGAGCGGGAAAGCTGGCCTGTCAGCAGCTAGGGAAAAGCCCACTTAATTAACCCGATCTCTCTGGGGACCAGAGACCACGAGGGGACCATAACTCATGGTGTGGGGCCAGGGGAATGGGGGAAAGCACACTTCAAAATGGTGACACCTGGCCATAAAGATAGCCCACATGCAGATCCGATCGGATTCGATTGGGCAGATACCGCCCTGCGGGTATGGAAACCTCCTCGCGATCCCCTGGTGGCGCCACCTGTCGCCGGGCAAGTGGGTCAGTGGTGCTCTCTAGAGACTAGAGATCGGAGGGCTGCTTACCTGCAAAGAAAGGAAAATGGTGAAACGGGTGAGAAAAGCAATTAAGCGGCAGCCGCCATAAAGCAATCTTACAGATACTTGGCTCCACTCGACTGGCGATGAGTTCGCCAAAAGCCAACTTAAGCGATGGCGCACAGAGAGAAATCAGATCCCCAGCTAGATCTAGATTTATAAGCCATATTATAAGATCTTGTTACAGTGCAGATAGCTTGGTATTTGAAAACCTGAAAATCACTTTATCCATGCAAAATAACAATACTAATATTGGTTCTATGGCAAAGCAAGCTAATGATAGAAAGTCCCGCATATTAGACACAGATAATGCTGTCTCAGCCGTGGTAAATCGCCCAGAACTGCAGCGGCGATCTGTGAAAGCCAGCTCAATCTACCCGTACCATCTACAGAACCACCATGATTTATCCCAAGCTTATATCACCGACGAGCCAAGTAATTAAAATTCAAAACTTAAACGTTTTACGGCCTATTAAAGTTACACAAAATTAAAATTTTATGCCTCGTGCACAGAAATTAACATAATATCCCAAACGCTGAATTCCGCTGGGAGACACAACGAGAAAGGAGACTGAACACATGGAAATATAATTTTATGAGTCTGCATCTGTTGAATTTAATTGCTTCATTTGCGCCCGGGGTTTCGTGTGAGCCGAAAACATTTCTTTATGTCTTTTGCCACACTTTGGGATTTGGCTGGATAATAATTGCCCGTCCTCTGCACTCATAAATTATGCATTCCAATGCAAATGCCAGGGCGACTAATTGGTTTATATAAGGCAAAATGGCCAAGAGATCAAGGTAAGTGGAAGATGCCAGAGAGGGGGGGTGTTACAGCCGGAACAATAACAATAATGGCGTAATGACAACTGCACGACATTGACAAACAGGAGGAAAGCATGCAGCCGGAATAACAAAAGTGCCCCGAAAAGCACAAAAATAAAGAAAGAAGCGCATTACGCATACGCCACCGAAGCCGAGAGCTGCGGTTGCGCAAGCGGGGAAAGGCTAAAAAAAGATTTAGTCCAGTGTTTACTCTGGCCAAATGGGGGCTGCACCTCGGACCGCAATTAGAGGTGCTAATTAGCTGGTAGTCCAGGTCACTCACCCACTCGAAACACGTCCGAAATCTCTGATAAGCTGGCCGGGCAATTTATGATTTTTATGCTCGCCGTGTGCTCCGCCTGCTAATGCCCATCGATTTAAATTGACTTAATTTGATTTGTTCCCCGTGTTGTCTTGTTTCGATTTGATTTGTGTCAACATGAGCGGCCAAAAGGTGCCGACGGATATGTCTTTCTCCCGACTTAATTTGTGCCAGTTTTGGCTTCGCGTTTCTTTCCCATGTTCAGCAAATGCAAATGAATTTATGAGCATTACGTGCGCGTTTCGCTGAGCGCTTTACGATCGCTCATTTTGGCTTCGTTTCTGCAATTGGCAGCACTTTTTCCCACTTAATTGCACGGGCGGAATTTCGAAAATGTTTACATTTGAATCGGTAGCTTGGTATACAGGTTTCAGTGGCCTACAATGGTTTTCCAAATTTGATTAATAAATGGTTCATTCAGTAATTAATTTAAATGGGTCCTGCAAATCGAAATTCCTTTCTTGGTTTCTGCAATTGGCAGCACTTTTTTTCCACCTATTTGCACGGAGGGTATTTTTAAAATAAAAGCATTCTAATGGTTAATTTGGCCTCTACTGAGTGTTCAAATTATATCAGCTCAACGGTTCAACATAAACCAAAATTTATTTTCTGTTATTTGTGTATGCAATTGGCAGCACTCTTAATGTTGGTTTTTGTGCAATTGGCAGCACTGTTTTTTCACTTGACTGTACAGGAGGAATTTAAGAAATGTCACAATTTCGATGGACTGCTTGGAATTCCACGTTTCTTTTTGGCCTCCACTGGGTGTCCAGTTTTCAGTTTAATGGAGCAGCATAAATAAATGCTCATTCCAATAATTAATTCAAATGGATCTTGTAAATCAAAATCTCTAACGCTTCGAAAGTGTGATTCTGTAGATAAGGCCCCACACACAAAACCCACTTGTGATGGGGGTCAGATTTATGTGCTGGCCATAAAGGCGAGTAGAAAAATGTGTACAAGATGCCTTAGCCTGAGCTGGGCATTAAGTAGAGATCCAAGATCTGAGATCCGAAATCCGAAATCCGAGCTTTTGTTGCGGCACCTGACTGAAAAGGCGTAGCCGTGGTCTTTCTGTTCGTTATTCGTAGGCTCTCTGCCTGGCTGGGGAGGTCATAAAACCTGGCGGTGCCACCAAATGAGACTGTGCAGCCAGCCGAGAAGAGATAAACCTCCGTCGGCCATATCGAGTGGGTGTTGCTCGGCTCGAAGCTCCGCGGACGTGCCAAAGATGGGGAAAATAGGAGGAAAACTAAAACTAAAAACCAAGCTGCGCTCGGGGGGGCGTGGCACTCGCATGCGCGCCTCGTTTGTGGCCTACGTGTTATCACGACCAAGTCCAACTGCAAGTCCAAGTCTCTTGGCTCTTTCACTTTTCCCCCATCTTGCTCGCATGTCCGCACAATTTGTTGCCCATGGACATTATTGGCCCCGGCGTAATCGTTCAATGATCGCAGCGAAATAAGTGTAGGAAATCCATCCGCCAGCGAACTTGATCCGCAGTTCGGGTTGCCACAGAGCGCGCTGTAACCTTAGACTTGACTGGGGACCATTAAAATCATACGCCACGTTGGCCATTGCCATTCGGCCGGCCGAAATAATGTTGTTAAACGCAAATTCATTTAAATTACACAGCTCCAGCGACATACAAATGGGTTTCCAGCCCCGGATTGGAGGTGAAGGTGAAGGCTGTGCACGGGAAAATAAAGCTGAGTGAAATGGAAAACATAAAACAATAAAGTTTAAGGTAATATAACACTAAGGAACACGTTTGGGTCCCAGAGCTCAGCGAAAACTGAGGTGTGCTTAGTACCATAATTAGCAATAAAACTTTGTTTTGTACTTATTTGTTTATAAAAAAAACATTAGATCTCAATCAAAAATATCTATGCCTTTATAAATCAATGAAAGCCATATGACACTTGACAAAAAATGGGATTAGACTTATATAGATTCTTTAGAATCTTAGTCTATAATTATAAGTATAAATGCTTACATATATGCTACAGGTTGCCATGACTTACTTAAAGTCAAAACATGAGATAGTGTCAAGAGGTCTCAGTTTCACTTAACTAGTAGCATAATTATTTCTCGCAGTGCCTTGGTTAGCTGAAACTGGCCTAATGAAAAACCAGAGGATATGGAATGGTCACGCTGATTGCCATTTTTTAATGATCCCACAAGGCGGGGCGCTAATTTCCCGGGCAAATACGCGTATTGGGAAACTGGTGCACAGGTCAGGGGCCCCGAGCCGAACCGATGATGTTCGTTCGAATTAATTAGAGCGGCGGTACCCAAAGCAAACTCATAAATTCCGAGCCCGTCCAGTACACACACTCGTGTGCGTTTGACCCAGCCCCCTGAACAAGCGACTCTTTGTAATTTTTGACATGATATGCCGCACAGATTGTGGGGGAAATTAATAAGAGGAGAGAACGAGCCGCGATCATCGTGATGATCTTTGTGGAGCCGCTGGAGAACAAGTTGCCTGGCTGAAGACTGCAGACCGGGGACGGGAGACTGCGGACTGCAGACTGGATACTGGCGACTGCGGACCACAGATTCCAGACGACAACGAGTTTTCCGATTTTCATGCAGCAGGCGCAATCAGTGCTCATGATCTGTACATTAGCGTCGTGTGTTGATCACGCAGATTGCTCAAACACCACACACACACTTCAGCAGACCGCTGAGTGATGGGCCCCTGGTTAGCGGGTTGAAGCCAGTTTCCACTGGCCACATCGCCTTTTTGGCCCAAACCCGGCAGACGCCCCTATGCAAATTCGGCACTTTTTCTGCACTGTTCCGCTGGGGTTCGCTTATAAAGTCATCGCCGTTCGGGAATGCCTTATGCAAGCACGGTTTTCTGTTATTTTTAATTTGGAAATTATGCAAATTCACTCATACTGGCATTTAGCAGGTGGGCGTGAGTGAGAGGGGCGTGGCTCGGGGAAGAAATGCCCGGGAAACTGGAAACTCGGCAGATAAATGCCTTCGGCAGGTGATCAATGATCGATAAGTGACCACACTTAAAAACATTTGATTGGGTCATTAAAGTGACTGATATAGCATTGAAGTTGCTTGAAAACCAAGTGAGTTGTAACATGAAAATTATAACATCAACATGAAATAGCATTTTAGATTCGTAAGCTCTTGACCAGCTGAAAATGTGTGTGGCTATCAGAACATTTACTCAAAATATGCCAAGTATAATAATTATTTTAACTGACTTTATAAGGAGTAGGCTGCGTTCAAACATCGGTAATAAGAAATATCCATTTTTATATGAAAACTAGTAGCTCCTTTGAAAATATTGTCCGTCATAGTGTCTGCTCAGTTTCTACCATAGAACTTTATTACCAACCTTACGTAACAAAACGTCATGATTGTAGGCAGGAATTTTCCATTGCCCAAAGATCGGTTACCAAACAAACGTTGTTCTTTTCTTGGTTATTAAACATCGTTTAAAGATCTTATGTAAGCAACTTTTGTATTTGGCCTGGGCAAAGTTCAGATTCTCGCTTCTCATTGTTTGCTTTTCGCGGCTGCTCACGTTTTCCTCTCGCTCTCTTTCGATTTGTTGAACTTTTGTGCTAAACAAAAAAGGCAGAAACAATAAAAATAAAAACCTGTTCAACAGCATATTTCCATAGCTTTTTCGGTTCGCAGAATTTTGCATTCGCTCGACTTGGAGAGCCAAGTAAACACAATTCTAACGCAATTTGTTGTGTTTTTTGGGCTCTGGCTGGTGGTTTTCTGTTGCCAAACAGCTGTGTTTGCCCATGTTTGGCCAAAGGTAAACAGTGTCTGTGGGCCCATGAATACCTAAACAGTGTCCAGACGCTGGCACTGTTTGATTGGCAAACGAGAAACGAGGAATCCGAGACAATGTGACTAACATTTGCCCAGAAACACTGCATTTCTCGAGTGGAATTCCACACACTCCGCCTCGGATGTGTGAATTTTGAATCGCTTTTGTCTTACACACATGTGTGCATTTTACAACTTTAACCCCAAGCAGAGTCTCAATGTAAAACAGTCGCTGACACCCGAAGGTTGGCCGCTCAACTTCGGAACACCCAACTGCCTGGTGAACACAGTGCGTTTCAGAACTGTAAGACAGCTGGGGCTTTCAATGCCATAGATCAATGTCATCTTCGAGCCGACTTAAGTGGCTACAGCAGATATTCCAACTATAATAATGGTGCGAGCGAGTTAAAAGGTGGTTTGAATGCGATACACCTTTGAAATACTTAGATGGAAAGCGATTCATTAATAGATTCCACGGCTGCCATTGTATGGAAATTACATAAACCGAAACAAAAGCAACGCGGAAACTTTTTCGCAGCAATACTCCGATCGATGTTCCATAGAACGAATTGCCATTTTCATCTTAATTCTTTGCTCAAGCGATTGGTATCCACTTATTTACTTTGCTATTTTCGGCTTAATTTCATTGGGAACATGAGCCAATCGAATTTTTTAAACTGCCTGAAATGAGCCATTACGGGCAGAACGAAAATATACTGAGGCGCAATTAATGACCTGAACACCAAAGCATTAGTATGAATCACTGAGGGGTAAAGTACGTGTATACTCGTACGTAAAAGTTAGAGAGCTCCAAGTCTTTCCATGTCGAAAGTGTTCGCTAATGATGGCTATAACCTTGACTTCGGCCGTAGGCCCACCCCCTGCTGTTGGACGCCGAAATGCGGCCAGGAAAGTTAGTGATACCCCGAGGCACTCCACTCCCGCTGATTGGTATTGCCATTTGCAGTGACCCAATTCCGCTGGCCGAATCCGCGGCATGGGGGATAATTAATCAAGAAATAGAGCTTCAGTTTCACTCGCCAAATGGGAATCAGAAAAAGCGAACTTATAGCGATCGAATAACGAACAACTGACGACCATTGTTCTGCTACTCAGACACAATTGTTAATCTAATATCAAGTGGGAAAGAGCGAGATTGGCAATCTTATCAAGTGATAATTAAAGTGACTAAGGGGTGTATAAAAAAAGGATTCCTATACCATTTGAAAGACTTTTAACATTATTAGCGTTTTAAGGATGAGCAATCCTTTTTGGGTTATTAATTTATTTTAAACATATCATCTTATTATAATATCATTTAGGTGTATAAAAGTATGCAACATATTTTTTAAAAAAGTAACTTAATCTTACTTCACTTTTAGGGATCAAAATATTAAGTTTAACTTTACTATATAGTCTAGAGTTAGGTATAGAATATTAGTATTTTAACGATGAATAAAATTCTTTAAGATCATTGCTTTTATTTTAAACAGGTCACCCAATCAGCATATCACCTAGTTTTATAAAAATATCCAACATATTATTACAATATCCAAAATCAATAAACAAATTTTTTTTAAGAATAATGGGAACCACTGTCCATTATATACTACAATTTAAGACTTGATCGCACTTTACTTTTAACAACCCAAATACTTAGTTTAACCCTCCTAAAACGAAGTAAGATTGAGATATAGGAGACCACCCAGATTTTCTTTCTCTGTACCTTCCGAATGGTAATCGCCTGGCATTAATGCAAATTGTGGACATTATGTCAGCGATCGACGATTGCAGTCGACGAAAGCGAAAGTGTGTCAGCGGGATGGGCCTTTAGGTGGCCATTGAGAGCAAATGAGACGGCCGGAGACATCGGCGGAGCGTGAAAGATTCTCTGCAGGTCGTTGCACACGGGGGGAGTGTGAGGGGGGGCTCCAAAGCTCAGCGCATGCGTGCCTGCTCAGTGAAATGGAATGAAAGATGGACAAGGGGTATGGTGAAAGGGGGTTCGGGAGAGAGCACGATCCACTGCAGCGACGACTTTCACTAGAAATGGAATCCATAAAAGCCTGACAACATAGCTTTTCACAGCTCTGCCAATCGCCGATCGTCACTCTTCCGATCCAACATGACTCACCGTCGCATGTACTATTGATTTTCACATGTGTTTCTATAAAGCCGAGTATCTACATCCGACTATGTAGGTTCTAAGCGGCTTAAGTGCATGTCATAGTATCATAGTTTGTGCCACAGCCCACCCCCTCATGCAGCGGAGGTGGGCGTAAATTGGCAAAGCAAATGGCATTTCTGCAAGGAAGTTGTAAATCTGCTGCCAAATAGAATTGTGAGCGGGCCTAGTGCAAAGCGTTCATTAAATCCCAGGTCCCTCCGCAGCAGAAAAAGAGCGAAAAGCGAGCGAGACTCTTGACAGGTAGTCAGAAGTAAATACCCTTTCAGGAAATATGATTTTTGGAGTTGAATCCCTATAGACGAAATGAACAAAAATGAGATTAAGACCTGTATTTCATGGAAAATAAAGCTACAAGTTGGAATATAATGTAGTTCTTAATTTATTCAAATGCACTTTGTTAAAGAGCTCCCCAGTAATAACAGTTTTATTTTATGACCCATGTCATTAGAGCAATTAAACACACTGCACGTCCAGTTTCATTTGAAGAAGAAATCGCTTAAATATTTACGCCTATTTTACGAGCTGTTTGCTTTAAACGATATTGATTATTTTATTGCAATCGTTAAATAATGAATTTACTCTTGATAGGCAGTACTCGACGGCCCAACTCCCATAAAAGTTAGGGTATGCGACTAGACAGGCTCTCCAACGTTCATTGAGAAAAACCTTTTGGGACGTGCGTGCACAATACTCGGGTTTTACGACCTTCTGCGACGCCCACACGAGTCGCGCTGCACTGAGAGAAATGCAATTAGAGAACCGCCGGGACCTGGTGCTGAGAGGGCTTCCACAAATGTCGACAGCCGTCAGACAAACGCCGACTGCCGGCCCACACACAGATCACTTCAGGCCTGGTCTGGTTCTGGGATATGACTGTTGAAGTCGGCTCCAACTCCAACTCCAAAATCTCGGAGTCTGGTTGCAGGCAATTAGGGGGGAGAGACTTATAGCCCGGATTCAGAGGTGCCAGCCTGGCTTTTTGCTTTTACCAACAGTTCTTGAAAGTCCAAAGACCATGTTGAAATACTTAGGGATAAATGTTTTACGAATATATTATTTAAGAGTCAAGTTTAAGAATACCTTACATATATAAACGAATTCGAAACGATTATAATACTTTTCTAAACATAAAATGATATCTAACCTCAAGGAACCCTTCCAGTGGAACCTCTGAACTTGAAGTATAAGTTATTATCTATAACTTGACTAAAGTACTTCCCGTGGGCCACAGCTCCGCCTGGGTGAGGTAATGGCATTTGCACCCAATTGGCCAGTGAACCCGTCGATTATGAAACCGAACTCTGGGCGGCGGTTAATTAGATGAACTTCGTCAATTGCCTTAATTAAGACCTTCTGCCCTGCGGCAACGGAAGTGGAGCAGTGCAGAACTGACCTCCTAACTTTCGGGAATCCAGTTGGCAGTCAGTAGTTTCACGGTGCGTGCCACATGCTTAGAGGTCCGTTGGCCTTGTCGGCATTATCAAAAAGTCAATAAATACCTGCCGCGGAATCTTATCAGCTCCTTGGCCGCACCATCGATATCTATTAATGTTTATTGAATAAACAAAATATGAAAGCCAGCCCAGCCAAATAAATGTCACAAGAGAATCGATGGCGGACCGCAGAGCCCAGGGCCCAGAGCCCAAAAAGGTTTCCTCCGATCACAATCTTTAACAATATCGAATGAACAGACTCCCGCGGTGTTTGTGGTTGCGAGAGGTAATCCAACGACTTGACCTGGACCCCGCCCCCGGGGCCATGCACTTGTGTCCACAGATGGAAATTTCTTATTCCCCGTTTTGTTTGTTTGTCCGCCAGTTGAAGAGCCAAACAAACATAAGACGAAAGGGCAACGAGGAGACGGGCTGGTGACATTTGATAGTGCATGCGGTCAACTGCTGGCGATATCTTTCGGCGGGCTGGGTTCTATTTATATGTCGATGCAATCGTTATTGCACTGGACACGCGGCCTGCAGATGAGTGGCGTCACGTTCGGAGGCCCAACTAAATGTCAGCCACTTGCACAATTGGTTATCTTTCGGTTTTACAGCGGATTCGCCACCTGATGGGGTGGGATTAGCGGAACAAAGCCTATAAACCATCCAACATGATTCATTCGCTCTACTCATAGATATATAAGTGATGTTATAAAGAACGTATCCCTGGGTCCCTTAGAATATTATACTTTTAGTAAGACTTTACAATTTTATTAGTACAACATCTCTTTGGATTTAATGAAAAGCCAGATGAAAAGCCAGCAACTATTGATTTCAAATAAAAAAAGTTATAAGGAGAAAATAGATATAAATATATAACCTCGCTAACCAGGGGTTAACTGTAATATAAAAATGTTTTGAATACACTTTTAATGTGCACTGATTTTAATTTCTTCCTTATTCTTCGCTGACTTTAAATGTTAATTTCAGTGTATGAAAAGTTTTAAAGAGGAAAAATTTTGTTAAAATCCCACAAACACACTTCCTCGCTAACCAGGGGTTAGCTAACAGCGCTGTTAAGCGCACATCAGAGTCCCTTTTGTGCTAAGGGCAGTGTTATCTAACCTCCGCTGTTAGCGGGCGTGCAATAATAATAAAGAAAGTCAACAAAAGAAACTCAATGCCTATGACTAATTGAATGAAAGCTCTCGGCGTGAAGGAAAACAAATGCAGCGAGTGCCCCAGCCCCAGCCCCAGCCCAGCAAATCGGCATTACGATTTAAGTGGGTCAGCAAGCCGCGTGGAGCCACAGCCACCCAAAACATAAATTGCAAATCCCCGGACGGAGACAGACCTTTTCTTGGCCACACTTGCCCGGTAATGTGGGTCACAAGCCCGAAATTATGTATTATCATTAAATTTCATTACAACCGACTTTGCGAGCGCTTAAATAATGTCGAAAATCTCGGACTGCGCAAAAGCGGAATGCAAAAACAAAGCGAACCCGTTACACCGCAATTCACGCAATGCCCCCACTCAGTGGGTTGTTGCTTTATTCCCCCCCTTTTTATACAGTTATGGGAACGGAACGGAGCCGTCGAGCCACCAAATGCATTGGTCCCGGCCACGACCACGACCACGACCACAGCCCCATCCCAATCCCAATCCCAGCGAGCCAAAGAAGGCCAGCTTGATGGTCTGTTCTTGTACGCATGTCCATATTCGGAGTTCGGAGTTCTCGGGAATGCGTAGAATCTCCGCACAGGAAGAAAACATAAGAAGTGATTCATATTAAGATCTGTGATCCCGAAAGTTTGGCTTAAATATACAACGTTTGCCAAGTAGTTCATCTTTTTAAAGACTAGTAAACCAGTAGGAGAATAGAGTTGCATAGAAAGGTTAAATATCTTTTTAATTTTCTACAGTATATAAACTAATTTTTAAGATTTATTTTATCGAAATATTATTTTTATCATATTTTCAAAATATTCTTTTCTTAGTTCTTTTTCAAACAATCAATTTTGATCCATAGAAATTAGTAAGTAAAATAATACAAAAGGTTTGTGGAAAACGAAAGGGGTAACTATTTTCTCTGTGTGCACCCCTTGCCCCGTTGACTCATGTCATTTCTGCACGAGAAGGAGTTCAGTGATCCCGCCCGCTTACCAAAAAAGTCCTCCCATCTCTCCGAGGTGTCCGAATCGGATTCTATGTCCATCTTGGTCTTCTCCGGCTGCTTGATTTACGTCCAGGCGTCTTGCCTGGATTTGGCCAGGTCTTCTCTCCTGCTTGGTATCTAAATTTAGACAGCGCTTGCAGAGCAACTGCCACTGAAGGAGGTCGTTATTATCGCGGCAGCTCCGGCTGCTGCATTAGATATGGCCGCAGATACAGTATCTAAAACGGGCGAGTGGTGGCCAAATGACTTCACCCGGCGCAGAGCGGAAAGGCGAAGCTCAATCAATGACCGGCCGATAAGATAAGCGCCCGATTTAACTTTAAGCACTGGCACCGAACTGTGCGATATTCTTTTCTTTTTCCGTTTGTTTGTCGTGTATTTTTTGTTTCGCAGGTACGAGTATCTGGCTTTATTCACCACTAGTCGCAGATAGCTTATCGCGGCCTGCGAAGCTCGGGGGTAGAGCACATATCCAGCAGGTACAGCGGCATTGTGGCCAACAGCTGGCGGCCAGCGATTCGGAATGAGAGTACGTGAATGTATCTCAAAGTTGCGCTCAGTTCTCGGAACTTTTGGATGACTAAACCGGCTCGCGAACTGTGTCTCAGGGGTTATTTATTGCCTTTTTGTGGGCTAGAACAAATTGTGGGGATCGACCCTGCGATCGCTGATTGAATTAAGGTAATGGGCTCTTCACTTGCCGTCTGCGAAATGAGCACAAACGAAAATTCACAAATTGCCGATAAAAGTATCTCGCGCTTCGCTGATTTTCCAGTTTCTCCCGTGCAAATCACCTTCGCACCGTGACTTCTAATTGCGGCGAAATAAAAAACACTCTCGTCTCACGGATACTGCACATGCAGAAACACATGTGTATTTTCAGATATAATTTTTGATTTTCCTTCTATCTATATATTTTTTTTGGTCGGGCAGGGGGCGGTACACAGGCACACACACGCTCACTCGCCGGATCAGCTCGATCGCTCCAGGAACGACATTTCCAGCGCGCGTCTCAAATCGAACTGACTTTGTGCAAGACCCTCCGAGTCGGAAGACCCCAACAAGTTCTCTTAAGAGAGAACCGGCGGTATTACTTGCAAGCGAGACGAAGAGACCCAACATTGTATCTTTGTATCTTCGGAGAGCGCAACAAGTTCGAGTTGCGAGCCAAGATCCACAGGTAATCTGCTGCAACTCCTAGCAGTCGTGGGTGCATGATCGACAGCACCACCAAGTGGAAATGATGATCCACTCGTAGTACAGCTCGACTGGGGAGGAGAGAAAAATTAATTTTTAATTAAACGTAATTGAAGAGCTAACGCTATAGTTCACGGCCTCGATATGCACCAGATATGCATGCGGCCAATCGGCTGTTTTAAAGATGGTAAACTTTAAACGGTTATAACTTTTTAAAGTCTGCTCCGATCTAAGCAATTTTCGGCATGTAGATCAATCGAAACAAAATCTTATTGAAAATTGTACAAAAGATACCTAGAATGGTTGAGCAATATGGGCAGTGCGCAAGAACCTCAAAAGTCTGCATGAAATTTACTCTACGAGTATAGGGTATTGAAATATATCCCTTTTTTAAAAACTGTATTATACTTTCTTATAAGGATAATTCTTAATTAAGTTACTAGCTTTATAGAGAGGTTAGCTATATCAAAAATGGAAAAATCGTGGACGTTGCACAAGTCTTAAACTTACTTATGCACAGGACAACGCCTAACAGGAGGTGCAGAGGAGCCGGTAAGTGGAAGTAAAATAACACAACCAATGCCGCGAGCAACGCCACGCCCACCAGACCGATGACGAAGGACAAGAGGATGGCCCAGCACATATCCTGCTATGCGGCAGGGATGGAGTTAGAAAGTCGAGGATTAAAGGATCAAAACTCAGGGATCCACTCACCCACATGGTGCCAAAGAGCAGAAATACTTTGGCCAGCGCGTAGATGAGGGCAAAGACCATTGCCAGAACCATGAGCAGTACATTGGAGTTCCCCGTGATCAGCTCAAACAGACCCACAGAAAAGATTACCACGGCCAGGATCATCCCAGTGAAGCCGATGAAGATGCAGCCGATGTAGAGCGACAAATAGCCGCAGAACACTCGCAGACACATTTCGATTTCCCCCGATTTTGACTACAAATCACAAGCACATATTTCACTAGAATTTTGAATTAAGTTTAGGATAACAAAGGGGGCACTTACATGTTGACATCAAAAACATACTAAATATTATAAGTTATATTCATTAAAATATATGTTACTACAAAATCTAATTATTCAATTTAAAATTAATTATAATAACTATTTCATGAATTACATTTGGGTATATTTTTAGCTTGGTTTTTCTATACATTGATTTCTTCAAATAAAACATTTTTTTCACAATTTGCATTTTTAAAATTGGCGCTCAAAGCCCCACCAGCTGTTTCAGTTATCGATAGTTCATCGAACACTGGTCCCTAACCTCGCCAGTCTATCGTTTCCAATTGGCTTTCAACTAGCCGAAGAGTAAAGTAAATAATGGATATAGCCGATCCTCCGCCCAGTAAAAGAGCCCGGAAATCGCCCAACCTGGAGGAAGACATCACTGGAATCCGCGCCATCCTGTCCGATGAGTTCGACGAGGACATAGCACTGATCAAGGCGCACAGTTGCCAGCTGGAGACGAAGCAGCAGCTTCAGGCGGTCATCCAGGAGCTCTCCCAGAAGCTGCCTCACTTCCAGCACCTGAAGCGCGTCCACGACCGCAGCGTGCTCATCTGCCCCAGCTCGGAGATCGGCGAATCCCTGGAGCAGCACCTGGAAAAGTTTGGCTTCTCGGAGCACGTGCTCCGTGCCCTGTGCCAGGGAGTCCAGGTGGTGGAGGTGCCCGAACGGATGCCCCGACTGCGAGTGCAGTACGAGAAGACCCTGAAGCACTGGCCCTGCAAGTTTCACCCCAATCACTACTCCGAATCTCTCCGGAATGGCAGCAACTTCAGTTCCGCTCAGCGCATCTTTCACAAGAGGATGGCCCAATTGCTCTTGAGGCTCTCCCGGGATGTGAATGCCAACCGACCAGTTGGAATCTGTGTGGATCCTCGACAACCGAACATTGTATCCATAGCTGGAACCGAAGAACCCGCCAGCCCACACGAACATTGCAGCATGCTGCTGGTGGATTTTGTTGCTCGAAGTCAAGAAGGCGGAGCCACAAATACGGAGCTCCCTTTCACTGAGGATTCCAAGGAGGTGGAGACCACTCTGAGGGGCATTCCCAAAGCCTACTACGATTACCTGATAAAAGATGAAGGGTACAAAGACCTTACACTCGGAGCGGAGAGGTCGAGGGATTGTAAAGAAGTTAACGCCGTCCAAGGAGCAGATAACCTGGCCAAATTCGGACCCTATTTGTGCACCGGCTACGATGTCTATCTGCTGCAGGAACCCTGCCTCATGTGCTCCATGGCCCTGGTTCACAGCAGGGCGAAAAGGGTGTTCTTCCTGCGAAACTCGGACAACGGAGCTCTGGCCACGCGATTCCAGCTGCACTCGGTGCGGGAACTCAACCATCACTACGAGGTGTTTCAGTTTACCACCAAGGAAGACGAAGAACTGACGTAACGTTTAACAGACCTTGGTTTAATAAAGGATTTATAGGATATCTTCGATTTTCGGCGTGGTTCTGGCCGTCGACTGGCGGGTGGGCGTGGACAGGAGGCCCAGCAGCTGGCAGTCTGCCTCCAAGATGGTAATGTCCTTGGTCGAGCCCAGGAATTTGGTGGACAGCTCCAGGTCCTTGATACGCAGTCGAACGCGGGCTCCTCGAACATAGTCACTAGGGATGGATGTGGGTTAGATGCATGTATAGGGAAGGGATTCCATTGGACTCACCTGCCGTTCCGAGCTGGACGACTGCAGACGCAGTGGAACTTCCAGCCAAAGTCAATGTACAGGTCATCGCCCACCACATGGAATATCTTGCCGCTCACCACTTTGCCTTCCGCGTTGCCCAGCTGTCCCAGAGATCAAAGGGTTATTACATAAACAAATGGATTACTGGGAAGGAACTCACATCTATTAACTTGGAGTTGCGGAGCAGGGAGGCGAAGGTCTGGTTGTCCTCCGGCAGCTGAGGAGGCGTGGCCGGAGCTGTGTACTTGTCGAAGGCACGCGCAAATCCCCCCTTGCTGCTACCAATCTCCGCCAGATTCTCCACGGGAGCAGCTCCCTCCGCCGGCTTCTCCGTTTCACCGCTGATCAGTCTCATGGTCACTGGCAGCCGACGACTGCGGTTTAAGCAACCCATCTGGTGTCCGGATCTACCTAGTTTTTGCAGCAGCGACATGGTTTTTATTTAATATTTTTTAATAAATATCCACAAGATCCAGGCCAATTGGAAAAACAAAGAGGAAGAGCTGTATCGATAGGCGGCCAATCGATTGGCAAGCAGTTGGGTCTGCCCATCACTAATCCGTGTTACAAAAAACACGCTGCCGGCATTTATTTTGATATTACGAAATCGGTTGTTAGGCGCAGGAATTGACTATTGACCAGCAAAATGATCCAGCAACAGCGCCAAAGAATAGAGGCCGCGGTCACGGAGATGATTGACGACATGGACAAGACGCACCTGCGCAAAATGCAGGTGAGTGAAGTCCTGTAGAGGGAGAATCCTGAAATTGACTTGGTTTTCACCCAATTCCAGAACGAGATGCATTTGTGTGCGGCGAAATGCTGTCAGGATGGAACCTCCAGCGTGGACAGTGTCCAGCGGTGTGTGGACCGGTGTTCCACGCCCATGACGAGGGCACAGAACTACGTGCAGCACGAACTGGGGGAGTTCCAGGGCCGACTGCAGCGTTGCGTCATGGTCAGTACCCATTGCATCAACTTGTTGCTTCTCTGAGGACGTTGTTATAGCACTAGGGATCTTGTAGGAGATTGTTAGAGGAGTAGGGATCTTGTAGAATGTGTATCATATTAACATTCATCAAAATATTCGTTTAAGACTGACCCAAAATATAACAATTATAAGACAGAATTTTTTATCATAAAAGGATAAGTCTCATTTAAGAACCTTTATTTACTATAATTAATTATTTAAATATTAAAATGTGGAATATATTTAATTTATAAATATGTAACTGTCTTCAGTGTTACAGAAATGCTATACTTTCCTTTAAGATATTTTTTGAATATTCTTTTAAGATAGTTTTCAGAAAATCTTTATTTTATTTTTCACGGATAGCAAAAGATCATACTTAGAAAAAATAATTTAACACGATTTTTATCCGCAGCAATGCAATGACGATGTGAAAGTAAAAATGCCGCCCAATCCCAACGAGGATCAGATAGCTAAGTACACCGACCAGTTCGAGCGCTGTGCCATCCAGTGCGTGGACAAGCATGTGGGCCTCATTCCCGGCATGATGAAGACCATGAAGGCTGTGCTCTCCAAGGGACCCGAGAGCATTCCCCAGGTCTAGCTCAACCTGCATTTACCTCCTAATTAATTGTTGAATTCGTTTATTTTTAAACCATGCAATATTGATCATCTTTGGAGTCATTACACATTTTGCTTACACTATAAATAATTAAACCAATTCACCTATTAGTTGTTGAAAGTCTTAAGTACCGATCAAATGTAGTGTAATCCATCTCTGAAATCCTGTCAAATTTGTCATTTACTTAAAAAAATACAAATACTTTGTACACCGAAAACTGTCATAGAAATCTTTAGTGTTCTTTTATTTTTTTGATTCAAAATTGTTCAAATTCCGAATAAAAATGGTGGAGCAACAAAAGAAGCGACTGGAGGACGCCATCAGCGGCATGATCGAGGACATGTACCGCACCCACTTGCGCAGGATGCAGGTGAGTTCACGCTCTTTAGTTGGCTCTGATGAACTCCTGGTAAGAAGGATAATCCTAAGTCCACAATGCACCGCTGTGCTGCCCGTTGCTGCGATGATGAGCGAGGAACGCTGGAGAGCGTCCAGAACTGCATCGAGAAGTGTGCCGGACCCCTAATGGATGCACAGGACTATCTACAGCACGAGCTGGGCCAGTTTCAGAACCGCCTCCAGAATTGTGTGAGGGTAGGAGAGTCATATAGTCGATCATCTTAATCTTTTCGTACGGTACTGAAGTCATGATGGAATTCATTGATCTATCTATTTATGCCCCAGTAGATTATGTTCTTGACTAGATTCGTTTATAGCCAAAATGCTTCAGTTTGTGGACGATTCTATCCCTTGTGATTAAGAAGTTTTTGAAATTAAAATGTTTTGCAGTTTTGTATTTCACCAGGAGTTGTTTTAGCTTCTCATCCTAACACACGTTTCCCCTTATATTTGCCTTCAAAACTTGGTCGATTTTTAGAAACTCGATTTGTTACATTTCTAAACCGCTTTAGCATTTTAACACACCTAGGAGAGTGCACCCCTGTCTTCTTTATTTTTATAGTTTTATTGAATTTTAAATGAAATAAAAACCTTATAAATTGGCGAGAAAATTGTTAGAATTTCAAACTTTAAAATGAATTAATAAAAAATCAAAAACTAGAAGGGAATCCAGGCTTCAGCAAGTCATTTATACCCTGCAGCTTAAACTATACCGTGCCTGTAAGATCAAACGTATTTTTCAGATGATCTATAAAAACTATATGAAATCGACCGATTAAAAAACAATATTATTTGCATTTTTCAGATCATAAAACAGAATGGAAGCCCAGAGTAAAAGATAATATCATCAAAAACAATAATGCTTTTTTTGAATATTTTCCCAATTATTATTTTTGTGAGCTTTATTATATAGGAGCTTCGATATTCAATTTACTCTTCAAGGTGTAATGATAAGTCTTCATAAAATAACCGCCACTTCTGCATTTCAATGCGTCACAAAAAAAAAAATTATAAAAAATTTTAAAAATAAATAAATTTTTACGGAATTAATGAACAAGTTTGCTGTTTCAAGATATCGAAGATGCATTTATGTTAGGAGTTGTTTCATTTATGTATAACACCTCTAGCAATTGGGCTAAAAAGTACTTTTTTAAACTTCAGATACTTCATAGTAATTTAAGTTTTGGTGTGCGAAGATAGCCACCCTTTCCCCATTAATTCGTTTGGTAATCCGCAGGACTGCAACAGCGATGCCCGGTCCCGACTGCCCAGCAACCCGAATGACCGGGACATGTCCCGATCCCAGCACATGTTCGAGAGCTGCACGGGCGGCTGTGTGGAGAAGCACATAAACCTGATCCCCGGGCTGCTCAAGTCGATCAAGCAGACGCTGGACAGAGGTCCCCCCAAGAGATCGCGCAACATGGACGCCTAGTCACGATGCAATCCCCGTCCAAACCGCCCGAGGATCGATGCGAATTAAAAACGCCAGTAAGGAAGTCAATCGTACACCTATTTATTTATTGAATATTTTTGGTACAGCTAACACTTAGGATACTCTAGACGAAACTGTAGGCCGGGGAGGCTTATCGGAGCAGGGCTTATCAGTGCCACGTGGCACGCGTCTGCCTGCTTGAAATCCGGCTCCCGGACCTTTTTTGGGCCCTAGCTCATTAAATATCTAGTAATAAAGATTCTTAGTAGTATGCAACAATACGAGCAACTATATTTGGGGATCTGGCTGGGTCTACTGCTCGCTCTGCTTCGTCCTCACGCCGTACTTGCTCCAGAAGGTCACCTTGGCGGTGGTCTTCTTCAGGTTGTCCTGGAACACGGAGCACGTGTCGAAGGGCGGACAGTAGAGGTGCAGGGAGACGGAGGTGTCCGAGTGGCTGGGATTCTCCACGCGGTGCAGGCCCAGATTGTCTATAAGAAACCACACCCCGTAAGTAAAGGAAATGCCCGAGATCTTGTAGATTATCGATTCCTCACCATTTATGTAGGCCACATCATTGACCGCAATGGGTGTCTCGCCGATCTCCACCAGCTCCCGGCTATCGATCTCCCCATCGGGATGATGGGATCGGCCGGTGTCCCTGGCAGATCTATTGGGGTACTCGTAGCGCTTCTCGCGCAGATCCCCCTTCAGCATCTTCATGAAGCAGTGGGAGTCGGCATGGTCGTGCACCGATGAGCCATGTCCCTCGCCCCAGCAGAGGATCAGCAGGTTGAACTTGCCGTTGCCAGCATCCACCAAGTTCCGGGTGTATGTGTAACGATCGAACTTGGCGTACTTGCGCCACTCCCGCGGATTGGACTTGTAGGTGAGCATCAGGTGATTCACCATCTCGATGTTGACGTAATTGGACTCGAACTCCCGGTGAAGGGCGGCCACCAGGTCCGAGAGGGAATCCACCGCGGGTCCGTACTTCAGGGGCTTCTCCAGGGCCTGGTAGTAGCTGGTGGCCTGGCGCAGGTACTTCTCCTGGTCCACCTGCTCGATCTCGGAGTCGATCTTGGACAGGGCCATTTTGGGCTTGCTCTGGTTGACCTACGATTAGGAGGAAACAGGAAATATGGGTTGTGCATCAGTTAAGGCTGAAGGGCGTGGAAAACTACCTAGCTAGTCTACAGAGTTCAATTCTCAATTGATTTAGATGAATTACGTTGTAAAGTCGATGATCGCTGCTGATAGCTAGGGACTGTCTATAAGGCTATATATAATCCGCTTGATTGCTGCTGGAAAATATTGAATTGATTCTGGTGGTGGCACACGCTACTCCTAGGATGGCAAAATTCGAACTGAACACCGACACCCCGATTTCTGGAGATTTCGCTCTCCTGCCCAGACTATATAGATTATGTGGTCGGATCGGACGTAAGTCGGAGGCGCAAGTCCGCGGCAATAACAAAAACAAGAAGTCGCCGGCGATAATCGCCCAGCCCCTTATCACCGCATAGATAGATCGAATGTTGCCAGGAGGGGCTCAACAGATGCGCCTGGAGCTCTGACAAGAGGTTAACGGCGTTCTAATGGCATCGTTTTGCGAATAAAAAACAAATTTATTCTGTATATTGGGGCCCAAAAAATATTAGGCGATACGGGCATCGCCTCTGATGCTGATAGCTGGTTGAATCTGGTTGCTGACGCATTGTTTGAAGATCTACGGGTGCGAGTAGCCATCCAAGTTGCCGCATTTCCATCAGCCTAGATGGCCAGGGTCTTCCCCTGGCACGCCAATCTATTGTGGTTGAAATTTCCCTTAGAAACTAGAACTTTCCCCGAATGTAGGGTATAACATTTTAATTTTTAAGTAGTTGCCTACTTTCAGGTCTGTGCCAATTTCTTATAATTGCCCCAGTAAGTAAGGTCGCACTGCATTTGAGATCTCTTTGTGATTCAGGAAGTCATTAGTGACTAACTCACGGACCCTACTTTCTCCCTCAAAAACTGACAACTGAACAAACAAAGGGTTCTTTCATTGTTCTCAAGCTGAAGCTGGGCACTGGAGTAGCCCCCAAATGCGGGTTATATAACTTTTGGTAAGCCCAAGATGAAGAAAACACTTTCCACCTCGGCTGCAATGTCAGCAAGTGAACTTGCATCTCGAGTAATAACTTTTTAACGATCCCCAGGCCTTGTTATTAAATATTTTCCCCCTGGTGCCACATCAAGGTGTTTCGGTGCGGTATTTGAAAAATGTTTTGCAACGGCCAAAAAGCATAAAACTGCCAGCTTGGCAGCCAACTTTCGCAACAGGTTAAGGCCAATAGCAAAGTCAAAGCAAAACTAAAAGCTGCGAACTGCCATTTGTGTAAATATTAGGCGAAACTGTTGAGTTTGGAAAATTGGTGGAAGGAAAGCTGTAGACGATTTTCACAGCAGTTCAATAAACTAAGATTTCAGTGGGGTTTTCAAGTTAAAAAACTGCCTAAGCAAGGTATTTGGCCTTAAGGATGAAGGACTTACCATTGTTGATGATTTGCTACACTTTCTTCTTAGCTTTAAAACTTGAATACTTTGTTGGAACTTCAAAATTCACTTTTCAAAATACTTTCGAGTCAGGACTTGGACTTGCACTTTTTCGAATTTTCACAGGGTGGTGCCACTTGGATGCGCGCCGCCGTGTTTGTGTGCCTGTTTTGGGTATCTTTCACCAATTTATGGAGATCTCGGCCAGCAAAGCCCCCCTTTGCACTCAAAACGCAATTCGAGTGACAAAAACGACGCCGGCAGCGGCATCGCAGCTCGAATGGCATTTTGAGTCTTTCCTGAGGCCGCGAGCCGAAACTCAAAGCGGTTTCACATCGGCTCAACTTGGCCTGTTGTTGTTTGCTCAGTTGGCCGGGCCCGAAATTTATGCTACCATGCCATGCCGCCTGTCGATCCGAGGTTGAGCGGCCAGATATTTAATACATTTCTCCCCCGGACCAACTATTAATTATTGGGACGTGCTGTTTTTTCTGTCTTCGGCGGTCTTCTTTGGTATTTGCGTTTTGGCCAAGAGAAATGGCCGCCAGCCCTTTGTCATAGCCCCTCGACGGAATTCTCCGGCAAAAGTTTGGCCTGGGGTCAAAATGATGAAAGGTTTATCAAGTGGCTTCAACAATAATAATAATAATTGTGTGTCAAGTACTTGCCAATATTTGTTTAGCTCGAAACACTTGGCCTGACACTATTTCTATCGCTTTGAGTGGAAATCAACTCGCAGTTTTCGTGCAATATTATTATTGTTGTTACTTTTGATATTTTTTATTTAAAATGTGTGCTCAATTTTTGAATATTTACATTCTATTTAATTCTAATTCTAAGTGTATCTCGCGGATGTCAGATACTTTTACAGCCTCCCCATTGCCCCATTAACATATTCAATCAGCCACGAACTTTCTAGCCAGGTTTATTCAACTTTGAACTATTCTTTTCGCATGCCTGTCCCACTATGTAAATCATTTGCATATTCCCAAAACAATTCGAGGCGAACATTCGTCTTTGTTTTCGTATTTTCGCCTTGAATAATGCAGGTAATAACAATATCAATGACCGACGGGGAATCAAAAACAATATTTTCGTATTTGTCAACCATAAAAGTGGGAATTCTCAAATCAGAACAGTATTTGCGCGTTTGAATGAGTGTTTCTTATCAGGGGGAAAACGTATAATACGAACGAACAGAGGCCAAAGGCTGCGACTTGTAAATTAAAGGAAATACATAGCTCTAATTTTTATTAGAAGCACTGACTCTTAGCTTTATGTAAATAGAGGGTAATTTGCATCATTATATTTCCTTATATTTATTAATTTCATTCGATTGATTCAAATTTTGCCCTATGACTAGATTAAATACACGCAAATATTAATATACACATATTTTTGGTTTAGACATTGTACCTTAAATGCTTTATAAAAATTAAAATATTCCTCGGAAAAGGCCGTGAATTGAAGCTTCGATAAGCGGAGTTAAGTTTACTTTCAAAGGCAGAATTGAATTAAGTGAATGCAGCGGGCTAATCTTCATCCTCCTCAGACATATCAAATTCGGCATCATCGAAGTCGATTATCTGTAAAAAGAGCATTCATATTATAACTTGTTTCATTTAGTTGAAAAAGTGGTGCCTCAGACCTCGCTGTTTAGCCGCTTAAACTCTGAAATCCCAGTCAAATCCTCCAGATACTTGGCGGTTTCGAAAGTTTTAAAAAGGAATGCATTTCCCTCCTTTTCATATGCATTTAAAACGGGCTGTAAAAAGCAAGTTAATTTCAATTAACAAAAATTAGTTAAAATACTTTTTTAAATTGATAATTCTTACCGCTGAGCATGCGATGCATTGGGCGAACTTTTGAGTAGCGGGTAAAATGTTCTCATAGTTGCACAGCATTCCCCGGATGGAGTGAGGTAGAATGCCGAGAAGACCTTCTGGCACCTTGCCCGCCGCCTCCCCCGACTTTCCACGCCCTCTCTGCGCATAGTAGGCAGGTGCCAGTTCCTTTCGCGGATGCTGGAGCAAAGCAACCAGCAACTCCACCGCATAGCTAGCAGCAATGTTGGATACTCCGGGTCGCGTCACGGTGCATTGCTGGTCCAGTGTGCGGTCTTTGAGGGACTGGAAAGAAGATAGTACAAAATCTGATTACCCAATATAATTATAACTAGGGTATGGTGGGCTAGGAACACTAGTTAAAATTAAGTACGCGGATCCAGACGGAAGACACTTAAACCTTTAAACAATTCAATTTTAATGATACCTCTTATAGCGATTATTCACTCATTTCAAATATAGCTGCTATAGTTATTTTATTAAATTAACCTGTGGTTATTTTTCACCTACCTAAAACTACCTACTTTTTTCGTATACAAATATATTTAATAGGTCCCTTTAACCTGTTCTTATATATAGTTATATTAACATTTCTTCAGGGTGTTCTGGGCGAGCTTCGGGGCCGGTGCACTAGTAAGATCGAAAGCTTTCCAAAGCTCTTCAGTGTCAACAAACACATGCTCCGAACTAGCAGAGATGACGCCTCCAGGCGAGAACAAAACAAATAGTTGGTCTTAGAGACCTAACCCAAAGTATAGAAACTTTGGTGGTTCCATCGGTTACTTGAGCAACCCGCCTCTCCGCCCATTGCCGATTAGATAAGGTTCCGGCGAGCGGGAGCGCCGGAGAACTCCGGACTCTCCCACGCCCCTATAAAGTACACACATTTTGTGTTCGTTCAGTGCAAAGGCGATAGCTAGTTCAATTGGTAATTGCAGGAAGGAATCATGTTGACCGAGTTCGCTGGCAATCTTTCGCATCCGCTGGAGTTCGGCCATGTTCTGGAGGTCGTGGCCAAGACCATCGACGGAGCGGCCAGGTAAAAGGTGTTTCAGTCCGGAATTAGTATACAAGCACGACTCCGCTTCGTGACTAATTGCTTGTCAAACAAAGCTTCTTATCAATTCGTGACTAATATATCGATTATGATCACTTTGGTGGGCCAGGTTCCATATCAACCTCTGCACGGCCAAGAGCACGGTGGATCCCAACGCGGATATTGGACTGAGGTTCTCCTGCTATTTTCGGAATGATGTGATCGTTCGGAATTCCCGAGTGAACGGCGCCTGGGGCGAGGAGGAGACCCATGTCCTGGATCCCAACACGCTGCCCAATCCCATCGTGAGCGGCGAGTTCTTCCTGGTGTACATCCTGTGCTGCGAGGACAGCTTTGCCATATCGATCAACAGCCGGGAATACTGCAGGTTTCGGTACCGCATGCCTTTGTCGGCCATTCGAGCACTGGAGATTCGTGATCAGATCCAGGTGATCAAGCAGGTTGATCATCGTACCGTGTTCCCCAATCCCTGGCCCGCCATCCACGCCTCGGACTACTTTAAGGCGTTCAGCAACGACCAGCCAATTTTGTTCAGTCCTGGACATGTGATCGTCCTTACAGCTCGCTGCTTTGAGAACAAGAAGGGTCAGTTTATCCTTAAGTTCATGGACTCGGACACCAAGCGCGAGGAGCTCCACTTTAGCGTGCGTTTCGATGAGAAGGCGGTGGTCCGCAACTCCATGAACAAGAGCTTTGAGTAAGCCAGTCTTAAAATGTGGTAACCTCCCAGGGCTAACTGATTTTCCTTACAGCTTTGGAAACGAGGAGCGCCATGGCGGCTTTCCCTTCGTATTTAACCAGCAGTTCAAGCTGGCGCTCGCCTTTACGGAACGCGAAGTTCTGACCGCCGTCGATGGTTACAATTTCTTTAGCTACACTTGGCGCACACCAAATGCCATGGCGAATCTGGTGGGCTTCAAGGTGACCAGCATAAACGGCCTGGTAGTACAGATAACCGGGGTGGATCACCTGCAGACAGGCGACCCCACGTGTGGTGGCTTTGAAAAGTATTCCCGCCATGACTACGAGTGTGTCTAGTAACCATTTAACCGAACTAAGTCTGAAAATAAAAGTGCTATCTTAGCTATAAACAAATCACACTCACATTTCTCGGGGCCGTGACATCGTTGCAGAAGTAGCAACCCAATTGATCGCCATTGATGCACTTGAGTCCCTCGATCTGTTGGCCACTGTCGCCGGCCTCCTCTCGAGTCGTGCCATGACGCATTACGAGGTAGCTATCGAAACCAAGGGCCGCATTGATGACAATCTGGAGGGGCAAGTATTAGGCGCAGGTCTTATAAAGGGTATAAGTATTCTCTCACCTTTTGGTTAGCCGCCCCCAACAGCGTGGGCAACCAGCGGCTTTCGCGAGAGTCTGTGAGCAAAAAGAGGGCATCATGGTCCCGCACCTGTTGCTGTATCACCTCCAAGTGCTTCTCCGTCTGGGCAAACAGCGATTCTCCGATCGTATGACCTGGCATGGGAATCTCCAACACATGTCCCGCCGTTACCGCACTAGGGTTTATCTCCCGCAATCGTTGGGCAGCTGTGGTGGCCTTCATTCGATTGCCCGCCATAGCGTCTGCATGGGTGTAGAGATTCTGGCGCACTGGATTGGAGAATCCTACTTTCCCGCTGTCCAGCAGGGTGATGTGCTTGAAACCCCAGGACTGAAAGAAATTGACTTCTATTTAATTCAGGTGGGTTGAATATACGATAAACCCACCAGGAGATTCCTAGCCACAGCGCAGCCTAAGGTACCAGCTCCAAACAGCAGGCATTTGGTTTGGGAGATCGCTTCCAGATTGAGATCCGGTACCAGGCGCCACTTCATTAGTTTCAGGTTGAGGTTCACGGAGTTCTCGGCAAGTCTAAAAGGGAAAAAGGAACATATACTTATCATTGATGAAGAATACATTTCCGTTTGAGTCGGGAGTTAGCATGATAATGGTATCTTGAACTAGAGACACAGTTATAACACTGGTATTTCTTATAATTTGGTTTTAGAGCTATTATCTTACTTGGCTGGATCCATGCTGTCCCTCATGCAAACCATTCTGGGGCCCATTTTGCCATTCTTGTTAAGCTCCCAGCCCACAAATTTCACCTCCCCAGGTTTGCTTAGATCGCTGGCTTCTGTTTGAATCACCTGCCAGACACGGCTGTCATCCACCTGCATTTGTTGATTGTATCGCAGGCCCAGAAACTTGAGAGATTTGCCCACAAATGAGGGGCTGTCATGGAAAAAGGAGAATTTAAGTTTGAGCTATAGTTAATAAAAGTTACGACCCACCATTGTTGGAACAGAAGGGCCGAATAGTTCCGCATTAACCAAGCGGGATGCTCGTACTCGCTGGGATCGGCAAAGCCAAAATAATAGTGTTCCACATCCTTTTCGTCCAGGCAGCTCAAACTACGGGCTTCGAATACCTTCTGCTCCTCATTGGCATATATAATGAAGAAGTTCTGTGACTCAGCTGGCAGGGATTTCAAAGCCTCTATATAGTTTCGACTGCAGGGTAAGTCCCGCAGCCTTTGAACAGCACCCTGCAGCTTAAGGGTGGGCGTTAGGGGGCATGGAAAGGCGAACCAGTAGTAGTAGCTGTGGCACTTCAAATCGGCGAAGGAGAGAACAAAGAACCGGGCCAACAGACTGGGATCCCTCAAGACCTCACCGCTGTTCATATGGGCCAGCAGTTCCTTGCCCTCATCGGCCAGCAGTTGCTGCTTGTCCAGGGCCTTGAACTCTTCGATTGTGTTCTTGTTGTAGATGGTGCCGATGGCGGAGTGGCTGAATTTCGGGGGCTGTGTCGTCCTGAAATGCGGGTGAATAAGTAGTGTGAGGGGCACTGTTCTTATCTACTCCCACTCTCCAAACGCACCTGTTGTAGGCCGTGTAGTCCACTTCCAAGAGACATCCACTGGCATTTCTGTTTGTGTAGTGTCCAGCAATGGAGCGCTTGGAGTCGGACAGGCGATCGTGGTCCAGCTTGAGCTCCGCCAGCTTGTGCCAAAAAGTGGGCGACACAAAGGATTCCCACGGCGCAAATTGCAAAATCGTCTCTTTTTCCGCACTCATCTTCAGCGGGGGCGTTGTTTACGTTTAAACCAGCTTTACTGCACGGATAACAAAAGAAAATACCACCTGGCCATAATTAAATACCACCTCGGTTTCAGGAAATACCATTCACGTTAATAATTAGGGTATTCCCTACACTACATTGAATTTGGTCAGCTGCCTAACAGCTGCTCGATACGAACTCAATTTTAAGAAGTATTTTAATCATTTAATACAAAGGACAAGAAATTAAACATTTTTTTAGTCCGAAAAAATTAAAAATTCACCCACTCAAATGGTAGTGGAATAGCCCATATAGAAAATCTATCGCTTATTCCGCACTTCGATAAGTCGGCAGAAAAATTTAAACTCCGTGTGAATCCCATTTATCGATAGAGAAAAATACACAACTATTTGACGTTTAACTTGACGTTTGTAATTCGGGGACTTTCTTAATTGAGATTTCTAAGAAAAGCACGGCAGAATGGCAATGGCAGAACCGGATGCATACGAACCTCCTCAGGATTTGCTGTCCCATCAGGGGACACCGCTTATTTTGGCCCTTAACGACGACTGCTTGGAGCGTGTCCTGAAAAAACTAGCACTGCAGGATCAGGTGCGATTCGCCAGGACCTGCCTACGGTTCAGGACAATCTACAAGATGGCCACTGCCAGGCTCCACAAGTCCGTAAACTCGGATGAGCTGGAGAGATGTACCACATGGGAAGTACGCGACTTCTTCAAGCTATCAGGAGCCCACGTTCAGGGCATTAAGATCAGGCACATGGAGGAGAGTCTGGCCGAATTGGTAGGGGAAGAATGCAGCAATCTGAAGACATTGCATTTTGGGTTCTGCCGCCATATGCCTAGTTTCATGAAGCCCATCATCGAAAAAGCTTATCATCTCGAAGTCCTGAAGATGTGCTCCACAAATATTCTCGATGAAGACATTTCTGTGCTCCAAAGCCTTACCAATCTAAAAGTCCTTGAGTTGAGCGAAAGTTTGATAACTGGTTGCACCCTAAATGTGTTACCCACTTCCATCGAGGTTTTAACGCTCAACTGCCTGATTTTGGACGTCGGTTACCTTTCCAAGACCTGCCAGCGCCTAACCAAACTGAGATCCCTCGACCTTCGGCGTTTGGAAAGCTATAAGGACGTCTTTAAAACGTTGGTAATGGAGAACTCTTGTCCCTCGCTGGAGGTGCTCCGATTTACCATGAATCTGAGTCGCCACTACGAGTATGTGGCTCAACTGCCAAGCTTAAAAGAGCTAGTGATTTGCAGTGACTTAGTGGACAGTTATGGGAACGACCTTTTAAGTCCACATGCTAGGCAATCGTATAATGGAATATGGAGCGAAGTCCTCGACGGACTGGTGAAGTACAAGAACCAGAAGCTGGAGCACCTAACAATTGGTCGCCGCCTAACCAAGGAGCAGCTGATGCAGGTGGGCAAGCTCAGCGCCCTTCGAGTCCTCTGCCTTTCCTGGGTGGACTTTGACTGTACGCCGATCGCCAATCTCAAACTGTTGGAGAAGATGGCCCTCAATGATTCATTAGTCAGTGACTCAATGGTATTGACCCTTTTTCACGCCTGTCCAAAACTCCACTGTCTCGAATTGAATGCTTCTTGCTTAAACGCTAAGTTCATACAGGGGATCGCTGACCGGGTTCGCCAGGAGTTAACCAACAGTAACATGCAGAGAAAGCTGCCTATTGAAGTAGGGTTTTTTACGATCGACTTGGAAATAAGGAAGTTTATTAGCAACGTAAGTTCAGTTTTAAAGTTTTAATTTTGGTTCTACAGCCAACTCTTTCTAGAATCCTGAAGCGGCGCCCAAAAATATCATTAAATTGAAGGGACATTACGAGTAAAACTCTTGGGTGGATTTGTTTGACTTTTAAAAAGAAATTTGTAACTTGTGGAACAAGTACAATTAATCAAAGTTGTAAACACTGGATTGTTTAAGTTTAATTAAATATTTAAATACAATTTTAAATCTGCGCGATAGTTTCAAACTTAGGAGCGATAATCGGTGGTAGTCGATAACTTATCGCAGATATCGATACACTTTTCGCTGGTCGCCACAACAGACAACCGAAGAACCCAAAACAGAAAAACAAAACAAGACAGAAGGAAATCAAACCAAGGCACAATGGATCTGCAGCAGCTGGAGGAGCAGGCGCGCCAAGCGGCGCTGAAGGACATACAAAACATGCTGCAGCGGCCGGGCCAGCTGGAGAAGGTGGAGCAGTATCGCCACCGTGTGGCCCGCAAAAAGGCCTCTGAGGAGGCGCTCCTCAAGACCGGGATGCAGAACCAACTGGACGGGGTCAGGGTGGGCCTCAAGCAGCTGGAGACTTGCATGCAGGACGTGCGGGAGGTGAGGCGCCGCATGGACGAGGTGGAGCGGCTGCTCAGAGTCGTTCCCGAGGTCTACGACGCACTGGAAGTCGTCCGCGAGGAGAACACGAAGCACTCGCAGTACGCCACCGCCATGGAGAACCTCAAGCACATTTTCAATGTGGACGCCAGCGTCCAAAAGACAATGGCGCTGATCGAGGACGACAAGCTGCTCAATGCCCACCAGTGTCTGGCGGATCTGGAGAACTCCCGCGATGATCTGCTCTACGAGCTGCACAAACAGCCCAAGCAGCACGCCTCCGACAAGATCACACTGAAGCGGCACTTCGAGAAGGTGGACACCGTGTCCCAGGAGCTCGAGAAAAGGCTGCGCCTGATCCTCAGCCGAACGCTGAACACTCTACGCAAGAAGCCCACCATTATTGTCACCGCGCTTCGCATCATCGAACGGGAAGAGAAGAACGACCAGTTCGCCTTGCAGCAGCAGAAGGTCACCGGATTTCTGCCGCCCGGCAGACCGAAGGCTTGGCGCCGCATGATCATGGACGTGCTGCAGCAGTCGGTTGTAACGCGCATAGAGGGTTCCAAGCTGGAGGAGCGGGCGGATAACAAGATGTGGCTGGTGCGCGACCTGGAGATCCTGCGTCAAATGATCCTCGAGGACCTGCGCGTGGTGAAATCTCTATGTGTGCCCTGCTTCCCGCCACACTATGATATATTCGGAGAGTACGTCAAGTTTTATCACGAGGGACTCTCTAGCTATGTGAGTAACGCCCCATCATCTCAAAAATTTCGATAACCGGATGTTTTAATTTGTAGCTAGATAACATTGTGCGTTCTGGGTTGGAGGGCAATGAATACGTATCTATGTTGGCATGGGTGACGCATACATATCCAGGCGTAGAGCTGATGTCCCATCCCGATCTGAACGTGGATGTACATCGACTGATAGGAACTCTGCTGCGCCCCGAGCATCTCAAGGCGTTGGAGGATGAGTATCTGCAGAACATGCAACGCAACTTCCAAGAATGGATGACTAAGGCCGCCGAGACGGAAAAGCAGGAGTGGTTCACCGAGACAGTGCCCGATCAGGATGATGAGTTCTACCACACGTCGGCGCCGGTCATCATATTCCAGATGATCGACCAACATCTGCAGGTGACCAACACGATTCACCAGGAGCTGACATTCAAGGCGCTGGTAATGAGCATCCAACAGGTTGAGATCTTTGGCCAGACCTACTTGAAGAATGTGATCGAGCTGAAGGAGCACCATTTCAGAAACCGGGACCAGATTAAGTACTTTACTCACTACATTATCACCATTGTGAACAATAGCCAGCAAATGGTGGAGCTGGCGCAGCAGATGAAACAGCTCTACTGGCCCAAGTCGCGCACCGAGCACTACGAGGATTTCGAGCGCCTGCTGGGCACCTTCCAGCGGATCAGGGCTCACGCCGCCAGTTACCTGTTGGAGGAGGCCTTCCTGGACATGGAGTGCCACTTCAACGACCTTTTTACCGCCAAGTGGTTGGCCAGCAACATTGCCGTCGACACCATCTGCGTGACACTGGACGATTATTTCCAGGACTACAACCACTTGCGACCCAATAACTTCGAGATGGTCATCAATGAGGCCCAAAAGCTGCTGGCCAAGCGCTACATCAGGGCTCTGCTCTCCAAGCGGCTGTCAAAGCCACGGGCCGAGTGCGATGCCATTACCAGGAAAATCAAAGCGGAAGCCAAGCGCTTTAAGCTGTTCTTCGAGAAGATAGCCCCCAAGATTTCCCTTAGCGACTCTCCACTGGATCTTATATCCACACTATCGGCACTGCTCATCTCGGATATCGAGCTCCTTGTTTTGGACCTGCACACATTGCTGGGCAGCTATCCCTCCCTGAACGAGGACCACCTCGTGCGACTCTTCTATATCCGAAACGATGTAAAGGCGGCGGAGGTGCGCGAAAAGGTGCAGGACGCGATGAAGTCGAAAAAGGCAATGGTCAGCATCGCCAAACAGGACTGCATCTTCAAGGAGATTGTGTTCAGCGACAAACTGTGGTAGACCCACTAGAGCCTTTTCTGCTCATTCCTTATGACGCCTTCTGTTCAGTATCTTATTTACTCTTATACTGCGATTGTAATATGCCTTATCAACAATTAAATTATATAATTAACCACAACAATAATGATGCGTACTGCTACCAACAGGAATCATTCACTTATAATAATAATATATTCAATTATTATTTATTTATTTATTTCAGCATTTAAAGTTGTATCTTATGTAATTGTACATTCCATAACATGTAAATAAAAATTACAAAATATATTTTTAATTTTTTCGTTAAAACTTTCTATTTTGAATTTATCCGCTAAATAGCTAGAGTGACAGCACTTCCGGAGAAGATGCCAGTGTTGTAATGGACGAAATCACGATTTGAAGCACTGGCTCGGCGATAACATATGGCAGGAGCATATATATTCGCGACGGACTCTCTCCACGTGTCAGTTCCCCACGATCCGCGTTCCCAGACAAGATGAGCTACAGAGTCCAGCCCAGCGGCTTCGCCACCAAGTCCATCCACTCGGGCCAGAGCCCCGAGCAGTGGAAGAGTGCCTCCGTGATCCCGCAGATCTCGCTGAGCACCACCTTCAAGCAGGATGCTCCGGGCGAACACAGGGGCTACGAGTACTCCCGCAGCGGAAACCCCACCAGGACTGTGCTGGAGACGTGCTTCGCCGCCTTGGACAACGCCAAGTATGGTCTGACCTTCTCGTCGGGACTGGGAGCCACCACCGCCGTGCTGACCATGCTGAACAGTGGCGATCACATCGTCATGGGCGACGATGTTTACGGCGGAACCAACCGCCTGATCCGTCAGGTAGCCACCCGCCTGGGGATCACCGCCTCCTTCGTGGACCCCACGAATCTGGACGCTATTAAGGCATCCATCAAGCCGGAGACCAAGCTGGTGTGGATCGAGTCGCCCACGAATCCGCTGATCAAGGTGGCCGACATCGAGGCCATTGCCCAGCTCGTCCATGGAATCCGCGAGGATCTGATCCTGGCCGTGGACAACACCTTCCTTACCTCCTACTTCCAGCGGCCCCTGGAGCTGGGCGCCGATCTGGTCTGCTACTCCCTGACCAAGTACATGAACGGCCACACGGATGTGGTCATGGGTGGCATCACCATGAACTCCGAGAAGCTGTACAACAGCTTGAAGTTCCTGCAAAACGCGGTGGGCATTGTGCCGTCGCCATTCGATTGCTACCAGGTGAACAGGAGTCTGAAGACCCTGTCGCTGCGCATGGAACAGCACCAGAAGAATGCCCTGAAGATCGCCAAGTACCTGGAGAGCCACCAGTTCGTGGAGAAGGTCCTGCACCCCACGTTGCCCTCGCATCCGCAGCACAAGATCGCTCTGAAGCAGACCTACGGATACAGCGGTGTGTTCTCCTTCTACATCAAGGGCGAGCTGAAGCACTCCTCGGCGTTCCTGAAGGCCCTCAGGGTCTTCACCCTGGCGGAGAGTCTTGGTGGATACGAGAGCCTGGCGGAGCTCCCGTCCGTAATGACCCATGCCTCGGTGCCGGCGGAGGACAGGAAGACCCTGGGCATCACTGACGGTCTGATCCGCCTGTCCGTTGGACTGGAGGATGCCGAGGATTTGATCAAGGATCTGGAGCAGGCCCTTGACATCGCCTCAAAGGCCTAAGCCACACACATCACATGTATTTTCTCATTGTATATCCACCCGCCCAATAAAAGTGTATTGTCTCAAAGTAATAGTAGTTATATAACGATTTTATGGCGGTTTTCCGATCTGATACATGTCTGTGGGTTATATCAAAGCAAACTACATATGTATAAACATTTTACAACTATACCCTCTGTTTTATCGCTGATATCTTGGTAAACAATGATACCCGATACATTTCAGAGCCATCTATGTAGGTTGTACATATGTACTTCTCGGATTTCTTTTAAAGCCTCATGACCCCCCATAGCTACAACCTTGATTATACCGAATCATCCATTGCCATGCCGAATACTATACACAAACAATGAATCAGCATATTTAAATTCGCTCGATCATTCTAAGTCGCGATAGAAGAAAACCATATCTCGCGAACGGATGTTCCGATTTTTCAGAACAACAAATTTCCTTCACCTTTCACTAAAAATAACAGGAAATTTAACGAATATAAATATTTTATTTAACTTTTTTTTCAATGATTAATTGTTCCTTATCAAAATCATTCCTGTGGTCTTTTATTTGCCGACGAAAGTTCGTGGCTAGTTCATTAATATGGTGCGATTGGGTTGTTAGAGCAAAACTAATTGGTAAAAAGCAGAAAGCAGGAACAGAAATAATGATGAGAAAATTGTGTTTATTTTTACAATTCCCCGTACATGTCTGACAGAATGTAGTTGATTAAAAGTAAGCTTTAACATTATATGTACGTTATCCAAAACCATACCATTTGAAAGATACATACTACTGTGAAGTGTGCATAGCATTAAATGTACAACAAGAGCCATTTCGTTATAATAAGCAACTGCGGCTTTCCAACGTTCATAATTTTGCCTTCTATGTATATCCTTAAAAAATGCATTTGAATTGCTTAGAGTAACCAGTAGTTCATGTGCAATGCTTGTCCTTAGTACTTGTAACGATAAATAGCGACGCCAGCCACTCCAATTAATATAGAACCCATCAGATAGCCAAGCAGCTTGAGCTGAAAGATACGGGTGATTACATGGTGATTAAACAGCACGTTGATGATCTATGAAGCGACTCACCTTGGAGTTATCCACAAGGGGCTGCTTTTGCCTGGTGGCAGTCTTCTGTTCCATTTTCTTGGCCTGGCCCAGCATCTTCTGGTACATCTCCTTCTCGTTGTGTTCCTCGCGGCGAGCCTTGATGAAGAGTCTGGCCAGGTCCGACTGAACGGCTCGATTGTCTGGTTCGAGAGTGGCTACCTTTTGCAGCAGCTTGATGGCACCCTGGGTGTCGGCCTTGCCCTCCAGTATCTGCAATGGATTTTAGTGAGTTGCTATCTGGAAGTCTACGGCTGTGGGCCACCGACTCACCCTGCCCTTGCGGTACAATGCTTTCGAGTTGTTTGGCTGGCACCGCAGGACGTGCTCCACAGACTGCAGAGCTGCGTCGAAGGCGGCGATTTTGATTTGAGTCATGGCCAAGTTATTGTACACTATCAATCGATCCTCCAACAGGGCCTGCGTGTCGCTGTTTGACAGCTCAAGGTCCTCCTTGTCGAACTCGGATTCCGGATCGCCGTCTCGATTGTCTAGGAAGTCCAGAGCACGTCTGTACAGGTGAATGGCGGTGGTGAACTCCGAGCGCTTGTAAAAGAAATTGGCACGTTCTTTCTTGCGGGTACTGAAAAGAGTTTTACTTATTTAGTGACCAGGAGTAGATGTCGAAAATTCAACGTACCCGTATTTGCGCAGTATTTCAAAGCTCTTGAGATCCGCAAAGTCTTCGTATTTGATATCCAATAGTTCGATTTCGTAGGTAAGCTGGAGGGAGCAGAATATTTAAAACAGTTCCTAGGATTCTGAATGGCAAACCTACATGCGAGTCTGGTGGAACCAAGTACTCCGACTCGCCGTCCTTTTTAAGTCCCAGGGAGCCGTACCCAAAGCGGGGATCCACGCTGACCTGGGCCACTTCGCCAATCTGCATCATGGGCACCACCATGTCCAATCCCTGGACGACCTCGAAGTCCCCCACGTGGCACTGGAAGTTCTTCTCCTCCTCCACCACCTTGCCGTTGTCCAGTTTGCCGATCAGGTTCAGGGTAACCAGCTCCCCGCGGAGCGGTCGCCTGCCTCCGTCCTCCGGCGCCTTTTTGATTGTGCGCTTTATCAGCTGCTTGTTGCCCAGAATATCACATTCGTCCTCGGGATCCTCCTCCACCGCCTTCTTATCATCTCCAGCAGCAGCAGCAGGGGCTGCTCCATCTCCGGAGGCGGCCTCCTCCGCGGCCACCTTGCGGATGTCCTTCGTGTCCTCGGCGTTGGTCAGGTCCTCGAAGGAGCTGCTGCTAGACTTCTCCGTATCCATATTTACCTACGGTTAGCGAGACGAAAGTGTGTAAATCATTGGAACTCGGAACAAAGGGCAAAGGCAAAGTCGACTGGGCCGACCACTTCACGGGTCCCACAGATTTCGCAAATCCGACTTACGTCCGTATCTGACTGTGGTCTCGGATTTTAGTAACAAAAAAGGTTCGTATTTATTTCGAGAGCAACATACGACAAGAAAGTTACTAGAAACGAAAAAAAATTTTACAGCCTTGTGGGAGTGTGACCAAGTATGGTTTCCGTGGAGTACCGCAAGACCAACGGGCAACTAACCGCCCAGAGCATTTAAAATATTTCCGTAAAGTAGAGAACCTTTTAAAACTTTGCAATTGCCACTTTTTGTTAAACCAATAATTAAGACAGTTAAATTTACTACAAGGGAAAATCTAATAAAATGGCTGATCAGGAAGCAGAATAGAATGGCATTGCACCAGAAACTCTGCGGTATTTCTGGGCACTATTTAAGGCAAAGTACTAAATGACGGAAATACTGCCTATGCCACCACTAGATTCTATCGATACCGGCAGTGCTTGATATCGACAGAGCGTGCATCTCCAACTCGCGTCGGCTGCGAATTGTTTTTTCTGCATTTTAGGAAAATAAACTAAGAAAAGCCGTATCCATACAGAATACCACAGCAAAGCCACTGCCAAAATGGTGAAACTAACCCCGGAACTGATAAACCAGTCGATGCAATACATAAACCCGTGCCGGGAGCGCGAGCTGGATTTGCGCGGCTACAAGATTCCACAGATCGAGAACCTGGGCGCCACCCTGGACCAGTTCGACACCATCGATCTGTCGGACAACGATCTGCGCAAGCTGGACAACATGCCGCACCTGCCGCGCCTCAAGTGCCTGCTGCTGAACAACAACCGCATCCTGCGCATCAGCGAGGGACTGGAGGAGGCGGTGCCCAACCTGGCCTCCATCATCCTCACCGGCAACAACCTTCAGGAGCTGAGCGACCTAGAGCCGCTGGCCGGATTCACCAAGCTGGACACCATCTGCCTGCTCATCAACCCGGTGTCCACGAAGCCCAACTACCGCGAGTACATGGCCTACAAGTTCCCGAAGCTGAGGCTGCTCGACTTCCGGAAGATCAAGCAGAAGGACCGCCTGGCGGCGCAGGAGTTCTTCCGCACCAAGCAGGGCAAGGACATGCTGAAGGAGGTTAGCCGGAAGTCAAAGATGAGCGCAGCAGCAGCCCTGGCCGCTGAGGCGGGGAATGGCAAGGGTCGGGGATCCGAAGGCGGGCGACTGGCCAATCCGGAGGACATGCAGCGCATCCGCGAGGCCATCAAGCGGGCCAGCTCGCTGGCGGAGGTGGAGCGCCTATCGCAGATCCTGGCGAGCGGCCAGCTGCCGGATAAGTTTCAGCACGAGCAGGAGGCGGCGCAGAACGGGGCGGGGCACAACGGCTCAGGGGCCGTGGCCATGGATTACTAGGATCAGGACCCGCCCCTCATCCGTCAGCTACCTTATAACCGTAGACCAATATTTTGTAATAAAACGCCGCCACAAGTTGATTCATCGCATTCTGCATTTTGGACATTCACAAATATATAGTATCTTTTGTTCTCAACTAGGGCGGCTGGCCGGGGATCTTTCACGGAAAGATCTGGGCCACAACTGGCCACCGTGGAAATGCATTTACATGAACATAATTGGCTAAAAGTTTAACAATCTACGAAGTACGAAGGGGATACAAAATCGGAGGAGCAGCTGGCTTAAGGAGTGGGAATCGGGGCGTCTAGCTCCTGGTCTGATATGGCTGGCCGGTGCCATTAGGATCCTTTCGCCGCCATTATCTCGTCGTAGTGCAGGCCCGTGTAGAAGATGATCCACGTGACCAGGAATCCGGCGAACGATGTCATGAAGCCCTCCTTGACCAGCTCCCAAACTCCGCCGTATGCGTCCTCGTCTACGTTCTGGAAGTTGATGGCGTACAGGTAGACGATCCCGCAGCTGATGCCGGCGAACCTGGGACGAAAGATGATGAAGTTCCAATGAAGATGCTCCGGCTATTTATAGGTTATAGCTACTCACAGTACGAGACCCAGGAAGCCCTTCAGCGGGACAATGCCCCAGATGACGCCAAGGAAGATGCCGAACACCTGCCGCGACCAGTAGATCACGTCCAGGAACTCCTCCTGCGGGGGATTCGGGGATTAGCATGCGGGCTTTACGACTTATGACGGGCAACTTTGCTCACCTTGTCCTCCCACTCGGATTTTGTGATGGCGCGCGCGCAAATTTCCCGCAGCGTCGACGTTTTGGCCGGGTGGCCGTTGCGCTCGATTGTGCTTGTTTTCGTGGCCATTATTTGATTCAGCTTTGACCCAATTTCACTCTAAATTATTTTGTTAATTAATTTTTCACTATCAAATGACTAACGCGTTTGCCTGAAAATCCCAAGCGCCTGGGATGACGATAAGAAAATACCACTTGAGTTTCAGGGAAATACCAAAAAAACATACCGCATAAGAGCTGTGAAGCTTATTTAGGTGCAGGTGACAACCCTGCCATCAGCTGTTTGGTTATGTGAATTATTTTTCCTTTTCTACTGGCTAATTTTTGATAAAAATGCTTAAAATAAGCAAGATCTGCCTGGCCACCTCCGCCACACTTACAGGTGAGTGCTTTGCTTCATTGTAAGCCTTTTACAATTCATCAAACTTGTGTATTTGCACAGCACAACGGGGAATTGCGCTAACAGCCAGCCGCTCCATCGATCAGAAGTGGCGTGCAGGTAGGGGATTGCCGGAAAACCCGAATGCCTTTGGCCCTCTCACCAATTTGCCTGACTTTACCTACCTAGATGGCAGACCCACGCCCCTGGGAGTAAGTACTCCCACAAAGCCCCTCCGACATCAGCCTAATAATCCTTTTTCCGTTTTGCAGGCCAACCAGAAGAGACGCCTGCTGAAGCAGCAGGAGATCGCCACGAGGATCGTGGAGCTAAGTGGCGAGCTGGACTTCGCCAAGCAGCGACATGCACGCCTCAAGGAGGCCGCCGAAGCCGAGAAGCAGCGCCTCATCCAGAGCAAACTGAAGCCCAAGGGCCACCTGCTGCTCCAGCAGAAGAAGTAGCCTCCTAGCCTTAGCCTGTATAAGTTATCATAAGTCGCTTAGTGAATGGAGACGAAATTATACGATGGTCTTGTGATGTGGACACATGTTTGCCCAAAACACGTTTCAAAAACGTTCCCCAAGCAGCAAGCGCGCTTCATTAGACGTGCCGCTAATGAGGAGTAAATTAATTGGGCGACACATCTGCTGCACCTAATTGTGTGCTAAAACGCCGGTGACGCACTTGCCGGGGCAGCGTGTCCTGGCATTTAGGCGAGAGGAAAGCACTGCCCGCTTTTCCCAGTCTCCCAAAATGAGACCTTGAGGAGGGAGTGGGCTGCCCATTCACACATTAGCTGCTAATAGGAGGCTTACGCTCGCGCATTCGAGTCTCTCCTCAAACTATTTTTGTAAACAAGGAAGTTGGCGGTTTCCCCTGTTGTTTTTGTATGTGTAAGCTTGGATTGGCCAAGGCCAGTTACACAGGCTGTACGTATCCTCTTCCGGTCAGCGCAACGTGCTCCAGATTCCAGCGGAGCAGAGCAGCCCGGGGAGATTAACAGATCGATCGTGCCGGCTGGGGCAACCAACCATGACAATTGTGATCCCTGCTGTTTGCCTTTATCGTATTGGTAAATATGTACCTTCTTTTGGCAGCCCAATATTTGCACACCTTGCCAGAGGGGCTCCCTTGTTTTTCCGAGTGTTTGACTTTTCGGTTAGGATATCAAGAATTTTGCACGGCCGGCAATGTTTGCCTTCGGTTCGTTCAATCTTTTGCGTATAAACCAAACACCGGCATAATAAAGCCCACAGAAACGTGCTCCACTTAGGCCTGTTTGCGCAGCGCTCGCTCAAGCGATTTATTGGTTTTGAACTGGGCAAAAGACTCGCTACTTATAGCCCCTGCACAACCCTCTGTATTTATACTAGGACGGAAAACATCCGACCTGGCAGCGCTTCACACTTCCCGAAAAACATCAACAAAACTAAAGATCCATTGATCCCCTAGGTGGCAGACATAAAATTTCCATAACCCTTTGTGACTGCCAACTCACACCGGTCCAAAATTGGTAAAAGTGGCAATTAAATAGGCGGATAATGGGCCACTGTAAACACTCAAATATTGCAGGGTGCAAATTTAGCTATTTACATTCGCACATTCGGCCAACAAAGAAATCAAGTCTGAGGAAATTTTCTAAGCAGATGATGGGCGCTTGGATACGAGGGTACTGTATGCGGGGATTGCAGAATGTTTGTCGCACTTCTTGCAGAAATTAGCCGGGGGCTATGAAATTTGGCACCGTCTTTCAGCCCGGCAAGGGGGTGTGACAAAGGAGAAAAACCTGCCTCCGCCGGAGCTCTCAATCAAGCCGAATCTTCAGCCAGTCGCTGCGCTTAGTCTGAATGCAGCCAATCGTGCGTATACGTAATGCGATCTGAATTCAACTGGATTGTTTATGTTTCCCCCAAACTCCGGCCAATCTCGCACCTTTCTGTTGTTGTTGACGGTGCTTTGGGTGTGCAAAAATATTTACCCCCAGTTCGGTGGCATGGAAAAAGGCTAAGTTGTGGAAAACAACTGAACTTGTTGTTGGTGCACCCCGACTGCGATTTATATTTATATAATTGTATAAATTTATACAATTAGCGGGTTTATATTTACGCCCGAAACTTTTCGAAACAGTCGGCGGCGATAATTGAGTGCGAATTGGTCTGGCTCCCGGGCAAATGTCTTTTCCTCAATTTCGCCTGCCTAACGAGGGGTTACAAGAGTAGCTTCTAGTTGGTTTCCCAGAAACATCTGATTCACTATTCACCTACTCTTGGTCTGCAGTCATGCCCCCTTTTTCGGAGCCTGATTCAGAGTGCAGATCGCGTCGAGTTTGTTCGTTAATTATTGTACTGCCGCGCGGGCCGAGCATGTTTTTCTAGAAAACCGCGGTATTTAACACTTCCTGAGTCAGCCGGCCACATTTTCACGACGAATTGATTAGGCGTCGCATGAACCATTGCGGTTGGACATTTATATTTATAGGGCCCGGGCCGTATTTTTAGACGCCGGCTTATTTGCGTATCTATGCTGATTTGCGATAAAAACGGCGAAATTCATTACAACGACATTCGGGTCTGGACTTAGACTTAGCGTGTGACCACACGAAAATTACCACCCGGGGCCCACGGCGCCTGGTACACGTATTACTCACATTACTCACGCAAACCTTTCGGCCAAACAACAGGCAAAACACTCCGTTCACTGGCCTGCGTCAGAGCGCCGAAAATCCGAAATCAATATAAACGATTTTAATTGATCCGGATCAAAACAAAGTGGAGCAAAACAGACAATGGGGGAATTCTAGGGGAGCGTATCTTTCCGCATTGTAAAAACTTTTCCAAACCAAACTGGCTCCACGCTCGCCCTGCACCCGGCAATTAGAGCCTTTTGTCTGAGTCCCATCGAATCCCACGGAGACAAGACTATGTCTCCGAGTCACAGCAGCCGCGCATGCGCATATCAAAACCCAGACATAGATGGATCGTAGGGGACTTGATGCGGAATCGGACTCGGATTCGGATGGCGTCAGCCGAAGAGAGTTTGGCTACGTCGAAAATGTCGCAGCGATTCCTCCGAACTTGCGTCATAAATGGGAGCCTCGGCTGGGCCCGAAAGCAAATTTTCACATTTGGGTGCGAATAATGCGGCGGGTGCGTATATAAGGCAAGGGTTCTCCGCAGCAAAGCACACAGAACTCGCCAGACGTTCAGAGCAATCAAATCAGAGCACCCATCTTATCAAAGGATAATACAATATCACCCCAGGATTTTAACCTCAGCCAAATCAACCACTTGCTACAATGGATCTTAAGGTAAGCTTGGCTATAGAGAGCTGCCCGAGAGAACCCAGCTCACCCAGCCCCTCTCCCCGCAGCAATTGTACTCCTGGTTCTGCCTGCTGGTCAGCATCATCATCTGCAAGGTGTCCGAGGCCAAGCCCACCTACTACGACCTGGATAGCTACGAGACCTACGACACGGACCGCTACGATGGCTCCTCATACGCGCTCACCTACGGGAAACCCCTCACGGATAATAGGCTCAAGAAGCTGAATCCGGGCTACTACTATGTGGACGGTGGCTACATTGCGCCGGTGGCCGCCAGTGCGGGCTACACCCGCCGCGAGGGAAGCTCCGAGGGCGGCGCCCTGCCCCACAACGTCAAGTTCACGCCCATTGTGCGCGTCCGGCAGACGAAGACCAAGCGCAAGAAGCTGTTCGTGCCCAACTTCTTCGGCTAGAGAGCTCCTGCGGTCCTCCTGCCGGGACTGAGAGTACAGACTGAGGATGATTAGAGTAGGCTTAGCTGTAGAGTTAGTCGCGTGGCTCCCACACCAAAAAGTACCTTGTACCTTGTATTGTTACCTATTTTATACGCGGCCAAAGCGGTGACCAAATTATATATTTATATACCCAAATCCAAACAAATAAAAATACGCAAGTTAATGAACAAAATTTATCATCTAAATAATCTCTTTGCGGTTACAACCTGAAAGGGTGACCACATGAGTGGGAATCGTGAAACTTAAATTAAAATATATTTTTAGAACAAATGGCGACACGAAAGTCGGGACCGTAATTTTGAGTTCAAAAACAAGAGCATGTCTTTGCTCCCAAGCCGGATTCGTTCGGTTACCAAAATTGAACGAAATCCAATCGATCTTTAACATTGGAACCAGACTTATTGCTCGGCAGTAAACGCTTTCGCTGATAACGCCCCCACTCCTAATGAAAAGTGCCGTACAGAATTTTATGAACCGTAAAGTGTATATTTAATTTGGCGATTCGGTGCTAATTGACCACTTAGGCGATTTAATGAAATCAGAATAGCATTTATTATTATTTATACATGGTGTACGGTAAACACTTCTAGATGATGTGGTCATTTAAAATAAATAAAGTGTAAAGTAGGAAGATGTTTTCGTGTCAGCGTCCTTGGTAATCTTGTTAAATGCGTTTTTATTGTTGGAAAAGAAATTAGTAAGTGCTCTTGAATTTATAACGGGTAAACAGAAACAGGGGAAAAAGGTTTAGTAAATACTTTTTAGATTTTTCGTGTTCCCTGCATATTTTCATTCATAAATTCAAAGTAAATTGTGAAAAGTGCTTACCTCTCAGTTTCGGAAGAAAATCTAAAAACATTTTATATATAACTTTCAAATAAATGCTTTTAAGTCCACAAGCCATGTTCACTAGGTAGACAATCATATATAGATTTTAAAATTCCTAAATGTAAAATAATTAGACTTCAAAGGAACTTTATCAATGCCTAAATGTCCGTTAGGGATTTTGAATCCTTCGATACCGGAAGTTACAAAACCGCCATTCGTCCAGGGCTGCCCAGCGATAACCGTAACATGCATCGATGACTTCATTGTAAACCATCGGTCTATCGATATAACAGCTGTCGTCATTTCAGTAAGAAGAGGAGAGATTTGCAAATTTACAAAGAAACCAGGAGAAATTCAGCGTCGCCCAAGATGAGCTTCATGCAACCGAGTCCCGTTAAGTACGCGTGCTCCTGCGGCATCCTGAACCCGATCAACAAGCTCTTCTTCTGCCGCCACTGCCCCAAGCTGCGCTGCGGCTTCTGCGTGACGCACGAGATAGAGTCCCATTTCTGCTCCAACTGCCTGGAGAACATCCCGTCCACGGAGGTAAGATCGGTATTTATAATAACATGCAAGCATATGTATGTTCTCTGCCTGTCTACAGGTGGTAACCCAACGATGAATTTAACACGTTAATAAGTAGTTCACTAGATATTGAGAACTGCACACATATGCGTGTACTTTCCCATAGTGGCTGTGAATCAAGTTACTTATTTGCATTTCTTTTAGGCACGCCACAAGAAAAACTGCTGCGCCAACTGCTTCGACTGTCCCTGCTGTCAGCACACCCTGTCCGCCCGAGCCTCCACCGTGCCAGTGGTGCGCAAGACGGAGGAGGCCAAGGACGCCAAGGATGGCGGTGACTCCAAGGGCGACGCCACGCCTCCTGTTCCGGCGAGCAGCAAGCCCTCGGCGGTGCCCACTACTAAGAAGATGTACTATCTCTCCTGTCTGTCCTGCCGCTGGACAACCCGGGACGTGGGCATCCCCGACCAGGGCGTGGCCACGGGCACCTGGCCGGACAACGAGTGCCTGTATCAGGCGCGATTCAACGCTCTGGTCGAGTACTTCCAGGCTGTGGTGCTGCAGGAGAAGCAAGAGAAGCTGGAGTTCATGCGGCGAAAGGCGCCCAAGCAGCACAAGTTTCCCAGCCTGACGGATCGCACTGGTCTGACCGTATCACTCATTCGCCGTCAGATCGGCTGGAACGACAAGGTGCCCAAGGCCAAGGCCGTGATCACGCCGGCGGAAGCCACGGCCGAGGTGGAGGGCCTGCCGGCGAACATATTTACGGAACCGCTGAACCTGCGCAATATCACGACGATCACCCAGCGTCACAGCCAGCCGGCGGACCAACCTACTGATGTAGGCAGCCTGTATCCGCAACGGCGATCGCTGTGGATCAAGCGGTCGCTGCGATGCCGGCAGTGCGAGCACAACTTGATCAAGCCGGAATACCATCCCACGTCGATCAAGTACCGCATCCAGCTCTTCGCCAGCTACCATGTTCCCGAGGTTGTGATGGTGCGATGCGAGCAGCCGCTGTTGCCCGGCAAGAGCAACGCCATCCTGCTGAAGCTCACCAATCCAACCATGTACGACATGACCATTCGCCTGTTGACCGCAGCTCCTCCTGAGGATCCGCAACTGTCAACGGAGACCACTCGTGTTGCAAAGGAGGAACCGATCTCCTCCTCACCTCTCCTTAAGGCTGTAGGCATCACCTTGTCGCGTCAGAACTCAACCCGGGAGGTTAAGCGAGACGTGGTAGATATGTCCAACGCCGAGATAGTGCCGTTGGAGAGCGAGTTCGTGCTCAGCCAGCGCGATGATTCCAAGGAGTTTGATGAGTATGTGCAGCTGCCCACAGAGGAGCCCAAGTTCATTGTCTGGCGCAAGGGCCACAAGGTGCTCTTACGACTCCAGTTTACGCCAGCAGAGGATCTGCCCGCGAGCACGGACGTTGTGCTGGGCTTCTATCTGCAGTACACGTACGTCAACACCGTAACCAATGCGTCCGAGAAGAAGGAGCCCACCACCCATGCGCTCCACTCCAGGGTGTTCATCACCGCAGGCGCCACTGAGCCGAAGGCCAACTAAAATGGAAACTTAAATACCCAATTAGCATACTAATCGAACTTATCAGAAACATAATGCTTTATGAAAGCTAGGAAAATATGTATTTATTTATTAATCCATTCGCGAAAAGCAGCTAGTATTAAAGATGATTAAACCGCTTGTTCTAACCTACTACTGCTTAGTTTTTGGATGCAGGAGTAGCTAGGCCAGTCCACTTCTCGCTCTCGGCCCACAGGAACTTTCCAACCTTATCGTCCAAGGCAGCGGGGGCCACAGCCTTTGGCTTGCAGTCGCTGAAGTATACGCCGGTGACTTCCTTCAGTTCCGGGTCGAGAGCAGCATAAATCGAGGTTTGTGCTCCACTTTTGGGTGTCTTCAAGAGCGGCCAAATCATAGGCTTGAAGAAGAATCTAAAGTTTTGATATTACTAACAGAGTTCTTTCTTCCCCTAGCTTGCATTTACTTCACGAAATTGGTCTGGAAGAAGGCCCAGTTCCTGGTCAGTTCCGTGTCCACAACGCCCGGATGTAGAGAGTTGACTGTGACACCAGTGCCCTCCAAGCGCTTGGCCAATTCCCGGGAGAACAGGATGTTGGCTAACTTGCTCTGGCTGTAGGCTAGCCCCTCGTCATAGGACTTCTCGCTGTTCAGGTCGTCCACGTTCATAGTGCCACGCGTATGGGCCAGACTGGAAACGACGACAATGCGACTTGGAGCCGATTTCTGGAAAGTTTACGTGATGGTTATCTGATTGTTATCTGGTTAGTCTAAACCACTCATACCTTCAGCACGTCGAGCAGGAGGTTAGTCAGCAGAAAGTGCCCGATGTGGTTGACTCCCAATTGCAGTTCGAAGCCGTCCTTGGTCAAAGTCTTGGGGCAGCGCATCACGCCGGCGTTATTGATCAGGACATCGAGCCTACTCTGCTCCTTCTTGAAGCTAACAAGGGAATAACTATAAGATCCATATAAACTAGGGGCTCCTCTGGTTAGCTTACCCAGCTGCGAATTCACGGATGGATTCCAAGGAACTCAAGTCAAGTTCCCGGGAGAATATATTCTGGTTATTCGTCTCCTTTATGATGTCCTTGCGGGCCTTTTCACAGCGGTTCATATCCCTGCAGGCCAGGTACACAGTTCCTCCGCGCCTGGCAATCTCCAGAGCCGTCTCCTTGCCAATGCCGGTGTTGGCTCCCGTGACAATGAACACTTTTCCGGTCTCATCGGTGACCTTCTTGAACTGCCCTCCCTGCATATAGTCCCTATAGACATGACAATATGGTGAAATTCGGTTAGCCACAAGTGGCAAATCACAATTGCGAGTCATGAACTCATCGTCATCGCTCATTTCATAATTTGCAGAATATATTCAGGAAACTTACTTCAAGAGGTAGATACCCACGCCGATAATAGCCGGCCACAGTATGAGGGGGCTCAATAAACAATCTATGAAAGTGCACATTTTGAATATATTTTATTTTGTCTGCTGTCCAGGGTGTTGTCAGTTGTGGGTTCACTCGGAGTATGTCGGGCGCTACGAAAAGTAGCTGTTGAAATACTACTCGGCTACTGCGGTACACACATATATAATCGCTAATTCTCATGGACTCACATAGGTACATGACGATATGAAAACAATCAAAAGGCGAAGAGAAATGTCTCTTAAATAAGAGAAAAGTCTGTTTTACTACGGGGTGGAAATTCAGCCGATCAATGCTTAAATGTGCAATTTTAATAAATAACATAAGCGGAAACCACTTTAAAAATATTATTGTTTCCTGTCATCAGCATGACTATATTCAAACATTTCAAAACAACGATGTCCGTCCGTTTAGTTTTTTTGTATTTTGTTTATTTTCTGAAATATTCTGATTGTTCTAAGGAACCACGATATGTTAAATAAATATTGATAGCTTTAATGCAGAATTCAATTTTCTGAGCTTTTGAATGTACTACGAACCTTAAAAATATGTATTTATTAGTTTTAATCGTATCTCAATTAATTCCCTTTAGACTCCGTTTTATTGTCGTCGTCCTTGCTGATAAGGACATGAAGACTAACCCGCTTTCTCTAGTAACCGCTTACTTAAAATTGGTATTTGCGTTATATTATTTATTGAGTAAAATGAACTTCCTCAGAGACGAATTGACTGGTAGACTTTTTGTAAGAATTTCAAGGCAGGACATTTTTATGTGTCAAACATTTTATTATTTAAGAAAAAGTTCAAAACCTATATAGCTATATATATCGCCTTCTCCATACGTAAAAAAAAAATTAAATACTAGCTGCTTATCGCTTATTTTTAGTGTTGAAGTAAACAACGTCGTGTCCGAAAATTTGAATTACCAAATATATATGGAATAAAAAATAAAAAATAATTATTAGTTTTTATAAGTAAGCCTACAGTGTACAAATAAATAAATAAATATAAAATAATTATGTAGTTCTTGTAGTTCTTTCTTCAACACAATGTATATGTGTTCACGCCAGTCCACTTTTCACTCTCTGCCCATAGGAACTTGGCAGTGCTCTCGTCCTTGGCAGCTGCTGACACATCCTTGAGCTTGCAGTCGCTGAAGTAGAGTCCAGAGATTCCGTCCAGCTCGGGGTCCAAAGCAGCGTAGAGGGTGGTCTGCGCTCCGCTCCGAGGCGTCTTGTAAAAGGTCCATTGCAAAGGCTTCACCAATATTCTAGGAACAGCGAAAAATTTCTAGTTCAAAAAAGGCCTAACCCAAAACATACTTAGCAATGGGCTTCCCCCAGAAGTTCCAGTTCCTCGTCAGCTCCGTGTCCACAACTCCGGGATGCAGGCAACTAGTCGTGACCCCAGTTCCCTCCAGACGCCTGGCCAATTCCCGGGTAAACAGGACGTTGGCCAGTTTACTCTGGCTGTAGGCACCGATCCTACTGTACGATTTCTCGCTGTTCAGATCATCAATGTTGATGGAACCCTGGGTGTGTGCCAGGCTGGAAACGTTTACGATGCGACTGGGTGCGGTTTTCTAAGAGGTTTATTGAGGTGTTATGAAAGTAGAAAGTCCCTTAATGCCAAATTTACCTTCAGAACATCCAGCAGCAGGTGGGTGAGCAGGAAGTGTCCCATGTGGTTAACCCCCAGATGCATCTCGAAGCCATCCTTGGTCAGAGTCTTGGGGCAGTGCATCACTCCTGCGTTGTTGATCAGGACATGAAGCTTGTCCTGCTCCTTCTTGAATCTAATTTACAGGATAAATTCCTATAGCTTACGCGTATTTACTGACTAGTTATGTTTGCCTACCCAGCAGCGAATTTACGAATAGATTCCAGTGAACTCAAGTCCAGAAGGCGGCCGAAAACCTTTGGGTTTTTCGACTCCCTGACGATGTCCTGGCAGGCCTTTTCACATCGGCTCATGTCCCTGCAGACCAAGTACACGGTTCCTCCGCGCTTGGCGATCTCCAGAGCCGTCTCCTTGCCGATTCCAGTGTTGGCCCCGGTGACAATGAACACCTTGCCCGTCTCATCGGTCTGCTTGGTGAACTGGCCGCCCTGCATGTACTTCCTGAAATTCAATTGTGGAATTGTGTGTTTCACAAGTAATGGCGAGTTATTATACTGAAATTACCTCAGAAAATAGGCAGCTACTCCGATGACAATCAGGCTTATAAAAAGGCCACATACCAAAAAAAAGAAGAAAATAGGCAACAAAAACCAACAAGCACAGCAGCAACAGCAGCTTAGTATGCAAAGACAACAGATAGCCAAATCGCACATCCTTACTGCCTGGTTACTTTCAGTTGAGTGACCTCCCAGTGAATGCGAGCTTGGCGACTCCGGCTGTGTTTTAAATACCGAGGATTCTGCGTTGAGAAAAATATGTAATCTCTTACTCTGAATGTTGAAGTAACTAACGCCCATTCCGAAAATTGGAATAACCCATATATTTAGATATATTTAGTGGAGCTCTTCATGAATCAACAGTATGTTTTATCACAGTATTACTCTAACGAGCTAGAATACTCTCAATAATGTGCTTCACAGTTTCGAGATCTTATTCATTCGAATTCCTATGATTCGCATCATGTGAACACGTTCAAAAAATTCCAGCCCATGTCTCAAAGAGGCTACTGCGTTTAAAAAATAAAATAAAATTTAACTTTGTTAAAATTAATTAATAGTTCACTAATTGATAATACTCCCTGAGTGCCCATTAGTATAGCGAATGTCGACCTCATCAACTGTGGAAACGCTATCTCGGAAACTATAAGAAATCTTTAATATTGGGATTAAACATGCAGATTCTTGGGATTCCTGCGCAATGCAGGTTTGTTTCATTGGAGTGTCATGGCCAATTTTCAGTCTAAATTGTTTTCCTAAACTTGTATTTCTTTTTTTTACAATATTCTGAAACTCAGGTTAGCTAAAGCTGTTTTGTTAATGCTTTTCTATAGATCTCTTTGGCCGGACGTAAGAATTTACATATATTTAGACCCTAATGAGACGGAAGAGTCTAGATCGATATGGCTCATTCCAGGAAAAGATTACATTTTCTGATGAATCTAAAATAAAATATGTTAGTTACTTATCGCTTATTTTTAATATGGAAATAAACAAGTCGTTTTCATCAACTGGATTTACCAAATATATGTGGGCATATTTAGTTACGCACCCTTCTGATACGAAAAGTTGCCATTAGTTTTGAGTGTTCAAAGTCTTTTTTATTTTATAAAATTAAAGTATTAAATAATGAAATGGCGGGTGATGGAATAGTGAATTTCTTTAATCCAATTTAGACGTATTCACGCCAGTCCACTTTTCACTCTCTGCCCAAAGGAACTTTCCAGTCTTCTCGTCCTTGGCAGCCGCTGACACATCCTTGGGCTTGCAGTCGCTGAAGTAGAGTCCAGAGACCTCCTTCAGCGCGGGGTCCAAGGCGGCGTAGAGGGTGGTCTGCGCTCCATTCCGAGGCGTCTTGAATAGAACCCACTGCAAAGGTCTCACCAGTGACCTAGGATACGACGGTTAGTATCCAGTGCAGACAATGGATAAGTAGTAACTTACCTCGCAAAAATGTTCTCCAAAAACTTCCAGTTCCTCGTCAGCTCCGTGTCCACAGCGCCGGGATGCAAGGAGTTAGTGGTGACCCCAGTTCCCTCCAGACGCTTGGCCAGTTCCCGGGTAAACAGGACGTTGGCCAGTTTACTCTGGCTGTAGGCACCGATCCTACTGTACGATTTCTCGCTGTTCAGATCATCAATGTTGATGGAACCCTGGGTGTGTGCCAGGCTGGATACGTTTACGATGCGACTGGGTGCGGTTTTCTAAGAGGTTATCAAGTCATCAATAAGGTGTCATAAAGGTAGGAGGTCCCTTAATGCCAAGTTTACCTTCAGAACATCCAGCAGCAGGTGGGTGAGCAGGAAGTGGCCCATGTGGTTAACCCCCAGCTGCATCTCGAAGCCATCCTTGGTCAGAGCCTTGGGGCAGTGCATGACTCCTGCATTGTTGATCAGGACATGAAGCTTGTCCTGCTCCTTCTTGAAACTGATGTACAAGCACATTAGCTAAAGACGTATTTATTGATCAGTTGTGTTTGCTTACCCAGCGGCGAATTTACGGATGGAATCCAGAGAACTCAAGTCCAACTCGCGGGCGAAAATGTTGGTGTTATTCGACTCCCTGACGATGTCCTGGCGGGCCTTTTCGCAGCGGTTCATATCCCTGCAGGCCAAGTACACGGTTCCTCCGCGCTTGGCGATCTCCAGAGCCGTCTCCTTGCCAATGCCGGTGTTGGCACCGGTGACAATGAACACCTTGCCTGTCTCATCGGTCTGCTTGGTGAACTGGCCGCCCTGCATGTACTTCCTGAAGTTCAATTTGCGTATTACTCACACGAGGAAAAGCTATTTCATGCCTTAATACCTCAAAAAATACACAGCTCCTCCGATGAGGGCCGGCCAAAAAAGCAGGGGGCTCACACAACAAGTCCAACAGCCCATATTTATTTATTACTATTTGGTCTTCGGTTACTGCCAGTTGTGGGATCTCTCAGGGAATGGCGGCTAAGCCGGCTCCACCTGTCTTTTAAATACCCCGGGTGCTATCTGTGAGAAAGTACACGACAGCCACAAAGTGCTTACTCACGATGAGAACATTTGGAAGTTACGAGAAGAGAACGCTGTGGGTTGCAGGGAAGAGCAAATTCGCAATGCTTTGAAATATTACGTATACGTGTGCACTCAGGGCCGAATATAAATCGGTCTGAGCGAACTTAGCCGAAGTCTCGTTGTGGCAAACAGCTTGTTAAACAGTTTGTTCAAACGCCAGTTTATTTATAGACCTAGTCAAATATCATCGAACTGCTAGTAAGCCCCTGAAACAATTTCATTTTATTTCAAAACTGTAACGACATTTTCATAAGAAAATGTAGTGCAATCGAAGTTTGAATTTGTTTCCTAGCAAAAAGTAAAATTTAAAAAAATACTAAAATATTGATTTTGTACATGTTTATACCCTTGCAGAGGGTATTATGATATATAGATATTGTCTCTAAGTTTTAAAGCTGTCGAGATGAAACTTTCCCAAGAGTCGTCTTTCTTTTGCAGGTAGTACGTAAGTTGGAACTAGCCGGATCGGAAAACTATATCTATAGTTCCCATAGGAATAAAAGGGAAAACAAGAAAAGAAATTAACTTCGGAAAGCCGATACCCTTGCAGTTATAAGAAATGATCAACATAAGTAACACCATTAAATTATTAATTGTTTCTCGGACCTTTTCTTTGACAGCTATATGTTAGAGTCGTCCGATTTCTATTAAACTTAATTCGAAAGTATTAAAAATATGACATGATATTCCCAATATTACAAGATGATATGCCAAAAAACTCCGAAGCTATAATTTGTTTCATATTATTTTCCCACCAATTTTCCGATCGCTTCTATGGCAGCTTTATGATGCAGTCGTTCGATTTGTCGTTACTAACATTGATTATTTCTTATAACTGCAAGGTATACAAACTTCGGCTTGCCGAAATTAACTTCCTTTCTTGTTAAACTAAGATATACATATGTCAGGGAATGTTTTCCAAGGTATTTCTCCGATAAGAATCCCCAATTTTGATTATGATAGCAATTACAGAACCACGTCGTAATTAATCCAATTTCGAGCTGTCTAGGCCAGTCCACTTTTCGCTCTCAGCCCACAGTAACCCGGCGGTTTCATCATTCTGGGCGGCCGGAGAAGGTTCCTCTTCTTGGCAGTTGTGGAAATACTTTCCGGTTACCTTTTCCAAATCCCGATCTAGGGACAGGAATATGGAGGTCTGGGCTCCGCTCTTGGGGGTCTTCAGAATGGGCCACATCAGAGGCTTTAAAACATATCTAAACGGGATCCAATAATAGGTGAAATAATCAATAAAAAGTTTTTGGTAACTCACCGTATAAAGTAACCCTTTAAGGTATTCCAGTCCCTGGCCAGTTCTGTATCAACGGATCCAGGGTTTAGGGCGTTGACCGTGACACCTGTTCCTCCCAATCGTTTTGCCAACTCCCTGGTGAACAGAACATTGGCCAACTTGCTCTGGCTGTAGGCATCAATTTCATTGTACGACTTTTCACTATTCAGATCATCGAAGTTGATGGTGCCCCTGGTATGTGCCACGCTGGAGAGGACCACAATTCGACTGGGGGCCGTTTTCTGAAACATAAACCTATATCAGTCGTCTGTCATAATAAGTCCATCGCAATTGCAGTACCTTTAAAACATCCAGCAACAGGTTGGTCAGCAGAAAGTGACCCATGTGGTTAACGCCCAGCTGCGATTCAAAGCCATCCTTGGTCAGTCTTCGAGGACACCTCATGATCCCAGCATTGTTGATGAGCACATGCAACTTATCCTGCTCTCGCTTGAAGCTAAATTAAGGAAGATCTTGAGTTGTATTATTGAATTCTTATAAATGGTAATGCCACGAACCCAGCAACGAATTTACGAACTGAGTCCAGTGAGTTCAGATCCAGTTCCCGAGAGAAAACATTCTGGTTGTTAGTTTCCTTGACAATCTCTAGGCGGGCCTCTTCACATCTCTTCAGATCTCTGCAAGCCATATAAACGGTTCCACCCCGTTTCGCCAGTTCCCGAACCGTTTCCTTCCCGATTCCGGCATTTGCACCGGTAACGATGAATACCTTACCCGTTTCATCGGTGTGCTTTTTGAACTGTATGCCCTGCTTACGATGCCTGCAAAATTGTTTAGGATTGTTTTATCTTATGTATCTCAATAGTTTAAAGACTTACCTAGTGTACAAAACAAGCGCTCCCAATATTATAGGAAAAAGTAATACCGGGCTTAATAGACAACCAATTAAAAAACACATTTTTCAATCACTATATTCCTCTCAAAGAAGTCTGGTGTGTTCACATAAGGTTCTTCCTTTGCCATATGCCATCAAAACTGCTACTCTCTTTATATAAATACTTTTCAATAGGTGTTACTCTCCGTGATCAGCAATAACGAAAAGTCACGATGATTCAATTGCCAAAGTTGCAAGAGAATACAGTCATCGCGATAAGAGCGAATATAGTATGAGAGAATTCTTGTTTAAAGGTTCCCAAAGAGCGGGTAGGTTTTAGTTCCAATACAGATAAGAGCGTTTTCGCAAGCACCAGGAGATATTTAGAGCTTTTTTAAAGTTAGTTATATTTAAATTTAAATTTCACACATTTCAGAATTATTCCAAATATGATAAATAATATGAGAAATTCATAAAGGAATTAAAATTGGAAAACTTATTTGACAAATGTAGGCTTAACAATGTTTAAGGTTGGTGCAAGGACCTTAAGATCTCATGATATATTCCACTTAAAATACTTCATATTATATACATTCAAATGCTAATATTCGTCCACTTCTCACTCTCCGCCCACAGAAACTCGGCGTCATCGTCATATTGGGCGGCGGACCCAACATGCTTTGGCTTGCAATCACTGAAGTATTTTCCCGAGACGTTTTTCAAACTGGGATCCAGAGCCACATACAGTGACGTCTGAGCTCCACTTCTGGCAGTCTTTATAAAAATCCAAATAAAGGGTGCAATGAGCATTCTATAGGAAAACATTAATTAATAGCTTCTTGAAGGTCAACCAATAAGTATACTTACTTTCCCCACTTCGATCCCAAGAATGGTGTATTTCGAAAGAGCTCCGTGTTCACCACACCAGGATGCAAAGCGTTCACCGTGACTCCAGTTCCCTCCAGACGTTTTGACAACTCCCTCGTGAAAAGGATGTTGGCCAACTTGCTCTGGCAATAGGCCCTCTTTCGATCATACGACTTTTCGCTGTTCAGATCATCTCGTTTGATTCGTCCGAACCGGTGGGCAATGCTGGACAGGACCACAATGCGACTGGGGGCGGAGCTCTTCAGGACGTCGAGGAGCAGAAGCGTGAGCAGGAAGTGACCCATGTGATTCACACCTATTTGCATTTCGAAGCCATCCTCCGTCAGCTTCTTGGGGCAGTCCATAATGCCCGCGTTGTTGATCAGAATGTGAAGTTTACCTTGCTCCTTCTTGAAGCTGTACAAAAATATTTATAAATTATATGCTTCCTTATATGATAACTGAAAGGGGACAGCTTACCCAGCTGCAAAGTTCCTTATGGACTTCATGGAGCACAGATCCAGTTCGCGCGCGAAAACGTTTTGATTGTTAGTAGCCTCGATGATCTCCTGGCGGGCCTGCTCGCACTTCCTCATATCGCGACAGGCCATGTATATGGTGGCTCCCCTGCGAGCCAGCTCCAGCACGGTCTCCTTGCCGATTCCCTGGTTGCAGCCTGTGACAATCACAACTCGGCCAGTCTCATCCGTCTTCTTGGTGAACTGGCCACCCTGCATATATTTCCTAAGGAAAAGCAATGGTTATCGGAACATCATTCGGGGTTTTTCAAGTTCACCTGAGAAAGTATATGCCAAAGGCAGAAAGTGTTGACCCATATACCAGTGGGCTTAGCAGGTAATCCTTAGTGGCACTCATTTTCCACTCCGAATGCTAGCAGCTCCAAGTGGCGACTGGCGACATGAGACCCACTTACACTTTTCTTTATACAATAATATTAAATGAAATGCATTTTGCAATGCCCATACTTGATACATTAATGGTCATGAGCCGGTAAAAATATAATTGGTAGCTTAAGGTCGGAGGGTTTACGATGTGCCAGTATCTGACGCCTTCAAGGCGGTCAAAGTTTCATACTTAGGTGTATGGCTTTGTTTAAATCGTTGTTTAATATGACTGAAAGATAATCCGAAGAATCAAAGCTTTCACGGCTTAATAATAAATTTATTTTATTTAAGTCTCAGGAGTTTTCTTATAAATTGTAAAAACTACTTTTAACTACCTGCCGTGTGACAGGTGATGCTTCATATCAACAACCTTATTGCGTGATAAAATGCATTAAGTAATTCGATTTTATTTCGATGTATGTATGTTGTCATATAATGATAGTTACTACCTCAAGGGTATACACATTTCGATTAGCTTTCTTCCCCGCATTTTTGGTTTCAGCCTTCCCCTTGTGTTTTCGACCACTTCGTTTATGTCCGTGTCGTTAACACCCGAATTCCAAGCAATTAATATCATATCCATGGCCAATTGAGCTTGGTGCTCACTTATACCCGGAGCCATGTCGCATAAAGGTGGCTTTCGCAGGCTCCGTAGTAAGCCCACCCAAACAATACATCGCTGGTTTTTCAAGGGGAGTGCCTGGGGCATTTACGCAATCGCCTGCGGATTCCACTTCTTCAAGCTTCACTACAATGAGCGAACCAACCAGGTGGAGGAGGCCCAGTACCATCGGATGTGGTCAAAGATTGTGGTGGCCATGAAGGTTGTGCTGGTGGCCAGCCAATACCTGCAGTACTTCGTCCTCGGCCTAGGCACATACATCCACATCAAGCTGGTGCACACCAGCAGCGCCCAGAACTTTGTGATGAGTGTCTTCATGCTGGCAATAGTCGTGAACGTCCTGCGCCGCCTGGTGGTCTTTCTGCACCTGAAAGCGGATCGCAGGTTTGTGGAGCACTCGGTCAATGAGATCCTGCAGATCACCAGCCTGATCGAGCGGAAGATCGGCATGGTATACAACTGCGATTTTGTGTTGGTGGGAGTGTATTTGTTCAAACTGTGGATACTCTACATCCTGCTGGATGCCCTGTGGAACAAGCCCTACTTCCTGGTAGTTAACTTCCTGTACTGGGTGCTGCTGGAGTACTGCTTTGCAGGGTACTTCATCTACCAGCTGATCCTGCTCAGCTGGTATCGCACCATCATCCTGTTCCTACAGCGCTTTGTCGAGGACAACGAGATTCGTCAGGATATCGGGGCCCATTACCATCAGCGGCTGTTCCTGCTTTTTGAGCTGCATCTCCGCATCAACAATCTCCACAAATACGTCAAGGACAATTTGTCCTGGCTCTCGACTTCTATTTACCTTATGATCTTCACCTGCATCTTCAACATGGAGCTTCTCATAGAGTGCAGCCTGTTCGCCGAGGACGAGTTCGAGAACAAGATCTACATTATTGCCGATGGTTGCTTGGGACCCGTGTTCATCCCGATCCTATATGTCCTTATGCTGGGGATGTGCACTGACAGGATCCGCGATGCTGAGCTACAGCTACAGCAGCTGATCGTCATCACCCAGGCCCTGTATATGAGGAAAGTGAAGCCCCGCCTGCAAACCGCAGTGGTTCTCGACAACGAGGTGAGAGCGTTCTTGAACTGCCTAATATCAGTAACTCATGAATCATTTTCAGCACACTTCCTTGATACTTCACCAGAAATTGGAACCGCTCCAAAATATGATCATTTTGGATATCACCTGCGATCGTCAGTTCGCCATGGAATATATTCTTACGGTGATCCTGACAGCATTATCCCTTGTTCAGTATACCATATCATGTGGAAGGGATATTAGCGAGTGTTTGACTCATAAATAAATTGGAAATTTATGTTTAAAGGATCGGAATTCTCCTTTTTATACCCTTAACTATAAAACTTATATTAAAATGCTTTCAATGTTAAAAACAATTTTTTGGCATTTCCCACTTTTGTATTTATTGATATAGGATTTTAAAAGGGCACACTTGTCATCAGAGATAGCGATTAAGTTGTTCATGATGATATTAATCAATTTTCGTCTCACCGCAAAATAGGTTTACGCAACCCCTATGATTTCAGATGAAATTTAAATTCGTTTCTGCATCAAGTTTATTTTCAAATATCAAAGGCATCTTAAAGCGACTAGCGAAAACACATAACACTACCCCAAATACCCAATTTACAGAGCGATTCCCGTCCACTTCTCGGACTGGGCCCACAGCCACTTGGCCATCCGATCGTCGAGGGCGGCGGGAGCTGCGGATGCCAACTGGCAATCGCTGAAGTACTGACCCGTTACCTTTTCGAGATCGGGATCCAAGGCGGCATATAACGTGGTCTGGGCTCCGTTTCTGGGCGACTTCATCACAGACCAGAGGAATGGCTTCAGGATTGTTCTGTAAAAGCAAACCATTAACTTGTCTTTTATGGAAGGACAATTTGAAGAGAACACACTCTACCACATACTGAGCAAACTTTGTTTGGAAGAAGATCATGTTCCTGGCAATCTCCGTGTCTGCTATTCCAGGATTGAGGGCGTTCACGGTGACACCCGTTCCCTCCAGCCGCTTGGCCAGTTCCCGGGCAAAGAGTACGTTGGCCAGCTTGCTTTGGCTGTAGGCCACTCCCTCGTCGTAGAAGTCGGAGCTGTTGATGTCGTCCACCTGAATCTGACCCCGCTCGTGGGCCTTGCTGGCCACCACCACCACCCGACTAGGAGCTGACCGCTCTAGCACATCGATCAACAGGTTGGTGAGCAGAAAATGACCAATGTGGTTCACTCCCAGATGCGTTTCGAATCCCTCTTTCGTCAATCCTCGCGGCTCCCAGAACACACCAGCATTGTTTATCAGGATGTGCAGCTCCCTTTGCTCTTTCTTGAATCTTTTGGAGAATACATTATTAGTACAATAGTAAATCATTTTGTTTACGCTATGACTCACTCTTCCACAAACTTTCGAACAGAATCCAATGAAGACAAGTCGCACTCCTTGGAGAAAACGTTTGAGTTTCCCGTCTTCTTGATGACCTCCTTTCGAGCCATTTCCCCTTTTTTTTTATTCCGGCAGGCCATGTAAACGGTGGCTCCCCTTCTGGCCAACTCCATCACCGTTTCCTTGCCAAGACCCGTGTTTCCGCCCGTAACGATGGCCACTTTTCCCGTCTCATCGGTCTGCTTCCTGAACTTTCCCCCCTGCATATACAACCTAAAGCGGGGTAAAATAATGCCAGTTAATCGATGATTAGAGATAACTACCTTTTCGTCACTGCTATACGTCGTTGATAAGACTTCTCAGCGTTACATTTAAAATCGGCGCCTCGTACTTACCTCACACAGAAGGCGATAATGCCGACTATTCCATGGGCCAGAAATACTGGAGCAATTTTGTGTAGAAAATTAATAATGATTTCCATGTTTATTGATCGGTCCGGCCGTGTTCGTGGTCTCTTGCAGAGTGCCAACGCGGGCGTAATTTTGCGAGTTTTTAAGTGATCGCCGCGGCGATTACTGGACGACAGCTGATAAAACTGATAGTGCGCGATTCAGTGAGTAGCCTGTAATCAGGGAACGCTACTCAACACATTTAGCATAGATAATTGCGACAAGAAGCCCAAAAACCGAGTCACTCACGCGTCGGCTTGAGTTTTTCCCACTCGTGAAATGAACCTAAACTTTTGGACCGAAGGCTCAAGTTAAAAATGTAATGGTTATACATATCTATTTTAAACAAATGATGTAGAAATTGCCCCTAACCGGTTTCCGAGTATAGTACAAATGTTCGCACGCATTCAAATTATGAGCTTTCAACTGTCTTTAGCCTAAGCCAAGTTAACACATCAAAATAAGATAAATGGGAGATCTGCTGTCTGTAAAAAACTCAAAATTTATGCGGAACACAGAAGTAACAATTTCTTACACTACGAACTAGTGTATTTTGATCATCGTAGGCGTGGTCCACTTTTCACTGACTGCCCAGAGCCACTTCGCCGTCTGACTGTCGGTGGCAGCCGGTGCCATTTCCTTTAGTTTGCAGTCGCTGAAGTATTGGCCCGTCACCTTCTCCAGTTCGGGATCCAGAGCCACATACAATGTGGTCTGAGCACCATTTTTGGGAGTCTTAACAAAGGGCCAAAACAAGGGCTTCACAAAGAGTCTGTAAGGAAATATGTTTATTAGTATATAAGTGTTTTTGGCGATCTTGTTCAGTACCCACCCAGCAAAGAAGTTATTGAAGAAGCCCATGTGCCGGATAATTTCCGTGTCCACCACACCGGGATGCAGGGCATTTGCAGTCACTTTGGTGCCCTCCAATCTTCTTGCCAATTCCCTCGTAAAGAGTACATTGGCCAATTTGCTCTGGCTGTAGGCCCTGCCCTCGTCGTAGGACTTGTCGCTATTCAGGTCGCCTGTGTTGATTTCCCCTCGAGTATGCGCCAAACTGGAGACATTCACAATCCGACTGGGTGCGGATTTCTAGAGGTAGCAATGGTTAGTAGCGCTTTGATTTGTTCTAGTTGTCTTGTACCTTAAGCAGATCCAAAAGCAAATTGGTGAGCAGGAAGTGGCCCATGTGATTCACTCCCAGTTGCAGTTCGATGCCATCTGAGGTCAGAGATCTGGGACAGCGCATGACACCGGCATTGTTTATAAGTACGTGGAGGTGATCCTGTTCCCGCTTAAAGCTGCGCTGGCGATAGGTCATATGAGAGATTACAGATAGTGGATAGATCCCACACTTACGCAGCAACAAACTGGCGGATGGACTCCTGGGATGCCAGGTCACATTGACGGCAGTAGACATATTTGTTCTTCGTTTCCAAAACGATTTCCTCGCGGGCCTGTAAAAGATTACTTATGGGTTAGTTTCATTTTTAGGAATAATCTCCCTGACAAACCCACCTCCTCACATTTCTTTAGGTTCCTGCAGGCCATGTAGACAGTGCCCCCGCGCTTCGCAATCTCCCTGACCGTTTCTTTGCCGATCCCCGTGTTGGCGCCCGTCACGATGACCACTTTGCCGGTTTCATCTGTTTCTTTGGTGAACTGACCGCCTTGCATAAGGTCCCTGTAACACGGAGATGTGGTCAAAACTAGTGAATCCTGTGTGGAAAGCGGAGCACCCACTTCACGAAGAAGGCGAATCCCGTCGTGGTGCCTGTGAGGCTCAGCCAGAACACGGTGCGGCTCTTCAAAAACGCAAATAGTGACATTTTACGAAAACAAAAAATATACTAATGGGCTGGTAAACGAAAACAGCTGTGTTTACGCTGTTAAGGCCAACAGCGTACGTTAACAGTGGACTATCGATATTTTCGATCATCTGTGACGGAGCTTTCGTTTTGTTGTTGTTTGTGGGCTGCTGCTGAGAACAAATTTTACACGTAAATAAATCTAATTGCGTTAATTAATTGCCTCGAGCTAAACAAAGGGTTGCGCTTTCATCGAAATCCGAGCAGCTATCCGATATCAGGGCCACAAAATCCCCCCAAGGCGACCAGGACAACAATGCGACGCAATGCGTAAGTCAGCGCCAACTCGACTGTTGCTTTTCCCAGTGAGCCGAGTGTGATCAGAGCTCTCCTCTACAGGCGCCAGCAACATCACAATCTGGAGGACGTGGACCCCGACGAGGTGGAGGACATCTTCGCCCGTCCCGCCTACGATGACGACGAGTTCGAGGACCTGCTGCAGCTGGCCAGGAGGCCCAATGGCCATGCCCGCCTCGGGCGCTTCGAGAACACGCTGGAGGTGAAGGTCCAGGAGGGCGACACGCTGCAGGCGCTGGCCCTTCGCTTCCACTCGTCCGTGGCGGACATCAAGCGGCTAAACAAAATTGACCGCGAGAACGAGATCCACGCGCACAGGGTCATCCGCATTCCGGTCACCGTGCATAACGTTCTCCTGGGCAACGGCGGCCTCGAAGCCCTGCCCGCCATCCACCGAAGCGGAAACAATAGTCCCAGGCACAACCTGGACCGGGAGCCCGCTCCCGAACGCAATCCGCTCGAGGATGCGCGCCAAATGCTGGACGAGCGACTCCTGGTGGCGGCAGTAAACGCTTCTGGCGCCCTAGATCCCGACCAGCCCTCGACGAGCAGAGCGGCTAATCAGTTCTACGAGGGAGCCCAGGGAGCGCCCAATGACGAAGGTGAGTCCAGAAGCTGGGGAAGATTCGTCCAGAAATTGACGCGGTCTTTGGTTGCACTTAACATAACAGTGTTGTAGAGTGAGGTTAGTGCTGGTAAAGGTTCGTTTTATTTACATATGTTATGTAGTTTAAAGACAAATCAAAAATTTCTCCACCTATTTGCGGTTTATAAAATGATACTCCCAACAACTATTTTAAAATTAGTTTCGGAAAAAGTAATTATAATATATTTTATTATAAAACTCTTGTATAAAAATTTGGTTTTTTAAAAAGTCTGCGTGTACCTTAACATTCGGAGTTAACAGTGCACACACATCGATAAACCCAGTGTTGAATAAAACTAATTTATCGGTTAGTCGATGGGGCTAGCGCTGCTTCTCCCACCTCTATCCCAAATTGTTCAGTCATTCTCGGCGTAAAACAAAAGGAAAACATAGTTAAAACTCACTTTTTGCCCCTGAAATCATACCAATTGCAATTGAACAAGATGCCGGACTACCTGGGCGATGACCAGCGCAAGGTGAAGCACGACGAGAAGGAGGACAAGGAGATCAAGTCGCTTGACGAGGGCGACATCGAGCTGCTGAAGACGTATGGTCAGAGCCAGTACCACAAGTCCATCAAAAGCATCGAGGAGGACATCCAGAAGGCGGTCAAGCAGGTCAACGAGCTGACCGGGATCAAGGAGAGCGACACGGGCCTGGCGCCGCCCGCCCTCTGGGATTTGGCCGCCGACAAGCAGATCCTGCAGAACGAGCAACCCCTTCAGGTGGCTCGCTGCACCAAGATCATCAACGCGGATTCCGACGATCCCAAGTACATCATCAATGTGAAGCAGTTTGCCAAGTTCGTGGTGGACCTGGCCGACTCTGTGGCCCCCACCGACATCGAGGAGGGAATGCGCGTCGGAGTCGACCGCAACAAGTACCAGATTCACATTCCTCTGCCGCCCAAAATCGATCCCACGGTCACCATGATGCAGGTGGAGGACAAGCCGGATGTGACCTACAGCGACGTGGGCGGCTGCAAGGAGCAGATTGAGAAGCTGCGCGAGGTGGTGGAGACGCCGCTGCTGCACCCGGAAAAGTTCGTCAATCTGGGCATTGAGCCGCCCAAGGGAGTGCTCCTGTTCGGCCCGCCTGGAACGGGCAAGACCCTGTGTGCTCGAGCCGTAGCCAACCGCACGGACGCCTGCTTTATCCGCGTTATTGGCTCCGAACTGGTGCAGAAGTACGTGGGCGAGGGAGCTCGTATGGTGCGTGAGCTCTTCGAGATGGCGCGTTCCAAGAAGGCCTGTCTCATTTTCTTCGACGAAATCGATGCCATTGGAGGCGCTCGTTTCGACGATGGTGCCGGAGGCGATAACGAGGTGCAGCGCACCATGTTGGAGCTGATCAACCAGCTGGACGGCTTCGATCCTCGCGGCAACATCAAGGTGCTAATGGCCACCAACAGACCCGACACCCTGGATCCGGCGCTGATGCGTCCTGGACGTCTGGACCGTAAGGTGGAGTTTGGCCTGCCCGATCAAGACGGTCGCTCGCATATCTTCAAAATCCACGCCCGCTCCATGTCCGTCGAGCGTGACATTCGCTTTGATCTGCTGGCGCGTCTGTGTCCGAACTCGACTGGAGCTGAGATCCGATCTGTGTGCACGGAGGCGGGCATGTTCGCCATTCGGGCGCGTCGCAAGGTGGCCACCGAGAAGGACTTCCTCGAGGCCGTCAACAAGGTTATCAAGAGCTACGCCAAGTTCAGCGCCACTCCCCGCTATATGACCTACAATTAAGACTATTTTTATTGGCTCCATTCTGTATCCCCTGCAAGAGAAACTGTAATACATCCTGCAGCTGGCAATTCATTAAATAAAACGAAACCTATACCTCCATGAACTGAATCGATCAGGGTTATTATACACTTTATTAATACTTGTTAAAACGCTGTTTAGTTAGTTCAAAATTATAATATATTTATTATACGTTTTTCTACAGCCAATATGGAGCAGCCCTTTGAGGAAAATGCTGCTCTGCTCAACCACATGCTGGTGGACAGACATGCTCCGCTGGTGCGTCCCATCCCCGGGCCCTCTTTGAGTGCCATCGACTGGTCTGGATCGGATTGCGACTTGTCCTGGATCTGTCTGCTGATCTTCATACTCGCTCTGTGTGTCGTCATACCACTGGTCTACGTCATCTACCTGGCAGAGCATCCGCATCACAATCACAGTGCCCAGTAGTTGGGTCAATGTCTGCACCCGAAGTGATCATCATTCCAAATGTACCGGCGCCTCCTCACCTGGCACTCTCTCACCCTCTACAGATCAGTCTGACGCATTAAAAATGCAACTGCAGGCGACGGAATTTATTTTTATACCTAAACGTATGACTATATTGACCCTGGTCAAATATAATAAGGTCTTTGTGTACTGAACTTTTTTAAATAACTACGATTTCGGTGCTTCCAAGTGGCATAGAAGTGTGGAGCATAGCCACATCAATCCCACAGCTAAAGTAAACTTACAACCCTAAGACCCGATTGTGTTGTGAATATTCGTAACCCCCGCAAGTTTTTCTTTTCTATATGTTTTATTGAGTACAATTATGTAACAGTTAAACTAGTTCGGTTGAAGTGTAACATTGTTCAGCTGAAATGGGAAATAGTTTCGCTTACGCCTCTAACATACATAATACATATCTTAGAGCTAAATAAATAGTATCCATGGATATAAGAATTATGTAATAGTAACTACGAGCTACAATTAACAATGGCGCACATTGGAGTGCCAATTGAAGTTAAGTACTTGGTTGTGTGAATTTTCGGTCTGGGGGAATGGAGGCCATGGCACATGGTTTTTGGCGAAGATTTGGTTTGGATTGTGGGCTGTGTGCCTCGTCATTATCGTGCATTTTCCCTTCCGGGAAGATCAACCAATGGCCGCACACTTTCTGAGCACCCCTCGAATATTCACTTGAACTTTAAATTCTCAAAGAAAGCAATATTGCTGCGGAGGAAGCCATGTCGCACCGGCACAGGACTCGCCGGCGAGGCTATGGGAGGATTGCCCTCCGAATGAATGGAAGGATCCCTGAAAAAGTGGATATTTAGAGCGTATTCATTAGAGTTTCTTTGGGAAACCAACGTTTCGAGGGATGATAGATCTGAGGCAATAGTCGACTCATCGGCTACTTCTGCCATGGAGACGCCGTGCTCCAGCTTGTGACGCTTGGTCAGGGATGTGTCTGGCTTGTCAGGAGTAGCCGGCGGGGCTGCAATTCTTACCTAGAAATAACATTATTATTTAAAGGTTTAGCATAGGGAAGGCAGATTCCCTTCGATTTCCTCACCTTGGCCCGCCATCTCCTCTGTGGTTGTGTGTGCTTGCTGGTCAAAAGGAAGGCCTGAGCCAGGGCCTTAACCGATGGCATGGCATGGACCACTTCATCTTCAATGACGGGCTTCTCAGCCGCCGGAGTGGTGGGTTCAGGCTGTCAAAGTCGTATTAAAAGACCAAATATTGGGAACATCTATTAGGACACACTTACCACATCGTCTTCGTCGACGGACAGCACCTGACTGGGATCGATGAGGCGACGCTTGGGCTGCAAGAACCTGAAAGCAGGAGGAGTGGATCCCCGCGTGGGTGTGCTGGCAGGAGAACCTATTGTGGGCGCCGAGTCCCCTGGGCCAAACTGAAGGACCACGGGTCGCTCCCGCTTCTTAGGGACTGACGAGTCAATGGAGGATACCGACGGCGGAGCACTCTGGGCGGACTCCATGGACGATGTGGTGGAAGTGCTGGGCTGCTGCTCCGCCGGCGCAGCCCTGATAACCGTCGTTTCCTGTTTGTTAAAATCGTAGATCCGCACCGTATCGGATTCGTCGCTGGTGGTTGTGGCCGTGGTCTGCAGTGACTGCAGCGAGGGATTCGACTGGGAGTCCAGGGACTCGTCCAGCACCTGAACTGGCAAGGCTTTGTACACCAACTCCTGCGGCTGTTGGCCTTCTTTTTGAGCCTTTTGATAGAACATTGTCGGTTTTTGACAGTTGGTATTGTTTTCAGAGGGTTGGTGTTGTTTTGTTGGTTAGTGTAGGTGGTTAGGGTTTCGATGGAAAGAAGAAGTGTAGGTGGTTTAGTATACAATATTAGTGTGGGCGTGGATTTGTTCTAGAGTCTAGCGGATGCGGTGGAATTTTGTGGGTGAAAACGCTCAGGCAGCGGCATGCAGGCAGTATCTTTCAGGTAGTTACAATAGCTGGTTATGATTTCGAAACAAATGCTGTTAGTCAGATCCAAAGGCAACCCAAACATAACTCTAACTATTTCGGCTCGGTACTCACCAATTCGATGGGTTTTTGGGCTACGGATACTAAAAACATTTGTTTCAGTGGTTCAGTGTTTGATTCTTTGTTGGTTTGTTTATTGGCTTGGCTTTATTTGGAATTATTGCATCATATTTGTAAGTATATCGCTAGGCATATGGGTATGGTTGTTCGTAAGAGAAGAGCGTTAGCGGTGTGCATACAGATACAGTACAGGAGTTGTAATATTATTTCATAAAATTAACAGCAAGTATAATGATTAAAAACAAACGTTGCATACTCTAGGGCATTAGCATTACGTAAGTGGTATTAACTAAGGTACGATCAGAACACTAGCTCGACACTCTCTTCGTGGTTGGTTTGCTTGGTGCTAGAGGTGGTGCAGTGGAGGAGCCATTGGATGGCCATCCAGTACGGGAGATTCTGTGCGTGATTTGTTCTCTCTCTTTTTTTTTTGTGTATTCCCGCCCCTGCCCATCTCATTACTATGTACAGAGAAATTGGCTTTGCTATACTGACTAGTGTTTAACAAGTGTGTTGACTAAGCTATGCGTAATTTGGCAAATATCCCTAGAGGGGCTAAGACCCAACCAGATCCCGATCCCACTTCCCATCCCGATCCCCAGTGTTCTCTAGAACAGCAGACTGTTGTTGCTGTACTTGGTGTCCGCACCGCTGAAGCCGTTCAGGCAGCTGTCCACCCCCGAGTCGCCCTGGTCCTCCGTCTCCGGGCGCAGGGCCAGCTTCCCGCCCAGCGGTTCGCTCTCGAACAGCGGATTCATCACGAAGTCCTTCGAGGTGGCGGACACCGCCCGGAAGCTGTTGCGCTTGAGGTCCTTGTGCAGCAGCTGCTTCTCGAACTGGGTGAGTACGCCGGCGGAGGGGCCACCTACACCCGCACCTCCTGCCGCCGAACGCCTCTTGGACACGGACGAGCCGAAGGACACCCCGCTGCCATTGCTGTGCAGGCTCAGGGAGGACTGCGTGTGCCGCTTGGGCAGCGAACTGTAGCTGCTGCGCCAGGAGCGCTGGGATCTCAGGTCGAAGTCAGCGTCGTCACCCAAGCCCAGACTGGATTCGCGGTAATGGGAGGCCGAGGTCGAGGGTCGTTCGAGGGGCGGTGACCGCTCGTAGCCCAGTGAGTACGAGGGGGTTGGGGAGGGGCGGCTGTTAATGAACTTGAGCGAACTGCTACGGCGCACTGGCGTGGATAGGGTCCAATGAGAGAGGTCGGCAGCGGTGCTCTGAGCGCTACTGGAAATGCGGCCATGCGGTGGATGTGGATCTGGTTCTTGATTTACCTCGTTGATCACGATGTCCTGCACATCCTCGGCTGCGACGGAGGCGGCGGCCTTTCCACTCGCCGTGCTGTCAGCGGGCGTAGGAGCATTGTTGATATAGTAGTCGCGGCTGTAGCTAAAGTATAGAGATTCACAGGATTATAGAAAAGTAATATGATGTTTCCTTTGCGAGAATCACCGCTTATAGTCCGTTTTCGGCGATGGCGGATCCGGATTTTCCGTCAGCGCCGAAGCCAGAGCCTTATGCTCAGCACTCGGACTGATGTTCGGCACATCCATGTACCGCTCCTGGGTGCCGCTGATGCGCTGCTTCAGGGCCTCCGGGGCGTATGGGTTATTCGGCATCTCGACGGCATTGTACCACTTCTTTACCTCGCGCTCCGCAATGGAACCTATAAATGGGTAGTTTAACAATTTGTGGATGAATCTTATCCAGAGGGTCGATTTATTTGAGAAATCCCAGAGAACGAAAAGTAAACCATTAACTATTCCAGGCATTTCCCTCTTCGGAACCCCCTTAAACAGAAAAACCATTAAATCGTCTAACCAGAAAAACTATTTTTGTTTGATTCCCATTAAAATTCAAAACTGTCTCTTTATTTGATTATTTTAAGTTAGTAAATATCATATCTTATTAAACTCTATTGTGTATACAAAGAAGTGTGAATTTTAATGGTCAAAGTTTTGAAATCAAACAAAAACAGTGTAAATACAATTAGACAAATATTTTCTAGTAAAGACAAAGATATATCTTTTTAACACAGATTAAAGTTTAAACGCCTTGGAAATGCCACAGATTACTTGTCGTTCCTTGAGATTCATTGTTAAAAAAATCGACCCATTAGGGATCGCTCTTCGACAGGTCTCAACACACAAGGACAGTAGAGCCAGGCTAACATAGACACAAAGGCAGTAGAGCCAGGCTAACATAGACACACAGTAAAGCAGACGGGGAGGACAACGAACACCGAGTGATGACAGTTATGGCCACAACCGTGTGTTACCTGGCACAAAGCGCCGCAGCAGGACAACATCGTCATCGGCAACGTCGTCGTTTTGGCCAGCTACTGATCCACTGTTTGGTAACTCGGTGGAGTAGCTGCCCGACCATCGAAGGGAACCATTTGTTAGTTTTCCGTTAGTGCGTCTAGTGCCCGAGTTAGTGGGGTTAGTTTGGGTTAGAGGAAGGTGCAAGTGGGTGTGCAGGTTGCTGTTAGAGCTTGAGTTAGTATTCGTGGATCGCTGATCCTCCAGGACTAAAACCCTCTCGCTAACAAACTCCTGCTCAGAGTCACCATCTGCATTGAAGGTCTCACAGGCAGTGGAGGGCTCACTCTCGTCGCTTTTGGTTGACTCTGAACTTAGTTGATCTGAGAAGAGAATTTCGTTGATAAAGTTATAGGTGATTTCGCTCAAGCTGAACGCAACGATGGAATCTGATTCTACATCTAGTTCCTCCGACATATCACAGGATGTTTGGCTGGCCATATCTAATCTAAGTGCTACGACATTTTCTAAATGATTTAAGCGATCTTCGGGCTTATCTTCTGAGGTGTAAGAACACTCAGATGCATCTATACTCGTATCTAAACATGCGTCATCCGTCATATCAGTTTTACTTTCTAATTCACGAGATTCATTTTCGTTTTCTGTATTAACAAAACAGTGCGATGCATCTGTATCTAAGCTAGTTTCACTAACTGACTCGATATCGGATTCTTCATTAGATGCATCCTTACTTTTCGTGCTAAATAAACATTGAGATTTATCTGTATTCAAGCTAAGTTCATCTACCATGTCAGTTTCAGTCTTATCTGTGTCAAATGCAAAACACTCATCTACAAAACGAATTGGGTCAACTTCAGAAGTTGGAGTTTCGGCTCTGCCTGGGGGAGGCTGCAGGTCCGTGGAGGACTCTTCTTCAAAGAGGTTGGACTGGGTCTCGTAGGCCACTTCTTCTAAGCTATCATCCATCGAATCAAAGGAACTGAGGTACTTGTGCATGATCAAGGAGCGGTGGCGCCTGCGTTCGATTGTGGCCAGCAGTCGTTTGTCCTTTATGTAAAACTTGCAAATGGTCCCCAAGAGGTTGACGGGCTCGGTTCTCTTGGGCGAGTCTCCATCGCTCAGTGTTGTGTCAAGAATGTTCGGCTGTCTTCGCAGATACTTGTGGGTCGCTTTACCTAGAGCAGAACAATCGGAGTCAAGTGATGCATTTCTTTGGATACCTTCTGGTTGGATCTCGTTTGAAGCAATCGACTTTGGTTCTTCAGATGTTAAGGTAGCCGACTCCGTAGTGCAATCCGACTTCAGAGCCTGAGGTTCGAGGACTGCAGAATCCGAAATATCTTCAGCAGATGGTGGTGCTTCTTGGACGACACCCTCCGTTTCTTCCACATCCACTGGTGGTAATACTGGGACTTGTTTTGTATCCGTGATATCTTTAACAGCATCGATTGGATCCACTGAAGTATCCGTTTCCACGGGAACTATAGCCTCCTCTGCTCCAGATTGTATTTCCGGATCCAGTGGTGCCCCAATTGTTTTCACTTCGGAAACTGCATCAGCAGATTCTGGTTGGACATCGCTTGTAGAAATCGATTTGGGTTCTTCAGACGTTAAAGTTTCTGACCCCGTAGTACAATCCATAGCCAGAGGGGTAATATCTTCACTAGGAAGTGGTGCTTCTTCCTTCGTCAGAACTTCAACAGAAACGATTGAATCCATTGGTGTTTCCTCCTCCTTTGTTGCAGGTATTATTTCAGGAACAATTTCCACTGGGGCTGGCAGAACAGTAGGGTCGGTTTCTACGGATTGCGATACCGGAGGTTCCGTAAGCAAGCTTTCAGCTTCAGCAGATACTTCATCTGCTGGGGGCTCCGAATCAATCAGTTGTGATTCTACAACAATTTTCTCATCGGATAATATAACTTGTGCAGTTTCTGGCGGATCCACAGGGACTGATTCTGCGTCTGGAACAAGTTTCATAGAATCTTGGGGCTTCAAATCGACAGATTGGGTTTCAGTGCTTGCCGGCTCTGATGGCATTGTAGGAACAGAGACTTCATGAGGAGGGTCCACAATGATAGATTTCGTTTGAGAAATAGGTTCTTTAGACATTATGGGCTCCAAAGGTTCAGCTTGCGGAGTAACTTCTACTGCAGCTAAGAGTTCTTCCTCCTCCGGAACCCCTTCCACAGGAACATGCGACTTCTGTGCCTCAGCTTCATCAGTTTTTAGAGATTCTGGGGATTTCATATCGTCCACTTCAGCAGTTGCAGATGTTATGATTTCTGACTCAACTTCTGTTCCAACTGCTTCTTCTTTTGGAACAATTTCAACGGGATGTATGGAATCAACGTCTGTATCATTTTTAGGAACAGCTTCCACTGACTTAAGAGGTATCACTTCGACCGATTCCGCTTCTATAATTACACTCTGAGATTCCGGGCAATTATCTACGGCAGACTGCGTTTCTGGGTTAGTTTCAACTTCAGATTCTTTTTCTGGAACAAGTTCTGCAGAGTTTGGGATATCATTGACGACGGGCTTTGGGGGTTCTGCGTCTGGAGCAATAGCTGCAACCGCTGGATTATCCAACTTAGTTTCAGGATCAGCGATTACTGGACATGGGGGATCATCGGAAACAGATTCAAGTTGATTACAAATTCCGGATTCCAAGGGTTCCACTCCGACAGGTTCCACTGGTGCCACACTATCTTCTGTGTGAGAAATGATTTCCTCAGGAGGCGTTGGCTCATTCACTTCTTGAGGATCCCCTCCGGAAGCTTCGGGAGAGGGAGCAAGTTCCACAGCAGCTACTGGCTCATGCGCGACAGATTCAGGGTCGGAAAGAACTTCTATAGGATCCACATCAACCAATTCACTTTCTAAAATCACTTTTGGAGATTCCGTTGTATCTATTGCGACAGATTGCGGTTCGGTATTTATTTCCATTGGCTCTAAAGATTTCTCATCGCCAACATCTGTAGTTCGTGAGGGATTCAAGGCAGCGGGTTTAATTATCAACTCACTCTCCAAGGGAGCTATATTTTCGGTTTCAGCTACGGTTTGTTTTTCAGGATTAACATTTGTTTCTTCGGTAGCAGTCGATTGGTCAACTGCGACGGGTACAACTTCTGACACAACCTCCACGGGATCTATTTTAGTTGGGGATTCCACTTGAGTAGCTTGGGTTACTATATCCTCGGGTGGTTTAGGTTCTACAATACTAGATTCTTGTGGACCCACACTAGAAATCCTTTTCTCTAAAACAATAGTTTCATTGGAAAGTGTTTCTTCTGGCTCGCTAGGATTCATTTCATTGGAATTCGTTTCTAAAGTGATCGGCACAGTTTCAGAATTCATCGGTGGGACCTCTCTTGGATCCTCTGTGACTAATTGGTTTTCTGGATGAACGCTTTCCACATTTTCTGGGACTTCCACCTGTACGGATTCTACTTGTGTTATAACTTCAGTTGTCGCTGGCGAGCTTAAAGAAATTTCAGAATCAACAGCGGCCGATTGAGTTTCAGAAGCAGCTTCTACGGTTTCGATTCTTGCTACAGGGGGCGATTTGGTCTCAGAAGCACTGTTTGCAGTTGCTGGAGGTTCTTCTAGAAGGGAATCTGATGTATTAACTAAAGTAATGTTCTCCTCTGGTTGGCTATCTGAGGCAGAGATAGCTTGAGGTATAACTTCCACGACTTGCACAGACGCTGTTATTTCCTCAACGACATCTTCTACAAGATCTGTGGTCAGTGGGGCCTCAATGGCGGGCTCAGAATCTACCTTTGGTGGATTTACTAATTCAGGCTGTGATTCCGGTTCCACTTCATCAGGCGCTGGGACAGATGTAACCGATTCATCTTGCGGTAGCTCCGGTTGGGTAAAACCTTCTGCTGAGGATGGTTCACTTTGCGCAGGCAAAGATTCAACTGTGTCACATATCGGTAATTCCTCTATGGCAGTTTGTGTACCCGGAACAATATCCGCAGGATCTGGCGTTTCCACTGCCATTAGTTGTGTTGGTGGAACAACGGCAACAGTTTCAGTTTGAATCGGTTCTTCCACAGCCACTGGGGTGTCTAGATTGACTAAATCTACCTGGGGAGCCATTTCCAGTGGTAATAATGAATCCTCAGTAAGGGGTTCCGAAGCTACAGATTCCGTCACTGGAAGATTTTCTCTAGGCGTGGGGGATTCCATCCCGCTTTGATCCCTAGGAGGAACTACAGCAGGAGCACCTTTTGCAGCTTCAATAGATGATGTGGGTGGGAACACGACAACAGATTTGGTTTCAGTCGGTATTTTCAAATGCACTGAAGTTTCCACATCAACTAAACCTATATGTGAAGCCACTTTTTCTGGTAATGATGAATCCCCAGAAAGGAGCTCTGTTTCAGGAATTATTGGTTCCAATGCTATAGATTCCGCAACAGGAAGATTTTCTCCAGACGATGACGATTCTTCTCCGATACTTTGAGCCAGGGGAGGAACTTCAGCAGCTGCACTATTTACATCTTCAACAGATGGTGTTAAATTCAATGTAATAGCTGAGATTTCCGGAACAATTTCGACAGGATCTAAGGCTTCTATTAGTACAGATTCCGATTGGTCAACAACTGGCGACGTCTCTTGTTGCTCTGCAGGATTTTCTTCAAGAAGAGGTTCGACCTGAGAAACGTGTTCTGTGATTTCAGCTTGATCTGTTGGAACAGATTCTGATGCTGATACAACATCCCTAGGAACTGGTATAGCCAAATCGATGGATTGCGATTCTGGAATCTGTTCTTGTGGTTCTGTAGCGACGTTTTCCGGAACAATTTCTTTAGATGCTGTGGTTGGTTGGGACTCAGGAACAATTTCTTCGGCAGCGTCTGCTTGGGGAACAACATCTATAGGCTCTGGAACCAATTGGGGTGATTCATCTTCGGCCACAACTTCAATAGACTTTGGAGGATCGCTTTCGGCGAGTGAGGTTTCTGAAATGACTTCCATTGGTGCTGGTAAATTCACGATATCCGCTTGAGGAATAGGTTCTGTTACAATTTGTGTTTGTGGAAGAATATCCAAAAGTGCTGATGGATCAATGGCGGCAGAATTAATCTCCGTAGGCTCATCCGGGATAGGAATTTCTGCCGGTTCTATGGACTCTTCGACTGGTTCTATTTGAGTGACCACTTCATTGACAACTGTTTTGGCCTGCATTTCTGAAACAATTTCCCCAGGCTCTGGAGCGCTCACGGTGACTGGATCGGGTGCTGGTGATTCTGAAATTGTTTCGTCACAACCATTTAACTCCATAAGTGATGGTTGCTGCACTATGATAGGTTCGTCCGCCGAAATTATTCCTACAGGGGCCGTAATGGCAGGCAATATTTCTTTAGAAGATTCCGAAACAGCGGATTGTGTTTCCACTAGCGCTAATGGTTCTATTGGTGCAGACACAGGTAAAGTAACCACTTCCGCTGGTGGTTCCAGAACTGGGGGATCTGATCCTAACATCTGTGTAACATCTTCTACAATCACTGTTGGATCCAAAATCCCCGATTGAGATTCTAGCGTTACTTCCTCCTTAGCTGCAAGTTCTACAACTTCTATTGGGGCTGGAACTACATCACGTATTATTGGTACTGATGGTTCCACATCGACTAATTGTGCCGGAGGCTCTATATCCGTAACCATTGGTGCTGGTATCGTTTGCACTTGTGAAATATTTTCCAAGGGCTGTGATGCAACAGCTTCAGTGAGCTGTTCCACTTCCGGCGATTTGGGTTCCATCTCTACAGGTTCTGGAACCGATTCCGCAAGGTCAGATGCCATTTGTGGCTCATCTTCTATTGTTCCTGTAACCTCCATTTCTATGTCAGTTTCTAATGGTGGTGGTATATCCACTACAGAAAGCTGAGTTTCTGGAACAGTTTCTACAGGTGCCGGTATATCCATTACAAAAGGCTGCGTTTCTAAAACAAATTCATTGGGCTTTGGAGGTTGCGCTGTAACTGTGGCAGGCTCAACCTGTGGAACATTTTCTGCTAAATTTTCCGGTGTCTCCTCATCGATTATTTGGTTTACTGGATTTTGTTCTTCACCAACGGATTTCGACTGGGTATCGACGGAGACAACATTAATAGATTCTGGGGCATGTACGACTTCAGATGGCGGTTGTGGTGAATCCACCGCTGTAGACTGTGCTTCTGGAACCATTTCAATAGGTGATATGGCTTCCACATCTGCAGGTTTTATTTCCGAAACAACTTCTTTATATTCCAAGTCGGATTGAGGCTCTGTGACACTCTCCACAGAAACTGGTTCAGTTTCTAGAAAAGTTTCTGGTGGATTTCCGAAAGAATCCACTAAAGGTTCGGCAAATTCTGACTCTAAAATCACTTCTGTAGTCGCAGTATTATCTATGATATGGACAACTTCTGCAGAACTTGGCAGATCCACAGTCTCTTGGAGAACTTCCATAGGAGGTAGATCTAAAACTGGAGGCGGTATATCCATTGTAATAACACATTCCTCTGCTTGTGAAGGTACTTGAGGTGGAGTGGTAGTCTCTGTGAGTGGTGGAGGTTCCAGGATATCCAACTGTGCCTTTAAGGCAGTATCTGATGGCTCCGATGGAGAACACTCCTCTTCAATAATGTCCAGTGAGTGTGCGTGCATCAGGTCCACGGTGCGAGCGTTAATCTCGGCGAGGGCCAAGTCACTCAGCTCCTTGAGGGTGTGCATCTCACTGGGGGTCATGGCACCAGGCTGTTCGGATGCAGGAACCGCTAGCATGGGTCCCAGGGCCATGGCTGCTAGAATCTCGATTACCGAGGGCACGGTCTCGTGCATTTGCTCCTCGTCGATGTACTCGACTGTGCTGAAGCCAGTGCAGCCTTCGAGGCTGGACAGCTCCTCGGTCTCGCCTTGGGCTGTAACACAAACGACTGCTAAGTGCCGGTGCTTCAAGATCACGCACAAGTGGGCTGAGCTACTAAAGGGCAGGGTTTTGGACTATCTAAATCAAAGATGGTATCAACGATCTAAGGTTTAATGTTCTACGGCTAGGGGTTAGTCCAATTCATAGCAGTAGAATGAGTTACAATAATTGGGGGTAAACAGGAAAAGATTAAAAGAAAATTACCTGCAATGGGAGCGGGGGCTGGCTCCTCATTCAATAGTTCATCTTGGAATATCATAGGTGGTGGCGGCGGTGTCGGAGATGGAGCTTTAATATCAGCTGGCACGGCCATGGGAGACACCACAAACTCATTGGTTGTCTCCGTAAATGCGGGCTCGTGCTCCTCCAGCAATGTGTGGGACGTGAGACTGGTGCGATCCACGAGCTCATCGAGGACGAGCTTAGTGTTCTGGCCACCAATCAGGTGTTTGCTGAGCAGTCGATCGTTCAGATCGTTGCATCGCAGCAGATCCAGGGAGCTTTCCTCGATGTCCGAGCCCATCTCCGAGAGATCGCTGATCTCGTCGGTGGTCTTATCGCCAATCTGGGCCCGGACATTCTCCGTGGGTGCGGGCACCAGCATGCCAATGCTGCTCGGAGTGGCCGAGCTGCGTTTCTTCTTGAACAGCCAGTTGTCTTCCCAGTTTCCATCACCGATCATGCCCGAGGAGATGGATCCAATATCTAAGAGAGGGGTGTTGTAACCGATAGAATCTATGGATGTAGGGGTTAGGCTGGGATCAGTCACTTACCATCCTCGGATTCGGTGACGGAGGCCGAAAAGTCTGGCAGTGGCACCATGTGTGCGGCTATATAGTCACTCAGGACCGACTCCCTTTCCAAGTCCGTTTGCAGGGATTGGGATTTGCAATTCTGCGGGTCATTACCATTGTTATTTTATATTATTGTATGCTACCTATACCTACATCCAGTCCGATTTCATGATCCGTGAGGCTGCAATCACTACGGGGCTCTATGGAGCTTCCGGACGTGGTGCTCAGCGCTTCGGCATTGAAATTCTCGTCAATGTGGCGACCACTCAAGTCCGGCGTACTCTCCGCCAGCAGCCTTGTGTTCCCTTCCTTATCCGCAATCTGGCAAAAGAAAGCGTAGAAAGAAATGAGCAAATTTTGAGCCCATCGACCTTGGCATTGTGCAATAAAAGTGTTGTTGAACCCCAGAGTTCCCGATTCGTTGTGGGTCAACTGCTTGTGCGACAGAAAAAGCCCTTAAGCTGATTATATACCCGGCAATATTTAACCAGCCACTCGAGCACACTTGACGACCGTTCTCTGGTTTCGTCATCGATTACCAGCCAATATTGATTGAGTGCCGTGACGAAGTTAATCGCTGGCCACGTTGCAGAAAGCCGTTCGATAAGGAAATTGGGCAGTTCAATGCTGACTGGATCGGTGACGCCGTGATAAGATCGGAGTGACGAAATTGTGGCTAGTCAAGTCATCACCAGGTGCTCCCGAACACTGCCCGGGTAGTAACTTCTTATTTACTTCGTCCCCTGGATCAGCCATGATCCTGACTTGGTGATGTAACTCTTTGATATCTTCCAAAAAATAGATTTATCCAATTAGCGCAGGCTTTGATTTCGCTATTCCTCCGTTGGTTGTTTGGCTAAAACGTCTGCACAGGCTAGACAATGGACTGCAACTAATTAGCCTGGTCCGTTTGGGCGATGTGGCAACTGGAAAATCGAAGCCGCCCAAGTGCAGGTCGAACGAGAGGGAAACTGAACTGGCCAGTTAAAATGGCGGAAACGGCCAGAAGGGCTTACAAGGTGGTTGCATTTCCAGGGGGAGGGGATGGACAGTCGCGACACCACAGGTGGCATCTCGGAGCACAGGTCAGTGCGGCTTACCTTATTCAGCACCGCCGTGGCCAGCAGGTCCTGGTAGATCTTCGGCTCGAAGTAGTGCTCGGTGCGATGGCGCCGCTTCAGCCCGTTGCCGGAGGCGTGGGATCTGGTGTCCAGGCTGATCTCCGAGACGGCTCCACTGGCACTCAAGGAGGTGCTGCGCAGGGTCTCCGCTATGATGGTCTCGATGAGACTGCGTAGGCGGTTCTGCGAGATGTCGGCCAGCTCGGAGTCGGCATTGCTGTTGCTTGTATTGTTGTTATTATTGTTTTGACCATTTACGATGGCCGGCAGATCTGAAAGCAAGTGTTAAGAGCGCTGTGAGCAAAAACGAACGACACCCAGAATGCTGGCCAATACCATGCACTAACAACATATGCTTGGTTAGCAGAGATCGATACAATTAAAAGTGAAAACTCGGTTACTTCTGGGCGGCTGTGTGTGAGTGTGAGTGAGTGTGAAAGGCGAAGAAAGTAGGTGAGTGTGTGAGTGTTTTGGCCATACCTAATTTCACCTCAATGACGTAAACCACGTAAAAGACAATTACGGCCACTACGGCGTACATGCCAGTGACTAGGCCCAAAGTAAAGTCCATGCTGCATGCGTTCGTAGATACAGGTATCTAGATATATCGTATTTGCTGGTTTGATACCGCTGAGTCGTTGATATCTCGCCCGTTTGTTTATTTACGTTTGCTGTTCCCGTATTTGTGTTTCGGTTTTGTTTAGAGCTTTCATTGATATAACGGTCGGCTGAGCTGTTAATTATATTGAGCAAATATTTGAGTTGTTTTTCCCCATTTCATAGGCTTTGTTCCCCTAATTGAGCTCCGAACATAAACTTTGCGACCGCCTCCCCTTAAACGCTTGAGCAACCGGAGCCCTCCGAACTTCGAACAACTCACTCAGGCTGAAAATCGCGACTACGGCTCGCATATTTATCATTTTCTTTGACATGCTAAGTCTATTAACGTATTGCGGTAAATACCACAGCGCATAATGAATAACCCCGAGTTATCTATTTTGCGTTACAATACCGCCCATATTTCTTTATCTAGGGGATGTCTAGCTGAATGGATATATAGATATACGGACGTACGGCTAGTCCCCCGTTAGTCATTCAGGTGTGCAAAAATGTCAGAGACACAAACTTTTGTATCCAGAACTGGCATTCATTAACGCACTAGTCATCAATGGAAATAGCCGAACAGAAACTGGCCTCTAGGACAGAACCAGCCGGATCACTTGTCATTGTCTGAGAGCTGGATCATTATACGACTACGACTACTCCAAAGTTCAGGGTTCAGGCGAAATCACTCGGGCAATTATCACTCGCCATTTTCCACTGTGTATATTTAGTACTCCCGCCCTGCCAGTGGGTTCAAGTGGCCCGATGGTGCCCCCTCGGACTGCTCCGACTTCGATCGGTTAACTGGGCCCGCGATAAGTTGGGTGCTCGAGGTTTCGCTCAGTCAAAGGGTTTTGTTTAGTTAAGGTCAGAGATAAACTACAGCTAGTGAGTTGGGTTACGGATCGTGTTGAAAGTCCGCGATCATCATTTTCACGATCATAATTTGTTGTTAATCTGGGGATTACACATTCGGAGCTCTGAGCGGGGATATCGTTATTAATATCATTAATATTTATTAGCGTTGATTAAGGTCTCTTCCTCGTCGGCGGCTCGTTGTTTTACCTCACGACTGTTCACTTCTATTTTTGCTCATTTTTCAATACTTTGCCAAGCCAACTTAGTGTCGGGTCAAGGTTGCTGATAACTACTCATCACTAAATGCGGTCTCTGGGCCTGTTTGCTTTGGGGCTTTATCTCGGAAGGTGGAAAGTTCCTCTATCTGCTGGCCCGAGTTCTTGTTCTATGTGCTAGCGTAGTATGTTGTTCTTTATCCCATGTTATCACACGCGTTGCGGCCGGACTCTTTTGGCCCGTAGCTCGATTGGCGTTACGATCACGGCGCGGCGCTTCTGGCAACTGAAGCGTTTTGCCGGCGATTGCCGAGCGGTATGCGGTGAGCGGCGAGCGTCTAAGCGCTCACTCACACACTCCAGTTCATATTTCGTATACGTATGGAGGCCCTACAGTGGGTCAGGTTGCGAGTTTTGGCCGGGAGGCGAAGTTTGGCTTTGTTGTTCACCAGCGTTTGGCCGCCCAAATTGCCGAACTAAGCTGGGAGCGTGACCAAATCAATCGCTTGTTAAGACACAACCCCTTGATTGCTCTTGTAAGTAAGACATTTTCGCCAATTTACCGAGTGTTCGAAACCTGTTGGTGAGCAATGCACGCCAACGGTGCGTATGATTAATGTCTATCGCCGTCTGTCATTGAGCTAATGCAGGGATTTTGTACTTGAAAAAGTACCTGCCCAGCGTTGTATCATAATGTTCTCGCTGCCATCGGCACTTCAATAGCTAAAAAGCCTTATCACGGCTCGGGGGTCTTATCACCAGCCACAGGCTGACTCTTTGGCGCTTCTTATCAGCAAGCATTGACCGCGATTTCAGTGGGTTGGAGCGAGAGGCGGAGATTGCAAGGAGAGCAAGTTACAGGGTGTTGATATTGCCACTTTAATTGGGCGCCCTGATTAATGTCTAGCGATAAGAAGTGGCATTTACTACAACTACAATCATTGATTCACAGATTTGCTTTGGGGCCCAAGGTACACTTCTTGAACATGGTCTATCTGCCAAGGCTAAAAAAGCAGGCGCACGGTTATGATGGTTTATTTTGGTAACGATAAACTTTGAACACCTCTAGTAATCTACCAAATTAATAGATTAATTATTAATAGTTGGTCGTCGGTTGTACTGATTTCGTAATGGAAGCATGCCTAAAATAATACCAACATTGTCTCTACCAAGCCCAACGTTCTGCTGGCTGGGTGTATCTTTTTGAAAAGGGTTACCTTTGAAATGGTTTTTCTTATTAAAATTATCTCGAATTAAAAAATTAGGCGCTTTTGTAAATTTGTATATAAAATACAAACAACAATAAAAAGATAAAGAGCCGGAAGGAAATTATCAAACTCCTAAGGGAGGATATCAGCACTTGATAAGACGTAATGTATCTATAGCTTCTACACAAAGTAACGGTCAGCCTTCAAAGATACTTCCTAGAGAAACTACGAATCGATAGGACAAAGGTTAGCGTACAAAACAGGCGATTACAGCGTGCGAGCTCGATCGATTAGTGACTATCGATTACCGATTACTTACCTCCCTTGAGCGCACGCGCGCACAAACTGTTTTCCACATTGATAAGCAGGTTGCTCAGCTTCGCATGGAATTTGTCAAAGAGTTGCAAGTCTGATTTGCAGGTGTGTGGTGTGTGTATGGTGTGTGTGTCATGTGTGGTGTGGATGTGCAAATATTGGTTAATAAGCGAACAAAACAAAATGGACAGAAAGACTTTCCAGCAAGCTCTCACTTAAAAAGCTCGCCTAAAAGTATGCTTCGATTTGACTTTGGCAGTATGTTGAGCAGCTTTGTTTCCAAGCTGGCTGCAACATTGTTGCCAAGGTGTATTATAAAAAGAATTTATTTTAAAAATTGTGTGAAAAGTACTACCAGATAATACAAAATAAAATAAAATAAATTTATTCACTACCAGAACTAAAATATCTAAAAATTCTATCTATTGGTTTTTGAAATTTCTGGTTCATTTCTGTTTTCTTAAATAAATTAAAAATCCATCAAAATGGTCATAAAATATTTTGTTTTCCGAGATAGAAAATATTTAAAGTTTTAAAAATAATTTGCTGTGCTTGCAATTCAATTGCAATTGAATTTCCATGAAGTCATCCGTGAAATTTAAATGTTTTTTGTTAAACATACATAATAAGCAACTTGAAACGACACACAAAAAATGTTGCCCCGCCAATTGATTTTAGCTTGCCACCATTTGCTCTGATCGAATGTAAGGCAACATTTGTACTTACAGTTTTCGCTTTTGGACAGCTGCCCCACTTTGATGTGGTTCAAGTTGCCGCCCAGCATTTGGGCCACGATCTCCTCGACGTACTCGCGGATCTTGGCCCGCTCGTCCAAGCCGCCAGTCTGGCCAATCTGGCTCACACTCTCGAACTCTGCAAATCGATATTACGTATCCCGTCTATTAATACTTAAGGACTGCACTCACGCATGCTGCTGTCGTTGCCATCGCCCACAATGGGTATGTAGACCTCACTCCGCGCCCGCATCGGATAGACGAACTTGTGCTGGTTGAAGGACATCTGCTCGGCCACCCACGAGGAGGTGTGGGCCAGCGACTCCTTGGAGCTCTGGCACAGCTGGCACTCCCACTTGGCGTCCTTGGGCCGCCAGTCGGCGCACTTTGGCCCGCGGCACACGGATTTCCCGCAGGTGCAACATGTCACGTAGCTGGTGGGGGGAAACGGGGTACTTAAATTGGTAATACGTTCGTTACTTTTTAAGGTCATTTGTCTGAAAAGTCTACGATAATGGCAAGCTTTTGAATACTTAACCCTAGTCCCCCTTCTAGGTTTGCTTATCGAAGCGGGTTGCCTTCTTTGTGACTAAATAAATTGCATGGTTTCGTCGACCAAAGGTCATTTGTTTTAACTCTCTAATAATATGCAATTTACATTTTTTTAAAACTTAAATATAAGTAGAGAATTCCAATCCGTGTAATACAGATCCTTTGTTTCTGGTTTTCTAAGGTTAGTACTTCTAAAGCAATTAACAAACCCAATTAATAACTTTAAAATAATTGTTTTAAAATAAGAAAAACCTTTTAAAACTTAATTCTTTCATAAGTAAAATCATTTATATTCATAAGTAAGATCCCATTGTAAGAATAATAAAGTATACGATGAAAAAAATGTCTTAGATATCGTCTTCAACTGTTTATCTATTAATATTTTACCAGACGTGGAGTCCAAATGGGTTGCTTGCACTCATAACATTAATAAAACCGGAATTTAAGAAAGTAAAAAGCTTTCCCTAATACTTTTGTATTTTTGCATACAGGTAAGTATAATGAACCTCTCCAGCTGACACGCAAGAACATTTCAACAGCAAACAAATAGATTTGAAATGCTGATAAGTATCAGCATTATAAACAATATGAAACAGGTATTTCCTTGCTGTTCCCAGATATGCTGATCTGCCAGATACTCGGCTGCTACTCACTTTTTGGCACTGCCCAGGTCCAGGTCCGCACAGCAGACGTTGCAGTTGTGATCCTCGCTGGAGTCCTTCTCCTCCCGTTTCCACTTCTTATTGGCTAGTTTGCTGCAAGAAAAGAGGCGGAAGGAGTCGCACTGGTTAATTCGCGAAGGTCCAAGTTCAAAACGAGGCGATTAGTCAGGTCAGTTCTAACGAACAGCTGGGGTCATTCAACGGCCAGAAGGTCGTTGGCTGAAATCAGCCAATTAGCCGAAGGCTGTCGATCGTGTTGCCCAACGCTTGAACCCACTTAAACGAAACACCTCCCCCGAAAGCCAACAGCCGGGGCCCCGGCTCCACCCAACTGCAATTGACTTTCTCCCCGGCTGTTATCCCAGCAAAAGTTGCATAACAACAGCACAAACCCGTTGGACCAGGCAAACAAACACTGAATGGGGTTTTATAGCCAAGTTTAATAAACCTTACTCTGGCGCACGGCTTAAAGTACGTGTGGCTCTATCACACATCTTACAACTACAATCTAGGAGACGCACTGTCTCGATATGCATTCGGATTATGTCAGTCACTTACAGTTCTTACACAATAGCGAGAAGAAGGGAATTCCTGGGTGTCTTGTACGTGCTCGGCGTGAGCAATCGCCAATCGGTCCGCCGCCTAACTTATTCAAATGGCAAAATTCGCAATTTCGCTTACGAAACAAACAAACAAATATAATTTAAGGAAAATTTTCAACCATAAACAGCTAGTGAAAACATTACACTGGCGAAGCATTTGAAATTCGAATACAAAGGGTGTAGTAGTAGCAGCTGTAGGAAGCTCAGTCAGTATACCCGCTTATAACCGATCTACTTAAGATACTTTTAAATTTTAGCTTAAGTCACGCTAGGTGGGCAGATGGTTCTGCTGATGCTGCTGCTGCCGCTGGTGGAACCTCCTCCTGCGGCGCGCCCAGTGCTCGTAGTTGTTCTCCAGGTTCTCGTAGTAGATCTGCTCCTCCCCATCGGGGCCACCGTTCTCCTCCCAGTCCTCGCCGGGGCCGCCGAAGACCGGGTCACTGGTGGTCAGCTTGAGCAGCACCACCTCCATGGTGCAGGCCATGAAGAGGAAGCCCAGCACCGCGAAGCTGATGGGCAGGCACATCAGCCGCTCCACCTGGCAGAGCACCACCGCGGAGAACAGCATGCTCCCTGGATCTCGGATCTCGGATCTCGGATCTCTGATCTCCGATCTCGGATAGCCTGGTGCTTCTGTTGTTCTGGTTGCTCTCCGACACGCCCGGGTGTGATGATCCGGCTTTCAGGTATTCAAAATGTTTGTCGACTGGCTAGCGACGCTGGGCTCACTGGGATCTGTTGGCATGGCACTCGCGTTGAACCGATTTCGCCAATGGAAGCACTTAATGCCAATTCGCTATCAAATCGCGATCCGCGTCCCACGACACTGACAACTTTCTCGCACAAGGTTCGCCTTTGTTATGCGCAGTTGGCTTTGAGAGTCGGCGGTCAACAGCTGAGATCGGATCGGATCGGATCGGTTCGGATGGGGGTCTCTATAGCGAAGTCTCTCCACAGCTCCAAGCGCCTTGTCCATATCCATAGCATATCCCATGCCGGTTTGCGGCGTGGAGAGCGGGAAACCTATCTCTGATTCGCTCTCTATCGCTGAACAAACAAGTTAGTGACGTAAGTGGGGCCCCCTGCACACCATCCCGTGGAACAGGTCTATGTAGCGGAATCCCAGCCATGACTGTGCACATTTCCATGCAGATTTATCGCCTTTCTTCTCCGAGCTCCGAGCTCCGATCTCCGCCAGCAGCCAGCGGCCAGCGGCCAGCTCCCCAGATTTGGAAATCTCGTCAAGCAGGAACCGTTTCTGCCGAGGGGGAAGATAGTCGGCAGTCAGCCTCATCGGCTGTCTACTGCATTCATTTGTCTACTAATTTATTTTGGCAATATTTTTCCCGCTCGCCGCTTGGCCTGAACTTCATTAATTTCCAAATGCTAATGGTGAGAAACATTCCGCAAACGGGTTGGCTTAGTTCTTGTCTGGCGAAAAATTAATGTATGCATGCTGCCAGCGGTTTATTAACTAATCAATCGCCTGGCTGGCTAAGAGTTTATTTTAATCACTGTTTTGCCAATAAACGGCGCCACGAAGCGGCCACACTTTCATCGTTCTGCGACCTGGGGAACATTTTTCAGAATGCCCGTATCCGATGTCTTGAGATTCCCCAGAAATCAGCCCTGAGAATCTGGGTTAATTCATGTATGTCTCATGTGTCCCATTAGCATATTCCCGCACGAGAAAGCGTCAGGCCCTCGGGTTCCGTCTTTATTAATATCCCAACCGAGAGCTTTCACAAGTGCCTCATTGATAACACGAGATCCGGAAATTCCCAGAACCCGAAGACGGTTTTAAATTCTTGGTAGAATACTGAGTAATTGGCATTATAAAGTTTCTATTGTGATACTCCTATCACGTTTTTATTATCTAGAACTTAATCATCTTTTTGTGTGAGATCATCACGGGCCGTATCTAAATGGTTTTTGGAATTCTTTCGACATCTTTATATGCTTTGCCAAAATCTATCTTTTATTTGATTTAATAATTTACAACTGCAGCCTAAAAGCAGGCAATAAAGTATATGCGCTATGGCATACGTATTTTCAGCACCTTTTACCACAAACTAGATAATAATACTCCCAAATCCTATGGATATAATCGCTATTGTTTAAATATTTTGAAAACATTTCTCGCCTGCCACTTGTTTATTGTTCTCACTCTCACATGCGGTTTCGGATCCCACTTTCGACTGTTGAATATGTTTCGGATATAACTTTTTGTGGCTTTTCACTTGCCACAAGGCTAACATAACTCGTTTGTTCTCACTTTAATGGCAAATAAAAACCCAGAATATCTGCGCATATCTGTGCTGTGCCATGGGGCAGCAGTAATTGCATTTGTCTGACTTTCCACAGCTCCGCAACTTGTTTGCTTTTTATCGTAAGCTACTTTCTGAGAGACGTTTATAATATCATGAGTTTTTAAGCCCGGCAATTGGTAAGTGAAATAAAAGTACACTGAAATTGTTTGCTTTGTTATATAGTTTCAAATTAAGAACAAAAATATTGCTATTTACTGAGTTGGTTAGCCAGTAAGATATTTAAAAAATTGTAATGCGATTAAAGCGAGACTATAATATACATACATCCAAAATCAACTAAAAGTCTACTGTTGCATTTAAAAAACGGAAATAGTAAACATTTTACTAATTTTACGTTATCTAAAAATAAAATGATAGTCTATTTAAAAAAGTTGAGGCAATATTTCAAGGTACACACTTTCAATAAAGCTTCATAGTTTGCACCTCAAATTTTAAATACAATAATACATCCTGTTTGTTTGCATTAATGAATGGGATTTCCCGAAAACCCTACAATTGCGAAAAGCATAGTACGCTAATACACTCAAAAATGATGTGTAGCTGCCGCAACAGAAGTAATACAAATAAAATTGTCAACAAGCGGCTAATTAAGTTGCCATTGAATGGTGACGAAAGCAAACAATCGAGGCGCGTTGTTGGCCATGGCTAATTGTTATTGGCAATTCGTGACGCTTTTTAAGGGAAAAGCGAGGAGGGGGGAAAGTAGTGCCCTTTGTTGGCCAACGACTTCCGTTGGCCGGGCCATTCTTCAAGATTCTATGGTTCTTATGACCAAATTGGCGAGCAGTCAATGACAGTTCGCCTGGGCTGGGCTGGGAATGTTGAGATACGTAATATCTAACGGATCGGCGGGCCATCCGCGGAGCCAAACAGGTGCAGCATAAAGTCGAAACAGGTGGCGCGGGTTGCGCAATCCCTAATTAAGGCGAAGCTACGTACGCGATGGCCAAAGCGAGCCACTGCATCCCGGCCAAATACCAAGTGGCAAATGGAGGCTGTAGAAAAGGCAACAATTATGTCAAATCTCTTTCATTTGGCCATTTCCCACACGCAAACGCAATCAAGTCGTGCAAAACGATGGCCACGTAACCGGGTTGAAGCTGCAGTCAAGAAAGTTTAGTTTCAGTTTCTATTTCGCATCTGCATCTCTCGCTGCAGTTTGTATCTGCCAGATACACAGTGCACATGGACTGCATCCGCACGTGCGGCTGCCGAGTTTGGCTCACGTACCCGAACTTGCCAGCTTCGTTTTCAATATTTTGATTTATCTCCATTTGATTAACTCACCCCAAGAGCCGCTGGGCGCCGCACTGCAGCAGGTAGGCGCCTCCGATGAGACCCACCACGGAGGTGAGGCCCAGCAGTAGGTTTCCACATCCCGGTCGATGGATTGGCAGCTCCATGATGCAGATATAGGGGCGCATCCAGCGCTTCAAGCACTGCGGAGTTCGCATTGAATTCAATTACGATTGCGATTTCGAGATCGATTCCATTGCATTTTCATTAGAAACCAACACACACAGCAACCGGAAGTCACTGGTACTTAAAGTTACCGCTAATGAAACCACCAACTAGACTAAATCACAGAAAGGCTCCATAAAACTTATCAGAGCTGAGAATTCCACCACCATATCATTTCTTTCAGGCGGCTATCATCTCTTTGTCAGACTTTTTACGTGTTCTTCGGCCAATTCATACTTTGGCCTCAGCCTTATCAAAAAGTTTTTGTTTGCTCGGTTTGAATTACCAAGATTTGGACATGAAGTGGTGTGGGTAAATACCCTTTACAGGGCATTTGAGTTTCGATAGGTTTAGCTTTAGAATTTTGTGCTGTAATAAAATTAGTTGCCAGCGAAAACATCACGTAAGTAAATATTTTTAGCCACAGCTCATTACTGCTTAAAGCTTTTGGACACACTCGACTTCGTGACGATTAAAAAATTAATAGCAGCATAAGGCCAAGAATAACTATGAAATATAGCAGCACTTGTCATTAATCACTTAAGAGACATTATTCACTTCAGATGCAGATGGAGTTTAAAAAGCTTTGGCTGCAATCGTCTGAATCACGTACAGGTCGTTACTTATTCGTTTATTTATTTGCCTAAGTGTTTTCCTGTGTGTTTTTATTTTTGCACACCGCGATTAGCACTAATTAAAGTTGATAAATGTTTGTATGAGCTGTGGCAAAATTCTTATCGACAGTATTGCTGTTCTCGGGCGAGATCTGCGACGGGAGTTAGGGTTGCATAACTTCCTTTTACTTTGGGGTTTTTCGTGTGTGTTGGGTTCTAAGAAAAATGTGTTTAATTATCGTGTTATTCACTTCAGTTGGCATTAAAGTTGCGGGGTTAATTTTGTATTTTTATTGCCCGAGGAATCTTCCAAGAGTGCCGAAGTGAACTCCGCCGGGGGAATATCTGAATAAATAATTACCACAAATTTTGATTTCTCGTTCGGTTTGTTATTTCTGTTTGCAGTTGTGTACGACGATTATCAATCACTTTTCGGGGAATATCTTTCGCAGGTGCTTCGGCCCGCTAATTGCCAAAGCCCCCGCACCACCGATCACCTGGAACTCACTCCATCCTCGAGTAAGCCCGAGAACAAACCCGAATGCCTGACGCAGTAATTGAAACAAATCGCGGCTATATTCGTAGCGTAACAAAACTGATTAAGATCACGCGGCTAAGGGCCTCCAGTGCGCCGGAGATCTTCGGTTAACCTGGCGAACGGAGCAGCTGACTCCGACTGGGACTGAAGCGGCGACAGGTTTGTTTTAGCCAAGCTGTATTGGGTTTGTTTACTGTTTTGCACAATATATATAGGGGGCATTATATTGGATTTTGTTTGCCCACTTCGTTATTGCGGACCGTGTACATAAGCCGACCGTTGATTTGATAAGCGTTCCGCTCGCGTCCAGTGATAAATATATAGGTTCGCGACGAAAAACTCGCAGATAAGTGTCAAGACTTTTTCGGAGGCTAAGGCACTCATGCAGTATTCCCCTTCCAATTCTCCTAATTCCGGGCCTAATATTAATTCTAATAATTGTAATCTCTGTTTTTTTTAATTTTTGTAATTTTGTTTAGGTTTTGTGTGCGTTGCGGGCGAGTAACCAAAATGGAACTGGCCATTGCTGGCGCAGTGGGTCGGGCAGAGCTTTGTCGGCCATGCAACCGGAGGGTGGAAAGCAAATCCCCGTTGAGCCCTCTGAAATATGGACAGTTATGACCCCTACCCATCGCCCATCCATTGTCCAACGGACCTTATGCAAATGCAAATGCCACTTGGCAGCTGCCAGTCACATGTCCGCCGCTCGGCTGGTGGCAAGAGTTTGTGGCCAGAAGGAAAAATAAACCGCTGAAATCGATTGGCCCTGCCATTGGCCCTGCCAGGCTTGCGGCAATTAATTGGCATTAATCAACTTAATTATGAAATATTCGATAAGATTGCGACTCCACTCCTCGGGCGGCGATACTCGTGCGGAAAAACGAAATTATCACGGAGTGGGTTAGGAGTCTCAGGTTTGGCGGCCAGTCGATTCTGGGATGCTCTATATGAAGTGACACATTTTACAGGTCTAGATACTATACTTATTAAGTAATAGATCAATTCTGATCTAATGTTTTTGTTTATTTCCCCAAATAATCAATTCCATAAAACCCTAGAATTACCATCACATAATAGATTGATCAATTTTATGTGGTTTATATTGGCTAGATGTTATAAAAAATAAATAATAGATAAATTCACGACTTTAATCATTATTTTCCTTACTTCCTTTAGCTCTCAATTCCAGGAACACCATTAAAAACCAAAATGACCCCCAATAAACTGTACCACTTCTTCCAATGAACAGACAACAATACGATTTGAAGAGGTTTCTTCAACTACGATCGCCAAACTGGGTTGGTCGCCCATTATCATTCTAATGGAACTTCCCCGCCACTTGGCGCATAGTTTCCCAAACAAATTGCAAACTCATTTGAAAGCGCTGTGGCCAGAAGCAGAGGCACTGGGTTTCTCTTTGACAATTGTCGAAACGGATTCCCAGAAGAGCCCAGCTGCTCACGGAACGACTTCTGGCTGTACGAGTGACATGGCTGACTGGCTGACTGGCTGACTGACAGACCGACTGCGCCCGAGATTTTGTCATTTCCATTTTGAGGTCGGCAAATTTGCATAAATTGATATCCGCCCGCAGTCTGAGAGCTTCGGATGGATATGGAGACGGAGATGCATGCAACCAATGCAGTTACTGCACACGAGACTGTGGGCTCCATGCGCACCCAAGTCGGTTTGGGGCAATAGGCCAAGCCCAGCTGCCAGTGGCTTCCGTTCTGGTAGTATGAAAAATAAAGCTCCAAAGCCATATTCATGCTTTTTAAAACGCTGCTTAAATATTTGCTATAAATTCAAAGAATCATATTTTTAAATCTAAGAATTGGTGTACTCCTTCTTTATCCCTTCGGTAACCCTTCTGTAACCCTTCTGCAACCCTTCTGCAACCCTTCTGCAACCCTTCTGTAACCCTTCTGTAACCCTTCTGACCACTTTCCGTACTCCTTCTGTACCCCTATTCTCCTTCTTTACCACTTCTTCATTTTACAACTAACTTGCTTGATTTATTTTTTAAAAAGTGGTGGTTAAGATCATTATAGAATGAATCCAAACATAAATTTTAAAACATGATCTATATATTTCCACGACTTTTTTAGCTAAATCCAGTCAGTTAGTAAAAACTTAAGCAAATGGTAAGCACTCTTGGCTAAGTAAACACAAGCTTGTATCTTTATATTAGTCAAGTTTTTGCCTTATTCGATGGAACTCTTTGAAAGTGCAAACTGAAACCGGCTAGATACGTGTTAATTAGGATCAACTTAATATGCGTACGACTTTTATAAGAGCAATAAAAGGTAGATGAAAAACGGAGATAGTGCTGTGGAATGTATATAGCTTCCCCCTGGATCCCAACTCACCTTAATCTATCTCGCAGCTGCTGGTGGGTGAGATGGTCCCGCTGCAACACCTGCAGGATGCGCTGGCACTGGCTCAATCTCTGGCGCCTCCTCAAGGTCGGAGTCTCCGCCTCCAGCATCGCAATGCCGCTGTCCACACTGGAGTTCAACTGCTGCTGGACGGGATCGGGGTCGGGACTGGTCTGCTTGCTGTTGCTGTTGCTGCTGCTTCTGATGTTGCTGCTGCTGATGTTGCAGCCCGCTGGCGACGTTGCTGCTGGCGCCTCACCTGCCATGTTGCCGCTGTGTGTGTCGTTTGCTTGTGATTTCAGAGCGGCCCTAGGCCATTTCCGCACTCAGTATCTCAGTATCTCGGGGATACACAGGCAGGCATCACCTCTCTCACGCACATGAAACACTTTTGGCAAACAATTTGCTTCACTGCCCCGCTTTTTGTTGTGTGTTAATTACGCGCCAGTTACGAGCATTGTTTTGCCACTGAAAGCGGGCCCGCACTGCCTTCGACTTGGGCCTCGAAAAAACAAAAAACACACAAAAAAGTCGCTTACGGAGCAGCTTATCAGGCGGCGCGATACACAAATTCAGAATTCAAGACTTCCCATGGAGGGTGCTGGTGCTGGCTGTGTTTATGCCTGGGAGCGTTCGCTTTCGTACTGCAATCAAAGGAATTTTTGGTTTATTTTTACGGCCCGGACCCATAAACAAATGCGGCAGCAGATAACGAACTCGTACTTCTCGCAGTCCCCCAACCCACACCCACATCGCGTCCCATCTGCCAGATAACCAGAATCCACCTCATCGCTACTCATCTCCCCGAAAAAAGCGCCCCTGACGTCTTTGCGTTGGTCTGTCACCTTCGACTCCGCGTACTCATGAGATACAATATCTGGACGTACTCGTATCTGGGCGTGGCTGCACCCAAGCCGAAAAAATGCACCTCGCACGCCCAAATATGCAAATCTCCGGCACGTAATTACGCAGAGTGCTTCGATTTGGGGCCAGTTAACCCACTGGGCTGCCTGGCAATGGGTTAAGTGGCTCGCCGGCTCATCTTCGCCAGAGCCTGAGGCCCCAGGCGCGAAAAGATATTCGGCAAAAAGCGGGAAAGGCCAAGACAGCAAATTGAAAAAGAGAAATTCTTGGTCTCCAATCGCTTTTTTCTTCGGCCACTAAAATGGTTGACTTGAAGCGCTGACAGTGTGTCTGCCAGAGTATCTATGAATGGATATGCGGATAGTTGGGTAGATAGATGGATGGACGGAGCAAACGAGATGACTGCGATTTTGTGTTCGACGCACTTGTTGTTCGCTCGGTCTCCAGAGTTCGTTGTTCAGTGTTCAGCGATTTTGGACATGAGAAGCCAAAAAAACACTGGCCTGCGGGCCTCAAAAGAAATTTCTTTCTTTTCAGCGAAAACCGGCCGAAAAAAGATATGTGGAAATTCTGTGAATGGCATTTGCAGCGGATTTGAAAGATAATTTGGGCTGTGCAACAGCGTGATATGCAGTTCCCCAAACAATGCGGCAATTAAAAATGCATTTGCCATGCATAGAAATTCGAAAATCCGGCGTTTTGCATATCATTTCTGTTGAGGTTGGCCAACAGAAATTGATTTCCATTCCAAGTGCATTACCCAATATGCATCAGTTTTGCCTGCATACAAACATGTATCTTTGTGCGCCGGCTTCTGTATCTGCGGGCTGGATTTGCGCAATTTTCACACAATTGTTTGCGGCATTCGCATGGCATGTCGAATTAAGTTGTTACAGTAACTAATCTGATGATTAATTAGACAACGATTTCAGATGCAATTGGGTCGCCGGCAAATGGGTCAACTCCATCCGGAGAACTGGCTAAAAAGCTGTGCTGAGGCCTGAGCTGCCTGATGGCTCAATTAATTATGACGGCGTGCGCGAGAACACAGGGAGAAATTAAGATGTGAGTTCGAGATTTTTCTCAAAAATATACAACATATTTAGGAGGTTTTAAAAATTGCAGGGTTGCAAAATATGTAAAGGTAATTTAAAATTTAATAGCCGTGTGAGTTTATAGAATAAAAGTTATTATGCCACAAACATAATACAATTTTACTGGCTCTTAAAGGTCGCTGAGGGGCTTTATTACTCATATTTCTGTGTACTCTTTCGAACTGATTGAATTCTGTGATATGGCACAAAATTAAGCCAAGTTCATTGGAAAAAAAGGTAAATGTAGGCCAAGTTTGGCTTATTTTGCCTCTGTGCATACTGGCAAATAGTTTAAGGGAAACTATTTACCAAGCAGCGGGTGAGCCGCTACCAAAGTGGCTTTTACTAACGGTTTCGCACTCTCTTCCCGGCCAGGCTTAATAGTCTTACCACACTCATGGACCCCCATGCCCCCGTGTACATAGCCATATGGCCGTATAGTGGGGCCGCAGGGCGCAGCCGCAACTGCCGATTCATTGGGAAATCAGTCAAAGCGATTCCACGCCAATGATGCGTTGTCCGGAGTTTCTTTTTGTGGTGGAACTGAGCCGTGCCTCTGGCCCCTGGAGCCCCCTTCGAGAGCTACAACAATCTGCTCGAGCGGACGGAAGTCGGCAATGTAGACGCCAGTCGCTGGTTAATACTGTTAACCGATGCTGTCCGATTGGTTTTGGTTATCGCAGTTTTCTCATTTTTCTCGCTGTTACTTGCCTACTTTTGTTCGTTTTCAATTTACGGGTGAAATGGTTGTTATTTCTGGACTTTTTTTTCGGTTTGTAAAAGTTGTTTTCACAGCCGTGGCTAACAAGAAAATAATGAACACAAAATTGAGGCACACACGCAGAAAATCAATGGCAACGACTGGATGTCAGCGGAAGTGCAACCTGTAGCAAATTCCCACAGCCGGGGGTTGTTCCAGGGTTCGCCTCAGAGCGCATTCCAGCTACAGTGGTCAGTCGGAAGAGGGAACATCTCTTCTCGGACTTTTCTGTATTTTGTGTTTAATCTTACTAGTTTGATCCATGATTTAATTTAATTCAAAAGAAAACATTCTGCGAGTTCTAAGTATATTCGCTTGCTAATTAACGCATTTTATCAAAATTTTACCAAATATTCCTTTGATTAGTCAATCCCCTAAATACTTTTTAGGTTCTGTTTTTATACTTTTTGAGTCACTTTAACTATTATAATAAACTCATGTTGTTTTTTAAATGACTCACATTTCTGTTGTCTCGAATATTAGTTCTTGTGTGAAACTAACATTAACCATATAGGGGTTCTAATGACGATAATATAGTACCAAATAAAATGAACAATACTGGATCTGTAACATAACTGCTCTGCATATTTACTTAAACATTTTTCCCCCAATCGGTTCTTTTTTTGGATCTCGTACTGTGTCAGCGGTGGTTTTGTTTTGGGCTGACATTGACACCTGTTCACCTGTCCACCCGGTCACCTGGTCACCCTTTGGGCCCCCACCACCATTAATTCTTTCCGTTTTAGTTTGTCGCTTTTCGTTTTTGTTTACTCGTCATTCGCTTTGCGCATGAGTCGCATGTTCAGCTGATGTCGCTGCTGTCTCTTTGGGCATATCGCACGCTCCAGTGACCCATTATGTACCTCAGATACAGGGTCCGCGTCTCTATGGGGACAGGAGTGCAGGGCTCTCCCAGACACATCCGCAGCACTCACTGTAGCACTAAAGTGTTTCGGTTTTGGGACAAGGCTCGGGGCCGCCCTTCGAGGTGCCGCTTCAACGGTTCGAGGTTCGGGGTTCGGGGCTTGGGGTACGGGGATCGAGGCTGGGTACTTGGGGTCTGAGACTCGAGTTTTGAGGGGTTCACTTAACGCCGAGGTTCGCAAAGATCGCACACCATGTAGCCTGGCCGCACACGTACTCTCCGATGCCGAGCGCCACTCCGTTGGTGCAGAAGGTTGAAACGCGAATGAGCGGAGAGCCGCCGACTTCCAGCCGAGCCGCGAGTCTGGCTTACCGAAGTTGCCCTAGCTTTACCGTTGGCTGTCGCTCGCCGTTCTCTCTGGAACTGGGCGTTCGCTCTGGTAATATCGCTGGCTGGAAAGGCTCTCTCTATTGTCGCTGCTCAACAGCTGTCACAAAGATTTAGCGGCAAACTTTTGTTCTGCGCTCTTCTGCCACATTCTGCAGCAGCTTCTGGGGTAGAACTCGTTTCTGGGGGAGGGGCTGGCGAACGGGTTCCGATTTCAAGTTCGACTAGGGCCCAGTCTAGGGCATGGAAAGTGCGATTCTGCGGGGGGAGGGCACTCTTAACCCTTGGCAACATTAGGGATTTCATTCTGTGTCTCTGAGTACCTTCAGATCTCTTGTTATGGCCCTTAGAATATTAGCAGACAGCCTTTATGTAATCCATAAATATTACTAAGAATTTATAATGCACTAAGCCTAAATAAAGCCTAAGTACTTAAATACATTTTATTTTTATATATTGTTTATTTATTTATATAAATTTTATATATATTTTTCATATATAAAAGTATTACACTTTAAAATGGGATTTTAAATTTTGTTTATTTCTGAGAATCAAAGATTTTCTCAAGTAAAGTTTTCAGCTCCTCAGAAGTTGCCCAGACCTAGTGGGTTAAGCACTTGCATGGCGTCCAATTGTTGTCCCAAGTACCTAACTTTTTCTTGCCTGCTTTCTTCCCGTTTGCCGTTTCTTCTGCTCTCGCTCCCTCTCTCTGCATTCTCTCTTCCTGTCGGCCTTTTTGCACGGTAAACTTTTCCACTTAGCGCGACGTGTGCTAAAACGTTAATTTGTATGCATAGAGAAGCAATTGAAGATGGGAGATTGCGCGAAAGAGGGGGCGTGACAGCCGAAGAAAGGGCGGGAGAAAGGGGGTCTGGGCTGGAGACTGAGACTGACCACTGGAGATTCGGTTACACAAGCTCGCTTAGAAGGAGGCCTCGCGAAGGCAGAGACAGACGGCTATAAATAGTTTATGGCCGGCCAGCCGATTCGGGAAGTACCCTACTCGCGTAGTACCCTCTATAAGGAGTGCGAAAGAGTCGGCGGTGGGACTGGGCCTGGTTTATGCTTGTGGCCCGCTTTGACCCACCTCGGTACTTGGCTCTGCGCGGAGTAGGAAGCGTTTAACTACCTTTGAAAGACATTTGATACATGGCAAGTCGGGCTTTGCGGAGTTTATTTTCGTCGGCGTTTTCTTCTCGTTTTATGTGTTTCCACCGACACTCCTGCTACGCCGTCCAGAGCAGCGCATTGCACCTGAGACACTCACCTGAGATGGAGGAACAACAAGCGGCACACTGAGGAAAGTAGTGCCCAGCTCCAGAAGTCAACAAAGAATATAATATCTAAGATCTAAAATCAAACTGAGAACTCTTCGAAACTTGTAGAATTACAAATTATTATAACTCATAAGGAAAGTTGGAAAAGTGTAGAGAACCTTTAGTTCTTTTAATAAAACTGAAAAGAGAATATTTTTATATAAAGGACTCATGATTAACCGCACTTTTTAGTTAACAAGATAACCATCAAATAGCTGGAACTTTGCTCAACACCCTGATTTCGATCATATTTTCGCACTCTTTTAGTTCTGCTATCGATACGCCAGGCAGAACAGGAAGGGAGAAGCACGGAACACTACCAGATGACTTTCCGTTCTGCCCAGCATTCACATCGAAATTCCTCGCCATCACGCCGGGAGATACAAAGCTCGGGTCTCTGGCAACCGTTAAGATAATCATCAATGAATGCGCGAATGGGTGAATGAGTGTGTGAGTGGAGAGCGGGTAGGTGAGCGAGTGAGGAAGAGGTGTGTTAGCCACCCAACCTGCCATTGTTTATATCCCGTGGACTCGGCTGTTTATGGCCGAAACGTGGGACCGATATTCCATATCAAAGAAGCTTATTCAGTGGCCAATTAAATCCGCTGGCGCTTCGATCGGTGAAAGCATTTCATCTGCCGCCAGCCACCACTTTCGATGGCCAGGGCCATGTGGAGTAATTCGTCTGCATCAATCAAATGCTGGCGGATAACTTTACGATTTTATGCAAATTTGCAGACTTTCGATGCCTGAGAAGTGGGTCTCCAGAATTATGCTAATTGAATTTTGATACCTACTTAAAATATCAAGGCTAATAGACTCGTACGGAAACATTAAACAATGTTGGTGTTAAATTTGTGAAGCAAATCGGCCTGGAAGCTGTAGTTTAATCAGTTATGATGTCGAAATCACACATTAATAAGCAAGTTTGTCTTAGTTAAATTATAATTACTATAACTAACCTTCTTATATTCATATAAGATTTGAAATTTCGGATGTTTCACTATAATCAATTAAAATTTGTGGTTATTTAATACATATTATAGTTCTAAGCACTACAAATTTATTTAAATATATATTATATATTTTTTTTATTTTATTACAATATATATATTTCAAAAGCTTTCATACATACTCTTAACTAACAATACTAATAATAATCATATGTCTAAATGTTAAGTATACGCATCAAGTATACGTCTTTGGGAATTGGAACGCAATTGAATGTGAAAAGCTCCTTAGACACATCCTAAACTCGGTCATCTAACTCCTTAAAAGCCAGAAAGCAACAGGTGGCTTCATAAACTTCCCGCCACTGAACACGAGTCACCCTACCTTCGCGGCAACGGCTGACCAAAAACGCAGCATACTTTCAGGCTGCTGGATTATTTTCGCTGATTAAATAAGTGCTTATTATGGGAGATTTAATTTCATTACCTCAAAAATAGCACTAAATGTTAAGAATGCTTCCGGTGCGGGGCTGCAGCCGCCTCTTGTTTGTACCTGCGCAGTGGGAGAGGCGAGAGCGGCCAGGATCCACAGCCACAGCATCCGAGCCAGCTGATTTTCAGGAGTGGATTGCAAGCGCCCGACGTATAAAAGGGACCGAGGCAATGGCATTCCAGTAGTCCTGTTCAGCGATTCCTCCCCAAAAGTGCCAGCGAAGGCCCACAGGCAGCAGCAGCAGTATCCGCAGAAAAGGAGGGAACTTTTTGCAGTGCAGAGCAAACGTTCTTAAAGCGCCCAAGTACGTGTGGGTTTAGGCTTAGCCGTGGCTTACAGTGCCGTGAATTGTTCCAGCTTGCTTAGCCCTCCTCCCAGCACCTAGATTAATTCCATTTCGCCCCCTTTTGTTGCACTCACGACACGCCTGCGATGGTAACTCGTTTAGCGCGCCAAGCGAAGATTTCCGGCTATATCCTGCCACATCCCGCAGCCCGCGAAGGAAGCGTGAAGGACGCGCCAAAGGGTAAGTAAGGCAGCCAGGCAGCCAGGCAGCCGCTCGTCTCATTTGATTGCAATTAAAAGAAATTGCTTTAATTGCGAGTGGTGGAGTGTGTGCGTCGCCGAGAGTGGGGACCTTCCCTTGGCAAAGGCTTGCCTCCTTCGGTGGCATCAACAAGCTGCCAGACGCACTGAAAGCGGACTCAGGGGGCGCGAACGGGTCTCCGGGAGCTGCGGGCGGCAGGCAAATGAAATAAAAACAAATGCGAACCAAACTAAAATCCATAAATTGATTTTTCCGCCCGCCAAGACCGAGTGGAACCATCCGGGTCCAGGTGTCTTCACATTTTTACACTTTTCTGTGTTGCCCCAGACCACGAGCCCAGAGCCGTGTCGAGCCAACCCCAGCAGCACAGCAGCAGAGCTAGACAATTGCAAAACACAGACTCGCCATCCAGCACAGCCGCCTTAACCCCTGTGCGCCCGCTCTTAACCCACACAGCTGCCCCTGTCCAAAGCTCAGGCGAAGCCGAGCCAAAGATGTGCGAGAGCAGCAGCCGTGCCACATGCCACATGCCACAGCTGTCGGCGTGTGTGTGAGTGTTGGTGTCTGGCCCGCAGCCCCTTTCAGAGTGTGTGCCACACTCGCCGTCTGTGAGGACTCGGGCTGTGACGTAATGTTTGGGGGTTTTTGAACTGAAGCACTGTGGCGCAAACAGGGGCACAGGCGGCGGAGCACCGAGGCATTGAATGCTTAGGCTCATCACGGCTTCGGCTTTAATGGGCACTTCGCCCAGGGCCACCTATTCTGGGGCTCACCTTTAATCGGGTGGGATATCCAGTAAGCGGCCTGGCATTCACAACATGAAGCAAGTGCAGCTCAAATCTCACTGCCCCTAACTCTTTCTAAAAACTAAGTGACACCTTTAGTCCAAACAAAAGCATAGGAAGGATTTGGGGTGAAGGGCTTGGCACTTTCAACTTTAATTGCAGCACGTGCAGTTGGTCCTGTTAAGATATCACCTTCTGTAGTCGAAGCGAGCACCAGAATTATAAAGGGTTTCTATGTAATTAGCCAGGATATCAAGTGAACTAAAGCAAATGCAAATGGCAAGCATATGCACTTGGCAGAGTAAATTCCATTCCCCCAAAACATTCACCTATGAGGTAATTGTCACCTTTGGCCGAAACAAAGGCTCTAAAAATCCGGCAGGATATCAACATCAATTGAAACATATTAGTCATCAAATTCACATTCTGCGGTTAAGAGTGGCTTTGTAATTAGCCAGGATATCAAGTAAACTTAAGCCTTGTTCGTGGTCGAATCTCAGCCCACAAACCTTTTATCTAAGAATGAATACAATCTTTAAAGAGCTGCTCTCATTTACTTAGTGTGTTGTTATAGCCTTACCAACTTTAAAAGAAAGTTTGCCGAAGCTTGTTTGCAAATAACTTTTCATTCCCCAAAGTGTTAAATTAGTCTGATTGTTTTGGCTTCACAACTTGGTGAACTTTATTTCCTCATGGCATCGCACCTTCAGAGTATAATGCTAAAGTGCAGGGATTTACTCTGCGCTTTAGAATGAATTTCTTATTCTGGCAACCATTAAAATAAGCTTGCATAAGTGCTTTTGGCTTATAAAATGAATTGAATAATTAAGAAATTCAACCATCAGATGTAGGCCAATAGTTTCACAACAATGAGAAACAATTTTGTCTGTGACAGCTACTCCAATAAAATAAAACAAACGAATTATTGTAAATCTATCCAAAAATTAATTATTATTAATTAATAATATCAATGCATTCTATTCTTCTGACTACGTCATGTGCCAATGCCTTTCATTTACGTTATTATGAAACAACTTCCCCAAATAACCAATTGGCACCACCGACAAACCCATCACTCATCTCCTAATTGCTAATCAATCACCTTTAAATTTCCTAAAATATATTGAATGTCCCATTCGACATTTAAGAACTGTCAGTTAAATGAAATATATGACATGTATCTTATGTGTTACACACTGTATTAAGTTTTATTTTACATGCTTATTTCAGGAATCCTGACTCAGGATTTTTATTCATTCTATTTGTGCCTCATGCGTCAACCTAAAAATCATCACAAAACCAAGTATTTTGTATAATTCATAAGTGAATTCATACATATGCTCTGTACTAAACACACGTGTGTTTCATAGTTATTTTTAAAGATAGGTGCAGCCCCTTGCAATGCAAAATTCTAGTTAAATAGATACACATTGCTGAGCACACAACAAATCATAAATCAAATCTAATAGACCCATTCGGGGCGAAACTCTAAACCTTCGGCACCGTAGAATTCAATAGAACTCCTCGTTGCCATCCAGACATAACAAATTGCATTTATCACCATCCTCAGGCAGCCGCAAACTATTTATCGTGTGGGTCAATTGCCACCTCTCGAGGATGTGCCTCAAAATAGCAGGGAACTGAGGTGGGCGGACAGCCGAGGAGGCGGGCTCTTTCGACAACTAAATTGAGTGCTCGAGAGCTGCGCCACCGCCGAAGTCGTGCAACCTTATTGGGCGATGGAGGCCAAAAGGAAAATTATTGATTTGGCTCGGGCCGAAAGTAGGCCACTTCCTGGCGGGCAGCACAAATGAATGCTAAAGTCACCACTTGACCGCAGCGTGCACTTTCAGTGCGCTCCAGTTGACTTAATTATGACAAACTGGAGACAGTTAAGCCCTTTGTTGCCGGCCATGGGTGGGCCACCCACCCAGCCACCGCCCACTTGGCCTGGCGCAACTAAATCCGACCTTGTCCACCTCCCCGCGGGGGCAGTCGATAAATTAGAGTCCGCCGAAAACTAACGAGCGATACATAAATAACCCGGGAAACCCAAAGGAAACTGAGGGATAAGAGTCAACTGCATTAAATGCCAACTGCACGGTGAGAAATGAGCCAAGTGGAAAGCGGACTGGGGAAAAAAGAAAAGCGTGAGTGCCAGTGAATGCCAGTGAATGCCAGTGAATGCCAGTGAAGTTAATTACAAATGTCCAATTAGGAAGCTGACAAGGCCAGGGTGTCCGGGGTGTCCGTGGTGTCCAGGAGCGGAGCGGAAGCCCTCTTTGATGCAATTAAAAACGCATCTGGCCGCAGAAAGCCGAACAAAACTGCACACTAATCGCAGATGCCAGGCGAAAATTGCATAATTGCAGACGTAGCATCGCTCCTCCATGGTAACCCAATACCACCCTATACCACCCATTCCACCCCCTTTTCCAAATGGACCGCAGCATGTGGCCGAGGCGTATAAAAGGGTACAAGAACTTCCTGCAGCTGCTGTGGCCAAAACTTTTCGCCTGATAATACGAAAATTCACAATGCGCTGCGAAGTATTCCACACTTTTTCGGCATTTTGCAGCCTCCCCGTCGCCCATTCTCTTTGTGATCTACCTAGAACTTGGGCAATAAAATACAATTTATGGTAATTTATCTAGCTTACCCGCTAAGCCCCCTCGTCAATGGCACAAATTTTTTAATTAATAAATAAATGTTGCGGAAGTTATATGGCAGTTAGGCGGCGTGGTGTTTTGGGGTATTATGCTGTACGTGTATAATTACGCGATTTGGCAGGGATTAAGAGGGGCCTGACAAATGCCGCTGAGCCTGCCCCGCCAAGGACGCATTAATGAGGCGCCCGACGGTGAGCCACGGGGGCGAGGCATCCACACAAAGAGCCGGGATACCACTTAGCCCTTATCCCTCAGAGCATACAGTCGGGCCCAGATCATTTATATCCAGTAACCTAGCAAAAAATAAATGGTGGGGCCATTAGGCAAGTAAAATGTTTTGAAATTCTAAACAAAACCTTACATCTAAGGGACAATGGAGATTTATCTTCGAGGGGTAGTAAATAAGTTTTAACTGCTCCAATAAAATAAAAATCAAGAAATGGGAATCTTTATCATTATAGTATTTATCAAAGGTCTAAGAATATTTGTTTTATTTTATTGATTTTTGTGGGATTATCCCTGAAATTAAAGTAAAGCTCCCCAAGTCATTAATATCTGGTAACCTTAACAAGCAACGAATAAAATATTATACAAATTCTAAAATACTTGTAAAGCCTTAAATATAATCTTATCTGATAAAATGAATATCAAGAAATATTTGTCATACAATTTTAAAAAATTCTTGGAATAAATCTAATACTTACCGATAAATGAATATATGCCAAATTTATGGTATCAGGATTTAAGATCATTTCTAGAGAACTGTTAACTAGAAACGGAAATGATACATCATTTACTACAAAGTTGTAACTTTGTAAAGTAATTTTAATTGCTTTAAAAATATTCCAAATATTTATTTATTATTTCGAAAAGTGTTTGAAACAACATATCTATAATATACATTTTAAAGTATAGGTAAAAAAATAATATTTTTCTGGAAATAGAAAGGTTTAGGTCCAACGAGAAAGATCCAATGGTGTATACTAAAAGGAGAATATAAAAAGGATTAGGTCAAAAAGAATGTATACTATGGATTCATAAAAAATTTAGAACCTTAATAATGGAAGATAACTAGCAAATTCATTCACAATTTCAGTTGAAATTCCACAAGGCCTTTTCGGTAGACCTTTCACTGTAGACGCCTACTGTCGGCCAATGATTCTTCCTGTCACTTACGCTCCAAGGAAGCGTGAAAACGCATCCCTCCCAGGGAGGGATTGCCTCCACTTCCCCAGCCCAATCCCCGTTGATTATGATTACGATTTGGAGGTTCGCAGTAAACGAGCTCGGCCACAAATGGCCAGGAGGTGTGGAAGAGGATAGACGCCTGCGCCTTCAAATTGGATGCATAAATATTTCCCTTTCCCCGGGTCCTTTGCCTAATTGGCGCGAGGATTGCGTTGCCATTTGCGATTCATTGTGTCCGCCGGCCACTTGTCAGCTACAAATTGCATTTCGAATTCAGCTGGCCGGCTTAAGTGAAATCAAGACAAAGCCGGCGCAGCTCGAATGCAATTGTTTCCAGCGTGGCGCCTGAGAAATGTTGCAATCGGCCCTCGGGCGCTGCTTTGCACACTTCTCAAGTGGATAGGGTGGGTGGGATTGGGCTAGGATGGCTAGGATCGCTAGGATGGGGCGGGACTTAAAGGGATTACGGGCGGGTGGGCACTGGGAATCCATTAGTAGCGCATACGGTTGTTGATTCCGCCAAAGACCGTGGCTCGCACTCGCGCCTTTTCCGCACATCGAGGTGCCACTGGGTGGTGCAGGTGGGCAGTGGGTGGTGCTAGGTGGCTAAGTGTCCAGGCGGAATTCACAGTTGGCTATATCATTCGGTTTGTTGGTACTTTGCCAGCAGAATAATAGATTGACTTAAGCTTTGTGTGGAATTCAAATAACTCGTTAGCCCCCTTCGCAGCTATGGTTCACTTTTTATCCGTAGTATAATTGCAGGATAACGACTGTTCGCTGTCTGTGTATCCCTTGAATATTTCAGACTGGGGCTAATTTAAGGCTAAAAGTATTTAAAGCTTCAAACCTTATGATTTCGAGCTATCAACGTACTTAACTTACTTTCTAACTACTTTTTAACTAGGTGAATATAGGGAACTCCGCTCTATAGAGTAGTTCCATAAATCAGAGCTTTATTGCCGGCTAGACTTAAGGCTTCAAGCTAAGCACATTAACAGTCTCGAATTGTCATTTCAATTACGTGGTTCTAGGGAAACTTTAGGTTGTTTACCATACTCGTAAAAACCTAGTGCTATCGAATCGTGACCACTCCACATGACCGGGAAAATCAGTGGAAATCATCCGATCCACCGGATTTATGGACCCGCAACACGGGTTGCCATCGCTTAATAATAGTAATTCTGGCCTAATACACTAATCGGCCAAATGTCATGTTCGCTTCTTATCAGCACTTGAATTACGAGGTCATTATCGGCGAATGAGTAGTAGGAACAGATGAGAGTAGCGCGAAATATTCGCACAGCCGAGTGACAAAGTACAACGCGGCGATAAGTCTGGTATAAAACACTACTGCACTGCAGAAAACATATGTATTTTCCCAGTCAATTAAAAAATTACGAAATGCCATTCTTAAGATTCTTAGAGTTCAAGAGGTCGAGTTTCGTTAGAACAAGCTATAAAAAGTATTTCAATTTGTATTTGATATTATTAAAACACTGGATCTTTTATTTTACGGATAGGGAACTTTTATAGAACAAAAGAAAGCAAATCAAATTACCTAAAAAATACAAGTTATTTTAAAAAATATATAAATTAAAGTAAGCTAAGGTACTTTTACCAAACGTTTTCAGTTATTTCCCTCAGTGCATGTCCCGATGAGGGCCACTCGAAACAAGTGAAGAACATTCCCCCCAACCCCCGCGGAGAAGCGCTGGCCGTGTCTGTGCTGATATCTGCATCATAAATAATAAAACATAATAATTTGCCTTAATCGAATAATGACCCCCAGCCATCGCGATGGCGTCGCCACCACGCTGCGGCCACCGTCGGATCCCCAGATCCCCCAGATCCGCCAGATCCCCCAGATCCGCCGTCTGGAATACGAAACAAGGCCGGAGAGCCACAGCCCCACCAGGGAAGTGGAAGTTCCCGCAGGCAAATTATTCAATAAAAGCCACAAAAACAGCGAAATAAAAAATATGGGGCCACCTGACGGGCCGGAGGGGAGGGGGCGTTGGAGGAGGAAGCCTGAAATACACGTGCTACGGTCGGTAAAAAATAAAAGGGGAGCTCCGCAGAGGAGCGGGCTGAGCTAAACAAATAACAGAGAACTTAAAACGGATTGCAAGTGCAATTGTGTCCCAAGTACAGGGGGACAGCGCTAGGGTGAACTACGGGAAAGGGGTTTTAGAACGGCGAATAATTCATTTGCCACAGTTAAGTAGGGATGGAGTGTCAGGCCTTCCTACATTTTAGAACGCTTCTTAGAGGTGATTTAGTTAAGGGGATAACAAGAAAATTATAAGAAATGCACCATATAAGAAAAGATACATATTGATGGATACACTGAATTTCGTTGAAACAAAAACAAATTTGTTTTAATTTTTATTTTTAAGTTATATATCAATTTCTATTGGCGAAGGATGCGTTTAAAAGATGATTTAATTTATATAAATATTAAAGGCTTCCCTACTCGTTTTTTGGATACTATATCATAACATTTTATCATAGATGTTTATGATATGTTATGAATCGCTTCGCTTTGGTCTGCATTTCTTTTTACAGTATAATTTAGAGTTCGTTTTTCGTACTAAGAACTTACTCTACTACTCCTGGTTCAGTCCAGCAGGTGACTCCTTTACGCTGATTCACGACAGCTGGACTTGTTTCGGAGGCGATACCAGACGTGAGTGTCCGTGCGCTGGGCGCAGACCGCCGTGAATCCCCACAGTGCGCGCCAGAAGTCGGTCTCCAGCTCGATCTTAGTACGCACTTGATATATACAGCTCATGTCTGGTAAACGTGTTTCAATATTTGTCACTCGATTCGGCGATAATGTCAAGGGAAAACACCAGTAAACGCTGGCTGCCAAATGCCCTAAAATTGGGGAGAGGTGCTCGTAAAACAATCAAAGCCAGTCAGAACGGTCGTAATCGTTTATCACAAAGAGGTTTTCAGCGCAGTGAGTGTGTTTGGTCGCCCAGTTGTCTTCCCAAGTGGACGAGCCGAAAGCGACTTGCAAATCACCATTGCCGCTTACGCCGGAGAGTGGAGCAGAGCGCTGTTCGGAATCAGTCTCAGTGCCGCCTGGTCCGCGCGCGATTGTCGATTGTCGGAGAGAAGACTCCGGCGGCTCAGCTCCACCTAGGCAGCACCGCCATCAGCTGCTTGCAAACCACTCCGTGCCCGGTGGTTGCCGACGAAGAACGTGCCAAGACAGAGTGCCAAAGTGGGTGAGGAGCAGCGGCGCAGGGCGGGCTCGGAAAGCGAGGTCCGACCCACCGTAACCGTAGGGTTCGAGACTGTTGGCCCCGTGCAATCGCCACCAGAAGTGTACGTGCGTGTTATTGGCGGCGGTGGGCGGTGGGCGGTGGGCGGTTGGCAGTCAATTTCCGATGCCAGTCAGTTCGGGGAGTTATTTACGTCGACTCGGAACCACTGCACTTGTAACTGCACTGAGAAAAACAAGGAAAAGAGTATCAAAGCTCCGCGTTCCGAAACATAGTGTTCTTAAAAATAGAGGAGATTAAAAAAGCTGCTTGAGCTATTAATACTGTGAGAAGTGTCAACATGTTCCTTGGTGTAGATCAACTCCGAAAAGAATATGACAAGGTCTGCGGGCAAGCGTTGTATACGTATAAAAAGATCAACAAAATACAATATATATAAAAAGTTATTGAGTTGAGAGCAAGTGTACAAGGTGCTATGAGAAAATAAGCGTACTAAACCAAAATGAACTAATAACTGGACTTATTTCTATGAGAACCCTTGACAAGACTGGAATTTCTGGGATCTTAAGTTCTATTATCAAATAGTATTATTTTATCTTCAGTTCAAAGGTTTAATATCATAATCCATTCAATTCTTCACAACGAGACTACTTAAGGTCTTATTATATTGATTACATTTTTCTTTTTTTTTTTAATTGCAGTAACAATTAAAATTACTAATGAAAATGGTTAGTTAGAGTTGTGTAAATCCATAGTTATGAGTTTGCTTGCGACAATAGATTTTCCTTCGTGTAGCCGGCGTCTCGAACCCTTCTTATCGCGGTGGTTACGCTCATCGAACCGGCCGCAAGCAATATAACCACTTGGTTTACGAGTATTTATCTTGACAAAGAGCAACCACCCGCCGATTGTATTGGGCAAGCGGCAACTATGACGCTAATCTTGAGTGTTCCTCAGAAATACAAACAATGTGGATTCTTGCGATTCATGGCGATCCCAAACGCTTGAGAAAAGCCCATCAGAGCTTTTCGAAAGTCGGCAAATATCTCTGCTCGAGGGACGACCTCCGATTGTGCGAAACTGACTTTAAATAGGGGAATCTCCCTGGGCACACGACCTTAATGCTCGTAAATTGATTTTAATGCAGTGATTAAGCATTCCAAGTCAATTGGCCGGCATTTGTTATCAACCTGGAACGAGCGATCTAATTAGCCGAAATGGAAATGGGGAAAAACTGTTTGCACACGACGTGTCTGATTCTTTCCCAAAAAAAAATGGTAAAACATTTCCATCTCTTTGCCACTAATGACATTGCCCCAAATGGCAGCAATGCACGTGCCAAATGAGGCGGCGAAAACTATCAGCGAAAATAAAAGCCCGAAACAGTGACCCAAATGCAAATGGCAATCCGAACCGGAATCCGGAATCTGGAATCCGTCACTCCAATTTGCCAATCCACTCAACTTATTTGGCGCATTCAGTCAAAGTCAGTCGACTGCCGCTGATTGCATTTTGCCACAGCCCCAAGCCAAAGCCAAAGCCAAAGCCAAAGTCGAAGCTTAAGCCAAAGCTGACGTTAAAAAATCTGAAAATCCGGGTTCCAAAATCCGGAGGCAGAGCAACAAGTGGCCGTGAGGGCGAATTCCGTGCTTAAATTCGATTCAATGGCTCTATTAAAGCAAATTGCAATGTCACAACAGCGGCAGATGGAAATTCGCGTGTAATCACCCCAGTCAACAAGCTAATTAAGGCGTATTAATATCGGGTTTTGCGTTGCTCTGGTTTGCCCAAAACCACAGCATTTCGGTGAAGCTGGAATGGGATCAGGCACAAAAAGCTTATGGATAGGGGTCGTCCAGGTGTCCCCTATAATTTATTGCTCTTTTTAGCCCATTAGTTTATTAGCTAGCCAGCTGTTAGCAGGTAAAACCACCTTTTAAGTTCAGATTGGGCGCAAAAACTTAATAAAGGCAGAACAATTTTGATATGATAATGATAAGCCGGAACTTAATTTAAATGTATTTTTCCAGCGAATGTTCTCAATGATGCCAGTGATATTTAAACAGCCGTTCTAGCATAAACTAATCTCACCTTGTAACCCATATCTGTGTTCTGTGCGACTCAAACTAGAGTATTCAAGTTCAGGGTCAGCACACAATAACCTCATTAACATAACTAATCCACAAACAACGATAGACAGACAGTAAACCACAATATAATGTTACTTTTGTGACCACAAAGTACATGCATATTTTATGCAAATTCAGTGGGACTGGCTCAATTCGAAAATTAAACTTGACCAGCAATTTAATTGAATTTACTGCCTGCTTTTGCGCTTATTTGTGGAATTTTCACTTGCTTGCAGAACTTGCCTAAGCCACCACAACTGCCCCGAGTGATTCTAAGTGTCGCCGAGGAGAACAGAGAGCCAGCCACCAGAGCAACTTAACGACACCACCGATCGCAGAATTTGCACCTGCCCCAGCCGCAAGTAGCGACACCCGCAACCAGCCACCACCTGCAACCACCCACTGGATGGATCTGAAGCACAGCGCCAGTGGGGCCGCCGAAAACAGCGAGCACTTCATAGCCACCAGCAAGTCCACAGACATGATATCGCCCAAGGACAAGGAGGGCAAGGCGGCCAAGGCAGCCGGCGGACAGAATGCCCCAGCCGAAGGTAAGACATTTTTATTATAACAAGAACTTACACTTTCTATAAAAAAGAACTCTGCATACCCCTTATAAGTTTGGGAAATATTATAGAATCGAATTAGAATACTCACAATAAAAAGATTTTTAATACCTTTTTAAATATTCCATTAGACGAAGGAGTCTAAAAGTATGCAGTAGTATATGTTAAGCTCAGAAGTGCAATGAATCCGTTAAGAACTCAAATATCCTTTTTTCACAGCATACTTTTAGGCACATAAATTTATACATAAAAATATTTGCAAACAGTGAGTGATATGTGTATAATTAATGGCATTTCTTATCGAAGAAGTGTCAGAAATAATTCTGGATGACAAATCACAATAACAATAACTAATCTGGTCAATTATGATATGTAGGAAGAAAGAAGATAGACAGATAATCAAGGTAGCAACATTGAAAATGGGGAGTGATTTTAAAGGTTTTTAGGTGGTGTGAGGTCAATTCCTGTGATAGTAACTCTAATCAAAATTGTTCAATCTTCAGCAGTTCGGTAAACCACTTGAAAATGTCAAAACATCTGCTTTCATTGTGGCGTGATGAAATACTTTATTATTATCAATTTGATAGGACTTTAATTAAGATGGTAAATAAGTGAAGCGTTATAATTGAGTTTACAACATGCTTCTGAAGTTGGCATGCTTATTTAGAAAGCAATTAATATTAATTTAATATTACACCTTCATGTAAATGATAGCTGTAGCTTGCTCGTTCATCCGAGACAATTTGGAGCGTTTTATTACTGCTTAAGCACATGCATCGTTTGCATTTAATGCCACGAGTAGTTACCTTTTAAATGGATATACACATATATGTGCAAATTTATGTGCACCTGCACTTTGCATGTCAGACATGAACGACCATTTTGGCTTAACTGCACCTCAAGGTAGGCAATAGTATCGCCGTGTTTGTGATTGTGGTGCGGGTGGCTTTGGATGTGGGTGGCTGTGGGTGGGTTTGGGTGAGGGTGGGTGCCAAAGAGTGTGCACAGCGGCAGGCATTTGTATGCATTGCAATCCGCGCACCACACAACCACACACAAATGCACTTGGCAAAAGCCTGCCAAAGCCACAGCCGCACATTCACTTAAAAGCAAGCCTGCCGCAGCACTGAAAAAATATTCTTAAAAAATACTTAAATAATGTCTTTCCTGGGAAAAAAATATATTTATTTAAAAATTATATACTTCATTTTAAAATCGCAAATTGAAAAATATTTTAGGGCTTATTTAAAACAAACAATCCTGTCAATATGTTTTAAATATTTTTTTTTTGTTACCATTTCTTTTACTTTTTTGTTATCAATCATATTACAAAAGGATTTTTCAGGATTTAAAAATGTAGTTCAAATAAAATCTAGTTCATTTCTTATGATAATATTATTTATAAAACAATATAACTATATTTTTTGATACTTCTCTTGTTACTTCACCATGTTCTTATACATTTAATACGATCAACACTATTTTTATAGGATAATTTGGGTTTAAAAAATTGAATAAAAATTAAGGTCCCACTAATTTATTATCCTAATATTATTTATAATTTTTCCTGTGCACTGTAAACACACGCCCGGCCACTGCTCCTGTGTGTTTGTGCATACACGTGCTTTAACTGAAAAAATACAAATAAAGCCCGCCATCAAAGGTTTTGTACATTCAATGCCATGCAAGCCGAAAAGTTAGTGACGTCGCCGCTGAATTGTCGCAAAATGGAACAAAAAGGGATGATAAAAATAGAACCAAAGACTATATATTATATAGTGCACAATCCAACCCATGCAATAACTCGAATGCGCTCAAATAAGCCATTTAATTCGAAGTGCACACAGCGCCTTGCTTACCTATACAATTCGACGGCTTTATTTGTGATCAAACAATTTAATCATAAATATTTGCTTGTGTTTCATGGCGCACAAATGGCTCCCCTGGGCAAACTAAGAGTGCGCACAAATGAGCGAAATAAAAGCAAATGTCACGAGTGCACTTTTCCGCCTTAAAGCGAAAGTTTTCCACTTCATTAAATGCATTTTGGGCCAAAGGGTAAAGTAGATAGTTTGGATTGTACGACATTGCTTTGCGATAAAAAATAATAAGGTAAATAAAGTAGTTTAGTTAGGTGATTTTTTATGTAAAATATAATTCTTTATACATATAAACTGTAATTCTTTTATATTAATCTATATTTTTCGATTAAGCTAAGCTCATCATTCTGGGAAAAAAAGTCTTTAATACAATTGAACACGCAATATCTTTGTTATTAAGCCGATTACCATTTGTATTTCTTGTTTTTATTCTGCGCATTCAATATTTTTGCTGTTAGTGGAAGGTCAGAACCCATTATTCACAGCACTGTTTGTATATTTGTACTGCATATCCAAATAAATCTCTCGTAATTTACAAAGACTAACAACATTGAAAAATTCATGTCGTTGCATAAAATTAAAAAATGAATAGGAGATGGTAAATCACCAGAGAATAATTTAAGCCTCATTGGCATTTTTTGCTTGAAAATCGCTAGCTTTTTGACTTTCGCAGCCCTTAAGTTCGACCTTGACAGAAGTACCAAAAAATCCCTGCAGGCAGAACAGAAAGGGCGGATCAACTTATTATGGTAATGGGGCGAGGGCGCGGGTGGGCGCCACCATTTGCATGGATATTAGTTTCGAAAAGGCCTTAGCAAGTAGTAAGTGAGTAGTGTAATCCCGCCCCTGATCCAGTTAATCCGGCGCAGCTACATGGGGTCCTCGGGCGCAGTTCCTAGAGGAAGCCTTGAGCCGTTCCACGAGCGTTTGAAGTGGCTTTCACCTGACTTTCACTTGGCTCGCATTCTATTTCTATTTCGCAGGCTACAAAGTCTACGCCCGTCGCTGGGCGGTGCTCATTCTCTTTGTGTTCTATTCATCCTCGAATGCCATGCAGTGGATACAATACACCATCATCAACAACATAATAACCCGGTGAGTGTGCGGGCCCTGCGAGGGCAGGTCCTGCGGTTGCGGCAAATCGTGCATCATATTGCGTTAAAAGTTTTCATAAGGCTCATTAAGCAACTTGGCTGTGGGGGCGGCGGCTAATGAATGGGCTGAATAAATTAGCTTCCCGCTGGCCGACAACTGCACTCTCGCCAATTCCCAGTTCCCAGTTCCCAGTTCCGAGTTCCCTGTTCCCAGTTGCCCCCTCTAATAGCAACCTCGCTTTGTCCTGCAGCTACTACGGCATCAGCGACAAGTGGGTGGACTGGACGTCCATGATTTATATGATCCTCTACATACCGCTCATATTCCCCGGCAGTTGGTTTTTGGATAAAGTGGTAAGTGCCTATCACTGAGATAAAAACGTATGAAGAACGTATATGTAGAGATAGAGAAAAAGATACATTTTTTAAGATATATTAGCTGTAAAGAAATTTATGGTAAATATAGTTTCTTAATATTTATAATACATTTATATTACACAAATATATTTATAATAATTTTAAAATAAATTCGGAATTCGGAGATAGATTTTTAACTAAAATACGAGAAAGTATCTTTAAATTATTATATATGATTTATAATACTAATAGTTATCTATAGTTAAGGGCCCTTGCCTTGATATATTCATATATATACTTGTGTAACCTTTGGTTCTACATGAATATTTTAAAAGAAATGATTCTCTAGGACTTTCTCAGTTGAGGACGGAAAGCATTGTTCCTTGGATCTGACACTGCCATTATTAATTGCCTCCATTGTGTTACTTGCGTGTCATCAACAGGGTCTTCGCATAACCGCCCTGGTTGGCATCGTGGGCACATGTGTGGGCGCCTGGATCAAGGTCTTCTCGGTGGATCCGTCGCTCTTCTACGTGAGCTTCATTGGCCAGTCGATCGTGGCCCTGGCCCAGGTGTGCATCCTGTCGCTTCCGGCCCGACTGGCTGCAGTTTGGTTTGGTCCCGATCAGGTGTCCTCGGCCACCAGCGTGGGAGTCTTCGGCAACCAGGTGAGTGGGTACCCATTGCAGGCGGAATTCATGGCCATGATGCTGCCTTGTAGCTGCTCCAACATCGTCTTGTGAGTTAGTGAGCCGTTGAATTTGCATTAACACAGAAAAGGCAGTGGGCCGCCGCCCCTTTGGGCTAGATTGATGTTGTAGATTGGGGCAAGGACGAATGGGACCCACTTCCGGTGGGGCGGAAGTGGCTTGCGCTGACATTTCTGCAGCCGGCTCTCCTGTGAATCCTGGCCAGGCCAGGCCAGACCGGGCCAGGCCAGGCCAGACCGGGCCAGGCCAGGCAATCATGAAATTGCCCAAAAGAGTTGCGGACAGCCGTGCACAAGTTAAACAAAACTGACAACGGCAGGGTCGACCCGCGCCACGCCCACTTTCCGCCTCAATGGCTCCCAATGGTAATGCATGCGGAAGGCTCTTTGAGTGGACTCAATGTGGCGCACTGCATCCGCATCTCTGGCCAGCGGCAAGAGGTTCAATTTATTCAGCAGCGACAACAAACGAAACGACCTCTCCGAAATTCTCCGGTGCTTAAGTGATTGCCCGCCTGGATGGACGGCACCCAATGGATACCTTCGCCCGTGGTCGTCCACTGGGGCTGGACAATTGAAAAGTGCGGTGGATGGGGGCAGGGGAAGGGAGATGAGGTGACCCAAGGTGAGGTGCCATGCATTATGCGGTTGCAAGTGCACAGCTCGAGATTGCGGTGAACCGACCAGTTGATTATTTGGCTTTTGAACTGAGACCACAAAAATTCCGAAAGCCAATCTAAGACACTTTCATTAGCCATAAGCCAATTTGGAATGTGTCAGTGCAAAATGGTTTACTCGGGCTTTTCCTCGAACTAAGGTATGTGTCACGGGAGGATGGTTTATTCAGTTGTTTTCTCAAATTAAGGCCAATTTTTCCATTAAGCCTCAGATGCAGAAAACAAGTTTTGCCTTGGAAGTCTGAGCGGAAATAATGGTTGATCTGGAACTATTTCGGGATGTTGAAAGGTGTTTAAAGTGATGTTTAATTTATTGTGTTTAGTTGAAGTCTTAACAGAAAAGTATATATATATATATTGCTTAAAAGAGATAACAAATGGCTAGACATTTTTGATAAAATATTTTCTTTAATTTCATTATCTACTTTAAAAGGCCTGTGATTACATCTTAAAAGGTTAGAATAATTTTTTTTGGCTATTATTGTTTAGAAATAAATCTAGTTGGTATTAATTAACTAAAGGCGATACCCACTACTGTACGTTTATCATTCCAATTTCACATACCAAAATGTCGGAATAGTAAATTCATAAAAAGAATAATTAATGAATAAATGATATATTTTTATATTTTATATATTTTACAAACTTATTTATTCTGCTTTTTTTATTTATTCAACTTATTTATACTGCTTCTTTAAAATTCCATTTGAAAGTGGCACCCTTTTGACCGTAAATGCAACTTGCATATGTCAGTTTCTTGATAAATAATAAAATCTTTCAACGATGAATTTTAAATTTTTGTCATCAAAAATGAGTAAATTTGTTTTATTTAAGAGCGAATTTAAAGCCAAACAATGGCCAACAGCCCATATCACGGCATTGTAATGCGACTGCAGTTTTGCTTTCGACAGGTTATGGGCTTAAACACCGCAAAACAATTAGGCCGCTTGCTTAGCCATTAGCCAACAGTGTCAGGTGCGGCGGTGATGAATGACAATGGCTCTGGGAAATGGGAAATGGAGAGTGGAAAATGAAAAGGGGGGCTGTGCATCGGGGAAACGGAGGGCGAACAGTTTGCTCTTTATGTTGATTTACGAGCACATCGGGCGGCAGTGCTGCAAGTGCAATAGGGGGCAAATAGGGGGCTCAGATATCCACAGGCACCTCTCACCTCCACAGCCACCTGCTCCTCCACACCCACACCCACACCCGCTGACATCCCGGCAAGACACATTGCATCCTAAACGCACCTGTGCGTCATATTTGCCTTTCACTCGAGTGCAGATGAAAAGGCTTATAATTTCCGCTTGTCACAGGTAGGAAGTCACAATGGGATGTGACAATGTGGGGCTACGTGATGATGACGACGACGAGCGATGGTGTTGATGGTGCACACTAGTGGGTCAGGATGGCGCAGGGCTTTAAAGTCAGCCCGGGTAATCTCTTGTCGAAATGCCAACCCGAACTAGTGCCCCCCAAAAAAAAGAGCCTTCATAAAAAACGCAGCGCGGGGCCACGTAGATGGCCCACATACCGAGTGACATTGAATGCTGAAACGCCCAGCCAGCCCAGCCAGCCCAGCCACCCACTCAATCGCCTTGGCAGCCTTATCTGGCAAGGACGACGCACCACACGCTCTTGGATAAGGCTGCCGCTCCCGCTCCAGCCACCCCCAAATCTCGCCTTTCTGACTGGCTGAGCCGAGCCGAAGCGGATTTGGCGGAGGAGCATTGTTGCCAGAGTGCTGAGCAAACACAGTTTCTTTTCCCCCGTTTTTTGCACGTCCTTTTTTGCCGGATGGTCATGTAAACACGGCCGGAACGAGTTGTGCCGCCAAGTCGAAAATAACATTCTCCAGGGCCGCCTGCGAGCGTTCCGGCGGAATGGAAACGGGGCTCAGACGCTCGGTTCCGGGAGCCTCGAAGCCTGTCTCCGCCTCCAGTCGGCTCAAATATTTATTCCCGATACCGTGGAGGGGCTCAGGAGACTGCCGCCGAGTGTCCCACTCGAATGTCCTTTTTGGGGTTCCCTCGTAAAAGTCCAAATAGCCGGAACAAAGGAGATGGACGAAAAACGGGCTATGAGCTCCTGGCGTCCTCCGCCTGGCTTATGGCCCATCCTTCGGGGGAAACACATTTATGCAAATGGTTGCAATTCTATGAATTTACCCAGCCTCTTATTGCCACTGAGTGTTTCAAAATCACATTTCTGTTTTTACTCGATTA